>NC_090404.1:32605056-33847877 GCF_036365525.1 Heterodontus francisci
TTATCAAATGATTAGCCCGCTAAAACAGCAAATAATTCCTCCTTTTCAATGCTAGCATGTTCAAGGGAAGGCGGTGGCGTAGTGGTATCATCACTAGACTAGCAACCCAGAGACCCAGGGTATTGCCCTGGGGACTTGGGTTTAAATCCTACCACAGCAGAATGTGGAATTTGAATTCAATTAACAAAAAATATATCTCTGGAATTTTAAAAAGCTAGTCTAATGATGGCCATGAAACCATTGTCGATTGTTGTAAAAGCCCATCTGGTTCACGAATGTCCTTTAGGGATGAAAATCTGCTTCTCCTTACCTGGTCTGCCCTACATGTGAGTCCAGACCCACAGCAATGTGGTTGACTCTTACATGCCCTCTGAAATGGCCTAGCAAGCCACTCAGTTGTATCTAACCGCTACGAAGACAATAAAAAGGAATGAAACCGGATGGACAACCGGAAATGACAAAGGCAAAGCCAGCGCTATCGACCCTGCAAAGTCTTCCTTACTAACATCTGGGGACTTGCTCCAAAGTCGGGAGAGTTGTCCCACAGACTAGTCAAGCAACAGCCTGACATAGTCATACTCACAGAATCATACCTGACAGACAATGTCCCAGACACTACCATCGCCAGGGGGACAGGACATACCCAGCAGAGGTGGCGGCACAGTGGTTAGACAGTAAGAAGTAAGTTGCCCTGGGAGTCCTCAACATCGACTCTGGACCCCATGAAGTCTCATGGCATCAGGTCAAACATGGGCAAGGAAACCTCCTGATGATTAACACCTACCGCCCTCCCTCAGCTGATGAGTCAGTACTCCTTCATGTTTAACAGCACTTGGAGGAAGCACTGAGGGTGGCAAGGGCACAGAATGTACTCTGGGTGGGGGACTTCAATGTCCATCACCAAGAGTGGCTCGGTAGAACCACTACTGATCGAGCTGGCAGAGTCCTAAAGTACATATCTGCTGTACTGGGTCTGCAGCAGGTGGTGAGGGAACCAACAAGAGGGGAATACATACTTGACCTTGTCCTCACAAATCTGCCTGCCACAGATGCATCTGTCCATGATAGCATTGGTAGGAATGTCCACCGGACAGTCGTTGTGGAGACGAAGTCCCGCCTTCACATTGAGGATACTCTCCTTTGTGTTATGTGGCAGTACTGCCGTGCTAAATAGGATAGAATTCGAACAGATCTAGCAATGCAAAACTGGGCATTCATGAGGCACTGTGGGCCATCAGCAGCAGCAGAATTGTAATCACCACAATCTGTAACCTCATGGCCCGGGATATCCCCCACTCTACCATTACCATAAAGCCAGGAGACCAACCCTGGTTCAATGAAGAGTGCAGGAGACCATGCCAAGAGCAGCACCAGGTATACCTCAAAATGAAGTGTCTGCCTGGTGAAGCCACAACACAGGACTATCTGCGTGCCAAACTGTGTATGCAGCATGCAATAGACGGAGTTCAGTGATCCCAAAACCAACGGATCAGATCTGAGCTCTGCAGTCCTGCCACATCCAGCTGTGAATGGTGGAGGACAATTAAACATCTAACTGGAGGAGGTGGCTCCACAAATATCCCCATCCTCAAAGAGGGGGAGCCCCGCACATCGGTGTGAAGGATAAGGCTGAAGCATTTGCAACAATCTTCAGCCAGAAGTGCCGAGTTGATGATCCATCTCGGCCTCCTCCTGAAGTCTCCAGCATCACAGATGCCAGACTTCAGCCAATTCAATGCAATCTGCGTGATATCAAGAAACGGCTAAAGGCACTGGATACTGCAAAGTCTATGGGCCCTCACAATATTCTGGCAATAGTACTGAAGACCTATGCTCCAGAACTTGCTGTGCCCCTAGCCAAGCTGTTCCAGTACAGCTACAACACTGGCATCTACCCTGAAATGAAGAAAATTGCCCCAGTATGTCCTGTACACAAAAAGCAGGACAAGTACAACCCGGCCAATTGCTGCCCCATCAGTCTACTCTCAATCATCAGTAAAGTGATGGAAGGTGTCATCAACAGTGCCATCAAGCAGCACTTGCTTGGAAATAACCTGCTCAATGATGCTCAGTTTGGGTTCCGCCAGGGCCACTCAGCTCCTGACCTCATTACAGCCTTGGTTCAAACATGGACAAAAGAACTGAACTCAAGAGGTGAGGTGAGAGTGACTGCCCTTGACATCAAGGCAGCATTTGACCGAGTATGGCATCAAGGAGCCCTAGCAAAACTGAGGTCAATGGGAATCAGGGGGAAAACACACCGCTGGCTGGAGACATACCAGGTGCATAGGAAGATGATTGTGGTTGTTGGAGGTCAATCATTTGAACTCCTGGACATCACTGCAGGAGCTCCTCAGGGTAGTGTCCTAGGCCCAACCATCTTCAGCTGCTTCATCAATGACCTTCCTTCAATCATAAGGTCAGAAGTGGGGTTGTTTGCTGATGATTGCTCAATGTTCAGCACCATTCATGACTCCTCAGGTACTGAAGCAGTCCGTGTAGGAATGCAGCAAGACCTGGACAATATCCAGGCTTGGGCTGATAAGTGGTAAGTAATATTCGCGCCACACAAGTGCCAGACAATGACCATCTCCAACAAGAGAGAATTTGGCCATCTCCCCTTGACATTCAATGGCATTACCATCGCTGAATCCGCCACTATCAACATCCTACGCGCTACCATTGACCAGAAACTGAACTGGAGTAGCCTATAAATACTGTGGCTACAAGAGCAGGTCAGAAGCTAGAAATCCTGCGGCGGGCAACTCACCTCCTGGCTCCCCAAAGCCTGTCCACCATCTACAAGGCACAAGTTAGGAGTGTGATTTATTTATTTATTTATTTTTATTTAGAGATACAGCACTGAAACAGGCCCTTCGGCCCACCGAGTCTGTGCTGACCAACAACCACCCATTTATACTATCCCTACAGTAATCCCATATTCCCTATCACCTCCCGACACTAGGGGCAATTTCCAACAGCCAATTTACCTATCACCTGCAAGTCTTTGGATGTGGGAGGAAACCGGAGCACCCGGCGAAAACCCACGCAGATACAGGGAGAACTTGCAAACTCCGCACAGGCAGTACCCAGAATCAAACCCGGGTCCCTGGAGCTGTGAGGCTGCCTGGATGGGTGCAGCTCCAACAACACTCAAGAAGCTCGACACCATCCAGGACAAAGCAGCCCACTTGATTGGCATCCCATCTACCAACATTCACTCCCTCCACACCGATGCACAGTGGCAGCTGTGTGTAGCATCTAAAAGATGCACTGCAGCAAAGCACCAAGGCTCCTTCAACAGCACCTTCCAAACCCAGGACCTCTAGGAACTAGAAGGACAAGGGCAGCAAATGCATGGGAACACTACCATCTGCATGTTCCCCTCCAAGTCACACACCATACTGACTTGGAACTATGTTGCCATTTCTTCACTGTCGCTGGATCAAAATCCTGGCACTCCTTTCCTAACAGCACTTTGGGCGTATCTCCCCCACATGGACTGCAGCGGTTCAAGAAGGCAGCTCACCACCACCTTCTCAAGGGCAATTACAGCTGGGCAATAAATGCTGTCCTGGCCAGCGACGCCCACGTCCCTTGAATGAATAAAAAAAAGTATATCACTGTCCAACTCTGTGAATTCTACACCCACATCGTCATTCTCCATCGTGAACACAGATGAAGAGTAAGCATTTAAATCCTCACCTATGTCCTACGGCTCCACAGACGGATTGCCACGTTGGTCCCTGATGGGCCTTACTCTTTCCCTGGTTATCCTCTTTCCCTTAATATATTTATAAAATGTCTTAGAATTTTCCTTTATCTTGTCCACCAGTGTTTTCTCATGGCCCCTCTTCGCTCTCCTAATTACATTTTTATGTACACTCCTGCACTTTCTGTACTCCTCTAGTGCCTCCACTGTTTTGAGCACTCTGTGTCGGCTGAAAGCCTCTTTTTTTTCGAATCCGATCCTCTATATCCCTTGACATCCAGGGTACCCTGGACTTGTTGGTCCTCCCCTTCACCTTCCCGGGTACATGTTGGCTCTGAACTCTCACTATTTCCTCTTTGAATGACTCCCACTGGTCTGATGTAGACTTTCCTACAAATAGTTGCTCCAAGTCAACTTTGGCCAGATCCTATTTTATCATATTGAAATCGGCCTTCCCCCAATTCAGTCCCTTTATTTATGGTCGATCATTGTCCTTTTCCATAAATACGTAAAATCTTACAGATTTATGCTCACTATTGCCGAAATGCACCCCAATTGACACTTCTATCATTTGTCCAGCTTTATTCTCTAGGATTAGGTCCAATATTGCCCCTTTTCTTGTAGGACCATCTATGTACTGGCTCAAAAAACTCTCCTGTATGCATTTTAAGAATTCCACCCCCTTTAATACTTTTACACTAAGACTATCCCAGATGATATTGGGGAAGTTGAAATTCCCCACTATTATTACCTTGTTATTTTTGCACCTCTCTGAGATTTGCCTGCATATCTGCTCCTGTATCTCTTCCTGACTGTTTCGAAGAATGTAGTACATCCCAGCCAAGTGATTTCCCCCTTTTTGTTTTTAAATTCTACCCAAATGGCCTCATTTGAGGAACCTCCGAAGATAGCATCCCTCCTTATCGCAGTAATTGACTCCTTGATCAACAGTGCAATGCCACCTCTTCTATTATCCCCTCCCCTGTCTCGGCTGTAGATCCAGACCCTGGAATATTGAGCTGCCAGTCCTGTCCCTCCCTCAACCATGTCTTTGTGATATCATTAATATCATAATCCCATGTGATAATCATCGCCCTCAATTCATCTGCCTTACTGGTAAGACTCCTTGCATTAAAATAGATGCAATCCAGCCTTGCATTTTTCACCTGTGCCTAAACAGGTATATATTAGCTCTGCCATCAAGACTGACTCAGTTTCTCTTCTATATTTGACTGTGCATCCACTCTGTATCTCATCCTCCCTGCCAAATTATGTTAGCATCCCCCCGCCCCGCCCCCAACTGCACTAGCAAACCTCTCAGCAAGGATGTTGATCCCGTTCCAGTTCAGGTGCAACCCGTCCAACTTGTACACCAGAAACAGACCCAGTGATCCCTCCTGCACCATCTCCCCAGACACGCATTCATCTGCTCTATCCTCCTATTCCTATACTCACTAGCACGTGGTACCGGGAGTAATCCAGTGACTACAACCTTTGAGATCCTGCTTTTTAATCTTCCACCGAGCTCCCTAAATTCTTGTTGCAGTACCTGATCCCTCTTTCTGCCTATGTCGTTGGTACCAATGTGTACCACGATCTCTGACTATTCACCCTCCCCCTTCAGAATGTCCTGCAGATGCTCCGTGACATCCTTGACCCTCGCACCAGGGAGGCAACATGCCAGGGAGGCGGCACAGTGGCGCAGTGGTTAGCACCGCAGCCTCGCAGCTCCAGGGACCCGGGTTCGATTCTGGGTACTGCCTGTGTGGAGTTTGCAAGTTCTTCCTGTGTCTGCGTGCGTTTTCTCCGGGTGCTCCAGTTTTCTGCCAAAAGACTTGCAGGTTGGTAAGTAAATTGGCCATTATAAATTGTCACTAGTATAGGTAGGTGGTAGGGAAATATAGGGACAGGTGGGGATGTTTGGTAGGAGTGTAGGATTAGTATAAATGGGTGGTTGATGGTCGGCACAGACTCGGTGGGCCGAAGGGCCTGTTTCAGTGCTGTATAATCTAATCTAAAAAACCACCCTGGAGTCATGTGTGCGGCCACAGAAACGCCTATCTTACGATAGAATCCCCTATCACTATAGCTCTTCCACTCTTTTCCCTCCCCTGCTGTGCAGCTGAGCCACCTGCGGTACCTCGAGACAGTGAAACACAATTAAAGGTTCAGATCGGTGATTATGCAGCAGAGCTGTAGAAGTCAGAGATGTAACAGGTCGATAACAATTATAGAGACAGAGCTTGGGAAGGAAAAGGGAACATGTTAGAACACAGAGTGATGTACTGATGAAAGTGAGGAAGAGGCCAGGAAAATATGGGTGGCAGGCAAAGGAGCAGATTTTTCTGCCTGCTGCTCAACCTGCACAAACATCATTCCTGATTAACCAATCACAACTGCTCTGTCAAAGAATTATACTGGACCGAATGGTCTCCTTCTCTGCTGTACCCTTCTGTAATTGTATGTTTCTCAACACCACTGCTGCTGCTTTCACATTCATTCCACCATCTTACAACCCATTAGAACAAAATACACATTGAAAACTAGTGAGAAATGATGCACAGTTTGAAATATAAGCAATGGGTAAAAGATTGGAAGGAGAGTCTGACTGGGGATAATTGCTAATGGGAACAGCTCTTGAACATTCCTGTATTCAGTATCAGGAAGAAGCAGGAAGTTGAGATCACAGTGCTTATTTATCCTGTTATCTGAAAAGTCCATCGCTTCTCAATGTCCTCCATCTTTCATTTCATCTCCCTGCTTTCCAGGGAAATCTGGGTTTCATGAATTAGATGTGTTGTCATCAAGCAGCTAATTCACCTGGGATCTGGAGGAGCAGAGGTAGCTGGAGAAAAAGCAGTGATAGAAGCAGAAGGAGATTCCACATGAAACTGGCAGAATTTGATGTGTGTCAGTTGTTTCTATTGATGTATGACTGCACTGTGTTGCCTTGCACATTTCACAGGAGCTGCATTGATTAGGTTGGTGCAGCTTGGAAATTGAAACTTGTACATCTGCAACTTTATGCTCTTGTTAACACATTCGGTGCCGTCATTGTCTGAACAAGGTTTTTCTGTTCCAGGTAAACATTTGATTTTTTAAATAAGAAACTACTCTGTGGTGAAAGTGGCCTGAAGTGAAGAAATAGCAAAAGAATCCTGGAGCAGCTCACCTGTAGATGGTAGATTCCCTGGTGGTCTCGTGGTGGGAATGCAATGCTTTCTCCACCGCAGACATGGTTACATTCCCGGTCAGGGAATGAAACACGGTCAGGGAATGAAATTTTCTTGCTGCTGTATGAATTGTCACAAAAAATGCATTCCTTGCTGAAGAAAAACATTAAAAATCTCATTTGGGATAATAGTTGTTCTTCTGTTCTCTTTGTTCTTTTGTACTCTTTTGCCCCACCCCCCAGTTAATTTGCTTGAAACCTTTGCCAGTTCTGATGAAAGGTTGCTGACCTGAAACGTTAACTCTGCTGCTCACTCCACAGATGTTGCCAGTCCTGCTGAGTATTTCCCGCACTTATTGTTTTTATTTCAGACTTCCAGAATTTGCAGTATTTTGCTTTTATATAAGGATTGATGCGACTGGCGAACTTCATTTAGTCTTCATGAATTTTAACAAGTTCCAACATGGAAGACTGGTCTTCAGATTAAAAGCTGACACGATATAAAGTTATCTGGCAAGTTGGATCCAAAATTGGCTCTGTGGCAGGAAGCAAAGAGTAATGGCTAAAGGGTATATTTGTGACTGTTAGCCTGTTCCCTGTGGGATTCTGACATCTGTGGGAGCCTAAATTTGGGAGTCAGATAATTTTTATTCGTCGGAGCATATTTTTTCTGAACTCTCATCGCTCCTCCTTGAATGCCTCCCACTGCTCTGACACTGATTTACCTGCAAGTACCTGCTTCCAGTCCTCTTTTACCAAATCAAATCTCTGATTAATAAAATTGTCATTCTCAGTATTTTAAAAAAAATCACAGTTGGTCTATTTTTATCCTTTGCTAACTACGGTAAATCTAACTGAATTATGATCACTGCCACTAAAATGCTCTCCCACTGATACCCCTTCCACCTATGCAGGTTTTTCCTTAACAGTACGCCCAGAACTGCCCCTTCTCTTGTTGGGTTTGCTCAGCATTGGCTAAAAATTCTCCTGAATGCACTATAAGAATTTTGCTCCATCTATACTTTATGCATGTCAGAACCATCAGAATTATAGAAAAATATGGAATCTTAATTTCCAAATTTATAAACATTGGATTGTTTTTGACGCAGATATAAAGCAGTGTCGCTGAGCAGAACGAAAGGAAACCAGTATTAAATTAATTTAAAATTACAATTATCTATCACTCTGTTGTGTGAGGGCACTTCATGGTGAAACGCCGTCTTTTCAAGAAAATTCTTAAAGAGAACATCCCCTCCTGCATTATTTAACTCTGCTAATATTCTCCGTTGTATTTTCAGATAAAGCTGCAACATGAAACATTTTGATGGCTTGAAAATGTGCAACCTCCCCATGTAGCAACTGAACACTCATTCCCCATGTGATCGGCAGGGATACTCACCACTGAACTAATGAGAGAAAAAACACAACCCAAACTTGTGCATTTCCCACAGAAGCAACAGACCAAGTATCGCACTGTTACCAGAGCTGGGCTCATCCACCAGCCCCAGAGGGAGGATTTTTATTCCAGACAGTCACCGAGGAGAGAGAAACATACAAGAGAAAAAGAGACAGAGAACGACAGAGAGACAGATAGAGAGTGAACTGGATGCTGAAAGGAACAGATTCACTTCACAATTACATATCTTACTTCATTAAGATTGGCCGCCAGAAAGACTTAATTTTAAACACCGCCTTTCACGTCCTCGGGGTCTCACAAAGCGCTTTACAGTCAATGACCTACTTTTGAAGTGTGGTCAATGACAGAGAGAGACAGAGAGTTCGACAAAAATGCTGATTCAGCAGATGCTAAAATATGATCTGAAGAATTACATCTCAATATGGAATCTTTCTTTCAGGTCCGTAAAAATCTCATTATTTGTTTGATTCCGGATCAGCAAATATAAACCTGAAGTGAAGTGAATAAATGTCGCCTCTAATCCCTGATGAAACAGGGACAAAACTTCTCAAATTCTATCAGGCCACCTCCAGCCTTCTCTATCCTTGAGCTTTTCCTATTTGTTTTAACCTCTCCGTTCTGGTAAAAGTTGTGAGTGAACATTTATTTTCCTGTTCCCTGTGAGACCTGGCAGCAGTGGAAACAATTCTTAATGTCTAAGGATTTCATTTAAAAAAATGTATTAATTCATTCTCTCGATGTGTTTATTACCTTAACCACTCAACTATAACTACTCGGTTTCTATCTGTTTAAATATTGTCCAGTTAAACTTTTAATCATCCTCTGCTTTGTCACACATGGTCACTTAGTCACTAAACAGTCTGCACTCAAGAAAATGCAGAAAGAGACAATCTCGTCTTGTATTATTTTTACCCTGCTATTTTCCTCCATACTATTTTATGTAACTTATAACTTGTATAGTGAGGAGGGAGGAGGTGATAGGGCAGGTATTACACCTCCTGTGGTTGCATAGGAATGTGCCATGGGAAGGGGAGGAGGTGACGGGAGTAATGGAGGGGTGGTGGAGGGAAAGATCCCTTCTGAATGCTGAGAAGAGAATGGACGGGAAGATGTGTTTGGTGGTGGCCTCATGCTGGAGGTGGCAGAAATAGTGGATGATGATCCCCTGGATGTGGAGTCTGGTGGGGTGGAAACTGAGGACACGGGGAACCCTGTCAGCGTTCTGGGAAGGAGGGGCAGAGGTGAGGGCAGATGTGCAGGAAATGGGCTGGACACAACCACAGTGGGGGCGGTGAGGGGGAATCCTCAGTTGAGCAATAGGGAAGACATATCAGAGGCGCTGTTGTGGAAGGTTGCATCATCAGAGCAGATCCGTTGGAGATGGAGAAACTGGGAGAATGGAATGGAGCTCTTATAGGAGGCAGGAGGTGAAGAAGTGTAGTCCAGGTAGCTGTGGGAATCGATGGGCTTATAATGGATATTAATAGACAGCCTATCCTCAGAGATGGAGACAGAGAAGTCGAGCAAGGGAAGGGAAGTGTCGGAGATGGACCATGTAAAGGTGAGAGAAGGGTGGAAATTGGAAGCAAAGTTGATAAAGTTTTCCAGTTCGGGGCAGGATCAGGAAACGACACCAATACAGTCATCAATGTACTGGAAAATTGTTGAGGGAGGGTCCTGAGTAGGACTGGAAGAAGGAATGTTCGACATATTCCATAAAAAAAACAGGGTACCATACGGGTACCCAAAGCAATCCCTTTTACTTGAATTAAGTGAGTGGAACTGAAGGAAAATTTGTTCAATGTGAGAACAAGTTCAGCCGGGCAGAGGAGGGTGGTGGTGGATGGGGACTGGTTTGGCCTCTGTTCAAGGAAGAAGCAGAGAGCTCTCAAACCGCCCTGGTGGGGGATGGAGGTGTAGAGAGATTGGAAGTCCAGAGTGAAGAGGAGGCGATTAGGGCAAGGAAACTGGAAATTGTCAAAATGACGGAGGGCATCAGTAGATTCACGGATATGGGTGGGAAGAGACTGGACTAGATTCACCTGGGGAAGTGGGTCCAAATCTCTCCATGGCAGCTGGTGGTGCTGAGAGTTTTTCTGAGTATGAAACATGAATTCCCGTCCATTCGCTGACTTGTAAATGGTAGTCTATCGTACCCAGAATGCTCCTGGCAGATGAATACGGCCTATCACTATCCCAAGGGATGCAACAGTGCAGACGCAGAGAGATTGTTAGAATCTATTCTGAGGGACAGGATAAACTGCCACTTAGAAAGGCATGTATTAATCAGGGATAGTCAGCATGGATTTGTTAGGGGAAGGTCATGTCTTACTAATTTAATTGAGTTTTTTGAGGAAGTAACAAGAAGGATTGCTGAGGGTAGTGCAGTGGATGTGGTCTGCATGGATTTTAATAAGACATTTGACAAGGTTGCACATGGTAGACTAGTCAGTAACACGAAAGCCCATGGAATGCAGGGGAATGTGGTAGGTTGGATCCAGAATTTGATCAGGGACAGACAATAAAGTGTAGTAGTCGACGGACGTTTTAGTGAATTGAAAGCTGTTTGCAGTGGCATTCCACAGGGCTCAGTCTTGGGTCCCTTGCTGTTTGTGGTATTTATTAATGAATTGGACATAAATGTGGGAGGCATGATTGAGAAGTTTGCTGATGACACAAAAATTGGCCGTGTAGTTGATAGTGAAGAGGATAGCCATAGACACAAGAAAGATATCAATCATTTGGTTGAGTGGGTGGTAAAGTGGCAAATGGAATTCAATCCTGATAAGTGTGATCTATTGTAATTGCTGAGGGCAAATAAAGTTAGAAAATGCACAAGAAACGGGAGGATACTGAGACGGGTAGAAGAAGTGAGAGACCATGGACTGCATGTCCACAGGTCTCTGAAGGTGGCAGGATAGGTAGATAGAGTGGCGAAGAAGGCATATGAAATGCTTTCCTTTATTGGCCGAGGTACAGAATTCAAAATCAGGGATGCAATGCTGGAACTGTATGAAACGCTGTTTAGGCCACAGTTGGAATATTGTGTACAGTTCTGGTCACCACATTACAGAAAGGACATAATTGCTCTGGAGAGAGTACAGAAGAGATTTATAAGAATGGTGCCAGCGCTCGAAAGTTGCAGCTATAAGGAAAGATTGGAAAGTTAGGGTTGTTTTCCTTCGAACAGGGGAGGCTGAAGTGTGACTTAATAGTTGGTGCACAACATTATGGGGGACTTAGATAGAGTAGACAGAAAGAACCTGTTTCCCCCAGTGGAGAGGTCAATTATTAGGGGGCACAGATTTAAGGTGATTGGTAGAAGGATTAGAGAGGACATGAGGAAAATCTTTTTCGCCCAGAGGGTGGTAGGTGTCTGGAATTCACTGCCAAAAATGTTGGTGGAGGCAGAAACCCTCAATTCTTTTAAAAGGCACCTGGACATGCACATGAAGTACTGTAACCGGCAAGGCTATGGACAAGGTGCTGGAAGGTGGAGTTAGATTGGGTGGCTAGTTTTTTCGGCTGGCATGGACACGACGGGCTGAATGGCCTCTTTATGTGAGGTAATTTTTCTATGGTGCTATGTTTGTATGTGGTAACCACACAGCTTTAAGAGTATGCATGGAGAGAGGGAATGGGTGACTAATAGACTGTCAAGATGAAACAGGCAGGGAGTGCAAGAGACCCCTGAGTGTATCTCGCTCTCCAACCAGTATTCAGCTCTGAAAACAGATGAAAGTGATGGTTCATCTGTGGAGTGCAGCCGGACCCAAGGCCATGGCACGTCGTTTGCATCAGCTTCACAGAGGGCCACAAAGATGATTAGAAGAGCAATGGTGACAGGAGATATGCAGTCGTCCTGGGCCAGGAAGCAGGAGGAGAGATGGCAGTGATGGCTTTTGTAAACACCTTGACCAAAAGACCGGCCATAAAAAAAATAAATTGCACCAGTCAGTTCTGATTTCTTTTTAATGCTTGACAACCACAAAGCTGCCCAGAGGTCTTTTAACCTGTTTTTAAGTGATGCTTATTTTTTATAATCTTCCACGTTGGTGGAAATGAACTTCAACCAGGAAAGTAAGTGGGTGGAACTGCATACTCCTTCACAACTTCAGTGTGTCAGTCTTCTGTAAATGTCCAAAAAGGAGGTGTGTGTATACACAGACCAATTCCAAATGTTTGTTTTTGCCTTCATGGGATATATTAGCAGAGACCACCTGGGAACTGACATAGCTCATTTGACATGACAGCACAGTGGCGCAGTGGTTAGCAGTGCAATCTTGCAGCTACCCGGTTTCAATTCTGGGTACTGCCTGTGCAGAGTTTGCAAGTTCTCCCTGTGACCGTGCGGGTTTTTGCTGGGTGCTCTGGTTTCCTCTCACAGCCAAAGACTTGCAGGTTGATAGGTCAATTGGCCATTATAAATTGTCCCTAGTGTAGGTGGTAGGAATATGAGGCTAACGTAAGATTAGTATAAATGGGTGGTTGTTGGTCCTCACAGACTTGGTGGGCCGAAGAGCCTGTTTCAGTGCTGTATCTCTAAATAAATAAAATAATTAATGGTGCAAGATCAGTCACTGGTCTACAGCAAAAACATTGGTCTGTCAGCAGGAGTTTGAAACGTCCTTCTATTTACACAGCAGTGTGTGTCTGAAGTAATTTCTGAAAACCCTGTACAAACTGGTCACTGCACGTGAATATCCTGCAGTGAACATGAGCTACATAAACTTCATATATCCTGCGTTCTGCAGCAACTGAAGTGATCTGGAATTTTCACTTAGCAGTTTACTCAGGTGTATGGCTGAATTCCATTCGTTTTTCATCTCCACTTTCACTGTCTACTGCCCGAAACACAGTGTAAATCTTGAGTCAGTGTGAAGCTGTCTTTTACACCATAGTGATGCAAGGTAAGTATTGAAGGCGAGCTCGGGTCTACAAATGAAACCCGACCTGAGCCGGATAGAAAGACATCCGACCCGGACCGAGTCCTTTCCTTTATCCCGCAACCGACCTGACCCGACCCGACCATCATACCAAAAAGTACATTAACATTGGAGCCACATACCAGAGGTGGTGATAGTGTGTCCAACCTGACCCGACCCGAGCCCAAATGCCGGACCCAGAAGAGCATACCGACTCGACCCGAACCCGACACATGTCGTTGGGTCCCATTGGGTTCAGGTCGGAGAGCCATGTACTATGTCAAGAGTAGAGGTTTAGATTCTTTTTTGTTGGAGAGGATAATTGTCTCGCACTTGTGTGGTGTGAATGTTACTTGCCGCTTATCAGTCCACGTCTGAATGTAGTCTTGTGCTTATGCACATGGGCTGCTTCAGTACCTGAGGAGTCGAGAATGGTACTGAAAATTTTGCAAACATCGCTGAACATCCCCACTCCTGACCTTCTGATGGAGGGAAGTTCAATATGAAGCACCTGAAGATGGTTAGGCCGAGGACATTACCCTGAGGAACTCCTGCTGCAATGTACTGGGGGCTGAGATGATTGGCTTCCAACAACCACAGCCATCTTCCTTTGTGTTAGGTATCACACCATCTCATGGAGCAATTTCCCCTGATTCCCATTGCCTCCAGTTTTGCTCGGGTTCCTTGATACCAAAACTAGGTCTAATGTTACCTTGATGACAAAATCAGTCACTGTCACCTCTTGAATAAAGCTTTATTTTCCATGTTTTGACTAAGGCTGTAATGGAATCAACAATTGAGTGCCCCATGGTGGAACTCAAACTGAGCATCGGTCAGCAAGTTGTTACTGAGTATGTGCCGTTTGACAGCACCGTCGACGACGACGACCTTCCATCACTTTACTGATGATCAAAAATAGATTGATGGGGCAGTAATTCGCCCGATTGGATTTCTCCCGATTTTTGTGGACAGGACATACCTGTGCAATTTTCCACATTGTCGGGTAGATGTCTATATTGCAGATGTACTGGAACAGCTTGTCTAAGGACACGGCTAGTTCTGGAGAACAGGTCTTCAGTATGACAGCTGGGATTTTGTCAGGGCCCATGGACTTTACTGTATCCAGTGCCTTCACTTATGTCTTGGTATCATGTGGATTTAATTGATTTGTCTAAAGACTGGCATCTATGATGGTGAGGACCAATTCTCTCTTCAAATCAAATTACACACAATACCGTCGAGGAGGAATTCATGGAGTGTATACGGGATGGTTTTCTGGACCAATACATCGAGGAACCAACTAGAGAATAGGCTATCCTAGACGGGGTGTTGTGTAATGAGAGAGGAATAATTGACAATCCAGTGGTGCGTGACCCCTTAGAGTTGAGCGACCATAACATGATAGAATTCTTCATCAAGATGGAGAGTGATGCAGTTGATTCTAAGACTCGGGTCCTGAATCTTAATAAAGGAAATTAAGAAGGTATGAGGCGCCAGTTGGCTATGATAGATTGGGGAACGTTACTTAAAGGGATGATTCAAAGAGCGCATGGATGAACTGGAACAGTTGTTTATTCCTGTCTGGTGCAAAAGTAAAACGGTAAAGGTAGCCAAACCACGGCTTACAAGGGAAATTAGAGATAGCATTAGATCCAAGGAAGATGCATACAAATTCTCCAGAAAAAGAACATAAAAAAATAAAAATGGGAAGGGTGGCTCAACCGTGGCTTACAAAATAAATTAGGGATAGTAGTAGATCCAAGGAGAAGAAATATATAATGACCAGAACAAGAAGCAAACCTAAGGATTGGGAGCAGTTTAGACTTCAGCAAAGGAGGACCAAGGGATTGATTAAGAAGGGGTAAATAGAGTACGAGAGGAAGCTTGCAGGGAACATAAAAACTGACTGTAAAGGTTTCTATAGGTATGTGAAGAGAAAATTAGGATTTTTTTTTAAAGAATTAGAACATTACAGCGCAGTACAGGCCCTTCGGCCCTCGATGTTGCGCCGATCATCTGACCTACACTATTCCATTTTCATCCATATGTCTATCCAATGACCACTTAAATGCCCTTAAAGTTGGCGAGTCTACTACTGTTGCAGGCAGGGCGTTCCACGCCCCTACTACTCTCTGCGTAAAGAAACTACCTCTGACATCTGTCCTATATCTTTCACCCCTCAACTTAAAGCTATGTCCCCTCGTGTTTGCCATCATCATCCGAGGAAAAAGACTCTCACTATCCACCCTATCTAACCCTCTGATTATCTTGTATGTCTCTATTAAGTCACCTCTCCTCCTCCTTCTCTCTAACGAAAACAACCCCAAGTCCCTCAGCCTTTTCTCGTAAGACCTTCATTCCATACCAGGCAACATCGTAGTAAATCTCCTCTGCACCCTTTCCAAAGCTTCCACATCCTTCCTATAATGCGGTGACCAGAACTGCACGCAATACTCAAGGTGCGGCCTCACCAGAGTTTTGTACAGTTGCATCATGACCTCGTGGTTCCGAAACTCAATCCCCCTACTAATAAAAGATAACACACCATATGCCTTCTTAACAGCCCTATTAACCTGGGTAGCAACTTTCAGGGATTTATGTACCTGGACACCAAGATCTCTCTGCTCATCTACACTACCAAGAATCTTCCCATTAGCCCAGTACTCTGCACTGCTGTTACTCCTTCCAAAGTGAATCACCTCACACTTCTCCGCATTAAACTCCATTTGCCATCTCTCAGCCCAGCTCTGCAGCCTATCTACGTCCCTCTGTACCCTACAACATCCTTCGACACTATCCACAACTCCACCGACCTTCGTGTCATCCGCAAATTTACTAACCCACCCTTCTACACCCTCATCCAGGTCATTTATAAAAATGACAAACAGCAGTGGCCCCAAAACAGAACCTTGCGGTACACCACTAGGAACTAAACTCCAGGATGAACATTTGCCATCAACCACCACCCTCTGTCTTCTTTCAGCTAGCCAATTTCTGATCCAAAGCTCTAAATCACCTTCAACCCCATACTTCCGTATTTTCTACAATAGCCTACCGTGGGGAACCTTATCAAACGCCTTACTGAAATCCATATACACCACATCCACGGCTTTACCCTCATCCACCTGTTTGGACACCTTCTCGAAAAACTCAATAAGGTTTGTGAGGCACGACCTACCTTTCACAAAACCGTGCTGACTATCGCAAATGAACTTATTCTTTTCAAGATGATTATAAATCCTATCTCTTATAACCTTTTCCAACATTTTACCCACAACCGAAGTAAGGCTCACAGGTCTATAATTACCAGGGCTGTCTCTACTCCCCTTCTTGAACAAGGGGACAACATTTGCTATCCTCCAGTCTTCCGGCACTACTCCTGTCGACAATGACGACATAAAGATCAAGGTCAAAGGCTCTGCAATCTCCTCCCTGGCTTCCCAGAGAATCCTAGGATAAATCCCATCTGGCCCAGGGGACTTATCTATTTTCACTCTTTCCAAAATTACTAACACCTCCTCCTTGTGAATCTCAATCCCATCTAGCCTAGTAGGCTGTATCTCAGTAATCTCCTCGGCAACATTTTCTTTCTCTACTGTAAATACTGACGAAAAATATTCATTTAACGCTTCCCCTATCTCCTCTGATTCCGCACACAACTTCCCACTACTATCCTTGATTGGCCCTGTTCTAACTCTTATCATTCTTTTATTCCTGATATACCTATAGAAAGCCTTAGGGTTTTCTTTGATCCTATCCGCCAATGACTTCTCGTGTCCTCTCCTTGCTCTTCTTAGCCCTCCCTTTAGATCCTTCCTGGCTAGCTTGTAACTCTCAAGCGCCCGAACTGAGCCTTCACGTCTCATCCTAACATAAGCCGCCCCCTTCCTCTTGACAAGCACTTCAACTTCTTGAGTAAACCACGGCTCCCTCGCTCGACAACTTCCTCCCTGCCTGACAGGTACATACTTATCAGGGGCACGCATTAGCTGCTCCTTGAATAAGCTCCACATTTCGATTGTGCCCATCCCCTGCAGTTTCCTTCCCCATCCTACACATCCTAAATCTTGCCTAATCGCGTCATAATTTCCTTTCCCCCAGCTATAATTCTTGCCCAAATAAATAGTTTTCCCTTACCCAGCAGTCCCCTGGTCCTCCGAAACAAAAGGGGATTAACTTGTAACTTACTGAAATTGACCGCTCAGCTGTAAGTCCGCTCTGCACCTCGTTCTGTCAAAGCTGCTCCTCGCAAAAAGATAAAGATTTTAAAACTGCCCAAATAAATAGTTTTCCCTTACCCAGCAGTCCTCTGGTCCTCCGAAACAAAAGGGGATTAACTTGTCACTTGCTGAAATTGACCGCTCAGCTGTAAGTCCGCTCCGCACCTCGTTCTGTCAAAGCTGCTCCTCGCAAAAATGATTGGTGAAGACAAATGTAGGTCCCTTACAGTCAGAAACAGGGGAATTTATTATGAGGAACAAAGAACTGGTTGACCACCTAAACGAATACTTTGGTTCTGTTTTCACAAAGGAGGACACAAATATCATCCCAGAAATGTTGGGGAACACCGGGTTTAGTGAGAAGGAGGAACTGAAGGAAATCAGTATTAGTAGAGAAATGGTGTTGGGGACATTGATGAGATTGAAGGCCGATAAATCCCCAGGGCCTGAAAATCTGCATCCTAGAGTACTTATGGAAGTGGCTCTACAAATAGTGGATGCATTGGGGGTCATATTTCAATATTTTATCGATTCTGGAATAGTTCCTACAGTTTGGAGGGTAGCTAATGTAACCCCATTATTTAAAAAGGGAGGTAGAGAGAAAGCATGGAATGATTGACCAGTCGGCCTGACGTCGGTAGTGGGGAAAACTCTAGAGTCCATTATCAAAGATTTTATCGCAGAGCACTTGGAGAACAGTAGTAGAATCGGGCAGAGTCAGCAAGGATTTACAAAAGGGAAATCATGCTTGATAAATCTACTAGAATTCTTCGAGGATGTAACTAGTAGATTTGATGAGGGGGAGCCAGTGGATGTGGTTTATTTGGACTTTCAGAAGGCTTTGGACAGAGTCCCACATTAGAGGTTAGCATGTAAAATTAAAGTGCAAGGGATTGGGGATAGTGTATTGCGATGGATAGAAAATTTGTTGGCTGACAGGAAACAACGAGTAGGAATAAATGGGTCTTTTTCCGAATGGCAGGCAGTGACTAGTGGGGTACCGCAGGGATCGGTGCTAGGACCCCAGCTATTCAAAATATATATTAATGATTTAGATGAGGGAACTAAATGTAATATCTCTAAATTTGCAGATGACACAAAACTGGGTGGGAGGGTGAGTTGTGAGGAGAATGCATAGATGCTTCAGGGTGATTTGGACAAGTTGAGTGAATGGGCAAATGCATGGCAGATGCAGTATAATGTGGATAAATGTGAGGTTATCCACTTTGGTAGCAAAAACGGGAATGCAGATTATTATCTGAACGGCTATAAACTAAGAGAGGGGATTATGCAACGAGGCTGGGATGCTCTCATGCACCAATCGCCGAAGGTAAGCATGCAGGTCCAACAGGTGGTTAAAAGGGCAAATGGCATGGTTGGCCTTCATAGCAAGAGGATTCGAGTACAGGAGCAGGGATGTCTTGCTGGAATTATACAGGGCCTTGGTGAGACCACACCTGGAATTTTGTGTGCAGTTTTGGTCTCCTTACCTGAGGAAGGATGTTATTGCTAGCGAGGGAGTGCAGTGAAGGTTCACCAGACTGATTCCTGGGATGGCAGGACTGATGTATGAGAAGAGATTGAGTTGGTTAGGATTATATTCACTGGTTCCCCTTTATCTACCCTTCCAGTTACATCCCCAGTACTTTGGAATAAATGTTTCAAACAAGACGTCGCTTTTGTAAAACCATGTTGACTTTGTTTGATGAGAGTCTGATTTTCTAAGTGCTTGTTCAGACTTACTTCATTATAGTATCATACATTTTCCAGATGATTGATGTTAGGCTAACGAGACTACAGTTGTCCATACTATGGCCCCCAAGCGCGACTCCAGTGGTGCAGTTGGTTAGCGCATGGTACTTATTCAGCAGTGCAATTAGCGAGCTATGCCCAGGTTGTAACTTCGAGTCTCACCTAGAGCATCGATTTCTGGAGATCGGGAGCAATATGAAGCAGTTCAGCAGTAGAGAGGACTGTGATTGCTGAGTCTGAACTGACCATAAGACGAGAATAAAAATATTTGTGAGTTGACATTTCAGGAATAGGAGGCACTTGCAATGAGGGCACTGATAAACTTCATTGCCATTAATAGCACAGAAGGGCTCCTTGCTGGCTGTGCAGTCATGTGCGATGCTCATAGCCCTGCAAGTCTCTTCGACTTCATCTTGAAGTCATTGATTGTTTTTGCTTCCACACCCTTGTGGGATGCGAATTCCAGGTGATTACCACTTGCTATGAAAAAAAAAATGCGTTTCCTCATATTTGCCCTGTACCTTTTGTCCCAGCACTTGTAATCTGTGCCCCACAGTCCTTGTACTATTTGTTAATGGGAACAGTTTTTCCTTGTCTAACTGACATAATCTGCTGCACTTCTATTGAATCTCCCCTCAACCTCTTTTGTTCTAAGGAGAACAAACCCAGCTCTTCCAACCTAACCTTGTAACAAAAATACTCCATCCCTGGAACCATTCTGATTAATCTCCTCTGCACCCTCTCAAGGCCCTCACAGCCTTCCTGAAATGTGGTGACCAGAACTAGACGCAGTACTCCAGTTGGAGACTAACTAGAGCTTTATAGCGGTTGACCATAATTGTACTCAGTGCTTCTATTTATGAAACCCAAGATTCCATATGCTTTACGAACCATGCTCTCTATATGACTTGCCACCTTCAAATATCTGTGCACTTGCACCCCGAGGTCTCTCTGTTCCTGCACACTCTTTAGAACTGTACCATTCCGTCTATATTGCCTCTCCCTAAAACCTCTTCCAAAATGGATTACCTCACACTTGTCAATATTAAATATCATCTGCCACCTTTCTGTCCATTCTGCTAGCTTATCTATGTCATGTTGCAGGCTGTTGACATCATGCTCACTGTTTGCTGCAGCTCCAGGTTAGGAACCATCAGCAAATGTTGATATTTTACTCTGTATTACAAGATTAAAGTAATATTAAAATATTTAAAAAAACAGTGATCCCAGCACAGACCCTTGGGGAACACCACTATCTACCATCCTCCAGTCTCGCTGTTTTCAGTCATTAAGCCAATATTTTATCCAAATGGACACTGACCCTCCTATTCCATGAGCCCCAATTGTGTTAACAGGCGTATCATGTAGTACCTTATCAAATGCTTTCTTAAAATCTGTATAAACCACATTCAACGCACTCCCTTTATCAACCTTCTCTGTTACTTCATCAAAAATTCAATTGAATTAGGCATGCATGATCTGCCTTTTATAAATCCATGGTATGGGGGACTGCAGGCAAGTTATCCGAACATCAGTCATCCAGAAAATGTTCTAATCTACCATGAAGGAGGTCTTAATAAGCACTTAGAAAATCATAGTCTGATCAAACGAACTCAACATGGTTTTACGAAAAGGAAAGGGTAGATAAAGGGGAACCAGGAAATATAGTACAGTTGGATTTCCAAAAGGCATTCAGTAAGATGTCACAGACGATTAATGCACTAGATAAAGGCTCATGTAGTTATTAGCATGCATAGAGGACATAGAGGACTCCGAGGTTAACGGACAGAAGACTAGGGATAAATGGAGTAGAGTGCCTCAAGGATCAGTGCTGGGGCCTCAGCTATTTCCAATTGAGAGATTGAGTCGGTTAGGATTATATTCGCTGGAGTTCAGAAGACTGAGAAGGGAAAGGTGCCTTGACCGCCTCTGTCCAGTTGGGCAATTCGTCCTTCATTTTCCTCTGATTCCATTTCCCAAAGCGTTTCTAAAAATGCACAAAGCTGGAGACCTGATTTTCTTTTTGATTCCATTCGATTTCCCCCACTCCCAAGTGGCAATATTTCCCAAAACCTCTTCGCAATCCTTCACCTTACATCATGTCCAGAGACGAGGAAATTCAGTTATGTGCAGAGTCTGGGCACATAGCAGCAAAATACAAAGCAGCTGCAAGCAGGAAGGCCATCGCAATGAACTGGAAGTAGAGCAAGTGCTGCAAGCTGCGTGGTGAGGCAGGCCACTGTGCGTCGGTGGTGAAGTGAGTGAATGTTGAAGGTGGTGGGTGGGGTTCCAGAAAAGTGGGCTGCTTTGACTTGGATGGTGTCGAGCTTCCTGAATGTGGTTCCAACCACATTCAGGTAAGTGGAGAGTATTCCATCACACTCCTGACTTGTGCCTTGTAGATGGTGGACATGCTTTGGGGTGTCAGGAGGTGGGTTATTCGGCGCATCATTCCCAGCCTCTGACCTTCTCTCAGAGAACACACAGCAAGAACTCACTTTCAATTACCAGTCATCAATGCCAGAGTTAAACTGCAATAGTGTGGTCATGTGAATTTATGTTGCAGTCTTATGAGCGACGAGGGTATCTGATCCCAATGCTGTTCATACTTCGCATTCTATCATTAGAAAAGTCGTGAAGATGGAAAGTTCAAAGTGAAAGCAGAAGATGTTGGAATTATTCAGCCAGTCAGGAGAGGTCCTCTTCCCGAAAAAGATCATTCTTTGACAATCATTGCTGTGATCTGTGCAAGATGGTCACAGCTGATTCAGTGGGACTGTGACTGTATAATGGTGAATACTCTGTGTTGTGGTCACAGCAACACCGATCAAGACAGAACTTGCTTCATGTCTTAAACCTGCTGCTGCACCTGCTATTAGAATGCAGAAAATAACCAATCTTTACTCCATGAAAATGTATTTCTTCTTAAAGAAGAAAAGCTATTGACTCCACTTCTGCAAACCTGTGATTCAGGTTCCAATATTCAAACCTGCCTCTTCTTAACTGATCTCAATGTGGTTTAATTCGCTGAAGAGCGACTGAATATTTACCATCACAAACTTTATTTATTTTAGTTGTGTAGCTTCATATTAAAATGTTACAGAGGAAAACAGCAGGTAAAAGGTAACAAGGGCAGATTGTCTCTTTGCGAATTATTTTGAGTGAGGACTACTGAGCGACTAAGTGCTCATGTGTTACAAAGAGGAGGATGATTGAAATTTTAAGTGAGCAACATTTAAACAGATAGTGACTGAGTAGTTGTGGTCGAGTGGTTACTAGAATGGACACATTGAGAGAATGAATTAATAAACAAAAAAAGACCATTTAATGGGGAGGTCATAGTGCAGTGATAATGCCATTGGCTAATACTCCAGCTTTGGGACATGGAATCAGAGGAAAATGAAGGACGAATTGCCCAACTGGACAGAGGCGGTCAAGGCACCTTTCCCTTCTTTAAGATGCTGGAACATTGACACTCAAGCATACAAACATACGAATTAGGAGCAGAAGTTGGCCATCAGAGGCGGCACAGTGGTGCACCGCAGCCTCACAGCTCCAGCGACCCGGGTTCAATTCTGGGTACTGCCTGTGTGGAGTTTGCAAGTTCTCCCTGTGTCTGCGTGGGTTTCCTCTGGGTGCTCTGGTTTCCTCCCACAAGCCAAAGACTTGCAAGTTGATAGATAAATTGGCCATTAGCAATTGCTCCTAGTATAGGTAGGTGGTCGGGAAATATAGACAGGTGGGGATGTGGTAGGAATATGAAATTAGTGTAGGATTAGTTTAAATGGGTGGTTGATGGTCGGCACAGACTCGGTGGGCCGAAGGGCCTGTTTCAGTGCTGTATCGCTAATCTAATCTAATTAGGTCCCTCTAGCTTGCTCCACCATTCTATAAGATCAAAGCTGATTCGTTTGTGTTTTGAAGTCCACACTCCCGTCTACTCGTGATAACATTTGATTCACTTGCCTGACAAGAATATATCTACCCTCTCCTTCAAATTATTCAATGACTCTGCCTCCGCCATCTTCTGAGGCAGGATGTTCCAAAGTCGCACAACCCTCTGAGAGAACAAAGTTCTCCTCACTTCTGTCCTAAAAGGATGATCCCTAATTTTAAAACAGTGCCCCCTTGTTCTCGACTCCCCCACAGGAGGAAACATCCTTTCCACATCCACCTTGCCAAGACCTTTCAGGATCTAATATACTTCAATCAAGTCTCTCTTCACTTTTCTAAACTCCAGTAAAAACCTTTCCTCATAAGACAACCCACTCATTCCACGTATCAATCTAGTAAACCTCCTCTGAACCGCCCCCAACGCATTCACATCACATCAGGAGGCCAAAACTGCACACAGTATTCGAGATGTGCTCTCAACAATGCCCTGTATAACTGAGGTATAACATCCTTACTTTTATTTTCAATTCCTGTCGTAATAAAGGATAGCTTTCCATTAGTCTTCTTTATTACTTGCAAGACCAGTATCCTAACATTTTGTGATTCATGCACTAGAACACCTAGATCCCTCTGCATTCGGAATTCTGCACTTGTTCTCCATTCAAGTAATACTCTGCTTTTATATTCTTCGTGTCAAATTGAACATTTCCCCACATGATTCTTCATCTGACAGATTTTCTGCCCACTCACTCAACCTATGTATATTGGCCTGCAACCTCTTTATGTCCTTTTCACAACATACTTTCCTACCTATCTTTGTGTCATCTGCAAATGTTGCTACCATTCCATCGTTCCCTTCATCTAAGTCATTGATATAAATTGTAAAAAGTTGAGGCCCAAGCACAGACCCCTGCAGGATTCTACTCGTCACATCCTGCCAATCAGGAACGGACCCATTTATGCATACTCTCCGTCTCCTGCCAGCCAACTAATCTTCTATCCATGCTAATATGTTATCCACAACACCACGAGCTCCTACATTGTGCAATAACTATTTCCGTGGAACCTTGTCACATGCCTTCTGGAGATCCAAATGCAGTATGTCAATGGGCTCCCCTTTATCCACAGCACATGTCACTCCTTCAAACAACTGAAACAAATAATTTGGTTAAATATGATCTTCTTTTCACAAAACCATGCTTACTGTTCCCGATTGCCTTCGCTTTTTCTCAGCTATAGCCTCCTTAATGATCGATTCTAACACCTTTGCCATGGCAGCCATCAAGTTAACTGACCTGTTTTCCGCCTCCACCCCCACTTCTAAATAGGGGGGTTATGTTTGCTACATAACATAGAGAACATAGAACATAGAACAGTACAGCACAGTACAGGCCCTTCGGCCCACGATGTTGTGCCGAAACTTTAACCTACTCTAATATCAAACTAACTACCTACCCTTCATTCTACTATCATCCATGTCCCTATCCAAGAGTCGCTTAAATGTCCCTAATGTATCTGCTTCTATTACCACCGATGGCAGCGCATTCCACGCACCTACCACACTGTGTAAAGAACCTACCTCTGACATCTCCCGTCAACCTTCCTCCAATCACCTTAAAATTATGCCCCCTGGTGATGGCCCTTTCCACCCTGGGAAAAGGTCTCTGGCTATCCACTCTATCTATGCCTCTCATCATCTTGTACCCCTCTATCAAATCACCTCTCATCCTTCTTTGCTCCAATGATAAAGACCCTAGCTCCCTCAATCTTTCTTCATAAGACATGCCCTCCAGTCCAGGCAGCATCCTGGTAAATCTCCTCTGCACCCTCTCTTCCACATCCTTCCTATAATGAGGCGACCAGAACTGAACACAATATTCCAAGTGTGGTCTAACCAGGGCCTTATAGAGCTGCAGCATAACCTCGCCGCTCTTAAACTCAATCCCCCTGTTAATGAAAGCCAACACACCATACGCCTTCTTAACAACCCTATCAACTTGGGTGGCAACTTTGAGTGATCTATGGACATGGACCCCAAGATCCCTCTGTTCCTCCACACTATCAAGAATCCAGTCTTTAAGCCTGTATTCTGCATTCAAATTCGACCTTCCAAAATGAATCACTTCACAATTTTCCATGTTGAGCTCCATCTGCCACTTCTCAGCCCAGCTCTGCATCCTGTCAATGTCCCGTTGCAACCTACAACAGCCTTCCACACTATCCACAACTGCAGTAACCTTCGTGTCATCGGCAAACTTGCTAACCCAGCTTTCCACTTCCTCATCCAAGTCATTTATAAAAATCACAAAGAGCAGAGGTCCCAGAACAGATCCCTGTGGAACACCACTGGTCACCGAGCTCCATGCTGAATACTTTCCATCTACTACCACCCTCTGACTTCTATGGTCGAGCCAATTTTGTATACAGACAGCCAACTTTCCCTGTATCCCATGCCTCCTCACTTTCTGAATGAGCCTACCATGGGGAACCTTATCAAATGCCTTGCTAAAATCCATATACACCACATCCACTGCTCTTCCTTCATCAATGTGTTTTGTCACATCTTCAAAGAATTCAATAAGGCTTGTGAGCCATGACCAGCCCCTAACAAAGCCATGCTGACTGTCTCTAATCAAACCATGCTTTTCCAAATAATCATAAATCCTGTCGCTCAGAATCCTCTCCAATAATTTGCCACTACCAACATAAGACTGACTGGTCTATAATTCCCAGGCTTATCCCTATTCCCTTTCTTGAACAAGGGAACAACATTTGCCACCCTCCAATCATCCGGTACTACTCCAGTGGACAGTGAGGACGCAAAGATCATCGCCAAAGGCGTGGCAATCTCTTCCCTCGATTCCCGTAATATCCTTGGGTATATCCCATCTGGCCCCGGGGACTTATCTGTCCTCATATCATTCACAATTTCCAGCACATCCTCCCACTTAACCTCACCCTGTTCGAGCATATCAGCCTGTTCCACGCTGTCCTCACAAACGACCAGGTCCCTTTCACCAGTGAATACTGAAGCAAAGGATTCATTTAGGACCGCCCCTACCTCCTCCGACTCCAGGCACAAGTTCCCTCCACTATCCCTGATCGGCCCTACCCTCACACTGGCCATCCTCTTGTTCCTCACATAAGTGTAGAACGCCTTGGGATTTTCCTTAATCCTACCCGCCAAGACTTTTTCATGTCCCCTTCTAGCTCTCCTAAGTCCATTCTTCAGTTCCTTCCTGGCTGCCTTGTAACCCTCTAGAGCCCTGTCTGATCCTTGCTTCCTCAAACTTAAGTTAGCTTCCTTCTTCCTCTTGACTAGCTGTTCCACATCTCTTGTCATCCAAGGTTCCTTCAGCCGACCATCCCTTCCTTGCCTCATCGGGACAAACCTATCCAGCAGTCGCAGCAAGTGCTCCCGAAACAACCTCCACATTTCTGTCGTGCATTTCCCTGAGAACATCTGTTCCCAGTTTATGCTCCCCAGTTCCTGCCAAATAGCATTGTAATTCCCCCTCCCACAATTAAATATTTTCCCATCCCGTTTGCTCCTGTCCCTCTCCATGACTATAGTAAAGGTCAGGGAGTTGTGATCACTATCACCGGAATGCTCTCCCACCGAGAGATCTGCCACATGGCCTGGTTCGTTGCCAAGCACAAAGTCCAACATAGCCTCCCCTCTCGTCGGCCTATCTACATATTGAGTCAGGAAATATTCCTGGACATACCTGACAAAAACTGCTCCATCCAAACTATTTGCACTGAGGAGGTTCCAATTAATATTAGGGAAGTTGAAGTCACCCATGACAACAACCCTGTTAGTTCTGCACCTTTCCAAAATCTGACTCCGAATCTGTTCCTCCATGTCTCTGTTGCTCTTGGGGGGGTCTATAGAAAACTCCCAACAAAGTGACTGCTCCTTTCCTGTTTCTGACTTCCACCCATAATGACTCAGTGGACAAACCCTCCTCGACGACCTCCCTTTCTGCAGCTGTGATACTATCCCTGATTAGCAATGCCACTCCCCCACCTCTTTTACCTCCCTCCCTATTCCTTTTGAAACATCTAAACCCCGGAACATCCAACATCCATTCCTGCCCCTGTGATATCCAAGTTTCCGTAATGGCCACAACATCGTAGCTCCAAGTACTGATCCATGCTCTAAGTTCATCACCCTTATTTCTGACACTTCTTGCGTTAAAATAGACACACTTCAACCCATCATACTGGCTGCAACGTTATCGTGTCAATTGTCTAACCTTCCTCACAGACGCTCTGCACTCGGTATCTTTTTGTTCAACAGCTACCCCATCCACTGATCCGTAGCTCCGGTTCCCATCCCCCTGCCAAACTAGTTTAAACCCTCCCGAAGAGCTCTAGCAAACCTCCCGCCCAGGATATTAGTGCCCCTCCAGTTCAGATGCAACCCGTCCTTTTTGTACAGGTCTCACCTTCCCCAGAAGGTATCCCAATGATCCACATATCTGAATCCCTCCCTCCTGCACCAGTTCTGTAGCCACGTATTCAGCTGCACTCGCTCCCTGTTTCTCGCCTCACTAGCACGTGGCACCGGTAACAATCCTGAGATTACTATGCTCATTCTGCCTTTTAGATTCCAACCTAACTCCCGGTATTCTCTTTTCAGGTCCTCATCCCTTTTCCTAGCTATGTCATTGGTACCGATATGTACCACGACCTCTGGCTGCTCCCCCTCCCCCTTAAGAATCCTGCAGACTCGATCCGAGACTTCCCTGACCCTGGCACCCGGGAGGCAACATACCATCCGGGAGTCTCGTTCGCGACCACAGAATCTCCTGTCTGTTCCTCTAACCATTGAATCTCCTATCACAATAATATAATAAAAGCAAAATACTGCGGATGCTGAAAATCTGAAACAAAAACAAGAAATGCTGGATTCACTCAGCAGGTCTGGCAGCATCTGTGGAAAGAGAAGCAGAGTTAACGTTTCGGGTCAGTGACCCTTCTTCGGAACTGACAAATATTAGAAAAGTCACAGATTATAAACAAGTGAGGTGGGGGTTGGGCAAGAGATAACAAAGGAGAAGGTGCAGATTGGACCAGGCCACATAGCTGACCCACTGTTTTTTTCAGGTTGTTTTTCTTCAGGTTTGCACTTGCTGATGTTCTATATTCAGTATATTCACACCTAATCTGTACTAATGCTTTGTCTTTCAAAACACCATTAACATATTGTTTGCCTTTGCTCCGTGACCTTTTGGTCAGCTATGTGGCCTGGTCCAATCTGCACCTTCTCCTTTGTTATCTCTTGCCCAACTCCCACCTCACTTGTTTATAATCTGTGACTTTTCTAATATTTGTCAGTTCCGAAGAAGGGTCACTGACCCGAAACGTTAACTCTGCTTCTCTTTCCACAGATGCTGCCAGACCTGCTGAGTGAATCCAGCATTTCTTGTTTTTGAATCTCCTATCACTATCGCTCTCCTATTCTCCCCCCTTCCCTTCTGAGCCACTGAGAAAGGCTTAGTGCCAGAGACCTGGCCACTGTGGCTTTCCTCTGGTAGGTCGTCCCCCCAAACCATATCCAAAACGGTATACGTATTATTGAGGGGAACGGCCACAGGGGATCCTTGCACTGTGCGTCTATTCCCTTTCCCTCCCCTGACGGTCACCTTTATCCTGTAACTTAGGTTTTTTCCAGTCTGATGGAACCTTTCCAGAATCTGGCGAATTTTGAAAATTTAATACCAACGCATCTACTACCTCATGAGCCACCTCTTTTAAGACCCTAGGATGAAATCCATCAGGACCCAGGTACTAGTCAGCCCGCAGATCTATCAGTTTGGTCAGTACCGCTTACCTTGTGATTGTAATTTCATGAAGTTCCTCTCTTCCTCCACATACTAATTTACAGCTGTTACTGGAATATTATTCGTATCCTTCATAGTGAAAACAGAAGCAAAATATTCGGTCACTTCTACTGCCATTTAGAAACGTAGAACATAGAACAATAGGAGCAGGGGTAGGCCATTCGGCCCTTCGAGCCTGCACCGCCATTCAACGCAATCATGCCTGATCTTCCAAATTCAGTACCCTGTTCCCGCTTTCTCGCCGAATCCCTTGATCCCTTTGGCCCAAAGAACTATATAGAACTCTTTCTTGAATATATTTAATGATTTGGCCTCAACTGCTTTCTGTGGTAGAGACTTCCACAGGTTCACAACTCTCTGGGTGAAGAAATCCCTCCTCATCTCAGTCCTTCATGGCTTACCCCATATCCTTAGACTGTAACCCCGGTCCTGGACTCCCCCGCCATCGGGAACATCCTTCCTGCATCTAGTCTGTCCAGTTCTGTTAGAATTTTGTAGGTTTCTATGAGATCCCCTCTCATTCTTCGAAACTCTAGTGAATGCAAGCCTAATCGACTCAATCTCTCTTCATACGTCAATCTTGCCATCCCAGGAATCAGTGTGGTGAACCTTCACTGCATTCCCTCCATAGCAAGAACATCCTGGTTGATAGTAGAATGAAGGAAAGGTTAAAGGTTCGGCACAACATCGCGGGCCGAAGGTCCTGTACTGTGCTGTACTGTTCTATGTTCTATGTTCTATCCTTCCTGAGATAAAGAAACCAAAACTGCACACAATACTCCAGATGTGGTCTCACCAAGGCCATATATAATTGCAGCAAGCCATCCTTTATCCTGGACTCGAATCCTCTCACCATGAAGCAAACATACCATTTGCCTTCTCAACTGCCTGCAGCACCTGCATGCTCACTTTCAGCGACTGGTGAACAAGGACACCCACGTCTCGCTGCACCTCCCCCTTTCCCAATCTATCGCCGTTCAGACAATAATCTGCCTTTCTTTTTTTGCCACAAAAGTGGACAACCTCACATTTATCCACATTATGCTGCTTCTGCCATGTATTTGCCCACTCACACAACTGGACCAAATCACACTGGAGCGTCTCTACATCCTCCTCACTGCTCACACTCCCACTCAGCTTTGTGTCATCTGAAAACTTGGATATATTACATTTAATTCCCTCATCTATATCATTGACATATATTGTGAATAGCTGGGGTGCTAGCACTGATCCCTGTGGTACCCCACTAGACCTGCCACTCGGAAAAAGTGCAGTTTATTCATATTCTTTGTTTCCTGTTTGCCAACCAGTTATCTACCCATGTCAGTACCTTACCCCCAGTTCCATGTGCTTTAATTGTGCGTGCTAATCTCTTATTTAGGACCACATCGAAAGTCTTCTGAAAGTCCAAATACACCACATCCACTGTTTCTTCCTATCTATTCTACTCGTTACATCCTCAAAAAATTCTAGTAGATTTGTCAAGCATGAATTCCCTTTCGTAAATCCAGGTTGACTTTGTTCGATCCTGTCATTCTTTTCCAAGTGCTCTGCTATTACATCTTTTATGATGGACTCCAGCATTTTCCCCACTGCTGATGTCAGGCTAACCGTCTATAATTCCCTGTTTTCTCTCTGCCTCCTTTTTGAAATAGTGGGGTTTCATTAGCTACCCTCTAATTCGTGGGAACTGTTCCAAAGTCTATCGAATTTTGAAAAATGACCAACAATGCATTTACTATATCTAGGATCACTTCCTTAAGTACTCTGGGATGTAGATTATCAGGCCCTGGGGATTTATCGGTCTTCAATCCCATCCATTTCCCAAACACCATTTCCCTACTATCACTGATTTCATACAGTTGCTCCTTCTCATTAGACTCTATGTTCCCCAACATTTCTGGGAAGTAATTTGTGTCCTCCTTTTTGAAGACAGTACCAAAGTATGTTTTTAACTGGTCTGCCATTTCTTTGTTCCCCATAATAAATTCCTCCGTTTCTGACTGTAAGCGGCCCACATTTGTCTTCACTAATCCTTTTCTCCACAGATCTATAGAAGTTTTTACAGTCGGTTTTTATGTTCTCTGCAAGCTTACTCTCATAGTCTATTTTCCCCTTCTTAATCAACCCCTTTGTCCTCCTTTGCTGAATTCTAATCTGCTCCCAATCCTCAGATTTGCTGCTTGTTCTGGCCATTTTATATTTCTCTTCCTTGGATCTAATACTATCTCTAATTTCTTTTGTAAGCCACGGTTGAGCTACCCTTTCTTTTTAATTTTTGTGCCAGACAGGAATGAACAATTTCTGCAACTCATCCATGCGCTCTTTAAATGCAAGCCATTGCCTAACCTCTGTCAACCCTTTAAGTAATGTTCCCAATCTTTCATAGCCAACTCGCGCCTCATACCTTCATAGTTTCCTTTATTTCGATTGAGGACCCGAGTCTCGGAATCAACTCTCTCATTCTCCATCTTAATGAAGAATTCTATCAAGTTATGTTCGTTGTTCCCCAAGGGACCCTGCACAACAAGATTGTTGTCTCATCCTTTCTCATTACATAATACTCAGGCTAGGATGACTGTTCTCTAGTTGGCTCCTTTACATATTGGTCCAAAAGAAATCATGTACGCACTTCAGGAATTCCTCCTCTACAGTATTATTGCTAATTTGGTATGCCCAATCTATATGTAGATTAAATTCATCCATAATTACAATTGCTCCCTTATTGCATGCATCTTTAATTTCCTTTTTAATGCCATCCTCTGCATCACCACTGCTGTTTAGATGTTTATCTACAACCCCCACCAACGTTTCTTATCTGCACCCATACAGATTCCGCATCAGGATTCTGTGAGCTCATATCCTTCCTCACTATTGTATTGATTTTCTCTTTTGCTTGACATTTCAACACATCCCCTGCTCTCATGCCAACATTTCTGTCTTTGGCCTGCTCCAGTGTTCCAGTGAACATCAACGCAAGCACGAGGAGCAGCACCTGATCTTTTGATTATGCACTCTACAGCCTTGAGGACTGAACACTGAGTTCAATAAATTCAGAGCACGACTGGCCTTTTTAAAAATATTTTCTTTTTTAACGAAGTGTCTGCTTTTTAAATAGATAGAGCTGCTCATTAATCCACGACTAACAGTCTCTCTCGACTGATGCTTTGCTTTACACCAAAAGCATTAAAACAAACTTTGCCTTTGTCCCAGGACAGCTTTGCTACTTCATCTCTCCTGCTACTTAATCAAAAACCTTCCCCTTTGTTCTCTCCCCACCCCCACCCCTTCAATTTCTTAAAGTCTAGTTCTTTTCTAACGTTTGCCAGTTCTGATGAAAGGTCACAGATCTGAAACGTTAGCTTTGCTCCTCTCTCCACAGATGCTGGCAGAACCGCTGAGTATTTCCAGCACTTTTTGTTTTTGCTTTCGGCCAGACAGGTAAGGATAGCATATTTCCTTCTCCAAAAGGCATGAACGAACCAGATCTGGTTTTAAACCAATCGATTATAGTTTTGAGGCACATTTATAGAGTCATAGAGTTGTACAGCATAGAAACAGGCCCTTTGGCCCACCGCATCCATGCCAACCATAATGCCTATCTATACTAATCCCACCGTCCTGCATTAATTCCTTATCCTTCTATGCCTTGCTCATTCATGTACCTGTCCCGATGCCTCTTAAATGTCGCTACTGTTCCTGCCTCCACCACCTCCTCAGGCAGCTCGTTCCAGATACCCACTATTTTTTGTGTGAAACATTTACCCCTTTGATCCCCTTTAAACCACCTCCCTCTCACCTTAAATCTATGACCTGGAGTTTTAGCCACCCCTACCATGGGAAACAGACTCTGGCTATCTACCCTATCTATGCCACTCATAGTTTTATATACCTCTATCATGTCCCCTCTCAGCTTCCTTCACTCCAGGGAAAACAGATCCAGCCTATCCAATCTCTCTTTATAACTCAAGCCCTCCAAACCAGGCAACATCCTTGTGAATCTTTTCTGCACCCTCTCTAGCTTAATCACATCTTTCCTGTAGTGCAGCGACCAGAACTGCACACCGTACTCCAAATGAGGCCTAACCAACGTTATGTACAATTGTAACATGATGTCCCAAATTTTGTACTCAATGCCTCGGCCAATGAAGGCTGTCTACCCTGTCCACCCTGTCTACCTGTGTTGCCACTTTCAGGGAACAATGTACTTGCACCCCAAGGTCTCTCTGCTGCCATTCACTGTATATGTCCTGTCCTGGTTTAACTTCCCAAAATGCATCACTTTGAACTTGTCTGCGTTAAATTCCATTTGCCACTCCCTTGTCCACTTTTCCAGTTGATCTATATCCGGTTGTAACCTCAGACAAACTACTGTCCACTATAGCACCAATTTTAGTTTCATCTGCAAACTTACTAATCATGCCCCCTACATTCACATCCAAGTCATTCATATTTATGACAAACAACAGAGGGCACAGCACTGATTCCTGTGACACACCACTGGTCACCAGCCTCCAATCTGAAAAACAACCGTCCACTACCACCCTCTGCCTCCTATCACCAAGCCAATTTTGTATCCAATTTGCTAGCTCACCCTGGATCCCATGTGTTCGAACCTTCTGGACCAGACTACCATGCGGGACCTTCTCAAATGCCTTGCTAAAGTCCATGTAGAAAACGTTCGTCGCCCTGCCCTCGTCAATCCTCTTGGTAACCTCCTCGAAAAACTCATTCAAATTCGTGAGACATGAATTCTCACGCACAAAGCCGTGCTGAATACCCCTAATCAGCCCATGCCTTTCCAAATGCATATAGATCCTGTCTCTCAGAATCCCTTCCAATAACTTTCTCACCACTGATGCAAGGCTCACCGGCCTATAGTTTCCTGGCTTATCCGTGATCCCCTTATTAAATAAAGACACAACATTAGCTATGCTCCAGTCTTCCAGTACCTCACCCGTGGCTAATGATGATACAAAAATCTATGCCAGGGCACCACCAATCTCCTCCCTTGCTTCCTACAGCATCCTCGGATACACCTGGTCAGGGCCTGGGGATTTATCAACTTTAATGCACTTCAAAACCTCCAACACCTCCTCCTTTGTAATGTTGATCTGCTCCAGGATATAGCTGTTCCCTCCCTTGAACTCATTAGCTTCCATGGCCTTCTCCACGGTAAATACAGACGAGAAGTATTCATTTAATACCTCGCTCATTTCCCGTGGCTCCACACATTGATTACCACACTGATCCTTAAGGGGACGTACTCTCTCCCGAGCTACCCTTTTACTGTTAATATACTTTTAGAATCTTTTAGGATTCTCCTTTATCTTATTTGCCAGGGAAATCTCATGGCCCTTTTCGCCCTCCTAATTTCCTTCTTAAGTGTAGTCCTACATCCCCTCTACTCCTCGAAGGACTCGCATGATCCCAGCCGCCTATGCCTGACATATGCCTCTTTCTTTGTCCTGACCAGACCCTCACTATCCCTCGTCAGTCAAGCTTCCCTAAACTTGCCAACCTTGCCCTTCCATCTAACAGGAACATGCCGGCCCTGAACCCTTCCTATAATAAAAGCAAAATACTGTGGATGCTAGAAATCTGAAATAAAAACAAGAAATGCTGGAACCACTCAGCAGGTCTGGCAGCATCTGTGGAAAGAGAAGCAGAGTTAACGTTTCGGGTCGGTGACCCTTCTTCGGAACTAGCAAATATTAGAAATGTCAAAGGTTATAAGCAAGCTTATCCACACGGAATGCAACCTCACTAAACTGGATCTGTGAACACAAAATGTAAACATGCTGAATGCGGCCATGCAAAACACGATGCTTCAGCAATAAATGTAACCCTGATGAACTGGACCCCTCCACACTGAAAGTAACTGTGCAACAATGGATCCGTAGGTGCTGGCAGTAGCTGTGTTCAACTCGCTATCGCCCACGTGATAAAAGCAAGCTTAGCTGGGCAAGATTCCATTGGCAGTAACCGTGCTGAACTGAGTCCATCTGCATTCGACGGAAGCTGGCGGACCTGAAGCCGTCCTCACTGAATGTAACAATAGAGAACTGGATCTGTCCACTCTGAATGTGAGTGTGTGAATTGGAACATTCCACATTGAATATTACCGTGCAGACCTGGATCAGTCCACACTAAATATCACCGTGCTAATTGCACCTGTCTGCACTGAACGCAACTGTGTTGAATTGGACTTTGCAATACTGAGAATCGGCGGAAGCAACAGGACCTGTGCATGTGGAATGTGACTGGGCTGTACCCATTTATAGCGGGAGTAGCTGTGTTGAACTAAACCTGTGCACACAGACCATAACTGTGCTGAACGTAACCTGATGACACTGCATAGAACTGCGCCCACCTCCACTAGTCCACACTAAATGCAAATATGCTCAACACGTGTTTCCACTGAATATAACCGTAATAAATGTGACCTTCATCACCGAACGCAACACAGCTGAACCGGATGTTTCCACTCAAAACAGAAACGTGCACAACTGCACCTGCGTACTCTGAAGGTACTGTGTTGACCTAAAAATGTCCACACTGAATGCAGCGGATACGCCAACTAAGAGGGATTTGGAGTCAGGTGCATATGACCCGAGATCACATGGACTGGAGCAGAATAGTGATCAGGAGCGAAATCTATGATGCATGTTCCTTCAGGACCGATATATCTCCGATCAGTTATACCTTGTGCTGAGGGCACTTAACTCAGCATTAAATGGTTCAAACCCATGGATTCCTCGTATTCAAGGTCCACTTTCACCGGTTATTAAACTTTTCATTGTCGTAACTGTAACTGCGATCATTTTGTAGTCTCTGGGTATTTCACATTCACATTCCATATTATTAAAACAAAAACATGAGTCCGGAAGCATATACACTTATCTGCTTGTTTCAATTCGTGTAATTAATGAAAAACAACAAACCATCAAACTATCTCCCTGGAGCCTGACATCAGGTATAAATCAGGCAATCTTTGAGTGCAATTCAGAGCATGCTCAAAGCTTCTGATAGAAATGCACGTGGCAGCCAAAGGTCTGGTGTTTGCCATTTATTACCCCGTCATTGCAGCTATTGGGGTTCCATGTAATGTATTTTACTTAGATATTACTTGCGGATGTCATTGATTAGCTGTGTCATTGTTCTTATTTACCTGCAGCGTTTCTCTACACTTTGGATATCCTTTCCCGCCTTTAACAGGATAATTTCTCCACTTCAACGGGAACATTTCATCCCCCCAATTGCTATAATTTTTCCCCTTTCACATTATCATTCTTTTTTTTCATTTTAGCGGTATCATTTCTCCAATTTATTCAATTTCTTGATATAGATTGTCGCCGTTCATGTTATAATTTCTCTCTTTTGGAAAGGTCATTTCACCCCATTACTGGTGTAATTTCTTTAAAGTACAGTGTAATTTCTCCTGCTTTCCAGAATCACTTTCCACTTTGGCGGCACAGTTACTCCACTTTAGTCGTATCATTTTCCCATTAACTGATGCAATTTCTCCTGCATGAAATTCTAATTTAGTGCTTCTAACTGTACAATTTTGCCCCTTAACGCGCCATTTCATGGTGTAAATATAGTAATACTGTGTTATTGACACTGTTCTTGTGGGCAAATTTTCACACTGTTACCACAATGTAAATGTACTCTATTGTGTAACTGATACTGTTACGGTGGATGAATTATCACATTGTTACCACGGTGTAAATATAGTTCTATTGTGTTATTGGCACTGTTACTGTGGGTGGATTGTCACACTGTTACCACGGTTTAAATGTAGTTCTATTGTGTTACTGATACTGTTACTGTATGTCAATTATTACACTGCTATCTCGGTGGAAATATAGTTCGATTGTGTTATTAGACGGTTACTGTGGGTGATTAACAACAGTTAGCACGGTGGAAATATAGTTTCATTGTTGTTAACACTTCCTGTGAATGACATATCACAATGTTATCATTGCGTAAATGTCGTTCTATTGTGTTATTGGCACTGTTACTGTTGCTAAATTATCACACGATGTTAATACGGTGCAAGAGTAGTTATATTCTGTTATTGACCTACTTAATGTAAACTGTCACACGCTGTTATAACAGTGTACATGTAGAACGGTTGCATTATTGAGCCTGCTACTGTGGGTGAATTATATCCCTGTGAGCACGATATAAATGGAGTTATATTATGCTGTTGACACTTGCTTTGAGTGAATTATCACTATCACCACAATGTGCATAGAGGTCAACTGTGTTAATAACACTGAGCGTGGCTGTCTGATTTTCACAAATGATTCACTGATTGAAATTATTCAACAATTAAATAATTCTTAAGTGAATTTGTTGAGTGAATTTATTGATGGGACATTATTAGGAATTGAGTTATTCACAGCAATATAAGCAATGCAGCAATAAAAACTGACCCGAAACGTTAACTCTGCTTCTCTTTCCACAGATGCTGCCAGACCTGCCGAGTATTTCCAGCATTTCTTGTTTGTATTTCAGATTTCCAGCATCCGCAGTATTTTGCTTTTATTTAAGCAATGCAGCAACTGGCCGTTTTACAAATGAATCTGCACTGATCCTAAACAAACAGAGTACAGTGCTAAAATAAAAGCAAAATACTGCGGATGCTGGAAATCTGAAACAAAAACAAGAAATGCTGGATTCACTCAGCAGGTCTGGCAGCATCTGTGGAAAGAGAAGCAGAGTTAACGTTTCGGGTCAGTGACCCTTCTTCGGAACTGACAAATATTAGAAAAGTCACAGATTATAAACAAGTGAGGTGGGGGTTGGGCAAGAGATAACAAAGGCGAAGGTGCAGATTGGACCAGGCCACATAGCTGACCAAAAGGTCACGGAGCAAAGGCAAACAATATGTTAATGGTGTTTTGAAAGACAAAGCATTAGTACAGATTAGGTGTGAATATACTGAATATAGAACATCAGCAAGTGCAAACCTGAAGAAAAACAACCTGAAAAAAACAGTGCTTCTGCTGTCAGATTCAAACTCACACTGTTTCAGCACATCTGAAGTGGAAACACTTCCATATTGGCTGCTGCTGCCTGTTATGCAGCGACCATGACTGAGTGGATGTAGATAATTGTCCAGGTGAGTCCTGTACACAAAAAAACAGGATGTATCCAACCCAGCCAATGACCGCCTCAGCAGACTACTCTTGATCATTAGTAAAGTGATGGAAGGTGATATCGACAGTGCCATCAAGCGACACTTGCTTAGCAATAACCTGCTCACTGACGTTCAGTTTGTGCTCCGCCAGCAGCACTCAGCTCCTGACCACATTGCTGCCTTGGTTCAAACATGGACAAAAGAGCTGAACTCAGGACATGAGGTGAGATTGATTGCCCTTGACATCAAGGCAGCATTTGACTAAGTATGGCATCAAAGAGCCCGAGCAAAACTGGATTCAGGGAGAAACCACTCCACTGGTTGGAGTCGTACTTCACACAAACGAAGATGGTTGTGCTCGTTGGAGGTCAATCATCTCAGATCCAGGACATCATTGCAGCAGTTTCATCAGGGTAGTGTCCTTGGCCCTACTATCATCAGCTGCTTCATCAATGACCTTCCCTCCATCATAAGGTGAGAAGTGGGGATGTTCGCTGATGATTGCACAATGTTCAGCACTACTCACGACTCCTGAGATACTGAAGCAGACTGGGTAGAAATGCAGAAAGACCTGGACAATATCCAGGCTTGGGCTGCTAAATGGCAAGGAGCATTCCCCATCTGCAACGTGAGAGAATCGAACCATCTCCCCTTGACATTCAAAGGAATTAAGGACGCTGAATCCCCCACTATCAACGTCCTGGGGGTTAGCATTGACCAGAAACAGAACTGGAGTAGCCATATAAATAGCATGGCTGCACCAGCAGGTCAGAGGTTAGGAATCCTGCGGCAAATAACTCACCTCCTGACCCCCAAAAGCCTGTCCACCATCTACAAGGCACAAGTCAAGAATGTGATGGGATACTCTCCGCTTGCCTATTTGTGTGCAGCTCCAACAACACTCAAGAAGCTCGACACCATCCAGGACAAATCAGCTGGCTTGATTGGCACCCCATCCACAAACATTCGCTGCCTCCACCACCGACGCACAGTGGCAAAAGTGTGTACCATCTGCAAGATGCACTGCAACAATGCACCAAGGTTCCTTGGACAGCACATCACAAACCTGCAATCTCTACCAACTAGAAGGACAAGGGCAGCAAATGCATGGGGAACACCACCACCTGCAAGTTCCTCTCCAAGTCACACACCATCCTGACTTGGAACTATATCGCCATTCCTTCACTGTCGCTGGGTCAAAATCCTCAAACTTCCTTCCTAACTGCACTGTGGCTATACCTACCCAACATGGACTACAGCGGTTGAAGAAGGCAGCTCACCGCGACCTTCTCAAGGGCATTTCGGGATGGGCAACAAATCCTGCCTAACCAGCGACGCCCACATTCCTTGAAACAATAAAACAATCACTTTTAATTTCAATACCCATTATTGGACCAATCTGATCGTCTATGCCGACGGCACAACGCAGTCCTGAGGAAGTGCTGCATTGGCGGAGCGACCTTTCTCCAAATGAGACCTCATCACATGCCGCTGGTACAGATTGGAAGTTGCCAGGTGACGAAAGGGAGGAGTTGTCGGAATTGTCACTGCATCTTCAACAACATCTCCTCTGCAAAGTCAGAAAACACTGACTTTCGCTTCTCTCTGTGGATCGTTTTGAACTTGTTGACAGTCGAATTTTCCAACAGTGAATCAGTTTACAGTAATTTCTTGGATGAGGGTATTTTAGGTCCTCAGCAGGAAGTAATCCGTTTCAAATGCAAGTAGTTTTGTTTTCCAAATTTCCTGTTAGTCTCAATTTTTATTGTTGGTTATTGTTTTATTTACCCTCTTAAATCTGGGCTGGAATAGGTGACTGAGGTTATTTTTCTTGTCTGTTTGATGTTCCCATTTTGGATTCAATGGGTTTCTGAAGCCTTCGTGTTCTCCATTATGTTTTACTGGACAGTACTTTCTGTTGTTCTTCAGCTGTCTCATTTTTAGTTCAGGTTATTTTAAACACAGAAACAAGTGCCCGGAGATTAAGTGATAGTTTCCCACTAAGGATCAGGTGTCAAGGCTGTGAATTACGCACACAAGTTTGTAAAACGGATAATTTTGCTGGGATTGTACCAGTAATTTTCCTGTTTTCGCTCGCCCACACAAATACATTCTCCCTCTGTACCTTAATCTCTCTGTCTCTGTTACAGCTAACCTGGCAGTGATTGTGATCCTGTCCAGAAGAAGATGCGGTCTCTCCAGCTGCATCACTTACTACCTGGTGTCCATGGCAGTGACCGATCTCTTGCTCATTATCACCGTTGTGATATTAAGCCGGATTGCTGATATTTATTTCCCAGTCAGTTTCCTGTCCATCACACCCGTATGCAGTCTCCGTTCTGTCCTAATTTATGCGATCCTAGACAGTTCTGTCTGGTTAACGGTCGCTTTCACCTTTGATCGATTCATGGCCATCTGTTGCCAGAAGCTGAAAATAAAATATTGCACTAAAAAAATGGCGGCACGTCTCATCGGAGCCGTATTTGGACTGAACTGTTTGAAAAATACTTTCCAGTATTTTATATATGAACTTTTGTATATAACCAACAATATACCCTGGTTCTGCGGCGTCAAATTAATATTTTATACGTCACCTGCATGGGCCGCATATGACTGGATTCACCGCATTTTAACCCCTTGTCTCCCATTCCTTCTGATTTTACTGCTGAATGCTCTGACTGTCAAACACATTATTTTGGCCAGTGGAGCTCGCAGGAGTCTCCGGGCCCACAGCAATGGAGAGACTCAGAGTGACCCAGAGATGGAGAAACGGAGAAACTCGATTGTCTTACTCTTCTGCATCTCGGGCAGTTTCATCCTGTTATATTTACCATTTCTTATAAATTTCATCGATGTCCGAATCGCGAAACATAGTTATTTTTCAGGTTCGAATTTCAATGAATCAGATTTTATTCTGCAGGAAACCAGATTTATGCTTCAGCTTTTGAGTTCCAGCGTCAATCTGTTTATTTATGCAGGGACCCAGAGAAATTTCAGAGAGGAGTTAAAGACTGGAGTGAAATTTCCGCTGACTCTGATTGTTAAATTGTTTAAATGATGAAAACAGCACAATTCAACAACAAATTGCATGTTATATTATCATCCATTGCTGTTCTTGCCCATAAATCCTCCAGGATATGATTTATCGCTCGGTCTGAAATATGCTGCTTAATAATTGCAGCCACACACCCTCCTTTCTTTCCATCCTTATCTTTACTAAACATTTTATATCCAGGAAGATTTTGGACCCAGTCCTCCGGTCTTCGATTTCATCACATCACATTCCCATGTGGCTGCTGGCACCTGTATCTTTTCAACCTAATTTACCGTGCATGGTAAATACATGCACAGTCAACCTAATTTAAATCTTATTGTTTCTTACCCTAATGCTGTCTGCTTCTCCTGATCCTTTGTGCACCCTGTTTATCGTTGTTAATACTACAACCTGGTTCCCAACCTCCCTTCCAATCAAGTTCCAACCCTCCCAACAGCACTAGCAAACCGAAGGCTCGAGAACATTAGTCCCAGCTCTGTTCAGATGCATAGGCTCCACCTCCCTCAGATCCAATCTCAATGTCACAGTAATCAGAAGAACTTGCTCCTTCACCACCTCCTGGCACACATTCATCTGTTTTGTCCTCCTGTTTCCATAGTCACCGACACATTACACCCGGAGCAATCAGGTGATTCCTTCATTTGAAGTCCTATTTGCTCCTCCATTTCCTGGCTCCATAAAATCAGACTGAAGGACGTCATCACTCTTTCAATCTTTGTCGTTGGTGCCAATATGAAGCACGACCTGTACTGTTCACCCGCCCCGGCCAGAGTTGTCTGCATTTACCCGAAGCTCACAGAGTGCTCTGCTTCTACTGTCAGTTTCTAACTCTCACCCTGCCTCTCCTCTTCCACATTAACTACTGCTGACTGTTCTACATTGACCACTGTTGAGTCCAAGTGTTCCTTATGCTCCTGGCATCTGATAATTTTCCAGTGTTATTTTTATTGACACGTGGGATGAGGGGCGTCGCTGCCGAGGCCAACATTTATTGTCGTTGGCTTGCTGGGCCATTTCACAGAATATTTTTTAAGAGTTCACCACATTGCTGTGGGTCTGGAGTCACATGGAGACCAGAGCAGCTAAGGACATGAGGGAACCAGGTGTTCTTTTAAATATCGACATGGTTACCATGGTCACCAGCTTTTTTTGAAGTTCCAGATTTATGGGTTGACTTTAAATTTCACCATCTGCTGTGGTGGAATTCGAACCAATGGTCCTCGAGCATTAGTCTGGCCTCTGCATTACTAGTCCAGCGACATTACCACTACGGCACTGCCTCCCCCAATGTCCCCACTTTCACTCTTTTCTCCACGAGTGAGGCCGTATAACTGCTGGCATTTCTGATATGAGTCTAAAGGTTTTAACTTCAATACCTACTATGTGACAAAGCTGATTACGTTTCCTGACAGCACAATGCACTACTGGTGAACTGCTGCACTATCGAAGGAGCCTTTCCCTGAATAACATCTCATCACCTGGCAGTTACGGTGGTTCAGATGACACTGAACGCCCCAGGTGGCTTTCAGAAGAGCTGGGAATTATCATTGCATCCTCACTAATTTTCCCTCTCCAAAGTCAGAAAACGCCAATTGTCCATTCAATCCTTGCTGTTTGGAATTTCTTTTGAGCTAGTTGACTTCCATATATTCCAACACTGAATAATTTTACAGTAATTCATCTGATGCGAGCTCTTTTGGTCTTCAGTGGGATACGGCTCATTTTAAATACAAGGTTTTGTTTTCTTACTCTCTTGTTAGTTTCCACACTTATTTGCATTTCTGTGCTATTTTCCCTCTTGTGTGTTTATATGTTTATTTTACGGATGTTATTTTTCCTGTCTATTTGATCTCCATGTGTTTTGGATGCCTTCTTGTTCTCTATTCTGCTTCGTAATATTATGATGCATTCTGATGTCATTGTTCTGTCTTGTGTTTAATCTGCTTGATTGATTTAAATATAGAAACATTAGTTTGTGAAGTAAGCGGCAGTGTTCAGCTCAGGATCACATATCAAAGCTGCGAATTTCACGCAAACTCCTGTAAAATGGCTGATTTTGCTGGCATAAAAGCAAAATACTGCAGATGCTAGAACTCTGAAATAAAAACAAAAAGAGCTGCGAATACTCAGCAGGTCTGGCAGCATCTGTGGAAAGAGAAGCAGAGTTAACGTTTCATGTCTGATGAATGGTCACAGACCTGAAACGTTAACTCTCCTTCTCTCTGCACTGACCTGCTGAGTATTTCCAGCACTTTTTGATTTTGTGGGGAGTTGGTCCAGTAACTCTCCTCTTCTGGCTCACTCTCACGCATACACTCTCTCACTTTCCCTCACCTTTTCCTTCTCTCTTTTAACATTAAATTGGACGACTGGCTTTTTCATGTTTGTACTTTGCTTTCCAAAGGAAGTATATAACAGTCAGACTGAAATCCAAGTGCACCACAAACACACCCGAAAGCCTATCAATCTGCTTTGACAAATGAACAAAGAAAACGAATGAATTAGATCACCTCTCTGTGAAGACTTATTGGCAATATTGTAAGATTATATTTCAATTCAGATGCCATGATCTTGTCTTTAGTAAGTGTTCCAATAACTTGGCGAACAGAGGACCTCTAATTCCGTGGTCTGCAGTTTCTGGAGCCACTTTTGCTGCCTTCCTTAACAAAAGGGCATCGAATCTGCTTTCATCTGGTCTTCCGGTTCCTCTACAATATTCACTATTTTCTCCTAGATTGACGGCCAAGGCCTTGCAATCTTCTCCAGGATTTCACGTAGAATTCTCAAAATCAACTTATACAGTGGTTCAGACTGATCCATCTTTAGTTTGCACATCTGTTTGTCAACCATTCTGGTGGTAATGTGAATGGTGTCACAGCATCTAGCTCCCATTTCTAAATTTAAAAAAACGTATTTAGCACGATTGAAGTCTGTGTAGCAGCTGGTTTTAAGCGTTTACCCGATCACATTTTCTGTGGTCCTCAATCCACCATTCGATTTACCTTTACTTTTTCTGTAACTAAAACAAAAACAAATTAGTTACCTACTCTTCTCTCATCGTAATCAAGCCACAATTGCCATTGTTATGCCCTTTTTACACTCCAGGCGTGCGTTTTTGTTTTGAATCAATGGAAACGACCGACTACGTCACGACAGCAACCTTGGAGATCCGGCTCCCCATTCCTTCATCACCATTGAACCCTTCTTACTTCAGTGCCATGTCCTATATGAAGTCAAATGATTTATTTCTTTAATAATAAAAAACAGAAAATGCTGAAAATACTCAGCAGGTGTGGCCGAATCTGTGGGGAGAGAAACAGCGTTAAACATTCAGCTCTGTGACCTTTCATCAAAACTCTTTATTAAACATGTTGTTCTCATGTCACCGCAGCATTGAGGGTCACAACACATGAACATTCCCAACACATCAGGGAGAAATTACTGTTGGTGGAAACACAAATTCATTAATAATTACATCATTGCCTAAAATTTGTTATTATCCATCCATTGACTTACAATGTAAATTCATTAAATTGTTGCATTAAATCCAGACACTATGTGATTACTTTGAATTTTCCTGAACATAGGAGGAGAAATCTGCAAATATTACACAAAAGGGGGAGGGATAAAAAAATTGAATATTTTACAAATTCGTCAATTGTTTGGGAGCGCCAAATATAGAAAAGTTACTCGCCCCAGAAGGGATGGAACCTGGGCTGGTGAGGGGAGTAAGGATGGAAATTGCTGAGACTCTGGCCACAAATTTTCAACCATCCTTGGAAACTGAGAGGTACCAGAAAACTGGAGGGTTACAAATGTTACATCGTTGTTCTGAAAAGGAGAAAAAAAATAAACACGTCCTACAATATAAGCCCGCCAGGGTAACCTGAGTGTCAGGAAGGTTCTAGTGAGCAAAATCCTAGAGGGTACAGAAGAGATTCACCAGGATGTTGCCTGGCCTGGAGCATTTCAGCTCTGAAGAGAGACTGAAAAGGCTAGGGTTGTTTTCCTTAGGACCGAGATGGCTGAGGAGGGACTTGATTGAGGTATGCAAAATTATGAGGGGCATTGATAGGTTAGATAGGAAGAAACTTTTTCCCTTAGAAGAGGGGGCATAGATTTAAGTTCAGGGGCAGGAGGTTTCGAGCGGATTTGAGGACAAAAATCACCCAAATCGTGGTTGGAATCTGGAACAGACTGCCAGAAGGGGTGGTAGAGGCTGGAACCCTCACAATATTTAAGAAGTATTCAGATGAGCACTTAAAACGCCATAGCATACAAGGCTACGGGCCAAATGCTGGAAAATGGGATTAGAATAGTTAGGTACTTGATGGCCGGCACAGACACGATGCTGAAGGGCCTGTTTCTGTGCTGTATAACTCTATGACTACATGACTCTATGAGACAAAATTGATTTGTACTTGAAGTAACAGAGGGTGAATATATAACAACCAATACGGATTTGTTAAAGGCAAATCGTCCCTGGCAAACTTGATTGAATACTTCAATGAAATAAGAGAAATTGTTGATGAAGTTTGTGCGGAATGGAATGAAAGGTTCTGGCCATTTCCCTTAATGAAATGTGCAATATTGATTTTACTTTTGCCGAAGAGTATTACAGAGGTCAGAAATTCGACCTTCCGATAAAGGCAGTTTCTGTGTGAAAAATAAGGAACTGTTATTCGGTAGTTGCTTGTGACCCTCTCCCTCTCTGGGAGTGTACACAGTCACCAACATCTGGAGAAAAAGCCTTCGTGAACTGGCCGCTGAATTCCCCAATTTCACAGTGGCCAATTTTGACCCTCTCCGTCTCCCAGAACGGGCAAATACCTCATCATCAGGAGGAGAATTCTCAGTGATCTCGGCTCTGAACCCCGGAATCAGCTGGCCAAAACATTGTGGAGGTTTCTGTAGCAGTTTTCCAGAGTGTGTTGGCCACTTCATGCACGATGAACGAATGCAAACAGATGTAAATAGTCGCACTCTGGCATCGACCTTCATTTATATTGCATAGTTCAAGATTTATTTGTTGCTTGTTGTCCTAAAATCTGTCCTGAACCGCAGCTCCATAGCCATGACTCGCCTCTGTATACTACATTTTCATCACTGCGCATTGCTGGGTCAAATCTGATCTCGAACTTTAACACCACCCGGAGATGTTTATCCCAAACAGGAGCACATAAATAAACAAAATCAAATGAAAATGCAGTAAAAGTTGGGAATTGAAAACAATAAAGAAACTGGAAACACTCGGCAGGTCTGTCAGCATTCGGGGAGAATACCGAAAAGTTCATGTTTCAGAGAGAGAACAGAGCGGGTCAGGTTTCAGAGCAGCTGATTCGTCAGCAGGATACAGACCTCCAACATTAACTGGTCCCTTCTCTCCACACATGGCGTTTGACCTCAACTTCTTCTTTAATATATTAATACTTTAAACTAAATAAACCAATTAATTAATGAAAATAAAATAAATGATTCAATTTGTGAATAAGTAAAACTAATTAATGAATCTGTTCAACAAAAACATGCGGTTTAGATCGACATGGTAGAAATTATAGGTGTAAATAGTGGCAGATCATAACTGTTGTATGTGGTGACTTTTCACCATTTTTACCTACTCTGGTTCTAATTTGTGCTGTACTCTTATGCTTGTATTCTCTGTCTCTTCCTGTCACACTCTAATTAATGTATGCCCTTTCACTACCCTGCACATCTGCTCTTTCATTACTGTTCGACTTTTTAAACTTCTCTTCAATTGAACCCTCCCCCTCACTATTTAGGTTAAAGCCTTATCTGGAATCCTGGTTATACAATTCGCCAGGGCACTGGTCCCAGAATGGTTCAAGTGTAGCCCATCCCAACAGAACAGCTCTCTCTTTCCCCAGTACTGGTGCCAGTGTCTCATGAATCAGAACCCATTTCTAAAATTTGCAGCCACGCATTTGCCTCCCTATCGTTATTTACCCTCGGTCAATTTGCACGTCAATTCGCTCAGAAAGTAACCTGGAGATTATTACCTTTGTGGGTCTGTTTTTTAATTTAACACCGAGCTGCTCATAGTCCCTAAGCTGAACCTCTTTCCAAGTCCTACTTTTGCCGTTGGTACCTACGTGGGCCACGACAACTGGATCCTTCCCCTCCCACTCCCAAGTTCCTTTCGAGCCCCAAAGAGATGTCCTTAACTTTGGCACCAGGTAGGCAACACAACCTTCGGGACTCTCTATCTTTGCTGCAGAGAACAGTAACTATTCCCCAAACGATGTTATCCCCTATTACTACTACATTTTCCTTTTGACCCCCACTTGAATGGCGCTCTGAAGCACTGTGCTGTGGTCAGTTCTCTCATCCTCCCTGCAGTCTGTGCCGTCGTCCACACTGGGAGCAAAAACCTCGTACCTGTTGAATAAGGGCGCTGGCTGAGGCTCCTCCAAAGCTAAATTCTGGATCCCCATACTTTCCTCACTTGCAGTCACACCCTCCTGTCCCTGACCACGGTCCAAATTTGATGTAATTAATCTAAGGCGTGTGACTGTCTCCTGAAACACAGTATCCAGGTAATTCTCCCTCTCCCTGATGTGCCGCGTGTCCACAGGTCGGACTCCAGCTGATCAAGTTCTTTGAGCAGCCAACACTTGCTGCAGATGTGGTCACCATGGATAACACCGCCATCCACCAGCTCCTACATACTGCAGCTGCAATGCATCGCCTGCTCAGCCATCCTTATTTGATTTAATTAATTAATTTGGATCAGCATTTCAAAAAATGAATTATTTAAATGTACTGTTAACCAGTAATGCTGTCTCCTGATTTCGAACACTTGGCCAATACTAAAAAAAGAGACATGGAAGAAATACCCAACAATCACTTACCAGCTCTCACTTCGATTTTTGTTGGTCAAACAGGTCTACTGTTCCCGCTCTTGCCGCCGCCACCACGTCTGTTTACTCTCTCTCTGTTTCTGGAGGACCTGTAGAAACTCTTGCTATCGGTTTTACATTTCTAGCTAGCTTCTTCACATATGCTAATTTCTTTCTCCTGCCTCAACTGCCCTTTCAGACAGTGAGCTCCAGACCCCCACCACCCTTTGGGTGAAAAAGAGTTCCCTCATATCCCCTCTACTTTCTCTACCAATCACTTTAAATCTATGCCCCCTCGTCGCTGACCTCTCCGTTGTGCTAAATAGACCCTTCATCTCCACTCTATCCAGGCCCCTCACAATTTTGTACATTTCAATCAGATCTCCCCTCAGCCTTCTCTGTTCCATGGAGAACGAACCCAGTCTATCCAATCTTTCCTCATATCTGCATTTTTCCAGTTCTGGCAACATCCTCGTCAATCTCCTCTGTACTCTCTCTCGTGCAATCACATCCTTTCTGTAATAAAGTGACCAGACCAGCACACAGTACTCAAGTTGTGACCTAACCAATGAATTATACAGTTCCAGCATAACCTCCCTGCTCTAATATTCTGTACCATGTATAATAAAGGAAAGAATTCCCTCTGCCTTCTGAACCACCTTATCGACCTGACTTGCTGCCTTCAGGGATCTGTGCACATTCACTTCAAGGTCTCTCACTTCCTCTGCACTTCTCAGTATTTTCCAATTTATCATGTATTCCTTTGCCTTGTTTGACCTCCCCAAATGCATCACCTCACACTTCTCCAGGTTGAATTCCATTTGCCACTATTCTGTCCAGCTGCCCAGACTTTCAATATCTTCTTGCAGCCGACAGCTATCCTCCTCGCTATCTCCCCCACAGCCAATCTTTGTGTCGTCTGCACACTTCTTGAATATGCTCCCTACATTAACGTCCAAATTGCTAATATAATATCACAAAAAGCAGGGGAGCCTGTCGCGGTTCTGGGAGGGAGGGGAAGGTGTGAGGACAGAAGCGGGGGTAATGGGGCCAGACACGGTTCAAGGCCCTGTCAACCACTTGGGGGAGGGCCATTCCTCGGTGCAGGGAAAAGGAAGACATGTTCGTGGAGCTGTTGTGTAAGGTTGCATCATCAGAGCAGATGCTCACAATGTAGTCTCCTGTATATTGGGGAGACCAAACGCAGATTGGGTGACCACTTTGCTGAACACTTCCACTCAGTCCGAAAGCATGATCCCCCCCACCGCTCCCCCCCCCCCCCCCTCCTCCGCTCTATCATACCAACATTTCTGTCTTTGACCTGCTCCAGTGTTCCAGTGTACCAGTGTATATCAACGCCAGCTCGATGATTAGCACCTGATCTTCGATTAGGCACTCTACAGCCTTGCAGACTGAACATTGGGTTCAATAACTTCAGAGCATGACTGACCTTTTTAAAATATTTTACTTTTTAACCATGTGCCTGCTTCTCATGTGGATGGAGCTGCTCATTATTTGACAATGAACAGTCTCTCAGACCAGTTCTTTGCCTTTCATCACAAGCATTAACACACGCTTTGCCTTTGTCCCAGGACACCTTTGTTATTTCATCTCTCCTGCCCTATCAAGCACCTTCCCCTTCACTTGCTTAAAATATAATTATTTTCTAACCTTTGCCAGTTCTGATGAAATGTCACAGACCTGAAACATTCACTTTGCTTCTCTCTCCACAGATGCTGTCAGATCTGCTGAGTATTTCCAGCAATTGTTGCTTTTGCTTTCAGCAGGCCAGGTAAAGGTGGCATATTTCCTTCTTTAAAGGGCATTATTGAAGCAGATCAGTTTTTAAAACAATCAATGATCGTTTTGAGGCACCATTACAGAGTCCAGCTTTCAATTCCACATTGTTATCAATTAAATTTAAGTGCCACCAGCTGCCATGGTGGGATTTGAAACTATTTCCTCAGGACATAATCATGGGCCTCTGGAGTATTCGTCCAATGACATTATCACTGCAATACGAGCTCCCCATAAAATACCTGTGGGATTTCAGTCTAGTCTTCTTGTATTTATTAATTCATTCTCTCGATGTGTCCATTGTCCTAACCACTCGACCATGACGATTCAGTCTCTGTCTGTTCACATGTTGTTCAGTTAAAATTTCAATCATCCTCCATTTTGTACCATACAGGCAGTTAGTCACGAAGCAGTCTCCACACAAGAAAATACAGAAAGAATCTCCTCTTGTATCTTTTAACCCTGCCATTTTCCTCTATTTTAATATGAAGCCACACAACAGAAATAACTAACGTTTGTGATGGTAAAAAAATGAGTCAACCCCTCGGGGAATTAAACCACGTTGACATCATTTAAAGATGATTTCTGAAAATCACCTCATGCTAACTTAAAATAACGATCGCAATTTGTTTCAGTGCAAACGATTAAAAATGACAATAAAGATGTCGGTCGGTGCTGGTAGTCAGTCAGATTTGAGTTTCAGACGAAGATGATGCTACGAAGTAACCACTGACCTGAAGAAAAAGCTGATTAAAGGAAGAGAAACTGCTAAATATAAAGGATGAGCTCAGAATTATCAGGCACAGTGCAGCTCTGGTCAGTGTCAAACCCCTCCTTTCTAATTCAATAGTGGAAGAAGAGACCTGAACAGGATTCAGACACCAGGAAGTTTCATAAATAGAGTAAAACATTTACAAATACAAGCCACATCTACTTTCAAATCTCATCAACGCATGTTTATTCACTTTATTGAAGAACTGATTTTCATGAATCTGGGTCTGTTTTAACCATTGACTTGTTTTCCATTGTTGCTCCGTCACGTGTACAATTTAATTTCTTTTGGATATTGAAGGGAATCTTATTTCAAGATGAGAGGAGAACGCAGCACGTTTAAAGCAACCAACATGTAAAATGGGAGATAGAGATCTTTCACTGCCTGTGTTTTGTAACTCTTTCAACAAGTAGATTAATGAGAGAATGTGTATAATGGGAGAACACGAATGCTCCCACGCCATTTAAAGGTATCGATTATTTTGCTAAGTAAGTATCCGGTCCAAAATGATCAAGTGAAAAAGAAGTTTCTCCCTCATTAACCTACTAATTCATTACAAATTCAAAGAAAAAAAACTCAATCAAATCATTCATTACCCTCCTATACTCTAAGGAATGAAAGCCAACTTTATTTAATCTCACCTCATCATGTAACCATTTGGTTGCATTCTGGTGGCCTTTCAATATCCCGTTTTCAAGACCATTGCGTATCCTTTATAAAATGCCTTGCCCAGAACTTTACACAGTACTCTACACAAAGTGTAATATAAACTTTGCCAGGAAGAGTAAAAAAGAATGCTGCTTCGGCAGAGAGTTACTACAGAGTTTCGGGGTGAGGAGGGATCTGGGTGTTTTGGTGTATGGGTCGCAGAAGGATGGTGTTCAGGTGCAGCAAGTTATAATGACGGCAGCTGCAGTACTGTCCTTTATTGTGAAAGGAGTTGAAAATGAAAGTGCGGATGTTGCCCTTTGGTTGTACAGGGTCTGCTTGTTTGAGGAGGGATGTGGATGCTATGGAGGCTGTTCAGTGTGGTTTGCTGGATTGATGCCTCGAGTGAGAGGGTTCTCTTGTCCGGAGGGCGGGGGTTGTTTGACAGAATGGGCTGTTTATACTGGAGTTTGGAGGAGTGAGGAGAAAATTGATTGGGTTTTGTGGGATCCTGGGCAGTCTTGGCAGGGTGGATGGATGTGGAGGGTATGTTTCCTCTTGTGGGTGGGTCCGGAGCTAGGGGATACTGTTTTGCAGTTGGGGGTCGCCCTTTTGCGACAGAGAAGAGGGGCGTTTCTTTTCTCTCGGAGTGTTATAGGGCTTTCGGGCTGTCTGCCTCAGAGGGTGCTGGAGGCGGGGTCATTGAGTATTTTTGGGCTCGAGGTAGATAGATTCTTGTTGGGCAGGGGAGTCAGGGGTTAATGGGGGTGGATGGGAGAATGGAGTTCGGGACATGAGCGCATCAGCCATGATCTTATTGAATGGCGGAGCAGGCTTGAGGGGGCGAATGGCCTACTTCTGCTTCTAATTTGTATGTTCGTATGCACCCCAGGTGTGGTCTAAACAGGACATTCTGCAGCTCCAGTAAAACTTCCCCTTTATACTACACCCACTGCTCTCCCTTTATCTACCTTCCAGTTACATGCTCAAAATCTATGATAAATTTGTCAAACACGATTTCCTTTACGTAAAACGATGTTGACTTTGTCTGATCGAACTATGATTTGCTCAGTTCGTGTCAGGACTTCCTTAAATACGATTCCAGCATTTTCCAGATGACTGGTGTTCAGCTAACTAGCCTGCAGTTTCCCATTTTCATAGTTGCAGCTTGCAGCTCTTGTGGGCAACAGTGAGCAATGCCGAGGTTGTGAGTTCGAGCCTCACTTGAAACACAGATTTTAGAGCCCGGGAGCAGTGCGAAGCAGCTCAGTAGTGCATGGGGATGTGATCGGTGAGTCTGAAATGAACATCAGAGCCATTTGAAGTCAGCACACTGCCACGCTTTTAATTGAATCCATATTGATCAAGTAAAACAAAATTAATTAATTAGTATAAAAATAAATCAAAAAACAATTTGATAATTTATCATGTAATTAAAATCAGCGCTCAATTAATCAATCAGATCAAGGGATTATCTGAAAATTAAATAACAGAGCATAGTAAAACTATAGAAGTCTGAATTTTTCACTGATTTAAAACTTAAGGTTTTTGGATAATGAGACATCCGTCAAAATATTTCAGTTAATCTCCTTGTAAGATAAAGTGATGTCAACAGCGGTGAAGCATCTAATAGTGAGTAGGTGGTGAGGCTGTATTTGTTTAAGTAGTAAGTTTAATAGTCTAATATATAGAGGCATGGCAGTGCGGCTCAGGCCCGTGATGTGCACATCCTGCTCCACTTTGGATCTCTGGGGCAATGCTCGTGTCCTGGACAACCACATGTATAGGATGTGTCATTTGCTGGAAGAGATCCAGCTCAGGGTTTCAGAGCTTGAGCAGCATTTGGCATCACTGCTGCGCATCCACAAGAATGAGAGTTTGTGGATAGTGCATTAATAGATGTGGTCACCCCCCCTTTGCCCCCATCCCCCGGCTTCAGTTTAAGGGTATGCAGGCAGAGAGGTGACCGCCAAGCATTAAAGAAGGACCAGGCAGATAGTGCAGGAGTCCCTTGAGTGTATTTTACTCTCCAACCTGTATTCAGTTCTGGTGAGAGTGATGATTCCTCTGGGATGTGCAGCCAGAGCCTTGTCCATTGCACCACGGCTGGCTCAGCTATAACGTGGACCAGGAGAAAAACTGGAAACGTGATAATGATAGGGGACTCGTTATGGGAAAAGAGCCACAGATGTGAATCCAGGATGGTATGTTTCCTTCCTGGTTCCAAGGCCACTGAGCATCTGCAGAGCACACTTGGGGCGGGGAGGGTGCATAAAGAGCCAGCAGTCGTTGTCCATATCAGTACCAATGACATAGATAGAAAGAAGGATGCGGTGCTGCAGGCACAGTTTGGAGAGTTGAGGGAGCAACTAGAAAGCAGTAACTCAAAGATAATTCTGCATTACTCCTAGTGCCCCGTGCTATAGTGTAGTATATAAATTGGAGGACAGAGCAGATGTCAGGAGAGATGGTGCAAAGGAGCACTTTTGATTCCTGGTCATTGGAACCTGTTATCAGGGAGGTGGCACTTGATCGGTTGCACTAAATATAGCCAGAAGAACATCATTTCTGGGCGATTTGCTAATGCTATTGGGGACGGCTTTAAACTAACTTGGTAGGTGTTTGGGAACCGGGATGTAATATTATCGAGGAAAACCAACGTGAACCGAGAATTGGTAGAGACAGATAGTAATAGAGTAGGAAGTAGTAAAGTATTAGGTGGTATCAGAGTAAAAGGGAATGCAATAAAATCTAAATTAGGTTCACTGTGAAAGTATATGAATGCGTGGAGTGTGGTAAATGAGCTCCTGGCACAGAGCTAATTGAAATTTACTGCGGTAATAATGGAGTCCTGACTCAAAATAGACAGAACTGGGTATCAAATATACCTGGATACAAGGAGTGCAGAAAAGAAAGGTCAGGAAAAAAAGGAGGAGGGGTAGCAATATTGATTAAGGAGAACATTACAGTGCTGGAGACTGAGGATGCCCGAGAGGGGACAAGGAAAGAATGTATTTGGTTAGAGCTAAAAATAAGAGTCACATTTACATTGCTGGGTGTATTCCAGAGACCACGAACTAGTCGGAAAGCTATCGAGGAACAAATATTCAGGGAAATTACAGAGAGGTGCAAGAAGTATAGAGTAGCTAAAATGGGGATTTAAAATATCCTAATGTAGACTGGGATATTAACAGTGTAAGGGGCAGAGAAAACACTCAACAACTCTTGTTAGACTGAGGCGTGCGAAACAGGTTAATCTTCCAAGTCGATGAACATTCATCAGAGCTGGAGAAGTCAAAGATGTAACAGGTTGTAAAAAAGTACAGTGACAGGGCTAGGGGAGTGAAAGAAAACAAGCAAAGGGCTGTGAAAAGTTGCAAGACAGAGTGCTATATTGACTAAAGAGATGCTGGTGCAGGGCAAAATGTCAGTGATAATGGGATAGGTTTTTCTGTCTGTTGTTCAAAATGGCAGAAATGTTGCTCCTGATCAAGCAATCAGACGTACTCGGTCAAATAAGCACGCCGGGCCGAATGGCCTCTTTCTATGCTGTACTTTTTTATAATTGTATGTTTCTCAACACTACTGCTATTGCCTTCACAGTCATCTGCCATCTTACAAACCATTACAGCCAAATGCACTTTCTTGTCTTCTTGCATTGCCTTTTGACGTCATGACACAAAGGAAATTCAGCGAGAATTTCTTGTCATTTCCATGACCAGATTTGTAACCAGACTTGCTGAATGACAGTTTAAATTGTGCCAACCCTTCACTGCACACAGTCCATCTGAACATTTATTGTTATCATCGGCCTGTTAGATATCTTCTTGTACTGACTGTGCTGAACAACATTAGTTTCTGGTAGCTCCACTTTCTTCTCTGAAGGAGCAGAGGGAGCTGGAGGAAAAGCAGTGGCAAAAATGCTTTTGGATCTGGTGGTCGTGAAAGGTGTTACATAAATGCAAAGCTTTCTATCTTTCTTAATCCATACCCCCTGGATATTAATATCACTGATCACGGAAACAGATCCTAACTATCCACTCTATCCAGGTCCCTCATAATTTTATAAACCTCCATTAAATCTCCCCTTCGATTTCACTGTTCAAAGGAATACAAATCCAGCCTTATCCAATCTTTCCTCAGAGCTCATCTAGATGTAAATGAGGTTTGGGATGAGTTTCCGAGTATTTCTCCCTGAATCTAATGAATCCGATCATTATCATTGGAATCCTTTTAGACGTGGATCCGATGCTATTTGTCCCCCAGGAAGTGGCCATTCTCATTCTATGACTCTGAGCAGTTTTTTTGTACAGGTACTGCACTGGAATTTCTCACTTTTAAAGCTTTATCATTCACTATACAGTAGGTAGCATCTACAAACTTGTCTCCCACATGTCCAATGATTCGGAGGAGAATTTTCACTTGTCAACCAGGGATAGTGATATTCACAACAGCGTGCTGGAGAAAGACACAGTTTGAGGCGGGTGATAGTGGTGGAGGATTGGAGAGCTGGGGTTTGCCCGTGAAAGCAGCAGCAAAGTTTAAAACAATCACACTGAACATGGGCCTCTAACCCATGACCATGAGATTACGAATCTCATGCTCTACTGACTGAGGTAGCTAGGCAACCCAAGGTAGCGTTTCCATACCTCCCATTAAAGCGAGATAACTGTTGGTTTCCTCCTGGTGCCTCAGCTTTTTCTGTGTTCCAAGATGTAAAAGGAAATTGATCGACAAAAGCCCAAGGATGCAATACATTCCACTCAATAATCAATGACATCATTCCCATCTTCCACTTCTTAGCTGCACCTCCTTCCAAAGATTTTAATCCATTTTACTGAGGAATTCTTCCAGGATTTATTATTTGCCTACTTTGTGCCCTCATTTTCATATGAAATTCTCTTCAATAACCACCACAAATTGAATTGCAAACCTAACAGACAAACACGAAAGGCACAAATCCCATGGTGCTCATTTTCAGATGCAGAACAGTCAGCTTTTAAATAACATGAACACATTTTACAAGGAAACCATTGCAAAAGTTGTTACTACTGTTTGTGACTCATTCACCCCTGAGCCGGTGTTCAGAGTATGAGAAGGTTTGGCCCGAGCTGTAGTGTCCTGTGTCCCACGGATGTACAGTAACCCTCTGATTGATTTGTTGCTTTCTATTGGCAGAGTTTGATTGGAGAGTGTGGGGGTATAATATTGCTGCTTCTCCCGGTCTCACTGTGGAGCTGGGAAAGAGTGAATGATTGATGTATCTGTTTCCATGTGCGACATGCAGCTTAGACCTGCTGTTAAGTTAATAACCGAGGTAGCACGGAATGATCATTTAATAATCTCTAACAAATTTGAACAAAAATCAGCAGTAATATTCAACTTTAAGGGTGGCTTTCTGCATTGTCAGGGGTAGAAACGAAAGTGTGTGAAAGACACTGTGGACAGCTTGAGTGTACAGAACTGTACAGAGGAAAAGCAAACGTAAAGGTCTGTGACATATTGCAATTTGATAACATGTATTGACGAATTTCTATCACTCAACTTTTCCCAGTATTTCATGGACTATGTTTTGATAACGTTTCAACGTGGGTTTGATCTGGGGACCGTTCCCAAATACAAGCAAGATGATAAATCTAACGTTATGGAAACACTGCACTGCAATCAACCTGGGGAGCATAACCAGAACGTTAAACTGTTATTTTAAATTAGCATGAGGAAATTTTTTTCCAAAGTCATCTTTAAATGATCTAAAAATGACTCCAAGTTCATGACATTCTGGCTATTTCAGCAGCCGTGTTGAAAACATCAAATGTTTTGGCTTTTGACGTCTTCAATCTGCAGGAAAATATAATTCAGGGACGTGAGATTCCAGATCCGTGGATAGACTGGAGAAGCTGGGGTTGTTCCTCTTCGAGCAGACAAGGAGAGAGGAGAATTGATCGAATGTTTAAATGAAGGGTTTAGATAGAAGAATTAAAGAGGAACTGTTTCTAATGGCTGAAGGATTGAAAAACCAGAGAGTACAAATTGAAGAAGATTGGCAGAAGAAGAGGTGACATCGAGATCTCTTGAAAGGTCTTTGACCTGAAACATTAGCTCTGTTTCTCACTCCACAGATGCTGGCGGACCTGCCGAGTATTTAGAGCATTTTCTGCTTTTATTTCAGATTTCCAGCGACCACAATATTTTTGCTTTTGTGCTAAATTTCATCCCAAATTGGGCGAGTTTATTTTTAACTTTGCTGTTGCTTTTATGGCCGAACTCCATTTACCAGGCATAATACTTTATTGCATGTAGTTGGAGTCGAGTGGTTAAGATGATAAACTTAACAATCTGCTGTGAATTGTGTGTGAGTGCTCGTGTCCTGCTGCCTACCTTTCTGATTATTTCAAAATTTAACCAGGTCCCTGCAACCAATCATCAGTTACACATAATAAAATCCGGCACCTTTCAATCCCTCCAGGGTTTTCTTATTTGCATTTCAAAATTTACCTTTATAAATCGAACAAAAATCTGCCAAATTAGTGATACTCTTTCTTTATGGCTATCTGTCTCTCTTTACGCCCTCCACACTCTCGGAGTACATGTCTGTGTGTTTCGCTCCATGTATGTCAATTCCACGAGGAAGTGACTGCATTTTCACCTTCACAAACTTGATTTATTTTAGTTGTGTACTGTCATTTTAAAATGTGTGGAGACTGTTTAGCGACTAAGTGCCGTGTGTTACAAAGCAGAGAATGATTGAAATTTTAACTGAGCAACATTTAAACAGCCAAAGACCGAGTAGTCAGAGTCGAATGGTTAAGGTAATGAATACATTGAGAGAATGAATTAATAAATAAAAAGAAAAACTGAAATCCTTCGGATATTAGGAATTGTTTCCATTGCTGCCAGGTCTCACAGGGAACAGGAAAATAAACGTTCATTCACAACTTTTACCAGAACGGAGAGGTTAAAACAAACAGGAAAACCTCAAGAATAGAGAAGGCTGGGAGGTGACCTGAGAGAATTTGGGAAGCTTTGTCCCTGTTTCATCAGGGATTAGAGGCGAATTTTATTCACTCAGCTTCAGGTTTACATTTGCTGAACCGGAATCAAATAAACAATGAGATTTTTATAGATGTGGAAAGAAAGATTCCATTTTGAGATGTAATTCTTAAGATCATATTTTGGCATCTGCTGAATCAGCATTTTTGTTGAACTCTCTGTCTCTCTCGGTTATTAGATTACAGCAGTGACCACACTTCAAAAGTACTTCATTGACTGTGAAGCGCTTTGCGAGATCCTGAGGACGTGAAAGGCGCTGTTTAAATGTAAGTCTTTCTGTTTTTTCTTACTGGCTGTCTGTCAATCTCAATGAAGTATGATATGTAATTGTGAAGTGAATCTGTTCCTTTCAGCATCTACGTCACTCTGTATCTGTCTCCCTGTCATTCTCTTTCTCTTTTTTCTCTCTTTTTCTCTTTGTTTTTCTCTCCTCAGTGACTGTCTGGATTAAAAATGCTCCCTCTGGGGCTGGTGGATGAACCCAGGTCTGGTAACAGTGCGATTCTTGGTCTGATGCTTCTGTGAGGAATGCACAAGTGTGGGTTATGTTTGTTTCTTATCAGTTTAGTGGTGATTGTCCCTACCTATCCCATGGGGAACGAGAGTTCTGTTCCTACAGAAGGTGGTTGCACATTTTCAAGACATCAAAATGTTTCATGGTACAGCTTCATCAGAAAATACAACAGGGAATATTAGCAGAGTTAAAATAATGCAAGACGGGATGTTCTCTTTAAGAATTTTCTTGAGCAGAGATTGTTTCATCATGTAGTGCCCTCACACTGCACAGTGATTGGTAATTTTAGTTTTAATTTAATTTAATACCGATTTTTTTTCGTGATGCTCAGTTACACTGCTTTATGTCTGCATCAATAATTAATCCAATGTTTATAAATATGGAAATTAAGAATCCATGTTTATGCATAATTCTGAAGATTCTGAAGTGCATAAAGTATAGATGGAGCAAAATTCTTACAGTGCATTCAGGAGAATATTTAGCCAATGCTTAGCAAACCCAACAAGAGAAGGGGCAGTTCTGGACGTAGTGTTTAGGAAAAAACCTGTGTAGGTGGAAGGGTTATCAGTGGGAGAGCATTTTTGTGGCAATTATCATAATTCAGTTAGATTTAGTATAATTGGAAAAGGATAAAAATAGACCAAATGTAAAAATGCTAAATGGTGAGAATGTAAATTTTACTAATCGGAGATTTGATTTGGTAAAAGTTGACTGGAAACAGTTACTTGAAGGTAAATCAGTGTCAGAGCAGTGGTAGACATTCAAGGAGGAGCTAAGAGAGTTCAGAACAAATATGCTCCGACTCAGCAAAAAGGTAGGCCTCTCTTATATATGGCTCCCCCAGATGTTGGAATCCCACAGGGGACAGCCTAACAGTCACAAATATACCCTTCAACCATTACTCTTTGCTTCCTGTCACTGGAACAATTTTGGATCCAACTTGCCAGGTACCTTTATATAGTGCAAGCTTTTAATTTGATGACCAGTCTTCCATGTTGGACCTTGTTAAAAGCTTTGCTCAAATCCATGAAGCACGTCAGTCTCATCAGCCCTCATTTAAAAGCAAAATGCTTCAGATGCCGGAAATCTGAAATAAAAACAAACAGTGCTGCAAATACTCAGAAGGTCTGGCAGCATCTGTGGAGAGAGCAGCAAAGTTAACGTTTCAGGTCAGTGACCTTGCATCAGAACTGGCAAAGGTTAGAAATGCAATTCGTTTTCAGCTAATAAAGTGGGGGTGGGTCAAAAGAGAACAAAAGAGCAAATATTATCCCGAATGAGCTTTTTATGTTTTTATTCAGCAAGGAATGCATTTTTGTGACAGTTCATACAGCAGCAAGAAAGTTTCATTCCTTGACCGGGAATGTAACCAGGTCTGCTGTGGAGAAAGCACTGAATTCTCACCACTAGACCATCAGGGAATCTGCCAGACTTCACTGCAAGTTAGCTGCTCCACGATACGTTTGCTATTTCTTCACTTCAGGCCACTTTAATCACAGTCGAATGTTTGCCTGGAACACAAAAGACTTGTCCAGGTAATGGCAGCACCGAATGTGTTGGTATGAGCATAATCTGTACACATACAAGTTTAAATTTCCAAGATGCACCAAACTAATCAATACAGCTCCTGTGAAATGTGCAAGGCAACACACTGCCGTCATACATCAATAGAAACAACTGACACACATCAAATTCTGCCAGTTTCATATGGGTTCCCCTTCTGCTTCTGTCATTGCTTTTTCTCCAGCTCCCTCTGCTCCTCCAGATCCCAGGTGAATTAACTGCTTGATGTGAATACATCGAATTCACGAAACCCAGCTTTCCCTGGAAAGCAGGGAGTGGGAATGAAAGATGGAGGACATTGAGAAGCGATGGATTTTGCAGATAACAGGATAGCTAAGCATTGAAATCTCATCTTCCTGCTTTTTTCCAGATACTGAATACTGGAATGTGCAAGTGTTGCTCCCATTATCAATTATCCTCAGTCACACTCTCCTTACAAATATTTACCCTTTGTTTATATTTCAAACTGTGCATATTTTCTCGCTGATTTTCAATGTGAAGAAAGCGGAGCTACGAGATACTAATGTTATTCAGCAGATGTATCTCAAGGAGATACCTAACAGGCCGATGATTACAGTGAATGTTTTGATGAGCTGAGCTGCAGTGAAGGGTTGGCACCAATTAAAATGTCATTCAGCAGGTCTGCTTCCAAAGCTGGTGATAGAAATGACAAGAAAACCTCTCACTGAATTTTTTCAGTGTCATGACGTCAAAAGGCAAGAACACAAGTTAAGAAAGTGTATTTTGCTGCAATGGGTTGTAAGATGGTAGAATGACTGTGAAGGCAGCAGCAGTGGTGTTGAGAAACATACAATTACAGAAAGGTACAGCACAGAAGGAGGCCATTCAGTCCAGTGTGATTCTTTGACAGAGCAGTTGTGATTGGTTGATCAGGAATGATATTTGTGCAGTTTGAACAGCAGACAGAAAAACCTCCCCCATTGCCTGCCACCCATAATATCCTGGCTCCATCCTCCCTTTCATCAGTACATCATTCTATGTTTTAACTTTTCACAGCTCTTCACATGTTCCCTTTTATTCCCGAGCTCTGTCCCAATAATTGTCATCGACCTGTCACGTCTCTGACTACTTCAGCTCTGATATATAATCACTGATCTGGACCCTTAATTGCGTTTCTCTCTCTCCACAGGTACCGGTAGAGGTGCTGACCATTTGCTGTTTTTGTTACTTTATGTAAGCCATGTTTGTGAGAGTTTCCATAGCAGCAAGAACTGACCATTACCTGATTAGGAATCGAACCCAGGCAGTAGTAAAAAGGGCATTGAACACCAACCACTAGACCACCAGTGAAGCTTACCAATGCGGTTTTAGATTAGTTGCTTTTCCCATTTATTCACTTTCAGCAGGCTGATTTCTGTGTTTATTTATCACCTTTGGTTTTACCTTTTGCTCAGTTTCCAACAAATCCACGATATCTGATTGATACTGATACATTTGAACATTTCTAATTAGCAAAACGAGCAGCCAACTCAAGGAAAGTGATGCAAAATCACTGTGAGTGGGGCTTCAACCTGCACATGAAATCAGTCATGTGATTTTAAATCTAACGTCTTAACCACTTGGGCATCACAGCTCAACTGGTACAACCTTTTGCAATTAAATCACCAGTGCAATGCATTAAACAATTGATTATATCGTGGAGAATCATTGTCTTTGAGCCTCGAGTTGTGTTACATCTCCCAGTTGATGTGAAAATTAACGTGATGGAAACAGTGAATTTTTCAGCACAGAAAGAAGCCTCTCGACCCACCGAGCCTGTGCCGGCTCTTTGAAAGAAATCTTTGAGAGAGTTTAATCCCACAATTCAGCTTTCCCCATCACCCTAGAAATCAGTCCTCTGGCCTTTTCGCTATTCTCTGTTTTAAGTCTCTCAGAAAATTATGTATCGAAGAAATGGACAGAGTGAGAGAGAGGAGCACGGTGGGGGTGGTGAGAGAGCGAGGAGCACTGTGGGAGTGGAGAGAGAGAGGAGCACTGCGGGAGTGGAGAGAGAGGAGCACAGCAGTAAGAGAGAGAGAGAGAGGAGCACGGTGGGAGTGGAGAGAGAGAGGAGCATGGCGGGAGTGGAGAGAGAGAGGAGCACGGTGGGAGCAGTGAGAGAGAGAGGAGCATGGTGGGAGTGGAAAGAGAGAGGAGCACGGCGGGAGCAGAGAGAAAGAGAGCGAGGTGCATGGCGGGTGTGGAGAGAGAGAGAGAGGAGCAGGGCGGGAGTTGAGAGAGAGGAGCAAAGCGGGAGTGGAGAGAGAGAGAAGAGCACGGTGGGAGCAGTGAGAGAGAGGGAGAAGCATGGCGGGAGCGGAGGGAGAGAAAGCAGCATGGCGGGAGTGGAGATAGAGAGGAGCACGGCGCGAGCGGAGAGAGAGGAGCATGGTGGGAGCGGAGGGAGTGAAAGCACATGGCGGGAGTGGAGATAGAAAGGAGCACGGCGGGAGCGGAGAGAGAGGAGGACGGTGGGCACAGAGGGAGATAGAGGAGCATGGTGAGAGCGAAGCGAGCAAGAGAAGCATGGCGGGAGTGGTGAGAGAGAACGCAGCAGGAGTGGAGAGAGAGGGAGGAGCACAGCGGGAGTGGAGTAGGGAAAATAAATCGGAAAGTGACATCAGAGTGACGTCACAATCAATAAAGGGAGCACGGAAAAAGCTTTTTGGTGAGTTTGGTGAGTATCTGGTAAATGATTAAGGACCATTCTAATTCTAACATGTGGGTGGCACAGTGGCGCAGTGGTTAGCACCGCAGCCTCACAGCTGCAGTGAACCGGGTTCAATTCTGGGGACTGCCTGTGTGGAGTTTGCAAGTTCTCCCTGTGTCTGCGTGGGTTTCCTCCGGGTGCTCCGGTTTCCTCCCATATGCCAAAGACTTGCAGGTTGATAGGTTAATTGGCCTTTATAAATTGCCCCTAGTATAGGTAGGTGGTAGGGAAATATAGAGACAGGTGGGGGTGTGATAGTAATGTGGAATTAGTGTAGGATTAGTATAAAATGGGTGGTTGATGGTCGGCACAGACTCGGTGGGCCGAAGGGCCTGTTTCAGTGCTGTATCTCTAAACTAAACTAAAATTGTAAAGGAACTTGGGGTAAGCTTAATAAAATATATTAAAAAAGGAAAATGAAATAAATAAATGAATAAAATAATTACGTCATTAATTAAAACTCATTAAGGATGGCAAGGCAGGTGATGTGTCATGGCTCCAGCATATGAGAGCTCCTGGATGCCAGTGTGATCCAGGGCAAACACGACTGCAGTAAGTGTTTGCAACTCGAAGAGTTTCGGCTCAGAGTCATTGGACAAGAGGCCAAACTGCACATCTGCAACACATCTGGATGAGAAAAGTTACCTGGACATTTTGTACCAGAAGGCAGTCACACCCCTTAGGATAGGGTCTTCTGATTTGGTCAGGGACAGTAGAGTGTGGCTGCAGCTGAGACAGGTAAGGGGACCCAGAGAGCAGGAGTGCAAGAGCCTCAGCCTTTGCAATTGTCCAACAAGTTTTTGGTTCTTTCAGTTTGTTTGGATGAGAGTGGCGGCTGCAGGGTGAATGAGCAACCTGACCATGGCACCATGATACAGGAAGCCATTCAAGTGGAGGGAGAAAAAAGGAATGCAGTGGTAATAGGGGACAGTTTAGTTAGGGTGATTCACACTGTTCTCTGCAGCAAAGAGCTGGAGTACAGACGACTGTGTTGTCTGCCTGGTGCCAGGGTTTGGGACATATGCTCAGGGCTGGAGAGGAACTGACAGTGAGAGGGGAGAGTCCAGTCGTCGTGGTCCATGTAGGCACCAACGACGTAGGCAGGACAAGGAAAGAGGTTCGGCATAGTCAGTATGAGGAAGTAGGCGCCAAATTAAGAAGCAGGACCTCACAAATGTAATAATCTCTGGATTATTACCTGAGCCACGTGAAAATTGGCATAGGGCAAATAAGGTTAGCGAAATTAATGCGTGATTCAATGACTGGTGTGGTTGAAGTGGGTTCCAGCTCTTGGGGAACTGGCACCAGTACTGGGGAAAGTGGTGGCTATACCTTTGGGACAGTCTACACCTGACCCATGCTAGTGCCGGTGTTTTAGCGTGTCTCATAATCAGGGAAGTAGAGAGGGTTTAAACTAAATAGTGCGGTCAAGGAATCAAATTTGGGAAGATTTGGTAAATAAAGGAGTAGAGACAAGGCAAGATAGAAAGGTATTAATATGGAAAATGATAAACAGACGGTGACAGGAAGGGACAGAGCGTACAAAACTAAGAGTAAATCAACAGATAAGGCTAGAGGTTATAAAAATAATAAAAAGGCATAACTAAAGGCTCTGTATTTGAATGCATGTAGCATTCAAAACAAAACAGATGAAATGAGAAGCAAATAGAAATAAATACGTATGATCTGAGAGCCATGGCAGAGATATGACTCCAGGATGACACAGATTGGGGCCTGAGTAATGAAGGGTTCATGACATTTAGGAAGGACAGAAAGCTAGGAAAAGGTGGAGGGGTAGCTCTGTTAATTAATGATGGTATTAGCGCAATAGAGATGGATGACCTAAGTTCGGGAAACCAGGATGTAGGAGCAGTTTGGGTCGAGATGAGATATCATAAAGATAAGATGTCACTGGGTGGGAGTGATGTACAGGCCACCTAACGTTAACCATACTGTAGGACGGGGTACAAAGGAAGAAATAATGGCAGCTTGTCAGAAAGGAACAGCGATAATTATGGGGGATTTTAACTTACATATAGACTGGAAAAATCGGATGGCAGAGTTAGCCTAGATAAGGAGTACATAGAATGTTTTCGGGATAATTTCTTGGAAAAATAGATTCTGGACCCAACCAGATAGCAGGCTATACTAGACCTCGTATTGTGCAACGAGATAGGATTAATTAACGACCTCATAGTTAAGGCTGCCCTAGGTAGCAGCGATCATAATATGATTGAATTTTACATTCAGTTTGAGGGAGAGAAGGTTGGGTCCAGGACTAGTATTTTAAACTTAAATAAGGGCAATTATGAGGGCATGAAAGCAGAGCTAGCTAAAGTGAACTGGGAAATCAGGTTACCTGATATGTCAATAGAGATGCAGTGGCAGACATTTCAGAGTACACAGAATAGATACATTTCAATGAGAAAGAAACATTCCAAGGGTGGGACCCGCCATCCGTGGTTAACGAAAAAAGTTAAAGATAGTATCAAACTTAAAGAAAATGCCTATAATTGCACAATGATGGGAGGCAGGATAAGATTGGGCCGAATATAAAAAAACAGCAAAGAATGACTGATAAGGAAGATTAATAAGGAAGGTAAAACTAGAAACGACAGAAAGCGAGCTAGAAATATAAAGACGGATAGTAAGAATTTCTACAGATATTTTAAAAAGAAAATACTTAACAAAGTGAGCATTGGTCCTATAAAAAGTGAGTCTGGGGAGTTAATAATGTATAATAAGGGGATGGCAGGAAGCAGAGGGAAAAAGACACTTGACCTCATCCTCACCAATCTGCCTGCAGCGGATGCATCTGTCTATGACAGTATTGGTAGGAATGACCACCCCACAGTCCTTGTGGAGACGAAGTCCGGCATTCACATTGAGGATACCCTGCAGCGTGTTGTGCGGCACTACTACCGTGTTCAAATGGGAAAAAGTTTGAATAGTTCGAGAAATGCAAAATAGGGCATCCATGAGGCGTTGTGGGCCATCAGCAGCAGCAGAATTGTACTGAACCACAATCTGTAACCTCATGTCCCCCACTCTACCATTACCTTCAAGCCAGGAGACCAACCCTGGTTCAATGAAGGGTGCAGGAGGGCATGCCAGGAGGAGCACCAGGCATACCTCAAAATGAGGTGTCAACCTGGTGAAGCTACAACAAAGGACTATCTGCGTGCCAAACTGCATAAGCAGCATGCAATAGACAGAGCTAAGCGATCCCATAATCAATGGATCAGATTTAAGCTCTGCAGTCCTGCCACATCCAGCCGTGAATGGTGGTGGACAATTAAACAACTAACTGGAGGAGCTGGCTCCACAAATATCCCCATCCTCAATGATGGGGGAGCCCAGCACATCAGTGTGAAAGTTAAGGCTGAAGCATTTTTAATAGCCTTCAGCCAGAAGTGCTGAGTTAACGACCCATCTCGGCCTCTTCCTGAAGTCACCAGCATCGCAGATGCAAGACTTCCACCAATTCGACTCACTCCGCATGATATCAAGAAATGACTGACGGAATTGTATACTGCAAAGGCTATTGGCCCTGCAATATTCCTGCAATATTACTGAAGACCTGTGCTCCAGAACTTTCCACGCCCCTAGCCAAGCTGTTCCAGTACAGCTACAACACTGGAAACTGCCCGGCAATGTGGAAAATTGTCCAAATAGCCTGCACACAAAAAGCAGAAGAAGTCCAACTCAGTCAATTACCACCCCATCAGTCTACTATCAGTCATCAGTCAAGTGATGGAAGGTGTCATCAACAGCGCCATCAAACAGCACTTGTTTAGTAATAACCTGATCAGTGACGCCCAGTTTGGGTTCCGCCAGGGCCACTCAGCACCTGACCTCATTACAGCCTTGGTTCAAACATGGACAAAAGAGCTGAACTCAAGAGGTGAGTGAGAGTGACTGCCCTTGACATCAAGACATCATTCGATCGGGTATGACATCAAGCAGCCCTAGCAAAACAGATGTCAATGGGAATCAGAGGGAAAACCATCCGCTGGTTGTAGTCATACCTAGCACAAAGGAAGATGGTTGTGGTTGTTGGAGGTCAATCGTCCGAGCTCCAGGACATCACTGCAGGAGTTCCTCAGGGCAGTGTCCGAGGCTCATCCATCTTCAGCTGCTTCATCAATGACCTTCCTTCAATCATAAGGTCAGAAGTGGGGATATTCGCTGATGATTGCACAATGTTTACGCCATTCGTGACTCCTCAAATACTGAAGCAGTCCGTCTGGAAATTCAGCTAGACCTGGACAATATCCAGGCTTGGTCTGACAAGTGGCAAGTAACATTCGTGCCACACAAGTGCCAGGCAATGATCATCTCCAATAAGAGAGAATCTAACCATCTCCCCTTGATTTTCAATGGCATTACTCTCGCTGAATCCCCCAATATCAACATCCTAGGGGCTACCATTGACCAGAAACTGAACTGGAGTAGCCATATAAATACCGTGGCTACAAGAGCTGGTCAGAGGCTAGGAATCCTGCGACGTGTAACTCACCTCCTGTCCACCATCTACAAGGTACAAGTCAGGAGTGTGGTGGAATACTCTCCACTTTCCTGGATGGGTGCAGCTCCAACAACACTCAAGAAGCTTGACACCATCCAGGAAAAAGCAGCCCGCTTGATTGGCACCCCATCCATACACATTCACGCCCTCCACCACCGACGCACAGTGGCAGCAGTGTGTACCATCTACAAGATGCAATGCAGCAATGCACCAAGGCTCCTTCGACAGCACTTTCCAAACACGCAACCTCAAACAATTGAAAGACAAGGCCAGAAACTGCGTGGGAGCACCACCAATTATAAGTTCCCCTCCAAGTCACGCACCATCCTGACATGGAACTATATCACCGTTCCATCGCTGTCGTTGGGTAAAAATCCAGGAACTCCCTTCCTAACAGCACTGTGGATGTACCAACCTCACATGGACTGCAGTGGCTCAAGAAGGCAGCTCACCACCACCTTATCAAGGGCAATTAGGGATGGGCAATAAATGCTGAATTTGCCAGCGACGCCCACATCCTATGAATGAATTTTAAAAAAAGATCAGTTGAACTAATATTTTGCAATGGTCTTCACTACTGAGGATACGAGTGACATCACAGTATTAGCTATAAATCAGGAACTGGAAGGGAGGGAGGAACTTAAGAAAATTACAATTACCAGGGAAGTGGGATGGAACAAATTGTTGGAGCAGCGGGCGAACAAGTCTTTCAACAGGTAGATTAATGAGAGAATATGCACAATGGGAGAACAGGAATACTCCCTCGCTGTTTAAAGTTATCAACCATTTTACCAGTAAGCGTCCTGTCCACAATGATCCAGTGAAAAAGAAGTTTCTCTCTATTTCCCAACTAATTCATTTCCTAATCTTAAAGTACTCAATCAAATCACCCATTAATCTCCTATGTTCCAAGGAATGCAAGCCAACTTTAATTAATCGTACCTCATAATGCAACCATTGGAGCCTAGGCTACATCCTTTATAAAGTGCTGAGACCTAAACTACATACAGTACCCCAGGCTGTTCTAACCGGCAGAGTGTGTAGTCTCCTGTATATAACAGAATAGAATAGAATCACAAAATTGTTACAATACAGAAGGAGGTCCTTGGGCTCTTCGTGTCCATGCTGGCTCTCTGCAAGAGCAACTCAGCGGGTCCAACACACCCATCCTTTCCACATAGCTCTGCACATTTTCCTCTTCAGACAATTATCCATTATTTTTATTATTTCTTCTTGGGATATGAGGGTCCCTGGCAATGCCAGTATTTACTGCCCATCAGTAATTGCGCTTGGGGAGGTGGTGGTGAGCTGCCATCTTGAACGGCTGAAGTCCATATAATGATGTACATGTATACTGCTGTTATGGAGGGAGTTCCAGGATTTTGACCCAGCAATATGGTTCCAAGTCAGGATATTGTGTGACTTGGAGGGAGGCATGCAGGTGGTGGTGTTCCCGTGCACCTACTGCTCTTGTCCTTCGAGGTGATATAGGTTGCGGGTTTGGAAGTCGTTGTGAAAGGAGCATTGGTGAATTTCTGCAGTACCTCTTGTATATGGTACACACTGCTGCCACTGTGCATCGTAGTGGAGGAAGTGAATGTTTAAGATGGCGGATAGCGTGGTGATGAAGCGGGTTGCTTGTCTTGGATGATGTTGTACTTCCTGAGTATTGTTGGGGCTGAAATCATGCAGGCAAGTGGAGAGTATTCCACCACACTTCTGACTTTGGACTTGGAAATGGTGGACAGGTTTTGTGGAGTTAAATGATGAGTTGCAGAATTTCCAGCACCTGTCCTATTCTTGCAGGCACAGTATGTATCTCGTTGTTTCAGGTTACTGGGCAAGGCTGATCCTCAGGATGTTGATGGTAGTGGATTCAGCGATGATAATGTCATTAAACGTCAAGGGGAGATGCTTAGATTCTCTCTTGTTGCAGATGATAACTGACTGGCACTTGTGTGTTGGGAATGTTATTTGCCACTTATCAGACCAAGCCTGAATGTAGTCCAAGTCCTGTTGCATATCACATGGACTGCTTCTGTATGTGAGGAGTGGAGAATGGTGCTGAACATTGTGCCATCATCAGGGAACATCCCCACTTCTGACCTGATGATGGAGGGAATGTGATTGACGAAGCAGCTGAAGATGGTTGGGCCCAGGACACTACCCTGAAGAACGTCTGCAGCAATGTACTGGGGCTGGGATGATTGACGACCTTCCTTTGTGTTAGGTATGACTGCATCTCGTGGAGCATTTTCCCCCTGATTCCCATTGCCTCCAGTTTTGCTAGTGCTCCCTGTTACCATACTACGCCTAATGTTATCTTGATATCAAATGCAGTCACTGTCACTTCTTGAATACAGCTCTATTTTCCATGTTTGGACCAAGGCTGTAATGAAGTCCGGATTGAGTGCCCCTGGTGGAATCCAAACTGAGCATCGGTCATCAGGTTATTACAGAATAAGGGCACTGTCGACGACAGCTTCCACCACTTTGCTGATGATTGAGAGTGGACTGATTTGGCAATAATTGGACAGATTGGAATTCTACCAACTTGTGTGGACAGGACATACCTGGGCAATTTTTCACATTGTCGGGGAGATGTCTGTATTGCAGCTGTGCTGGAACAGCTTGTCTAATTACATGGCCAGTTCTGGAGTACAGGTCTTCAGTATGACAGCTAGATTTTGTCAAAGCCCATAGTATTTCTGGATCCAGTGTCTTCATCCATCTCTTGATATCACGTGGATTTAATGGGATTATCTAAAGAATGGGGTCTATTACGATGGGAACCAATTTTCTCTTCAACCCAGGACTGACTCAGCTTCCACCGCACTCTCGGTATTGGACATAGAAGAGGCCCCAGCACTGACCCTTGAGGCACTCCACTAGTTACGGCTCGGCACCTTGAAAATGCTCCATTTATCCCTAGTCTTTGCTTTCTGTCCGTTAACTTCTATGTGCTCTATGCATGCTAATATATTACCCCAATTCCATGAGCCTTTATCTAGCGTATTAATCTTTGGTGGCTGCTTACTGAATGCCTTTTGGAAATCCAATTATTGCAATATTTCCTGGTTCCCCTTTATCTACCCTTCTAGTTACAACCTCAGCACTCTGGAACAAATTTGTCAAGCAAGATTTCTGTTCCGTAAAACCATATTGACTTTGTTTGATCAGACTATGATCTTCTAACTGCTTGTTAAGACTTCCTTATTCATAGATTATAACATTTTCCAGACCACTGATGTTCGGCTAACCTGCCTGCAGTTCCCCATACCATCATCAGTAGTCTGTGGCTCAAATGGTGCAATTGGCTAACGCATGGTACTTATAAAACAGCACAATTAGCGAGCTGCGCTGAGGTTGTGAATTCGAGTCTTACCCAGCATGCTGATTTTGGAGACTGGGAGCAATATGACGCAGTTAAAAACAAAAAAGTGTGATCGGTGAGTCCGAAATGACGAGAAGAAGAAATGAAAATAATTGTGAGAGAGAATCACAGAAACAGGAGTGCGGTGAGTGCACTGCTCAACGTCACACTCATTTGCAGTGCACAGGGTGTCCATTCCAGCTCTGCAAGGAGGCTCGATCCTCAAAGTACTTCAAGCCTATCTGTCTCAGACCTCATCTTGAAGTCGTTGATCATTTCTGCTTCCACCACCCTTGTGGGCAGCGAGTTCGAGGTCATTACCACTTGCTATGTAAAAGCAGTACTTTCCCATATTCCCGCTGCAACTTATTTTCCCCAGAACTTGCAATATCTGTCCCCTACTCCTTGTACCATTTGTTAATAGGAGCAGTTTTTCCTTCTCTAACTTATCAAAGCCTGTCACATGGTTCGAACACATGGGATCCAGGGTAAGCTAGCAAATTGGGTACAAAATTGCCTTGGTGATAGGAGGCAGAATTTTCGCAGACGGATTAGGGAGAGGCAATCTAGACATAATGGCACAGTACTAAAGAGTGTGCAGGAACAGAGGGACCTCGGGGTGCAGATGCATAGATCTTTGAAGGTGGCATGTCATATTGAGAGATGATTAGTAAAGCATATGGAATCTTGGGCTTCGTAAATAGAAGTACTGAGTACAATTATGCTGAACCATTGAATCAGCAAGGCATAGAGGGATATGGAATTAATGCAGGCAGGTGGGGTTGGTATAGATAGGCATTATGGTCGGCATGGACGTGGTGGGCCGAAGGGTCTGTTTCTATGCTGTACGACTCGATGACTCTATAATCTGGTACACTTCTATTAAATCTCCCCTCAATCTCCTTTGTTCGAAGGAGAACAAACCCAGCTCTTCCAACCTAACCTTGTAACTAAAATCCTCCATCCCTGGAACAATTCTGTTAAATCTCCTCCGCACCCTCTCAAGGACCCTCACATCCTTCCTGAAATGTGGTGACCAGAACTAGATGCAGTAGTGGCCTAACCAGAGCTTTATAGAGGCTCACCATAATTGTAGTCAGTACTTCTATTTACGAAGCCCAAGATTCCATATGCTTTACTAATCATCTCTCAATATGTCTTGCCACCTTCAAAGATCTATGCACCTGCACCCCGAGGTCCCTCTGTGCCTGCACACTCTTTGGAACTGTGCCATTAAGTCTATATTGCCTCTCCCTAATCCTTCTGCGAAAATTCATTACCTCACACTTGTATTAAATTCCATCGGCCACCTGTCTGTCCATTCTACTAGACCAACTATGTGCTGTTGCAGGCTGTTCATATCATGATCACTGGTTGCTGCAGCTCCAAATTTGGTGTCATCAGCAAATAATGTCCCACTCTCTATTCCAAGATACAAGGCATTTATAAGAAGAAAAGGAACAGTGGTCCCAGCACTGACCCTTGGGGAATACCACTGTCTACTGTCCTCCATTCTGAAAAACAACCATTTTATATGACTCGCTGTTTTCAGTCCTCAAGCCAACATTTTATCCAATTGGACACTGACCCTCCTATTCCATCAGCCTCATTTTTGTTAACAAGTTTTTTATGTGGTATCTTATCAAATCTTCTTCTTCTTCTTTGGCCTCCTTGTCTCGAGAGACAATGGGTAAGCGCCTGGAGGTGGTCAGTGATTTATGCAGCAGCGCCTGGAGTGGTTAGAAAGGCCAATTCTACAGTGACAGACTCGTCCACAGCTGCTGCAGATAAAATTGGTTGTCGGGGCTGTTGCACAGTTGGCTCTCTCCTTGCACTTCTGTCTTTTTTCCTGCCAACTTATCAAATCAAATATTTTCTTAAAATCCGTATAAACAACATTCAACAAAATCCCTTCATCAACTTGCTCTGCGACTTCATCAAAACATTCAATTAAATTAGTCATGCATGATCTGCCTTTTACGAGTCCACGCTGACTATCCTTAATTCACTTGAACCTCTCTCCGTGTAAATTGATATTTTCCATGATTATTGTTTCAAAATCTTACCCACCACTGATGTTAAGCTAACTGGCCTGTAGTTGCTAGACTGTCCTTACACATTTCTTGAATAAGGATCTCACATTTGCTACTCTCCAATTTTCTGGCACCTTCTATCCTCACTCAAACATTCAGCACTTGTGGAAAGACATTGACCCATCTTGGACTGAGTCTGAGGAGACATTTCTCCAACAGAGGCTGATTTTGACCTTGAGCTATAATTGAAATTTCCACTTCATCAGACGCATCTCTCTGACTCTGTCTTGGATCTGAACTCGGTCTTCCTCTTGCACTAGTATCTGGCATGACTTATGTTTAAGCATCTATCGGTGCTCAACTCGTAACCAAACTATCTGATTCATTCAACTCATTTGATTCTTTCCAACTTCCTTCTTTTTTGTGATCCTCTGAAGGTAAAACATGATCTATATGTACAAACCTATCCTTTCCACTACCAAGCATCTTGACTAAATATATGCGAGGACCACATCACTGGTCGCCACTTCAACCACTTGTGATGATAATTCTTCACTCTAACCTTCTGGTTCAACTTCAGACTTCTTTCTCCCACTCTATCCCTATCATGACTCTCTTTCTATCTTGATTGTTTCTCATCTACAGACAGTGCTAAATGTGGCTTCAGCAATGAAATCCACGTTCCAGGCCGTCATCCAAGAAACAATTCAGCTGGCGTTCTGCTTGTAGCAGTGTGAGGGGTGTTACAATAGATAAACAGAAAGTTCACCAGTTAGTGATCCAATTATAACTGACTTTTGTTCAAATTGGTATCTAGCATTTGCTTTACAAGAGCATGCTTAACAATCTGCACTGTGTGCTCTGCTGCTCCTTTGGAAGCAGGATGATACAGTGGAACTCTAGTGTGTTTTACACCATTTGTTCTCATGAATTGTTCAAACTCTTTTCAACAAAACCGAGGTCTGTTTTCAGCCACAATTTCCTCTGGGAACCCATAAGTAGCAAGCAAACTACACAGAATATCTTGAGTTTTGCTAGTTGTTCCTCAACTCACGTCGAATGTCTCTTTCTCAATGAATGCCTGTTGTCCTTCTAATTCTGTGAAATCTATGTGCAGCCTCTGCTACATTATAGCTGGTCATTTCCATGGCTGCAAATGTACCGATGACGGCTTCCTTTTGGCAGCTTGATATCCTCCAGATTGTTTCACGATGTTTCCAATGTCCTTCTCTAACTGTGGCCACCAAAGATATCTCCTCACTAGACTCTTCGTCAAACATATCCCTAAGTGATCATCATGAAGATCACATAGCAACTGCAATATGTACTTTCCAGGGATTACAACTCTAGCTCCCCACATGACATAACCTTGATCAAGTGGCAACTCATCTTTCCATATAAAAAATGGCCTGAATTCTAAATCCAGTATCAGCGTTTCCCATCCATTTGTGACATACTTGTCCAGCCTTGCCAATTCGGGGCCCCTACGAGTTGTTCCACCAATGTCATCTGATGTGACTGTAAACTCGTCTTGCTCCGAAGCCCACATCCCAGGAACGAGTAAATAAAAACTACTCTGCATGGGAAGAATCACATGCTAGCTTAATCTCTTTGTACACATCGTAATGCACGAGCATCACACCCTCTACAAGTTGACTTTTACACAACTTGACTGTCTTGTCACACTCCTTTGTCCAATTCCATGGAACACCCTGCTTCAAGAGTTCATTCAATGGATGCAACAATGTTGCCAGATCTGGTATGAATTTACTGCAGTAATTCATGAGGCCCAAAAAGACCTGAGATCAGAGATGTTCTGAGGGTGTAGCGCATTTCTAATTGCTTGAACCTTACTCTTGGTAGCATGTAACCCATTCTTGTCTACTTTGTGACCCAAGTACTTTACAGAATTTTGAAAAAAATCGCATTTGTGTTTCTTCATCCGAACTCCATGTTTTTCCAAGCGTTGGAGCACCTTTTCCAGTCTGTCATCATGGGTCTGCTTGTTTGGGGCTCGAATAGGCTTGTCATCCAAATAACACACGATTCCCTCCAGTCCTTGCAAAATTTGGTGCCTCACTGTTTGGAAAATTCCAGGGGCTGAAGGAACACCAAATGGCAGCCTGTGAAACTGAAATGGACGCCATGGGCTGATTTTCACCGGCCCCTCGACGCCACGGGTCGCGGCACAGGGGCCAGCAAAATACTATGGAGAGAGGCCCACCTCGACCCACAGCATCGAGAAGGGCTCACCGCATATTACCGGTGGCGGCGGGACCTCGGTGCAGCCCCCGCACTGCACGGCGGTGGCACGACGATCAACATATGGTTATAATTACTTACCTTTGTTGATTATGCAGCCCACCACCTCTCCACCGACACTGCCGGATATTTCATTGAACTGGCGGCCGTCACGTGCCATCCCGTTCGCGATCTGAAAAGCTGACGGGTCCTCACTCTGCATTATGGAACGGAGGAGGGAGGGGGGATATGCAGGGGTCTCAGTCTGCATTCTGAAAGAGAGGGGGTCTGGGATTACTGCAGGGAAAGCTGTGCTGGAATGAAGGGTGGTACCGTGTACCAGCCCTCCGTTAGCAGTGTATGCTCTGTGTTTGTGAGGGGGAAATGGCACACTAGGCACCCTGTGTGAGGGGAGGGTTCCAGAAAGGGCAGGAGCATTAAGGTTATATGGATGATGAGGGAAATCGATTCAGCTGGTAGGGTCTTGATGTGGTCATGCTGTGCCACTCTGAAAATTGGCCAAGATGGGTAATGCCATGATACGTGACATAGTCGATGCAGGAAAGCAGCTGATGTACCTGTCAACACCAATCCATGCCCAGTTAGGAACCTTCGAATACATGCAGGGTTCAACTTTATCTATCACATGAAGATAGTTATGGCTCATCCTACATTGTGTGATTCTCTGCACGTGAGGATCCGTATACACCAGAGGCAATATCAACAGGCAGGTGAGATGCACGTAGAGGCCTCCGGTTGTGAGCAGCAGCCTCCAAGAGCAGCCGCCATTATGGTTGCCATGAATCGACAGGCCCCACATGACATGCCATCGGATGTCAGAGCACCAGTGTCAGAGGAGATTATGCATATAGAGAGGGTGATGACATGTCTCTGTGCCCTGTTCAAGGATGACCTGCAGCCCATGTGCTCCAGTGGAGATCCCGTGCCGTTATTCCTCTTAGTGGCAGCAGTTCTCAAGCATGACGCCTCTGCAGCCTTTTAGGGGCCCACCAGGGACCCTTCTGGGGTCACACAGTCAGCAGTGTACCGCTGCATCAGGGAGGTCACTAATGCCCTGCACCAGAGGGCCAGTGAGTATGTCCACTTCAGGATGGACTCTTACAGCCAGGCCCAGAGGGCCATTGGTTCTGGCACCATTGCTGGAGAACCATAGGTTGAAATGTTCCTAGACTGCACTCATGTGACCAACAGGCCTATTGCCAGGCTACCACCTGCAGACTTCACTATTAAAGGAGCCCTCTCAATCTAGGTGAAGCTGGTATGTGAACAGAGCAGATGTTTGCAGCGAATCTGTGACTGCTTCTCAGACAGTTGCCACGACACCTGGGTCTTGTGCCAGTCCCATCTGCCACCGCTATTCATTGCACTTGCTCAGATGAAGGAGTGGCCTCTTGGAGATAAGGGCTATCCTTTGCAGACATTGCTCCCGACACCAGTGAGAGACTCCACCACTGCTGCAGAGGAGAGATACAAGGCCAGCCACTGAGTTACATGAGTCACCATTGAGCAGCCGATCGGCATGCTGAAAGAGCATCTCCAATGCCTGGATGGATAGGGTGATGCTCTGTACTACGGGCCGTAAAGGCCAGCTCCTTTCCTTGCTGGTCTGCACAACTATGCACCCAACAGGGGCCAGGCCTGGCATGATGAGGAGAGACGTCAACAGGATGCCTCCTTGGACAATGAGGAAGCTGAGGACCTACAACATGAAAGACGCATGGGGTGGCAGATGGCACCCAGGCTCTGCACGCAGGGTTAACAGTTAGCTAGGGATGCACGGAAGTGGCTTATCAGACAAAGGCTGTCTGCTCCATAGGAACTGACAGGAGCTCTGCAAGCCACACATCACCCTCGCTCACCTGCTGTGCACTAGTCCACAGCCGCAGCATCCCTGTGTAAACCATTTGAGGCAGCAGCTGGCTGAGCCAATGTTCATGTCACTGAATCCGTGGAGATTCTCATGAGTAATGTTATTACGTTGGCTCTCCTGAAAGGCCTACGGTGCAAAGGGATGTGACATTGGAGCTACATGCTGGCACACATCATTCACACCGAGAAAAGGACACACATGTTGGTGAGGAACATTTAGTGAAAGACGTATTTACTTTGGTGTGACTCCCGTGCATTCCCATTTGTGTCAGTGTGTTCTCTGTAAACCTCTGTAATACCTCTTATGGTCTATTTAAATCTCACCTCCTGCAATGTGCAACATTAAGATTATTCACCCAGGTGTGGCACGCTACAAGAAGGAATGTTACACTTGAGTGGAAGAAGAGGAGCACAACTTCATAGGACACAAAATTCAGCCCACTGAGTGAGACCGGCAGAAGTTAAAAGAGCAGCGGGAAGGAGAAAGACTGAGCGGGACCAGTAGCATTTGAAAGAGAGGCAGCGGCAAGGAGAGAGACTGGAGGACCATTTCTGAAGGAACTGTTGTCAATTGTGGCAGCCTATGCTCACGGGTTGTGGAACTTGAGTGGCAGTTGGCGACACTGCAGTGCATGCGTGAGGATGAGAGCTACGTGGATAGCACGTAAGAGATGTGGTCATCCCCACAGCTTAAGAGTATGTAGGGAGAGAGAGAATGAGTGGCAGTCAAAAAGATCAGGCAGGTAGTGCAGGAGACACCTGAGTGCATCTCACTCTCCAACAGGTTTTCAGTTCTGAATACTGAGGACAGTGATGTTTCACCTGGGGAGTGCAGCCAGAGCCAATTCCATGGCACCTCGGGTGGCTCAGCTGCACATGGGGGTACAGGGAAGACTGGAAGAGCCATAGTGATAGGTGATTCGATAGTCAGGGGAACAGGCATGGGGTTCTGTGGCTGCAGACGTGACTCCAGGACATTGTTGTTGCCTCCCCGGTGTCAGGGTCAGGGATGTCACTGAGCAGCTGCATAGCATCCTGAAGGGGGGTGGGGGGGGGGTCAACAGCCAGCAGTCCTGGTCCACATCGAAGCAAAGGTAGAAAGGTGGATGTGGTCCTGCAGTCAGAATATAGGGAGATAGGTAAGGAATTAGCAAGCAGGACCTCAGTAGTATTAATTTCTGGATTACTCCCAGTGCCACGTGCAAGTGAGTATAGAAATAGAAGGATAAGGCAGATCAATGCGTGGCTGGAAAGATGGTGCAGGAGGGAGGACTTTAGATTCCTGGGACATTGGGACTGGCTCTGAGGGAAATGGGACCTGTACAGGCTGGACTGGTTGCACCTGAACAGAGCCAGGACTGAGTTCTTTGCAGGACGATTTGCTAGTGTTGTTGGGGAGGGTCTAAACTAGTTCGGCAAGGAGATGGGGACATAACGGTAGACTCTGTTGGAACAAAATGAGAAATGAAAATGGAAGGCAGAAAATTAATGGATGAGTCTGGAACACAGAGGAAACAAGGGTTAAAATTTTTTTAAGTGTTTGGCAGTGCCGAAGGGTATCTATTTCAATGCAAGGAGTATGACAAATAAAGCAGATGAGCTGATGGCACAGATAGACACGTGGCAGTATGATACCATAGCTATTACAGAAATATGGCTTAAGGAGGGACAGGGATGGCAGCTCAATGTTCCTGGTACAGGGTTTTCTGATGCGATAGGGAGGAGAAGAAGAAAGGAAGGGGATTGACAATTTTGGTCAAGGAAACAATTAGAGCTGTCTGGAGGGATGATAGGTTGGAGGATTCATCAAATGAGGCCATATGGTTTGAGGTAAGGAAAATAAATAATGGGCAATCACACTGCTAGGGGTGTAGTCGAGACCCCCAAAGAGTCAAAGGGAGATAGAAGAGGAGATATCTCTGAGAAGTGCAAGAACAATAGGACAGTAATAGTAGGGGATTTTAACGAACCCAATCCTAACTGGAATAGTTTTATTGTGCAAGGAACTGAGGGAGCAGTATGCTTGAGGTGCATTCAGGAGAACCTTTTTCTCGAGTATGTAGCAAGTCCAACAAGAGGGAGTGCAGTTTGAGACTTATTCCTTGGAAATGAAGATGTGCAGGTGGAAGGAATGGCAGTGGGAAAGCATTTTGGTGGTAGTGATCATAACGGAGTAATTTTTTAAAACATAATTATGGAAAAGGACGAAGATAGAACAGGAGTTAGAGTTCTCAAATGGGGCAAGGGCAATTTTACTATACTGAGGACTGATTTAGCGAAAGTGGACTGGAAACAGCGACTTGAAGGTAAATCAGTGTCAAAGCAGTGGGAGGTATTCAAACGGGAGATTCACGGGGTTCACAGTAAACTGTTCCACAAAGAAAAAAAGGTGAGACGGCCAAATCTAGAACCCCATGGATGTCAAGGAGCTTACAAGGAGTAAAATAAGGCAGAAAAGGAAAGCTTATGTCTGACATAGAGAACTCAATACCACAGAAAGCCCAACTGAGCATTGAAAGTGGAGGGGTAAAATCAAAAAGGAAATTAGGAAAGAAAAGAGAGGGCATGAAAGAATATTGGCTAGCAAAATCAAGGTGAACCCACTAATGTTTTATCAACAGATTAAGAGTAATAGGATAACTAAGGAGACAGTAGGGCCCATAAAGACCAAAAAGGTAACCTACGTGTAGGGGTGGAAGATGTTGGAATGGTTCTTAATGAATACTTTGCATCTGTCCTTACAAAAGAGGAGGGCGATGCAGATATTGTAGTTAAGGAGAAGGAGTGTGAAGAATTGGATGTGATAAACATAGGGAGAGAGGAAGTGTTAATGGGATAGGCATACTTGAAAGTTGATAAACTACTAGGACCAGATGAAATGTAAACTAGGCTATTAAAAGAAGCAAGATAGAAAATAGCAGAAGGTCTGGCCATAATTTCCCAGTCCTTATTGGATACAGGTGTGGTGCTGGAGGATTGGAGAACTGTTAACGTTGTACCTGTTTAATAGGGGAGCGAGGGATAGATCGAATAATTACAGGTCAGTCAGTCTAACCTCAATAGTGGGCAAATTACTGGAATCGATTCTGAGAGACAGGACAAACTGTCACTTAGAAAGGCATAGGTTAATCATGGATAGTCAGGATGGATTTGTTAAGGGGAGATCTTGTTTGACCAACTTGATCGATTTTATTTGAAGAAGTAGCAAGGAAAATGGATGAGAGTAGTGCAATTGATGTGGTCTAAATGGATTTTAGCAAGGCGTTTGACAAGGTCCCACATGGCAGACTGGTTAAAAAAATCCCATGGGATCCAGGGAAATGCAGCAAGGTGGATACAAAATTGGCTCAGTGGCAGGAAACAAAGGATAATTGCTTTAGTGAATGGAAAGCTGTTACCAGTGGTGTTCCGCAGGGTTCAGAACTGAGACCCCTGCTTTTTGTGGTATATAATAACGATTTGGACGTAATTGTAGGGGGCATGATCAAGACCTTTACAGACGGCACAAAGATTGGTCGTGTGGTAGATAGCGAGGATGATAGCTGTCGGCTGCAAGAAGATATTGATGGCCTGGTCAGATGGGTAGAAAAGTGGCAAATTGAATTTAATCTGGAGAAGTATGAGGTGATGCATTTGGGAAGGTCAAATTAATTCACGATTAATGGGAAAATACTGAAAAGTGTAGGGGAAGTGAGGGACCTTGGAGTGAATGTCCAGAGATCCCTGAAGGTAGCAGGACAGGTCGATAGGGTGGTTAAGAAGGCACATGGAATCCTTTCCTTTATTAGCCGAGGTATAAAATATAAGAGCAGGGAGGTTATGCTGGAACTATATAACTCATTGGTTACGCCACATCTTGAATACTGTGTGCAGTTCTGGTCATCTCATTCTTTTGGGCCTCCTTATCTCGTGAGACAATGGATACGCGCCTGGAGGTGGTCAGTGGTTTGTGAAGCAGCGCCTGGAGTGGCTATAAAGGCCAATTCTGGAGTGACAGGCTCTTCCACAGGTGCTGCAGAGAAATTTGTTTGTTGGGGCTGTTGCACAGTTGGCTCTCCCCTTGCGCCTCTGTCTTTTTTCCTGCCAACTACTAAGTCTCTTCGACTCGCCACAATTTAGCCCTGTCTTTATGGCTGCCCGCCAGCTCTGGCGAATGCTGGCAACTGACTCCCACGACTTGTGATCAATGTCACACGATTTCATGTCGCGTTTGCAGACGTCTTTATAACGGAGACATGGACGGCCGGTGGGTCTGATACCAGTGGCGAGCTCGCTGTACAATGTGTCTTTGGGGATCCTGCCATCTTCCATGCGGCTCACATGGCCAAGCCATCTCAAGCGCCGCTGACTCAGTAGTGTGTATAAGCTGGGGATGTTGGCCGCTTCAAGGACTTCTGTGTTGGAGATATAGTCCTGCCACCTGATGCCAAGTATTCTCCGAAGGCAGCGAAGATGGAATGAATTGAGACGTCGCTCTTGGCTGGCATCTCATCTCATTACAGAAATAATATAATTGTAGTGGAGAGGGGACAGAGGAGATTTACAAGCATGTTACCAGGACTGGAAAAATGCAGCTATGAGGAAAGATTGGATAGGCTGGGGTTGTTCTCCTGAGAACAGAATAGGCTGAGGGGAGATTTGATTGAAATGTACAAAATTTTGAGGGGCTGGATAGAGTGGAGGGTGGAGGGTCTATTCACTTCAGCAGAGAGGTCAGTGACTAGTGGGCATAGATTTAAAGTGATTTGGTCGAAAAATTGGAGGGAGATGAGGAAAAACGTTTTCACCTAGAGGGTGGTGGGGGTCAGGAACTCACTGCCTGAAAGGGTAGTTGAGGCAGAAACACTCAACTCATGCAAAAGGAATATGGACACGCACCACAAGTGCCATAATCTGCAGGGCTAGGGACCAAATGCTGGAAGGTGGGATTAAATAGGTGGATCATTTTTTTGGCCGGCACAGCCACGATGGGTCAAGTGGCCTCTTTCTGTGCCTTAACATTCTATGATTCTATGATTCTATGAATTGGCTATTTCAGTAAGTGCGAAAACATTGATGATTTGTGACCTGTGGAGGAGTGGGACTGAATTAACAGTGCACTCCTCCCGCCTCGGTCGTAACACAGTCCATCGCTATCTCTCGATATCTTGTATATCACTGCCTGTCTAAAAAGTTAAAAACACTGTCAAACGTAAAGAAAAAGCATATAATTATGCAAATATGGGTGGCAATTGAGAAGATGAGGAAGAATACAAAAAATGGCAAAGAATGACTAAAAGCTTAATATGGAGGGGAAAATTCGAGTAAGGCAAAAGATGGCTAGAAACATAGAAAAACACAGTAAGAGTTTCTATTGATATTTAAAACAAAAAGAGAAAAGAATTAATGAAGTGAGTGATGGTCCTATAGAAAGTGAGTTTGTGGAATTAATAAGGAAAAATGAGATGGCAGATAAAATGAAGAGGTATTTTGCATCGGTCCTCACTATAGAGGATACAAGTAACATCCAATAAATAGCTGCAAATCTGGAAATGGAAGGGAGCGTGGAACTCAAGATAATTACAATCACCAGGGAAGAGTAACTGAGCAAATTGCTGGAGCTGTGGGCTGGCATGTCCCCAGGTCCTGATGGATTTCACCCTGGGGTTTGGAAAGAAGTGGCTCATGAGATAGTTGATGGTTTGGTTTTAATTTTCCAAAATTCAAGAATGCGGGGAAGGCTCCATTCGATTGGAAAATAGCCAATGTAACTCCTTTATGCAAAAAGGGAGGGAAGCAGAAAGCAGGAAACTACAGGCCACTTAGCTTAACATAGGGAAAATGTTAGAAGCTACTAATAAAGAAGTTGTAACAGGGCACTTAGAAAAGTTCAATGCAATCAGGCAGAGCCAACATAGTTTTGTCAAAGGATAATAATCATTCACCAAAATAAAAGCAAAATACTGCAGATGCTGGAAATCTGAAACAAAAACAAGAAATGCTGGAATCACTCAGCAGGTCTGGCAGCATCTGTGGAAAGAGAAGCAGAGTTAACGTTTCGGGTCAGTGACCCTTCTTCGGAACTGACAAATTTGTCAGTTCCAAAGAAGGGTCACTGACCCGAAACGTTAACTCTGCTTCTCTTTCCACAGATGCTGCCAGACCTGCTGAGTGATTCCAGCATTTCTTGTTTTTGTATCATCATTCACCAGTTTATTGGAGTTCTTTGAAGAAGTAACATGTACTGTGGATAAAGGGGAACCAGTGAATGTACTGTACTTAGAGTTTCAGAAGGCATTTGATAAGGTGCCACATCACAAGTTATTGCGGAAAATAAAAGCTCCTGCTGTCCGGGGTAAAATATTGGCATAGGTAGAGATTGGCTAGCTTACAGGAAACAGAGAAATGGCATAAATGGGTCATTTCTGGTTGGCAAGATCCAATGAGTGGTGTGCCACCATGAGCTGTGCTGGGGCCTCAACATTTTACAATTTATATAAATGACTTGGATGAAGGGACCAAAGGTATGGTTGCAAAATTTACTGATGACACAATGATAGGTAGGAAAGTAGTTTGTGAAGAGGACATAAGGAGGCGGCAGAGGGATATAGATAGGTTAATTGATTGGGTAAAGATCTGGAAAATGTGGGAAAATGTGGAATTGTCCATTTTGGCAGGAAGAATAAAAAAGAAGCATATTATCCAAATGGTGAGGGATTGCAGAGCTCTGAGATGCAGAGCGATCTGGATGTCCTAGTGCATGACTCGCAAAAGGTTTGTATACAGGTACAGCAAGTAAGTAGGACAGCTAACAGAATGTTATTATTTATTGTGAGGGGAATTGAATATAAAAGGAGGTTCTGCTTCAGTTATACATGGCATTGGTGAGACCACATCCGGAGTACTGTATACAGTTTTGGTCTCCTTATTTAAGGTAGGATACAAGCATTGGAAGCAGTTCAGGGAAAGTTTACGAGACTAATACTTGGGATGGGTGGGTTATCTCATGAGGAAAGGTTGGACAGGCTAGGCTTGTATCGTACGGAGTTTGGACAAGTAAGAGGTGATGTAATTGAAACATATAATGTTCTGAGGGGTCTTGACAGGGTGGAGATGCAAAGCATTTTGCCTCATGTGGGAGAATCTTGCACTCGGGGTCACTGTTAAAACAATAATGGGTCGCCCATTTAAGAGAGAGAGGAGGATTTTTTTTCTCTCTCAGAGGGCCGGGAGTCTTTAGAACTCTTCCTCAAAAAGTGGTGGAAGCAGATTCTTTGAATATTGTTAAGTCAGAGGTAGCTATATTCTTGAGAAGTAAGGGGTTGAAAGGTTATTGAGTGTGGCCGGGAACGTGGAGTTGAGGTTACAATCAGATCAGCCATGATCTTATTGAATGGCAGAGCAAGCTTAAGGGCCGAATGGCCTGCTCCTGCTCCTAATTCGCATGTCCATACGAATGGATCCTGTCTAATTAGCCCCTCCCTGTGAACAGACTCTTTCTAATTCCCCCTCCCTGTGAACAGGCCATATCTAATTCCATCACCTCCCCAACTCCGTGAACAAACCCTGTATTATTTCCCCATCCCCGTAAACAGATCCTGTCTCATTCCTCCCCACCCCCTGTGAAAAGACCCTGTCTAATTCTTTCATTCCTGACCAGATCAGCAGCTGTGAATCTATAACATGCACCAAGTGCAAAATGGCGCCACACCTCTGCAACTGTAATTCATCACCAGCCAAATGGAGGAGTGGACAGAGAGCAATGACATGCAGAGGTTCGCAGGCATTCTGTCCCTTCAAGCACAGGATGATCCCAGCCCCAGATATATCGTTCACTATAGAAAGGTGTTTCGCCTGTCCCCCTACTCCCATCTGTACACTGGTAATCAAAAGCTGAGCTTGGTGACCTTTCCCCCTGAACATGGAACAGACACACTGCAACATTGGTAGGCACAGGAATATGATGGTGGTGGCTATTCAGCCCGTCAATCCTGCTCCACCAATGCTAGATCATTTGTAAACTATCCCTCATCTCCATTTGCCCACAAGAGAGAGGCAGAGATAGTGAGGGAGCAGACACAAAGTGAGTGAAAGAAAACACTGGCCTAGACTTTGACTTGGTGCAGGATTGCAAACCGGGCATTGTGAACTAGCTGCTTGTTTCACAATAATCAAGAAGTTTGCAGAGGACACAATGATTGGCCGTGTGGTAGATAGCGAGGAGGATACCTGTAGGTTGCTGGAAGATATTGATGGTCTGGTCAAATGGTGGCAAATGGAAATCAACCCAGAGAAGTGTGAGGTGATGCATTTGGGGAGTTAAAACAAGGCCAAAAATAGACAATTAATGGGAATATACTGAGAAGTGTAGGAGAAGTGAGGGAGCTTGGAGTGAATATCCACAGATCTTTGAAAGTAGCAGGATAGGTCGATAAGAAGGCATCTGTAATCCTCACCTTTATTCGCTGAGGTATAGAATACAAGAGCAGGGAGGTTATGCTGGAACTGTATAATTCATTGGTTAGGCCACAACTTGAGTACTGTGTACAGTTCTGGTCACCTCATTACAGAAAGGATGTAATTGCACTAGAGACAGTACAGAGGAGATTTACGAGGATGTTTCCAGGGCTGGAAAATGCAGCTATGAGGAAAGATGAGATCGGCTGGGATTGTTCTCCTTGGAACAGAGAAGGCTGAGGGGAGATCTGATTGAAATGTAGAATATTGTGAGGGGCCTGGATAGAGTGGAGCTGAAGGGTCTATCCACCTTAGCAGAGAGGGCAGTAATTGAGGGGCATTGATTTAAAGCGATTGGTAGAAAAAATAGCGGGGACATGAAGGAAAACCTTTTATCCCAGATGGTGATGGGGGCTGGAACTCACTGCCTGAACGGATGGTTGAGGCAGAGACCCTCAATTCATTCAAAAGGAGTCTGGATATGAACCTCAAGTTCCGTAATCTGCAGGACTACCAAACAAATGCTGGAAGATAGCATTAGAATAGGTGGATTGTTTTTCAGCTGGCACAGACACGATGGGTCAAGTGGTCTCTTTCTGTGCCTTAATCTTTCGATGATTCAACTCTCACTTGTTTTTACATCAAGACGAGTAAAATTCAGGAGAGATAGAAAACAGGATCCCGGTTTATTACCACCTGTACAACACCATGGCATCGAATGCAAATCTTCCCCAGTGAGAGGCACTGAGACACAGAAACAAGAGATCGAGGGAGAAGGACAGAACTGAGTGAGAGAAATAAAGAGAAAGGGAGAGAGAATCACAGAAATCAGTGACTAAACAAGTCTGGCAGCATCTGTGTTTGTTGTGATCTCGCTGTTTAGATTGGCTCCTGTCCCTGCAATCGGCGTGTCTGCAGCCTGCGAGCCCCGGGCTTTATTAACCCTCCTTCCTCTCACTTGCCGGAACTGCACTCTCTACTTCAGACCCTCCACCGCTCATGTTCAGATCACATCTCCCGCCCGCCCAACTGATGGCGGCTGCGACAAATAGGAAGAGCGGGTCGGAGACTGGAAGACCGAGAGGGCTGACGGTCTCGAACCAAGTAAGGGGCGTGGCGAGCGGCAAGGTGTGGGCGGCCCCCTCCCCGTCCTCCAGTCACACCCCCTCTTACTATTGGTTTGGAGTTGCCGTCAATCAACTGACGTTTCAGCTGTAAGGTAAGAACGCTGGCGGGAGCATCAATGACCTCAAGAGACAGTGTGTGGAGCACGCGCAGTGTGATTCAGATCTGCAGTGCGTCACTGAATGTGCTCTCCTGTTGCTGCAGGCGCTGTCCAGCCCTTATATGGAGGATGCGCAGTGTCAGTGTAATTGGACTACTGCGAGTGCTGGAGACGCTTCTGCAGCAGGTGATAGTCGGCGGTGCGCAGGGGAGGAATGGAGCAGGCGTGTGGGCGGGGAGCTTCAGAAACACCCTGTGTCGGTCGCAAGCGCCCAATAAGAAGCTCCAGGTCCCGTGTTTACGCCGAGCGAGGTGGCAGCTGCGGGGCTTCTCCTAGTGACAGGCCCTGTTTGAAACTAATAATAAATTAAAAGGAGGGACTAAGTTCTCCTATTGAAGGGAGAGCAGGAATATCCATGAACAAAAAAACAAAAATACTGACAGACAGAGGCACAACAGGCAGCTCGGGAGGCGGGAGGAGATTAGAGCCATGAGTGGGCTGAGGCCTTGAATAAGAGGTCACAGGCCCCGTGTTTACCCCACGGTGACAGGCCCAGGGGAGCGGGGGCACTGGCTCCCATCTTGGACAGCGCGGGGTCAGGGCTGCGCAACCATCTTGGTGAGGGCACAGAGAGTGGGCGGGGAATCAGCGTCTGTGTTCCCACCCGGGTCCTAGTGCCCGGGAGGTGGAACATCCTGGACAACGGGGTTTTCAGCAGTTTCATCCACTACCAGGCTGCATGTGATGTTTGCAGCTGAGAGGAGTCCATAGGCCGCATATAATTCTGCGCGACAGGTTATATTCCCTGAAGGGGCTGCTGTTCAACTTTTAGTTACACTTTAGCTCCACTCTCCTTATCTTTGTTCACTGCGTGTTGGTGGCATGGAGGGTTGGGGTGAGCGTGGGATGGCGGGATAAGTTGGAGGATCTTCTGAACTTGCTGTTTGGCCTGGTTAAAACAGCAATGTGTAATCCTGGATGCATGTTAGGGGTCACCCTGGCTGTTCGCCTTTCTTCTGTGGTCTTGTCCATGCCTGGGTGGCCCTGGAGAGGGAGCACACCTAATATATTCTGCATCCGGTGAGCAGCTCAGGATACAGAGTGTCTCACAAACTCTGCTGACAACATCCTGGTTATTTGGGAAGGCTCCCTTTGCTTTCGGCACTTTGCAACCTTCTGGACACAACATTGAGTTCAACCACGTGCCAGTCTTAAACTTGTTTTGCATATTTTTGCTTTCGGACGTAGCTGTTCATTATTCTGCCGTTAACACACTTTCTGGTCAAATGTTTTGTTTTTAGTACAAGTTTTATCACTCCCTTTGCCTTTTCGTGCATGCCATGTTAATCATTTAATCTCTTCCACCCTCTGCCCGATCATAGAGCTTCCCTCTTGTTCTTCTTCCCCCTCCTCCCCCCCGCCCCCACCCCGCTTTCATTTGTTCAAAACCTATTACATTTCTTACCTTTGCCAGTTCTGATGAAAGGTCATCGACCTGAGAAGTTAACTTTATCTTCCGGTGCAGTTGCTGCAGACCTGCTGTGTATTTCGAGCACTTTGCTTTTATTTCAGATTTCCAGAATCTGCAGTATTTTTCTTTTATTCCCTTTGCCTTTGTTGGGACTTTGTTGCTTATTTTGGCTTCCTTTTTGTTTAATTGGACCACATATTTGGGGAGCAAGAGAGGAAAGAATATTTCATGGAAACTATAATTGTCTGTTCTGAATTATTGTCCTGTACAGACAGTGATGACTTTTGTAAACTCCTTTTGCAGGATATTGAAAGGGGAGGATTTGCAGACGGGAAACTCAAACCAAATATCTGCCTCAATTCATCAGGATCTGAATATCATCGGAGAAATGTTTGTCTGTTACATCCATGGGAAAAGATTTCAAACATGTCTGGTGTCCCCCTGGGATATATCCTTTGCCCCTCTTATTTCTCATCTACATGCTGTCCCTCAACAGTCCATCTGAAAACACAGAGTTTGTTTTCACATGTACACTGATCACATCCACTGATTTCCCTCACCTACACCTCTCGCAACTGAATTATCCAACTGCTTATTCAATATCCAGTGGTGGATGAGCTGAAAGTTTCTCCAATTAAATATTCAGAAGTCTGAAGACATTGTTTGCCGCCCCCACAATCCATTCCCTAGACTCGACTACATTCTTCTCCCTGGAACTTGGACTAAACCAGATCTTTTGCAACCTTGGTGCCCTATTTGACCCCAAGATGAGCTTCCGACTACACATCTGTACCGTCAATAAGACCACGTATTTCCACTTCTGTAATATTGACCGACTCTGCCCTGCCTCAGTTCATCTGCTGCTGAAACCCTCATCCATGCCTTTACCTCCTCTAGACTTGATTATCCCAATGCACCCCTGGACAAACTCTCACATTCTAACCTCTGCAATCTTGAGGTAATCCAAAACTCCGCTGCTCATGTCCAAACACACATCAAATCCTGTTCAGCTATCACCCTTGTGCTCGCTGGATTACATTGAATTTTGTCAAGCAACACCTCGATTTTAAAATTCTTATCTTTGTTTTCAATTTCTGCATGACGTCACCAGTGGAGAGGGTTTAAGAAGATGTTTGTAGAACCTCCTCCTCCGGTTAGTCGTTTAATTGTCCACCATTATTCACAATTGTTACAGAGGTGGAAAGAGATGGTCTTGATGATGGCATGAATATGTGGTCAGAAGCTCATTTTAGGATCAAATACGACTCCAAATTTGTGAACAGTCTGGTTCAGCCTCAGATGTTTTCCAGCGAGCTAGAAGGAGTCCGTGGAAAAGGAATGGAATTTAAGTTTGGGACTGAAGAAAATGGCTTCCACTTCCCAATATTTAGTTGTAGGACGTTTCCATGCATTGGTTACTGAGTGTCGGACAATCGGTATGTCAAATCAGAGATAGATGCTTGTGGGACTCCAGAGGTTGAGATGTAGGATCATGAATTGAATTATTGTCTTTGACTGGATCGAAAGGAATTGAACCAGACCCCTCCCTATCTCTGTGATCTCCTCCAGCCCTACAGCACTCCGGGATACCTGCCCTCTTCCAATTCTGGCCTCTTGTGCATCCCATATTTTGTTTGCTCCACAATCGACAGCCATGCTTTCAGCTGCCTTGTTCCTAAATTCTGGAATTCTCTCCCTAAAACTCTTTGCCTGTCTTCCTCGCGCTCCTTTTAGATGTTTCTGCAAATTTGTCTCTTTGACCAAGCATTTGGTTATTTACCCTATGTGGCTCGTGTCAAATTCTATTTGATAACTCTTCTTGGAATGTTTTACTGTGTTATAAAGTTATATGAAGGCAAGTTGTTGGATGTGATAGACAACAGCAATAACAGCATAATCCAACACTGCAGTGCCCTGTGAAGTCGCTGGTGGCTTTACAGGATGGATGAATGAGTGAATCCATTCCCACACAAAGAACAGGTGACTGGTCTCTCTGCAGTATTGCTGAGCTGATAGGATTCCAGATCTGATAGATGATAGTATCCTTTTCCACAGTCCCCACATTTCCATGGTTTCTCCATGGTGTGGGTGTCCTTGTGTCTCTCCAGATTGAATGATCAGGTGAAGCGCCGTCCACACACAGAACATGTGTATGGTTTCTCCCGGCTATGAATGATGCAAATTGTTTGTCAGGCTGTGTAACTGGTTAAAGCTTTTTCCACGGCCCGTGCACTGGAACACACTCACTCAGGTGTCTTTGTCTCGGCGCTTTTCCAGTCACACTGATGTTTGAAATCTTTTCCCATAGTTAGAACAGACAAACAATTCTCCTTCCACATTCAAAGGCCGATGATATTCAGATATTGAAGAACAGAGTAACTGTCAGATCTTGGTGTGATGTTTGGTGTTTGGTTTGAGTTTCCCGTCTGCAAATCCTCCCCTTCTTATACCATATAACTGGAGTTTACAAAAGTCATCACTGTCAGTACAAGATAGCAATTCAGAACAAACAATTCTAGTTTCCATGGAACATTTTTTATTCTCTTGTCCCCCCCCCCCCGCAAAGCTATAAAACCCCGTCCCACACACACTCCCTCCTCCCTGTGCAGAAATCAAAGCACAACACACCACAAACAATATTTTTTATTTCAAACAACTTTTCTCCCTCCCCTAAAGGTGCTAACTCTGTCTGAGTCTAATTCTACACTCACTGGTTCCGATATCTCCTCCCCTGAGGGTACTGATTCTGGCTGGGTTCAGTTCTACATTCACTGGTTCCCCTCCCTCTCCTTTCATGAAGGCGCTAAGTCTGGGTGGATTGAAATGGGCATTTGATTTTTTGACGAGGACATAAACTCTCTTTGGAGAACCTTTAAATGGAAGCAAACCACTTCCCCCTCCCCGGGTCCAGGAACTGCCCCGCTTTAAAGACACTTGTATAATGCACATGAGTTTTTAAAGGCTCATGCCACTGACTTTGGAGCCTTTCAAAGCCTCCCTCCCAGTATGAATGCTGTATTGAAGCCTTTTCCGCAAGGTTTCACTGGGTGTACTGGGGTCTCAGTGGCCGATCCGCCCATGGACTGCAAAGTGGCAGAGCGACCTTGCCAGCCAGACCCCTTTGCTTAAACACATGAAACTGAGCCTGGCAGACTGGAGCATAGGAACCCGGACCAGGCCACATTAGAGGCCTACATGGGGTAGAACACTAGCAGGAATCCAGCAAGACTAATATCTGCAGATTTCCTACATCTACCGTTTCTGTTACTCGCTGAATTCAGGTAGTGAAAGATGAAAACACACTGTGTGTGTATCACAGAGATAAGAGCATTGGCTCAGGCAGCAAAGCAACACATTGTGATGATAGAAAGTCTGATTATTATTTAATGAATTTAACCATTACAGTAAAGGGATATTTCACCACATTCTTCAACTCCTTTCTAAATTTAGTCTGGGTCACTGCATAAATACACGTGTTGGTGCAGCAACTCAGGAGCTGAAACATAAATCCCAGTTCTTGTACAAATTCAGGTAGACCTGGAGGAATAAAACCTAATATATACAATCGGTTACACACAGAATAGAACAGAAACACAGCCCATAACAGGATAAAATTCCCCGATATAACAAACAGTAAAATTATGGATTTCCTTCTCTTCTCCATCTCTGGATCACTGGGATTCTCCCCACTGCTGTGGGACCGGAGTCTCCTGCGAACTCTGGTCGACACTAAAATGTGTCTGATGGTTAAAGCATTGAGCAGCAGAATTATAACAAAAGGAACAAATGGGGTCAAAATATAATGAAGGAATTCAATTACTCCCCATACTGGCGAATCAATGACATCACTTGTTACCATACAAAACCAGGGATCATTGCCAGTTTTATACACACCTCCATACATAAAGTACCAGAAAGTGTTCTTTACACAGAACAGCACACTCACTGTTCCTAGAACCACAGCTGCTGTTTTCTCAGTGCAGTATTTTATTTTCAGCTCCTGGCCACAAATGGCCACAAATCGATCAAAGGTGAAGGTGACTGTGAACCAGACAGAACAGTCTGTGGCTGCATAAAGCAGGACAGCGTGGATATTACACACTTTAATCTTCCACATGAACTGAAATTGAGCCCAATAACGAATAGAAATATGTCTAAATATTAGATCAGTGATAACGACCAGTAAATCCGCCACTGCCATGGCCACCAGGTAGTGGGTGACACATTTGGAGAGACCGCACCTTCCTCGAGACAGGATCGCAATCGTCACTAAATTCACTGTAAGGAAGCAAGACAAGCTAATATTTCAGACTGAGAGCAACAGCAGCCACCTGATAGAATTGTGGGTCAAACGTGCAGCATTATAATTGAATCCAGGGACAGAATCCAATTACTTTACCAGTGATTGATCTTTCAGCAGGGGAGAGAGTTTATAGTAAATCACAGCTCTGTTGGAGCAATAAACCAAAAGCACCAGCAGGTCTCAGCATCATTTCCTGGCCTGGACTGTTTGGCAGTTGGAATCTACAATGTCCTTAATGATCTTGGCATAGGAGAGAAAATAACTGTGTTTCTAGACCTGATCAACATCTTGTGACCCTGCAGCAAACTGCACACATCCGAATATAATAACATAAAAAATAGTAACAGCAGGAGGGCATTCAGCCCTTCGGGCCTACTCCACTATTCCATATTATCATGGCTGATCTGATCGTGGCCTCAACTACACTTTCCTGCCTGCACCCGCTAACCCTTGTAGATCAAATATCTGTATAACTCAGTCTTAAATATATTCAATGACCCAGCCTCCACTGCTCTTTGGGTAAATAATTCCAAAGATTAACAACCCTCAAAAAAAAAATCCTCCTCCTCTGCCTAGTTCCAGATTCCCATGAGGGGAAACATCCTCTCAACATCTACCCCGTGCAGACCCCATGGTCTCTAATGTTTCAATACGATCACATCTCATTCTTCAAAACTCCAATTACCATAGACCTGACCTGCTCAACCATTTCTCATTAGACAACCCCTTCATCCTAGGAATCAGCCGAGCGAAACTTCTATGAATTGCCTGAAATGCAAGTGTATCACTCCTAAAATAAGGAGACCAAGACTGTACTCAGTACTCTAGGTGTGGTCGCATCAATGCCCAGTCCAGTTATAGATATACAGATAGATATATAGATAGATAAATATAAATTATGGTAGTCAGATGAGGAAATAATCAGACAGGCAGTGACCCACATATGGTTATCAATTTTTTTGCACAATTTCTATCTTTACCGATTCATCTCTTTTTTTTTTTATATAGCATCACAATTTAAAACTGATGGAGTATTTTTCTGTTGACTTGTTTTTCTCCAAATCTAGGACCAGAGAAGTTTAGGGAGCGGATTGTAGAATTTAGGGCCAAGGCTGAAGGCACGACTGAAGGAGAGGAGTGATTAAAATCAGGGACACACAGAAGCCCCGGGATTGGAGGAGTGCAGAGCTTGCATAGGTTTGTATATCTATAAAACATCTGCAGAGATTGGACAGGGTGAGGCAATGGAGGGCTTTGAAGACAAGGATGGAAATTTTAAAATTCAGGCGATGCTGGACCAGAAACCAATGTACGATGGTCAGCAGAGCGCTAATGGGTGAACTGGATTGGTGCGAGATTGGAAACATGCAACATATATTTGAATGAGCTCAAAATTATGCAGGATAGAAGAGGAGAGGCTGGCCAGGAAAGCATTGGAATAGACAAGTCTAGAATGAACAAAGGCATGGATCAAGCCTTCAGCAGCAAATGAGAAGAGTCAAATAATGTTCCTTTCTTTATTCATTCATGGGATGTGAGCATCGCTGGCAAGACCAGCATTTGGTGCCCATCCCTAATTGTACCTTGTGAACGTATTGGTGAGCCACCTTTGTCAACCACTGCAATCTATGTGGGCAGGGACATCCACACTGCTGTTAGGCGGGAATTTGCAACATATTGATACAGCGACAGTAAAGAAATGGCAATATAGTTCCAATTCAAGATGGTGAATGGTTTTGTCGAGAATATGCAGGTGATGGTGTTCCCATGTGGCTGCTGCCCTTGCTCTTGCAGATAGAAGTCACAGTTTTAGAAGGTGCTGTCAAAGGAGCCTTGTCAAGTTGCTACACCGCATCTTGTGGATCGTACACACTGCTGCTACTGTGTTCCAGTGGTGGAGGGAGTGAATGTATAAGGTGAGGTGCTGATCAAGCGGTCTGCCTTGATGGTGTCGAAGATCTTGAGTTTTGTTGGAGCTGCATTCATTCAGGCACTGGACAGTATTCCATCATGTTCCAGACTTGTGCATATTACATAATAGACAGGCATCCGGGAGTCACGATTTGAGTTAGTCGTCTCAGAAGTCCCAGCCTCGGACCTCCTGTTGAGCCACAGTATTTATATGGCTGTTACAGTTCAATTTCTGATCAATGATCACCCACAGGAGGTTGATAGTGGCGGTGTGTGGGAGTCAGCGATGGTAATGGCATTGACCATCAAGAGGACATGGTTAGCGTTCTCTTGTTTGAGATGGTCATTGCCTGGTTCATATGTGCCGTGAATGTAACTTGCCACTTATCAGCCTAAGTCAAATGTTGTCCAGATCTTGTCATATATAGACTGGGACTGCTTCAGTATCTGAGGAGTTGTGAATGGTACGGAACACGATGCAATCATCAGTGAACATCCCCACTCTGACTTTATGATGGACAGAAGGTCATTGATGAAGGAGCTGAATATATTGGGGCCTAGGACACCACCCTGAGGAACTTCTACAGTGATGTCCTGGGACTGAGATGATTGACCTCAAACAGCCACAACCATCTTCCTTTGTGCTAGGTATGACTCAAACTTCTTTGTCCTCTTTGTCTCCAGACACAATGGGTAAGCACCTAGAGGTGACCAGTGGTTTGTGGGGCAGCACCTGGAGTGGCTACAAAGGCCAATTCTACAGTGACAGACCCTTCCACAGGCGCTGCAGATAAAATTGGTTGCCGGGGCTGTTACACTGTTGGCTCTCTCCTTACACTTCTGTCTCTTTTCCGAACAACTGCTAAGTCTCTTCGACTCGCCACTCTTTAGCCCCGCCTTTATGACTGTCTGCCAGCTCTGGCGATCACTGGCAACTGATTCCCACGACTTGTGATCAATGTCACAGGACTTCATGTCGCGTTTTCAGATGTCTTTAAACCGGAGACATGGACGGCCGGTGAGTCTGATTACAGTGATGAGCTCGCTGTGCAATGTGTCCTTGGGGATCCTGCCATCTTCCATGCGGCTCACATGGCCAAGCCATCTCAAACGCCGGTGGCTCAGTAAGGGTGTATATGCTGGGAATGTTGGCTGCCTTGAGGACTTCTGGGTTGGAGATACGGTCTTGCCAGCTGATGCCAAGGATTCTCCGGAGACAGCAAAGATGGAATGCGTTGAGACGTCATTCTTGGCTGACATACCTTGTCCAGGCCTCGCTGCCATAGAGCAAGGTAGTGAGGACATAGGCTTGAAACACTCTGACTTTTGTGTTCCATGTCAGTGCGTCATTTTCCCACACCCTCTTGGCCAGTCTGGACATAGCAGCCGGTGCTTTTCCCATGCACTTGTTGATTTTTGCATCGAGAGACAGTTTACTGGTGATAGTTGAGCCGAAGTAGGTTAACTATTGAACCACTTCCAGAGCGTGGTCGCCGATATTGATGGATGGAGCATTTCTGACGTCCTGTCCCATGATATTGGTTTTCTTGAGGCTGATGGTGTGGCCAAATTCGTTGCAGGCAGCTGCAATCCTGTCGATGAGTCTCTGCAAATACTCTTCCCTGTGGGGTATTAATGCAGCATCGTCAGCAAAAAGCAGTTCCCTGATGAGGACTTTCTGTACTTTGGTCTTCGCTCTAAAACAGTCAAGGTTGAACAACCTGCCATCTGATCTTGTGTGGAGGAAAATTCCTTCTTCTGAAGAATTAAACGCATGTGACAGCAGCAGTGAGAAGAAGATCCCAAACAGTGTAGGTGCGAGAACACAGCCCTGTGGTGAGCTTTCCCCGTGATTCGCATTGACTCCAGTTTTGCTGGGGTTTATTGGTGCTCTGCCCGGTCAAATATCACTGTGTGAGTGCCGGTGAATAACACTATCATTAACACCTTCCATCACATTGCCGATGATTGAGAGTAAACTAATTGGGTGGTATTTGATTGGATTCGATTTGCCGTTTTCCAGCATCATTCGCAACTCCTGCTTTTGCAGCGTCCATATAGCACCCAGGCTTGAATTGATACCTAAAAATAACTTCCTTCCTTTATAAGTACCAAGTATATTGATCAAAACAAAGACCACCCACCTTCGCTTGAAACTCACTCTGTCTCCAATATTAAACACCTGGCGATCATGATTGACTGAAAGTTGAATTGGACCAGGCTCATCAGCACTGTGATTGCAAGAACAGGGCAGAGGCTGGGCTCCTTGCCTGATTCCCCCAAAGCTTATCAAACACCTAAATGTCCCAGGTGATGGAAAATTCAACACTGATCTGGATGGAAATCACAGCAACACACAATAAGCTCAACACCATCCAGGACACAGCAGTTTGTTTCATCAATAACTGTGTATCATTAGACTCAATATTCACCTCCTCCACCACTATGGATGCAGTAAGTATGATTTCAGAATGAGCAGCGGCAAAACATCGAGGTTACTTCAGCAGCACTTCCCTCCCCTGTGAACTTTATAGTGAGAAGGAGAAGAACAGAAATACCGTGAGAACCATCAGTTCCATCAGACCATCCTGACTTGGAAATATATCCCCGTCCCTTCATCAGTGCTCAGTCAGAGTCCCAGAATTCCCCGACACCATGTGGGAGCACCGTCAGCAGAAGGATTAATTCAGTTCAGGGAGATGACCCATCACCAGATTCTCAGCTCACATCGGATGGACAATAAATGGAACCTTGCTGGAGTCACCCACAACCCAGAAACAAATTTAAACAAATAACAAAATGAGACTGGAATTATGAACTGCAGTTGTCAATAAACTGAGGAGGTGGCCCAGGAAGGAATGCAGTCTGTGGTTGGAAAGGAGAATAGAGTCTGTTGGCAGCGAGTGGAATGGAGTCCATAGCCAAAGTAGAGGAAAGAACTAAAATAAAAACAAGAAATGGTGGAAATGCTCAGCAGCTCTGGCAGCATCTGTGGAAAGAGAAGCAGAGTTAACGTTTCGGGTCAGTGACCCTTCTTCGGAACTGGCAAATGTTAGAAATGTCAAAGGTTATAAGCAAGTAAAGTGGGGGTGGGGCAAGAGATAACAAAGGAGAAGGTGTAGTTTGGACAAGGCCACATAGCTGACCAAAAGGTCATGGGGCAAAGGCAAACAATATGTTAATGGTGTGTTGAAAGACAAAGCATTAGTTCAAATAAGGTGTTAACGGACTGAAGATTGCACAGCAGCAAGTACAAACATGAAAAAAAACAGTGGGTAAGCAAACTGAACAAACTAAGATAAAATGAATTAAACATACACATTTTTTTTTAAAAATATGAAAAAGAAAAGATAACTATAAATAAAAGTAAAATAGGGGTCCCGTCATGCTCTGAAATTATTGAACTCAGTTTTCAGTCCGGCAGGCTGTAGTGTGCCTAATTGGTAAAGGAGATGCTGTTCCTCGAGCTTGCGTTGATGTTCACTGGAACACTGCAGCAAGCCCAGGGTACAGATGTAGGCATGAGAGCAGGGGGGAGTGTTGAAATGCAAACAACTGGAAGCTCAGGGTCCTGCTTAGCAAGAAATGCTGGAAATACTCAGCAGGTCTCCAGCATCTGTGGAGAGAGAAGCGGAGTTAACATTTTGGGTCAGTGACTCTTCTTTGGAACTGGCAAATATTTGAAATGTAAAAGTTTATAAGCAAGTAAAGCGGGGGTGGGGCAAGAGATAACAAAGGAGAAGGTGTAGATTGTTCAAGGCCACATAGCTGACCAAAAGGTCATGGAGCAAAGGCAAACAATATGTTAATGGTGTGTTGAAAGACAAAGCATTAGTACAGATAGGGTGTTAACGGACTGAAGAGCAAGAAATGTTGGAAATACTCAGCAGGTCTGGCAGCATCTGTGAAAAGAGAAGCAGAGTTAACGTTTCGGGTCACTGAACCTTCTTCGGAACTGGCAAATATTAGAAATGTCAAAGGTCATACAAAGGAAAGAACTGTCTGGCCAGGGAGAGAAAAAGAGTTCGTGGCCAGGATGGGGAATGGAGTCTGTGACCAGGGACGGGAATGGAGTCTGTGAGCAGGGTGGGGAATGCAGTCTGTGACCAGAGGAATGAGATTGTGACCAGAGGAATGAGATTGTGACCAGAGGAATGGAGTCTGTGACCAGGATGGGGAATGGAGTCTGTGAGCAGGTTGGGGAATGGAGTCTGTGACCAGGCGAATGGAGTCTGTGACCAGTGAGTATAATACAGTCTTTGACTAGGATAGAAAATAGGGTTGATGGCCAAGGTGGGAAATGGAGCCTGTGACCAGTGAGAGTAATATAGTTTGTGACTAGGATAGAAAATAGGGTCTGTGACCAGGGTGGGGAATGGAGCCTGTGACCAAGTGAACGGAGTCTGTGACCAGGTTGAGAAATAAAGTTTGTGGTCACGTAGGAAAATACAGTCTTTGGCAAGGTTACAGAGATTGTGGAGAGGGAATAATTGAATTATTTGCTGAAACCAGAATCTTCACAACCAATGTCTTGAATGCAAACAATGTTTAATGGAGAACTTTCTGACGACATTACAAGTTGCTTTTAACAAATAGACCATTGATTTCTATAGACTGATAATATAAGAAACAACGGGTGGCACAGTGCCGCAGTGGTTAGCACCGCAGCCTCACAGCTCCAGGGACCCGGGTTCGATTCTGGGTCCTGCCTGTGCGGAGTTTGCAAGTTCTCCCTATGTCTGCGTGGGTTTTCGCGGGGTGCTCCGGTTTTCTCCCACATCCAAAAGACTTGCAGGTGATAACTAAACTGGCCGTTGTAATTTGCCCCTATTATAAGTAGGGAATATGGAATTACTGTCGGGTTAGTATAAATTGGTGGATGTTGGTCGGCACAGACTCGGTGGGCCGAAGGGCCTGTTTCAGTGCTGTATCTCTAAATTAAAAAAAATAAAATAATACCGGATGTCACAGTGGTTTCACAAAGTGTTTGAACACATTTGTAACAGTGTTAACCTTTTGCCTTTCACAGCATTGTGAGAACTGAACAGATCAATAATTGATAGATCAATTATTAGACAGGGAATATCGAAAGATTTTACTAATCACGGTCCTCTGCTTCCAACTAGCTGGCATAATTTCCACCAGCAGGAGGTGTTGGATAGATAATGTGGATCACCAAGATCTCCTGAACTGTGGTTGAACAATGTCAATAAATCAGTTCAAATAAAACTGATAAAAATTTTCCTCGAATATGTGTTACCGTTTTAATCCTGTCGTGACTATCTAGAATCAGTGACTGTAATGTAGAGCAGGAGACAGTGGAAAGTAAGACAGCAGCTTGGAGCTGAATCATTAGTGGATGTTGCATTACATTTCAGAGTGTATTTGTGATCTATCTTTCAGTGATAGTTTATACAAATCAGTGTCATTAATTATATCCCGTGGACCTTAAAACTCCTGTTACCTCTGAAAACATATTTCTGATTGGGTACTAGGGTTCAGTGAAGACAGAAGACTGTTGACAGCTGTCCAATAAAGCGAATTGATCACTCACATGCTTCTGTGTGAGAAATTCAAATACTATTTAAATTCTCATATCAGTGGTTACAAATCATGAAAAAAACAAACGGTTCGTTGAAGCTGGGACCAGTGAATAAGAAACTGAACAAATACTATACAACAGAAACACAGTGCATTACTAGACACAACACAAGAAAACTACTCAGAATAAAATTAATAATCGGGTCTAAAGAACAAGGTCAATAAATGCAGTGAAACATGGTTTACAGAATTAATTGCTGAAATAATGACTCACCAGGAACGCCAACAGCAGCGAGGAGTGGATAATAAACCATTTGCATATTGAACAGTGCCCACATAATCCGAAGCTCAGTTGGAATTTGCCAGAACATGATTTCAGTATCTGTGAAATGCAATGATCACTGTTTGTACTGCAGACCAAACTCACTCGAACACTGATGCAAACACTGAAAACATTTCCTATTTATAGTCCGAGGGAACTCACCAGTGTAACAATTAAACTACGCACTTGACAATATTAGTAACAGTCAATGAATAAACACGATGATTTAATCCTTTAACTCCATCAATTTATATTGCTAAATCTAGTAAAAACAAAGTGGCATTCATACCAAATTAATTCATCCAAAACAAGAACGTTACTTAAAATGCACTTTTGTAATGTTGAATGCTGCCGTCTTACCACCCTGATCTGAAGTCACCAGCTTCATTTACACAGTGCCATTATTTCGATGATCTAATGCCACCCTGGAATGCCAGTCTTTCAATTTATTATCAGAGAAGAACTTAACAAAAGTCTAAAGGTAGAAATGGATGTATAAATGGATGCTCAGTAACAAAAATTGGGATCTGAGAATACGATGGTCAGTAAAGATACAGAGGGATGTTATTGAAATAGTACATGGGGACTGATAATACAATGGTCAGTGAGGATACATGGGGATTGATAGTACAATGATCAGTAGGATTATGAGACTGATAATCTAATAGTTTGTAAGGATACATGTGAACTGATATTCCAATGGTCAGGAAGTCTATATGGGACTGATAATGTATTGGTCAGTAAAGATATATGTGATCCTGTGTGCTACCAACATTTCAGTTTCCCCTTCAGAGGCCATGCTATGATTTTGTTTCCTCTCAGAGCTGCACAAGGAGAGAGGAGAGGAGCACAAGAGAGAAAAGGTCGGGAAGAAGCGGTTGAAGGGATGAGTAACCCTCCAATTCATAGGTGGGGAATTTTAGCCAAAGAATCTTCCTTTGTTTCTTGCTTAATTGCAGTCAGTGGAATTTTAATATCCTTTCATAATCTGAGTGAGAGCAGATGGTGTAAGCTCGAACACTCGAAGTAGATTACGATTGAATCTTCTAATCATAATGGTTGGAGGCACACTATTAACAACAACTTTCATTTATATGTCGCCGTTAGTGCAGTAAAATTCCCAAGACCCTTCACTACAGCGTTATCAAATAAAACTCTCTTAGGCAGAAACACGTGTCCCTGAATGGAATAGGTTCCTGAAGAAAGGGAACTGGGAAATTAAGGCGGTTTCACCCTCTCTAAACAAGACCTTGTGAGCATCAAATGGGCCACTTACCCATTCGAGAGTTACTTTCGTTGTAAAATAATGCAGGACTTTTATAATCAACCCAGAATCTCAGCCTATAAGCAGAATTCTCATTCTGAGCATTAGTTGCTTTTCATTGTGATGGTTTTAATTCCCGTAGTGGAGCAATATTGATATGTACTGTAATTATTCATGCAATGCAATACCAATATAATTTCGATAACTAGCGAGAACACATCTTAATATGCGTTGCTATATCATCATTAATACGGAAATCTGATTATAAACTCTGTAGAAATTGAAATACATTCTGTTAACATTGCCCGCAATGCTCCAAACCCGGCTGCACCAGGAACCAGAGCGAAAAGCCAATCACTTGGCAATGAATGGATGAAAGTTCTGCCAACAACAATGAATCACCCAGTAACCTGTCAGCTAATAGGTCTGTGCTAGAAATTGATGATATCATTTCTAATGTTAAATCTGTAGAGCCAGCCGAGGAGTCCATTCCACATTCATAAAGTGATTGGAACAGATACAATAACTGAAAGTAATTTATGAAATAATTGACTGTTATTAGAGAAACATCCTGAATCGAACAGCCACCTATCACTCTGCCATAAATTCCCAGTTGCTGCATCATGTCAGGGCAATAGGAGGACGGTAACCCCATAGTAATTTTACTAGATAAACAATCCAGAGACATGGATGAATCTTTTAAAGGCATGAGGTCAAATCCCACCACGTCAGGAAGAGGAGTTTAAATTCACCCAAATTGTACCTCTGGAATACAATGTTATCTTCTGTGATGATGACCATGCAAATCCCAGATTGTGTGTGTTTTTTTTTAAACAAGCGCATTAAAGTCTTTTCGGGAAGTAAACCTTCCATCCTTACCTAGTTTGGCCTAAAATGTGATTCCACACCCCCAACCCTCTAGGAAAGCCTGCTGAGCGACTCCAGTTGTAGGTGGCTCACCAATTGCTGATCACATTGTCACTATAACCTGGAATGGCAAGAGTAGTGAGGTAACTCATGTGCTGTATTCAAAGAAACTGATCTATATTGCACTTATAAAATGACTAATTTGAATTGCTTTGGAATGTATTTTAAAAAAAGTTTTATGAATTAACTATATTTTTTGAAAAATAAAGGTGTCTTTGCCTAAGAACAAATACAAAAAAAAGACACGAAGTGGAATTTATAGAAATAAGCTTCCCTTTCCCTGCAGTAAATTAAAACACTCGCATAAGAGTGTCACAAGGTCCCTGTGAAATTGAAATAGACGAAGAAAGAAAACCTCCCATGAAAGGTGAAATACGAAGACTGATCAAAGGCCTGGTAAAACAGAAAGATTTCAAGAAGACTTGTCAATTCGGAAGGAAACACAGGTAAATCGAGCAGTTCAGGAACAGAGTTAAAAGATTGAAGTGAAGAAATGAAAGTCTGCCCAATAACAGTGAGTGAAGGAAGTGTATTACAGAGATTGACATAATAAGAAATAATAATGAGGGAAGAAAGGGATTGATGGAGAAAATGTAAAGCTTGCAGCGAATAATGATTTCACCTGATAATGCGAGCCTAACAGTGAAGTCAGAAGAACAGAACTGAGACCTTAGTCTTAAGGCGACCTTGTTCCTAATACACCACTGCAGCGAAGACTCTGTAATTGATACCTTGGGCTGACAGTGTCCTTGTAACTAATATACCACTGTAATGATGACCCTGTAATTGATACCCCCGTCTTAGTGTAACCTTGTAAGCATGATCCTGGAATGACAGTGGCCTGCTAATTGATTTCCCTGGTGATACCCTGAAATAACCGTGTGCAATATTATCCTACCAATATTTAACACATTCCTATGACATTCCAACTTGACCAACTCCAACCCAATCCACCTTAAGGATAATACAAGTAGAATACTGCAGATGCTGAAAATCTGAAATAAAAATAAGAAATGCTGGAAATACTTTGCAGGTCCGGCAGTATCTGTGGAGAGAGAAGCAGAGTTAATGTTTCAGGCCAGTGACCCTTCATCAGAACTTTAGACCACTTTAAGTATAAATGGATTCACGCCTTCCTGATAATAATGGGAGGCTAATTTCATAGTGAGGCTTCATATTCTGTAACCCAATATTAAGTGGTGCCATTTGTTTGCTGCTTCATTACTGACATCCTGGAATTTTCATAGGTAGTATCACATAGGAAAAGGCTGCTTCAGCCAACCAGTCCGTTTCGGTATTCATGCCCCAGTTTAGAATTATTCCTAATCTCACACACACGCCAATTCCCCACCCTATTTATACGCCTGTCATTCAACCACCATTCTAACCTGTTGTTCAATATTGGCATGATCTCTGCTTCAATCATTAACTCTGTTCATACATTTCACAGCTCACAGCTCTCCGTGTAAAACAGTTTCTCCTGCCTAGAAATATGTCTGTATTTCCACACGCGAGGTAACATCCCAGTTACTGAATTGTACCTCTCTGTGACCTCAGCGCAATTCCTATGGTATAGAACCTGAAAACAACAAAATAAATTTGCATTTCTGGAGGGACGTTAAAGCAATAAAACGTCCCAAATTGTTTCGCAGGAGCATTAGCAAACAAATTTTGATAACGGCCCACATTAGGAGATATTAGAACAGATGTCCAGAAACTTGTTAAAAGTGGTCACGTTTACAGAATAAAGGATGAAAGAGAATGACAGAGGCAAAGAGGGAATTCCAGAGTGTACAGCCATGCCAGCTGAAGGCACGGCCGCCAATCGTGTTGCCAATGTTATTGATGGTGGGAAACAGGACGATAGTAATGCTGTGAAATGTCAAAGGAGATGGTTACACTCTCTCTTATTGGAACTTACGATGGAAAGACGATCGTTATAAAGCAGCTAAAGATAAGTAGGCCTTATACACTGCACTGGGGAACGCCAGCAGCGATGTTCTAGTGCTGCAATGATTGGCCTCGCATCTTCATGACGTCAGTCAATAGAAAGTTTTCCCCAAGATTCCAAATGACGTCAATTTTACTAGTATTTCTTGATGCCACATTCAGTTAAATTCTGCCTTGATGCCAAGGGCAGTTATTCTCACCTCACCTCTGGAATTCAGCTTTTGTCCAAGTTTGAACCAAGGCTGCAATGAGGTCTGGAGACGAGTGGTCCTAGCAGAAGCCGAACTGAACAACAGTGAGCAGGTTATTGGTGAGTAACTGCTGCTTGTTAGCAACGCCAACAACCTCATTCATCACTTTATTGATGATGGAGCGGTAATGGATGGAAGTTAAAGTGCAGTTCTACGAGGAACTCCATAATATCATCAGTAGCATTCCAAATACCGAACATTTGTTACTGCTGGGGGACTTTAACGCCAGGGTTGGGGCCGACCGTGACTCATGGCCCTCCTGCCTTGGGCGCTATGGCATTGGAAGGATGAATAAGAATAGACAGAGACTGCTGGACTTGTATACCTCTCAGAACCTCGGCATCACCAACTCGTTCTTTCATACTAGACTCTGTCACCAGGTTTCGTGGAGACATCCAAGATCACGTTGCTGGTGCCAGCTGGATCTCATCGTCACAAGGAGAGCCTCCTTAAACAGTGTCCAAATCACACGCAGCTTCCACGGTGCGGACTGTGACACTGACAACTCACTGGTGTACAGCAAAGTTAGACTCAAACCAAAGAAGCTACATCACTCCTAGCAGAAGGGTCGCCCGTGCATCAACACTAACAGAATTTCTCATCCACAGCTGTTACATAAGTTTCTAAATTCACTTGAAAAAGCCCTTCAAAGCACTCCTGCTGGGGATGCAGAGATGAAGTGGGCCCAGATCAGAGACGCCATCTATGACTCTGCAATGACCAACTTTGGCAAAGGTGAGAAGCAGAATGCAGACTGGTTTCAATCTCACTTTGAAGAGCTGGAACCTATCATAGCCGCTAGGTGCACTGCACTGTTGAGCTACAAGAAAGCCCCCAGTGAGTTAACATCCATAGCACTTAAAGTAGCCAGAAGTGCTGCACAAAGAACAGCCAGGCGCTGCGCAAATGACGACTGGCAACACCTAAGATGGCATTAAGAAAGCGTTGGGGCCAACCATCAAGAAGATCGGCCCCCTCAAATCTAAATCAGGGGAAACGATCACTGACCAACGCAAGCAAATGGACCACTGGGTGGAACACTACCGAGAACTGGACTCCAGTGAAAATGTTGTCACTGATACCGCCCTGAATGCAACCCAGTCTGCGCCATACATGGATGAGCTAGACGAACAGCCAACAAAATCGGAACTCAGTGATGCCATTGATTCTCTAGCCAGTGGAAAAGCCCCTGGAAAGGACGGCATTACCCCTGAAATAATCAAGAGTGCCAAGCCTGCTATACACTCAGCACTCCTTGAACTGGTTTGCCTGCACTGGGATGAGGGAGCAGTACCACAGGTCATGTGCGATGCCAATATCATCACCTTCTATAAGAACAAGGGTGACAGCGGTGACTGCAACAACTACAGTGGAATCTCCCTGCTCAGCATAGTGGGGAAAGTCTTTGCTCCAGTCGCTTTAAACAGACTCCAGAAGATGGTTGAGCATGTCTACCCTGAGGCACAGTGCGGCTTTTGAGCAGAGAGATCCATCATTTACATGCTGTTCTCCCTTCGCCAGCTACAGGAGAAAGGCCGTGAAGAACAGATGCCCCTCTACATTGCTTTCATAGATCTCACCAAAGCCTTTGACCTCGTCAGCAGACGTGGTTTCTTCAGACTACTAGCAAAGATCAGATGTCCACCAAAGCTACTAAGTATCATCAGCTCAATCCAAGACAATATGAAAGGCACAATTCAACATAGCAGTGCCTCATCAGACGCCTTTCCTGTCCTGAGTGGCGTGAAACAGGGCTGTTTTCTCGCAGTTACACTGTTTGCGATCTTTTTCTCTCTGCTGCTCTCACATGCGTTCAAGTCTTCAGATGAAGGAATTTTCCTCCACACAAGATCAGATGGCAGGTTGTTCAACCTTGCCCTCCTTCGAGTGAAGATCAAAGTACAGAAAGTCCGCATCAGAGAACTCCATCCATCAATAACGGCGACCATGCTCTGGAAGTGGTTCAAGAGTTAACCTCCCCATGCTCAACTATCACCAGTAACCTGTCTCTTGATGCAGAAATAAACAAGCGCATGGGAAAGGTGTCTGCTGCTATGTCCAGACTGGCCAAGAGGGTGTGGGAAAAATGGCGCACTGACATGGAACAATAAAGTCCGAGTGTTTCAAGCTTGTGTCCTCAATACCTTGCTCGATGGCAGCGAGGCCTGGACAATGTATGCCAACCAAGAATGATGTCTCAACTCATTCCAGCGTTGCTGTCTCCGGAGAGTCTTTGGCATCAAGTGGCAGGACCGTATCTCCAATGAAGAAGTCCTCGAGGCGGCCAACATCCGCAGCATAAACACCCTACTGAGCCAGTGGCACTTGAGATGGCTTGGCCATGTGAGCCACATGGAAGATGGCAAGATCCCCGAGGACACATTGTACAGAGAGCTCGTCACTGGTATCAGAACCATCGACCGTCCATGTCTCCGCTTTCAAGACGTCTGCAAACGCGACATGAAGCCCTGTGACATTGACCACAAGTCGTGGGAGTCAGTTGCCAGTGAACAAGAGAGCTGGCAGACAGCCATAAAGGTGGAGCTAAAGTGTGGCGAATCGAAGAGACTTAGCATTTGGCAGGAAAAAAGACTGAAGTGAAAGGAGAGAGCCAACTGTGTAATAGCCCTGACAACCAATTTTATCTTCAGCACCTTCAGCAAATTAGACACAAAATTGGCTCGGTGATAGGAGGCAGAGGGTGGTAGTGGAGGGTTGTTTTTCAGATTGGAGGCCGGTGAACAATGGTGTGCCGCAGGGATCGGTGCTGGGCCCTCTGTTGTTTGTCATATATATTAACGACTTGGATGTGAATGTAAGGGGCAAGATTAGTAAGTTTGCAGATGACAGCACAATTGAACAAAGAACAGTACAGCACAGGAACAGGCCATTCGGCCCCCAAGCCTGCACCGATCTGGATGCCTGTCTAATCTAAAACCTTCTGCACTTCCGGGGACCGTCTCCCTCTATTCCCATCCTATTCATGTATTTGTCAAGATGCCTCTTAAACGTAATTATCGTACCTGCTTCCATCATCTCCCCTGGCAGCAAATTCCATGCACTCACCACCCTCTATGTAAAGAACTTGCCTCGCACATCCCCTCTAAACTTTGCCCCTCTCAACTTAAACCTATGTCCCCTAGTAATAGATTCTTCCACCCTGGGAAAAAGCTTCTGACTATCCACTCTGTCCATGCTGCTCATAACTTTGTAAACCTCTATCATGTCGCCCCTCCACCTCTGTCGTTCCAGTGAAAACAATCCGAGTTTATGCAACCTGTCCTCATAGCTAATGCCCTCCAGACCAGGCAACATCCTGGTAAACCTCTTCTGTACCCTCTCAAAAGCCTCCACGTCCTTCTGGTAGTGTGGCGACCAGAATTGCACGCAATATTCTAAGTGTGGCCTAACTAAAGTTCTGTACAGCTGCAGCATGACTTGCCAATTTTTATACTCTATGCCCCGACCGATGCAGGCAAGCATGCATTCTGCCTTCTTGACTACCTTAGCCACCTGCGTTGCCACTTTCTGTGACCTGTGGACCTGTACGCCCAGATCTCTCGGCCTGTCAATACTCCTAAGGGTTCTGCCATTTTTCTGTGTATGTCCCACCTCCATTAGATCTTCCAAAATGCATGACCTCACATTTGTCTGGATTAAACTCCATCTGCCATTTCTCCGCCCAAGTCTCCAACCGATCTGTATCCTGTGGTATCCTTTAACAATCCTCATCAGTATCCGCAACTCCATCAACCTTTGTGTCATCCGCAAACTTACTAATCAGACCAGCTACGTTTTCCTCCAAATCATTTATATATACTACAAGCAACAAAGGTCCCAGCACTGATACCTGCGGAACACCACTAGTCACATCCCTCCCTTCAGAACAGCAAGCTTCCACTTCTACCCTCTGTCTTCTATGACAGAGCCAGCTCTGCATCCATCTTGCCAGTTCACCTCTGATCCCGTGTGACTTCACCTTTTGTACCAGTCTGCCATGAGGGACCTTGTCAAAGGCTTTACTGAAGTCCATATAGATAACATCCACTGCCCTTCCCTCATCAATCATCTTTGTCACTTCCTCAAAAAACTCATTCAAATTAGTGAGACACGACCTCCCCTTCACAAAACCATGCTGCCTCTCACTAATAAGTTTGTTTGTTTCGAAATGGGAGTAAATCCTGTCCCGAAGAATCCTCTCTAATAATTTCCCGACCACTGAAGTAAGGCTCACCGGCCTATAATTTCCTGGATTATCCTTGTTACCCTTCTTCAACAAAGGAACAACATTGGCTATTCTCCAGTCCTCTCGGACCTCACCTGTAGCCAATGAGGATGCAAAGATTTCTGTCAAGGCCCCAGCTATTTCTTCCCTTGCCTCCCTTAGTATTCTGGGGTAGATCCCATCAGGCCCTGGGGACTTATCTACCTTAATGCTTTGTAAGACACCCAACACCTCCTCCTTTTTGATAATGAGATGACTGAGACTATCTACACTCCCTTCCCTCGGCTCATCATCCACCAAGTCCTTCTCTTTGGTGAATACTGATGCAAGGTACTCATTTAGTACATCGCCCATTTCCTCTGACTCCACACAAACATTCCCTTCTCTGTCCTGAGTGGGCCAACCCTTTCCCTAGTACCCTCTTGCTCTTTATATATGTATAAAAAACCTTGGGATTATCCTTAATCCTGTTTGCCAATGACTTTTCATGACCTCTTTTAGCCCTCCTGACTCCTTGCTTAAGTTCTTTCCGACTGTCTTTATATTCCACAAGGGATTCGTCTGTTCCCAGCCTTCCAGCCCTTACAAATGCTTCCTTTTTCTTTTTGACTAGGCTCACAATATCCTGCGTTATCCAAGGTTCCCGAAACTTGCCAAACTTATCCTTCTTCCTCACAGGAACCTGCTGGTCCTGGATTCTAATCAACTGACCTTTGAAAGACTCCCACATGTCAGATGTTGATTTACCCTCAAACAGCCGCCCCAATCTAAATTCTTCAGTTCCTACCGAATATTGTTATAATTTGCCTTCCACCAATTTAGCACTTTCACCCAAGAACTACTCTTATCCTTATCCACAAATACCTTAAAACTTATGGAATTATGCTCACCGTTCCCGAAATGCTCCCCTACTGAAACTTCTACCACCTGGCCGAGCTCATTCCCCAATACCAGGTCCAGTACGGCCCCATCCCTAGTTGGACTTTCTACATATTGTTTCAAGAAGCCCTCCTGGATGCTCATACAAATTCTGCCCCATCTAAGCCCCCAGCACTAAGTGAGTCCCAGTCAATATTGGGTAAGTTAAAATCACCCACCACTACAACCCTGTTCCCTTTACATCTTTCCAAAGTCTGTCTACATATCTGCTCCTCTACCTCCCGCTGGCTGTTGGGAGGCCTGTAGAAAACCGCCAACATCGTGACGGCACCCTTCCTATTCCAGAGCTCCACCCATATTTCCTGTCTGCACGATCCCTCCGAGGTGTCCTCCCGCAGTACAGCTGTGATATTCTCCTTAACAAGTAATGCAACTCCCCCACCCCTTTTCCATCCCCCCTGTCCCGCCTGAAGCTTCTAAATCCTGGAACATTTAGCTGCCAATCCTGCCCTTCCCTCAACCAAGTCTCTGTAATAGCAACAACATCATAGTTCCAAGTACTAATCCAAGCTCTAAGTTCATCTGCCTTACCTGTTATACTTCTCGCATTGAAGCAAATGCACTTCAGACCACCAGACCCGCTGTGCTCAGCAACACCTCCCTGTTTGCTCCTCCTCTTAGTCTTACTGGCCTTATTTACTAGTTCCCCCTCATTTATTTCACTTGCTCTCCTACTGCTCTGGTTCCCATCCCTCCGCCACACTAATTTAAACCCTCCTGAGTGACGCCAGCAAACCTCACAGCCAGGATGTTTGTGCCCCTCCATTTTAAATGCAACCCGTCCTTCTTATACAGGTCCCATCTGTCCCTGAAGAGATCCCAATGGTCCAGATATCTGAAACCCTCCCTTCCACACCCGCTGTTCAGCCACGTGTTTAGCTGCACTATCTTCCTTTTTCTCGCCTCACTGGCACGTGGCACAGGGAGTAATCCAGAGATTACAACCCTGGAGGTCCTATCTTTTAACTTTCTACCTAACTCCCTAAACTCCCCCTGCAGGACCTCGTCACTCTTCCTGCCTATGTCATTGGTACCGATGTGTACCACAAAGTCTGGCTATTCACCATCCCCTTCAGAATGTCCCCTGCCCGTTCAGAGAGATCTTTGGCCCTGGCACCAGGGAGGCAACATACTATCCTGGAGTCTCTTTCACGTCCACAGAAGCGCCTATCTGTGCCCCTGACTATAGAGTCCCCTATAACTATTGCTCTTCTGCGCTTTGTCCCTCCCTGCTGAACAACAGTGCCAGCCATGGTGCCACTGCTCTGGCTGCTGCTGTTTTCCCCTGATAGGCCTCCCCACGCAACAGTATCCAAAACGGTATACTGGTTAGAGAGGGGGATAGCCACAGGGGATTCCTGCACTGACTGCTTGCCCATTCTAGCGGTCACCCATCTCCCTGCCTGCACCTTCGGTGTAACCACTTCTCTAAAACTCCTGTCTATGACACTCTCTGCCACCTGCATGCTCCTAAGTGCATCCAGTTGCCGCTCCAACCGATCCATGCGGTCTGTGGGGAGCTGCAACTGGGTACACCTCCTGCAGATGTCGTGATCTGGAACGCCGTAAGTGTCACAGGCCTCCCACATCTCACAGGTAAAGCACTTCGCTCCTCTAACTGACATTTCTAGCACTAATTAATACATTAATTTAAAGATAAATAAATACTTATTAAATCCTTATTAAATTGTTATAACTAGTCCCTAGTGCTAGATTCTTACTATAAATATTAAATGCTAACTAAATACAGTAATCTCCTTCCTCTGGTTTAGTTATTCTACTTATTAATTAGTTAATTAGGGAATTAATCAATTTTTATCAATGTTTTATTTTCAAATTCAGTTAAAAAATAATCCCGACCAGCCAATCTGTTCACAGCTTTCCTGTGACGTCACTTTATGTTTTAACCAGAGGTAAGTTTTTTAGACTTACCGGTCTGGATCTCTGCCCTCCGAGTCTTCTCCCAGTCATCTGTGCTCTTTGGAAGCTCTGGGCTCCCCTCACTCTGAGGGCAGGTAGGAAATAAAGGAGCTCCTCGCCCCCTCCTTACAGAACTTCCTCACTTACCAACCTTCCACTGTAGCACTCTATTGCAACCCAAGTCAGCACTCCAATGCAAACAACGTCAGCACTGTAAGATGGCTCACTTTTATACTGACTCACTCGAGCCCCCTGAAAACTGGTTTAAACCAATTCTCTAACTAACAAGGTGCAGCTGCAAGCAACAGTGAACCCTGTTTAAAGCTGGTCAAAAACTCACCTTCCCCAACCCGAACAGCAACTGTTAAGTTGATCTGCTGAATAAAAGACAGATTCGATTTCAGATAAAATTAGCCCTTAATTATTCTCACTTACCAAACTTCCACTGGAGCACTGTATTGCAACCCAAGTCAGCACTCCAGTGCAAACTTGGTGGCATAGTGGACAGTGAAAAAGGTTGTCGAAGGTTCCAACAGGATCTTGATCAACTGGGAAAGTGGGCAAGGGATTGGCAAATGGAATTTAACGCAGACAAGTGTGAAGTGATGCATTTTGGGAAGTTAAACCAGGGCAGGATATATACAGTGAATGGCAGGGCTTTGGGGAGTGTTGTTGAGCAGAGAGAACTTGGGGTGCAAGTACATGGTTCCCTGAAAGTGGCAACACAGGTAGACAGGGTGGTGAAGAAGGTGTATGGCATGCTTGCCTTCATCGGCTGAGCCATTGGGTACAAGAGTTGGGACGTTATGTTACAGTTGTACATAACGTTGGTTGGGCCACATTTGGAGTACGGTGTGCAGTTCTGGTCGCCGCACTGCAGGAACGATGTGATTAAGCTAGAGAGGGTGCAGAAAAGATTCACAAGGATGTTGCCTGGTTTGGAGGGCTTGAGTTACAAAGAGAGATGAGATAGGCTGGGTCTGTTTTCCCTGGAGCGAAGGAGGCTGAGAGGGGACATGATAGAGGTATATAAAATTATGAGAGGCATAGATCGGGTAGATAGCCAGAGTCTGTTTCCCAAAGTAGGGGTCACTAAAACGAGAGGGCATAGATTTCAGGTGAGAGGGAGGAGGTTTAAAGGGGATCAAAGGATCAGATTTTGCACATAAAGAATAGTGGGTATCTGGAATGAGCTGCCTGAGGAGGTGGTGGGGGCAGGAACAGTAGCGACATTTAAGAGGCATCTGGACAGGTACTTGAATGAGCAAGGCATAGAGGGATTGGAATTAATGCAGGCAGGAGGGATTAGTATAGATGGGCATTATGGTCGGCATGAATGCAGTGGACGAAGGGCCTGTTTCTATGCTGTATGGCTCTATGACTCTATGACCTGTGGAAAAGTCTGCCACTCTAGAATTGGCCTTTATAGCCACTCCAGGCACTGCTGCACAAGCCACTGACCACTTCAAGGCGCTAACCCATTGCCTCTCGAGCCAAGGAGGCCGAATAAGAAAAAAGAATGAAAGAAAAAGGAAAAAATAAGTGCCGATTGATTGCCCTGTTGATGACACCTTCCATCACTTTACTGATAATTGGGAGTAGACTGATGGGGTGGGAATTGGCTGGGTTGGATTTGTCCTGTTTTTCTGTACAAGGCATAGCTGGGCAATTTTCCATGTTGCCATGTAGATGCCAGTGTTTTAGCTGTACTGGAACAGCAGGGCTCAGGGCGCGGATAGTTCTGGAGAACAGGTCTTCAATACTATTTCTGGAATGTTTTTATGGACCATAGCCTTTGCAGTATTCAGTCCTTTCGTGATATCCCGCAGAGTGAATCGAATTGACTGAAGACTGGCATCTGTGATGCTGGGGAACTCAAGTGGAGGACAAGATGAATCATCCATTCGGCACTTCTGGCTGAGGTTTGTTGTAAATTCTTGTATTATCTTTTGCATTGATGTGCTGGGCTTCCCCATCATTGAGGATGGGGATATTTGTACAGCCACCTCCTCCAGTTTGTTGTTAAATTGTCCACCACCATTCACGGCTGGATGTGGCAGGACTGCAGAGCTTAGATCTGATCAATTGGCTTTGGGATGGTTTAGCTCTATCGATCACATGCTGCTTAAGCTGTTTGGCATGCAAGTAGTCCTGGGTTGTAGCTTCACCAGGCTGAAACCTTGTTTTGAGATATGCCTGGTGCTGCTCCTGGCATGCCGTCCTGCATTCATAATTGAACTAGGGTGGTCTCCGGCATGATGGTAACGGCAAAGTGAGGGATATGGCAGGCCATGAGGTTGTGGTTGACTACAAATCTGCTGCTGCTGATGGCCCACATCGCCTCATGGATGCCCAGTTTTGCATTGCTATATCTGTTCAAAATCTGTCCCATTTAGCACGCTGGTAGTGCAACACAATACGATAGAGGGCATCCTCAGTGTGAAGACGGAACGTTGTCTCCACAAGGACTCTGCGGTGGTTACGCCTACCAATGCTGCCATGGACAGGAGCATTTGTGGGAGGCAGATTGATGAGACGAGGTCAAGTATATTTTTCCTTCTTGTTGACACCATTAACACCTGCCGTAGGCCCAGTCTAGCTGCTATGTCATTTAGGGCTCGGCCAGCTCAGTCAGTAGTGGTGCTACCGAGCCACTCTGGGTGATGGACATTGAATTTTCCCATCCAGAGTGCATTTTGCGCCCTTGCCACCCTCAGTGCTTCCTGCACGTGCTGTTCAACACGGTGGAGTACTGATTTGTCAGCTGAGGGGAGAGGGGTGTGGTGTGTGGGCGCTGGTAGTAATCAGCAGGAGGTTTCCTTTCCCATATTTGGCCTGATGCCATGAGACTTCATGGCGTCTGGAGTCGATGTTGAGGAGTCCCAGGGCAACTCCCTCCCGACTGTATACCACTGTGCTGCCACCTCTGCCGTGCCGGTGGGACATGACAAACCCAAGGATGGTCCTGGCGGTGTTAATCCAAGAGTCATTGGTTCTAAGCTCGCAGTGGGCAAATTATCTTTCAAGCTTTGCTGCTTTCACTGCTGAGCCCCAGCTCTCTATTCCTCTGGCCTTCTCACCTTGTTGAAACGGAATCATTCTCTGACACGTTTTTGTTAATATCACAATTGCTGCTTTACAAGTGAGAATTTCCCTCCACTTGCGGAAGGCAAGTTTCTCGGTGAAGTCTAATGTTCAATGAATGATGACACTTTAAAGTAGGAGGTTCCACCCAAACCCCTGTACCAATAAAACTGCTCAAAGTCACAGAATAAGAATGGCCACTTCTTTGGGGACCGATAGTTATGGGTCCACGTCGGAAAGGATCCTGACGAGAATGATCTAAGTCATAAGACTAGGGACCAAAAAGTAGGGAACTCCCCTGATCGTTGTTCACATCAAAACGAAGTTTTTTCCCCCTGTGTGACTTGTGTGGGTTTTGATCAATGAAATGTTTGAAAAAGGGAACAGAGGAGAAGGATTGAGAATTTTCTGGGTGGGTCAGAAGTAATATGTTTGAATGAAGAAGCAACACATCGACAATCTGCCTAGAAAAAGATGACTGATTCAGAATGGGTTTCCCATCTTTTGTTTCATTACTTGTTCTGTAACATTCCCCATTGTCTTGCACCAATACCGCTTTTGTCATTTAATATCTCTTACCATCCAGCCTATTTTGACCTTCTCTTTCGTTCTCCACTTTCCTCTTCCCCACCCCCCCACCCCTTACTTGCTTTAAAACTGTTAGATGTTTAACATCATCCAATTCTTATGAAAGGACACGACCTGAAAGGTTAATCCTGTATCTCTCTCCATAGATGCTGTCTTGCCATTTGAGGTATATCTGCATGCATGTGAGAGCGACAACTGCACGGCTAGATTTGCTGTGTTTTTGCTGGCTTGCCGTGGGTTTCCGTAGTGTATCACTTGTTATTTATAATTTACACCCGGCAAGTTCCCTGATCGATTCTGGGCTTGAGAATTGTGATTATATTTGCGATGGAGCAATAAGCAAGGGCAAGTTTATTCTCCATCTGAAATGATGGCACGGAAGGCTGCCTCATTCTTTAAAAATCTCTTCCTTTTACTTCATTATATAGATCAGGTGATGTGAGGTAAAACTATTCCACAGTGACACAAAAGAAAAATACTGTGGATGCTGGAAATCTGAACTCAAAACAGAATATGCTGGATATAGTCAGCAGGCCAAGCAGCATCTATGGAGAGGAAAGCAGAGATTATTTTTCAGGTGGCTGACCTTTGATCAGATCTGGAATAATTTGGAGGCTTAACAGTTTACAATTAAGTACAGATTCAGGAAAAGAGATGAGGAGAGGAGAGAACATATCATCTGTTGATAGGACGGAAGGCAAAAGTGAATAAATGACAAAAGGTGAGACGACACAAGGCAAAAGCAGTTCGTAATAGGATAGGTAAACAAACTAATTTGATTTATTTAGTGAAAAAGCAAACGAAACCAAATAGAAAAACAGGTCCAAAAAGGTGTAAATGGTGAGAGCAGAAGCATTACCAGCATCTGCTGTCCGAAAATATGGGAGCTGTGGTCATCATCTGTAATTGTTGAAAACAATCTTGAATCTTTGACGCTGTAAAGTACCAAACTGAAAGATGAGATGATGGTCCCTGAGCTTCCATTCAGCTCGGTTGGAACGTGTACGATGCCGAGGTCAGAGTGGGAGTGCGGCAGAGAATTAAAATGGTGAACGAATGTTTGCTCAGGGTCACGCTTGTGAACTGAACAAAATTGTTCTGCAGGGTGATCATTAAATCTGTGTTTGGTCTTCCCAATGTAGAGGAGACCGCATTGTGAGCAGCAAAGTTCGTGGAAGTACAGGTACATCGTTGTTTTCCCTGGAAAGTATGTCTCGGTCCATGGATTGTGGGAAAGATGCAGGTGAAAGAGCAGGTGTTGCCTTTGCTGTGTTTGTATGGAAATGATCCACAGTGATATTTATAAGAACATATGAAATAGGAGCAGGAGTAAACCATGCGACCCCCTCAAGCCTCCTCCAACATCAAATATTCTTATACTTCAACTCTAATTTCCTGTCCTATCCTCATATCCATTGATTCTCTTATTATCCAAAAATCTATGGACCTCTGTTTTGAGTATACTGAAGACAGAGTGTGATCGATTCAAATGAAGTTTTAATCTGGAAAATAAACATTGTAGTCATGCACGAGTTGTAAATCAATCCTCTAACTACTCCTAAATCATATCAAGTGAACATTACACTGGCTGCTATTAAGTGATTATTTCATCTGGCACATTATTCTTCTTGCTACAATTGATGGAATGAGTGTAAACGATGCTCCACTTCATTGTAAGTGCAAGAGACAACTTTGTAGATGCAGTATAACGTTGCAGAACAATTCACTGGATCTACTTGTTTCATGTCACCTCATTTTCAGCTAATGAGAAAATTACTGAAAGGAAGGATAGTGAATAACAGCTCGAAAATAGAATCCTGTCTCCCACTGGGTTACTTCCCCTTTCAACATTAATGCATTTGCAGGGTATGGTGAGTTTAATGCTGAGTAATAACTGAAAAACAGAGAAGTTATGTTCACCTCGTGTAGAATCTTAGTTAGACCACACTGGGAGCATTCTGAGCAGTTTGGTTTAATTCCTATAAAATAGATCTAGAGGCACTGGAAAAGGTGCAAAAAAGTTAACATACGAGTGAGAAATGAATGGAAGGATATTTAACTGGAGTGAGAGGAAGTAAGGCGGGGGAAACTTATCTGGACTATAAAAAGCCTTTCCATCACACTCCTGACATATGCAATGTAGATGGTGGCAAGGATTTGTTTGGGGAGTTAGGAGTTGAATAACTTTACCACAGAATACCTGGAATCTGATGTGCCATTGCAGTCACAGTATTTATTTGGCTGGTCCAGTTCAGTTTCTGGCGAATGGTGGGCCCCAGAATGCTGAGAGTGGGGGATTCAGGTAATGCCATTATTGATAAGGGAGTTGGTTAGCTTCTATGTTTTTGGAGAGAATAATTGCCTGCTCTAGCTTTCCTGAATATATTCTATGCGGGATTAGTAAGCATTCAATGTTCCCTGTTTTGAACCAGGTCTCTGTTGTCGCCGGAATATCATATTACCATCTGCTCATTTGTGTCTGCTGCTCACCAACCTTAGTAACCACACTTCGGGTTTTTCACACTTCATTCCAAACATTTTGGTGAATGTTAGGGGAATAGAGGATTAGCCAGTCAATGTATCTTGATACAGCCTCAGGATTTTTCTGAACAGGGCAGTATTTAAGGCTAAAATAGCGCGATTTCCATTTATATAGCCCTTTTCACTGCCTCAGGACGGATAAAAGTTCTGTACAACCAACGACATACTTCTTAGAGATAGTTATTATTGTAAAGGGGCCAGCCCATTTGCTTCTAATCTTACACAATCAGCAATGTAATATGTGTAATATATTGTACATAAACTGTGTTTGTGATAGATAAATGTTGGCTAGGACACTAGGGATAACTATCCTACTCTTCTTCGAAAGAAGGCCATAGGATCTTTGACATCCATGCAGGAGGGCAGATAGGAACTCAGTTCAACACCTCATCTTAAAGGTAGCACGTCCATCAATGCAGCACTTCATCAGTACTATGGGAAGAGTCAGCCTTGACACTAAGGCTCGAGTCCTGAAGCAGGACATGAACCCACAACATTCCAACCCGTGGGTGTGAGTGTTACCAACGGAGCCACGGCTGAAACAATGCTAACATAGCTATGTTATTCTGGACCACTTCACAATGAATGCAAACATGTGAACGTGGTTATTGCCACGAGAAGTGTAACCTTGCTGAATTAGACCATTCCACACTGAATGGAAAATTGCTGAATGGGTCATGTCCACCTTTAATACATAGTCAGAAAACAGATGCTGCCAGACCTGCTCAATATTTCTGGCATTTTATGTTTATATTTCATACAAAATATAACCTGGACCTTGACCAGCCCACTTCAGCGGTAATTCTTTTGAGCTGGAACTTGATATACTGAATGTAAACGTATTGTTAGGACCTTGTCAACTCAGAATGTAAGCGTGTGGAACTGGACCTGTGCAGACTGAATGTTACCACGTTGAACTAAACCTATTTACAGCAAATGCAACAACTTTGAGCTGGACGTGTCTCCGTTGTATGTAACCACGCTGCACTGTGCCAGACCAGACTGAATGTTACCACACCGAACTGAACTGGACTTGTTAACTATGAATATAAATTTACTGAACTGCTCCTGTCCACCTGAAGAATAACAGCAGTGTCGTGGACAGGTTCTGGCTGACTTTAATCTTGCTGAACCAGATCATCCACAATAGAATTAAATTTGCTGAACAGGACCTTTACTCAATAATTATAACCGTTTGGACCTGGATCTGGATCAGTCCGGACAGAATATAGCAGTACTGAATTGGACCTGTCCACACTGAAGTCAACTATACTGAAGTGAACCTGTGCCGGACTGTATACACTAAAATAAAAGCAAAATGCTGCAGCTGTTGGAAATCTGAAATAAAAGCAAGAAATGCTGGAAATACTCAGCAGGTCTGGCAGCTTCTATGGAGAGAGCAGAGTTAACGTGACCTGATGAAGGGTCACTGACCTGAAACGTTAACTCTGCTTCTATCTCCACAGATGTTGCCAGATCTGCTGAGCATTTACAGCATTTCTACATCATTTCTTGTTTTGATTCGGACTGTATACAACCTTGCTGGAATAAACCAGTCCATAGTGAATGCAACCGTACTAATCTGAACCTGTGCACACAAAAGATGACTATGTTGAACTGGACCCGTTTACACTGAACTGAAACACGCTGAACAGGACCTGGCCACAGTGCAGTGGTGCAACATTGGACATACTCAGTCCGAATGCAATTGTGTTGAACTGGACCTATTTAATGTGATGTGGACCTGCCCACATTGAATAGAACGGCACTGACCTGGCAAAGTTCGCACTGAAAACAAATGTGAAGTACTGGGACTGCGCACAACACATGTAACCATATTTAACTGGACCTTTCCACCCAGAATGCACAGGCAGTTGTGTTAAAGTGAGAGTACAGACTCAGAAGGGAAAGGAACCACGTTGCATGTGACCTGTGATCACATGTACTGAATAATAATCAGTGGTGAGAAAATGGCTGTGTTTTCATTTAGGACCAGAATATCTCAGTCATTTATACCTCATGCTGAGACCACTTAACTCAACATTGTGGGCTTTAAAATAGATAATTCCTCGTGTACAAAGCTCACCTTCTCCTTTGCAACCGCTATTTAGATTTTCATTATCTTTTATGAAGAAATGTAGCTGGGATAATTCAGTACTCTCTCTTTACCTCACTTTAGAGCTGTGCCAGTGCCCTTGAAAAAGATTCTATTCCATCAAAACATAAACAAAAGCCTGACACCAGCTTCACTAATGTGTTTGTTTCAATTAGAGTAATTAATGAAAAAGAGAAGACCATCTAATTATCTCCCTGGAGCCTGACATCAGATATAAATATGACAATCATCAGTGTAGTGCAGAACGTGCTCAGATCCTCTGATACTAATGCATGCATTACCAACAGGGCTCGTGTTTGCCATTTACTATCCCATTCTTGCAGTTGTCGGGGTTCCAGGTATGTTATTGTTGTCCGTTATTTCATGAATCGTTGTTTAGCTGTGTCACTGCTTCCATTTACCCATAGTGCTTCTCCACTATGTGGATATCCTTTCTCTCATTTAATGGCTAAATTTCCCACTTTAATGGGGTGGTTTCTACCATTTAATGTGAAAAAATATTCACATGAACCATATAATTTCCCTCCTTTAATGGAATAATTTTTATCCTTTGGCAGGGCAATTTGTCACTTTAACTAGCATAGTTTATCCCCATGTTACAATATTTTTTCAGTTTAACCATATTAATTCTCTATTTTAACGATATAATTTCTTCCCTTTACTGAAGCAAATTTTCATCATTAATGCTGCAATTTCTCCCCTTTACCAGAATCGTTTTCTCACATTACTGGTCTAATTTTTCCCATTTAACAATATACTATCCCCTCTTGACCAGTGCCATTACATCCCTTTAATTATCACATTTCTCCCACTCAGCACCACCATATCATGATTTAAATGTAGTTCTATTGTGGTTTCGTCACTATTACTGTTACTGAATTAACACACGGTTATCACAGTGTGAATTTAGTTCTATTGTGTTATTGACTGTTACTGTGAGTGAATTATCACACTGTTATCATAGGTTAAATGTAGCTCTATTTTCGTATTATCAAACTGCTTGTCCTGGTGTAAATGTAGTTCTATTGCATTATTGACAATGTCAGTGCGAGTGAATTATCACATTGTCTTCACGGTGTGAATGTAGTTCTACTATGTTATTGATACTGTTACTGTGGGCGAATTATCACATTGTTATCATGGTGCAAGTGTAGTTCTATTGTGTTATTGACAGTATCAGTGTGAGTGAATTATCACACTGTATCCACGGTATGAATGTAGTTCTCTGTTATTGATACTGTTACTGCGGGTGAATTATCACATTGTTATCCTGGTGTAGGTGTGGTTCTATTGTGCTATTGTCAGCATTACGACCGAGGCTCCACAGGCCATAGCATATTATTAAGGTTTTCCTGCCTACAGGAAATTAGCCAAATTAAACACTTTGGTAGCCCCGAGAATAAAACAGACTAAACCAGGTATCTTTAAACAACAACACATTAACTGTTTATTAATAAACGCAATAGTAAACTGTAGTGAGATAAACCTCTGACTAAAGAATTTATAACTTCTTATTTCTTAACCACAATGCACATGCATATGCATTCAGAAAATCAGCAGCTAACCAGTTTTAAAAAATAATGTTACTTAGGAACAAATAAGTAGCTGTGTTGTGAATCTTTGAGGGTTACGTTCCTGTTTGTGAGGTGTCCTAGAGTAAAATAATCAGATGCCACTCGAAGTCTCCAGGCGAATTGGAGGATAGGCGTTCAAAGTAATTCCGTTGCAGCAGGCGTCACACAGTTCTTTCAACGAGGAGTATGGCAACAGGTCTATTTGGATTTATAAATTGGTAGGCTTTCAGTGGAAACTTTGCAGGGAATTCCAACAAATACAAACAGACAACAGAGAGTCACTTCTGAGGCAAAGTCCTCTTTGGGTTTGGAAGGAAAAAAAATGAATTTGCTACCTCCAACAATACAATTGTTCTTTTCCAGAGGTTTTTTCCCCTGTTTAGGCAATAACACAGTCTGTAGGAATGTAGATTTTCTTCTAAGAGAGGGACAGAGATCCTGGGTATTTCCAGCACTTTCTCTTTTATTTTCAGGGAATCTTCCTTCAGTGGGCACGCCTCGCGAGACTCCAGATCTGAAATGTTTTAGCCAGTCTTTTTACACAGTCAAAAGTTACAATATGCCATGTGACCTCACTCTCTCCTGCTGTTGCCTAGGAAACAGGTACAAACTGAGCCCCTTAGTTTTTAAAGGCACACTATTTTAAACTGATTCTTAAAGGCACACTGTTTTTAATCACAGGAGAGAAAATAACACTTCCATGACAACAGTGTTACTCTTGGTGAATTTTCATACTGTTGCCATTTTGTAAATGTAGTTCGATAGTGTTTTTGACAGTGTTACTGTGGGTGAATCATCAACTGTATAATGGTGTAAATGTAGTTCCATTGTCTTATTCATATTTACTGTTAGTGAATTATCAAGCTATTATCGCAGTCTAATGCAGTTCAAGTGTGCTTTTGACTTTGACAGTGACAGATAAATTCCAAAAGTGATTCATTTATTGAAAGTATCAAACCATTGAGTAATTCCCCACTGAATTTAGTGAATTAATTTATTGAAGGAAATGATCAAACATCGAGTTGTTGACAGAAATGTAAGCAATGTAACAGTGGGCATTTTATGAATGATCTACATTTGCCCTAAACTCACAGAACACAATCTTTCTGTCCTAAGTTTCTAACTCAAATTGGTTCACGCTGGTTCTCCTCTTCCACATTAGCTGCTCGTAACTGGTCTACATGACCGCAGCTGTGATAGGACAGTCCTTCTGCTCCTTGCAACCGGGAAAATCACAGACTGTTCCCGTCTTCAGTCTGTTCTCCAAATTGAGTGAGGACGTGTAACTGGTACCATCTGGGGCACAAAGTTTGAATTGCAGTATCCACTTTCGGACTAAGCGCTGATCCTTTAGAACAAAAGCACAGTTCAGCACTGAGGAATGAGTGCTGCATTGCAAGAACGTCCTTTCTCCGAATGAGACCACATCACGTGTCAGTTCTAGTGGTTCAGATCGATACGGAATATCCCAAATTACGATCGGGAGAAGTGCTGAAGTTATCACTGCGTCCTCACCAACACCCTCCTCAAAATCAGAAAACGTGAATTGTTTATTCACTCCTCTCTGTTTAAGGGTCTTTTTGAGCAGATTTACTGCCCAAATTTTCTAACAGTGGATACTTTTACAATAATTCATCGAATGAGGACGTTTATGATACTCAGCAAAAAATAATCCATTTTAAATGTAAGTTTATGTTTCGATACCTACTTGTTAGTTTCCACCCCTAATGTATTTTGTTGCATTATTCACCCTCTTAAGTATCTCCTGTAATCAGTTATTATTATGTAGTTTCTTCCGTATTTGATGCTCTCCCGTTAATATTGATGGATTTCTGATGCCTCGATGACCTTTATTTTATTTTGTATTTCGATGTCATTAGCCAGACTTTATTTTTATCCGTATGATTGCTTTAAAAGCAGAAATAGAAGAGACGGGACCGTATCCAACTCAGGATCACGTGTCAAAGCTGTAAATTTCACCCAGAGTTCTCTAAAAGGGATGATTTTGTTGGGAGTTGGATCTGCAACTGCCCTGTTCTTGGTCTGTCTCCCATGCATCTGCTCTTGCTATTTTTCTTTTTATTTATCAGTCTCTCAATCTCTCTCTTGTACAGCTAACCTGGCAGTGATTGTGATCCTGTGCCGAGGAAGATGTGGTCTCTCCAGATGTATCACTTACTACCTAGTGTCCATGGCTGTGACGGATGTCCTGGTCATTATCATTGCTGTGATATTAAACCGGATTGTTACTAATTATTTGCCATTCAGTTTCCTGAGCATCACACCGGTATATGGTCTCCGTATTGCCCTGAACTTTGCAGCCATTGATAGTTCTGTCTGGTTAACGGTTGTTTTCACGTTTGATCGCTTTATGTCCATTTGCTGCAATAAGCTGAAAAGAAAATATTGTTCCAAGAAAACAGCGGCAAGGGTTATCGGAACAGTCTGTATACTGACCTGTTTAAATAATACCTTTGTGTATTTTAATTGTGAACCTGTGTATATAATTAACAATATACCCTGGCTCTGCCGTGTACAATTAATTTATTATACATCACCTGCATGGATCGCATTTGACTGGATTCACCGCATTTTAAACCCTTGTCTCCCATTCATTCTAATTTTACTGCTTAATGCTCTGACCATCAGACACATTCTAGCAGCCAGCAGAGCTCGCAGGAGACTCCGAGCCCATAGCAATGGAAAGACTCAGAGTGACCCAGAGATAGAGAAGCGGAGAAACTCCATTGTTTTACTCTTCTGTGTCTCTTGCAGTTTCATCCTGTTATATTTGTTACAGCTTGTATCTTTCCTCTACGTCCGAATTGCGAACATTAGTTATTTCTCTGCTTCCAATTTCAATGAATCAAATTATATTCTGGAGGAAAGCGGATATATGCTTCAGTTTTTGAGTTCTTGCATCAACCCTTTCATTTATGTAGGGACCCAAAGTCAATTCAGAGTCGAGCTAAAGAAAGGAATGAAATATCCAATGAGCCTAATTGTTAAATTATTTAACCGATGAAAACAATAAAATCCAGCATGAATTGCACATTATATTCCATCCTTTGTTATTCTTGTCCATGTCACACATGGCCTCCAATTCCTGGTAAAATTATTTACTGTGTGATTTTAAAAATGTATAATGAACACTGCATCACCACACAGTTCAGTGTTGTGACATATTCTCAGTTTGTTTCCGATTCTCCTCCTCGCGCTGGCTCAGGCCCAGTGCAGTCCCACGAGCTCCGAGGGCCCAGAGTATCTTTACATGCATTTAGGAGACCAAAATTCTGATCCCTAATCTGTTATTGGATACCAAACATAACTGTTTACTGAAGGAACCACAATATACCTTTTGACAATGGTTTGGAACTTGAGGGTAGGATACGGTATGAAATAAGCATACTGATCCGACACATTGTTCACAGCTCACTGGGCACCGCCTGCCCACCCCTCTCCACCCCCAACCACACTCCTGTTCCCAAAAACATAGGAACAGAGGAATTGTAGGACGAAAAGGCAAAACACCAGCTGGTTCACCTTCTACCCCTCTAATTGGCCAATTAGGACAACATCCCCAGTGTCATAAAACAAAATAACATAATTCAAACGAAAGTGTCCTATTTTACAGGGAGAGATACAATAAAAACAAAACCCATTAAAAAGTATCAAATTGATTGGAAATATTATCTTCACAAGGGACTGTGCCCTCCAGTCCATTTCACTGTCGACCATCTTGGCAGTCACATGATTCAATGCGAATAAATTTGTTGGCTAAGCAAAACGATCATTCTCTATCAATTATGAAAGCAAAAGACTGCGGATGCTGGAAATCTGAAATAAAAACAAAAAATGCTGGAACCGCTCAGCAGGTCCGGCAGCATCTGTGGAGAGATGCTGCCACAAATCTTTCGACAGGTGCTGCCAGACCTGCTGAGTGGTTCCAGCATTTCTTGTTTTTATTCTCTATCAATTAGTCTGCAACAGACCCCAGCATGAGGTGAGGAAAATCCCAGTTGCGGAGGTGTTTAGGAATCAGGAACACAAAGTGAATTGTAGCGGTGATGCAGAGGCCCAGCGTCACTTTGCTGAAATAAGATGCACCACGGGCTGCTTCATGTGCAGCTCGCCTGGCATTCCATTCATAAAAGATGGCTTGCTGAAGTATTCCCTGCGTGTGCTGGAAGGGGGTGAGTCGAGGCTATCTTGACTTAAGACAGCCCAACTGGCTGATGTGACCCATGATTCCAAATTTGGACCAGGCAGGTTATTATATTATTACATCACCCAACAAACAACAGGCTCAGAGGTGCAAAATAAACCCCTTACTCGAGTTCCTGAAAGGGCCAGGAACCCAAATTGCAGGATAAGGTTTTTTTTTTAAGAACTGCTTCGATTTCAAAGTGTCTGGATGTACTCAGGGTTATTTGTGAAAGGGTTGTGATGAGTTACTAAATTTGCCAGAGAGATCTGCTGCTTCTTGAAAGAGAGAGAAGCGGATTTGATAGCGTGACCACACAAAAGCTGCAACAGGTGTGGGGACAATAGTGGCAGTGCCTCTGGGTCTGCAGCGTGACTGGATAGTGTCAGTTGACAGCCTTCTGACACGTGTGCGATCTTATGTCAACAGAATGCCGGGAAGAGCCTACAGGAGCAGCTGGCTGTACATCACACCCCAGCAAAGCAATGCTGGACCTCTGCAGCACCACTGCAATTAATTTCATGACCCTGATTCCTAAAGGTCTCCTCATCTGGGATTTTAGAACGTAGAACATAGAACAGTACAGCACAGTACAGGCCCTTCGGCCCACGATGTTGTGCCGAACCTTTAACCTACTCTAAGATCAAACCAGCTACCTACCCTTCATTCTACTTTCATCCATGTACCTATCCAAGAGTCGCTTAAATGCCCCTAATGTATCTGCTTCTACTACTACCACTGGCAGCGCATTCCACGCACCCACCACTCCCTGTGTAAAGAACCTACCCCTGACATCTCCCCAAAACCTTCCTCCAACCACCGCTCTCTCTCTCTCTCTCACACACACCCTGCCTCTTGTCCTCCTTGGGAGGCTGTGGCTCGGCAGATGGTAATTCCTGAGTGAACGCAGGAAATTATAAGGGGAAGGTTGCAGTGAAGGAAGGGGAATCGGGTGGCAAACAAGGTGCTTATGGTCACACTATCTGCAGTTTACTTATCACGTCAGATAGTAGGATGATGGTGAGTTGGGGGTTGAGGAGTGGCATATGGCAGGAACATACCGTCATCCTTCCTGTTCCCAGCGACGCTGGATGACTTGGACTCCGGAGATACAGACGTCACTACCACCTGCCTTTTCTGCTCTTCTTCTTTCTATTATGTGTTCCCTTGCCCTGCGAGGCGGATGTCAGAATATTTGTGATTCTGCAGCACTACATATGTTCCTGTCATAGCAGAATGGCTGGAGGTAAGTGGAGGCAGAGAAAGGTGGGTGTACAGTTGGAAGCATTGTTGGCTGTGTGAGGGTGAGGTGGAGTGCCAAGATGTTGTACATAAGTCCTGAGTGCCAGCATGTGCTGCTTTAGATTTAAAGTATTTGGTAAGAGCAGCAAAAGTGACATGAAGAAAAAGCTTTTTCACGCAGTGGGTGGTTAAGGTCTGGAATCCGCTGCCTGAGAACGTGGTGGAGGCAGGTTCAATTGAAGCATTCAAAAGGGAATCAGACAGTTATATAAAATGAAGACTGTTCAGGGTTATGGGGAGAAGGCAGGCATGGAATTGAGGGAGCTGTTTGTTCAGAGAGCCAGTGCAGATACAATTGGCCGAATGGCCTCCTTCTGCACTGTAACGATTCTGTGATTCTGTGGGTGAGTGATGGAGTTGTGGTGCATTCAAAAGCATGACAGGTTGCTGGTGTGTGGAAAGGAAATATCATGTGCAGATGACCTTGACCATCGTCATGAGGTTATTGCACTTCTTGTGGCACTGCTCCCAGATCTCCAGGTTCGGACGCTGGGCATTGGCCGCCCACACTATGTGCTCCCATTCCATTCGTAGGGCGGTCCATCATGGCCTCCAGGAGTCACTCAGAAACATGGATGTCCTTCTCCTCCTGCCCATCTCCAGCATTAATGTCTCCATCATCACCCTGGAACCCTCGCTCTGCCTTGGTATTTCGATTTACATTTTTTAAATTCCACCAATATTATTCAAGTGCATCTTCCCTTTGAAGGGACAGACTATCCTTAAGAAGAGCAGGCTGGCTGCGCCACGTGGTATCTGCACAATGGTGTTCAGTCCACTGAAATCTGCAGAGGCAGCTAACAGCGCGAAGAAGAAGGTAGCAGTACGTGACTCACTCGGACACATGCTATAATCCTGCAGATCAGGTCATATAGTCACTGCAGCATAGAAAGATGCGTTTCAGCCAATCGAGTCCATGTTGGAACTCTGTATAGCAATTCAGTAAGTCTCATCCCCCTGCTCTCTCACAGTAGCCCTGCACATTTGTTTACCTCAAGTACCTACCCAATATCCTTTTGAACTCAATAACTGTCTCTGCTTCCACCACCCTCGTAGACAGCGAGTCCCAGGTCATTACCACTAGTTGGGTAGCAAAATGCCTCCTCACAATCCTTCACCCCACCAGTATCTCTCTCCCAAAACCTTAAATCTGTATCACCTCGTCCTTTTTTGTCAGTGGGAACAGTTTTTTCTTTGTCCAACTTGACAAGATCTGTCATCATTTTATAGGGCGGCACAGTGGCGCAGTGGTTAGCACCGCAGCTTCACAGCTCCAGCGACCCGGGTTCAGTTCTGGGTACTGCCTGTGTGGAGTTTGCAAGTTCTTCCTGTGTCTGCCTGGGTTTTCTCCGGGTGCTCCGGTTTCCTCCCACATGCCAAAGACTTGCAGGTTGATAGTTTAATTGGCTATTACAAATTTCCCCTAGAAGTGGTAGGTGGTAGGGAAATATAGGGACGGTTGGGATATGGGATTAGTGTAGGATTAGTATAAATGGGTGGTTGATGGTCGGCACAGACTCGGTGGGCCGAAGGGCCTGTTTCAGTGCTGTATCTCGAAACATCTCTTTAAAATCACCACTGAATCTCCTTTGCTCCAATGAGAACAGCCCCAGCTTCTCCAAACTAACCTTGCAGCTAAATTTCCCCATTCCTGAAAGAATTCTGCTAAATCTCCTCTGCACCCACTCAAGAAACCTCACTTGCTTCCTAAAGTTTGGTGACGAGAACTGGACACAATACTCAAGTGGTGGCTTAACCAGAATTTTATAAAGGTTCGGCATAATTTCCCTGCTTTTGAACATGATCCCATATGCTTTGTTAACCACTTTCTCGATATGTCCTGCCACATTTAAAGATCTATACACATGAACGCCAGGCCCCTCTGTCCTGTGCTCTTTAGAATTGTGCCATTCAGTCGACATGGCTTTCCTTTCTTCCTTCTGCCAAAATCATCTCATCTGCCACGTGTCTGCCCATTCTGCTAGCCTCTCTGTGTCCTGTTGCAGTTGACTGGCATCATACTCACTGTTTGTCGTAGCTCAAAGTTTGCTATCGTCAACTTCTGCTATCTCCATCCCCACTTCGCTTATCAACTTGCATCCTGGGATTGAAGCTATCCGGACCAGATGACATATCCACTCTAAGCACAACCAGCCTTTCCAGTACTGCCTGCCTTTCAATTTTCACCCCATGCATTACTTTTACTATCTCCGCCACTGGCTATACTTTGTCAGCATCCTCTTTCGTACTAAACAGAGATGCAAAGTACTCAATAAGCATTCGTGCCTTGCCTACTTCTCTAAGCACATATCAACCTCCTGGTGCCTAATAGAAGCCACCTGCCTTTTATTTCTGGCTTACTATTTGCATGCCGGTTGAAGATTTTTGGGCTTGTTTTTATGTTAACTGCCATTCAATTCTCATATTCTCTCTTTGCTAGTCTTACTTTTTACATCACCTCCCCTCTCAACATATTGTAGATTCGTCTGGTTCTCGCTTTAAGAATTCACGTAACATGTATCATCCACCAGCTTTTTTTTTGTTTCATAATTTTCTCTATCTCCCTCATCATTCAAGGAGTCATGGCTTTGGTTCCCCAAACCTCCGGCTTGTTGGAATGTGCCTAGCCTGCATCTCAAACCTCTCCTCCTGAAGGATCACCCATTGTTCTGTTTCTATCGTTCCTGTCAGTATTTTACCTATTTTACTTTGGTTGGATCCCCTCTCACCCCATAGAAGTTGCCCCCCATCCAATTTAGAGGTTTTACTTTAGATTGTTCCTTGCTCTTCTCCATTAATGTTATAAACCTTATGATACGATGATCACTCTTACCTAAGTGTTCCTCCACAGACACTTGGTTTACTTGGCCCACCTCATGCCAGCACCAGATCCAACAATTCTGAGATGGACTGAGAACATCCCTGTCAAGGAAGCTCTCCTGAACAAATTTCGGAAATTCCTTCCCCTCATAAATGTTTGTTCTAATATTATTCCAATCGATAATTTGGGTGCACAAAATTTGTGTGCTCTCCAACTTGATCGGAAACAGCGTGTGCAGATCGTGAATCGCGACTACCACAATCAAAACAAGCAGACTCGGAGGGCGGTGTTCCCCAATATTGACTGGGACTCACTTAGTGCTAGGAGCTTGGATGGGGCAGAATTTGTGAGGAGCATCCAGGAGGGCTTCTTGAAACAGTATGTAGATAGTCCAACTAGGGATGGGACCATTCTGGACATGGTATTGGGGAATGAGCCAGGCCAGGTGGTCGACGTTTCAGTGGGGGAGCATTTCGGGAAGAGTGACCATAATTCCAGAAGTTTTAAGGTACTTATGGATAAGGGTAAGAGTAGTCCTCAGGTGAAGGTGCTAAATTGGGGGAAGGCGAATTATAACAATATTAGGCAGGTTCTGAAGAATTTAGATTGGGGGCAGCTGTTTGAGGGTAAATCAACAACTGACATATGGGAGTCTTTCAAACGTCAGCTGATTAGAATCCAGGACCAGCATGTTCCTGTGAGGAAGAAAGACAAGTTTGGCAAGTTTCGGGAAGCTAGGATAACACGGGATATTGTGAGCCTGGTCAAGAAGAAAAAGGAAGTATTTGTAAGGGCTGGAAGGCTAGGAACAGATGAAGCACTTGAGGAATATAAAGACAGTAGAAAGGCACTTAAGCAAGGAGTTAGGAGGGCTAAACGGGGTCATGAGAAGTCATTGGCAAACTGGATTAAGGAAAATCCCAAGGCTTTTTATACATATATAAAGAGCAAGAGGGTAACCAGGGAAAGGGTTGGCCCACTCAAGCACAGAGATGGGAATCTATGCGTGGAGCTGAGGAAATGGGTGAGTTGCTAAACGAGTACTTTGCATCGGTATTCACCAAGGAGAAGGACTTGGTGGATGATGAGTGTAGGGAAGGGAGTGCAGATGGTCTCAGTCATCTCATTATCAAAAGGAGGAGGTGTTGGGTGTCTTGCAAAGCATTAAGGTAGATAAGTCCCCAGGGCCTGATGGGATCTGTCCTAGAATACTGAGGGAGGCAAGGAAGAAATGGCTGGGGCCTAGACAGAAATCTTTGCATCCTCATTGGCTACAGGTGAGGTTCCAGAGGACTGGAGAATAGCCAATGTTGTTCCTTTGTTTAAGAAGGGTGGTAAGGATTATCCAGGAAATTATAGGCCGGTGAGCCTGACGTCAGTGGTAGGGAAACTATTAGAGAGGATTCTTCGGGAGAGGATTTACTCCCATTTGGAAACAAACAAAGTTATTAGCGAGAGGCAGCATGGTTTTGTGAAGGGGAGATCGTGTCTTACTAATTTGATCGAGTTTTTTGAGGAAGCGACGAAGATGATTGATGAGGGAAGGGTGGTGGATGTTGTCTTTATGGACTTTAGTAAAGCCTTTGACAAGGTCCTGCATGGCAGACTGGTGCAAAAGGTGAAGTCACACGGGATCAGAGGTGAGCTGGCAAGATGGATACAGAACTGGCTCAGTCTCAGAAGACAGAGGGTAACAGTGGATGGGTGTTTTGCTGAATGGAGGGATGTGACTAGTGGTGTTCCTCAGCGATCAGTGCTGGGACTTTTGCTCTTTGTAGTATATATAAGTGATTGGAGGAAAATGTAGATGGTCTGATTAGTAAGTTTGCGGACGACACAAAGGTTGGTGGAGTTGCGGATAATGATGAGGATTGTCAGAGGATACAGCAGGATATAGATTGGTTGGAGACTTGGGCAGAGAAATGGCAGATGGAATTTAATCTGGACAAATGTGCTGTAATGCATTTTGGAAGGTCTAATGCAGGTGGGAAGTATACAGTAAATGGCAGAACCCTTAGGAGTATTGACAGGAAAAGGGATCTGGGCGTACAGGTCCACAGGTCACTGAAAGTGGCAACGCAGGTGGATTAGGTAGTCAAGAAGGCATACGGCATGCTTGCCTTCATCGGTCGGGGCACAGAGTATAAAAATTGGCAAGTCATGTTGCAGCTGTACAGAACCTTAGTTAGGCCACACTTAGAATATTGCGTGCAATTCTGGTCACCACACTACCAGAAGGACGTGGAGGCTTTGGCGAGGGTACAGAGGATGTTTACCAGAATGTTGTCTGGTCTGGAGGGCATTAGCTATGAGGAGAGGTTGGATAAACTCGGATTGTTTTCACTGGAACGACGGAGGTGGAGGGGCGTCATGATAGAGGTTTACAAAGTTATGAGCGGCATGGACAGAGTGGATAGTCAGAATCTTTTTCTTCGGATGGAAGAGTCAGTTACTAGGGGACATAGGTTTAAGGTGCGAGGGGCAAAGTTTAGAGGGGATGTGCGAGGCAAGTGTTTTACACAGAGGGTGGTAAGTGCCTGGAACTTGCAGCCAGGGGAGGTGGTGGAAGCTGATCCGATAGCGACGTTTATGAGACATCTTGACAAATATATGAATAGGAAGGGAATAGAGGGATATGGGCCCCAGAAGTGCAGAAGGTTTTAATTTTGGCAGGCATCAAGATCGGCGCAGGCTTGGAGGGCCGAATGCCCTGTTCCTGTGCTGTACTGTTCTTTGTTCTTTGTTCTTTGATGCACACATTTTCAGCCATATTTCCAAGGTCACCTGTTCCGACCAAGGAGTCAACACTTACCGCATTTCATGTTTCATATTAATCACATCAGTTAATGTGAAATGCTGGTCTTTAAACGGTATCTATCCAATTCGCATTGTAGGGAGCATTCCTAACTGCTTTACCGTGTTTCTCGGGAGTCTGTCCCATAAATTCACCGCTCAGTGAAACATTGCTTCAGCAGAATCGTTTTGAATTTACCCCATTCAAGCGTTGCCCATCCCCTATAGTTCCAGTTTTCTGCACAAGTTCAAATAACTGTTCCGGCTCGATATTAGCCAGTGCCTTTAGAATCCTAAAAAGCAGCCAACATATCACCTCTCAACTATTTGTTTCCAGTGACATGTTCAGTTTACATAATCGCTCCTCACAATCCAATCCATCCATCCACGCAATCTTTCGGGTTACTCACCATTGTGTCCATTGACTAGTTGTAATATCCTGTGGTGTCCAGTACTGTGCACAGTAATCTAATTGCAGTTGCAACAGTGATTTGTAAAGAGACAGGATTACCTCACATATCGGCTCGATATTGATCACTTAATTACAATGCAACATCTCTTTTGCTTTGTTCATTATTATGATATCTTCAATTTATTGTCAAACAGAAACCACTTTCTATGCAAATTAATTTCTTTTCATTTCAGTGATCGTCTTCCCAGGATTTCTAGTCTCAGTGTGACGTACTTTGCTTTTCTCTGTATTGGATGCCATCAGTTGCCTATCTGCCCAATTTTCAAGCTCTTGAATCCTCCAGCAGCTTATGTTGTCCATATTTGCTGTCTGCCATCTTCAACAGCCTTGTTTCTGTTGAAGATATAACCATTGTTCATGCAGCTCCTATTTCTAGATAATTTATAATGATCTTCAACAAAAATGGACCCAAACTTCACTGTGTGGGACTTCACTGACAGCATTCTGCCAGTCCAATAACAATCCATGTACCACCATACTTGGGGTTCTATTGATCCACCAATCACGAATAGTTCCACTGATTCATGCCATGTTTTTCTAGTCTCACATTGTCTAGGGGAAGTGTATGAAAGGCCGACATAAATGCCAGCATATCACATCCACCAACTTGCCTCTATCCAACTCCTTTGTCACACAATCGAACTAACTAGTGCACTAGATAAGCAAGGCCTTCCCTTCATGAACGCATATTAGCTATAATTTAAGGTTATATTTCTATCCAGATGCTCCATAATCTTAACTTTAGTAAGGGTCCCCTCAACTATAGCCACAATGGATGTCTAATTCACTGGTATGTAGTCTCCTGTGTCATTTTCACCAGCTTCATCTTTAAATTTGGTGAAAAATCTGCTTTTGTCTGGTCTCCAGCCACCTCTGTAGGATTCAATAATTTCCCATGGATTTAGGACAGAGGCCCAGCTATTTTCTTCGTTATTGTCGTAAAGATGATCAAATGCATCTTATCCAGGCCCAAGGTTGATTCAACTGAAGTTTTCACAGCTGTTCTTTAACCATGTAGCAATATGAGCTATATCACAACTTACCTCTGAAACACCCTTTAGTTGCCATTTCCAGATCAAATGTATCTATTATCTGTTCCCACTTTGGTAGAAACTGAGGCAAAAATACCGTATTTACCGCTTTGCAGTGTGTGTAATATCAGTTGTCATTACTTCAGTCGACCACATTTTCAATGGCCATACTCCACCCTTGGTTTTACTTTGTTCACTTAATATGACTAGAGAAACATGACGTTCTGTTCTGTTGCCATATTAAATATGCAATATTTTTCATTCCTCACTTTATACCTGTTTTTCACTCCAGGCGTGGCTTTTGATATTGAATCCATCTTAGACTTAGATACATGGCTCCCTATTCCTTCATCAACAGACATGGTATTGAATACATCTTAATTCTGTGTCATGTTTCTTCCTGAATGTAAATGTTTTATTTCTCTCAGTGAACACCTGGCTTTCAGGGTCATCAAGGTGCAGCCATTAGGGTGGGAGGATATTTGATGGTGGAAAAATAAGTTCATTAATAATGCCAGATAGTTATGTAATTGATTTTAAATTTTCAACCACCTGTTGACTTATATTGTAAAATCATTCGATGCTTACATTAAGTTCAGACAGTATGAGACTTATTTCAATTTGTATTCACAATAGCGGAGAAACCTGCAAATGCCACTGCAAAGGAGGAGGCGTAGAGTAATTGGATAGGATAAAAATAGGGATATATGTTGGGACTGCTTAAAGTAGAGAGCCAGATAGGATGGAACCTAAATTGTTGATGGGTGGAAATAGGAGAGGTGCTGGCAACAAACTTTCAACCTTCATTGAATACACGACTGGTGCCTGAAGATTCAGGTTTGCAAATGTTACACCGCTGTTTAAAAAGGGGAGAGGTATAAACCCGGCCACGCAGGTCAGTCAGCCTAAAATCGATAGCAGGAAAAGTTCTAGTGCACAAAATCTGGGAGAAAATTAACTGCAATTTGAAAATAAAACTGAGTTAATAAATGACAGTCAACACGGATGTATAAAAGGCAAATCGTATCAGGCAAGCTTGATCGAATTCTTTGATGAAATAATGGAGAGGATGGAAATGATGATGTACGGTGGTATTTCATACTGGAAGAAAGTGTACAGTGGTGTCCATCAAGGGTCGGATTAAGACCATTGCTCTTTTTGAAATATGTTAATTGCCAGGACTCGGGCACAGAGGTCATGATTCCAACCTTTGCAGAATACACAAAACTTGGAAATGTAGTAAAGAGTGAGGAGGATAGGAACAGACTTCAGGACGAGAGAACCGGTGACATGGGCCGACGCATGGCGGATGAAATTTAATGAAATGAAGCGTGAAGTGATGCACTCTGATTCGAAAAAATGTTGGATGGGGCAATACTACCCAAATGGTGCAACTTGAAAGAGTATGTAGAAATAGATAGATCTGAGGGTGCGCTTATGCAAATCTTTGAAGGAGGAGCATAAGTTGATCCGGTTGCTCATGCATGTGGGAACCTGGTCGTTATAAATAATGGCATAGTGTACAAGAACAAGCAAACTTTGGTAATCATTTCTAAATCACTGGTTAGGCCTTACATTGCCATGGTTGAACCTGATCCATGAACATTTGCATCATTTAACATTTATCCAGGATACTGTCCTGGATATGACTAATACCATTATTAACAGCAGAATCCAACAGAGTCACATGTAAACTCACTGATGCATCAGTAATTGTTATGTTGGACTGATTCCCTTCTCACCCACAGAGCGTTAAATGGCTTCACTCCCTTGTGAAGATGCTGGTGTGTGAGCAGCAGGGAGGGAGGGCTGGTTGTTTCCTTTCCCACACATGCAGCAGGTGAACGCACTTTCCTAGATATGTTTCCAACTGAGCCAGTGATCCACGAAAAGAAATCCCTGCCTCCCACACCACTGTTTGATTCACGCATTCAACTCATTGCATTGATCAGTCATTCCTCTATCACTTCTAAATTCTGCCCCTTTCACGAAACACCTGGAGCAGGATGAAGCTGCATTGATCAGCTGTCTAGTTCCCTAGACACTGGGGTCTGACTAAAACAATTTCAGCAGCTATTCTTCTATTAGCTTAGAATTCTGTTCGTTCACCAAGAATCTGGGGCAGTGTAAAACTGCATTGATCAGCTGTTCCTCTATTACCTGGACATACTGTCTAGTTTACTCGACACTGGGGTCTGAGTAAAATAATTTCAGCAGCTATTTTTCTATTAGCTTAGTATTCTATTCGTTCACCAAACACCTGGGACAGGATAAAGCTGTATTGATCAGTCAATCCTTCATTACCTGTACATTTTATCCCATTGACCGAACACCCGGGGCCAGTTATAGACACTTTAATCTGCTCATCCTCTATTACCCGGAAATTTTATCCTATTCGTCTGGGGCAGGGTAGAGAAAAAAAAAATAACAGATATTCCTCTGTTCCCTGTGCATTCTGTTCTCTATTCACAATCTGGGTCAGGCTAACGATATTTTGTACAGCTAATCTTCTATCATCGGAACCTGCACATAAATGCTTGGAGTGCATGTGTGTAAAAAACACAAAGTGTGGTTAATAAGATTTTCACGTGCGAATATGACGTTCTGGCGATGTCTGAGACATGGATCAACATAAGTAATGATTGTCGCTGAATATTCATGGCGGCAAGGCATTCAGGAAAGAATGGGAAGGAAAAAGGATGGGTGGCCGTTTTGATTAAGAAAAAAATGCATTGCTACACAGAATGTCTTTGAGGGATCAAAGACAGAATTTATTTATTTAGAATTAAGAAAGAAAATGAAAGAACTATTACGCTACTTGATGCATGTTATGGGTCACAAAATAATGCAATGTAGATAGAGGAGCAGAATTGCAAGGAAATTAACGAGAGACTAAAGCTAAGGAATAGTTATTAAGGCAGATTTTAATTACAGCAACATTTCATGAGACAGTGATTGTATTAAGAGTAGAGATGAAGGGAAATTTTAAAGCCCGTTCAGATGCATTTTCTTGAGTACATCTGCTGCCTAACCAGGCAGGAGACTTTGTTGGATCTAGTCCGGGATTGTCACTGTCGAGAAGCAGCTCAGGGACAGTGATCATAGTATTTTACTGCTTAGATTAGTTTTGCAGAAAACAAGGAACAATTTAGATTTAATAAAAAATGCTTTTCGTCCAGCCTCACTCACTGTGAAGTTGGGGAAGAAGGTAGTAATTCATTGGTTTATTTCTGCGTCTGAAATGCAGCTTCGAACTGTTGTTATTTTAGAGAAGTAAGGCTGCAGTTGCCTTTAATGATCTCGCACAAATTCAACAAAACAAAAATCTGGAATGTGCAGCTTTGAGCGCAGCTTTATGAAACGCCAGGGCTGGAAACTGCGAGTGAAAGGCACTGCATAGAGTTTGAAAATGCACAGAACTGAACAGAGTGACCAGAAATGTAACAGGGCTGTGAGATAATGGCCCGCATTTTGCAGTGAGCAGCGAAATGACGACGTTTGTTGCAGCATGTACCACCGACCAAAGAATCTGGGAAGCCTCGCAGCGAAACGCATTGCAGTCGAAGTGCGCCTTCGAATGACGTCACGAGTTGCAGACACGCCCCTTGAGGCCAGTCTTCAGTTCAAAGGCAGGTGAGTGCTCTGTAATGATTTTAAATACTTAAATATTTATAACAGTACAGTTTAATTCGTTGCAGAAAACTCTCTTGGAACCTCCTGCTGAATCTTGCATTATGAGTTTACAAGGCTTTATTTTAGAAGTTTAAAATGTTGAGTTATGGATACATGAAGAATGATGTCTAAATATGATTATGATATGGCACCAGCTGTTTTGATGGAAGATTTATGGATAGCTCCAAGATGCACTTTACATTAAAAACAGTCACTGCCTCAATTATAGCTGGTAAACTTTAGCACCACAACATAAATGTAGATGAGATGAATGACATCGGATTTGAACTGATGATTCTTCATTGTGCTTTAATGCAATACTTTTAACAAATTACAGCAATAGGACGAGAGCACGTTCAATCGAAATAAGGCATCAATAACTTATTCAAAAAAAGGTCAAATAACACTAAAATGTTACCAAGCAACAGGCAAATTACTGGAAATGCAATCATACCTGCATTTCTGATTTACAGCGCTTTGTGTTCTAGTCAAAAATTCTTCAAACAGTTTTTCAGAGAGATAGAGAAGTAGAACATCATCAATCACAACGGCTCTGCCTTTTGTTGACAATTATTCACAAATGTTACATTTCTCCATGGAAATTCAAGGAAATAGGAATTGTTCTTTATCCAAATTTAAAGCAAACATGTTAAAGATTGCTGTAATAATTCCACAATCTCCATCTCCCCCACACCGAAACATTACTGAACCTCCCTTTGCTTTTTGTTTCGACAGTCTCCCTCTCTCACGCCCTAAATTATGCATTTCAAGGACTTTGAAGGCTTCTTTCTGAAAAAAAAATCTGTCATTCACATTTGGAAAAATGGCACACAATATAAGGAGGAGCTCAAATTCTCCCCATTGGACACTGAAATCATGCTAAGATTCGAAGTGAAAGTTAAAGAGTAGAGCTCCATTTCATGCACATAATTTGATGATGTTTATGGATGTAGGTGCATTCCTGAGCAGACTCTGTGCCAGTTCTGAATAAATCAACGTTGAACGATCTGGGCGTACTAGTCCACAGGTCACTGAAAGTGGCAACGCAGGTGGATAAGGTAGTCAAGAACGCATACGGCATGCTTGCTTTCATCGGTCGGGGCATAGAGTATAAAAATTGGCAAGTCATGCTGCAGCTGTACAGCACCTTAGTTAGGCCACACTTAGAATATTGCGTGCAATTCTGGTCGCCACACTACCAGAAGGACGTGGAGGCTTTGGAGAGGGTACAGAAGAGGTTGACCAGGATGTTGCCTGGTCTGGAGGGCATTAGCCATGAGGATATGTTGGATAAACTCGGATTGTTTTCACTGGAATGACAGAGGTGGAGCGGCGACATGATAGAGGTTTACAAAGTTATGAGTGGCATGGACAGAGTGGATAGTCAGTAGCTTTTTCCCAGGGTGGAAGAGTCAGTTACTCGGGGAGATAGGTTGAAGGTGAGAGAGGCAAAGTTTAGAGGGGATGTGCGAGGCAAGTTCTTGACACAGAGGGTGGTGAGTGCCTGGAACTTGCTGCAGGGGATGTGGTGGAAGCAGGTCCGATTGCGCCGTTTAAGAGGCATCTTGACCAATATATTAATAGGATGGGAATAGAGGGATACGGTCCCTGGAAGTGCAGAAGATTTTAATTTAGGCAGGCATCAAGATCGGCGCAGGCTTGGAGGGCCGAATGGCCTGTTCCTGTGCTGTACTGTTCTTTGATTTTGTCTTTTGTTCTGTGATACTTGACATGTTGCAAAGACAGGCAAAATGAAATACAATGAAATACAATGTAAGGTGGCCCTTATATTAGATAATGCATATGGATAATAGTTAATGAAGGATCTTGGCACTAAAGAGTAGGAAATTGAATCAGTATGGGTAGACAAGCGAAATAAAAGAAGGTAAAACGTGTAAGAGCGGTTTATCGGCCTCCTAGACAGCTGTGCGGTTGGATAATGTATTTAACAACGACAAATAAGAAGGACAACACATGCCTGCCTTGCCAGAGTTGCACATCAAGAAAAGAAAGAATCTTGTAACCAAGGTTGACATTCAATGGCCCAAACGGAACAGCCCCAGCCATATAAGTACTATGGCTACAACAGCAGGTCAGAGACTGGGATTTCTGCTGCGATAAACTCGCCTCCCGACTCCCTAAACTTGCCCATACTCACTTACCTGGATAACTGCACTGTAAATGTAAGCATGCAGAACTGCACTTGTCAACATTCAATGTAGCGGTGCGAAACTGGACCTTTCCACAATAAATGTAGCCCCGATGAACTGGACACGTCCACACTGAAAGTAACTGTGCAGTATCAGAGGTGCACACAGGACCATAATTATCTCGCCATCTGCACACTCGATGTAAATATGTTGAGCTGGGAAAGATCGTATTGGCAGTAGCCGTGCTGAATTTGCCCTGCCCACATGCAATGTAACCGGATGGAACTGAAGCTTTCTCACTGAAAGTAACAATATTGAACAGGATCTGTCCGCTCTGGGGGTTCAGTTCATCAGGGCTACATTTATTGTAAGTATCAGCGTGCTATTTGTATTTGTCTCTACCGAACAAAATTGTACTGAACTTGACGAGTCAACTCTGAATGCAACCGTGTTCAATGGGACTTTTCCGCACTGAGAATGAGCGTATATAACTGGGCCTATGCAGGTGTAATGTAACCGGAATAACTCTCTCAACACCGAGAGTAAACTGCTGAACTAAACCTGAATATAATCGTACTGAACCAAACATGTGCACACAGATTATTATGCTGCTGATCTTGAACTGATGACACTGCAGATCAGCGCGCCGACCTTGAGCAGTCCATACTGAATGTAAACGTGCTCAAATGCACTTCTGCACACTGAAAGTACCGTGCTAACCTAGATCTGCCCAGACTGAATATAGTCAGTTGCGTTGAAGTGGATGCACCCTCTCAGAGAAATTTGGACCCGCGATTACACAGACTGGAGCTGAATAGTGATCAGGATCAACAACTTGGTCCCAGTTTCCTTCAGACCAACATATCTTTGAATATTTGTGCCTTGTGCTGTTGGCACTTAACTCAGAGTTAAAGGGTTTAAACCTGGGGATTCCTCATATACCAAGTTCACATGCACCACTGCAACTGCCTAATAAACTTTTCATTGTGCTAACTGTAACTAGGAATATACTGTAATCTGGGTATTTTACTTTATAGCTGTGCCAGGTCCCTTGAAAAATATTCCATTCCATCAAAACAAAAACACGAAACCGGCAGCAGCTGCACTAATCTGCTTGTTTCAATTAGTGTAAAAGATCAAAATATCCAGTTATCTCCCTGGAGAGTGACATCAGGCACAAATAGGACAATCTTTGAGTGTAGTTCAGAGCGTGCTCAGAGTTTCTGATAGAAATGCATGGATCAGCAAAAGGTCTCGTGTTTGCCATTTACTATCCCGTTCTTGCAGCTATCGGGATTCCAGGTAAAATATTGCAGTTAGTTATTAGTTACGAAAATCATTGATTAGCTCTGTCACTGCTCGTACCTACCACTAGCGTATCTCTTTATATTATGGATAGCCTTTCTCCCCTTTAATGGGATACTTCCTCTATGTTAATGGAAAGATTTCTTCCCTCCAATTGTTGGAATTTTATTTACTTTACTGGATATTTTTTTCACTTTAATGGTATTATTTTTCCATTTCAATAATGCAGTTTCTTTGAAATTTACTGATTTGTTTGTCATTAATGCTAAAATTTCTCCCTTTAGAAGTGTTATTTCTCACCATTACAAGTATTATTTACTTACAGTACCAGCGTAATTATTCCCGCTTTCCAGTATCACTTTCCACTTTGGTGGCAGAATTTATCCTCTTCAGTTGCATTTTCCCATTAACTGGCGCATTGTCTCTGATTTAAAAGTATAATTTAGTGCTTCCAACTATATAAGGGCTCCTCTTTGCGTGTGCCATTTCACAGTGCAAATGCAATTCGATTGCATTATTCCCACTGTTACCCTGTATGAAGTATCACACCATTATCACGGTATCAATGGATTTCTATTGTGTTGCTGGCACTGTGAACATGGACGAATTATCACACTGTTATCATGTTGTAAATCTAGCTCTATTGTCCTATTACCACTGGTACTGTGGGTGCATTATTACCCTGTTATCACGGTGTAAATTGAGTTCTATTGTGTTATTGATACTGTCACTGTGTGTGAAACATCACACTGTTACGACAGTGCACATCGAGCTGTACTGTATTAATGACATAAACAACGGCTGTCTGATTTGCACAAATGACTCACTGATGGAAATTATTCAACAATTATATAATTCCTGAATCAATTTCATGAGTAAATTCGTTGATGGGATATTATTGGGAATCGAGCTATTAACAGACCCATAAGCAATGAAACAAGTGGCATTTTTATGAATTAATCTGTACTTACCCTAATTTCACAGAGCGCAGTGTTTCTATTCTCAGTCTCAAGCTGGCACTGCTTCAGCCCCGCTCTCCTCTTCAACATTAACTGCTGCTAACTGTTCTACAGTGACTATTACTAACTCCGAATGTTCCTTCTTCTCCAAGCCCTTGGCCATATGCTGGACTATTGCCGCCTTCAATCTTTTCGTCATATCTGTGTGTCTGTTTAACTGGTGGCATCTCTCCCACCTGAGTAAAATAAAGTTTGAATTTCAATATCCATGGAAGGACAAAACTGGTTATCTCTGTTGACATCACATTTATAGCTTTGCCACATGATCCTGCACGAAAGACTATCGCCTAATCTTTGGGGGTACTTGTTTCTGTGTTTAAAAATATAATTTGTATCAAAACTAAGACAGGTCAATAACATTAGTACGTAAAATAATACAATCAAACAGAATGGAGAACAAGAAGGTATCGGAAACCCATTGAAACCAACATGCGAAAAATAAACAGACAAAAAGACCTTTCCTCAAATGAGACGTCATCATCCATCTCGTCCACGGGTACAGATTGACACCCAAGATCCCAGCTGAGTAACGGGAGAAACGTTTGGAGTTATCCCTGCATCTTCAAATATATCCCCTCCGCAAAGTGAGAAGACACGAAATGTCCATTCAGTTCTTTCTGTTTGAGGATCTTTTCAAACAAATAGACAGTAGAAATTCACCAACAGTGACCCATTTTGCTGTAATTCGTTGGATGAGAGCCTTTTAGGTCCTGAGCAGGATATAATCCGTTTTAAATGCAAGTTTTCCCTAGTTTCCTGTTAGTTTCCACTTTTATTTTCTGTTATTGTATTATTTACCCTCTTAAATATCTTGTAGAATATGTTACTGATGTTATTTTTCTTGCCTGTTTGCTGTTCACATGTTGAGTTCAAAGGGTTTCCGATACCTTCTTGTCCTCCATTATGTTTGATTATATTATTTCACTGGACGATAGTTTTCTATGCAGGATCATGTGTCAAAGCTATAAATTTCACACAGAATTCTGTAAAACGGATGATTTTGTCAGGAGTCCGACCAATACGTTTCCTGTTTTCTCTCGCTCACACACATTCACTCTCCCTCATTCTCGCAGTCTCTCTGTATGTATTACAGCTAACCTGGCAGTGATTGTGATCTTATCCCGAGGAAGATGCGGTCTCTCCAGATGTATAACTTACTACCTTTTTGGATAGGTATATGGATAAAGGAGAATGATGGGGTATAGATTAAATTGTCCTTGACAGAGGACAAAGGATCGGCACAACATTGTGGGCCGAAGGGCCTGTTCTGTGCTGTATGTTCTATGTTCTATGTTCTATGTTCTATGTACCTGATGTCCATGGCAGTAACGGATCTCCTGGTGATGATAACCGCAGTGATATTAAACCGGATTGTTGGTATTTATTTCCCAGACAGTTTCCTGTTCATTACACCGATATGCAGTCTGTGTATTGCCATAAACTTTGCGATCATGGATAGTTCTGCCTGGATAACAGTCGCTTTCACCTTTGATCGATATATGGCCATTTGTTGCCAAAAGTTGAAAGTAAAATACTGCACTGAGAAAACGGCAGTGCGAGTTATAGTAATCGTGTCTACACTGTGCTGTTTCAAAAATGCCTTCATGTATTTTATTTATAAACCTTTGTATATTATTAACAATATACCCTGGTTCTGTAGCATAAAATTGATGATGTATGCGTCACCTGCATGGACTGCATATGACTGGATTCGTTCCATTACAACCTCTTGTCTCCCATTCATTCTGATTTTATTGCTCAATGCTCTGACTGTTAGATACATTCTAGTGGCTAGTAGAGCGCGCAGGAGACTCCGAGCTCACAGCAATGGAGAGAATCAGAGTGATCCAGAGATGGAGAAGCGGCGAAATTCCATCGTTTTAATCTTCTGCATCTCGGGCAGTTTCATCCTGTTATATTTGCTAATTCTTATAAATTTCCTTAATGTTCGGATTGCGAAACTGAATTACTTTTCCGGTTCTAATTTCAATGAATCAAATTTTATTATGGACCAAAGCGGATATATGTTTCAGCTTTTGAGTTCCTGCGTCAATCCATTTATTTATGGAGGGACCCAGAGAAAATTCAGAGAAGAGGTAAAGAATGGAGTGAAATATCCACTAAGTGTAATTGTTAACTTGTTTAAATGATGAAATAGTACAATCCACCATGAATTCCATTGTATATTCCTTCCATTGCTGTTCTTGTGCATGTCACACACTGCCTCTCATTGCACGTTCCCACAGTTGCTCGATTGTAATGGTGTCCTTGTGTCTCTCTACGTTGGAGATTAGTTGAAGCCTCATCCACACATAGGACATGCGTACGGTTTCTCCGCATTGTGAATGGTGCAATGTTTTTTTAGGCGGTGTCACTGGTTAAAGTTTTTTCCACAGTCAGTGGACTAGAACACTCTCACCAGAGTGTGTGTGTGTCTTGGTGTTTTTTCCATTCACACCGAAACCTTTCCCACAGATGGAACAGACAAACAGTTTTCCTCTGTGCTCGGTTCTGTAGTACACTAAGGAATCCCCTCCTCTCCTTCCCATGAAGGTATTGTTATGAAGGAACGTTGGAACAGAACGAGGCCATTAGCCCTTCGAGCATGTTCCACATTGAATTAGACCATGATCAGTATAATAACTCCATTTACACGCCTTGTTTTCGTAATCCTTCATATCCTTGCATAACCAATGGTTTATCAATTTCAGTGCTCAAATTTGCAATCGACCACCATTCTCAGCAACTGTTTGGAGAGAGAATTCCAGATATCCACGATCTATTGTGTGAAGGGGCGCCTTCAGAAATCACCAATTAATGGCTTAATTCTAAATGTACATTCAGCCTCCTTGTCCTGGACTTTACGATCATAAGAACAGGTTTCTCTCTACCTACCCTACCAAATCCATCAATATCCTTAAAGGTTGTGTCTGAGTTCAGTTCTACACTCCCTGGTTCCCCTTCCTGTCCTTTTCTGAAGGTGCTGACTCTGACTGGGTTCACTTCCACAGTCACTGGTTCCCTCTCTCTTTCCTTCCCTGAATGTGCAGTTTCTGACTGGGTGCAGTTCTACACTCACTGGTTCCCCACTACTTCCCTGAAGGTGCTGACTCTGACTGTGTTACGCTCTGCACTGACTGGTTCCCTCTCTCTCCTTTCCTGAAGTTGCTGACTTTGGTTGTTTTCAGTTCTACACTGACTGGTTTCCCACCCTCTCCTCCCTGAAGGTGCTGATTCTGGCTGGGTTCAGTTGTACAATCACTATTTCCACTCCCACTCCTCCCATAAAGATTTTGACACATAGAAATAAAATATGATGATAGGACGAATCCATTCATCTCTTCCAGCCCACCCGCCCATTCAAACAGCTCGTTTATGATCTGTATCTTATCTTCATCTGTCTTCATTCCTTGCCTAACAACATTCTGTCAATCTTAGTTTGGAAATTTTCACTCCACCCACAGTCTGAATGGCAATTTTTATGTGACTAGATTATATTGTGTTGGTTATGTTAATGGACGAGTAAGCCTGACACCTGGACTGATGATCTAAATACTTGACTTCAAATTCCACCATTGCAACTAGCGAATTAAAGTTCAGTTAATTAAATAAAGTTGGAATAAAAAACAAACTAACTAAACTACGGATTGTCATAAAATACTGGCTCACTAATGTCCTTTAGACGAGAACATCTGACGTACTGAACCAGTCTGGTCTATGCGTGACTCCAGAAAAACCGCAATGCAGCTGACTCTTCATTAATCTCTGAAATGGCCCAGCAAGACGTTCAATTGTATCATACAGTAGGAGAACACATACTGAGAATAAAACTGGGTCGTTCTTTGAGCTGGATATCACATTAGAACACGACAAGGTCAACCATAAAAAGCAAGGGGATATCTGATTTGCTCTTAGAGACAACCTATATGGATAAGACAGAGTGCAACCATTCCTTGATTCTTCAATTACATTATTCTTCATCTACACCTGGGGGCATGTTCAAAATTTGGGAACGCTCTCCCACAGACAAGTCAGTAACATATTCAGAGAGGACAGACCCACACTGGCACAGTGGTACACAATTGGGAGAGATTGGTCCTGGGAGTCCACAATATAGCTTTACGACCGACAGCTCCAGTCAAATCCCCCAATCAAAATATAGGATTCTGATTGTGGTGGGAGAAACACACTGTTAATTCAATCCCGTCCCTCCACAGATCGCCTAACATATCATTTTAAACTTTACAAATTAAAGAAAGACCCAGCCAAACTGTACTATCTATTAACCCCCTAATGAGGCTAACCAAACCAGATGTCTTTAAATCAACAAATTAACAGTTGAATGAAAAGAACAATTAAATTCTTAAGCACTATGAAGATATAAGGAACATTTAAAATAGAAAATAAAATAGAGTCCTTGCAAATGTACAGTCCAATGTTGCTTGAAGTCCTCACAGCCGTCCGATGAGGAAAAAAAATGGTTCTTGCACAGCAGAGCAGTCTGTAGTCTAATTCCAGCAGTAAGTGATGCTTTCCTTCCCCAGCAAATTTCAACAATTAACTTCTTGCAAACACTTTTTAAATGAATCAGTGAGGCGTTAGAATGTTTGAGGATAAAAGGAGAATATCACAGCTGTACTGCGGGAGGACACCTCGGAGGGGTGGAGCTCAGGAGTAGGAAGGGTGCAGTCACGATATTGCGGGTTTACTACAGGCCTCCCAACAGTCTGCGGGAGGTAGAGGAGCAGATACGTAGACAGATTTTGGAAAGATGTAAAGGTAACAGGGTTGTAGTGGTGGGTGATTTTAACTTCCCCTATTTTGACTGGGACTCACTTAGTGCTCGGGGCTTGGAAGGGGCAGAATTTGTAAGGAGCATCCAGGAGGGCTTCATGAAACAATATGTAGATAGTCCAATTAGGGAAGGGGCCGTACGGGACCTGGTATTGGGGAATGAGCCCGGCCAGGTGGTCGAAGTTTCAGTAGGGGAGCATTTTGGGAACAGTGACCATAATTCCGTAAGTTATAAGGTACATGTGGATAAGGATAAGAGTAGTTCTCGGGTGAAGGTGCGAAATTGGGGGAAGCCAATTATAACAATATTAGGCAGGAAATGAAGAATTTAGATTGGGGGCGGCTGTTTGAGGGTAAATCAACATCTCACATGTGGGAGTCTTTCAAACGTCAGTTGATTAGAATCCAGGACCAGCCTGTTCCTGTGAGGAAGAAGAATAAATTTGGCATGTTTCAGGAACCTTGGATACCGATGGATATTGTGAGTCTAGTCAAGAAGAAAAAGGAAGCATTCATAAGGGCTAGAAGGGTGGGAACAGACGAAGCACTTGGGGAATATAAAGTCATTATTCACCAAAGAGAAGGACTTGGTGGATGATGAGTCTGGGGAAGGGAGTGCAGATAGTCTGGTTCACGTCATTATCAAAAAGGAGGAGGTGTTGGGCGTCTTGCAAAGCATTAAGGTCGATATGTCCCCAGGCTGATGGGATCTACCCCAGAATACTGAGGGATGCAAGGGAAGAAATTGCTGGGGCCTTGACAGAAATCTTTGTATCCTCATTGGCTACAGGTGAGGTCTCAGAGGACTGGAGAATAGACAATGTTGTTCCTTTGTTTAAGAAGGGTATCAAGGATAATCCAGGAAATTATAGACTGGTGAGCCTTACGTCAGTAGTCGGGAAATTATTAGAGAGGATTCTTCGGGACAGGATTTACTCCCATTTGGAAACAAATGAACTTATTAGCGAGGCAGCATGATTTTTTCAAGGGGAGGTCGTGTCTCACTAACTTGATCGAGTTTTTTGAGGAAGTGACGAAGATGATTGGTGAAGGAAGGGCAGTGGATGTTGTATATATGGACTTCGGTAAAGCCTTTGACATGGTCCCTCATGGCAGAATGGTACAAAAGGTGAAGTCACACGGGATCAGAGCTGAACTGGCAAGATGGATACAGAACTGGCTCGGTCATAGAAGACAGAAGGTAGCAGTGGAAGGGTGCTTTTCTGAATGGAGGGCTTTGACTAGTGGTGTTCCACAGGGATCAGTGCTGGGACCTTTGCTGTTTGGAGTATATATAAATGATTTGGAGGAAAACGTAGCTGGTCTGATTAGTAAGTTTTCAGATGACACAAAGGTTGGTGGAGTTGCGGATAGTGATGAGGATTGTCAGACGATACAGCAGGATGGTTGTTTGGAGACTTGGGCGGAGAAACGGCAGATGGAGTTTAATCTGGACAAATGTGAGGTCATGCATTTTGAAAGATCTAATACAGGTGGGAAGTATACAGTAAATGACAGAACCCTTAGGAGTATTGACAGGCAGAGAGATCTGGGCATACAGGTCCACAGGTCACTGAAAGTGGCAACGCAGATCGATACGGTAGTCAAGAAGGTATACGGCATGCTTGCCTTCATCGGTCGGGGCATACAGTATAAAAATTGGCAAATCATGCTGCAGCTGTACAGAACTTTAGTTCGGCCACACTTAGAATATTGCGTGCAATTCTGATCGCCACACTACCAGAAGGACGTGGAGGCTTTGGAGAGGGTACAGAAGAGGTTTACCAGGATGTTGCCTGGTCTGCAGGGCATTAGCTATGAGGATAGGTTGGATAAACTCGGATTGTTTTCACTGGAACGACGGAGGTGGAGCGGCGACATGATAGAGGTTTACAAAGTTATGAGTGGCATGGACAGAGTGGATAGTCAGAAGCTTTTTATCAGAGTGGAAGAGTCAGTTACTCGGTGTCATAGGTTTAAGGTGTGAGGGGCAAAGTCTAGAGGGGATTTTCCCGAGGGGGAAAAAAACTACAGGGCCACGTCACTAGGCATCGGATGCCTCATATTTTCGAGAATAAGGTAACATTTGGACAAGGGAAATCTCGTGCTGATAAACGTCTTACCCCATCTGATGAATCTGTCGATAATCCTTCATGTTGACCACACGTCAGAGCAAGTACTGTGGGTGGGGGAATTCAATGCCTGTCACTAATAATGGCTTGGTAGTGTCAATGCTTCCTGAGCCCTGAAGGGCTTAGCTGCCAGTCTGGGCCTGCGGCATGTGGCGGGTTAACTAACGATGGAAAATCCTACTTGACTTCGTCCTCACGAATCTACCTGTTGTAGATGTCTCTGCCCCTAACAATATTTATAGGAGTGACCAGAACACAGTACTTTTGGAGATGATGTCCTGTCTTCACTTGGCGGATACACTACATTGTATTGTGTGGCACTACCACCAATCGAAATGGGATAGATTCAGGACAGATCTAGCAGCTCATATCTCAGATTCTGTGAGGCACTGTGGGCCACATCAGCAGCAGAATTTAATTCCACCATAATTTGGCACCTTATAACCTGGTATTTTCTTCACGCTGTCACTACAATGAAGACAAGGCAACTAACACTGGTTAAATGAAGAGTGTAGCAAAGCATGACAGGAGCAGCACCGGCGCACCTGAAAATGAAGTGCCAACCTGATGAAGCTACAGCACAGGACTACATGCATGCAAAACAACGGAAGTAGTATGCTATTGACAGAGCTAAATGACCCCACAAATAACAAATCAGATCAAAGCTTTGTAGTTCAGTCACATCTAGTCGTGAGTGGTGGTAGACATTGAAACAACTAACGGGAGGAAGATGAGGCTCTATGAACATTCCCATTGTGAATAACGGTGGAGGCCAGCAAGTTGGTGCAAAAGACAAGGCTGAAGAATTTGCAACCATCTTCACCCAGAAGTGCCGTGTTGATGATCCATCTCAGCTTCCTCCTGAGGTTCCATCATAGATGCCTGTCTTCATCCAATTTGACTCACTCCTCGTGATATCATGAAACGGCTGAAGGCACTGGATACTGCAAAGACTATGGGTTCTTACAAGGCCCTGGCAGTAGTACTAATGACTTGTGCTCCAGAAAAAGCAGCACCCTTAGCCAAGCTGTTCCAGAACAGCTACAACACAGACATTTACCTGAGAAGGTAGACACTTGCCCAGATATGTCCTGTCCACAAAAAGCAGGACAGATCCAATGCAGCCAATTACCGCCCTATAAGTCTGCTCTCAAAATGATGGAAGGCGCCATCGACAGTGTTGTCAAGCGGTTCCTGTCACCACTAACCTTGCTGCCAATGGAAGTCAAGTCAGGCGCTGTGTAGAACGGGGGCCGATCAAATACTGCCCGTTTTGTGCCACCGCCCAAGCCGAATTTCTAGCCCTTTATCTCCTCAAGAAACTATGATTTGAGCATTTATTGGTGCTCTAGCAATTTTAAGCATGAGTGATGGGAGTGTATTGTAATTTATATTGTATTTCTCCCTTCATGAGGTGTGATGCATTTGATGAATTCAAGACCAGTAGTATATTCTCAGTAGCTGTAAGATCAGCTACAAAAGAACTCGCATGAGTTCTGTTAAATGGTTATTCCCCCTTTCAAGCGGAGAAAATTCTAAATGGCAACTTTGAGATGGATGTATACCTCACTGCATGATTATCTTTGCAGGTATTTTTAGTTTCCTTATTATCAATTCTACTGATACTTATCTACTTATGAGCCTTTCCCGTGTATGAAGACGTTCCCTGCCCTAATTTCTATGAATGGATGAGGATACAATCCTCCACCCACCAACTCTCTAACAGAGTGAGATGTATAAAGATGAACTGGCAGCTGTTGAAGTCAATCACTGTGATTCATGAATTAATTTGCCACCATCAGACTTCTGAGCTCAGGGTACATCAGGTCCAGCTCCGATATGAGAAGTTGGGTACAAGAGGGTTGGGAGCTGCTATTAAAATGGGCCCATACGTTCAGGGCAGGTTTTGGATAATGGTATTGATATTTTACAGCGATTGGTGTTGGGATGTGACAGAGACACACAAAAGTGATGAATGTTCAAACTTTTGTTTCCAGCTGAATGTTCTGCTATTCACTGTTTTATAACCCAGCAACACAGGCTTTGCAAGAATGTCATTGTCGATTAAATTCATTCATACAATTAAAGCATTTTCTGATATCAATACATTGCTTCATCACAAAACAAATGCTATCTGCTAATAACACCACATGATAATGGCGGTGCTTTATAACCACAGTAATGCTGTTTCAAGATAAGGGGCTGTCAGATTCAGAGGGAAGCATTGATCAGTTCTTTGTGGTGCTCTAATCGGAGCTGTCCCTGAGATGTCCATGTGATCCTTACCAGCGCTGGTTAGTCATTGAAGCGATGGTCGATTTTAACCCTTCCTATCCCAGGAACGCCTATAACAAATGCGTGTTTACCGCCCCGTCCACTGGAGGAAATGAATTCAGAACAAATTTGGAATTTCCCGGATTTAACATGTCAATTTCCCGCACAATAAATTCGTTCCGGAGCGGGGATGTCATGCCAGTCAGGAACTCAGTGAGGCTGCAAACAGTAATCACCCTGCAGTTAGCCCATTATCCGCACACTCTGAATGTACTGGATGGTGATGCAGACGTCTGCTCGTTAATGTGTCAGTGTCTGAGGCTCCACCGTCATAAGTCGAATCCATTTTTGTATCTAAAATCGAAAAGAAAATTTATCCGGCAGTCAATACCAGCAAGTTCACATAAATATCGTTGTAATGCTTCAAATCCAACCATATGAAGTCTGCAACATTCCATCAAGCACTGAATGCAACAGTATATTGGAGTTCAAACAGGAAATAAGTGAAGAACATGGAGGACTGGAATGAAGAATTAGATGTGTTCATTAGATTGCAATGTTGCCCCTGTGACGGAACTCATGGCAAATTTTAAGTCAGTTACATTCAGAATATTTGGAGCTCTGCACGTTGAAATGTAACGGGGGAGGCTGTCTACAGTAAATGTATCCGAAGGCTGGATATGCTCTTGGTCAAGGAACTCTGCACCTTAACAGACCGACATGGATTGACAGCAGCAACAGCAACTTCTGATACTTTTACAAGATTTACTAAATGTTGTTATGGATGTGTCACCCACAGTGAATTTGACAGTTATTCTGACCCACATCAGAATAAGAAGCAATACTTGAACTATGTATGTCATTGTGTGCTAACGTGTTTCTGGTACGTGTATCTCCGTGTTTGTATGTGTGCTTGTTAGTGCACATTACTTGCACATGTTCTGCACAATTTAACATCCTTTATGTGACCAATGGTGCAGGTAACAAGAAACAACTCTTGGATCCACATGAACTTGCATTAGGTACTGACAGCAACTTTGGTTTTGATTTCGACTCGAGCTTCTTTTATCCTCTTTAATTGCCCTGAAATGTGCTCTGATCTATTTTCTTTTAACACCGTAAATGATGGGATTGGAGAGCGGGGAGCTGATGCAGTGAGAACCAGAATCAAAATACGGATATTGCAGGACATGAATTAATTCTGCAGGATAGAACAGTGAGATAACTGGACACAAAATATATGGACAAAACACAAGTGGGAGACACAAGTCTGGACGGCCTTCTGCTGCTCGTCTGTGAATTCATCTTCAGAACAGCAAACCCGATGGTACAATAACTGAAGTTAATGAAACAGAAAGAGCTGAGTAGATCGTCCAGATCGTGACGTTCAATGATAAATTGGCCACGATTATGTGGATGCACACCATAATCTCAATCACCTTGACCATCAAAAGGGCACCGCAGGGTGAGGCCAACGGGCACTAAAGCAACAGAGAATGAAGTGGTTCTTTATTAAATTGTTTGTGTGATCATGATTGAATATCGCAGCTACATATTGATCATTAGCCACGATAGATAAAGTTATAGAGTACCAGAATCACAGAATTGTTACAGCACAGAAGGAGGCCATTGGCCCATCCTTTCTGCACCGGCTCGCCAAAATAACAATTCAGCCATTCACCCATCTTCTCCACATAACCCTGCACATTCTTTCCTTTCACAGAACAATCTAATTCCCTTTTGAATGCTTCAATTGAACCTGCCTCCACCACACGCTCAGGCAGTGCTTTCCAGTCCTGAAACACTCGCTGCCTGAGAAAGTTGTTCCTCATGTCGCTTTTGCTTCTCTTACCAAATACTTTAAATATGTGCCCCCTCGTGGGAACAGTTTCTCTCTATCTACTCCGTCCAGACCCCTCATAATTTCGAATACCTCTATCAAATCACCTCTCAGCATTCTCTTCTCCAAGGAAAATGGTCCTAACTTCTCCAATCTACCTGCATAACTGAAGTTTTTCTTCCCTGGAATCATTCTTGTGAACCTTTTCTCTACTCTCTCCAATGCCTTAATGAATTTGCTAAAGTACAGCGCTCATAAATGTACGCAATACTCCAGCTGTGGCTGTCAAGTTGGATAAATCTGCGCATAGACCTGCGGGCTACATTATGTATTGTATTAATATTTCATGGCAAATTGAATTATTTCATATTTCCAAATATTTATTTGAACAAATTTTGAAAATGCTTCCATAAAAGCAAAATACTGCAGATGCTGGGAATCTTAAATAAAGTTCATAGACCTGAAACACTAACTCTGTTTCTCTCTCCATTGATGCAGCCAGACCTGCTGAGTATTTCCATCATTTTCTGTTTTTCTTTTAAATTGATAGTTCTTCCATCCAGTTTCAAAGTGGGACCCTTTCACCTGTTAGGTGAACATGATGACTACAACACCAACGGAAGTACTATGGCTGGTGAACCTTAGGAACATACTCAGAACACTAACCTGTGCAGTCATGCTGCACTTCAGGAATGGCTTTTACAGAAAGAGATTGTCTGTTTGGGAAGTCTGTGGAGATTGGTGAATATGGATCTCCTAATAGAATCATAGAATGACACAGCACATTTGGAAGCTATTCTGCCCACCGTACCAACACTGCTCTTTTAAGGAGCTGCTGAATTAGTCCCACTTCCCCACTCTCGCCACATAGTCCTGCATCTTTTTTTCTTTTTCACGCTTGGAATTATCCAATTCCCTTTGAGAGCTGTGGTTTGAGAAAAATAATATTGAAAAAGGCGCAGGAGCTTCTGCAGTGTTGATACAGAGTGTCCGAAAATTGACAAAGTTTCCCTAACCCAATGACACCAAGAATAGAACTCGGGGTGTTTATAGAGTTTAGAAAACAAAATGTATTTATCTATGGAAATGAATTCAAACCAAATGTTTGGAAAACGTTTCTTCCGATCAAACAAGTTCTTATTTCACTGAGTCTGTCTGCAAAATTTCATTAAATACCCTCATTAATAATTCTGTTGCAAAGGCAGTTACATCAAGAAGACAAAGTTTTGCTACTGCTATTACAGATGTGCTGGTTTACCCACTTCCAGAGTATTGTGCATAGTTCTGGGCCCAAGATTTAAAGGATAGGACGGCACAGTGATGCAGTGGTTTGCACCGCAGCCTCACAGCTCTAGCAACCCGGGTTCAATTCTGGGTACTGCCTGTGTGGAGTGTGCAAGTTCTCCCTGTGTCTGCGTGGGTTTCCTCCGGGTGCTCCGGTTTCCTCCCACAGCCAAAAGACTTGCAGGTTGATAGGTAAGTTGACCATTATAAATTAGGTATAGGTAGGGGGATATAGGGACAGGTGAGGATGTGGTAGGAATATAGGATTAGTATAAATGGGTGGTTAATGGTTGGCAGAGACTCGGTGGGCCGAAGGTCCTGTTTCAGTGCTGTATCTCTAAATCTAAAATCTGATGCATATTGTCCTTGGAAACAGGGCAGTGATGATCTACCAGAATGTTCGAGGATTCTAATGGTTAGAGTATGAGGCAAAATTAAATAAAGTAAGTGTGCACTGCTTGGAATGTAAAAAAGTTAAATGGTGATTTGTTTCAGTGTTATTAGGAAAGGAATTAATAGGGTAAATTCAGAGAAGATTTTTTTCACGTGATCATTGTGGATACGATGCTTATTTAGAAATATTGCTGGTAACTGTTAAATGGCTTGGGAGTATTTCTGTACCCCATTATCACATTCATTGGCCAGTCTAACGGTTGACAGCATTGAACGGGTTTGGTATAAGAGGTGCTGAAAAACTTTATCAACCATTTGACCAGTAGGTTGTTTTAAACGTGATGCTTTGTGGCCTCATCTTGAAATGACTTTCTCTTCAAGATCCAACGTAAGTTGAAATGCAAATCTGACTGACAGACAAAGGAAAATCAGTCATTAGTGTGAACATAGCCCATGGTGCTCATTTTCAGCTTCATAGCAGATCGCTTTTGAATAAAGTGATATAAATTTTCATTGATTGTTTTTTAGTTGTACGTCGGAATACTTGAAGTCGACAATTGCAGGGATGTTGGGAAAGAATAGAGGAGTGGAAATAACTGGATTTCCCCTCGAATGAGCCAGCACAGACCTGATGGACCAGAGTCCTCCTTCTTGATTCCTTGACTCTATGAATTTCCAGTTATCTCTGAACAATGTAAAATTGCATTTGAGAAAACTAAAACAAATCCTGTGCCCACTTCCATCACCTGTTATCAGTGGTCTGCAACAAATCCCATTGCACACACTGAGTCCACAATTGACACTCAAAATCAACACAATGAAAGTAGAAGACTGTTGTGTGCATTGGTGTGTTATTTATCAATGTGTTAGCGTGTATCTGTGATGTTTATAAATGTATTTATATGCAATTGAATAGCAAGAGAGAAATACAGAAGCAGAAAATATTTGTCAAATGAAGACAGGGCCAGCTGAAAAATGAGTAACCAATACCGATACATTTTGCAGATTTCGAAGCAGTAGATTGGGTGGTGCAGTGATTAGCACTGCAACCTCACAGTTCCAACGACCCGGGTTCAGTTCTGGGTGCTTCCTGTGCGGAGTTTGCGAGTTCTTAATGTGACTGCGTGGGTTTCCATGGGATGCTCCGGTTTCCTCCCACAGTCAAACCCTTGTAGGTTGATAATTAAATTGCCCCTAGTGCAGGTAAATGGTAAGAGAATGGTGGGGATGTGGTAGGAAATATGGGATTGATGTAGGATTAGTATAAATGGGTGTTTGTTGGTTGGCACAGACTAGGTGGGCCGAAGGGCCTACTTCTTACATTTTATTTATTTATTTTATTTGGAGATGCAGCACTGAAGCAGGCCCTTCGGCACAGTTTCAGTGCTGTATCTCTAAATAAATTAAAAAGGTTGATGATGTGCACTTACAGTGAATCCAACCAAAATGACATCAACAAATCAGAACATAGCTGCACGTAAGTGCAAGTCTAATTTTGTTTACACTGAGAAGTTTAGTTTTATTCACACTGATCACAATGCATGACTGCAGCCTTCGGTGGTGGTCCAGTGCCTCGAATCCAGTGCTTTCACAAGGGGGACCAGACTTAATTCCCGGTCAGGGAAGCAGTTCTTATAAAACAATGAATCCATCAGATTATTTTTCCATCATAACTATTAATAATTCATGACATTCTGTTTCACAATGAAGGAAATGCTGGCCTGGTGTCCAGGTACCTATCGCGTATGATGTGCAGATGAGAACTGCTACATTGAGTAAACATAAGTCTTATGGCCTCAGTTCAGAGAGAATGTTAAGTCTGAAGATGAAATGATGAATCGTCTGCACTGACTCACTTTGCCAAATATGTCACTGTTCCAAACCACACAAGTCACGCGGGCAAAATAGCTTTCACAAAGTCTTTAATCTCCTAAAGAAGCTTCCAAATTTCCTCCCCTGAATTTTCAGAATCAGATAATTCTCACAAGGATCCATCTGGATAGATACCAGTCACCCTCAGCATCGAGGAAATGCCATTCTCATTCTGTGACGGTGCCGAGTTTTGTTTGGTCAGTAGGTTTCACATCGTCACAACCACAAATTCTCAATATCACGTTTCCGCGAGGGGAAATTCACAAACAAATTTAAAATAGTTCTGACAAGCGAGGCTGATTAGGTATACCCAGCATTTAGCGCAGCTGGACAGGGCTACCCAGAAACTATCATAGCTGGACAGGGCTAGACAGGATCCAGCAGAGCTGGACAGTTATACCCAAGAACTGTCATAGCTGAACACGGATGCTCAGTAAACGGCAGAGCAAGTCAGGGATATTACAGGAGTATAACAGCTAGACAGAATACCAGTGAATAGCACAGCCAGACAGTGATTACCAGGGACGAGCACAGCAGGACATGGATACCCAAAGACTAGCAATTTACTTTGATTAAAAAAAAATGAATCCACTTATACGTTGCTGCTATCAAGCCCAAAAGACGTTCTCCCTACAAACAAATGAGCAACGTGGTTTATGAATTTCAGTGCCGCACTATGTAGACCATATATTCCAATGGCTGGTGAATCGTATCAAACAGCACATCCCTTCGTCTGTTTCAATAAGCAAAGTATCGATGATACTCAAACAGGACTTCTTGCAAAACTCAGAACAGAATGTCCAACGTTAGTTGTGATTCCGGAATTGGACAGCATTTACTGAACAATCGTGAATGTGCTAAGAATTACGTTAACTACCAATTTAAGATTATCACTCGGAGTTACAATGAGGCTCACTTACACTTGCTAGAAGCTGCATATATTCATAAACAGGGACCTGTCCTCGAAAGGCAAAAGGAACATATCCCGTTATTGCACTTTTTTTGAAGTAAGTAAAGGTGTGAGGGACAATAGCTCCCTGGTGCATTCTCCATGGCAACACCTCGACAAATCAGGGTCGATTTGCCAACCAATCAGCACCCTCTTCTCATGCAACAAGATTTGTTGCTCCCTTTGAAACTTGGCCTTCTTGTGTCTGTACTGATGAGTGCAAGAGAAAAAGCTTCGACAGTATGTCTCTTTTTTCAGCAATGCTCCAGTTCTGTACTACCAAGCGACTATAAAAATAAGTTAATAGATGCAGGTAAAACATCATTAATTTCATCCAAAGTGTTCTAAATTGTTTTGCCTAATATCAGCTGTATGATAGGTACAAATTAAATGTAGCTTCACATGCTGTGATGGTGTGTTCTACTGTTTTTTTATTCATTCATGGGATGTGGGCGTCACTGGCCAGGCCAGCATTTATTACCCATCCCTAATTACCCTTGAGAAGGTGGTGGTGAGCTGCCTTCTTGAACCGCTGCAGTCCATTTGGGGTAGGTACACCCACAGTGCTGTTAGGAAGGGGGTTCCAGGATTTTGACCCAGCGACAGTGAAGGAACACGATATAGTTCCAAGTCAGGATGGTGTGTGACTTGGATGGGAACTTGCAGGTGGTGATGTTCCCATGTATTTGCTGCCCTTGTCCTTCTAGTTGGTAGAGGTCGCGGGTTTGGAAGGTGCTGTCTAAGGAGCCTTATTCATTGCTGCAGTGCATCTTGTCGATGGTACACACTGCTGCCACTGTGCGTCGGTGGTGGAGGGAGTGAAAGTTTGTAGATGGGGCGCCAATCAAGCGGGCTGCTTTGTCCTGGATGGTGTCGAGCTTCTTGAGTGTTGTTGGAGCTGCAACCATCCAGGCAAGTGGAGAGTATTCCATCACACTCCTGACTTGTGCCTTGTAGATGGTGGATAGGCTTTGGGGAGTCAGAAGGTGAGTTACTCGCCTCAGGATTCCTAGCATCTGAACTGCTCTTGTAGCCACGGTATTTATATGGCTACTCCAGTTCAGTTTCTGGTCAATGGTAGCCCCCAGGATGTTGATAGTGGGGGATTCAGCGATGTTAATGCCGTTGAATGTCAAGGGCAGATGGTTAGATACTCTCTTTTGGAGATGGTCATTGCCTGGCACTTGTGTGGCGTGAATGTTACTTGCCACTTATCAACCCAAGCCCGGATATTGTCTAAGTCTTGCTGCATTTCTACACGGACTGCTTCAGTATCTGAGGAGTCACGAATGGTGCTGAACATTATGCAATCATCAGCGAACATCCCGACTTCTCACCTTATGATTGAAGGAAGGTCTACTTCTATATTTGAATACACAGAATCAATCTCCATTAGTTTCTTGGAACCCAGCCACATAATTTATTTCTAATGATTTGGATGGAGGCAAATACACCATCTAATGTGTTCATCATTTTAATTGCAATAACTACTTTTAAAGAACTTAATGGATAACAGCGCAGTTGGCAATGTTTGAGGATATTTTCTTGCTGATAAATCACACACTGAGAACCGAGAACTGTGCAGCAATGAATACTAAAGGCAGACATAAAGAATTACTTTGTCCCTGGGTGGCCTAGAACCACCCGTTTTCAGTGAACAGGCGAGCTTTTCTATCATGGCAACACAGACACAGCTGCAGGGAAGCGCTGTAAGACAATTAGACCAGTGGGTCAGAAAGATAACTCTTCAGATTGCTGCGACCAGAATCGCAATTGTCTTCTATCAGTTTTATATTTTCATAATAAAGGACGAAACATTCATTGTGAATACATTTCAACAATCTGCTCCCACCCACTGCAGACACATCCATGTCATTACAAACCAGCTCTCCCACAATCAGTGCCATCTCCCTTCAAACTTTTTGGTGACTTGTCTGTCGCCAAGTATTCTGATTGTCCCGAAGTCAATATTCAGTTTAAATTCCTAATGTGCAGTAACCAGGGTGGGAGAGGTGTGGTGAAGGCATTTTTCTTTACTCGGTGCTTCGTTGTGACCTGGTTCTGGAATGAACTGCTGTAAAGGGCAGTGAAAGAAGATTCAATAGTAACTTTCAAAAGGGAATCGTTAAATATCGATATTACAGGGCAAAGGGGAAAAGGCAATGGCGTGGAATTAATTGGATCACTCTTTCAATCACCTGGCATTAGTCCGATGGGCCACATGGCCTCAATTTGCACTGTGCAATTATATAATTCTGTGTCCCATCCTCGACCGCAGCCCCTAACCCAAGGAAGCATTTCCCGATCTCTTGCATATTCCTGTTGATGCCTGAATGACGGTAGTATTTGTCCAATCTTGCAGAAAACTTGCACAGTCCAGGAAGCTGGAAGTACATCTAGAAAAAAGCCATTCTGGAGCTCAGTCGTATTTTCAGCAGCAATTGCGATAATGGGCTGAATTCTATCAGCCCCTCGACGTCGCGGGCCACGTGGGGTGCGAGGTAGGCGGTAAAATTCTGCAGAGAGAGGCCCGCCTAGAACTCCAACATCGATAAGGGCCCGCAGCATATTACCGGCGGTAATTACCTTTCCAGGTTATGCAGCCCGCCACCTCTTGCTACTTACTTCAGCATATTGCGTTGGACTGGCGGCATTCAGCTGCCAGCCCCTTGAAGAACAGAAAAGTCGACGGATCATCAGAGGCAGAAGTGCTCGGCAGTGAAGGTAAATCCAGGTATACGGGGTCTCAATCTGCATACTGGAAGGAAGGAGGGCCGGGGATTACAGGGGTCTGACCCTTACTGTAAGGGAGGAGGGATGGGGATTACAGGGGTCTGACTCTGCATACTGTAAGGGAGGAGAGACGGGGATTACAGGGGTCTGACTCTGCATACTGTAAGGGAGGAGGGAGGGGCGTATCACAGGGGTCTTACTCCAAGGGAGGAGAGAGGGGGAATTACAGGGGTCTGACCCTGCATACTCCAAGCGAAGAGGGAGGGGGGATTACTGGCTCTCGTCTTCAGACGTTTAGGGAGCCACTGTGATACCCCCATCCATAAAGGTTGTCAGCTCTGTGCCACTGATTTCTTCTGTCAATGAAGGAGCAATGGCACTCGAGTCATCCTGTATGTGGTGAGTATGCCGGAGACGGTAGGCATGTGAAGCTTATATGTCTGGCAGTCCAACAGATGTAGCTTGTACAATCTTTATGTGGTCATGCGGTGTCACTCTTCATGAGAGCTAAGACGGGCACATGCCACGCCACATAGCTGCTGCATGAAGGCACTCAACATCAATCTCTGCCATGTCTGGAACCGCCAAAGAATTGAAGGAACCGAGTTGAATTATAATTTGGAGAAGGAGATCGTTCACCCTATATTCATTGATGCGCTTCTTGAGAGATTCCATATGCGCTGTAGGCAAAGCGAACAGGCAGCTGCAGCCCAACAGATGCCCCCGGTCGTGAGCAGCAACACGGAAGGAGAGCTCACCACTACAGATCGCCGTCCTTTTACAGGTCCAGCATTACATTCCTGCAGATGTCAGAGCGCCCGTGTCAGAGGCGGATGTCGAGAGAGGCAGTGACACATCTCTGTGCCCTGCTGAATGATTGCCTGCAGCCCAGGCGCTTTCGGCAACATCCTATGCCTGTGATCCTCAAAGTGACAGCGGCTGTCAATTCTTATGCCTCTGCATCATTTCAGGGGCCTACCAGAGACCTTTGTGGGTTCATACAGTCAGCAGTGCACCGCTGCATCAGGGAGGTCATCGATGCCCAGTTCCAGAGGGCTGCTGAATACATTCATTTCATGACAGACCCTGAAAGCCAAGCCCAGAGGGCCACCGGTTTCGACTCTATCGCAGGATTCCCACAGGTGTAAGGGATCATAGATTGCACACATGTGGCCATCAAGGTTCGAGCCAGGTGGCCAGATGAATACATAAACCATAAGAACTTCCACTCAATCAATGTACAACTTGTATGTGATCACTGGAAACGAATCATGCAAATCTGTGCCTGCTTTCCAGGCAGCTGCAATGTTGCCTCCATCCTGCGCCAGTCTCAGCTTCCATTGCTGTTCACTGAAATGGCTCAGATGGAGGGGTGGCTTCTTGCAGACAAGGGCTACTCCTTGCATACATGGCTCCTGACACCAGTGAGACACCCCACCACTGCTGCAGAAGGGAGATCAACGGCACCCACGGAGCTACAAGAGCCACCATTGAGCAGGCGATCCGCATAGATCGGCTGGTGCCCTGCAGTGCAAGCCAGAAAGGGTAGCTCGCATCATTGCTGTCTGCTGTGCTCTGCAAAACTAAGACACGGAATAGGAAGGCAGACCTTGCAGGATGAGGAGAAACATGAGCAGGACTCATCCTCGAACGATGAGGACGCTGAGGACTTACAGTAGGAAAGGCACATGGGAGGACAGAGAGCATCCAGGCACCGCATGCAGGACGAGCAGCGAGCTAGGGATGCATGGCAGCGCCTCATTGAGCAAAGGTTCTCCACGCCATAGGAACCACTGCAGGCTCAGCACAACACACAGCACCCTCGTTCACCTGTTGTGTAGCAGTCCACATCTGCAACATCCTTGCATCCACCATTACTGGCAGCAGAATACCGAGCCATTGTTCATATTACTGCATCCGTGGAGACGCACATGAGTGATACTGACATGGCAGTGCTGTTATTCCATACACTGGCAGTTCTAAAAGGCCAATGATGTAATGGGAAGAGCCACGATCGGTACATGTTGTCACAGTTCATTCACACATAAAAGCAACGCACATGTTAGCGAAGACGATTTTGATTTCGTCCTTTCTGCATTGTTATCTCACCCATGCAGATGTTTTGTGGAATGTTTGCGGATTCTCCTACATGGTTCCACTTCTGCGCTAGCAGTCTGACTGTAGGAAGGCTGCTGATTTGATTGCCATTTGGCTGTGGATAACTTTGGCAGTCGTGCCCTGTGTGCACGAGGCCTAGAGGGCCTAGCGGGTCAGACAGCAGCAGAACTTGGTCACAGAAGTGCAACATAACTCTCCACGAATTCTGCCTGACCTGCTGACTTTCTCCAGCACTTTCTGCTTTGCTGCCAGATTGACAACAGCCCCACTCTTCAACAGTGAGGTAAGTATTTCTTTGATAGCTGTCAGGAAGCTTTAAATTGGGCGGCAGCACCTGTTGTACAGCTGTCAAATGTTTCTTCACTGCACTGGAAGTCCGGTCTCTTCCCACGTAATATGGGGATGGGGGGGGGGGGGGTGGTGGTGGTGGAGACTGGCACGTTGCAGTGATGCTAATGAGCCTCCATGCATTGTAATATCACCGGGGCTCAGCAGGGCCACTGAATGTGGGCCTGCCACAGAATTCAAAGTGCACCACTGCCAAGCGCGGCCCTCGATATAAAAGTTCAGGCCACACTTTCTTCCCGGTATGAATGATAGAATCATAGAATGTTTAAGGCATAGAAAATGGCCATTTAGCCCATCGTATCTGTACCGGATGAAAAACGATCCCACCTTCCAGCATTTGTTCCGGAGCTCTGCAGCTTATGGCACTTGAGGTGCATATCCAGACACCTTTTGAATGAGTAGAGGGTCTCTGCCTGAACTTCCCTTTCAGGCAGTGAGTTCCAGCCCATCGCCACCCTTTGGTGAAAAAGCCTTTCCTCATCTCCCCTCTATTTTTTCTACCAATCACTTTAAATCTATGCCCCCTTGCCACTGACCTCTCTGATATTAGCTGAATAAGGCCTTCACTTCCACTCTATCTCGGTCCCTCACAATTTTGTACATTTCAAATAGATCACCCCTCAGCCTTCTCTTTTCCAAAGAGAACAACCCCAGACTATCCAATCTTTCCTCAGATTTGCATTTTTCCAATCCTGGCAATATCCTCGTAAATCTCCTCTGTACACTCTTTAGTGTAATTACATCCTTTCTGCAATGAGATGACCAGAGCTGCACACAGTACTCAAGTTGTGGCCCAACTAATGAGTCATGCGTTTCTAGCATAACCTCCCTGATCTTATATTCTATACCTGGGCTAATAAAGGAATAGATTCCATATACCTTCTTAACCACCTTATCGACCTGTCCTACTACCTTCAGAGATCTGTGGATATTGACTCCAAGATCCCTTACTTCTTCTACACTTCTGGGTGTTTTTCATTAATTGTGTCTTCTTTTGCCTTGTTTAACGTCCCCAAATGCATCACCTCACACTTCTCCAAGTTGAATTCCATTTGCCACTTCTTTGCCCATCTGACCAGACCATCAATATTTTCTTGCAACTGACAGCTATTCTCCTCGCTATCTACCACACGGCCAATCTTTGTGTCATCTGCAAACTTCTTCGTTCCCCCTACATTTACGTCCATTTCATTAATATACATCACAAAAGCAGAGAACCTAGTACTGAGCCTTGCAGAACGCCACTGGAAACAGCCCTCTAGTCGCTAAAATAGCCATCAAAAGTGACCCTTTGTTTCCTGCCACTGAGCCAATTTTGTATCCGCCTTGCTGTATTTCCCTGGATCCCATGGAATTTTATTTTTTTAACCGATCTGCCAAGTGGGACGTTGTCAAAAGCCTTGTTAATATCCATGTGGAACACATCAACTGCACGACCCTCCTCCATCTTCCTTGTTACTTCTTCATAAAATTCAATCAAGTTGGTCAAACAAGATCTTCCCTGAACAAATCCATGCTGACTATCCTAGATTAATCTGTGTCTTTCTAAGTGACAGTTTATCCCGTCTCTCAGAATAGATTCCAATTATTTGCCCACTACTGAGGTTAGACTGACTGGCCTGTAATTATTCAGTCTATCCTTCGCTCCCTTTTTAAACAGAGGTACAACGTTAGAAAATCTCCAATCCTCTGGCATCACACCATTCTATAGTGAGGACTGGAAAATGATGGTCATACCCTCTGCTATTTCTTCTCTTGCTTATTTTAACAGCCTGGCATACATTTCATCTGGCCCTGCTGAGTTATCAACTTTCAATGATGCAAGTCCCATTAATATGTCCTCTCTCCCTATGTTCATTAGATCCAATACTTCACACTCTTCCTCCTTAACTACAATATCTGCATCGTCTCCCTCTTTTGTGAAGTCAGACGCAAAGTATTCATTAATAATCATACCAACATCATCCGCTCCGACACATAGGTTACCTTTTTGGATTTTTATGGCCCCTACTCTCTCCTTAGTTATCCTCTTATTCATAATGTATTGACAAAACACCTTTGGGTTCACCTTGACTTTTCTTGTCAATATTCTTTCATGCCCTCTCTTTGCTTTCCTAATTTCCTTTTTGATTTCACTCCTTCACTTTCTATGCTCCTCCCAGCTTTCTGTAGTACTGAGTTATTGGTGTCAGACATAAGCTTTACTTTTCTTCCTTATCTTACTCTGTAGCCTCCTTGACATCCATGGGGCTCTAGATTTGGCCGCATCACCCTTTTTCTTTGTGGGAACATGCTTACTCTGAACCCCTTGAACCTCCATTTTTAATGCCTCCCACTGTTCTGACATTGATTAACCTTCAAGTAGCTGTTTCCAGTCCACTTTCACTAAATCACTTCTCAGTTTAGTAAAATTGGCCTTGCCCCAATTGAGAACTCTAACTCCTGTTCCATCTCTGTCCTTTTCCATGATTATGTTAAAACTGACTGAATTTATGTTCACCACCACCAAAATACTCTCCCAATGTCACTCCTGCCACATCCCATCTTCATTTCCTAAAACTAAGGCTAAAACTGCGCTCTCTCTTCTTTCACTTCTCAGAGATTTGCCTACATATCTGCTCTCAGTCTCCCTTTGACTGTTTTGACTTCTATAGTACACACCCAGCAGAGTGATCGTCCGTTTTCTGTTCCTTAGCTCAATCCATATGGCCTCATTTAATGAACCTTCCAACATATCATCCCTCCTCACAGTTTTAATAGTTTCCTTGACCAAAATTGTTACTCCCCCTCCTTTTTTATCCCCCTCCCTATCGCGTCTGAAATCCCTGTAACCAGGACCATTGAGCTGCCATTCCTGTCCCTCCTTAAGCCATCTTTCTATTATAGCTACGATATCATGCTGCCACCTGTATTTCGGTGCCCTCAGCTCATCTGCTTTATTTGTTATGCTCTTTGCATTGAAATATTGAAATGAAGATACCTTTGTCAACTTTTAAAAAAAAATTCTAACCCACGTTTCCTCTGTCTTGCAGTCTCATCCCTTTCTGATTTTGTCCCCGCTGAGTCTACCCTCAGGTCCCCATCCCCCTGCCAAGCTAGTTCAAACCCTCTCCAACCGCACAAGCATGGCATGATGTTTTTCTTCAGGCTGTGTAATTGGTCGAAGTTCTTCCCCAGTCAGAACATTGGCACATTATCACTGAGATGCTTTTCCAGTCACACTGGCATTTGAAATCTGTTCCCAATGACAGATTTGACAATGATTATTTCATGTCTACTCAGTTCCATTCCATACTCACTGACCAGATTTTACAGTCTCAATAGCAGTAAACTGTGAGGCGGTCCCCACTATTGAGAGTCAGAACAGAACCACTAATTCAGGCGATCGCATATATGCTGAAAACCATAAATTCTGGTGCACCTCAATGGGCTCTGAAGGAGACTCTGATGATGTTCCGGTCGGGCTACTTTGAAAAGTGGCAGGGACCCGTATTTCGTTAATGTAGGCTGATTGCTCGCAAGGGGGCCTAAAGTACAATTAAAGTTAAGCCATTTCAGAAAACACTCCTTCACACAAAAGACAGTGGATATCTAAAATTATCTATCCAAACAGCTGCTGAGTCTTGTGTTCAATTGAAAATTTGAACTCGGAGATTAATAAACATTTGGTTAGACAAGAATGTGAAGGGTTACGGAAACGCATGGGACAGGCTCGAGGGGCTAAATGGCCTCCTTCTCTTCTTATGTTATTTCTTAGAAGTACCTTCAGGGTAAGGAGAGGGTGGGGACTCTTGAGTGCAGTACTGAACTGAGCAGAGAGAAAAACTTTTTGTTTGTTCTGTAAGAGGGAAAACATTTCAAACATCAGTGTGACTGGAAAAACACGAATACAGACACACATCAGGGTGAGTGTTCCAGTGCAGTGACTGTGGAAAGAGCTTTAACCAGTTACACAGCCTGAAAAAAAAATTGTGTCATTAACAATGGGGAAAACCTGTATACGCGTTTCATGTGTAGACAAGGTTTCAACTGATCTCCAAACACAGGGAGACTACGGTAAAACCATGGAAATGTGGGGTATATGGGAAGGAATTCAATTAACTGCCTGAGCTGAATATTCATTGACACAGTAACACTGGGGGGAAGCCTTTAATCTTCGCTATGTGTGGGAAGGGACTCAAATATTCCTCCCATCTGCTCTCACCTCAGTTTATTCACAAGGAAGCGAAGGTTTTTAAATGTTCCGTGTGTGGGGAGGGATTCAGTTGTTTATACCAATTGCTGAGTTTACCTGTCATTGTGGTGATTACATTTTGCTGTTCTTAACGATGTGGATTGTACCCAGGACTGTTTATTATTCTGGATAAGTTTCAAATAAGGCAAAGGTAATTGGTCAAGTTCAAACTTTGAAAGGCCGAATGCATGATTGATCAAAGTTTAGCCTAACTTCCTTGGTTTTCTACTTTATGCCTCCATTTATAAAGCCCATGCCCTATATGTTTTTTAAACAACCTTATCAACTTGTCCTGCTTTCCTAAAATATGTGTGTGCATCCACCCTCATATTTCTCTGTTCCTGCATTCCCTTTCAAATAGTACCATTTAGGTAGTATTGTCTTTGATAATTCGTCTTAACAAAATGTATCACTCACGCTTCTGTGCATTAAATTCTATCTGCCAAATGTGTGTCGATTTCGCTAGCCTCCTGAAGTCTGCTACTTTCTTCTTTACAATTTAATACATTTGTAAGTTTTCTCTGTATGTAAAGTTTGAAATAAGATCACATACACAGAAGTACTTAACTTATAAATATACACCAAAAAGGTCAGTGTTCCTAATATCAACCACTGAGGGACATACTTTCAAAAGTATGAAAATAACCTTGCACTGCTAATTTCTCCTGTCACTCTTTAGCCAATTTTATATCCATGTTGCCACCTCCACTTTAATCTCATTGGCTTCATTACTCCCAGCAAGCCTATTACACATCAATTTATCAAATACCTTTGAAAGTCCACAACGATATCAATCTTCATCAACTCTCTCCATTATTTCATTGAAGTAATTAATCAAGTTTCTCTGAAATGATTTTCTTTTTCATTCAAATCCCTATTTAGCTGCCATTTATTAACCTATGTTCTTCCAAGGGAAGGTAACTTTGTCCAACTTTGTTGGATGTTGCTCACTAGAAAATTGTTTTCCATTGATGTTCGGTTAACTACCCTGGATTGCCGGGCGCATGCCACTCCGCTTTTTTTTGAACAGAGGAAGAATATTTTGAGCCCTCCAGTGTTCTACTGCATCCGTAGAAGGTGATAAATTGAGACCAGATTCTCCACATGGTTCACCTTCAGCAGCCGAAAATACAACCCAATGACATTTCTGCATCGAGCACTGCCAAGCCATTTGTCTACTTTTATCCTGTCCAATTGTGCTAGCCATCCTTCTTTGCCGTACCACTGGCAGGTTGCTCCTCTTTTGTGAAGAAACATTCAATCTAATATCAGATTGTTTAAAATCAATATAAGCATTTAATGAATTTAATTCATAATTCAATGTCTGGTTGACAGAAGTTTATCGTCAATTGTGTAATTGTCTTGTATTATTAAAGAATTTGTTTTTTCACCAGCATATATACCCCTCCTTGATGACTGTATCTTCATGTTCAGGGAGACTTCTGTGTTACCATGACCCTGAAGGGTAGGCTGCCAGGATTACAACGAAATAAATAAATCATGTCATTTCATTAAGCAAAATGACACAAAATTAAGATGCATTACAACAAGCGCTGTAGATGGATGCAATACCAAAAGACATGCCTCGAGTGCAACAACTGCATAAAGATAGCAAATAGAAATTGAAGGTGGCAAGACAAGAACGAGTCAATACTTATTGTCCATTGACATTGAGAGATAATGTTAAAACAATGGATGGAGTGTGGCAATACTGGCTGCAAAATATCTAAGTATGCTTTGCTTCAGTTTAAAGCAATGAGGGAACAGTGACAGATTTGATCTGGAAATGGGAACCAGGGAGTCATTCAGAAAATAGCTGTGACACTTTTGACATGATCACCAGCATGGATGACGAACTGTTGGGCAAACTGCTGAAGAATCAATCTCAGAGGACGGATGAAATACATCCCAGGATATGTATGGAATAAGGGATAAGTTAGAAGGATATTGGGCAAAGATCTAGAAGAAATTATTGAATATTGGAGAGGCGTCTGTGCTATACCTATATATTTTTTTTAAGTTGAGAAAGAGCCCATGGAAACTATAGATCAATGAGTTGGATGTTCATTGTGGGTAAAGTTGTGGAAACCATTATGGAATATAAGATTATGGAGCATCTGGATCGAAATGTAACTTTATTATATAATCAATATATTTTCTTAAATGGTAGACTTTTGCTAACTTAATTCATCAGTTTTCTTGGATCGTGTGAGAGAGGGGGTGATAGGGTTAAGGTAGTGGATGTAGTGCACTTGGTTTTGTGCAGGCCTTTTATAAACTTCCTGTAGAAACGTTGGGACTGAAAAGAAATGAAGCGGAATCAGTCAAAATATTTTCGACGGGATTTGCAATAGTTTGATTGATAGAACCCAAAGGCTGGTGAAATAGGGATTGGCATCACCCTGGGAAAATGTTGCCAGTGGGTGGCGCAGAAAGCTGTTTTGACTGCTTTAGGTTATTAGCTTTTAAAATAATCAGGAAGGAGGAATCACAAGATAATGGACTGAATTTTATTGGGGCGCCATGCTCCACAGTGGCGCCCTTTGAACTTGGCAGCATGCTTGTATTTGCCGCCCGACGCCGAGGCCCCTTGATATTAATTGCGGGGGTTCCTTTCCATAGAGGCCGCGCGCCGCATCCCCCCAACTCCCCCCCACCCCCAGCCCATGTTACATGGGGAGAGGCGAGACATTCGGCGCAGCGACAGTATTGACAGTTGTGCAGCAGGTGCTGGGGTCCTATTTTCAGCGCGCCAGCACCTGCTTCCCCACAGCTGTCAGAAAACACTTACCGAACTACTGTAGAGTGGGGCTGCTGTCAATCTGGCAGCAAAGCATAAAGTACTGCAGAAATCCAGCAAGTCAGGCAGCATCGGTGGAGAGCAGAGTTGACTTGTCTAAGTTCACAGACCTGAAAGTTAACTCTGCTTCTCTCTCCACGGATGCTGCCTGACCTGCTGCGTTATCCCAGCACTTTCCACTTTGCTGCCACGTACTTACCCTGCTGTGTCCCAGTGTCCTGTGAAGTTGTGACCCTCTTCTCCCACTCAAATGTAACATTCCTTCTTGTAGACGTGCCGTACCTGGGTGAATAATCGTACATTTGCACATTCCAGGACGTGAGACTTCAATAGACCAGAAAAAGCATTACAGAGGTTTACAGAGAACACATTGAAACAAACGGGAATGCACCGGTGTCACAGCAATGTAAATACATCTTACACTAAATGTTCCTCACCAACATGTGTGTCCTTTTCTCTGTGCGAATGATGTATGCCAGCATGTAGCGCCAATGACACATCCCTTTGCACCGTTGGCCCTTCAGGAGAGCCAATGTATGCAATAACATTATTGCCCTGCCACCATTACTAATGAGCATCTCCATGGATTGGACATTGGCTCAGTCAGCTGCTGCCTCTAATGGTTAACACAGGGGTGCTGCAGATGTGAACTTGTGCACAGCAGGCGAGCAAGTGTGATGTCTGGCTTGCAAAGCTCATGTCGATTCCTATGGTGCACAGAGCCTTTGTCTGATAAGTCACTTCCGTACATCCGTACCTCACTGCTAGACCAGCGTGCAGAGCCTGGGTGCCATCTGCCCTCCCATGCGTCTTCCAGGTTGTAGGTCCTCAGTGTCCTCAAAGTCCGAGGAGGAATCCTGTTGATGTCTCTCCTCATCATGCTAGGCCTCGCCCCTATTGGGTGCATAGTTGTGCAGAGCAGCAAATAAAGGAGCTGCCATTTTGCCCCGTAGTACAGGGTATCACCCGATTCATACAGGCATTGGAGGCGCTCTTTAAACATGCCGATCTCTTGCTCAATGGTGGCTCATGTAGCTCAGTGGCTGACGTTGTATCTCTCCTCTGCAGTAGTGGTGGGGTCTCTCACCGGTTTCGGGAGCCATGTCTGCAATGGATAGCCCTTGTCTCCAAGAAGCCACCCCTCCATCTGAGCCTGTTCAGTGAACAGTGGTGGCAGCCGGGACTGGCGCAAGAGTCATGTATCATGGCTGCCTGAGAAGTGGTCACACATTCGCAGCAAGCTTCTGCAGTGATCACGTACCAGCTTCATCTAGATTGCGCGGGCTCCTTTAATGTGACGTCTGCACGTTGTAGCCTGCTGGGAAGCCTGATGTCCACATGAGTGCAGTCCACAGTGCCAGAACCAATGGCCCTCTGGGTCTGGCTGTCAGAGTCTGTCCTGAAACGGACATACTCACTGACCCTCCGGTGCAGAGCATTGGTGACCTCCCTGATGCACTGCTGACTGTGACCTCAGAAAGGTGGTCCATTAAAAAAGTTGCAGTGGCATCAGGCGTGAGGACCACTGCCACTATGAGTAAAGGCATGGGAAGTCCACGGGACCTCATGTGCTTACCATTAGCCTTCCTAATTGCATGCTGCACCTGTATGCTGGCTTTCAGTGACTTGATGTGAATGGAAACCTGGGTCCCTTTGTACATCTACACTTTCTACTCTCTTAGCATTTAAGAAATACTCTGCACACCTATTACTCCTACCAAAATGGATAACCTCACATTTATCCACATTACATTCCATCTGCCACATTCTTGCCCACTCACTAAGTCTGTCCAAATCTCCTTGAAAGCGCTTTGCATCTTCCTCACAAAACATATTCCCACTATGGTTTGTGTCAGCTGCGAACTTGGAAATATTATCTTTGTTCCCCACATCCAAATCATTTATATACATTGTGAACAGCTGGGGAACAAGTACTGTACCTTGTGGTAAACTAGAGTGAGCACGGGGAAGAACTAAAACTAAACAAGAGCATGTTACAATATTGAATTGTGTGGTGATGTGGCATTGCTTATACATTCTTAAATTCATACAATGGATAAGTATCGCAAAGGGAAGGATTATTTTTTACTGGGAGGGAGGCCGTGTGTGAGATGCACAAGAACATCAATGGATGGAATAGAATGTGCAATTCATGTTGGATTTTATATTTTTATCATTTAAACAATTCAGCAATTCGATTCAGTGGATACTTCACTCCATTCTTTAACTCCTCTCTGAATTTTCTCTGGGTCCCTGCATAAATAAACGGATTGACACAGGAACTCAAAAACTGAAGCATAAATCCGCCTTCCTCCAGAACAAAATTTGATTTGTTGAAATTGGAACCGGAAAAATATCTAAATTTCGCAATTCGGACATAAAGGAAATTTATAAGAGGTAGCAAATATAACAGGATGAAACTGCCCGAGATACAGAAGAGTAAAACGATGGAGTTTCTCCGCTTCTCCATCTCTGGATCAATCTGATTGTCTCCATTGCTGTGGGTCCGGAGTCTCCTGCGGTCTTTATTGGCCACAAGAATGTGTCTGACAGTCAGGGCATTGAGCAGTAAAATCAGAAGAAATGGGAGACAAGGGGTTGTAATGCGATGAATCCAGTCAGATGCGACCCATGCAGGTGACGTATAAAATGTTAATTTTATGCTACAGAACCAGGGTATATTGTCAATTATATACAAAGGTTTATATATAAAATACAAGAAGGTACATTTGAAACAGCTCTGTGTAAACACGATTACGATAACCTGAGTCACCGTTTTCTCAGTGCAGTATTTTATTTTCAGCTTCTGGCAACAAATGGCCACAAATCTATCAAAGGTGAAAGCGACTGTTAACCAGACAGAACTGTCGACTATCGCAAAATTTAGGAGAAAACGGAGGCTACATACAGGTGTGATGGACAGGAAACTGACCGGGAAATAAATACCAACAATTCGGTTTAATATCACAACGGTGATAATGACCAGGAGATCCGTCACTGCCATGGACATCAGGTAGTAAGTGATACATCTGGAGAGACCGCATCTTCCTCGGGATAGGATCACAATCACTGCCAGGTTAGCTGTAATACGGACAGTGAGAGTAAGAGAAAGTGTGAAAGTGCATGTGTGTAAGTGAGCGATAAAAGTAAAATTATGGGTCTGACTCCTAACAAAATTATCCATTTTACAGAATTCTGGGTACTGTTCGCAGCTTAGACACCTGACCCTTAGTGGACAACTATCAGATAACCTCCGGGCCCCTGTTCCTGTTTTTAAAATTATCATAAGGATTAAAAATCAGACATGTCAAAAACATTGGGATGTAAAATAATGCAATCAAACATAATGGAGAACAAGAAGGCATCAGAAAATCATTGAAACCAAAATGAGATCATCAAACAGGCAAGAAAAAATAACATCAGTAACATATTCTAGAAGATATTTAAGAGGGTGAATAATACAATAACCGACAATATAAATGGAAACAGACAGGAAAGTCGGGGAAACTTGCATTTAAAACGGATTATATCCTGCTGAGGAACTAAAACGCCCTCATTCGATGACTTCCTGTACAATGATTCACTGTTGGATAATTCCGCTGCCAACTTGTTTAGAGAGTGATGGACAATTAGTGATTTTCCTGAAGATGATAACTCAGATTGCTTCTCCAGTTAGTCCTCTGGGAACTTCTGAGTCAATTTGTACCAGTGGAACTGGCAGATGATGAGGTCTCATTCGAGGAAAGGACCCTCCTACAATGCAGCAATTCCCCAGTACTGCGCTGTACTCTCCACATAGATGATCCCCTTGGTCCTATAGTTGGTATTAAAATTAGTTTTTTTTACTCAGAAGCGAAAGATTTCACCAGTTACGCGACTTTATAAAATATGGAGAAATGATTGAAGACAAGAACAGTCCGGGAAATTGCCAGGGCCTTGGAGAAGAAAGAACATTCAGACTCCCTCGTGGTCACTGTAGCGTAGTTAGCAGCAACTAATGTGGAAGACGAGAGCCGGGCTGAAGCCCGTCTAAATTTGAGACTGAGAATAAAAACACTGCGCTCTGTCAATGGTGAATAACAGGAATATATAGCAAAGTAAGATGAGCACTGTGTTCTGTGAGTTTAGGGAAAGTGTAGATTAATTCATAAAACGGCCACTTGTTACGTTCCTCATATTTCTGTTAACAAATCGATCCCGAATAACGTTTCTTCAATAAATTAATTAATTAAATTAAATCACGAATTATTTAATTGTTGAATAGTTTCAATCAGTGAATCGTGCGTGAAAATCAGACATCCGTCCCTGCCATTAACACAATATACCTCTGCGTAACTCGTGATAACAGTGGGATAATTCTCCCACAGTAACTGCCAATAACACAATAGAATAACATTTACTTTGTGATAAAAGTGCAATAATTCACCCACAGTAACCTTGTCGACACACAATAGAACTACACTTACATAGTGATAGCAGTGTGATAACTCACCCACGGTATCAATGTCAGTAACACAATCGAACTACATTTACAACGTGATAATAGTTTGATAATGCACAGTAGCAGTGTAAATAACACAATAGAACTGCATTTACACCTTGAAATGACACAAGTAAAGCAGAGAAATTAAACAGTTAGAAGCACTGAATTATACTTTGAAGCAGGAGAAATGAAACCGCTAAAGAAGAGAAATTCTGCCATGGAAGTGGAAAGTGATACCGGAAAGCAGGAGAAATTCTGTAGGTAATGTAAAGAAATTATACCAGTAATGGGGGTGGGGAGACACTTCTAAAGAGGAGAAATTATATCATTAATGACGTGCAATTATATCAGTCAATAGAAAAAAAGATATGCTGTAAAAATGGAGAATTGATACTGTTGAAGTGGAAAAGAGTCATAATGGAAAAGGGGAGACATTCTATCAATTGGAGGGGGAAAATTCCCTTTAAGTTGAAGAAATTAACTCGTTAAAGGTAAGAAAGGATACCCATAACGTGGAGAAGCGCTGCTGACAAAAGAGAGCAGTGACACAGCTCATCAATGATTTCTGTAATTAATTAACTCCAATACTTTACCTGGAACCCCAATCGCTGCAAGGACGTGATAGTAGATAACAAACACCAGACCTGGTTGTTTTTCTTCAGGTTTGCACTTGCTGATGTTCCTTATTCAGTATATTCACACCTAATCTGTACTAATGCTTTGTCTTTCAACACACCATTAACATATTGTTTGCCTTTGCTCCGTGACCTTTTGGTCAGCTATGTGGCCTGGTCCAATCTGCACCTTCTCCTTTGTTATCTCTTGCCCAACCCCCACCTCACTTGTTTATAATCTGTGACTTTTCTAATATTTGTCAGTTCCGAAGAAGGGTCACTGACCCGAAACGTTAACTCTGCTTCTCTTTCCACAGATGCTGCCAGACCTGCTGAGTGAATCCAGCATTTCTTGTTTTTGATGCAAGTTTAGTAAGTGGTTGCAATGGTGAAAGGAAACCTCGAATACGAGGAATCTCCAGGTTTACACCCTTTAATGCTGAGTTTTATCATATTTTGAGATATAGCATTGAAACATACCTTTTGTCCACCGAGTCTGTGCCATCATCAAGCACCCATTTTTACTAATCCTACCACATCCCTATACTAGGAACAATTTATAATGGCCAAGTTACTTATCAACCTGCAAGTATGCGGCTGTGGGATGAAACCAGAGCACATGGTGAAAACCCACACAGTCACAGGGAAAGCTTGCAAACCCCACACAGGCAGTACCCAGAATCGAACTTAGGTCGCTCGAGTTGCGATGCTAACCACAACGCCACTGTAAGTACATTTAGATAAGGTATAACTGACCAGAGATATTCTGGCCCTGAAGGAAACTGCAGCCAACTTCTCGTTCCTGATCACTATTCAGGCTAGTCCGTCTGAACCTGGGCCACATGCACCTGACTCTAAATCCCCCTGAGATGGTACGTCCACTTCAATGCAGCTGACTCTATTCAGTGTGGACGGGTCCAGGTCAGCACGATACTTTCAGTGTACATCGATGCAATTCAGCACATTTATGTTTTGTGTGGAAACGTTCAGTTCAGCACGGTTGGACTCACTATTGATGGTTAAGTTCAATACTGTTATGCTCAACAGAGACATATCAAGTTAAACACATTGACATTTAGTGTGGACTGCTCGAGATCAGTGCAGTTATATTCAGTGTGGATGGGTCAAGTTCAGAAGGGCCATAACCCTTGTGCATAGGTTTAGTTCAGTAATGTTACATTCAGGGTACACAGGTTTAGTTCAACATGGTTACTCTCGCTGTCAACAGGTACAGCCCGGTTACATTCCATGTGCACAGGTCCAGTTGAGCACGCTAACTCTCAGTCAAAAAGTCCAATTCAACACTTGAATGGTCAAGTTCAGTACAGACTGGTTCAATTAGCACGATTATATTTAGTGTGGTCTGGTCTAGGTCTGCACAGTAACTTTCAGTGTGGACTGGTCCAGCTCATTTCACTCAGATCAGAGTGGATAGATCCAGTTCTGCATTGTAATTTTCAGTGGGGACAGCTACAGTTCCACCCAGCTCTATTGAATGCAGACAGGCCCAATTCAGCACGTTTACTGCCTATATAATCTTGGCCAGGTCAGCGTGCTTATTTCTAGTGATATAGTTGAACACGTTTACTGCCAATGTGCACATGTCTGATACTGCACAGTTAGTTTCAGTGTGGAGGGGTCCAGTTCATAGAGGTTACATTTATTGTAGTAACATCCAAGTTTCACACTGTTGCACGCAGCGTGGTCATGTCCATTTCAGCATGCTTACATTAAGTGTGCACAGATACAGTTAAGTGAGATTGTATTCTGTGTGGATAGGATTTGGGGATTGAGGAGGTGAGTTATTTGCCGCAGAATTCCCTGCCCCTGACCCGCTCTTGTAGCCACAGTCTTTATATGACGGGTGCAATTAAGTTTCGGCCATTGAATGTAAACAAGATCCTTTTATATCTTGATTATGGGTCGCTGTCAGGGCAGGCATTTGTTGACCATCCTAACTGCCTTTGATAAATACCATTTCCAACAAAAGAGCTGTTTCTGGGAGGCATATACATTACTCTCACATGTACTAGCTTCTCCTTGTTTTATTATATCTCTATCCGCCCATAATGATGTTATTTTATGTTATTTCAAAACAAGTTCCTTCCTTACTACTGTCCTTACGTGATTCTTTATAATCAGAGATATCATACCTCGTTTTTCATCTTGTCTTTGCGAAATATCAAGTACCCTGGAATATTTAGTTCCAAAACTTGGCCAACATGCAACCACGTCTCAGTAACGTTATTTGAACAAAGAACAAAGAGAACAAAGAAAATTACAGCACAGGAACAGGCCCTTCGGCCCTCCAAGCCTATGCCGATCCAAATCCTCTATCTAAACCTGTCGCCCATTTTCTAAGTGTCTGTATCTCTTTACTTCCTGCCCATTCATGTATCTGTCTAGATACATCTTAAAAGACGCTATCGTGCCCGCGTCTACCACCTCTGCTGGTAATGCGTTTCATGCACCCACCACCCTCTGCATAAAAAACTTTCCACGCATATCCCCCCTAAACCTTTCCCCTTTCACTTTGAACTCGTGTCCCCTTGTAATTGAATCCCCCACTCTGGGAAAAAAGCTTCTTGCTATCCAACCTGTCTATACCTCTCATGATTTTGTACACCTCAATCAGGTCCCCCCTCAACCTCCGTCTTTTTAATGAAAATAATCCTAATCTACTCAACCTCTCTTCATAGCTAGCGCCCTCCATACCAGGCAACATCCTGGTGAACCTCCTCTGCACCCTCTCCAAAGCATCCACATCCTTTTGGTAATGTGGCGACCAGAACTGCACGCAGTATTCCAAATGTGGCCGAACCAAAGTCCTATACAACTGTAACATGACCTGCCAAGTCCTGTACTCAATACCCCGTCCAATGAAGGAAAGCATGCGTATGCCTTCTTGACCACTCTATTGACCTGCGTTGCCACCTTCAGGGAACAATGGACCTGAACACCCAAATCTCTCTGTACATCAATTTTCCCCAGGACTTTTCCATTTACTGTACTCTTGAATTGGATCTTCCAAAATGCATCACCTCGCATTTGCCCTGATTGAACTCCATCTGCCATTTCTCTGCCCAACTCTCCAGTCTATCTATATTCTGCTGTATTCTCTGACAGTCCCCTTCACTATCTGCTACTCCACCAATCTTAGTGTCGTCTGAAAACTTGCTAATCAGACCACCTATACTTTCCTCCAAATCATTTATGTACATCACAAACAACAGTGGTCCCAGCACGGATCCCTGTGGAACACCACTGGTCACACGTCTCCATTTTGAGAAACTCCCTTCCACTGCTACTCTCTGTCTCCTGTTGCCCAGCCAGTTCTTTATCCATCTAGCTAGTACACCTTGGACCCCAAGCGCCTTCACTTTCTCCATCAGCCTACCAAATCAAATTATTTATTTATTTTTGTGTCAATACCTTGTCTATCTTGTTATAAATCATACGGGCATTCAGATTAAGTGGTTTTAGTTTAAAATTTCTGCCTTGTCCCCCGACTTTGCCTCATTTACTGATACGCAATTAATGTTAACCTCTCCGTTGCTGCTGTCATATTCTGCTTAATTTGACTTGAATCGCTACACTGCCCTGTGCCCTTGACTTTTCTGTTTACATTTATAACTTCTCCATCACTTTAAGCCTCCTCAACATTTTATCTGCAAGCTCCATTGACAACCGTAGCTATTGGATTCGACCGGACATTTGTCCCAGGCTAATGTAAGTGGATCTGATCCCAACGACACAGTTCCCTCTTTCCCCAGTACTGGAGCCAGTGACCCATGAAAATGAATGCCTGTTTCCCACATCACTGTTTGAGCCATGCGTTCAACTGATAGTATTGAATAGTTTATTCCGCCATCATTCATAAATTCTGCCCATTTCAGCAAACATTTGGGGTAGGTGAAACCTACGTGATCTGCTATTCCTCTATTATCTGGACATACTGTCCAGTTCACCAAATACTGCAGTCCAAGTAAAATCATTTCAGCAGTATTCTTCTATTAGCTTTGAATTCGCTTCGTACAACAAACACCTGGGACAGGGGAAAGCTGCACTGATCAGTCCATCTCCTATTACTTGTACATTTTTTCCCATTAACAAAACATCAAGGGCCACTATAGGGTGGCACAGTGGTGCAGTGGTTAGCACCGCAGCCTCGCAGCTCCAGCGACCCGGGTTCAATTCTGGGTACTGCCTGTGTGGCGTTTGCAAATTCTCCCTGTGTCTGCGTGGGTTTCTTCTGGGTGCTCCGGTCTCCTCCCACATGCCAAAGACTTGCAGGTTAATTGGCCATTATAAATTGCCCCTAGTATAGGTAGGTGGTAGGGAAATATAGGAACAGGTGGGGATGTGGTTGGAATATGGGATTCGTGCAGGGTTAGTATAAATGGGTGGTTGATGGTTGGCACAGACTCGGTGGGCCGAAGGGCCTGTTTCAGTGCTGTATCTCTAAACTAAACTAATGATAATGGGAGAATTTTATTACAGTATTGTTGAATGAGGTAGTGATTGTGTTAAGGGCAGAGATGAAAGGAATCTCTGAAGTGTGTTCAACGGAATTTTCTTCATCAGTATATTCCCTTCCCAATGACGAAGGAGGCATTGCTGAATCTGTTTTTTGTGTCCCTCACTTCTTGAAAAGGGGCATCACATTAACGGGTTTCCAATGCGCTGGGACCCTACCGGAAAACAGTGAGTTCTGGAATATTTAGACCAATACCATCTCTGTACCTCCTTCCTTTAAAATCCTTGGATGCAGGCCATCAGGTCCTGGCGACTTAACTACGTTTAGTCCCATTAGTTTGTCAAATACTTTGTCCCTCGTGATAGAGACTGATGCAAGATGTTTCTTCCCACTAGCTCCTTGCTTCTCTGATATCTGTGGGATGTTTATAGTGTCCACCACCGTGAAGGCCGATGCAAAATATTGGTTCAAGTTATCTGCCATTTCCCTGTTCCCCGTTTCTAAATTCTCCAGTCGCATCCTCCAAGGGTCTGTCGCAGACTTTAGCTACTCTCTTTTTATATACCCGTCGAAGCTCTTTCTATTTGTTTTTATATTTCATGCCACTTTACTTTCATAATTAATTTTCTCCCTCTTTATTAGCTTTTTCGTCATCCGCTGCTGGTTCCTAAAAAAAAAATCACAATCCTCTGGACTGCCACTAGTTTTCGCTGTTTTGTATGCCCTAGTTTTTGATTGGATACTCTCATTGACCGCTTTTGTCAACCAGGGTTGGTTCGTCCTTCTCATCGAGTCCTTCTTTTTGGCTGGGATAAGTTTTTTCCTGTGCGCTATAAAATATCTGCTTAAATGTCTGCCACTGTTCATCCACTGATCTTCCCCTTAGTCTATTTTCCCAGCCTGCTTTGGACAACTCTTTCTTAATACCTGCGTAATTGCCCTTGTTTAAGTTGAGGACACTGGTTTCAGACCCGAGTTGCTTGCCCTCAAACTGAATTTGAAATTCTACCATGTTGTGATCGCTACCCCCTCGAGGATCCTTAACTACAATATCTCTTACTAATCCTACCTCATTACCCTTTACTAGATCTAAAATAGTCTGTTCCCGGATAGGTTCTGCAATGTATTGCCCTAAGTAACAATCCCTGATGCACTCTACAAATTTGTCTTCCATGTTATCTTTGCCAATCTGATTTGTCCAAGAAATAGGCAGATTAAAATCACCCATGGCAATAGTAGCACCCTTCTTACATGCCTCCATTATTTCCCAATTTATACTTTGTCCTACAGTGAGACAACTCTTCGGGGCCTATAAACGAATCCCACCCATGACTTCGTCCCCTTGTTATTCCTTATTTCCACTCAAACTGATTCCACATCATGATCTGTTCCCCAAAATCACTACTCACCACTGCACTGATACTTTCCTTTATTAACAAAGCTACCCCACCTCCTTTTCCTTCATGCCTATTTTTCTGGAACGTCGACTACCCTTGAATATTAGGTTCCCAGTCTTGGTCACCCTGCAACCACGTCTCTGTAATAGCTATCAAGTCATATTCATTTATTTATAGTTGTGCCGTCAACTCATCTATCTTGTTACAAATGCTGTGTGTATTCAGATAAAGAGCATTAAGCCTTGATTTTTTACCATTATTACTCATTCTGGTTCTAATTTCTGCTGCACTCTTCTGCTTATATTTTCTGTCCCTTCCTTTGATTACTGTAAGCCTCTTCACTACCCCGCACCTCGGCTCCCTAGGTTTTTTTTTTAGATTTTTTAATCCTTCAGTTCAATTGAACCCTCCCCCCGCCCCCCACTAATTAGTTTAAAGTCCTATCTGCAGCCCTAATTATACGATTCGCCAGGATAATGGTCCCAGCGTGGTTCGAATGAAGCTTGTCCCAATGCAAGAGCTTTCTCCTTCCCTAGTACAGCTGCCAGTGCTCCATGAATCGGAACCCATTTCTACCACACCATTCTTTGAGCCACGCATTCGACTCTCTAATCTTATTTACCATATGCCAATTTGCATGTGGCTCAGGTAGTAATCCAGAGATTATTACCTTTGAGGTTATGCTTTTTAATTTAGCCCCGAGCTGCTCATAGTCCCTCAGCAAAACCTCTTTCCTAGTCCTACCTATGTCGTTCGTACGTACGTGGACCACAACAACTGAATCCTTCCCCTCCCAGTCCAAGTTCTTCTCCAGCCCAGAAGAGATTTCCTTCACCTTGGCACCAGGTAGGCAACACAGCCTTCGGGGCTCCCTGTCTTTGCTACACAGAACAATATCTATTCTCCTAACTATGCTATCCTCTATTATTGCTACATTTCTCTTTTCTCCACCCACCCTCCCCCACTTGAATGCTGCTCTGAACCACGGTGCTGTGGTCAATTTGCTCATCCTCCCTGCCGTCTGTGCCCTCGTTCACATCGGAAGCAAGAACCTCGTACCTATTGGATAAGGGCACTGGCTGAGGCTCCTCCAAAGCGAAATTCTGGATCCCCATACCTGCCTCACTCGCAGTCACACCCTCCTGTACCTGACCATGGTCCAAAGTTGATGTAATTAATTTAAGGGTGTTACTCCTGAAACACAGTGTCCAGGTAGCTCTCCCCCTCCCTGATGTGTGGCAGTGTCCGCAGCTCAGACTTCAGCTAATGAACTCTGAGACGAAGTTCCTGGAGCAGCCAACACTTGCTGCAAATATGGACACCGTGGATCCCACCGGCATCCACCAGCTCCCACATACGACAGCTGCAACACATCACCTGCCCAGCCAGCTCTATTGTATTTAATTAATTTGGACGTTAAATATTTGGATGTTTTATGCTATTTTTGGTTTAAATTAAATTAAATGTACCTGTTGAAACAATCAATTGTAATTAATACTTCCAGTCCTGCTCTGTGTTTATACTCTTATTATAACAGTTACTATTGCACTACCACGACTGAAAAAAAAATACCCAGCTTCCAATTTTAAACAAGACCCTCCCTGCTGGTCCCCCTCTCTACATATATATGGTATATTATAAAATCAGCCTTAGGTTTTAGTTTTTATAAAAATGAATCGATCAAGTCTTATTTTATATTAGATTAACTTAGATTACATTAAAAGTTTACGTCATACTCACCCCGGCTGCTTTCTGTTTCCCCGCGGTTACTTTTGGATTGTTGATTTGCCTCCGAACCTCCCGCTTCTCTCCCGTTGCTTCTCTCGGAATGTCCGAGGTTCTGGCGCGTTTTTTGAATGCTCCCCTCTCCCGTTGCTTCTCTCGGAATGTCCTAGGTTCTGGCTCGCTTTTTGAATGCTCTCCTCTCCCGCTGCTTCTCTCGGAATGTCCGAGGTTCCGGCGCGCTTTTTGAATGCTCTCCTCTCCCGCTGCTTCTCTCGGAATGTCCGAGGTTCTGGCGCGCTTTTTGAATGCTCTCCTCTCCCGTTGCTTCTCTCGGAATGTCTGAGGTTCTGGTGTGCTTTTTGAAAGCTCTCCTCTCCCGGTGCCTCTCTCCGCATGTCCGAGGTTCTGGCGCGCTTTTTGAATGCTCTCCTCTGCCGCTGCTTCTCTCCGAATCTCCGACTTTCTGGCGCGCTTTTTAAAGGCTCTCCTCTCCCGCTGCCTACTTGGTGCCAAGATTAAGGACATCTCTTCTGGACTGGAGAGGAACTTGGATGGGGAGGGGAATGATCCAGTTGTCGTTGTCCATGTAAGTACCAAGGACATAGGTGGGACGAGAGAAGAGGTTCTTCTGATGGAAGATGAGTAGCTCGTGGCTCAATTATAAAGCAGAACCTCATAGCCAATAATCTCCAGATTGCTATCTGCTTCACTCAGTCATTCCATTTACCAATCCACAAGGATAGTCGCACTGGAGAGCTACCGTGCAGATACTTGATGTGTGCTAAGAGATTTACTCAGTTTTCCCATTTGTTAACATCCTTTCAAATGTCAAAGAATTTGATGCATTATCAGCACATTCTTACCCGAGAGAGGCTGTTTATATGACTTGTGTGTATGAAGAGATTCACTCATTTACCCCATATGCTGACACAACACACAGTTCATATGTGACTGGAGGGGTTGGATTCTGCTGTTATTGCTGCAGTTTTGGGGAATCTGGATTGGTCCCCAAACCCATTACCCTTCTTTCTTGTGTCGACCAGTGTCTGGGGCGGGTGCAGGGTCATACAGTGTCTTGGGCAGGCGCAGTGTTGAACAGTGCCTGGGGAAGGCGCAGTGTTGAACAGTGTCGAGGGCGGGTGCAGTGTTGAACACTGTCTAGGGTGGGCATGGCGTCGACCAGTGTCTGGGGTGGGTGCGGCGTCAAACAGTGTTTTGGGTGGGCACGGCATCGACCAGTGTTTGGGGCGGGCGCGGTGTCGACCAGTGCCTGGCTCGGATGCAGTGTCGGCCAGTGTTTGGGATGGGTGCGGTGTTGACCAGTGTCTGTGGTGAGCATGGGGTCGACCAGTGTCTGAGGCAGGCGTGGTATCGATCATTCAAGAAACACAACACCTTCCCGGGCAAAGCAGCACGCTTGGTTGTCACCCCATGCACCACCTTTAACATTCACTGCCTCCACCATCGATGCACAGTGGCAGCAGTGTGTACCATCTACAAGATGCACTGCAGGAAAGCACCAAGGCTCCTGAAATAGCACCTTCCAAACCCACGATCTCTGCCACCTAAAAGGACGAGGGCAGCAGATGCATGGGAACACCATGTCTACCAGTGTCTGGGGCGGGTACAGTGTCGACCAGTGTCTGGAGCCGTGTGCCTGAGTCGCAACTGCAGCCGGGAAGTAGGAGCAGAGGGAGTGATGGAGCCGATGGGGAGGCTTCAGAAACACCCGGTGTAGGCCTCAACACCCCCAATAAGAAGCTCCCGGTCCCGCATTTGCACCGAGTGGGGCGGCAGCTGCGCGACTTCTCCAGTGACAGGCCCAGGGTTAACGGCAGCCGGATTTCCAAGGGCCAATGTGCAGCAGGGTACATGGCCGACTATCCTGGGCCAAGAAGCAGGTGGAGGAAATGTTGTGAATTTCTATCCTGGACTGAAAGTGATGGCTTTTGTAAACTCCTTTTACAGTGGCTTAGAAGGGGAGGATCTGCAGATGGGAAACTCAAACCAAACTTAACATCAAGATTTGACAGAGTAACTCAATCCATCAGCACTTGAATATCATTGGTCTTTGAATGTGGAAGGAAAAAGGTTTGTCTGTTTCTGTCTGTGGGAAAATATTTCAGGTATCAGTGTGACTGGAAAATCACCGAGATACACACCTGAAGCATTGCGCTTTGTCTTGGGTACAAACCTTAGGAAGAGCATATTGGCCTTGGACGGAATGCAGTGAAGATTTACCTGTATGATACCTGGACTCTAAGAGTTACATTACAAGGAGAGATTACACAAATGAGTCAGAGTCATCACAGCGGAGAAGGAGGGCATTCAGCTTTTTGATTCCATGCCAGATATCCGTCGAACAATCCAGTCAGTCCCATTCCCCCGCTCTATCCACGTAGTCCTGCAGGTTTATTTCCATCAAATGCCCATCCAGTGTCTTATTAAATCATTGATTGTCTTCACTTCCACCACCCTCGTGAGTGCCAGGTCATTACCACTCAATGAGTAAAAGTTTTCTTCCTCACATCCCTCCTGTATCTCATGCCAGAACCTTAATCTGTATCACCTATTGCTTGTCCCATCAGCAAATGGGAACAGCTTTTCTTTGTCTACCTCACCTAAACCAGTCATAATATTGTCCACCTTGATCAGATCACCTCCCCCAGCTGCTTTTTTCCAAGGAGAAAAATCCCAGCTTTTCCAACGTAACCTTGTAGTTAATTTTCTTCATCTCTGGAACCTTTCTGGTAAATCTCCTTTTCACCCTCTCAAGGATCTTCACATCCTCCCTAAAGTACGATGACCAGAACTGGACGCAATACTCTAGTTGTGGCTGAACCAAAGTTTTATATAGGTCCAGTATAACTTCTCAGATTTTGTGCTCAGTACCCGAATTTATGAATCCCAAGATCCCAAATGCTTTGCTACCTATCTTTCAATATTTCCTGCCATCTTCAATGATCTGTGCCCATGAACCCCCAGCTCCCTCTGTCCCTGCACACTCTTTATAAATGTGCCATTAAGTATATATTGCCTATCCCTTTACCTTGTGCCAAAATGCATCCCCTCAGAATGGTAATTCCCTGGAATTTAGAACATTAAGGGGTGCTGTGAACAAAGTTTTCACGATATTGTTTTGAGCAGATAGGATAGGGAGATACGATCACTGCTGGTTGGCATACCAAAAACTAGGGGTCAGAGTATGCACTTTAGAGACACACCTTTCATTAATACACTCCTGGGTCCTGCAAAATCCAACATTAATCCACCCCTGACCTTTGTAAACCTGAGCATTAATCCACGCCTGGGCCCTGCAAACTCGTACATTAATCCATTCCTGTGCTGTGTAAACCCGAACATTAATCCAGCCCAGGGCCTGCAGGTTTAAACATTAATCCACCCCTTCTATACATGCACAGAATTGCAGCCCAGAAATAGGCCGTTCAGCGCCACTAGTCTGTGCTGGTTTTTTTAGTCCACATGAGCCTCCTAACAATCTAATTATCTTATCCCACTCAGCCCTCACATCCCTCTATTCCCTTCTCCCTCATAAATGTATTGAGCCTCCCCTTAAATGCGTCATTGCTATCTGCTTCCATTGATCCACGTGGCAGCAAATTCCACATTCTCACCACTCTCTGAGTAGAGAAATTCCTCCTAAGTTCTCTATTTGACCTGTTAATGTCTGTCTTATATTGCTGCCCCCTTGTTCTGACTGATTGATAATTTTAAAGACCTCTATCAGATCTCCACCTAGTCTTCTCGTTTCCAGAAAAAGGAGCCCAGCCTGCTGAACTTTGTGAGATAGTAGCATCCTCTCTGGTGACATCTTTGTAAATCTATTCTGCACTTTCTTCAATGCTTCAATATCCTGTTTTTCATATGGAGACCAGATCTGTTCACAGTCCTTCTAGGCAAGATTCTCGATAAATTTTACATTTGCTGTTACATTGTATTCCTCTGGCAAAAAAAACATCTGCTCTTTCTTTGCTCTCTTATCGACTTGTGTTGCTCCTTTTAGTGATTTATGTGACTCTGTTCCCAGATCTCTTTGCTCCTCTGCTCCATTTAATTTCTTACGTTCTAACCAATAACTGACCTCCTTATTCCTCCTCCCAAAATGAACCAGCTCACAGTTCACTATGTTGAACTTCATTTCCCACTTATCTGTCCAGTCTGCCAGCCTGTTTATGTCTTCCTGGATTTTAGTGCAGTCCTCCACAGTATTAGTTCTACCACCCTGTTTGCTGTCATCTGTACATTGTGAAAACATCCCACTAATTCTTGAGTCCAAATGTGGGTAAAGAACAGAATTCCCGCTCTTCACACCATAGTTGATGGTCCAGGCAGAAGGAGTTCTGCATCATCAATTGAATAATTTTCTTCAGTCCCCCTCCAGCCCTAATCTCCATGGGATGGCACAAAATCATCCATTCAACATTTGTAGCTTTCAGTGGTGGATTCATTACCCAGGACTCCCCGTGGTACAGAAAGTCCCTTATCAATGACTACAGGAGCCTGGTGCACTAGTGCGAGATCGGACTGTGCTCTGAGAATGTGCAGTGCGGGTGGTGGAGACAGGCTGAGATGGACCAGGTGGCTTCGGAGGTGCAAGGAGATTGTGGGCGCAGGGAGGAATTGAAGCCGTGGGTGGGCTGGGAGACTTCATAGACACCTGGGGTAGACCAGAGGCCTCGTTGTTACCTGGTGGTGACAGGCCTGGGGGAGAGGAGTCACTGGCTGCCATCTTGGACAGGGCGGGGTTAGGGTGAGTGTGCTACCTTCTTGGTAATGGCACAGAGTGGACGAGAATTCACAGACTCTGTTTCCAACCAGGTCCTGGTGCCCAGAGGATGGAGAACCAGGCTTTCATTTGATTCACCTATTCCCAGGCTGCTTGTGATATTTGCAGCCTAGAGGTTTCCATGGGCCATGCAAATATTCATTGTGAGAGATTACAGTCCCTGTCTAACTACCTGAAGGGGCTGCTCCTTCACTTAGAATCATAGAAATTTGCAATATGGAAGTAGACCATTCGGCCCATCGTATCTGTGCCGGCTAAATCCCACTTTACAGCTCTTGGTCCGTAGCCTTGTAGGTTAGGGCACTTCACGTGCATATCCAAGTAGTTTTTAAATGTTATAAGGGTTTATGGCTCTACCACCCTCCCAGGCAGTGCGTTCCAAAACCTACCATCCTGTGGATGGGAACATTTCCCCTCAAATACCCTCTAAATCTCCTACCTCTTACCCTAAATCTATGCCCCTTGGTTATAGACCTCAACCAAGGGAATGGGGCCTTCCTATCCACTCTATCTGGACCCCACATAATTTTATACACTTCAATTCGGTCTCCCCTCAACCTCCTCTGATCCAAAGAAAATAACCCTCACCTATTCAATCTTTCTTCATAACTAAAATCCTACAGTCCAGACAACATCCTCCTAAATCTCCTCTGTACCCTCTCTAATGCAATCACATCTTTCCCACGTGCTGCGACCAGAACTGTACGCAGCACTCCAGCTGTGGCCTAACAAGTGTTTTACATGGTTACAGCATAAAATCCCTGCTCTTGTATTCTGTGCCTCTATTAATAAAGGGAAGTTTCCCGTATGCCTCCTTAAACACCTTATCTATCTGTCCAGTCATCTTAAGGGATCTCTGGATATGCACATCAAGATCCCCCTGTTCCTCTGCACTTCTCAGTATCCTACTATTTATTGTGTATTCCCTTGCCTGTTCGCTGTCTCCAAATGCATTAACTCACACTTCTCTGGGTTGAATTCCATTTGCCACTGTTCTGCCCACCTGACCAGTCCATTGATATCTTCCTGCATTCTAAAGCCTTCTTCTTCATTATCAATCACTGGGACAATTTTTGTATCAGAGAACCATAGAAAAAATATAGCACTGAAGGAGGCCATTCAGCCCGTTGTGTCAGTGCTGGCCGAACAAACTAGCCGCTATCCACATTCCAGTACCTTATCCATAGTCTTGCAGGTTACAGCATTTCAGGTGCACGTCCAGGTACCTTTCTAAAAGAATTGAGGGTTTCTGCCTCCACCACCATTCCTGCACTCACTTCCAGTCACCCAGCACCCTCTGGGTGAAAAGGTTTTTCCACATGTCCTCTCTAATCCTTCTACCATTCGCCATAAATCTGTGCCCCCTGGTAATTGACCTTTCTGCTGGGGGAAACAGGTCGTTCCTGTCTACTGTATAATTTTCATTATAATTTTGCACAACTCAATTAAGTCATACCTCAGCCTCCTCTGTTCTAGGGAAAACAACCCTAGCCTATCCAATCGTTCCTCATAGCTGCCACTTTTCTGCCCACTCAACCAAACGATTGATATCATTCTGCAATCTATGGTTATCGCCTTCACTATCAACTACATGTCCAATTTTTGTGTCATCCGCAAATTTCCCAATCATGCCTCCCACATTTAAGTCAAAATCATTACTATATATACCACAAACAGCAAGGGACCCATCACTGAGTCATGTGGAAGGCCACTGGAAATAACGTTCAATTGTCAAAACATCCGTCTACTATTACCCTTTGATTCCTGGCCCTGAGCCCTGTATCCGATGGGCTTTCATTTTTCTGACCAGTCTGCCACGTGGGACCTTGTGAAATGCCTTACTAAAATTCATGTAGACCACTGCACTACACTCATGAATCCTTCTTGTTACTTCCTCAGAAAACTCAATTCTGTTAGTAAGACATGACCTTCCCTTAACAAATCCATGCTGACTATCCCTGATTAATCTGTGCCTTTCTAAGTGGCGGTTTATCCTGCCCCTCAGAATAGATTCTAACAGGTTGCCCACCACCGAAGTCAGACTTACTGGCCTAAAGCTATTTGGCATATCCCTTGCACCCTTTTTAAACAATGGTACAACATTCGCAGACCTCCAACCCTCTGGTATCTCTTCTGCATCGCAGTGGTTAGCACCGCAGCCTCACAGCTCCAGCAACCTGGCTTCGGTTCTGAATACTCCCTGTGTGGAGTTTGCAAGTTCTCCCAGTGATTGTGTGGGTTTCCACCAGGTGCTCCGGTTTCATCCGAGAGTTAAAGACTGACAGGTTAGTAGATAAATTGGACATTGTAAATTGCCCCTAGCGTAGGCAGTTGGTAGGAGAATGGTGGGCATGTGGTAGGGAATATGGGATTAATTAGGATTAGTATAAATGGATGGTTGCTGGTCGGCACAGACTCGGTAGGCCGAAGGCCCTGTTTCAGTGCTGTATGACTCTTTAATATCTACTCTTTCCTCCCTGGGTTCCTTTAACAACCTGGGATGCAATCCATCCGGCCCTGGCGAATTATCCAATTGCAAGGATGCCAGACCCTCTAGTACTTCCTCTCTTATTAGGCTTATCGTACCTAATATTTCGCACACCTCCTCTTTAACTACAATATCTGCATCAACCCTCTCCTTTTTGAAGACAGAGATAAAAACTAATTAAAGAACCTTGCCCACATCTTCTACATCCACGCATAAGTTCCCTTGTACAACACTGATCGGCCCTACCCTTTCCATAGTTAGCCTCTTTCTCTTAATGTAATAAATCAATTTCTGGGTTTCTTTGATTTTCCAGATAGTAAGAGTTTCTATAGATATTTAAAAAGAAAAAAGTTAACAAAGTCAACGTTGGTCCTATAGAAAGTGAGTCTGGGGAATTAATGGATAATAAGGAGATGGTAGATGAATTGAACAGGTATTTTGCATCGGTCTTCACTGTAAAGGATACAAGTAACATGCCAGAATTAGCTGTAAATCAGGAAATGGAAGGGAGGGACGAACTCAAGAAAATTACAATCACCAAGGAAGTAGTACTGAACAAATTGTTGGAGCTGCAGGCTGAAAAGTCCCCGGGTCTTGATGGACTTCATCCTAACGTCTTATAAGAAGTGGCTAGTGAGATAGTTGATGCGTTAGTTTCAATTTTCCAAAATTGCCTAGATTTAGGGAAGGCTATGCTGGACAGGAAAATAGCGAATGTAACTCCTTTATTCAAAAAGGGAGGGAGACAGAAAGCAGGAAACTACAGGCCACTTAGCTTAACATCTGTCTTAGGGAAAATGTTATAAGCTATTAATAAAGAATTTATTGCAGTGCACTTAGAAAAATTGAAGGTAATCAGGCAGAGTCAATACGATTTTCTAAAAGGGGAATCATGTTTAACCAATTTATTAGAGTTCTTCAAGGGAGCTTGCACTGCAAGAGGCTATTGCATAGCCATGGTCTGTTGTATTCAAAAGGCTATGACATTTCTTCATGCTATTGCTCTGCTACTCTTAGAGACTATTGCATTGCATGCTGCCTTTTCACTAAGAGTGGCCTGTTTCAGTGCTGTATCACTCTAAGAGTTACATGTGCCCTGGATAAAGGGGAACCGGTATTGTACTTCCACTGTGCAGAAGGCATTTGGTAAGGTGCCACAGCAAAGGCTATTGCAAAAAATAAAAGCTCATGGTGGGAGGGTAACATAATGGCGTGGATAGATGGTTGGTTACCTAACAGGAAACGAAGAGTCATAGTGGGTCATCTTCTAGTTGGCAAGATTAAACCAGTGATGTGCCACAGGAATCTGTGCTGGGTCTCCACTTTCTACATTTTAGATAGATGACTTGGATGAAGGGAACGAAGACATATTTGCTAAATTTGCTCATGATGCAAAGATAGGGAGGAAGGTAGCTTGTGAAGAGGACATAAGGGATATAGATAGGTTAAGTGAGCGGGAAAACATCTGGCAGATGGAGTATAATGTGGAAAAGTACGAAGTTGTCCATTTTGGCAGGAAGAATAAGAAAGAAGCATATTGTCTAAATTGTGAGAGATTGTAGAGTGCTGAGATGCAGAGGGATTTGGGTGTCCTGGTGCATGAATCACAACAGGTTAGTATGCAGGTACAACATGTAATTAGGAAAGCTAATAGAACGTTATTGTTAATCGTGAGGAGAATTGAATACTAAAGCAGGGAGGTTATGCTTCAGCTATACAGGGCATTGGTAAGATCATATCTGGAGTACTGTGTACAGTACTGGTCTCCTTATATAAGGAAGCATGTTAATGCGCTGGAAGCAGTTCAAAGAAGGTTTATTAGCATGATACCTGTAATAAGCAGGCTATCATAGATTCATAGAGTCGCACAGCATAGAAACAGGCCCTTCGACCCACCGCGTCCATGCCGACCATAATGCTTATCTATAATAATCCCACCTGCCTGCATTAATTCCATATCCCTCTATCCTTGCTCATTCAAGTACCTGCCCAGATGTCTCTTAAATGTTGCTACTGTTCCTGCCTCCACCACCTCCTCAGGCGGCTCATTCCAGATACCCACTATTCTTTGTGTGAAAAATTTACCCCTTTGATCCCGTTTAAATCTCCTCCCTCTCACCTTAAATCAAAGCCCTCTCATTTTAGTCACCCCTACCATGGGAAACAGACTCTGGCTATCTACCCTATCTATGGCAGTTATAATTTTATATACCTCCATCATATCCCCTCTCACCCTCCTTCCTTCCAGTGAAAACAGACCCAGCCTATCAAATCTCTCTTTATAACACAAGCTCTCCAAACCAGGCAACATCCTTGTGAATCTTTTCTGCTCCCCCTCCAGCTTAATCACATCTTTTCTGTAGTGCGGCGATCAGAGGTGCACACAGTACTCCAAATGCGGCCTAAACAACGTTATATACAACTGTAACATGACGTCCCAACTCTTGCACTCAGTGCCTCGACCAGTGAAGGCAAGCATGCCATACGCCTTCTTCACCACCATGTCTACCTGTGTTGCCACTTTCAGAGAACTATGTACTTGCACCCCACGGTCTCTGCTCAAGAACACTCCCCAGGGCCCTGCCATTCACTGTACATATCCTGCCCTGGTTTAACTTCAAAAAATGCATCACTTCACACTTGTCTGCGTTAAATTCTATTTGCCACTCCCTTGCCCACTTTCCCAGTTGATCTATGTCCTGTTGTAACCTTAGACAACCTTCTTCACTCTCCACTATACCACCACTTTTGGTGTCATCTGCAAACTTACTAATCATGCCCCTTACATTCACATCCAAGTCATTAACATATATGACAAACAACAGAGGGCCGAGCACCGATCCCTGTGGCAGACGACTGGTCACCGACCTCCAATCTGAAAAATAATCCTCCACTACCACACTCTGCCTCCGATCACCAAGCTAATTTTGTATCCAATTTCCTAGCTCACCCTGTATTCCATGTGTTCGAACCTTCTGGACCAGTCTACCATGCGGGAACTTGTCAAAGGCCTTGCTAAAGTCAATGTAGACAATGCCCATCGCCCTGCTCTCGTCAGTCGTCTTGGTCACCTCCTCGAAAAACTCAATCAAATTTGGGGGACATGATTTCCCACGCACAAAGCCATGCTGACTATCCCTAATCAGACCATGCCTTTCCAGATGCATATACATTCTGTCTCTCGGAATCCCTTCCAATAACTTTCCCACCACCGATGTAAGGCTCACCAGTCTGTAGTTCCCTGGCTTATCCTTGTTGCTCTTCTTAAATAAATGCACAACATTAGCTATCCTCCAGTCTTCCAGTACCTCACCTGTGGCTAACGATGATACAAAAATCTCTGCCAGGGCCCCAGCAATCCCCTCCCTTGTTTCCCAAAGCACCCTAGGAGACACCCGGTCAGGTGCTGGGGACCTAGCCACCTTAATGTGCTTGTAAACCTCCAACACCTCCTCCTTTGTAATGTTGATATGCTCCAGGATATCAGTGTTCCCTCCCTTGAACTCACTCGCTTTCATGACTTTCTCAACGGTAAATACAGACGAGAAATATTCATTTCAGACCTCGCCCATTTCCCGTGACTCCACACATCGATTGTCACACTGATCCTCAAGGGGACCTACTTTCTCCCTTGCTACCCTCTTACTGCACAGTGGCGCAGTGGGTAGCACCGCAACCTCACAGCTCCAGTGACCCGGGTTCAATTCTGGGTACTGCCTGTGTGGAGTTTGCAAGTTCTCCCTGTGACTGCGTGGGTTTTCGCCAGGTGCTCCGGTTTCCTCCCACAGTCAAAGACTTGCAGGTTGATAGGTAAATTGTCCATTATAAATTGCCCCTAGTGTAGGTAGGTGGTAGGGGAATGTAGGGGATGTGGTAGGAATATGGGATTCGTGTAGGATTAGCATAAATGGGTGGTTTATGGTCGGCACAGACTAGGTGGGCCGAAGTGCCTGTTTCAATGCTGTATCTCTACAAGAATAAATGTTGTCCCCTCTGTGCCTTTCAACTTTTTGCATCCCAGTTGATATTGGGGTAGTTGAAGTCCCCAACTATTATTGCCCTGTAGTTTATGCACTCAGAGATTTGCCTACATATTTGTTCTTCAACCTCCTTCTCACTATTTGGGGTTCTATTGTACACTCCTAGTAGTGTGGCAGCCCCTTTTGTATTTCTGAGCTCCAACCATATAGCCTCATTTGATGACTCATTTTAGCATATCACCCCTCCTCAAAGCTGTTATTGATTTCTTAACTAACAATGCTACACCCCTCCTTTTTTTATCTCCTTCTCTAGTCCTCCTTAAAACCATATATCCAGGGATGTTGAGCTGATATTCTTGCCCCTCTTTAAGCCAAGTTTCCATTATAACAATAATATCGTGTTGCCATGTGTCTATCTGTGCCCTCGGTTCATCGGCTTTATTTACTATACACCTTGCTTTTAAATAAACAACCTTTAACACTGCCAAATTCCTGTGCTGCACACTTTTTAACGGTTGCTTCTTCTGTTTTTCAGAGTCACTCGCTAATTTTTTACCTCCTGTTCTCTGCCTTGAAATTGTCCTATCTCAGGCAGCGCTCAGGTTCCCACCCCCCCCCCCCCCCCCCTGCCAAGGTAGTTTAAACCATCCCCAACAGCACTAGCAAACCTTCCTGCAAGGATATTTCTCCCAGTCCTGTTCAGTTGCAGACCATCCTTATTGTACAGGTCCCACCTTTCCCAGAACTGATACCCATGCACCAGAAATCTGAAGCCCTCCCTCCTGCACCATCTCTCCAGCCACGCATTCATCTGGTGTATATTCCTATTTCTATACTTACTAGCATGTGGCCTTGGAGTAATCCAGAGATTACAACCTCTGAGGTCCTGCTTTCTAATTCCATTCCTAACTCTCTAAACTCTGCCTGCAGCACCTCATCCCTCTTTCTTCCTATATCGTTGGTACAAATGTGGACCATGACCTCTGGCTGTGCACCTTCGCCCTCCAGAATGCCCTGTAGCAACTCGCTGATATCCAAGTCCTTTGCATCAGGGAGGCAACATCCCATCCTCGAATCATGTCTGCGACCACAGAAACGCCTATCTGTTCCCCTAATCATAGAATCCCCTCTCACTATTGCTCTCCTGTCCTTTCCCCTCCCTCCCTGCATAACTGAGCCAATCATAGTGCTCTGGGCATGACTCTTGCTGTACTCCCCAGAGGAACCCTTTCTTCCATCGGTATTCAGAACTGAATACCGGTAGGAAAGTGGGATGCCCTCCAAAGACTCCTGCACTACCTGCCTTGACCTTCTTGGCTGTCTGGTGGCCACCCAGTCCCTCTCTGCTTGTGCTCTTTTAAGCACCGGGATGACGACTTCCTGAAACGTGCGATCCACTTAGATCCTGCCTCGCGGAGGCGCCGCAGTTTATGCCCTGTACATAAAAAAGGGACAAGTCCAATGAGGCCAATTACCGCCCCATCAGTCTAGACTCTATCATCAACAAAGTGATGAAAGGAGTCATCAACAGTGCTATCAAGCGGCACTTGCTTAGCAATAATCTGCACAGTGACGCTCAGTTTGGGTTCCGTCAGGGATACTCAGCTCCTGGCCTCATTACAGCTTTGCTTAAAACATGGACAAAAGGGCAGAACTCAACAGGTGAGGTGGGAGCGACTGCCCTTGACATCAAGACAGCATTTGACCGAGTATGGAATCAAGGAGCCCGCGCAAAACTGAAGTCAATGGGAATCAGGGGGAAATCCCTTCACTGGTTGGAGTCGTACCTCGCACAAAGGAAGATGGTTGTGGTTGTTGGAGGTCAATCATCTCGGCTCCAGGACATCACTGCAGGAGTTCCTCAGGGTAGTGTCCTAGACCCAAACATCTTCAACTGCTACATCAATGACCTTCCTTCAATCTCAAGACAAGAAGTGAGTAGCCCGTATGGAACTCAAACTAAGCATCACTGAGCAGATTATTGTGAAGCAAGTGCCGCTTGATAGCACTGTTGATGACCCCTTCCATCACTTTGCTGATGATTGAGAGTCGACTGATGGGGCGGGAATTGGCCTCACTGGACTTATCCTGCATTTTGTCTGCAGGGCATACACTGTGGCAACGCAGAAAACTGATGTTTGCACAATGTTCAGCACCTTTTGCAACTTCTCAGATACTGATGCAGTCCATGCAGAAATGTAGCAAAAGCTGGACACTATCCAGGCTTGGGCTGATAGGTGGCAAGTAACATTCGTATCACACAAGTGCCAGGCAATGACCATCTCCAACAAGAGAGAATCGAACCATCTTCCCTTGAAATTCAATGACATTACGATCGTTGATTCCTCCACAATCAACATCCTAGGGGTTAGCATTGACCAGAATCTGAACTAGAGTAACCACATAAATACCGTGGCTACAAGAGCAGCTCAAAGGCTAAGAAACCTGTTGCATGTAACTCGCCTCCTGACTCGCCAAAGGCTGTCCACCATCTACAAGGCACAAGTCAAGAGTGTGATGGAATATTCTCCACTTGCCTGGATGGGTGCAGCTCCAACAACGCCCAAGAACTCGACACCATCCAGGACAAAGCAGCCTGCTTGACTGGCATCGCACCCACAAATATTCACTCACTCCACCACTGACGCACAGTGGCAGCAGTGTGTACCAGCTACAAGATGTACTGCAGCAAGGCACCAAGGCCCCTTAGAGAGTACCTTCCAAACCTGTGAAGTGCACCACCTAGAAGGACAAGGACAGCAGATGTCTGTGAACAACACCACCCGCAAGTTCCCCTCCATGTCACACACCATCCTGACTTGGAACTATATCGCCGTTTTTTCACTGTCGCTGGGTTCAAATCCTGAAACTCCCTTTCTAACAGCACTGTGGGTGCACCTACACCAAATGGACTGCAGCGGTTCAAAAAGGCAGCTCACCACTACCTTCTCAAAGGAAATTAGGGATGGGAAATAAATTCTGGACTAATCAGTGACGCCCACATCCGATGAACGATTAATCATAACGACCCATATCCAATCCTTCACTTGGAAGACTGTATTGACAGAGTGGGTAGTGTCATGTTTCTTACAAAACTAGATTTGTTAAAGTGATGCTGGAAAGTTTCTTTAACAACCCTCGTTAGAGAAATGTCAGCTTTTGTCTCACTTGACGAGTTATTACAGTGCCAAGTGATATCATACATGCTGGGATGTGCTCCAGAAACCTTTCAAAGGCTAGCGAACTCAGTAGGAGCCAGTGTTCCTAACTTCGTTGTTTACCTTGCTGATGAGCTGATCTATAGTGACACTTAGAAAGAATACTTGAAGCAACTGGGGGCCTCTTTTTGCAAGACTGCAATTGGTTGATTCGGTGACTGCATTTGTGGGGAAAAAATGCCAGTCTATTTTTGACTTTTGCTGCCCGATCACTTAAAGATTGTCCACATTTCAATGAAAAGTAATGTTATCACAGATGCTTTATCGCGAATTTAACATTGTTTGAGTCATATGAGTGCAAGGATGATACAAAACAAAACTGTATTAACTATAGTTAAAGAGTGAATGGGGAATGAGTGTGAAAATGTGTTTTAAAATGTTTTCAATATCTTTTTTTTACATTGTCGTGAAACGCATTTAAAATGGCATTTCATTTCTCCAAGGGTGGAGGTGTTTCGATATTGCCTCTGTTCCTTTTGTAAAATATGTTGTAAAGGACTTATAGTTGAATTAAGTACTTTTATTTATCTGGAGATTGCTGAACTTGGTGGGTTTTTTTTAAAGGAAGGTTAAAACAAGATTTGAGACTGAGTGAAATGTAAATAGACTGGAAGGCATCTGTGTCCAAATAACCCAGCAGGGCTTGTGCTTCTGAATTGGGAATAGATGTTTGCAAAAGACCGACAGGCCAAGATTTATGGTTGTCATGTGACTTGCTTCTGAACAGTTTGGCTTCATTTGAACAGTTACAGAAAGTCAGTTGCTGCGTGCCTACCAGGAGAAGACAGCTGATATCTTTCTCTCTTGAAAAGAATCCATCCATCAAGTGTGTTTACTATTCCTCCTGCATTTAAAGAAACCTTTCCTGTTACATTGCTGCTCTAAGACCTAAGAAAATCCTTTTTGCGGCTTCCTGTGTAAAACCTGACTGTAGGTTTCTGTGCTGCAACTTCTGGAAATCCCACAAACTGATCGTCAACATCGCCTGAAAAAAAAACTCATTAACTATGGGCACTGCGCCAAGACAAAGCATATATTTCCATACCTTCTTTTCAGCCGAAGAGGTTTATTTTAATTCTTTCTATTTATTTGTAACTACTGTAAACTGTAAACAAAAATTCCTTTTATTTTTACTGGTTAACCTGCTGTGTATGTGTACGCGTGTGTGAGGGCTAGGATAGATAAGGGGCTTTAGCATTTCAATATGTATGTATGTTCTGCTACATAATTGGTGAAAATTTGGTTTATAATAAACTGATAATTTTGTTGTTTATTAAAGAAACCTTGTTGGTGTGCTTTATTCTGGGAAAAATAGATTATATGTTTCATTCTTTCAATAAGTGGGAAAATAAACGTTGTGACCTAGGGAGGAGTGGGACTCCTCGTGCACTTCTCCCGCCTCGTAACAATAGACTATGTCCAGGTTCCCTAGATTTTTGAAGACTGAGTGTTGATCTCATTGAAAATATAACATTTCTAGCGGTCTTGACAGATTAGATGCTAGAAGGATGATTCCACTGGCTGAGCATTCTGGAACTAAGGGTCACAGTCTCAGAATAAAGCATCAGCCTTTTAGGATTGAGATGATGAGATAGTTCCTCACTCAAATGGTTGTGAATATTTGGAGTTCTCGACCTAAGAAGGCTTTGGATGCTCAGTCCTTAACTATAAACAACACAGAGTCGATAGAGATTTGGATACTAACACAATCCAGTGACATGGGGAATCGTGTGGAGAAATATAGATTAGGTAGAAACTCAGTCATAATCTTATTGAATGGCAGAGCAGATGGGAAGAGCGGAATGGCCCACTGCTGTTCCGAGTTCTCATCTTCTCATTTATTACTGCCCCCTGCAGAGCGACATAATTTTCCCTGGTACACATATTGGGCTGGATTGAACTCATAGAATGCGTGCCACAGGCAAAACAGCTGTCGCGATCTTAAGTGGGCAGCGGCTCATTTAAATAGCTGGGGCGAACCGCGCTCCAACCACGTGGATGGGGCGGGCTGTTAATCACTGGCAATGGCATCAGCGCCATTTTGAAAGGGCAGCCAGTCCTGCTGGCAGATTAAAATTTTTGAAGAAAGATCTCCCAAAATTCAATAAATAAATTTCTTTTGCCCCTTTCCCATCCCCATAACAATTACAATAACTATTTTCCCTTCTGCCAAAACACTTACCTTTTTCATCTGTCCATCTCCCCTCTTCCCCCCACCCCCGCCCAAACTGCGCAAATTTTATGGTCCGGCTCTTCCCCCTACACTCATTATGTGTATTTGATCGGGTCCCTCCTCAAACACGGATGAACTTATATCCCCCTGCCCTCCCCACAAATGTGCACCTCCTTTTCCCACATCGGGATCTGAACACGCAGGAGTGCCGGCGCCCCGCCGAAGATCACAGCAGCCCCTCAGATCTCAGGTAGGTGCATTCGCATTTATTAATGTTATTGATTAGTTATTTGAATTGTGGACCTGTTGCCCAGCGGCAGGGGGCCGCCACGGAGCCCGGCCCTTCCGGCGTCGAGATCCATGGCAGCACTCATCTGGAGCCACTTTCATCTCCCTCCTCACTCTCGCTATGGTCACGACGTCCAGCCCATTATGACTATCGTTGTTGTGGCATTAATTCTTCATTTTTTTCCCCATTATATATGACATTAGAACAAATCAAATCTTTGGGAAACAGTTTAAGACCTGGCAAAGATTTCACCGCAAGAGAAAGTTGGCTAAAAATGGGTCACCATATTGTGGAAAGACAATTCTTTTGCCTACTGAATTTATTGCATGCAATAAGAAATGTTATCAGTATAATCCAAGTTGAAGAGTTATAGAGCCTCATACTATTAAATTTTATTCCATTGATTAGTTTAAAATGAACTTCATATTCATTAAAATGAACAGAAGGCACACATCTGAAACTCGATCTTTTTAAATGCCAGTGCTGGCGTTCAATGCTGGAGTTACCAAAACGATCGTCAGCTGTTCCCTTCTCAAACCAGTTTCAGCGCCTTTCTCTTTGTATAAAACTTCTCTCAGCCTCTGGATCCAGTTATATTAATTGTTGCTTCCATTATCTTCCCTCTAAGATTGTCGTGAATTAAGAACTTTCGAAATTATCAGTAATGAGCCCAACATGTTGCTGCCACTTACAGATGGAGCCGAAATTCTGAACAAGAACAGACATTCCGTGGTTTCAATTCAGGCCGAATTCATAACCCAGAATACAAATGGAGGTTACAGTAGTGAAATGGAGTATTCAGATTTTTCCATTCAGTGTTGTTCTTTATCTTAATCCTATGTAGCCAGTCAGTTCCCATTTCCCTTATTATGTTACCTTCAATGACCTAAATTATCTCCTAGCCTATTCGAAGAAAAGCAGCTGAATTGTCACCGGTGTCCTGGCCAATACTAATCCTACAATCAGCATCACAAAAATAGATTATTGTCATTATCAGATTGCTGTCTGTGGGAGTTTGTTGTGGGCTAATTGGCTGCTGTGTTTCCCATTTGACATCAGTGACTAGCTTTAATAGCACATCGTTGGTGGTAAAGCGCTTTGAGACGTCCTAAGGTCATGAAAGTCGCTATATAAATGAAAACCTTTTCCTTTTAAGCGTCCAGACCCAGTTCTACAATTACCAGTAGTAAAGTGCAGCATTGTTAATAAAGTATTAAAATATTAGCTCATGTTAGAGGATCGTGGACTGGTCAACGCCACAAGTTGATGGTACAACCAATTATTCTACCCACCTTATTGTTTGACAAACAAGGACTCCGCTCATGATAATCCAATACTCGTGCACAGAAAGTAGTTTGGTTTCATAAATTTGCAGCGCCATTTTATCTGGTATCTAATCAATATGCATTAGCAATAGAAGCAACTACATTTACAAAAAAGGACCATTTGGCCCATCGATATCTGCACCAGCAATTTGATGAAGAAAGTAAGAAAGAATTTGAGTTTATGTAGCTCCTTGCAGAACATTGGGACCTCCCAAAGCAAACAGTGGGATTGGTTTTGGATGGTGATACCAATTTAAAACAATTACCACTGCCTGTTCTCTACCCTTTGCCCTGCATTGATGCAAACTCAACCCTCTACCCCACTCTCTCCTCATAGCCCTGTACCAATTCCAAATAAACCACATTGCTTCACTCCCTACACGGCCCTATATCAATTTAAAACGAATCCGACTACCCCGGTCTCTCCCCTTAGCCCTGTAATAATTTAAATGTAATCTCATCCCCATGTTCTCTCCCCATAGAAATCCAAAAGTAATCCCACTGTCCACCCTCTCCTTACGGTCTTGTATCAATTGTTACTCCACAGGTCACAGCACATTAATAAAGCTTCCCCACATACCGAAAAATAGCCAACTTTAACACTTCAGAATTAAGCACATCAAACCAGATTTCTTTGAATAACAACAAAATTAACCATTTATTAGTAAATTAAATCTTAAACAATAATGAAATAAATCTATATATATGAAAATATTTTAACTTCTTATTCTTCCTAACCCTCATGCACACACATACATTCAAAAACGGTTAACTGGGGAAACGGAATATTTTGATTTGCAACTTTTGTTAGGAATTATAAAATAATTAGTTGTCACAGTCTGGTAGTTTATTTCCAGATCGGTGAGGTGTCCCAGAGTCAAATAGTAAGATGCCAGTCGAAATCTTTCCTGGCCAGATTAATGAACAGTCTGTGATGGGTAGTTGTAAAAAGCAATGCGTCTGCAGCAGGCGTCCCACAGATCTATCAGCAAAAGGGTGTAGCAACAGGTATACTTGGATTTTGAAATAGCAGACTAACATTATAATCTTTCTTGAGATTGCAGGATCTCCCCAAAACAGAGGCATAACAGGAATCACTCTTGATGCAGGGATTCTTGAGAGACTGCAAGCAATAGTAATCTGCCACACCCGAAGCACAAGATCTCCTCTCTCCAAAGCAATGTTCCTCCACAGAGTACAGAAACCCCTCTTTTCCTGGGTCTTTCCCTTTCTTTAGGCAGATGAAAACCACACCTTAAATGTAGAATTTCTTTCTAGGAGATGCAAGGTTTCTTTTGCCGAGAGGGTGGTACCTCTGTTCTGGCTCTTCCTCTCGTTCCAGGCAGACACAGCAACAAGGGTTTAGCTCCCACACATTTGGTTTGTAAATCCTTCCAAGTTCGTTTCACTTCATGAAGAAATTAGCATTTCACGTGATACAGGAATTATTTTTCAAGAGAAAGAGTTTCTGGGCTGTCTTCTTGGCAAGTCTTTAGCAACAGCTGAACTCAACCCAAAAGTGCAACTACCTTTTTGACAGTGAAGTCATAAGGCAGTCATAAATCTTCCTAGTTGCTTGGAAACAGGCCTTGCAGTCTGCACTCTTCAAACACCAAGTGTCAGCATTCAGTGTGCACAGAAGTCCCTTTTCCCAGCTTTCAAAAACACAGGATTCTTAGCTTTCAGCCAAAAGAAAAGCAAAACGCTTATGACACAAGCCAAAACCAATCGCATGACCATGTTCTTTCCCCAGAGGAATCCAAAATTAATCTCACTGTTCATCCTCTCCGCACAGCCCTGTATCAATCCAAAAAGAATCTCATCGCCATGTTCTTTGCCGATAGCAGTCCAGCACGAATCCCACAGTCCGTACTCTCGCCATAGCCGTATGTTCAATCCAAAACGAATCCAACTTTGCTGCCCCCTCCTTATAAACATACAGGAATCCTAAATTATCCCTCTGCTGCACAATCGTTCAAAAGGCCTGGATCAATCCTAAAGTTTCCCACACTTACCCATAGTGCTGCATCAATTCCAAAATAATTCCAGTCAGATGGGGTATGCACTATAATGCTACTCTGACTTACCAGAGTGATAGACTCTCCAGTACCAGAAATGTACACAGGATTGAAATATTGTCATCTTTATTCCAGATTTAATAAACAGCTACCAGGTCATACAGAAAAGTGAGATGACACTCTTTCCATCATCGCAGGGCGAGACGTGGGACAAAGATTTAGTTCGCCCTTACATGGAGATTTCCATCTGTAGCAGAGAAACTCAAACACCTACAGAACACTTCTTAAGCGGCTGAGAAATGAATTAACTGTAAACTGTAATGTATCATTTGTACAGTAAGGACAAATTTCAGTAAAATTGGGATATTTGTATCTCTGGTGAAGGGATGTCACCTGTCACTAAATTGGGATGTTTGTGGCCCTGGCACAGGGAGGTCACCTGTCAGTAAATTCGGATGTTGTTGTCTCTGGTACAGGAAAATCACCTATCAGTCAATTAGGATGTTTGTGTTACTGGTACCAGATGGTCAGCTGTTAGAAAATTGGGATACATGTGTCACTGGTGCAGGAAGATCACCTGTCAGTAAATGGGGATGTTGTGTCACTGGTACAGGAAGGTCAACTGTCAGTAAATTGGGATGTTTGTTTCACTAATGCAGGAAGATCACTAACCTCATAGAGCACCACAACACCTCTGAAGCCACTGAATTTTTACCTTTACAAGGTAAGAATTTTTACCTTTACAAGGTAAGAATAAGGCCATGGTTACTTTGGAGGTCATAAAACATGGAAACGTTTCGCATTGTGATTTATCACTGTTGAGGCTAGAGTACTTTTCTGTTTCCTGGACTGTTGACATGTTGCATCAGTTATTATATTATAATGATAAATTACTGTTGGGAATTATTCTTTTCTCTGTATAATTAATTTAACAATTACATTTAGTGGATATTTGGCAGCGTTCTTCAACTCCTCTCTGAATTTACTCTGAATCGCTGCATAAATAAATGTGTTGGTGCAAGAGCTCAGAAGCTGTAGCATATTTCCGGTTTCCTGGAGAATAAATTTGGGATCACTGAAGCTTTTAAAATCGTAATTGTTTGTGATGCGCACATGTAAGAACTGTATAACATACATCATCCACAGGAGGATGAAACTGCCCGAGATGGTGAAGAGTAAAATGATGGACTTTCGTCGGCTCTCCATCTCTGGGTCACTCTGATTCGCTCCGTTGTTGTGGGTCCAGAGTCTCCTGCGTGCCCTGTTGGCTGCTACAATGTGTCCAACGGTCAGAGCATTGAGCAAAAGAATCAGAAGGAATGGGGCACACGGGGTCAAAATACGGTCAAACCAGTCATATGCTGACCATAAGGGTGAAGTATACCGGATATCCTTCAGTTGGCAATACCACGGGACATTGGCAATGATGTAGATGGGCTCGTGTATAAAGTACCAAGGGATATTGATTAAACAGCCCAACGTGCAGACCGTTCCTATAACCATGGCCGCCGTTTTCTCAGTGCAATATTTTATTTTCAGCTTCTTGCAGCAAATTGCCACAAATCGATCAAAGGTGAAAGTGACCGTTAACCATACGGAATTGACTCTAGCTGCATATGTTAGCGCAATGCTGAGACTACACACCGGAGTAATGGACAGGAAACTACCTGGAAAATAAATACCACTGATCCGGTTTAATATCACAGCTGTGATAATGACCAGTAGATCCGCCACCGCCATGGATACCAGGTAGCGGGTTATACATCCCGAGAGGCCACATTTTCCTCGGGACAAGATCAGAATAGCTACTAAATTAGCTGTAATGAAGAGAGAGAAAGAGAGATAAGAAATTATAGACTAGAGCACCAGCATACCTTAATAGATATTATATAAAGTTTACAACTTTGATGTTTAAAGAGATGGGACCTGATATAATCATCATAAGGTGGAGGTGAGAGAGCACGGAGGTCTCGGATGAATGAAACGTCTTTTAGATTAGATTAGAGATACAGCACTGAAACAGGCCCTTCGGCCCACCGAGTCTGTGCCGAACATCAACCACCCATTTATACTAATCCTACACTAATCCCATATTCCTACCAAACATCCCCACCTGTCCCTATATTTCCCGACCACCTACCTATACTAGTGACAATTTATAATGGCCAATTTACCTATCAACCTGCAAGTCTTTTGGCTTGTGGGAGGAAACTGGAGCACCCGGAGAAAACCCACGCAGACACAGGGAGAACTTGCAAACTCCACACAGGCAGTACCCGGAATCGAACCCGGTTCGCTGGAGCTGTGAGGCTGCGGTGCTAACCACTGCGGCACTGTGCCGCCCCAATAGTAAATCATAGTAAAACAAAATCCAGTCAAAAATGTGGAATTTTAAAATAAATTAAAAATGTTCTTTTGTATGATGATGAAAAAAGTTAATCAATATTCTGTACACTACACTTTAGGAATGATGTCTTCAGAGAGAGATCGCAGTAAAATTCACGAGAATGAGTCCAGGGATGACAGACTTCAGTCAAGTGGACAGATTGCAGAAGCTGAGGCTGTTCTCCTTAGAGAAGAGATGTTTGGGTGGAAATTTGGTCGAGGTTTTCAAACGTTGTCTCGACAGAGAAGCTATAGAGAAACTGTTAGCTTTGGCAAAAAAAAAGTCGAGAACCAAAGCAAACCGATGTCAAGTGATTGACAAAAGATCAAAGGCAACATGACGAACAAACGTCTTAAGCAATGAGTGGTTAGGACTGGAGTTCACTGCCTGGAAGGTTGGTGGAAGTAGATTCAATCCTGCGTTGCAGAAAGGAATTAGATAATTATCTGAAGGTTAAAATACAGAGCGATGGGGAAACGGCTTGTGGAGTGCAACTAGCGAGATTGACCTTGGAGAGAGCTAGCGAGGACATGACAGGCCAAATGACCCCCTTCTGTGCTGTAACATTTCTGATTCTAGTAAGTAATATATACAAACTTAAGAAAATTAATTAGGAAATATGAAGAACGCAGTAACTAATGTACTAAAGTCAAAGCAATTTAAAATGAATAGTACAACCAATGTAACAAAGATTCCAGAGTTTTGTTTTCATGTGACCTCCAGAGAGGTCTCTCACGATATTAGAATAATTGACAGGCCCAGCAGCCAGTCTGTCTGAGTTAGGCACCACAAACAACAGCAAGACTATTGCCCAGTTAATCCAGTACTAGCCACTTTGGTTGCGAATGGAATCTTGTCCAGAGCACCAGGAGGTCTGCTGCCCCTTCTTCAATAGTCTAACACAGGCCTTGACTTCCATTCCAATCGACTAACTGGACTTCCATTCCAATCGACTAACTGGGGCATTGGTTTAACGTGTCATGGGAGAACCACGGATCCAATAAACCAGCACTCCTTCAATGCTCCCTAGTATTAACCTGGAGAGGACTTACAATGATAACTCTTGAACTAAGAGGGCACGGTGCTACGAACTGAACTAAGGTCATACAACTGAAAATAAATACACGGAATTAATGGAAGTGTAGGTCAAAGACCATCCAACTACACTGGAGGAGGGGCAAATGGAGCCACAGTGTTGGACTTCCGGGCTTCATTCGGATTTGGAATAATATTAAGCAATTTAATTTGTCATTCAATCTGGCAGCAAACAATTTTGAATGCAAGAAAAATAATAATTCTATTCAATTCCTATAGTGATGTCTATTAATTGATGCCGCTTTTTTTTTCATGGCGTGTTCAAATCTATGACAGTCAGAAGATCATGCTCAGCATCCTTCTCTTCCACTGATATTATCTGGTGTCTCCAGTTCATTGGTGGGATTGGTTTTGAACAGAAGAGGGTGCCTGCATTTTGTGCAGTCTTAGGTTTGTTGGAGTGCACCGTTTGTCTCACAGCTGATGTACAGACTTTGAACATTATAATAGGATTGAGCCATCTGCTCCTTAGAGGGTGGCTACCAATCCGTTAGATCACGGTTGATCTTTATACTAACTCCATTTATTCATCTTGTTTCCGAAACCCTTAATATTCTTGCCTAACAAAAATTTATCAATTTGAAGTTTGATATTTTCAACTAAGAACTTAGGAACAGGAGTAGACCATTTAGTCCCTCGAGCCTGTTCTGCCATTCAGTGACATCATGGTAAATTTGCGACCTCAGTCCATGCACTCCACTTTTCTCCATATTCCTTAATACCTTGAGTTAACAACATGTTTCAATCTCAGATTTAAAATTAACAAATGATTTAGCACCAATTGACTTTTGGGAAAAACAGTTACGTACTTCTACCACCCTTTGCGTATAGAAGTGTTCCATAACTTCGCTGCTGAGAGGTCTGGCTCGATTTTGTTACTCTGCTCACTAGCCCTAGAACTGCTCAAAGATCGGAACTAGTTTCTCTCTATCTGTTCCCCTTAATACCTTGAAAACTGGGATCAAATTTACTCTTAACATTCTAAATTCCAAGGAATAGAAACCTAGTTTGTGTATTCTATCATTTATTTGACCCGCTGAGTCCAGATATCATTCTGGTAAATCTACCCTGCACTCCCTCCAAAGTCAATATATCCTTCCTGAGGTGTGTTGCCAGAACTGCTCATGGTATTCCAAAAGTGGCATAGCCAGTACGTTCTTTAACTGAAGCATAACTTCTAGCCTTTTGTATTTTAGTACTCTTGATATAAAGGTCAGTATTCTTTTTTTTAAAAATTATTTGCCGTACATGCTTGTAACATTTTGCTGATCTATGTACCTGGACCCCGAAGTGTATTTAGATCTCTACTTATTGTAGCTTTTCTCCATGTGGACAGTACCCTAATCTATACTTTTTGGGTCTAATCTTGATGACTTCACATTTACCAAGATTGATATCTATTTTCCACAGTTTTGCCCATTCAGTTAATCTATAAATGACTGTTTGGAATGTTATGCTTCCATCTACACTGCTTACGATGCTGCCTATCATTGTGTCATCAGCACATTTGGAAATGTGGCTTTTATCCCATCATCTAAGTCGTTAATGAACAAAGTGAATAGTTGAAGCCCCAACACAGATCCTTGCAGGACACCAATTGTCACATCCTGCCAATTAGATTACCAGTCCATTATCCCTATTCTCTGTGCCCTTCTACTCAGCCAGTTTCCGGGTCAATACATTTCCGTGAACTTCAATTTTTTCTAACAGTTTTTTTTTACGATAGACTTTATCAAATGTCTTCTGTACGTCCAGATATCTAACACCCATAGAAATTCCCCTGTCCATTAATTTAGTCATCTCCTCAAAAAAATCGAGTCAGATTCGTCAAACATGACTTACCCTCTCCAATCCATGCTGATGAGCTGCAAATCTTCACGATGTTCAGTCACCCTATTCTTAATTATGGTCTCTATCAATTTCCCGCCAACATATATTACACTAACTGGTCTATAATACCCTGGTTTGCATCTTTTACTGTTCTTAAATTGATTTCAATTCATTTCTAGCCTCAACAGAATTTTGGGAGAGAGATTTTCAACACCTTTTGTACTTCCGGTCTCACAGCTGAACAGCCTAGTGCTAATTTACAAATTATGTCTCCTTGTTCTGCACATCGCCACCAAAGGAAGTAGTTTCTCCCTGTCTACCTTAGAAAATCCCTTGATCAGCTAATCATTTCAAACACCTCAATTAGATTACCCCTTATTCTCAAGGGACTGCAAGACAGATTTATGCAACCTGTGCTAATAGTTTAACCATCTAAGCCTCAGTATCATTCGGGTGAATATGCACTGCATTCCCTCCTTTACCAATTACATCTTTCCTGAGGTGCAGCACAAAGAATTGTTTCTGATTGGGTCCAATCAGGTCTTTATACAATTATAGTATAACTTCCACCCATTGGCATTCCATCACTTTTGAAATAAATTTAATTAGATAATGTGTAACTTGCTTCAATACTTCACCTGGGACAGCAATAGCTGCAAGGGCAGTGTAGTAAATGGCATATACCAGTCCTGTGGGCGGAGCGTGCATCTTCTTTGAAAAAAGTGATGTCTATCCGAGATTCCACGTGCAACCTGTTCGATTATCAAAGATTTCCTTATTATACCTGACGTTATCCACACGAGACCCAATTAGATACCATTACCATTAATATTAGTTACAGTCATTGAACAAACAGCTTCGATTACATAACTATTAATTTTATTCACAGTCATTGACCAAACAAGTTAATACAGTCGATTTTACACTTATTTCCGATGCAATAAATTGAACAAAAAATGTTATGGTGTTTTAAACGAAACTTTCCGTCCTTTAGCAAAGGAGATCTATTGACCTTACGCGTTCTATCCTATATGTGACTCCAATCCCACACCAACGTGGTTGACTCTCCCTTAAGCGGCCAAGCAACACAGTCAAACAGCTAGAAAACAACAAATGAATAGAAGTGGCTCTATAATTTGGCTATGACATAGGTATCGAATTAAAACACAGAAAAGGCACAGCCAGATCATTCAATCCTGCAACGTCACTCGAACTAACATCTCGACACTAGTGTTAAATTTTGGAGCTTTGTCCCAAAGACTCTTTACCCAACAACGTGACGTAGTCATGTTCACAGAATAATATACATCAGACACGGTTTCTGGCTCCTTCATTATCATTCCTAGATTTGTCCTGTCCCAACGGTGGGACAGAGTGACCAGAAGTATAGTAAAGTGGTACAAAGTCAGGGAGATTGGGGGAGCTGGTGTGAGTGTGTGCTGTGGGGGTGGGGGAAGTGGCCCTGCGAGTCCTCACCATTAGGTCTGTACACCATGAGATCTCATGCCATCAGGTCAAACATAGGCAAGGAAACTTTCTGTCGACTACCACCCTCAGCTGGGGAATCAGTGATCCTCTATGTTGAACACCACGTGAAGGAAGTGTAAGACTATTAGGTTGCTAAAAGTAACTAACCAGCATACTATTTGTTAAAACCCAGCTATTATAAACTAACAAATGACTTATTATCATAAAGTAACACTTAGTTTTATTAGAACCCTTCTTTGTAGTATGAGAAAGTGGAAAATTAGGAAATAAGGCTGGGTATAGACAAGATGTCGAGGCAGAGGGATTCTGAGAGATTATGTCAAGTTTTAAAATGCTTACTTGCAGTAAAAATGTTCGACTGTGGGAAAGACAATAAAGACAGCTTCTGCGTAGATTTGTCTCGTAGTGAGATAAGGCATCCTCAAAAAGTAAAAGCATTGACTTACGGTAGTTAGCACAAAGACCCTTTTTCGTGTATTACTTGCGTAAATCCAAAAGCTTGGCAACCATCATTAAACGATGCTTGGTTGATTAAGAAAGGCATCCTTTAACACAAGACTAATCACTGATTGGGAGATGGGAGGGTTAACTGGAAAGCTGCCAGGATACATTGAATTCTGACCTTGGTACTGCAGGGTGGAGAACAACAATGATAGACAAGAGAAACTGCGGTAGAAAAAGAGAGAGCGAGAGACAGAGACTGAGAAGCTTGAGGACCCAAAGTTGCAAGAGGAACTAGTTGGGCATTCTACCATCCAGTCTCCAATATGGGTGGTACCTGTGTTAGACTATTAATCACTGCCTAAGTTTGTGACTAATAGTTTCTCGAAAACTGAACAAACTTGTCATTATCCTTGCCTCAATAAAGTCGATTCACAACAAGGTGTTGTGCTGCCAAGTCTGTTCCCACCTTAGAAAGGGTATAGAACACCTTATCTTATCAAATCTTACAGAAGCAATGAGGAGGGTAAAGGTTTAGAATGAATTCAGGCTGGGGAATTTCAATATCCATCACCAAATGTGGCTCAGTAGTATCACTAATGCCGAGATTTCCGAGTTCTGAAGGGCATATCTTCTAGACGAAGCTTGCAGCCAGTTTTGAGCGAACAAAACAATGGCATTTTCTACTTTAATGACTATCGTGTATGACTGAATTGGTAGGCGTGACCACTGCACAAGTCTTGGGGGCGGCAGTTCCCATCTTCACACTGGGGATATGCATCATCGTGTTGTGTGACACTGGCACTGTAGTTAGCGGGGTAGATTAAAACTGGATCTTGCAGCTCCACGCTGGACTTTATTATGACCGAGGCTGGAGGAGTTCACTGCTTATTCTACGCCAATTCTCCACGGGTCATAACATATATTTACAATATCAAATTCAGTTAATAAATTTCCAACTGACATAACCTTGATAGATTTTTGGGGAAGAGAGTTCAAGATTTCCGCTGCACTTCCTTTGAAGAAATGTTTCCTGACATCATCCCTAAACGGCCTAGCTTTTGATCAGCGACTATGCACCTTTGTTCTGGACTCCCTTGCCACAGGAAATAGCGTATCTATATCCAGCCTATCAAATCCTGTAATCACTGAAAAGTTTCTTCTATACCACAGAGAATATAAGCCTCGTCGATGCAAAGTGTCCTTCATTTAATCTTTTTCGCCCTGATATTATTCTGGCGCTTTTGTGCTGCACCCTCGCCAAGGCCAATATATCCTTCCTGAAGACTGAACCAGCTCGAGAGGCTTAATGGTTTATTTCTGCCAATCGCACAGATCCAATAAAGCACAGAAGTACCGAGTTATGTGTCAGATTTGACAACAACATGAGCCCTGGTCACATCACCATTACCATCTACTTCCACCTCAGTAACATTGTCCGAATCTCTCCTGCCTGAACCCATCTGTTGTTGCACCCACATCCATGTCTTTGCTACTTTTAACCTTGGCTGTTACAGTACGCATCTAGAAAGCCTCCCAACTGACACTTTTAGTAAACTTGAGGCCATCCAAAACCCTACTGCCCATCTCCTGTACCACACCAAATCCTGCTCAGCCAGATGCTCGCTGAACTATGTTAGCGCCCAGTCAAGCAACACCTTCATCATTAAATCCTCATCCTTGTTTTCAATTCCCTCCATGGCCACTGCAATCTTTTCCAGCCGACATATTTTTGAGCCCTCTTTGCTCCTCCAATTCTGTCTTCTTGCTCATCCTAAGTTTAGTCACTCCAACTTTGGTGTCCATACCTTTAGCTGCCTGGCACCTTTGCTCAGAAATTAACTCCTGAAACCTCTGTGCGCCTTTCTAACTCTCCCACGTCTTTTAAGTTGCTCCTTAAAACGTATCTCTTTCGTCAAGCTGTCAGTCATTTGTCCTGATCTTGTTGATATCGCGTCATGTGGCATGCTGTTGAATTTTATTTTTTTTAAGAACATTACAGCGCAGTACAGGCCCTTTGGCCCTCGATGTTGCGCCGACCTGTGAAACAATCTGACCTACACTATTCCATTTTCATCCATATGTCTATCCAATGACCACTTAAATGCCCTTAAAGTTGGCGAGTCTACTACTGTTGCAGGCAGGGCGTTCCACGCCCCTACTACTCTCTGAGTAAAGAAACTACCTCTGACATCTGTCCTATATCTATCACCCCTCAACTTAAAGCTATGTCCCCTCGTGTTTGCCATCACCATCCGAGGAAAAAGACGCTCACTATCCACCCTATCGAACCCTCTGATTATCTTATATGTCTCTATTAAGTCACCTCACCTCCTCCTTCTCTCGAACGAAAACAACCTCAAGTCCCTCAGCCTTTCCTCGTAAGACCTTCCCTCCATACCAGGCAACATCCTAGTAAATCTCCTCTACACCCTTTTCATAGCTTCCACATCCTTCCTATTATGCGGTGACCAGAACTGCACGCAATACTCCAGGTGCGGTCTCACCAGAGTTTTGTACAGCTGCAGCATGACCTCGTGGCTCCGAAACTCGATCCCCCTACTAATAAAAGCTAACACACCATATGCCTTCTTAACAGCCCTATTAACCTGGGTAGCAACCTTCAGGGATTTATGCACCTGGACACCAAGATCTCTCTGTTCATCTACACTACCAAGAATCTTCCCATTAGCCCAGTACTCTGCATTCCTATTACTCCTTTCAAAGTGAATCACCTCGCACCTTTCCGCATTAAACTCCATTTGCCATCTCTCAGCCCAGCTCTGCAGCCTATCTATGTCCCTCTGTACCCTACAACATCCTTCGGCACTATCCACAACTCCACCTACCTTAGTGTCATCCGCAAATTTACTAACCCACCCTTCTACACCCTCTTCCAGGTCAATTATAAAAATAACAAACAGCAGTGGCCCCAAAACAGATCCTTGCGGTACACCACTAGTAACTAAACTCCAGGATGAACATTTGCCATCAACCACCACCCTCTGTCTTCTTTCAGCTCGCCAATTTCTGATCCAAAGCTCTAAATCTCCTTCAACCCCATACTTCCGTATTTTCTGTAATAGACTACCATGGGGAACCTTATCAAACGCCTTACTGAAATCCATATACACCACATCCACGGCTTTACCCTCATCCACCTGTTTGGTCACCTTCTCGAAAAACTCAATAAGGTTTGTGAGGCACGACCTACCCGTCACGAAGCCGTGCTGACTATCGCTAATGAACTTATTCTTTTCAAGATGATTATAAATCCTGTCTCTTATAACCTTTTCAAACATTTTACCCAAAACTGAAGTAAGGCTCACAGGTCTGTAATTACCAGGGCTGTCTCTACTCCCCTTCTTGAACAAGGGGACAACATTTGCTATCCTCCAGTCTTCCGGCACTATTCCTGTCGACAATGACGACATAAAGATCAAGGACAAAGGCTCTGCAATCTCCTCCCTAGCTTCCCAGAGAATCCTAGGATAAATCCCATCTGGCCCAGGGGACTTATCTATTTTCACACTTTCCAAAATTGATAACACCTCCTCCTTGTGAACCTCAATCCCATCTAGCCTAGTAGCCTGAATCTCAGTATTCTCCTCGACAACATTTTCTTTCTCTACTGTAAATACTGACGAAAAATATTCATTTAACACTTCCCCTACCTCCTCTGATTCCACACACAACTTCCCATTACTATCCTTGATTGGTCCTAATCTAACTCCAGTCATTCTTTTATTCCTGATATACCTATAGAAAGCCTTAGGGTTTTCCCTGATCCTATCCGCCAATTACTTCTCGTGTCCTCTCCTTGCTCTTCTTAGCCCTCCCTTTAGATCCTTCCTGGCTAGCTTGTAACTCTCAAGCGCCCTAACTGAGCCTTCACGTCTCATCCTAACATAAGCCTTCTTCTTCCTCTTTACAAGCGCTTCAACTTCTTTAGTAAACCACGGCTCCCTCGCTCGACAACTTCCTCCCTGCCTCACAGGTACATACTTATCAAGGACACGCAGTAGCTGCTCCTTGAATAAGCTCCACATTTCGATTGTTCCCATCCACTGCAGTTTCCTTCCCCATCCTACGCATCCTAAATCTTGCCTAATCGCATCATAATTTCCTTTACCCCAGCTATAATTTTTGCCCTGCTGTATATACCTGTCCCTGCCCATCGCTAAGGTAAACTTAACCGAATTGTGGTCACTATCACCAAAGTGCTCACCTACATCTAAATCTAACACCTGGCCGGGTTCATTACCCAGTACCAAATCCAATGTGGCATCGCCCCTGGTTGGCCTGTCTACATACTGTGTCAGAAAACCCTCCTGCACACACTGGACAAAAACTGACCCATCTAAAGTACTCGAACTATAGTATTTCCAGTCGATATTTGGAAAGTTAAAGTCCCCCATAACAACTACCCTGTTACTCTCGCCCCTGTCGAGAATCATCTTTGCTATCCTTTCCTCTACATCTCTGGAACTATTTGGAGGTCTATAAAAGACTCCCAACAGCATGACCTCACCTCTCCTGTTTCTAACCTCTGCCCATACTACCTCAGTAGACGAGTCCTCAAATGTCCTTTCTGTCGCTGTAATACTCTCCTTGATTAACAATGCCACACCCCCCCCCCCTCTTTTACCATCTTCTCTGTTCTTACTGAAACATCTAAATCCCGGAACCTGCAACATCCATTCCTGCCCCTGCTCTATCCATGTCTCCGAAATGGCCACTGCATCGAGATCCCAGGTACCAACCCATGCTGCAAGCTCACCCACCTTATTCCGGATGCTCCTGGATTTGAAGTAGACACACTTTGAACCAGGTTCTTGCTTGCCAGTGCCCTCTTGCGTCCTTGTAACCTTATCCCTGACCTCACTACTCTCAACATCCTGTACACTGGCACTACAATTTAGGTTCCCATTCCCCTGCTGAATTAGTTTAACCCCCCCCAAAGAGCACTAGCAAATCTCCCCCCCAGGATATTGGTACCCCTCTGGTTCAGGTGAAGACCATCCTGTTTGTAGAGGTCCCACCTACCCCAGAAAGACCCCCAATTATCCAGGAAACCAAAACCCTCCCTCCTGCACCATCCCTGCAGCCACGTGTTCAACTCCTCTCTCTCCCTATTCCTCGCTTCGCTATCACGTGGCACGGGCAACAACCCAGAGATAACAACTCTGTTTGTTCTCGCTCTAAGCTTCCACCCTAGCTCCCTGAATTTCTGTCTTAAATCCCCATCTCTCTTCCTACCTATGTCGTTGGTGCCTATGTGGACCACGACTTGGGGCTGCTCCCCCTCCCCCTTAAGGATCCCAAAAACACGATCTGAGACATCATGAACCCTGGCACCTGGGAGGCAACATACCAACCGTGAGTCTCTCTCGTTCCCACAGAACCTCCTATCTGTTCCCCTAACTATGGAGTCCCCAATGACTAATGCTCTGCTCCTCTTCCCCCTTCCCTTCTGAGCAACAGGGACAGACTCTGTGCCAGAGACCTGTACCCCATTGCTTACCCCTGGTAAGTCATCCCCCGCAACAATATCCAAAACGGTATACCTGTTGTTGAGGGAAACGGCCACAGGGGATCCCTGCAATGCCTGCTGGTTCCCTCTCCTTCCCCTGACGGTAACCCATCTACCTACTTCTTTTACCTGAGGTGTGACTACCTCCCCATAACTCCTCTCAATAACCCCCTCCGCCTCCCGAATGATCCGAAGTTCATCCAGCTCCAGCTCCAGTTCCCTAACGCGGTTCTCGAGGAGCTGGAGTTGGGTGCACTTCCCGCAGATGCAGTCAGCAGGGACACTCTTGGCGACCCTTACCTCCCACATTCTGCAGGAGGAACATACAACTGCCTTAACTTCCATTCCCTCTATTCTAATTATCAAATTTTATTTGATGAAAGGATATTTTTCTATGTTAAAGATACTTCATAAATGCAAGCTATTGCTGCTCCTGTTTCGATCCTTTCCACAACATATAGGACACATAGAATCTTGGTCAATTACTGGTCCAAGCTCTTCCAGCAGAGCAATAATACTAAAACTTGCCTGATAATGTGGAAATTTGCCCTTGTAAGTGTATCCATACAAAATATGGTAGCTATACCCCTGCCAATAACAATTAGAGATTACACCCCATGATCAGAAAAGTAATGGACGGTGTCATCAACAGTGAAAATAAGCAGAGCTTAACCAAGAATAACCTGCTCAACCATTTCCAATTGGGTTGAGATAGACCCTTTCAGCTCCAGGGAGCAATTCTAACTTGGTACAGGCAGAGAAAGGAGTAAAATATACAGCTGACGTGAGAGAGACTGCTTTTCCCATCAAGGGGACATTCGACTGAATGTGGCACCAAGGCAATAAAGATTGGTTTCCATTTATATGGCGTCATTGACAAATTCAGACCGTCCCAAAGCACCTTAGAGCCAATTAGGTACTTTCAAAGTGTAGTAACGCAGGATGTCTTATTCGAAACAAATATCCCGAGTCAGCTAAAATTCAATGGGATCAGCGGGAAACTCTCCACTGGCTGGAGTCATATCCAGCACAAAGAAAGACAGTTGTGGTTGTTGGAGGTCAATTATCTCACAGCAAGTACATCACTGCAGGAGTTCCGCAGGGCAGTGTTCTAAGCCCAGACATCTACAGACCTGCCGACCAGTAAATCAGAATTAGAACTGTTACCTCTTTACACAGTGTTCAGCTCCATTCGCAATTTCTGACATAATAAGTTAGTCCAATCTCACATAGAGTCAGAGAATCATGGAAGGTTAAAGGCACAGAAAGATGTCACTTGGCTTGTCGTGTCTGGGCCAGCCAAAAAGCGATCCACCTATTCTAATCCCACCTTCTAGCATTTGGACTGCCGGCCTGCAGATTACGACACTTGAGGTGCATATCCAGACTCTTTTTACATGAGTTGAGGCTCTCTTCCTCCACTAGCCATTTAGGCAGTGAGTTCCAGACTCCCACAACCCTCTGGGTGAAAAAGTGTTTCCTCATCTCCCCCCTAAGTTTTCTACCAATTACTTTAAATCTATGCCCCCTCGTCACTGATCTCTCTGCTAAATTGAATAGACCCTTCACCTCCACTCCATCCAGGCCCCTCAAACTTTTGTACATTTCCATCTGATCTCCCCTCAGCCTTTTCTATTCCAAGGAGAACAACCCCAGCCGATCCCATTTTTCCTCATAGCTGCATTTGTTCAGTCCTGGCAACATCCTTGTAAATCTCCTTGTACCAACTCGAGTGCAATTACATCCTTTCTGTAATGAGGTGACCAAGACTGCATAGGGTACTCAAGTTGTGGACTAACCAATGAGTTATACAGTTCCAGCACAATATCCCTGCTCTTGTATTCTATACCTCAGCTAATAAAGGAAAGGATTCCATAAGCCTTCTTAACCACGTTGTCGATCCGTGCTGTTACCTTCAGGAATCTGTGGACATTCACTCCAAGATGTACATATGACCCTTACCAGCGCTGGTTAATCATTGAAACGCTGGACGATTTTTACCCTTCATAGTCATAGAACCATAGAAAAATTACAGCACAGAAGAAGACCATTCAGCTGGTAGTGTCCGTGCTGGCTGAAAAAAAAACCTAGCTGCTCTATTTAATTCCACCTTCCAGCACCTGGTCCATAGCCTTGCAGGCTACAGCACTTCAGGTGCATGTCCAGGTACCATTTAAAAGAATTGAGGGGGTCTGCCTCCACCATCATTCCTGGCAGTGGATTCCAGACACCCACCACCCTCTGGGTGAAAAACCTTTTCCTCATGTCTCTCGAATCCTTCTACCAATAACCTTAAATCAGTGCCCTCTGGTAATTGATCTCTCCGCTGGGGGAAACGGGGCTTTTCTGTCTACTCTATCTAGGCCCCTCATATTTTGTACACCTCAATTTAGTCATCCCTCAGCCTCCTCTGTTCTAAGGAGAACAACCCTATCCCATCCAATCTTTCTTCATAGCTGCAACTTTCAAGCCCTGCCAACGTTCTTGTAAATATCCTCTGTACGGTCTCCAGATCAATTATGTCCTCCCTGTAATGTGGTGACCAGAACTGTACGCAAAACTCCAGCTGTGACCTACCAGAGTTTTATGTAGTTCCAGCATCACATCCCTGCTTTCTTATTGGAATCCTCGGCCAATAAAGGAAAGCATTCCATATGCCTTCTTTTACACTTGATTTACCTGTCCTGCCACGTTTAGGGACCTATGGACATGCACTTCAAAGTCTATCACTTCTACTACCCTTCTCAATATCCTCAGGTTATTGTGCATTTCCTCACTTTATTTGCCCTCCCCAAGTGTAAAACCTCACATTTTTCTGTGTTGAATTGCATTAGCCACTTTTCCACCCACTCAACCAAACCATTGATATGATTTTGGAGTCTACAGCCATCCTCTTCACTGTCAACTACCCGACCAATTTTTGTGTCATCAGCAAATTTCTCAATCATGCCTCCCACGTTGAAATCCAAATTATTAATATGTACCACAAATAGCAAGGGACCCAACACTGAGCCCTGTGGATCGCTACTGAAAACAGCTTTCCATTCACAAAAACATCCATCGACTACAGGACGGCACAGTGGCGCAGTGGTTAGCACCGCAGCCTCACAGCTCCAGCGACCCGAGTTCAATTCTGGGTATTGCCTGTGTGGAGTTTGCAAGTTCTCCCCGTGTCTGTGTGGGTTCCCTCAGGGTGCTCCGGTTTCCTCCAACAGCCAAAAGACTTGCAAGTTGATAGGAAAATTGGCCGTTATAAATTGCCCCTAGTAGAGGTAGGAAAATGTGGGGATGCAGTAGGAATATGGCATTAGTGTAGGATTAGTATAAATGGGTGGTTGATGGTCGGCACAGACTCGGTGGGCCGAAGGGCCTGTTTCAATGATGTATCTCTAAATAAAATAAAAAGCTCGAGAAACTGTAATAAGACATGGCCTCAAACTGTTCTACTGTCTGCAACTCCACCAACCTTTGTGTCGTCCGCAAACTTACTAATCAGACCAGCTACGTTTTCCTCCAAATCATTTATATATACTACAAACAGCAAAGGTCCCAGCACTGATCCCTGTGGAACACCACTAGTCACATCCATCCATTCAGAACAGCACGCTTCCAGTGCTGCCCTCTGTCTTCTATGATAGAGCCAGCTCTGTATCCATCTTGCCAGCTCACCTCTGATCCCGTGTGACTTCACCTTTTGTACCATTCTGCCATGAGGGACCTTGTCAAAGGCTTTACTGAAGTCCATATAGATAACATCCACTGCCCTTCCTTCATCAATCATCTTTGTCACTTCCTCAAAAAACTCAATCAAATGAGTGAGACACGACCTCTTCTTCACAAAACCATGCTGCCTCTCGCTAATAAGTTTGTTTGTTTCCAAATGGGAATAAATCCTGTCCCGAAGAATCCTCTCTAATAATTTCCCTACCACTGATGTAAGGCTGACCGGCCTATAATTTCTTGGATTATCCTTGCTACCCTTCTTAAACAAAGGAACAAAGGCTATTCTCCAGTCCTCTGGGACCTCACCTGCAGCCAATGAGGATGCAAAGATTTCTGTCAAGGCCCCAGCAATTTCTTCCCTTGCCTCCCTTAGTACTCTGGGGTAGATCCCATCAGGCCAACACCTCCTCCTTTTTGATAATGAGATGACTGAGTCTATCTACACTCCCTTCCCTAGGCTCATCATCCACCAAGTCCTTCTGTTTGGTGAATACTGATGCAAAGTATTCATTTATTACCTCGCCCATTTCCTCTGGCTCCTCACATAGATTCCTTTCTCTGTTCTTGAGCGGGACAACCCTTTCCCTAGTTACCCTCTTGCTCTTTATATATGTATAAAAAGCCTTGGGATTATCCTTAATCCCGTTTGCCAATGACTTTTCATGACCCCTTTTAGCCCTCCTGACTCCCTGCTTCAGTTCCTTTCTATTGTCTTTATATTCCTCAAGTGGTGCGTCTGTTCCAAGCCTTCCAGCGCTTATGAATGCTTCCTTTTTCTTTTTGACTAGGTTCACAATATGCCGCGTTATCCAAGGTTCCTGAAAGTTACCAGACTTATCCTTCTTCCTCACAGGAACATGCTGGTCCTGGATTCTAATCAACTGACATTTGAAAGACTACCACATGTTAGATGTTGATTTACCCTCAAACAGCCGCCCCGAATCTAAATTCTTCAGCTCCTGTCCAATATTGTTATAATTAGCCTTCCCCCAATTTAGCACCTTCACCCGTAGACTACTCTTATCCTTATCCACAAGTACCTTAAAACTTATGGAATTATGGTCACTGTTCCCGAAATGCTCCCCTACTGAAAATTCGACCACTTGGCCAGGCTCATTCCCCAAAACCAGGTCCAGAATGACCCCATCCCCAGTTGGACTATCTACATATTGTTTCAAGAAGCCCTCCTGGATGCTCCTTACAAATTCTGACCCATCTAAGCCCCTAGCACTAAGTGAGTCCCAGTCAATATTGGGGAAGTTAAAATCATCCACACTACAACCCTGTTATCTTTACATCTTTCCAAAATCTGTCTACATATCTGCTCCTCTACCTCCCGCTGGCTGTTGGGAGGCCTGTAGAAAACCCCCAACATCGTGACTGCACCCTGCCTATTCTTGAGCTCCACCCATATTGCCTCGCTGCACGACCCCTCCGAGGTGTCCTCCACAAGTACAGCTGTGATATTCTCCTTAACAAGTAATGCAACTCCCCCACCCCTTTTACATCCCCCTCTATCCCACCTGAAGCTTCTAAATCCTGGAGCATTTAGCTGCCAATCCTGTCCTTCCCTCAACCAAGTCTCTGTAATAGCAACAACATCATAGTTCCAAATACTAATCCAAGCTCTAAGTTCATCTGCCTTACCTGTCATACCTCTCGCATTGAAACAAATGCACTGCAGACCACCAGTTCCACTGTGCTCTGCAACATCTCCCTGCCTGCTCTTCCCCTTAGTCTTACTGGCCTTATTTACTAGTTCCCCCTCATTTATTTCCCTTGCTGTCCTACTGCTCTGGTTCCCACCCCCCTGCCACACTAGTTTAAACCCTCCCGAGTGACGCTAGCAAACCTCGAAGCCAGGATATTTGTGCCCCTCCAGTTTAGACCCGTCCTTCTTCTGCAGGTCCCATCTGTCCCTGTACAGATCCCAATGGTCCCGATATCTGAAACCCTCCCTTCTACACTAGCTGTTCAGCCACGTGTTTAGCTGCACTATCTTCCTATTTCTAGCCTCACTGGCACGTGGCACAGGGAGTAATCCCGAGATTCCGACCCTGGAGGTCCTGTCTTTTAACTTTCTACCTAACTCCCTAAACGCCCTCTGCAGGACCTCGTCACTCTTCCTGCCTATGTCATTGGTACCGGTGTGTACCACAACGTCTGGCTGTTCACCCTCCCCCTTCAGAATGCCCCCTGTCCTTTCTGAGACTGTATCCAGTCCACGTTCGTCAGATCACCTCTCAGTTTCGTAAAATTTGCCTTCCTCCAATTTAGAACTTTTACTGTTTTTTTTTGCTGTCCTTTATCCCTTTCCATGATTTATATCCATATTTATCCATAACGATAACATCGACTTTCAGGAGGTTGTGCATGAAGAATGTTTGAGACATGTAGCTTGCGCATGAAATGTTTTCTTTGTTGCTAACACTATATTCGGAGACATCCTTGACCCTGGCACCAGGGAGGCAACATACCATCCTGGAGTCTCTTTCATTTGCTGTCCGACTGCTCTGTTTCCCACCCCCTGCCACACTAGTTTAAACCCTCCCAAAAGCGCCTATTTGTGCCCTGACTATAGAGTCCCCTATAACTATTGCTCTTCTGCGCTTTGTCCCTCCCTGCTGAACAACAGTGCCAGCCATGGTGCCACTGCTCTGGCTGCTGCTATATTCCCCTGATAGGCCATCCCCCCCAACAGTATCCAAAACGGTATACTTGTTAGAGAGGGGGATAGCCACAGGGGATTCCTGCACTGACTGCCTGCCCCTTCTAGCGTTCACCCATCTATCTGCCTGCACCTTGGGTGCAAGCACTTCTCTAAAACTCCTGTCAATGACGCTCTCTGCTACCTGCATGCGCCTAAGTGCATCCAGTTGCCGCTCCAACCGATCCTTGTGGTCTGTGAGGAGCTGCAACTGGGTACACCTCCTGCAGATGTAGTCGGCCAGAACGCTGGAAGCATTACAGACCTCCCACATCTCACAGCTGAAGCACTTCACCCCTCTAACTGACATTTCTAGCACTAATTAAATTAATTTAAAATAAATAAATACTTTGGGTGTTCCTTGATTGTACCTGCCAATCATGTCCTCCCATTGCTTTTCTATTTTCCTTTTTTACATCTTCCTGCTCTTTCGATACTCTTCGAGGCTTTCTAAAGTATTAATTTTTTTGTGTTCGTCATAAGCTTTCTTTTTTCTGCTTCAATTTACCCTGTAAGCTTCGAGATAACTGGGGGCTCTAGATCTGTCCGTATCACCATTTATCTTTGTGGGGACATGACTCCACTGCGCCGGTAGAATATTGCTTTTGAATCCCTCCCACTGGTTTGCCACTGATTTTCCTGCAAGTAGCTGTATCCAGTCCACTTTCGCCGGATCACCTCTCAGTTTCATGAAATTTGCCTTCCTCCAATTTAGAACTTTTACTGTTTTTTTTTGTTTTCCTTTGTCCCTTTCCATGATTTATCTTCATATTTATCCATAAAGATAACATCGCCTTTCAGGAGGTTGTGCATGAAGAATGTTTGAGACATGTAGCTTCCACATGAAATGTTTTCTTTGTTGCTAACACTGTATTCGGCAATATATTTGTCACACTTCCCCCTGACTATGGTGTAATAAATATCCACAGCTGTCAGTATAAAGATTAACAGCTACATATGAGTTTGCAGGCTTCACTCCGCCTGGATAATCAATATAATGGCACCATTACCGACAATCACAGCAGATTAAGCTGATAAAACAGAACGAACAACAGATTTAGGTATTGATCTAAACCAGTGAAACCAGACAGAACAATTTCAACGGGGTGAGAGTCTGTGAGATTGCTGATGGTCATGGTATGGGGAGGAAACCCTCGAGTTCATCTCTGAGAGAAGTGAATCTAGAAAAGAGAAGCAGAACCAGGAATTGTTAAAAGACTCATTCCATCCTCAGCTCACTCCCCCTTCAAAACAGTGAGTCATTTGAGGCAGCTGTTGGAGGTCATAATGTGTGACAGTTCGGTTCAATGGTGACACTCTAGCCTTGGGATCAGACAGGCGTATCTTCGAATTCCACGACAGGACTAAATCACAACAAATATCGGCTGAGAGCTCATTGAAGCTGTGAGGGAGAAAGCTCCTTTCGGGACAGTGGGTAAACTGCCTCTTCACGCCGGTGACTGTTCATTGAAGAGGCGTGGAAGATGGCTACTTTGGGGGTAGTGGGTAAACTGTCTGTTCAGGCCGGTGACAATTAATTTAAGGGGAGAAGGAGCTGGCTACTTTTGGGGTTGTGGGTAAACAGGCTGGGTGAACATTAGAAGAATGTTCCAAGGACAACCTTGACACGGGATGATTCTTCAAGTTGGACAAATTCATGCATAGCCGACCGGACTACATTCTGTATTGTATTCATGTTTAATGACAAATATGATTTATTTCATATTTCCTTATATTTATTAGAACACATTTTGAAAATGCTTCTATCCTGTTTCAAAGCAGGGTCCTTTCGTGTGTCAGGTGAACATAATGACCACTGCACCATGAAAACTCTGTGGCTGGGTGAACATTAGGAACATACCAAGAAGGTTAATCTGTGCAGTCGTGCTGCATTTCTTGAACTGCTTTTTTTTATGAAAGAGAATGTCGATACTATATTTGGGAAGGCTGTACAGATTGGCAGATATTGATCTACTCATAGAATCATAGAATGACACAGCACATAAGGAAGCTATTCGGACTATCGTTCCTACACCACTCTTTGAAAGAGCTGCTGAATTAGTCCACTTCCCTTCTCACTCCACAAAGCCTTGCAATATTTTCCCCTTTCAAGAAATTACCCAATTCCCTTTTGAGAACTGTAAATTAAGGCAAAACAACATTGAAGGAGGTACAGGACCTTCTGCAGTGTTGCTGCAGAATGTATGAAAATTAACAAAGTTTCCTTGATCCAATGACATTTCTTACATTCTTCAGGATTAACCCACACGGGGACTTTGTTGTCAGTGAAGAGAGACGAGAAGGACCAAAGTGCAGTTTGTCCATCTCAGTGTGATCCTGAAGGACTCTGCTCAACCTGATGTTCTGTTCCTGCCATATGATCCTACCCCCAGATTGTCCTTTCTGAGCTCCAGCCAGGTGATGCTAAACACTCAGGTGGGAAAGTCAAAAAATTACAACAGTGTGTTTAAAACAAAATTGATTTATTTGACATTTAACCAGAATATAAAACTCCAGGCAAGTTATAGGAATTAGACACACCTGAGAAACAGACCCCCGCTGTTATAACAGCAACATGGAAAAGTTATGCACATAAGGAAGCCATTCTGCCCATCATGTCCACGTTGGCTGTTAAGTTATCCAACCTAATCCTACTTTCCATCTCATGGTCTGTAACCTCGTAGGTTATGGCTCCTCAATTGCATATGCAAGTACTTTTGAAATGTGATGTGCTGCCTCTATCACCCTTTCAGGCAGTGAGTTCCAGACACCAAACGCAACTTCCCCCCGCCCCACCCCCCAAAACCACCGCCCACCGCAGCCCCCCCCCCCCCCACCCCCCAACCATCTGGATGAAAAGATTTCTCACCTCTCTTCCAATCTATCTACCAATTACTTTAAATCGATGCCCTCTGTTTATTGAGCTCTCGGATAATGGAATAGCTCCTTCGTATCCACTCTATCGCAGCCCCTCATAACTTTATGCATCTCATCCCCCTCTGCTCCGAAGAGAACAACCCTCGCCTAACCAATCTTTCCTCACAGCTAATTTCTCCCTCTTAGCAACATCCTTGTAAATCTCCTCTGTAACCTCTCTAATGCAATCATATTCTTCCTGTAATGCGTTGACCAGAACTGCACACAGTACTCCAGCTGTGGCCTCGGCAGTGTTTTATACAGTTCCACTATAACCTTCCAGCTCTTATATCCTATGCTCAGACAATAAAAGCAAGCATCATGTAGCCTTCTTCACTACCTTACCTACCCACTCAGCAACCTTCAGGAATTTGTGGACATGAACTCCAAGGTCATGGAGTCATAGAGTCATAGAGTCGTATAGCATAGAAACAGGCCCTTCGGTCCACACGTCTATGCCGACCATAATGCCTATCTGTACTAATCCCACCTGCCTGCAGTAATTCCATAGCCCTCTATGCCTTTCTCATTCAAGCACCTGCCCAGATGCCTCTTAAATGTCGCTACTGTACCTGCCTCCACCACCTCCTCAGGCAGCTCATTCCAGATGCCCTTATTCTTTGTGTGAAAAATGTACCCCTTTGATCCCGTTTAAACCTCCTACCTCTCACCTTAAATCTGTGCCTTCTAGTTTTAGTCACCCCGACCATGGGAAACAGACTCTGGTTATCTACATTATCTATGCTTCGCATAATTTTATACACCTCTATTATGTCCCCTCTCAGCCTCCATCGTTCCAGGGAAAACAGACTCAGCCTATCCAATCGCTTTATAACTCAAGCCCTCCAAACCAGGCAACATCTTTTCTGCACCCTCGCGAGCTTAATCACATCTTTCCTGTAGTGCAGCGACAATAACTGCACACGCTGCTCCAAAAGCGGCCTAACCAACGTTATGTATAACTGTAACATGACGTCCCAACTCTTGTACTCAATGCCTCAGCCGATGAAGGGAAGCATGCCATACGCCTTCTTCACCACCCTGTCTACCTGTGTTGCCACTTTCAGGGAACTATGTACTTGCTCCCCAAGGTCTCTGCTCAAGAACACTCCCCAGGGCCCTGATATTCACTGTTTATGTCCTTCCCTGGTTTAACTTCCCAAAATGCACCACTTCACACTTGACTGCGTCAAATTCCATTTGCCACTCCCTTGCCCACTTTCCCAGTTGATCTATATCCTGTTGTAACCTTAGACAACCTTCTTCACTCTCCACTATACCACCAATTTTGGTGTCATCTGCAAACTTACTAATCATGCCCCTTACATTCACATTCAAGTCATTAATATATATGTCAGACAACAGAGGTCCCAGCAACGATCCCTGTGGCACACCACTGGTCACCGGCCTCCAATCTGAAAAACAACCATCCACTACCACCCTCTGCCTCCTATCACCAAGCCAATTTTGTATCCATTTTGCTAGTTTACCCTGGATCCCATGTGTTTGAACCTTCCGGACCATCCTACCATGCGGGACCATGTCAAAGGCCTTGCTAAAGTCCATGTAGACAAAGTCCATCGCCCTACCCTCGTCAATCCTCTTGGTCACCTCATCGGAAAACTCAATCAAATTCGTGAGACATGATTTCCCATTCAGAAACCCATACTGACTATACCTAATCAGACCATGCCTTTCCAGATGCATATAAATCCTGTCTCTCAGAATCCCTTCCAAATAGCATTGCCACCACTGATGTAAGGCTCACCAGCTTGTAGTTCCCTGGCTTATCCCTGCTGCCCTTCTTAAATAAAGGCATAACATTAGCTATCCTCCAGTCTTCCGGTACCTCACCCATGGCTAACAATGATACAGAAATCTCTGCCAGGGCCCCAGCAATCTCTTCCCTTGCTTCGCATAGCATCCTAGGATACACCTGGTCAGGCCCTGGGGATTTATCCACCTTAATGTGCTTCAAAACCTCCAACACCTCCTCCTTTGTAATGTTGATATGCTCCAAGATATCGGTGTTCCCTCCCTTGACCTCACTAGCTTCCATGACATTCTCCACGGTAAATACGGACGAGAATAATTCATTTAAGGCCTTGCCCATTTCCCCAGCTCCACACATAGATTGCCACACTGATCCTTAAGGGGACCTACTCTCTCCCTAGCTACCCTTTTACTCTTAATATACTTATAGAATATTTTAGGATTCTCCTTTATCTTATCTGCCAGGGAAATCTCATGGCCCCTTTTCGCCCTCCTAATTTCCTTCTTAAGTGTAGTGCTACATCCCCTATACTCCTTGAGGGACTCGCTCGATCCTAGCTGCCTATACCTGACATATGCCTCCTTCTTTGTCCTGACCAGACCCTCAATATCCCTCGTCAACCAAGGTTCCCTAAACTTGCCAGCCTTGCCCTTCCATCTAACAGGTACATGCCGGCCCTGAACTCTTCCTCTCTCACTTTTAAATGCCTCCCACTTGCCAGATGTCCCTTTACCTGTAAACAGCCTCTCCCATTCAACTTTTGAGAGTTCCTGTCTGATGCCATCGAAATTAGCCTTCCCCCAATTTAGGACTTCAACCTGAGGACCAATCCTATCCTTTTCCATAACTATCTTGAAGCTAATAGATTTATGGTCACTTGTCCCATAGTGCTCCCCCATTGCACATCAACCACTTGCCCATCCTCATTTCCTAAGAGAAGGTCGAGTGTAGCCCCTCTCTAGTAGGGCCATGCACATAGTGCTTCAGAAAACTATCCTGGACACACTTAACAAATTCTTCCCCATTGATCCCTTCACACTAAGGCAGTCCCAGTCAATACTATGGAAGTTAAAATCACCTACTATTACAACCCTATAATTCTTACACCTATCTGTGATTTCCCTACATATATGCTCCTCCACTTCCCTCTGACTATTGGGGGGCCTATAGTATAATCCCATCAAAGTGATCACCCCTTTCGTATTTCTAAGTTCTACCCATATGGCCTCGCTGGACCTTCCCCCCGGGATAACCTCTCTCAGTACTGCCGTGACGTCCTCCCTAATCAATAGTGCAACTCCCCTCCTCTCTTACCTCCACCTCTGTCACGCTGGAAGGATCGGTACCCCGGAACATTGATCTGCCAGTCCTGCCCATCGCTCAACCACGTTTCTGAAATAGCTATAATATCACAATCACATGTATCGATTCATGCTCTAGTTCATCTGCTTTACCTGTAAGACTTCTTGCTTTAAAGTAAATGCAGTTTAGCCTATCAGACGTTTCACGCTCCCTGCCCTGCCCCTACCTGGCCTGCCTACTGGACTTGCTTTCTTTTACCTCTACTTTTGCCTCAATAGGTCCCTCTGTTCCTCTACAATTCTCAGTATCCTACCATTTATTGTGTATTCTCTTGCCCTTTTCACCCTCCACAAATGCATTACCTCACACTTCACTTGATTGAATTCCATTTGACATTTTCTCCACCTGACCAGTCCATTGATAACTTCCTGCAGTCGACAACTTTTTCCTCACTGTCAACCACACGGCCACTGTTTATCTTATTCAACATTTTTAATAATGTCCCCTATGTATAAGTCTAAATCATTGATATATACCACTGTGGAACCCCATTGGAAACAGGCTTCCAGACATGATTCAGTTCTGGATGTGATTAACAGCAGCAATAACAGCAGAATTCAACCCCTGCAGGCACTTTTGAACTCTCTTTTGTCTCAGCAAGTTGAATGACTGAGTGAATTTCTTCCCACACTTGGTGCAGATGAATGGCCTCTCCCCAGTGTGAACTTGCATGGCTGCCAGAAGGTGGGTTGACCGATTATATCCCTTCCCACACATGGAGTACGCAAATGGCCTCTCCCCAATGTGAACAAACTGGTGTATCGGCAGGTGGGATGAATGAGTGAATCATTTCCCACCCTCTGAGCAGGTGAACAGTCTCTCTCCTGTGTGAACTCGCTAGTGTGTCACATGTTGGATAAAGTAGTGAATCCTTTCCCACACTCAGAGCCGTATGAACAGCCTTTCCCCAGTGTGAGTGCTTTGTTATCTCTGCAAATCCCTTGTTCTTTTCAAGCTCTTCTCGCAGTCAGAACATTTAACCCATCTTTCCCCAGTGTGATGCATTACTGAGTTTTCAGCTCAACGGGGTAACTGAATCCCTTGCCACAGCCCCTAAATGTCCATGGTTTCTCCATAGTTTGTTGTCCTGTGTCTTTCCATGTTGGATAACCAGTTAAAGACTCCTCAACACACAGAACTCCTGTATAGTTACTCCCCGCTGTGATATTTTTCCAGGTTGTGTAACTGGTTAAAGTTCTTTCCACAGTCAGTCACTGGAACACTCTCACTCAGGTGTGTGTGTGTGCCCCAATGCTTTTCCAGTCACACTGATGTTTGAAATCTTTTCCCACAGACAGAACAGACAAACATTTCTCTTTCCACATTCAGAGGTCGATGATATTCAGGTCCTGATGAATCGAACGATACTTTCAGATCTTGATGTGATTTTTGGTTTGAGTTGCCCCATCTACAAATCCTTCTCTTCTAATACCCTGTGAAAGGAGGTTATAAACTCTAAGTACAGGATAGAAATTCAGAGCAGACAATTCTAGCTTCAATGCAACAATTTTCTTCTTTTGTTTCCCCAAAGCTGTAAATCCTGGACCGACAACTCTCCCTCCACCCTGTGTGAAATCCAAACCCATGGCACCATTTCTTTCCTCCACTGCCAGTTCTTTCCCTCCCTCTACTATGGCCAGGTTCAGTTGTCCAGCCCCTATGTGCAGAATGAGAATCAAATCAATGAGTCAATGATTTTCTCTCCTGGTCACTGGGAGCCTGAAGCCCCGCCCACTCTCAGTGCCGGCAATAAGATGGTGACGAACGCGCTCTGTTCAACCAAGATGGCTGCGTACTAAACCCTCCCACCTTCCTTTACAGAGGTGGCGACCATTAACCGGGCCTGAACAGCAAAGCCCCGAAGCCGCAAACGCTGGAACTGGAGCTTCTTCTTCGGGGTTTGCGGCCTACACCAAGTGTTTCTGAAGCCTCCTCAACGCCTCCATCCCTCCTCTGCGCCAACTCTTTCCCGCTGCAAATGCGTCTCCAGCAGCACTCGCATGGCTCTGATCACACTAACACTGTGCATGCTCCAAATACAGGCTAGTACTACACCTGCCCATTGTGCTCCTGCAGTGTGACTGGGACACATTTACTACGGCTGGGAATGCTGGATAACAGTCTCGCCATTGGAAGCCCAAATTAATGCTTAGAAATTATAATCTGTGGTCGGATTGTAATGAAATTATTAATTAACATAGAAAAACCTAAGTGCTTGGGTCATCTTTGATCGTTGAGACCTGGATGTGACCAATTAAAGCTGTAACTTGCATGAGAGAGGGTGCAGCTTAGGTTTACTTGACTCGTTCATAGAATCATAGAAAGTTTACAGCACAGAAAGAGGCCACTTGGCCCATCATGTCTGCGCTGTCCAAACAATGAGCCACCCAGCATCATCCCACCTTCCAGCATTTGGTTCATAGCCCTGCAGGTTACAGCACTTGACGTGCATATCCAGACATCTTTTAAATTAGTTCAGGGTTTCTGCCTCTATACCCTTTCAGGCAGTGAGTTCCAGATCCCTGCCACCCTCTGGGTGAAAAAATAAATCCTCACCTCCCCTCTCATCATTCTATCCATCGCTTTAAATCTATGCCCACGAATCACTGACCTCGCTGCAAAGGTAACTAGGCCCTTCACGTCCAACCTATCCAGGCCCCTCAGAATTTTCTACATTTCAATCAAATTGCTCCTCAGCCTCCTCTGTTCCATTGATAAAAACCCCAGCCTATCCAATCTTTCCTCATAGCTGCAATTTCCCAATCATGGCGACACCCTCGTAAAACTCCTCTGTACCCTCTCTAGTGCAATCACATCCTTTCTGCAATGAGGTGACCAGACCTGCACACAGCACTCAAGTTGTGGCCTAGCCAATGATTTATTCAGCTCCAGCATAACCTCCCTGCTCTTGGATTCTATTCCTTGGCTAAGAAAATAAAGGATTCCATATGCCTTCTTAATCTTATCGGCCTGTCCTGCAACCTTCATGAATCTGTGGACATTCACACCAAGGTCCCTCACTTCCTCTACAGTTCTCAGTATTTTCCCATTTATTGTGTATTCCTTTGTGTTGTTTGACCTCCCCAAATGCAACACCTCACACTTCTCTGGTTTGAATTCCAATTGCCACTTTTCGGCCCACCTGACCAGTCCATTGATATCTTCCTGCAGTCTACAGATATCCTCCTCGATATCAACCTCATGGCCAATTTTTGTGTTGTCTGCAAACTTCTTAGAACCATAGAACCATAGAAAAATTACTGCACAGAAGGAGGCCGTTCAGCCCGTCGTGTCCGTGATGACTGAAAAGATTTGGCCGCCCGAATCTAATTCCACTTTCCAGCACCTGGTCCATTGCCTTTCAGGTTACAGCACTTCAGCTGCATGTCCAGGTACCTTTTTAAAGAATTAAGGGTTTCTGCCTCCACCACCATTCCTGACAGTAAATTCCAGACACCCGCCACCCTCTGGGTGAAGATGTTTTTCCTCCTGTCCCCCCTCTAATCAATCTAGCAATCATCTTAAATCTGTGCCCACCTCCCCACTACCCCTCCCCCCCGGGAATTTACCTCTCTTCTAGAGGAAACAGGTCCTTCCTGTCCACTCTATCTAGGTCCCTCATAATTTTGTACACCCAAATTAAGTCACCCCTCAGCCTCCTCTCTTCCCAAGAAAGCAACTGTAGCCCATCCAATCTTTCCTAAAAGCTGCAACATTAAAGCTTTGGCAACATCTTTGCAAATCTCCTCTGTACTCTCTCCAGAGCAATTATGTCCTTCCTGTAATGTGGTGACCAGAACGGTATGCAATACTGCAACTGTGGCCTAAACAAAGGATCATCCTCCACCATTTCCGCCACGTCCAGTATGTTTCCATCACCAAACACATCTTCCCCTCTCCTCTCCTGTGAGCAAAGCGAAGTAACCATTCCTACCTTAACACCGGGGTACATTCCTCCGTCACACCAACAATGCATCCACTTCCCACAGAACCTGCCCATGCAATCACAGGAAGTACAATACCTGCCCTTTTATCTCCTCTCTCCTCACTATCCAAGGCCCCAAACGCTCCTCCTAGGTGAAGCAGCAATTTACTTGCACTTCTTTTAATTTAGTGTACTGTATTTTCTGCTCACAGTGCCATCACCTCTACACTGAGGAGACCTAACGGAAATTGTGTGACTGCTTTGCAGAACACCTCCCATTCAGTTTGCAAGTATGATCCCGGGCTTTCAGCTGCTTGCCATTTTAATTCACCGCGTTGTCATTCTTGTCCTCGGACCGCTGCAGTGTTCCAGCGAAGCTCAACACAAGCTTAAGGAACAGCACCTCATCTTCCAAATTTACATCCTTCTGGACTCAATATTCAGTTGAACAATTTTAAACCATTTTGATTGTGTTGTTTTAATCATGTGCTGTTCTTAAAATTGTTTTTTCATGTTTTTGCTTTTGGACAGAGCTGATCATTATTCTACCGTTAACATTCTCTCTCTGCTCAAATTCTTTGTCTTTTCCTACAACTACTACCACTCCCTTTGCTTCTTTTTCCACGACATTTTTGTCATTTAATACCTCCCACCTTCTGCCCTATCACAGACCTTCCCTTTTTTTCTTCTTCCCCCCTACCTCCCACTTCCACCTCCCCCTTCCCCACTTTCATTTACTCAAAGCCTCGCACACTCCTAACCTTTGCCAGTTCTGATGAAAGTTCGCAGACCTGAATCATTCACTCAGTTTCTCTCTGCAAAGATGCTGCCAGTCCTGCTGAGTATTTCTGTTTTTATTAGCAACTTAAAGAAAGTTTGCATGGAAACTCGCAGTAATTTGAATCTATGCTGCAAAACTTCAGTTTTCAGGAGCTTATCGACCTGAAACATTATCCCTGTGTTTGTCCTTCCACAGGAGTTTCTGGGCCTGTGGAGTGTTGCCGAATAAGTCCATATCCAGCACCAGTTGCAGCTTTCTTTTCATTTCAGCATGGTGTATTATTGCCCTTGTATTCTGAAAATGGGAAAAAAATTATTGCAGAGGGCAGAGAATAGCATTTGTATAGGTTTGAGCATTTAAGGTTCACAGCAGAATTCCTGCTTCTCACAGTGGGGACATGGGTTTGATTCTTGGCCAATATCGATTGCATATTCTACTGAAGTACTAAAAAAAAGCATACTTGAAATTACATAAAGCTTTAAGAACAATCTGTCGGTAATTTAATTAATAAATTCACTTGCTCAGGGAGTGAATCCTCAATACAGCACCTTAGAACACTTGGCCACGCTAGCACGCAGAGACCACCTCAGTTTTGAAACTGAAGATTGCTGACTGAATGCTGGGTTTCTATCTGTTTGTCTTGTGAATCGAGGGCTTTGCTTTGAAAGAAGGAAATAAAAAGCATTTCCAAGCACGAGCTGGCCGTGTGCTTATATTGTTGTATTGTTAATCCAGGGATTCTGTGTTTGAGTCCATTCAGAAATTGTATTGGATGCCTTTACATTGCTGGCTTACCTCTGTTAGCTCATATCTACTGGTACAGGTTTGAACTAACTTGGTAGTGGTATGGGAAGCAGGAGATAATAATAGAGGAAAAACAAGGTTCACAAAGAATTGGGAGAAGTAGATAGAACTAAAATAGAAAATTGTGAGGCATTAGCTGAGGCTAGCGTGAGATGGAATGTAATAAAGTCTAAATTAGGCTTATTGCACATGTATTTGAAAGTGCAGAGTATGATAAATAAGGTTGGTGAGCTGCAAGTGCAGGGAGCCCCGTGGTAATATGATGTTGTGGTGATAACAGAGATCTAGATCAAAAATGGTAGGTCTAGGTATAAATATTCCTGGATACAAGGTGTTCAGGAAAGATAGGGGAAAAAAGGAGGAAGGAAACCAATATAGATTTAGGAGACCCTTGCAGTGCAGAAGAGAGAGGATGTCCTAGAGGGGTCAATGATGAGTCTATTTTGATAGAGCTAAGAAACAATAGAGGTACCGTTGCACAACAGGATGTATTCTATTGGCCATCAACTAGTGGGAAAGATGTAGAAGAACAAACTTGCATGGAAACGATCAATAATTATTGAGTAGTTATAATGGGGTCTTTAATTATCCTAATATAGACTGGGATAGTGATAGTGTGAAGGGCAGAGAGGGGGAAGCATTTTCAAGATCAACATGCTTCTGGCCGAACAAAGCAAGAGGCACTGCTGGTTCTGAGGATTCAAGTGGGTCAAATGTCAGTAAGGGAACATTTAGGGGGCAGTGATCATTGTCGCATAAGGTTGTCTATGGAAAGGGACAATAAGCAATCCAGAGTAAAAAATAATTGACTGGGGGAGGCCAACTTTAATGGGGTGAGAACAGATCTGACCCAAGTAAATTGGAATGAAAGATTGGCAGGAAAAACTGTCATGGAACAATAGGCTGCCTTTAAAGAGGAGATGGTTTGGGTAGTGTCGAGGTACATTCACATGAGGGGGTTAAGTAGGGCAAACGACGAGAGATCACTGGATGACAAAAGAGATAGAAAGTGGAATTTTATGAAGGCTGCAAGAACGGTTTTGGTGCCGTGTAGGGTGATTTAATCAGGTATTCATTGTTTTTTTCTGATTTCTGATGGCGTTTGTTTTAAGCAAAATTAAGTCAGGAGTGTGTTTGCAATGGTGCAGGATTCAGCGAGCACGGTGGTGGATTGCCATTTTGAATTCATTTAGGAAAATACACACATACGAATTAGAAGCAGGAGCTGGCCATTCGTTCCGTCAAGCCTGCTCTGCCATTCAATAAGATTATGGAGCTACATTGCAGATGTGGCAAATGGCCTGTCTGTTATCCACTTCATTACAAGGGACTTGCTTTTCCATTGATAATATTGTAATGCATCATGGCATTAACCCGCCCATGTAGGAAGCTACAACATTGCAGCACATTTCTTTGCCAGCAAACCTAATGTTCTCTGGGGTCGGTTGGAATGGGGAGCACAACAACTCTGGGAAATTAAGGGTGTGACTGTTTATCCATGAATGGAAGGCATGTTGGTACTTTGAAAATTGAAAAATATGCAGACAAGATGCAGCCATTATTGAGGACTGAAGGCCAACTTCAAAGTGTAAAATGGACACTGGACACTTTCTGAAAGACATTGGAAATGAATGTATTCCTGCCATACATCTCCAATAACATTTTCCTTGTCAAATCAAACCAAACAAATGACTTATGAGAGTGCATCAGATATTAATCTAAAGATTTATTGAAAATGGAGCAAAATGTGCACAATATTTATAGCAACTGTGCCACCCGTGTGCTCAAAAAATTTCATCGTACATTTCCTACCACTACATCTTGGTCCAACCCTAATATTAGCAGCTGAGATGGAAACAGTCTGCAGAGGGCGCTGCCCCGTTGCTGTGGATGATCATGGCGGGCATCCTTTGGAGGCACAGGGCCTTGATGGCTCCATCCTACTGGAGATCTGTAGAAATGGTGCTTGAGTATCCCACATGTGCGGGAAGTAAGGAGGGGGGACAATGTGGGGGGAAGGGCAAGATGCTACCTGCCCTGGAGGTGACCTGAGGGGAATGCCCAGGACCGCTGGCATGCTTTTCCTCCTTCATGTGTTTCCACGATGACACTTTCCTGACTCCCTGAGCAGAAAGAGCACCCGTAGGGATGTCCAGGTTCCTTGGCCCCATTCTTACTTAGACTCTGTTGCATGGAGCCAACGGAAAAGGGATGGAGTGCAGGTCAGATCGCATGTGGCTCGAGTGTTCAACCACAGTCACCACAGAGCTCGCTAAACTCTCAACTGAGGAGGCCATATGATCAAATTCCTGAACATGCAAGATATCATGGCTTGCTTGGACTCCTGCACGGCACACGCAAAGCCATGCATAACGTCACGCATTTCCAATATGTTTTTCACATGGCTTTGCTTCACATCCACATAAAAGGTTCTTGCACAAAGTAGGAGCTCGTGAGCTCGTGGTGTAGGGGGTAACATATTAATATGGATAGAAGATTGGCTGGCTGGCAGAAAACAGAGATTATGCATAAATGGGTCCTTTTCTGATTGGCAGGATGTGACGAGTGGATTCCTGCAGGGGTCTAATGCTGAATACTGAACTTTTTACAATTTATATAAGTGACTTAGATGAGGGGAGCGATGGCATGATAGCTAAATTTGCAGGTGACACAAATATAGGAAAGTATGTTGTGAAGAGGACATTAGGAGATTGCAGAACGAAATAGATAGGTTGAATGAGTAGGAAAAATCTGGCAGATGGAGTATAATGTGGGAAAATGTGAAGTTGTTCACTTTTGCAGGAAGAATGAAAAAAAGCAGACTATTACGTAAACGGGGAATGACTGCAGAATTCCGAAGAGTAGAGAGATCTAAGTGTTAAAGTGCAAGGGTCATAAAAGGATTGCATGCAGGTATAGCAAGTATTAAAGCAGGCTAATGAATGTTATCCTTTATTACGAGAGAAACTGAAAATAAATGTAAGGTTGATATGCTTCAGTTGTGCAGGGCGTTGGTGAGATCATATCTCGAATACTGTGTGCAGTTTTGGTCTCCTTATTTAAGGAAGGACGTGAATGCATTGGAGGTGGTTCAGAGGAGGTTTGCTAGTTTGATAGCTAGTATCAGTAAGTTGGAAAGGTTGGACAGTCTGGACTTGTTTCCACTGGAGTTTAGAAGAGTGAGGGGAGACTTGTTTGAAGTATATAAGATTCTGGATGGTCTTGACAGGGTGGGTGTGGAAAGGATGTTTCCTCTTGTGGGTGAGTCCACAACTGGGGGGCACTGTTTGAAAATTAGGGGTCGCCTTTTTTAGGACAGAGACGATGAGATTTTTTTTCTCTCAGAAGGTTGTGTACATTGGAATTCTGTGCCTCAGAATGTCGTGGAGGCGGGTTCATTGAATATTTTTAAGGTGAAGGTAGATAGATTCTTGTTAGGTCAGGGATCAAAGATTATCAGGGAGAAATGGGGGTGACGAATAGGAAACAGAAACTGATCAGCCATGATCTTATTGAATGGCGGAGCAGGTTCGACTGGCCGAATTGCCTGCATCTGCTCCCAACTCATATGGTCATATGGCATGGTCATTGTCATCTCTAATAACCCCTGAGCATTCCTTACCAACTTTGATACATCTCAACCGTTCCTTATCCTCTCTGATACATCCTGAGCATTCCTTAGACGCTTTGATTCTCCTTAAGCTCATGATCTTCTCTAATAGACTCTGTCTGTATCTCTTTGATATACTCTGAGAGTCCCTTAGCTCAGTGGTGCACACATATAGCTTTCAGATCCCCTGGATAGCATATTAATCACTAATATTCATTCCCTTACAGCCTCAGTGATTCTCATCCCCGTGAAAATTCAGTTAGAAACACTTAGACTCCTGAAACCATGAAATAAGGTTCTTGAAAGCCATGGCACAGGCTGATGCATGTGGAAACGACTGACTTTACAGCGTGTGCAGGAAAATAAGGAGCAAACTTGTCTGTTGTAAGACCACAGAAAAGATGGACCAGGAGTTGCGCCCTTGAGGCAAGTCAAAAAATGACAAACTGTTACTGTGAAAGCATAAAATTAAAAAAAAGGCAATGCTGGAAACATTCAACAGGTCAGACAGCATTTGTGGAGAGATGTTCCTTTCATCAGGACACAGTTATTCACCTTGATACTTCATGTAGCTCAGATCTTACACTCTTCACACTTCCATGCAAGGAGGAGTTTGGGTGGAAATTATGGCTTTGCAGATTTGAGCAAACAGAGTAAGGCAGCAATGCGTAACTCCAACACTGCGGCTTGGGAAGGATGCAGAAGATTTCAGAAGATTGGGGAAGATTGCAGAGCTCTGAGATGCAGAGGGATCTGGGGTTTCCTAGTGCATGGATTGCAAAAGGTTAGTATGCAGGTACAGCACGTAATTAGGAAAGCTAATAGAATGTTATCGTTTATCACGAGCAGAATTGACTGTTTGAAAAAAAAGGCATAAACCTCTGATTAAAATTGGGTGTACTGACCTTCCAAGATGGCTGTGTCTAAGGGACCTATTGGGTGACTGGGGGAGTACAACCGTGACTGAGAGTCTTTCAGCGTGTATGTAGAGTGGCCAGAGATGTTTTTGGCTGTTAACAGTACCCTAGAGGATCCTGATAATGCAGTTGTCATCCAGGCAGTGTGGGAAAATACAGGGTGATATTTTTGACTGAAGCAGGTCTGGAGTGTATCTCAACTGTGCTCAAAAATTTGCTTACCCCAGCAAAGCCAAAGGGCACGCCGCTGAAGGACATTTTTATTAAACTTGAGTAGTGCTACAATCCCAAACCATTGGAGATTACAGAAAACTATCAGTTTGGAACAAGGAATTAACTGGCCAATGAGGACATTGGGGAATTTACTGCGGCCAGGAAAAAGCTGTCATTTCATTGTAATTTTGGAGAATTTTAAGAGCGAGCAAAGTGACAGCTTTGTTTGTTTGTAGCTTAAAAGGAGGGCGTATGCACAGTAAGTACATTGCCAAAGTTGTCTTTTGACATAGCTTTTCAAACAAAATTGTCCATGGACATGGCTGAATGTGATTTGAGAGAAGTGAGAGTTAACAACGGTCAGTCGTCTGCTGAGGTAAATAAGCTGCAGATGAGTAAGCATAAGGTCCCAATGACAGCAGCTGGTGGCGGTCATGCGGATGTTACTAGTAAGAGAACGGGAGGAGGCCATCACAAGAGTAGCAGTGGTACAACAAAGTCCTATTAACGGTGTTGAGGCCAACATTGGTCACACAATTGTGCCATTGTGAAGGCAGAGTGCTACAGCTGCAAGAAAAAGTGTTATCTTGCCAAGACATGTCGCAAGAAAGTCCACGGTGAAAACACAAGCAGGAGGAAACATCGTTTCGCTGCAAACGGTTGCCAAGCAGCAGCATGTTGATGAGGCATCATTTGAGATCCATGTGATCAGAAGCACAAGGACTTCCAAGGAAAATTCACTGAGCACCGTGGTCCAAGTAGCGTTGGATGGAGCTCCAGTAGACTGCAGCAACGCACCAAGGCTCCTTCAACAGTACCTTCCAAACCCACGATCTCTACCACCTAAAAAGATAAGGACAGCATATGCACGGGAATACCACCACCTGCAAGTTTCCTTCCAAGCTACGCACCATCCTGACTTGGAACTATATCGCCGTTCCTTCACTGTCAAATTCCTGTAACTCCATTCCACTGTTGGTGTACCTACACCCGAAGAACTGCAGTGGTTCAAGAATGCAGCTTACCACCACCACCTTCTCAAGGGCAATTAGGGATGAGCAATGAATGCTAGCTTTGCGTGAAAAGTTGAGTCAACATCCGCTGGAAAAATCATAAGTAGCGTTACACAGTTATGGAGGAGAGAATATTCCCAAAATTGGAAGTGTGTCGATGCTGGTCACATACAATGAGCAATGTGCAAAAGTGTCCATCTTTGTTGAGAAAGGTGCAAAACCAGCCTTGTTGGGAAGTAACTGATTCACAGCACTTAAGTTAAATTGGAGCGAGCTTTCTCGTATTGAAGTGAAATTCATATCACAAGACGAAGTGCTCGAACAGTACCCTAAAGGTGTTCAGTGAAATTGGCAAATCGGATCAAGGGTACCAGGCTAACATGCAAGTTCAGAGGAATGCAAGGCTGGTGTATTGCAGGTCGTGTCCAGTACCCTAGTGTTTAAGAGAGAAGGTAGAGCAAGAACTGAAATGACTTGCGACTTTGAACATGATATCTAAGGTACAGCAGAGTAATTAAGCTATTCCCATAGTAATAGTACCAAAGTCAGATGGTAGTGTTGAGATTATAAGGTAACCATAAATCAGATACTGGAATGTAATCCACCCAATAACTTGCAAAACATCGAGGATCTCTTCACAATGTTGATAGGATGCCTATTTTCTTTTCAAGTTTAGATCTGACAAATGCCTATCTGCAACTTGAGTTATCCGCTGAGTCTAAGTCATTTTTGACTTTTAATGCACACATGGGTCTATTTCAGTTTCATAGGTTTGCATTTGGCGTTCCTTCAGCCCCTGGAATTTTCTAAAGCTGGAGGAACCAAATTCTGCAGGGAATGGAGGGAGTAGTGTGTTATTTGGATGACCGACCTATTCAAGCTCCAAACAGGAAGACCCATGATGACAGACTGAAAGAGGCGGTCCAACGTTTGGGAAAGCATGCTCAGAACAAGGTTTTCATTGCTGAAGCCACATTTAGCACCGTCTGTAGAAGAGAAACGATCAAGACAGAAAGAGAGTCATGATAGGGCTAGAGTGGGAGAAAGAAGTCTGAAGTGGCACCAGAATGTTAGAGTGAAGAATCATCATCACAAGTGGTTGAAGTGACGACCAGAGAGAGTGGTGGAAGATGTGGCCCTCACACATATTTAGTCAAGGTATTTGGTAGTGGAAAGGTTAGGTTTGCACATATAGATCGTGTTTTATCTTCAGAGGTTCACAAAAAAGAAGGAAGTTGGAAAGAGTCAAATGAGTCTAATGAATCAGATAGTTTGTATACGAGTTGAGCACCAATAATTACTCAAACACAAGTCGTGCCAGACGCTCGTGAAGAGAAAGCCTGAGTTCAGATCCAAGGCAGAGTCAGAGAGACATGTCTGATGAAGTGGAAATTTCAAGTGTAGCTCAAGGTCAAAATCAGCCTCTGTTGGAAAAATTTCTCCTCAGACTCAGTCCAAGATGGGTCAAGGTCATTCCAAAAGTTCTGGATGTTTGACTCAGGATAGAAGGTGCCAGAGAATTGGAGAGTGGCAAATGTGACACCCTTATTCAAGAATTGTGCAAGGACAGTCCTAGAAACTACAGGCCAGTTAGTTTAATATCAGTGGTGGGTGAGATTTTAGAAACAACAATTTACACGCCGAGAGATTTAAGTTAATTAAGGATAGCCAGCATGGATTTGTAAAAGACAGTTCATACATGACTAATTTAATTGAATTTTTTGATGAAGTAACGGAGAAGGTTGATGAAGGGAATGTGTTGAATGTTGCTTATATGGATTTAAAGAAAATATTTGATAAGGTACCACATAAAAGTCTTGTTAACAAAATTGAGGCTCATGGAATAGGAGGGCCTATGTCAAATTGATAAAATTGTGGCTTAAGGACTGAAAACAGCGAGTTAAAGGAAATGGTTATTTTCATAATGGAGGATGGTAGACAGTGGTGTTCCCCAAGGTTCAGTGCTGGGACTACAGCTTCTTTTTCTACATAGAAATTACATGCATCTTGGAATACAGTGTCGAATCTCAAAATTTGCTGATGCCGCCAAACTTGGAGCTGCAGCAACCAGTGAGCATGATGTCAACAACCTGCAACAGGACATAGATAGGCTCGCAGAATGGACAGAAAGGGGGCATATGGACTTTTATACTGACAAGTGTGAGGTGATGCATTTTGGCAAAAGGATTAGGGAGAGGCAATATAGACGTTCTTAAGAGTGTGCAGGAACAGAAGGACTTGGGGGTTGCAGGAGCATAGATCTTTGAAGCTGGCAAGTCATATTGAGAGAATGGTTAGTAAAGCATTCGGAATCTTGGGCTTCATAAATAGAAGTACTGAGTGCAATTATGGTGACCATCTATAACGCTCTGGTTAGGCCCCAACTGCGTTTAGTTCTGGTCACTGCATTTCAGGAAGGATGTGAGGGTCCTTGAGAAGGTGCAGAGGAGATTTATCAGAATGGTTCCAGGGATGGAGGATTTTAGTTACTAAGTTAGGTTGGAAGAGCTGGGTTTGTTCTCCTTAGAAGAAAGGAGATTGGGGGAGATTTAATAGAAGTGTACCAGATTATGACAGGCTTAGATAAGTTAGTCAAGGAAACACTGTTCCCATTAAGAAATGCTACAAAGAGTAGGGGACACAGACTGCAAGTTTTGGGGGAAAAGATGCAGGAGGAATATGAGGAAACACTGTTATTACATAGCAAGTGGTAATGACCTGGAGCTCGCTGCCAACAAGGGTGGTGGAAGCAGAAATAATCAATGACTTCAAGAGGAACTTTGAGAAAAATAGGTTTATAGGGCTATGGGCATCGAGGCCGACTGCACTGCCAGCATGGACCCCTTATGTGCTGCAAATGACTGAAGTTTAGCAGTGTGCTCACCACAAGTGGCTTCTATTCCTGTGATGTCACCTCACAATTATTTTTTTTCTCATCTTACGATCAGTTCAGACTCAACGATTACAGCCCTCTCCACGACTGAGCTGCTTCACATTGCTCCCAGTCTCCAAAATATGTGCTGTAGGTGAAGCTCAAATTCACAACCTCGCCAATTGTGCTGCTGTGTAAGTATCACGTGCTGACCAATTGTGCCACTGGAGGAACGTACTGGGCAGGGGAGAGGGGCATAATATGGGCAACTGCAGGCTAGTTATCCTAACATCAGTCGTCAGGAAAATGCTTTAATCTATGATTAAGGAAGTCTTAAAAAGCAAGCAGTAAATCATAGTCTCATCAAAGAAAGTCAACATGGTTTTATGAAAGGGAAATCTGAGGCTGTAACCAGAAGGGTGGATAAAGAGGAACCAGTAAATATAGTATAATTGGATTTCCAAAAAACATTCAGTAAGCTGCTACTGAATGGCGGCACAGTGGTACAGTGGTTAGCACTGCAGCCTCACAGCTCCAGGGACCTGGGTTCAATTGTGGGTACTACCTGTGTGGAGTTTGCAAGTTCTCCCTGTGACCGTGTGGGGTTTTGCCGGGTGCTCCGGTTTCCTCCCACAGCCAAAGACTTGCAGGTGATAGGTAAATTGGCCATTGCAAATTGCCCCTAGTTTATAGGTGGTAGGGAATAGGGGATTACTGTAGGGCTAGTATCAATGGGTGGTTGTTGGTCAGCACAGACTCGGTGGGCCGAAGGGCCTGTTTCAGTGCTGTATCTCTAAATAAATAAAGATTAATACTCTAGGTAAAGGCTCATGGATTTGCGATAATATATCAGCACGCATAGAGATTACTGGACAGAAAGCAAAGAGTAGGGATAAATGGAGCATTTTCAAGTTGGCAGGCCGTAACTAGTGGAGTGCCTCAATGATCAGTGCGGGGGCCTCAGCTATTTCCAATATCGAGAGTGTGGTGGAAGCAGATTCAGTCCTGGGTTGAAGAGAGAATTGGTCCTCACCATCATAGATGCCAGTCTTTAGACAATTCAAAAAAATTCACGTGATATCAAGAGATAGGTGAAGGCACTGGATATAGAAAGGACTGTGGGTCCTGACAAAATCCCAGCTGTCATACTGAAGACCTGTCCTCCAGAACTAGCTGTGCCCTTGGACAAGCTGTTCCAGTACAGCTACAATACAGACATCTACCCGACAATGTGTAAAATTGCCCAGCGATGTCCTGTCCACATAAATCGTTAGAAATCTAATCTGGCCAATTACTGCCCCATCAGGCTATTCTCAGTTATCAGCAAAGTGAGGGAAGGTATCGTCGACAGTGCTATCAAGCAGCACTTACTCAGTAACATTTGCTGACCGATGCTCAGTTTGGGTTCTACCAGGGACACTCAATTCCAAACCTCATTACAGCTTTGGTCCAAAAATGGAAAATAGAGCTGTATTCAAGAGGTGACAGTGACTGCTTTTGTCATCAAGGTAACATTAGACCTAGTTCTGGTATCAAGGAGCGCGAGCAAAACAGGAGGCAATGGGAATGAGTGGCAAATGCTCCACAAGTTGGAATCATACCTAACACAAAGGAAGACGATTGTGGTTGTTGGAGGCTAATCATCTCAGCACCATTACATGGCTGGAGGTGTTCCTAAGGGTAATGTCCTGGGCCCAACCATCTTTAGCTGCTTCATCAATGACCTTCCCTCCATCATAAGGTCAGAAGTGGGGATGTTCGCCGATGACTGCATAATTTTCAGCACCATTGTCGACTCCTCAGATACTGAAGCAGTCCATGTCCATATACACAAGAACTGGACGCCATTCAGGCTTGGACTGATAAGCGGCAAGTAATATTCACACCACACAAGTGCCAGACAATTAACATCTCCAACAAGAGAGAATCTAAAATTCTCCCCTTGACGTTGAATGGCATTGTCATCGCTGAATCCCCCATCAACAACATCCTGGGGACTAGCCTTGCCCAGAAACCTGGAACAGCGATAAACATATTGTGGCTGCAAGAGTGGGTCAGGGGCTAGATATTCTGCAACTCATCTTCTAACTCCCCAAAACCTGCCCACCATCTAAAAGCCAGAAGTCAGGGGTGTGATGGAGTATTCTCCACTTGCCTGCATGAGTTCAGCCCCAACAACACTCAAGAAGTTCAACACCATCCAAGACAAAGCAACCCGATCAACCGCCACCCTATCCAACACCTTAATCATTCACTTCCTCCCCTATGATGCGCAATACACAGTGGTGGAAACTCACCAATGATCCTTTCACAACTCTTTCCAAACTCGCAACCAGTATCACCTAGATGGACAAAAGCAGTATGTTCATGGGAACACCGCCACCTGCATGCCTCCCTCCAAGTCACACAACATCCTGACTTGGAACTATATTGCTGGGTCAAAATCCTGGAACTCCCTCCCGACCTCCATTGTACCTCACCTTATGGACTTCAGTGGTGCAAGAAGGCAGCTCGCCACCACCTTCTCAAGCGCAATTAGGGATGGGCAATAAATTCTGGCATAGCCAGGGACCCTCATATCCCAAGAACAAATAAAGAAAATAATGGGTAATTATCTGAAGAGAAAATAATTTGCAGAGCTTTGTGGAAAAGGTGAACGTGTTGGACAGCTACGTTGATCTTGCAGAGAGCTGGCATGCAGACGAAGGGCCAAAGGATCGCCTTCTGTGTAGTAACAATTTTGTGATTCTATTCTGTTATATAAAGGAGAGGTTTTGCTCCAACTATGCAATATACTAGTTAGACCACAACTGGAATACTGTGTATAGTTTTGATCTCAGCACTTTATAAAGGATATACATGGGCCTTGGAAACAGGGCAGTGACTATTCATCAGAATGTAGCCAAGGCTCAAAGTGTTGAATGGTTAAATTGTGAGGTGCGATTATTTAAAGTAGGCTTGCATTCCTTAGAATATAGGCGGTCAATGAGTGATCTAATTGAGTATTTTAGGATTACAAAAAGAATTAGTCAGTAAATAGAGAGAAATTTCTTTTTCACTTGATCATTGTGGACAGGAAGCTGACTTAGAAAAATGGTTGATAACCTTAAATTGCATGCGAGTATTCTTGTTCTCCCATTATACACATTCTCTCATTAATCTACCGATTGAAAAGCAGTGAGAGGGTTTTAGAGTGCAGATACTGAAAAATATGTATCTCCGATTTGAAATGTTGGTTGTTTTAAACGTGGTGCGTTGTGCTCTCATCTTGAAATGAGATTCACATCAATATCCAATAGAAATCAATTTGTAAACCTGACGGACAAAGAATGGAAAACATGTCAATGGTTAACACAATCCCATGATGCTCATGTTCAGATTCATAAACAGTCAGTTCTTCGATAAAGTGAATTAATTTACATTGATGAGATTTGGAAGAAGATGTTACTACTATATGTACCTTTCTTAATTATATTTATGAAACTCTCTGGTGTCAGAATCCTCTTCGTCCTCTGTTGAATAAGAAAAGAGGGATTTAACACTGTCCAGACCTGCACTGTGCTTGATATTTATGAACTCAGCCTTTATATGCAGCAGTTACTCTTCCTTTGGTCGGTGTCAGCTTCAGCTTAGTTTGTAATATCAGTTTCATCAGAACCTCAAAGCTGACTCCCCGCTAGCACCGGCTTACAAATTTATTGTCGTTTTCAATCTACCTCGTTTGCATTGAAACAAATTGCAATCGTTATTTTAAGTTAGCAGTCGGTAATTTTTAGAAATCTTCTTTAAATGATGCCAATTCGCTGAGTGCGGTGACTGCATATTTGCCATCAGTTGATTTATTTTAGTTGTGTAGCTTCATATTAAAATGTTACAGGGTAAAATAGCAGGGTAAAAGGATATGAGAGGAGATTGCCTCTTTCTGTATTTTCTTGAGTGAGGACTACTTAGCGACCAAGTGTCCATGTGGTACAAAGAGGAGGATGATTGAAATTTTAAGTGAGCAACATTTAAACAGACAGAGAGAGAGTAGGTGTGGTCGAGTGGTTACGAGAATGGACACATTGAGAGAATGAGTTAATAAATACAAAAAGCCAAACTGAAATCCCTCACATTTGCTGGGGAGGTTGTAGAGCAGAGGTATTATCATTGGATAATAATCCAGTGGCCCAGGCTAATGCCCTGAGGGTAAAGTTTCAAATCCCACCATGACAGCTGGTGGAAATTAAATTTAATTAAAAGAAATCTGGAATTGAAAGCTAGTCTAAGTAACAGTATCACAAAACTAGTGCTGATTGTTGCAAAGCCAGATATGGTTCACTAATGTCCTATCAAGAAGGAAACCTGCCATCCTTACCTGGCCTGGCCTACAGCAATGTGGTTGATTCTTAACTACCTTCTGAAATGGTCTTGCAATCCACTCAGTTGTCAACAGTTATTAGAGATGTGCAATAAATGCTGGTCTTGCCAGCAACGCCCACACCCAATGGAAAAATGAAAAAATCATAGTGTATTTTCCTCTGTTGTTATGTCTCACAATGTACAAGAGAATGGGGATGTTGTAATAGCCAGGAAAACCTGAACAAGCTGAAGCTATTTTTTCAAGCAAAGGGAAGGCTGGGAGATGACCTGATATAATTTGGGATGCTTTGTCCCTGTTTTTTGTGTGTTAGAAACAAAATTTATTCACTCAACTTCAGGTATGCATCTGCTGAACCTGGACTAAATAAACAATGAGATGCTTCAGATAAAAACAAGAAATGCTGGAAATACTCAGCAGGTCTGGCAGCATCTATGGAGAGAGAAGCAGAGTTAACGTTTCAGGTCAGTGACCCTTCTTCAGAACCAGCAAATATTAGAAATGTAAAAGGTTAGAAGCAAGTAACGAGGGGGTGGGGCAAGAGATAACAAAGGAGAAGGTGTAAATAGGACAAGGTCACAGAATAGATGACCAGAAGGTCGTGGAGCAAAGGCAAACAATATGTTAATGGTGTGTTGAAAGACAAAGCATTAGCACAGATAGGGTGTTAATGGACTGCAAATTGAACAGCCGCAAGTACAAAGATGAAAAAACAGTGGGTAAGCAAACTGAACAAACCAAGATGAAATAAAATAAAATAAACACAAAAAAAATTTGAAAAAAAGAAAAAGAAAAATAATAACTAAAAATAAAAGTAATATGTGGGACCCATTATGCTCTGAAATTATTGAACTCAATGTTCAGTCTGGCAGGCTGTAGTCTGCCTAATCAGGACAGAAATGCTGTTCCTAGAGCTTGAATTGATGTTCACTGGAACACTGCAGCAATCCCAGGACAGAGATGTGAGCATGAGAGTAGGGAGGAGTGTTGAAATGGCAAGCAACCAGAAGCTCGGGGTCCTGCTTGCGGACTGAGCGGAGGTGTTCCACAAAGCAGCCACCCAGTCTGCGTTTGGTCTCCCCAATGTAGATCACATTGTGAGCAGCGAATACAGTATACTACATTGAAAGAAGTACAAGTAAATCGCTGCTTCACCTGAAACGAGTATTTGGGGCCTGGGATAGTGAGGAGAGAGGAGGTAAATGGGCAGGTATTACACCTCCTGCGATTGCAGAGCAAGGTGCCATGGGAAGGGGACGAGGTGGTGGGGGTAATGAAGGAGTGGACCAGGGTGTCACGGAGGGGACGATCCCTTCGGAATGTTGACAGGAGAGGGAAGGGAGGGGAAGAAGCATTTGGTAGTGGCATCATGCTGGAGGTGGCAAAAATGGCGGAGGATGGTCCTCTGGATGTGGAGGCTGATGGGGTGGAAAGTGAGGACAAGTGGAACACTGTTGCAGTTCTGGGAGGGAGAGGAAGGGGTGAGGGTAGAGGTGCGGGAAATGGGCGGGACACGGTTGAGAGCGCTGCCAAGCATGTTTGTACTTGCTGCTGTTCAATTTCAGTCCATGAACACCCTATCCAAACTATTGCTTTGTCTTTCAATACACCATTAACATATTGTTTGCCTTTGCTCCACGACCTGCTGGTCAGCTATTCTGTGACCTTGTCCTATTTACACCTTCTCCTTTGTTATCTCTAGCCCCACCCCCGCTTTACTTGCTTATAACATTTTACATTTCTAATATTTGCTCGTTATGAAGAAGGGTCACTGACCTGAAACGTTAACTCTGCTTCTCTCTCCACAGATACTGCCAGACCTGCTGAGTATTTCCAACATTTCTAATTTTATTTCAGTTTTCTTGCATCTGCAGTATTTTGCTTTTATTTTAGAGATTTTTATAGCTATGGAAAGGAAGTATCCATACTGAAATGTAATTCTTTGGATGTCATTTGGCTTCTGCTGAACTCTGCCTCTCTGTCATTAGATTACAGCAGTCGCTGCACTTCAACAGTACTTCATTGTCTGTAAAGCGATATGTGATGTCCTGTGGTCGTGAAAGGTGTTGTTGGGAAAATGCTATAATCTATTCTAAAAGATGTGAAAACTGGACACTTGGATAATAATGATCTGATTGGGCATAGTCAACATGGTTTTATGAATGGCCTTTATCGCAAGAGGATTTGAGTACAGAAGTAGTAAAGTCTTGCCTCAATTGTATAGAAACTTGGTTAGACTGCAATTGGAGTACTGTGTGCAGTTTTGGTCCCCGTACCTTAGGAAGGATATTATTGTCAGAGACGGAGTCCAACTTAGATTCACCAGACTTGTTCCCGGGATGGCGGGACTGTCCTATAAAGACAGATTGGGGAAAGTGTGCCTGTATTCTCTAGAGTTTCAAAGAATGAGAGGTGATCTTATTGAAACTGGCAAAATACTTAAAGGGACAGACAGGGTAGATGCAGCTAAGATGTTTCCCCTGGTTGGGGAGTCCAGAACCAGGGGACACAATTTCAGAATAAGGAAGAAGCCACTAAGTATTGAGGTGAGGAGAAATTTCTTCACTTAGAGGGTTGTGAATCTTTGGAATTCTCTACCCCAGAGGGCTGTGGAAGTTCAGTGATTGAATATGTTTAAAGCAGAGGTTAACAGACTTCCAAATACAAATGACATAAGGGGATGTGAGGATAGTGTTGGAAAAAGGCATTGAAGTGACTCATCAGCCATGATCATATGAAAGACGGGGCAGGTTCGATGGGCTGAATGGCCAACTCCTGTTGCTGCGTTCAAATGCAAGTCATTTCTTCTTTTTAACTTTCTGTCTGTCAATCTCACTGAAGTAACATATGGAGTTGTGAAGTGTATCTGTTCCTTTCAGCATCTACTCCAGTCTCTATCTGTCTCTTTGTCTTTCTCTGTCTCTCCTTCCTTATTATGCTCTTTTTCCCCTCTCGTTCGTCACTGTCTGGTTTAAAACTCCTCCCTCTGGGGCTGGTGGATGAACCCATGTCTGGTAACAATGCGATTCCTGGTCCAATGTTTCTGTAGGGAAAGCACAAATGTGGGTTCTGTTCGTTTCGTATTAGTTCAGTGGTGAGTGTCCCTACCTATGACATGGGGGATGAAGTTTAATTCCCACATGGGCAGGTTGCATATTTTCAAGACATCAAAATGTTTTATGGTGCAGTTTCATCTTCAAATACAATACAGAAAATTAGAAGAGTAAAAATGCAAATGTTCTCATTCAGAATTTTCCATAGCAGAGACTGTTTCATCATGAAGTACCCTCATGTTATACAGCGAGAGATAATTGTAATATTAATTTCATTCAATGCCAATTTCCTTTCGTGCTCCAAGCACATTAACGTGCATCATATCTGCTTCAAAACAGACAATCCAGTGCATAGAAATGTGGAAATTTAGATTCAATATTTCTGTATAATCCTGAAGACTCTGAAGTGTATACAGTATAGATGGAGCAAAATTCTTACAGTGCACTCAGGAACATTTTTAGCCAATGCTTAGCAAACCCAACAAGAGAAGGGGCAGTTCTGGATGTGGTTTTAGAGAAAATTCTAAGGAGGTGGAAGTGGTATCAGTGGGAGAGTATTTTAGTGGCAGTGATCATAATTCAGTTAGATTTAGCATGGCTGGAAAGGGAAAAAGATAAATCAAGAGTTAAAATTTTAAATTGGGACAAGGTCAATTTTACTTATCAGTGATTTGTTTGACCTGTCACATTGACCACAAGGCGTGGGCTTCTTCGACAGCACCTTCCAAACCCGCGACCTCTACCACCTCGAAGGAAAAGAGCAGCAGATGCATGGGAACATCACCACCTGCAAGTTCCCGTCCAAGTCACACACCATCCTGACTTGGAACTATATCGCCGTTCCTTCACTGCTGCTGGGATATCATAGATCCTGGAACTGCCTTCCTAACAGCACTGTGGATGTACCTACCTCACATGGACTGCAGCGGTTCAAGAAGGCAGCTCACCACCACCTTCGCAAGGGCAATCAGGGATGGGCAATAAATGCTGGCATAGCCAGTGACGCCCACATCCCACGAATGAATAAACAAAAAAAAATCCCCAGAGCTGGCGGGCAGCCATATAGGCGGGGCTAAAGAGTGGCGAGTCGAAGAGACTTAGCAGTTGGCAGGAAAAAAGACAGAAGTGGAAGGAGAGAGCCAACTGCTTAACAGCCCCGGCAACCAATTTTATCTGCAGCGCCTGTGGAAGAGTCTGTGACTCTAGAATTGGCCTTTATAGCCACTCCACAACCCACTGATCACGTCTAGGTGCTTACCCATTGTCGCTCGAGACAAAGAGGCCAAAGAAGAAGAAGATTTGTTTGGGTAACAGTAGATTGGAAACAGCAGCTTGAAGGTAAATCAGTGTCAGAGCAGTGGGAGGAATTCAAGGAGGAGCAAAGAGAGATCAGAATAAATATGTTCCCACTAAGATAAAGGGTGGGGCTCCCAAATTTAGGCTTCCCCAGATGTCAGGCCACATAGGGAACAGCCTATCAATCACAAATACATTCTTCAGTGGTTACCCTTTGCTTCGTGTCACTGAGCCAATTTTGGATCGAACTTGCCAGAACCCCTTATGTCACGTAACCGTTTAACTTGCTGACTAGTTTTCCATGTTGGACCTTGTTAAAAGCGATGCTTTTAACTAAATGAAATGCGCCAGCGTCATTGACCCTCGAAGATTCTGCCAGACCTGCTGACCTTTATTCGCTTTTATTCAGCAGGGAATGCATTTTGTTTGTCACAGTTAGAACAGCAGCAAGACTGTTTCATTCCCTCACTGGGTACATATCCAGGCCTGCGGTGGAGAAAGCACCGAATTCGAACCACTAGAGCACCAGGGAATCTGCCAGACTTCACTGCAAGTTAGCTGGCCCAAGCTGCTTTTAATATTTCTTCACTTCAGGCCACTTTTGGCACAGTCTAGTTTCTCGTTAAAAAAAATCAAATGTTTATCTAGAACACAAAAGACGTGTCCAGGCAATGACAGCACTGAGTGTGTTGGCATGAGCACAAAACTTACAAGTTTCAATTTCCAAGATGCACCAACCTAATCAATGCGGCTCCTGTGAAATGTGCAAGGCAACACACTGCCATCATACATCAACAGAAACAACCGAGACACATCAAATTCAGCCAATTTCATGTGGGTTCTCCTTTTGCTTCTGTCACTGCTTTTCTTCCATCTCCCTCTGCTCCTCCAGCTCCCAGGTAAAAGAACTGCTTAATGTGATCACACCAAATTCATGAAACCCAGTTTCCCTGGAAAACAGTGAGTCTGAATGAAAGATACAGGACATTGAGAAGTGATGGGTTTTGCTGATAAGTGGAAAAATTAGCACCAGGATCTCATCTTCCTGCTTCTTCCAGATACTGAATACAGGAATGTGCAAGAGTGTTCCCATTAGTAATTATCCCCAGTCACACACTCCTTTCAATATTTTACGTGTTGCTTAGCTTTGAAACTGTACATAATTTCTCATTGATTTTTCAATGTGAAGAAAGCATAGTTATGAGAAGCTGGACTGTCGTATGAAGAGAGATTGGGTCGATTATGCTTGTATTCGCTAGATTTTAGAAGAATGAGAGGGGATATCATAGAAACCTACAAAATTCTTACAAGAAGGATGTTCTGGATGGTGGGGGAGTCCAGGACCAGGTGCCACGGTCTATGGATAAGGGGTAAGCCATTTAATACTGAGATGAGGAGGGATTTCTTCACCCACAGAGTGGTGAACCTGTGCATTCTCTACCACAGAAAGCAGTTGAGGCAAAGTAATTAAATATATTCAAGAAAGAGTTAGATATAGTTTTCTCAGTTTCATGAGATCAAAAGACCAGGGAACAAGGTAAGAGTGTATTTGGGTGTAATGGTTTGTAAGATGGCAGAATGACTGTGAAGGCAGCATCAGTGGTGTTGAGAAACATACAATTGTGGAAAGGTACAGCACAGAAGGAGGCCATTCGACCCAGCATCATTATTTGTCAGAGCAGTTGTGATTGGTTGATCAGCAGTGATATTTGTGCCAGTTTGAACAGCAGGCAGGAAAATCTGACTCCCACATTCCCCTTCCTCTATCATCCCTTTAGTCAGTATATCACTCTGTGCTGTAACTTTTCACAGCCCTTTCCGTGGTTTCTGTCACTCTCCTCGTTCTGTCTCTGTAATTATTATCAGTCTGTTATATCTCTAACGTATGCAGTTCTGACGAATAATCAATGACTTGGGGCATCAGTTATGTTTGTCTCTCCACAGATACCATCAGACGTGTTAAGCATTTACTGCTTTCCTTTAACAAGTCATGTTTGTGGGAATTGCCATAGTCACAAGAACTTATTATTTGCTGATTAGAAATCGAACATAGGCTATGGCAGCAAGTGCATTGAATTCTAATCACTCGACCACCAGTGAAGGTCGGCAGTGATCCTTCAGGTTAGTTGCTTTTCCCATTTTTTCACCTACAGCACGAAATTTCTATGATTCTACGAAGATTGGAGTTCTGCTGCGGTCATTTTACACACAGAAATCTGGTTCAAATTAATGAAAGCACACCGCATTCCCACTCGTTCACTGATGCTGCCATTTCTTACAAAACATTGTAAGGATCTTAATTAAAATCCTTTCTCTGCTTATTTCTCAGTCATTTTTACCATTAGTTTAGTTTCTAACAAATTCACAATATCTAATTGATACCTATAAATGTGAACATTTCCAATGAGTAAAATGAGTTTTGCATCAATCGGTTCAACAGATTACAGCAGAAGTCTGTGATCTCCCCAGGCAGCCAACTGAAAAAAATTAATGCAAATTCACTGTGTACGGAGAAACGCCATTGGATTTCGAATCCAACACCATATCGACTCGGCCATCACACCTCAGCAATGTGATGGCTCTGCAATTACATTAGAGAATTGCTTTGCACATGTTCTGTGGAGCCATTGTCTTTGAGCCTTGAATTCTTTTGCATCTTCCAGTTGATGTGAAAATTAACACGATGGGATCAGTGAAATTTACAGCACAGAAGAAAGCCTCTCGACCCGCCGAGCCTGTGCCGGCTCTTTGAAAGAACTGTCAGTTTAATCCCGCGATCCAGATTTTACCCATCAGCCTGGATGTTAATCCTCTTCCCATTTCGATGTTCTTTGCTTTATGTCCCTCAGAAAATTATGTATCCACGCTAACACTGGTCCTGTAATTCCATCTGATATAGTTTTTCCAGCAAGTCCGTTATGTGGTATTTCACCAGATGTCGTTTTGAAGTCCAAATACACAATATCAACCACATTTCCGCTGCCCTCATCAACTTTCCCCATTAGTTCATCAAAGAACACATTTAGTGAGAAAAGCACCAACTGACATAAGATCTAAATTAGGTTTACTGTGTAAGCATGTAAATGCGTGGAGTGTGGTAAATGAGGTTGGTGAGTTCCAGGTTTCAATTAGCCACATGGAAATATGATGCGGTGATAACGGAGACCTGAATCAAAATGGACAGAACTGGGTCCCAAATATACTTGGATACAAGGAGTGCAGAAAAGATAGGTTGGAAAAGAAAGCAGGAACGTTGGCAGTATTGATTAAGGAGAACATTACAGTGCTGGAGACTGAGGATGTCCTAGAGGGGACAAGGAAAAAATGTATTTGGTTAGAGTGAAGAATTAATAGAGGTACATTTAGATTGCTGGGATTATTCCAGAGGCCACTAGCTAGTGGGAAAGATATTGAGGAACAAATATGCAAGGAAATTACAGAGAGGTGCAAGAATTATAGAATAGCTGTAATGGGGGATTTAAAATATCCTAATATGGACTGGGATATTAATCGTGAAAGGGGCAGAGAAAACACTCAACCGTTCCTGTTACATATAAGGAGTGAGAAACAGGTTAATCTTCCAAGTCGATGCTCATTCATCAGAGCTGCAAAAGTCAGAGATGTAACAGGTTGTTGAAAAGTACAGTGACAGAGCTAGGGGAGTGATAGAAAACAAGCAAAAGGCTGTGAAAAGTTGCAAGACAGAGTGATATACTGATAAAAGAGATGCTGGTGCAGGGCAAAATGTGGGTGATAATGGGAACTGTTTTTTTTTCTGCCTGCTGTTCAGTCTGATAGAATTATTGCTCCTTATCAACCAATCATAACTACTCGATCAAATAAGCACACCTGGCCGAATGGCCTCTTTCTGTGCTGTACTTTTTTTATAATTGTATGTTTCTCAACACGATTGCTATTGCCTTCACAGTCATTCTGCCATCTTACAAACCATTATACCAAATGCACTTCCTTGTTTTATATGTTTGCTTCATGACCTCATGACACTGAGAAAATTCAGAGAAAAGTTTTCTTGTCATTTCTATCAGCAGATTTGGAACCAGACCTGCTGAATGACATTTTAAATGGTGCCAACCCTTCACTGCAGCTCAGCTCATCTAAACGTTCACTGTTATCATCGGTCTGTTAGGTATCTTCTTGCACTGAATCTGCTGAACAACATTAGCTTCTCGTAGCTCCGTTTTCTTCCCTGGAGTAGGAAAGGCAGTGACCGAAGTGCTTTTGGATCTGATGGTCATGAAAGGCGTTATATAAATGCAAAGCTTTCTTTCTCTCTAAATCCATGTCCCCTGGTTATCGATCTCTCTGATCATGGAAACAATTGCTTACTACCCACTCTATCCACGTCCCTCATAATTTTATACACCTCAATTAAATCTCCTCTGAGCTTCTTTTGTTCCAAGGAAAACAAACTCAGCGTTATCCCACCTTTCCTCATAGCTCATCTGGATGTAAATGAGGTTCAGGATGAGATTCTGAGTTTTTCTCCCTGAACCTAATGAATCCGAACATTGTCATTGGAATCCTTTTTGACGTGGATCCGATGTTATTTGTCCCCCAGGAAATGCCCATTCTCATTCTGTGATTCGGAGCAGTTTGTTTTTTTGGTACAAAGGCTGCAGTGGAACTTCCCACTTTTAAAGTATTATCATTCACTGTACATTAGACTGTATCTACAAACTTGTCTCTCACATGTCCAGTGATGCGGAGGACAGTTTTCACTTGTAAAGCAGGAATTGTGATATTCACAACAGCGTGCTGGAGAAAGACATATTTTGAGCGCTGGAGGAATGGAGAGCTGGGGTTTGCCCATGAAAGCAGCAGAAAAGTTTAAAACAATCACACTGGACATGGGGCTCTAACCCATGAGCAGGAGATTAAGATTCTTATGCTCTACTGACTAAATAACTAGGGAACCCACGGTACCGTTGCCGTTTTTCTGTGTTCCAAAACTTAAAAGGAAATTGATCAACAAAACCCCAAGGATGCAATACATTCCATTCAATCATCAATAACATCATTCCCATCTTCCACTTCTTAGCCGCACCTCCTTCCAACGATTGCAATCCAATTCACTGAGGAAATCTTCCGGGATTTATTACTTTCCTACATTGTGCCCTCATTTTGATATGAGATTCTCTTCAATATCCACCACAAATAGAATTGCAAACCTAACTGACAAACATGAAAAGCACAAATCCCATGGTGCTCATTTTCAGGTGAAAAACAGTCAGCTTTTACAGAAAATGAACGCATTTTACAGGGAAATGATTTCGAAAGCTGTTACTTTTGTTTGTGACTCATTCACTGCGCTTAGACTATGAGGAGTTTTGGCCCGGGCTGTAGTGTCCTGTGTCCCATGGATGTACAGTAACCCTCTGATTGATTTGTTGTTTTCTGTTGACAGTGGGTGATTGGAGAGTGTGGATTTAGAATATTGCTGCTTGTCCCGGTCTCACTGACTGTGGCGTTGGGAATGAGTGAATAATTGATGTAACTGTTTCCATGTGCGACATGCAGCTTTGACCTGCTGTTATTAACCGAGCTGGCACGGAATGATCCTTTAATAATGGCTCACAAAGTTGAACAGAAATCAGCAGTAATGTTCACCTTTGAGGGTGACTTTCTGCACTTTCAGTGGTAGAAACGAAAGTGAGTGAAAGACACTGTGGACAGCTTGAGTGTACAGAACTGTACACAGGAAAACCAAATGTAACAAGCCTGTGACATACTTCAATTTGATACCATGTATTGACGAATGCGTATTTTCCTTGTATTTCATGGAATACGTTTTGATAACGTTTCAACGTGGTTTTGAACTGGGGACAGTTCCCAAATACAATAAAGATGATAACTCTAACGTTATGGAAACTGCAATCAAACTGGGGAGCATAACCAGAATGTGAAACTGTTATTTTAAATTAGCATGAGGTGATTTTTTTTTTCAAGGTGATCTTTAAAAGATCTAAAAATGACTCCAAGCTCATGACATTCTGGCTATTTCAGCAGCCGTGTTGAAAACATCAAATGTTTTGGCTTTTGACGTCTTCAATCTGCAGGAAAATGTAATTCAGGAATGTGAGATTCCAGATCCTTGGATAGACTGGAGAATCTGGGGTTGTTCATCTTCGAGCAGAGGAGAGAGGAGAATTGATAGAATGTTTAAATGAAGTGTTTAGATAGAATAATTAAAGAGGAACTATTTCTAATGGCTGAAGGATTGAAAAACCAGAGAGTATGGATTGAGGAAGATTGACAGAAGAAGAGTCGACATCAAGATCTGCTGAAGAATCACTGACCTGAAACATTAACTCTGTTTCTCACTCCACAGATGCTGGCGAACCTGCTGAGTATTTCCAGCACTTACTGCTTTTATTTCAGATTTCCAGCAACCACATTTTTGCTTTTGTGCTAAGTTTCATCCCAAATTGGGCGAGTTTATTTTTAACTTGGTTGCTGCTTTTATGGCTGAACTCCATTTACCAGGCATAATACTTTATTGCATGCAGTTGTGGCAGAGTGGTTAAGATGATAAACTTAACAATCTGTTGTGAATTCTGTGTGAGTGCTCATGTCCTGCTGCCTACCTCTCTGATTCTTTCAAAGTTTAACCAGGTCCCTGCAGAACAAATCATCAATTGCACGTAATAAAATCCTGCACCTTTCAACCCCTCCAGGGTTTCCTCATTTGTATTTCAAAATTTACCTTTAGAAATGGAACAAAAATCTGCCAAACTGGAGACACTCTTTCTTTCTGGCTGTATGTCTTTCTTCGCCCCTCCCTCACTTTTGGTGTACATATCTGTGTTTTTCGCTCTATGTGTGTCAATGTGGTTCAATTCCCCGAGGGGGTGACTGGATTTTTACCTTCACAAACTTGATTTATTTTAGCTGTATAGGGTTATTTTGAAATGTTACAGAGGAAAATAGCAGGGTAAAAAATAATGCAAGACGAGATCGTCTCTTACTGTATTTTCTCGAGTGGAGACTGTCCAGCGACTAAGTGCCCGTGTTTTAAAAAGCAGAAGATGATTGAAATTTTAACTGAGCAACATTCAAACAGATAGAGACCGAGTCATCATAGTCGAATGGTTAAGGTAATGCCTACATCGAGAGAATGAATTAATAAACAAAAGAAAAACAAACTGAAATCGCTCGGACATTGGGAATTTTTTACACTGCTGCCAGATCTCACAGGGAACAGGAAAATAAACATTCACTCACAACTTTTACACGAACGGGGTGGTTAAAGCAAACAGGAAAATCTCGAGAATGGAGAAGATTGGGTGATGACCTGATAGAATTTGGGAAGCTTTGTCCCTGTTTCATCGGGGATTAGAGGCGAAATTTATTCACTCAGCTTCAGGTTTACACTTGCTGAACCGGAATCAAACAAACAATTAAATTTTTATAGAACTGGAAAGAAAGATTCCATATTGAGATGTAATTCTTCAGATCATATTTGGGCATCTACTGAATCAGCATTTTTGTCGGACTCTCTGTCTCTCTCTCTGTCATTAGATTACAGAAGAAGCCACACTTTGAAAGTACTTAATTGACTGTAAAGCGCCTTATGGGATCCAGAGGGCATAAAAGGCGCTGTTTAAATGTAAGTCTTTCTGTCTTTTCTTACTTTCCGTCTGTCAATCTCAATGAAGGAAGATGTGTAATTGTGGAATGAATCTGTTCCTTTCAGCATCTGCTCCACACTCTAGCGATCTCTCTGTCGTTCTCTGTCTCTTTTTCTCTCGTTTGTTTCCCTCTCCTCATTGACTGTCTAGAATAAATATCCTCGCTCCTGGGCTGGTGGATGAACCCAGGTCTGGTAACAGTGCGATTGTAGGGAATACACAAGTGTCGGTTCTGTTTGTTTCTTATTAGTTCAGTGCTGAGTATGCCTAACTATCACATGGGGAATGAGGGTTCAGTTGCTACATGGGGAGGTTACACATTTTCAAGACATCAAAATGTTTCATGGTGCAGCTTTATCTGAAAGTACAACAGGGAATATTAGCAGAGTTAAAAAATGCAAGAGGGGATGTTCTCTTTAAGAATCTTCTTGAGCAGAGACCGTTGCATCATGAAGTGCCCTCACACTACACAGTGACAGATAATTGTAATTTTAATTTAATTTAATACTGATTTCCATTCGTGCTGTTCAGTGACACTGCTTTATATCTGCATCAAAAACGATCCAATGTGCATAAATGTGGAAATTAGGAATCAATATTTATGCACAATTCTGAAGATTCTGAAGTGCGTAGAGTATAAATGGAGCAAAATTCTTACAGAGCACTTAGGAGAATTATTAGTCAATGCCTAGCAAACCCAACAAGAGAAGGGACAGTTCTGGACGTAGTGTTAAGGAAAAACCTGTGTAAGTGGAAGGGTTATCAGTGGGAGAGCATTTTCCTGGCAGTGATCATAATTCAGTTGGATTAAGTATAGTTAGAAAAGGATAAAGATCGACCAAGATTAAAAAATTTTTATTGTGAGAAGGTCACTTTTACTAATCAGAGATTTGATTTGCTAAAACTGGACTGGAAACAGCTACTTGAAGGTAAATCAGTGTCAGAGCAGTGGGAGGCATTCAAGGAGGAGCTGAGAGAGGTCAGAAAAAATATGCTCTGACTAAGAACATGGGTGGGACTCCCAAATTTAGGCTCCCCCAGAGGTCAGAATCCCACAGAGAACAGGCTAACAGTCACAAATATACCTTCCAGCCATTACTGTTCGCTTCCTGTCACTGAGCCAATTTTGGATCCAACTTGCCAGGTACCTTTATATCGTATAAGCTTTTAATTTGATGAACAGTCTTCCATGTTGGACCTTGTTAAAAGCCTTGCTCAAATCCATGAAGACTAAATGAAGCACGCCAGTCTCATCAACCCTCATATAAAAGCAAAATACTTCAGATGTTGGAAATCTGAAATAAAAACAAAAGTTCTGGTAATACTCAGTCGGTCTGGCAGCATCTGTGGAGAGAGCAGCAGAGTTAACGTTTCAGATCAGTAACCTTTCATCAGAAGTGGCAAAGGTTAAAACTGTAGTAGGATTTAAGCAAAATAAGTGGGGATGGACCAAAAAAGAACGAAAAGAACAGAAGAACAAATATTATCCCGAATGAGCTTTTTAATGTTTTAATTCGGCAAGGAATGCATTTTTTGTGATAGTTCAAACAGCAGCAAGAAAGTTTCATCCCCTGACCGGGAATGTAACCAGGTCTGCAGTGGAGAAAGCACCGAATTCTCACCACTGGAGCACCAGGGAACCTGCCAGACTTCACTGCCAGTTACCTAATCCACGATGTTTTTGTTATTTCTTCAGTTCAGGCCACTTTCACCACAGATTGTTTTCTCATTAAAACAATGAATGTTTAGCTAGAACGCAAAAGAGCATTGACAGCACCGAATGTGTTGACATGAGCATAAAGCGGAAGATGTACAAGTTTCAAATGCTAAGATGTACCAACCTAATCAATGCAGCTCCTGTGAAATGTGCAAGGCAAGACACTGCCATCATACAGCAATAGAAACAACTGATAAACATCAAATTCTGCCAGTTCCATGTGGGATCTCCTTCTGCTTCTATCAATGATTTTTGTCCTGCTCTTCTGCTCCTCCAGTTCCCAGGTGAATTAGCTGCTTCATGTGAACACACCTGATTCATGAAACCCAGCTTTCCCTGTAAAGCAGGGAGTGGGACTGAAAGATGGAGGACATTGAGAAGAGATGGGTTTTGCAGATAACAGGATAAATAAGCCAGTGATCTCATCCTTTGGCTTCTTCCAGATGCTGAACACTGGAATGTTCAAGAGTTGTTCCCATTAGCAATTATCCCCAGTCACGCTCTCCTTCCAATCTTTTACCAGTTGCTTAGATTTCAAACTGTGCATAATTTCTCACTGGCTTTCAATGTGAAGGAAGCGGAGCTACGAGAAGCTAATGTTGTTCAGCAGATGGAACTCAAGAAGAGAGCTAACAGGCCGATGATAACAGTCAATTTTTTGATGATCTGAGCTGCAGTGAAGGGTTGGCACCATTTAAAATGTCATGGTGATCGAAATGACAAGAAAACCTCTCACTGAATTCCCTTAGTGTCATAAAGTCAAAAGTCAAGGACACAAATTAAGAAAGTGTATTTTTCTGCAATGGGTTGTAAGATGGTACAATAACTTTGAAGGCAGCAGCAGTGGTGTTTGGAAATATACAATTACAGAAAGGTACAGCACAGAAGGAGGCCATTCAGTCCAGTGTGATTCTCTGACAGAGCAGTTGTGATTGGTTGATCAGGAATGATATTTGTGCAGATTGGGCAGCAGGATGAAGATGTTGCCTCATTGCCTGCCACCCATATGTTCCTTGCCCCATCCTCCCTTTCCTCAGTACATCAATCTGCGTTCTAATTTGACACAGTCCTTCACATGTTCCCTTTAACTTTCCGAGATCTGTCTCTATAACAGTCATCGACCTGTCACAGCTCTGACTTCTTCAGCTCGAATGCATAATCACTGATCTGAACCTTTAATTGTGTTTCTCTCTCTCCACAGGCAACGCCAGAGGTGCTGACCATTTCCTTTCTTATTTTTTTAAATGGAAGGCTTGTTTGTGAGTTGTCATAGCAGCAAAAACCGACCATTTTCTGACCAGGAATCGAACCCAAGTCGTTGCAGTAAGTGCATTGAACTCCAACCATTGAACGACCAGAGAAGCTCGCCAATTGTTTTTAATTTTTCTTCACATCCAGCAAGCTGATTTTAGTGTTTATATTTCACCTTTTGTTCAGATTCCACAATTTCTTAATGATACTGATACATTTGAACATTTCCAATCAGCAAATTGAGCAGCCAACTCAAGGAAAGTGACACAAACTCGCTGTGAGCAGGTTTTGCTCATTAAAACCCCCATTAGATTTCAAGTCCAACGCCTTAACCACTCGGCCATCACAGATCAATACGTGCTTTGCTTTGTATTTCATTGTCGGTGCAATGCATTAGACAATTATCTTAGACTAGACATGTTGTGAGAATCATTGTCTTTGAACCTTGAGTTGTGTTACATCTCCCATTTGATGTGAAAATTAACATGATGGAATCAGTGAATTTTACAACACAGAACGAAGCCTCTCGACCCGCCGAGCCTGTGCTGGCTCTTTGGAAGATCTGTCAGTTTAATCCCACAATCCAGCTTTTCCCCATCACCCTGGAAATCAGTCCTCTTCTCTTCTCACTATTCCCTGTTTTATGTACCTCAGAAAATTATGTATCCGCGCTGTCACTGGTCCTTTAATTCCATCACTTTAATTTTTCTAACAAGTTGATTACGTGGTATTTCACCAAATTGCTTTTGACAATCCATCTCCACAACATCAACCATATTACCACTACCCTCATCAACTTTCTCTGTTACTTCATCAAAGAACACATTTCATGAGAAAAGCACCATCTGCCATGAAAACAAAATCCCGTTCCTCAGTTCACATCCCTTGTCTCAGAAGATTCCCCAAAGAAATATTAGCAACAATCCGCTGCTGTCCTTCCAAAGGCCAGTCCTGCTTTTGCAGTGTGTGTCTGCCCAGCGGTCACTCAGACCGAAACGCATGGACTGAGTTCAAGGTCCAAATGAACATTGGTGCGAATGGAACATGTACAACCGAGAAACAGCGGTTGTAGCTGAGCAATGTTAAAGGCTTTACAAACATGAAAGTGAATGTTATAGTCGGCTAAGCTGAAGTAAAATGAAATGGAAAGAAGTCAGCATTAATAGTGGAAGGAATAATCTGAGTGATGAGATGGGTTTTAATGTTGGAGCGTGAAGCACAGGCATGTGTAAGTGCGATGATGTAAAAGGAGACAATAGTTTTCATCCATCAAGAAGAAATACATTTTCAAGGAGTAAAGACTGGTTATTTGCTGCATTCTATTAGCAGGTACAGCAGCCGGTTTAAGACATAAAACAAGCTCTGTCTTGATCGGTGTTGCTGTGACCACAACACAGAGTATTCACCATTATACAGTCACAGTTCCACTGAATCAGCTGCGATAGTCTAACATGGATTGTTAGAGAAAGATCTTTTTAGTGAAGAGGATCTCTCCACGAAAGCTAATTGACCTGCTGAATATTTCCAACATCTTCTACTTTTATTTCGAACTTTCCATCTGAGTAGCTGTTCTCACGAGAATACACAAATTATGACAGCATTGGGATTGGAAACCCCGTCGCTCATAAGACTGGAACATAAATCCACATTGGCACGCTAATGGAGATTAAATTCTGGCACTGACGACTGATAATTAAAAGTAAGTTTTCTTGCTGTGCGCTCTCTGAGTCCAGGGCTTTGTAATGAGAATGCAGGAAATATGAGAACTTTCTGAGCCATGTCCCCGGGACAATGTGGCCGAGAGGTTAAGTCGCGGCCCATGAATCCATTACACCTGCACGCATGGTTTTGAATTCCATCCTTATGGTTATTGTGTTGAAGCAGAATGTGTTCTTTTATTCCTTTTCTCAACACATCCAAGATTCCTGAATCTGAATCCCATCCTTATCCAGGCCGCAGTGGGGGAGTTATGCATTGTTGCCTTTCTCTGTTCAAATCTACAAAACTATAATTTCAGCCCAAACTGTTCCTTTCAGGGAGATGTGGAGAGTGTAAGATCGGAGCTATGTGAAGTATCAAAGTGGATCATTGCATCCTGGTGAAAGCAATATCTCTCCACATTTGGTGCCTGACCTTCTGAGTGTTTCTCGCATTGTTTTTTAATTTTATGCTTTCACAATAACGGTTTTCTTTTTTTTTACTTGCCTCAAGGGCGCAACTCCAGGCACAACTTTTCTGTGTATTCTCACACGCAACTTTGCTCTTTATTTTTCTGCATACGCTGTAAAGTCAGCCGTTTCCACACACATTGATATGTGCCATGGCTTTCAAAAACCTTTTCTCATAGTTTCAGACAGTCTAAGCATTTCTTAGTGAATTCACAAGGACATGGGATTATAGAGGCTGTCAGGGAATATAAGGGGTTAATATGTCATCCAGGGGATCTAAAGGCTACAAGTGAGTGCAGTGAGAGTATGGGACTCGCAGAGTGTATCAAAGAAACACAGGCAGTGAATATTAGAGAGGATCATGAGCTTAAGGAGAATCAAAGTGTTTAAGGAAGGGTCAGGATCTATCAGATTGGATAAAGAACGCTCAGGATGTATTAAAGAGGATAACGCATGATCAGCTTGCATCCTATAACCCATCCTTAATGATGGGGGTGCCCAACACATCAGTGCAAAAGACAAGGCTGAAGCATTTGCATGCACCTTCGGCCGAAAGTGCTGAGTGGATGATCCATCTTGGCCTCCTCTTGATTTCGCCAGCATCACAGATGCCAGTCGTCATCCAATAAGATTCAGTTCACGTGATATCAAGAATCGGCTGAAGGCACTGGGCATTGCAAAGGCCCTGAAAACATTTCGGCAATAGTGTTGAAGACCTGTGCTTCAGAACTTGCCGCTCCCCTAGACAAGCTTTTCCAATACAGCTACAATACTGGCATCTACCCGGCAATGTGGAAAATTGCCCAGGTATGTCCTGTGCCCACAATGCAGGAAAAATCAAACCCAGGCATTTACCACCCCATCAGCCTACTCTTGATCATCAGTAATGTGATGGTAGGTGTTGTCGACGGTGCTATGAAGCGGCACTTGCTTAGCAATAACCTACTCAGTGACGCTCCGTTTGGGTTCCACAAGGGCAACTCAGCCTCTGCACTCATTACAGCCTTGGTTCAAACATGGACAAAGAGCAGAACTCCAGTGGTGAGGTGCGATTGACTGCCCTTGACATCAAGGCAGCATTTGACCGAGTTTAACATCAAGGAGCCAGAGCAAAATGGAGCTAATGGGATTCAGGGGGAAAACTCTCCACTGGTTGGAGTCATACTGTGCGCAAACAAAGATGGTTGTAGTTGTTGGAGGCCAATCATCCCAGATCCAGCTCACTGTTGTACCAGTTCCTCAGCGTAGTGTCCTAGGCTCCACCATCTTCAGCTGCTTCATCACTGACTTTCCTCCTTCATAAGGTCAGAAGTGGGGATGTTCGTTGATGATCGCACAATGTTCAGCACCATTCATGACTCTTCAGATACCGAAGCAGTCGATGTTCATATGCAGCAAGACCTGGACAATATCCACGCTTGGACTGATAAGTGGCAAGTAACATTCACGCCACACAAGTACCAGGCAATGACCATCTCCAACAAGAGACAATCTAACCATCTCCCCTTTATGTTCAGTGATATCACGATCGCTGAAACCCCGACTATCAACATCCTGGGGGTTACCATTGACCAGAAACTGAAATGGACCAGCCACATAAATACTGTGGCGACAAGAGCAGGGCAGAGGCTGGGAATTCTGTAGGGAGTAACCCACCACCTGACATCCCAAAGCCTGTCTGCCATCAACAAGACACAAGTCAGGAGTGTAACGGAATACTCTCCACTTACCTGAATGTTGTTGGAGCTGCACTCACTCAGGAAGCTCGACACCATATAGGACAAAGCAGCCCGCTTGAGTGGCATCCCATCCACCACCATAAACATTCATTCCCTTCACCAGCGATGCACAGTGGCAGCAGTGTGTGTTATCCACAACATGCACTGCAACAACTCACCACAATTCCTTCGACAGAACTTTCCAAATGCGTGACCTCTCCCACCTGGAAGGACAAGGACAGCAGATGAGTGGAAACATCACCATCTGCAAGTTCCCCTCCAAGCCAGACACCATCCTGACTTGGAAATGTATCACCGTTCCTTTATTGTTATTTGTTCAAAATCCTGTATCTCCCTCCCTAACTGCACCATGGGTGCACCTACACCACAAGGACTACAGCGGTTCAAGAAGGCAGCTCACCACCATCTTCTCAAGGACAATTAAGGATGGGCACTAAATGCTGGTCTTGCCAGCGATGCCCATAACCCACGAAACGAATTTTAAGAAGTCGGGAATTAAACAGAAATCAGCCAAATTAGTGGCATTGTTTTGTTCTGGCTGTCTCTCTTTAGGCTTCCGTCACTCTCGGTGTATATGGCTGTTTGTTCACTCTATATGAGTCAATGCGGTTCACATTTTGGAACTTTGCAGCAAACATGTTTGCTGTTCCTTCCTCCTGTTCCTCCTTGATTATTTCTGCCTGTGTGTAACTGAGGCTGCGTTTTCGGTAGGTCTTGTCCAGGTGTCCTCATCACACAGGTTGCAGCACTTACTCAACTTCCAGTCCTTTGCCTTGTGGCCTCCCTGCTTCCAGCTGCATTGTATTTGGCCGCCACGTGTCCAGAATCTCCACATAACTGAACTTCCTCATCCCTGGACATGATGCAAGGTGAAGGACTGCAAGGAGGTTCTGGAAAATATTTCCATTTGTGAGAGCGAAAAATCGAAAGGAACCAAATAGGAAAATCCATTCTCCAGCTTTGTGACTCTTCAGAAATGCTTTGGTAAATTGGGTTATTACTTTATTTTGGGATTGTTCTTGGAACAGAGATGGCTGAGGGAAGGTCTGATTGAAATGTACAAAATGTTGAGGGGCCTGGGTAGAGTGGAAGTGAATGGCCTATTTACTTTAGCAGAGAGGTCAGTGATTAGGGGGCATAGATTTAAAGTGATTGGTAGAAAATTTAGAGGAGAGATGAGAAACAATTTTTTCATCCAGAGGGTGGTGGTGGTCTGGAACTCACTGCCTGAAAGGGTAGTTGAGACAGAAATACACGACTCATTTAAGTGGAGTCTTGATATGCATCTCAAGTGCCATAAACTTCATGGCTACTAACCAAATACTGGAAGGTGGGATTAGAAGGGGTGGATCATATTTTAGCTGCATAGACGCAATGGGGCAAGTGGCCTCTTTCTGTACCTTATACTTTCTATAATTCCATTATTCTACGATTCAAGATGAGAGCACAACGCACCACATTTAAAGCAACAAGTGCAAAAGAAGTTTCTCTCTATTTCCCCTACTAACTCATTCCCTAATCCTAAAATACTCAATCAAATCACCCATTAACCTCCGATATTCCAAGGAATGCAGGCCTGCTTGAATGAATTGCACCTCATAATTTAACCATGAGAGCCTTGGCTCCATTCTGGTGAATTTTCACTGCCCTGTTTCCAAGGCCGATGTGTATCCTTTATAAAGGGCTGAGACCAAAACTATACACAGTACTCCAGGTGTGGTCTAACCAGCATATTGTGTAGTTGGAGCAAAACGTCTCCTTTATATAACAGGATAGAATTGAATCATAAAATTGTTACAGCACAGAAGGAGGTGCGTCGGCCCTTCATGTACATGCTGGCTCTCTGCAGGAGCAACTCAGCTGGTCCAACACATCTGCCTTTTCCATAGAGCTCTGTATATTTTTTTTCCTCAGACTACTATCCACTCTTTTTCTTCTTTGTTCTTGGGATATGAGGGTTTCTGGCAATGCCGGCATTTAATGCCCATCCCTAATTGCGCTTGGGGAGGTGGTAGTGAGCTGCCTTCTTGAACCGCTGAAGTCCATATGGTGAGGTACACGCACAATGCTGTTAGGGAGGATAGCTCCAGGATTTTGTCTCAGCAATGCAGTTCCATGTCAGGATGTTGGGTGACTTGGAGGGAAGCATGCAGGTGGTGGTGTTCCCATGCATCGACTGCTTTCGTTCTTTTCGGTGATACTGGTCGCGGGTTTGGAAGGAGTTATGAAAGGAGCATTGGTGAATTGCTGCAATACATCTTGTATATGATACACACCGCTGCCACTGTGCATCGTCGTGGAGGAAGTGAATGTTTAAGATGGTGGGTAGGGTGGTGATGAAGCGGGTTGGTTTGTCTTGGATGGTGTTGAACTTCTGGAGTACTGTTGTGGCTGTAATTATGCAGGCAAGTGGAGAATATTCCACCACACTCCTGAATTCTACCTTCTAGATGGTGGGCAGGTTTTGGGGAGTTAGAAGATGAGTTGCAGAATTTCCAGCCCCTGACCAACTCTTGCAGCCACAGCATGTTTATCACTGTTCCAGGTTTCTGGGCAAGGCTGATCCCCAGGATGTTGATGGTGGGGGATTCAGCGATGAGAATGCCATTGAATGTCAAGGGGAGATGTTTAGATTCTCTCTTGTTGGAAATGATAATTGACTGGCACTTGGGTGGTGTGGATGTTACTTGCCACTTATCAGCCCTAGCCTGACTGTAGTCCAGGCCTTGTTGCATGTGGACCTGGACTGCTTCAGAATCTGAGGCATCGAGAATGGTATTGAACATTATACAATCATCGGCGAACATCCCAACTTCTGACCTTATGATGGAGGGGAATTCATTGATGAAACATCTGAAGATGGTGGGGCCTGGGACACTACCCGGAGGAACTCCTGCAGCAATGTACTGGGGCTGAGATGATCGGCCTCCAAAACAACAACCATGTTCCTTTGTGTTCGGTAGGATTTCTCGTGGAGCGTTTTCCCCCTGATTCCCATTGCCTCCAGTTTTGCTTGAGCTCCTTGATACGATACTACGTCTAATATGACCTTGATGGCAAAGGCAGTCACTGTCACCTCTTCAATTCAGCTCTATCTTCCATGTTTGTACCAAGGCTGTAATGAGGTATGGAATTGAGTGCCCCTGGTGGAATCCAAACTGAGCATCGGACACCGATTTATTACTGAGTAAGTGCTGCTTGAGAGCACTGCGATGATACCTTCCACAACTTTGCTGATGATTGAGAGAGGAATGATGTGGCAGTAATTGGCCAGATTGGATTTCTCCTGATTTTTGTAAACATGGCATACCGGGGCAATTTTCCACATTGTCGGGTAGCTGTCTGTATTGCAGTTGTACTGGAACAGCTTGTCTAAGGACACGGCTAGTTCTGGAGAACAGGTCTTCAGTATGATACCTGGGATTTTGTCAGGGCCCATAGACTTTTCTGTATCCAATGCCTTCACCTAGCCCTTGATATCACGTGGATTTAATTGAATTGTCTTAAGACTGGCATCTATGATGTTGAGGACCACTCCTCTCTTCAACCCAGAACTGAATCTGTTTCCACCTCACTCTCAGTGTTGGAAATAGCTGAGGCCCCAGCACTGATCCTTCAGGCACTCCAGTTGTTACGGCCTGCCAACTTGAAAATGCTCCATTTATCCCTACTCTTTGCTTTCTGTCCGTTAAAATCTATGTTCTCAATTCCATGAGCCGTTATCTAGTGTATTAATCTTCTGTGGCATCTCACTGAATGCCTTTTGGCAATCTAATTATATTATAGTTCCTGGTTCCCCTTTATCTACCCTTCTAGTTACATCCTCAGAATTCTGTAATAAATTTGTCAAGCAAGATTTCCCTTTCGTAAAACCATTTTGATCAGAATATGATTTTCTAAATGCTTGTTCAGACTTCCTTAAACATCGATGAGAGCATTTTCCCGACCACTGATGTTAGGCTAACTGGCCTGCAGTTCACCATGTTAAACGCAGCAAGCTGGCATTCCAGTGGCGCAATTGGTTATGCAGCAGTACAGTTAGCAAGTCATGCCAAGGTTGTGAGTTAGAGCCTTATCTGGAACACGAATTTTGGAGACTGCGAGCAATGTGAAGCAGCTCAGCAGTGAAGCGAACTGTGCTCGGTGAGTCAGAACTGACCATAAGAGGAGAAAAATATAATTATGAGGTGACATCACTGGTCGCCACTTCAACCACTTGTGATGATGATTCTTCACTCTAACCTTCTGGTTCAACTTCAGACTTCTTTCTCCCACACTATCCCTATCATGATTCTCTTTCTGTCTTGATTGTTGCTCTTCTACTGACAGTGCTAAATGTGGCTTCAGCAATGAAAACCTCGTTCTTGGCTATCATCAAAGAAACAATTCAACTGGCGTTATGCTGGTAGCAGTGTGAGGGGTGTTATGATAGGTAAACAGAAGGTTCAGCAGTCTGTGATCCAATGATAACTGACTTTTGTTAAGATTGATATCCAGCATTTGCTTGACAAGAACATGCTTCACAGTCTGCACTGCGTGCTCTGCTGCTCCTTTGGAAGCAGAATGATACAGTGGAACTCTAGTGTGTTTTACACCATTTGTTCTCATAAATTGTGCAAACTCTTCTGAACACAACTGAGGTCTGTTTTCAGACACAATTTCCTCTGGAAAACCATAAGCTGAAAACAAATTACACAAAATATCTGAAGTTTTGCTATTTGTTCCTCGACTCATCGGAAACCCCTCAGCCCACTTTGAATGCCTCTTTCTCAATGAATATCTGTTGTCCTTCTAATTCTGTGAAATCTATGTGCGGCCTCTGCCACACTATAGCTGGCCATTTCCATTTCTGAAAAGGTAACGATGGCGGCTTCCTTTCTACTGTTTGACATGTTCCAGATTATTTCACTGTGTTTCGAATGTCCTTTTCTAACTCTGGCCACCAAAGATATCTCCTCACTAGACACTTCGTCAAACGCATCCCTAAGTGTTCATCGTAAAGATCACAAAACCACTGCAATATGTACTTTTCAGGGATTATAACTCTCGCTCCCCACATGACATAACCTTGATCAACCGACAACTCATTCTTATGCATAAAAAATGGCCTGAATTCTAAATCCAGTATCTGTGTTTCCCACCCATTTGTAACATAGTTGTACACCCTTGCCAATACGGAGCCTCTACGAATTGTTCTACCAATGTCATCTGCCGTGACTGGAAGCTCGTCTTCGTCTGAAGTCCACATCCCAGGAACGAGTAAAAAAAAGCTACTCTGCGTGGAGAGGAATCACATGCTAGTTTAATCTCTTTGAACAGATTGAAATGCACAAGCATCACACACTTTCAAGTTGACTTTTACACTATTTGAATGCCTTGTCACACTCCTTTGTCCAATTCCAGGGAACACCCTTCCTCAAGAGTTCATTCAATGGATGCAACAATGTTGCCAGATCTGGTATGAATTTACCGCAGTAATTTATGAGGTTCAAAAAGATCTGAGATCAGATGTGTTCTGAGGGTGTGGCGCATTTCTAATTGCTTGAATCTTACTCTTGGTAGCATGTAACCCGTTCTTGTCTACTTTGTGACCCAAGTGCATTACAGAATTTTGAAACATTTCACAATTGTGTTCCTTCCTCCGAGCTCCATGCTTTTCCAAACGTTGGAACACCTCTTTCAGTCTGCCATCATGGGTCTGCTTGTTTGAAGCTCGAATATGTTTGTCATCCAAATAACACACTACGAGCTCCGTTCCTTACAAAATTTGGTTCCTCATCCTTTGGAAAATTCCAGGGACTGAAGAAATACCAAATGGCAGCCTGTGAAACTGAAATAGACCCATGTGTGTAATGATAGTCAAGAATGACTTAGACTCAGCGGCTGACTCAAGCTGCAGATAGGCATTTGTCAGATCTAAATTTGAAAAAATCTGGCTTACTGTCAACGTTGTGAACAGATCCTCCATGTTTGTCAAGTTATTGGGTGGATTACATTCCAGTATCTGATATACAGTTACCTTATAGTCAGCACATACTCTTACACTACCATCTGACTTTGGTAATACCACTATGGGAATAGCCCAATTACTCTGCTCTACCTTAGAGATAATGTTCTCAGTCTCAAGTCATTTCAGTTCTTGCTCTACCTTCTCTCTTACAGCATAGGGTACTGGATGCGACCCACAATGCAACGACCTTGCATTCTTCTGAACTTGTATGTTATCCTTGTATCCTCGAATCGATTTGCCTGTTTCATTGAACGCCTTAGGGTACTTGTTGAGCACTTCATCTTGTGATATGAATTTCACCTCAATACAAGAAAGCTCGCTCCCATTTAACCTAATTGCTGTGAATCAGCAACTTCCCAACAAGGCTGCTTTTTCACCTTTCACAACAATGATGTGCAATTTTGCACATTGGTCTTTGTTTGTGACCGGCATGGACACACATCCAATTTTGGGAATATTCTCTCCTCCGTAATGGTGTAACTCTACTCATGATTTTTCCAGCGGATGTTGACTCAACTTTTCATGACACAGCGACTCTGACATTATGCTAACTGATGCACCCGTGTTGACCTCCATGTTGTATTTAGTCGTTTGCGGGACGTGGGTATCGCTGGCAAGGCCAGCATTCATTGCCCATCCCTATCTGCCCTTGAGAAAGTGGTGGTGGTGAGCTTCCTTCTTGAACCGCTGCAGTCCTTGGGATGGAGATACACCAACAGTGCTTCTGGAAGGGAGTTCCAGGATTTTGACCCAGTGACAGTGAAGGAATGGTGATATACCTCCGAGTCAGGATGGTGTGTGGCTTGGACAGAAACCTGGAGGTGGTGGTGTTCCCATGCATCTGCTGTCCTTGTCTTTCTAGGTGGTAAAGGTCACGGGTTTGGAAGGTGCTGTCGAAGGAGCCTTCGTGAATTGCTACAGTTTACTGGAGCTCCAGTCAACTATACTTGGACCACGATACTCTGTGAATTTTCATTGGACATCCTTGTGCTTCTGATCACATGGATCTCAAATGATGCCTCATCAACCTGCTGCTGTTAAACAACCATATGCAGTAAATGATGTTTCCTCCTGCCTGTGTTTTCACCGATGACCTTCTTGTGACATGCCTTGGCAAGATGATCCTTCTTCTTGTAGCTGTAGCACTCTGCCTTCACAACGGGACAATTCTGGGCTTAATGTTGGCCTCAACACCCGTAACAGGATTTTGTTTAACCACTGATACTACCCTTATGGCCTCCTCCCGTTTTCTTACTCGCAACACCCACATGACCATCACCAGTTGCCGTCATTGGGACCTTCTGCTTACTCATCTAGAGCTTATTTACTTCAGCAGATGATTGAAGGTTGTTAACTCTCACTTCTCTCGAGTTACATTCAGCCATGTCCATGGACAGTGCTATTTGACAAGCTATGTCAAAACTCACCTTTGTCAATGTCATCAACTTTCTGTGAATGTGCTCATCTTTTAAGCTGCAAACAAATCTGTCATACAACACACGCTCTTGAAATTCTCCAAAATTACAATGAAGTGACAGCTTTTTCAAGGCCATAATGAACTCCCCAATGTCCTCATTGGGCAGCTGATTCCTTGTTCCAAAATGATAGCTTTCTGCAATCTTCAATGATTTAGGATTGTAATGCTGCTCAAGCCTAATCAAAATGTCCTTCAGCGGCATGTTCGTTGGTTTTGCTAGGGTGAGATAATTATTGAGCATCTCATACATTCCGGGCCTGCTTCAGTCAAAAATATCCCTCTGTCTTTTCCCAAACTGCCTGGTTGACAGCTACATTATCAGGATCTTCGAGGGTATTGTTAACAGTGAAAAACATCTCTATCCACTCAACATAAACACTGAAAGACTCTCAGTCATGGTCATACTCCCTCAATCACCCAATAATTCCCTTAGACACAGCCATCTTGGAAGGTCAGTCCACCCACATGTACCACCCAACATTTACACCGAATTTTCAGCATTTTTTTCGAACAGCGAGAACTCAGAAGTCCCTCGGTTGGTTAGCTGGGAACTCCTCCAACCCCAAATTCTTCGGCTATGGAATCCACAATCCCATCCTCATCGCCAAAAATGTCATATTTTTCCTGACAAACATTAGTCGTGTATAAAATATGGAGGGGGTTGGGTAAAAGAGACTGATTTAATCAGTTTTTTTTCTTATTCACATTAGAGTGAAATACATTTTCTTGCCTTGTGTAGCTGCCTTTTCACCTCATGACATTCATAAAGATTGGAAAGAAAATTCCTTGTCATTCTATATTTGGGACCAGACCTGCTGAGTGACATTTTAAATGGTGCCAATCTTTCATTGCTGCTCACCTCATTAAAACATTCACTGTTAACTTCGGCATTTTAGTTCTGCCCTTGCACTACATCTGCTGAACAGCATTAACTTTTTTGCAGAGAGACGCAGAGTTAACATTTCAGGTCTGTGATCTGGCAAAGATTAGAAAAGAATTAGTTTTCAAGCAAGTGAAGTCGGTGAGGATGGAGTGAGGGATGGTGGGGAAGAGAACAAAAGAGAAAGTGTATGATAGGGCAGAGGTGAGGAGAGCTCAGACTCTTGCGACTTTGCCTTCTTCACATGGACAACACAGTAGTGGAATAGAGAGCCACGCGTTCATTCACCACAGGGCTCTCCAGGAACAATCTCTTTAGTTCTGCATAGCAGAGACTCGGCCTGTCTGTCGCAAGGGAATCATGTCGACACAACACTCATGTAACCATGCACAGCAGTGCCTCGAATGTTTAATGCACTTAATAAAATTTCCCAATAATTAAACCTGGAATTGTTGAGGTTCTTGATGTTATTTTCCCGACTTTGCAACTGCACTTCAGATATTCAACTGTAGTGTGGTCCTTGGGGGAGGTGGGGTTGTGAGGAGAGGAGAGGGGGTGGTGGGGGAAGAGGGGAGCAGAGGGGGAGGTGGGAGAGGTAGAGAGGGGTGTGGGAGGAGAGGGGGTGGTGGGGAAGAGGGGAGCAGAGGGGGAGGTGGGAGAGGTAGAGAGGGGGGTGGTGGGGAGAGGGGGTGTGTGGGTGTAGTGGGAGGGAGTTAAAATCAGAAGTTCCTGGAAGGGGATGCAAAAGGCAGGAACCAGACAGCTGCAATGTCTGAAGTACAATTGAGAAGTAAGGGAGAAAGCGGCTGGATGGGGGATCTGCAGCTGGAGGGAACGGCTGGATGTAGAGAGCCAGGAGCGAGAGGCCGTAGTGAGCCACGGGGAGTGAGCGGCCGAAGACCTTGGTGTCGCCGGGTACAGGGACCGGCCGGTAAGTCTTTTGCCATTGCAAATTAATGACGCATGTGCAGAAAAACGCAATCCCCCCTCCGCCCCCCCACCCCACCCCACCTCACGCTGCTGTCTCCGGCCGCTCTGCTCCCCTCCGTCACTGGCCCATTTGCTCTGCCGCTCCGCTCCTCCCAGGCCCGCTCCGCTCCCCTCCGTATCCGGGCCGAACGCCCTCCCACTCGCCGGTCGCTCCGTTCCTACCAGGCCCGCTCCGCGTCCCCCCCACCCTGCTCCCCGGCCCCGGCCCGCTCTCTGGCCCCAGCCCGCCCAGCTCGTTCGCTCTCTCACTCCGCCATTGTGTGCTGACATGTGTTTGTTTGGTTGCCACCGTGAGATTATTTGAGCAGCGCCATCTTTAGTCCTGGCAGCTGCCTAAAGTCGCAGTCTGTGACGTTTTAGTGGCACATGCTGCATTTACGCATGTGCCACCGCAGCTCCCCCTAGCGGTAGCGTTGTCAGCAAATGTAGCCTATAAATTATGCCAGTCGCCCTCAGTCTCTCTCCTTCTCGCTGTTCTTTTAAACTCTGCTGGTCTCACCCCATCTCTTTCCTTTCCGCTGCTCTTTTAAATGCTGCTGGTCTCACTCAGACCCTCTCCTTTCCACTGCTCTCTTAAATTCTGCCAGTCTCGCTCAGTCTCTCTTCTTCCACCGCTCTTTTAAATGCTGCTGGTCTCGCTCAGTCCCTCTCCTTCCAGCTGCTCTTTTAAACTCTGCCAGTCTCACTCAGTCTCTCTCCTTCCCGCTGCTCTCTAAATTCTGCTGGTCTCGCTCAGTCTCTCTCCTTCCTGCCATTCTTTTAAATGCTGCTGGTCTGACTCAGTCTCCTTTCAGCATCTATTTTAAATTCTGCCGGTCTCTTTCAGTCTCTTTCCTTCCCACTGCTCTTTTAAATTCTGCCGGTCTAACTCAGTCACTCTCCTTCCCGCTGCTCTTATAAACTCTGCCGGTCTCACACCATCTCTTTCCTTTCTGCTGCTCTTTTAAACGCTGCTGGTTTCACTCAGACACTCTCCTTCCCGCTGCTCTTATAAACTCTGCCAGTCTCACACCATCTCTTTCCTTTCCGCCACTCTTTTAAACGCTGCCGGTCTCACTCAGTCTCTCTCCATCCCGCTGCTCTCTTAAATTCTGCCGGTTTGGCTCAGTCTCTCTCTCTCCCGCTGATGTTTTAAGCTCTGCCAGTCTCGCTCAGTCTCTCTCCTTCCTTCCACTCTTTTAAACTCTCCAGTCTCGCTCAGACTGTCTCCTTCCTTCTGCTCTTTTAAACTCTGCTGCTCTCGCTCAGTCTCTCTCCTTCACGCTGCTGTTTTAAACTCTGATGGTCTTGCTCAGTCCCTCTCCTTCCTTCCGCACTTTTAAACTCGGCTGGTCTCACGCAGTCTCGCTCCTTCCCGCGGTCACACTTTAAATGTCTTCCAGTCTCGCTCAGTCTCTCGTTTCCTTTACTGGTGGAATCATTAAAAGCACGATTCAGTAGTCAGAAGAATTGTTAAGGTGAATTATTTGATTGACACCCAGATAGTCAGAAAAAGAATCAGATGTGTCATGTCAATATGTTTCAGCAATATTGTCACAGTGAGGAGGATAAGATACTTCAAGTATGTCAGGTAAGAGGCTCAGATCAGAATGAAAGTGATAGTGAGGATGAAGCAGTAGGAGGCCTAGACAACTGTCAAATTGAAAATCTGGTTATCTGGTTAGCTAATAGAGAATAGCTCGAAACATTGGAGAACATGCTTTCGTACTTAGATGTGGAAAAACGAGAAGACCTAACAAGGCTTCGCACAGCATTTAAAAGAATCTGTACGGATAAGGCATGATGTACCACCTTAGATGCCTATATTGTGGATGCTGCGGAGTCCATTCCTATGAAACAGCATCCTTCGCGCTTAAGACAAATAGGTCCAAGTAAAGGCAGAAATGCAATACCTAGTGGAAAAGAACTTAGTTGAACATAGTCAAAGTAGCTGGGCTTCACCGATAGTATTAGAGACTAAACCTGATGCGTTAACCTGACTTTACATAGACTACAGAAAAGTCAATGCAGTCATGAAAGCAGACTATTATCCACTTGCCCGCTTGGAAGACTGTATTGACAGAACGGGCAGTGCCATATTTCTGACAAACATAGATTTGTTAAAGGGATATTGGTAAGTTCATTTACGCACTGAGCTAAAGACATATCAGCTTTTGTCACACCAGATGATCTTTACCCGTGCTGAGTGATGTTATTTGGACTAAAAATGCCCCAACATCGAGGGACTTGTGCCACGGTTGGGACAGCTGTCCCACAGATTAGTCAAGCAAGAGCTTTACATCGTTAGACTCAAGGAATCATACCTTACAGACAATGTCCCAGACACTGCCTTCAACATCCCCTGCTATGTCCTGTCCCATTGGCAGGCCAGAGCCAGCAGGTTGGCAGCACAGTGGTATACAGTCGGGAAGGAGTTGGCCTGGAGTCCTCAACATCGACTCTGTCCCCATGAAGTCTCATGGAATCAGGTCAAACATGGGCAAGGAAGCACCCTGCCGATTACCACCTTCCACCCTCCCCTCAGCTGATGAATCAGTACTCCTCGATGTTGATCACCATTTGGAGCAAGCACTGAGGATGGCAAGGGCACAGAATGTACTCTGGGTGGGGGATTTCAATGTCCATCACGCAGAGTGGCTCAGTAGAACCACCACTGACCAAGCTGGCCGAGTCCTAAAGGACATAATTGCTAGACTGGGTATGTAACAGGTGGTGAAGGAACCAACAGGAGGAAAAAACACACTTGACCTCCTCTGCACCAATCTGCCTGCCACAGATGCATCTGTCCATGACAGTATTGGTAAGAGTGACCACCGCACAGTCCTTGTGGAGACGACGTCCAGCCTTCACATTGAGGATACCCTCCATCGTGTTGTGTGGCGCTACCACTGTGCTAAATGGGATAGATTTCGAACAGATCTAGCAATTCAAAGCTGGGCATTCATGAGGCGCTGTGGGTCATCAGCAGCAACAGAATTGTACTCAACTACAACCTGTAACGTCATGGCCCAGCATATTTCCCATTTTACCGTTACCATCAAGCCAGGATACCAACGCTGGTTCAACAAAAAGTACAGGAGAGCATGCCAGGAGCAGCACCAGGCACACCTCAAAATCAGGTGTCAACCTGGTGAAGCTACAACACAGGACGATTGCGTGCTAAACTGTGATAGACAGAGCTAAGCGATCCCATAACCAACGGGTCAGATCCAAGCTCTGCAGTTCTGCCTCATCCAGCCGTCAATGGTGGTGAATAATTAAACAACTAACTGGAGGAGGTGGCTCCACAAATATTTCTATCCTCAATGATGGGGGAGCACAGCACAACAGTGCAAAAGGTAAGGCTGAAGCATTTGTAACAATCTGCAGCCAGAAGTGCCGGGTTGATCATCCATCTCGGCCTCCTCCTGAAGTCCCCAGCATCACAGATGCCAGACTTCAGCCAATTCAATTCACTCCACATGATGTCAAGAAATGACTGAAGGCACTGGATACCGCAAAGTCCTTGGGGCCTGACAATATTCCGGCAATAGTAGTGCTCCAGAACTTGCCACACTTCGAGCCAAGCTGATACAATGCAGCCGCAACACTGGCAACTACCCGGCAATGTGGAACATTGCCCAGGTATGCCCTGTACACAAAAGGCAGGACAAGTCCAACCCGGCCAATTACCCCCCATCAACCTACTCTCAATCATCAGTAAAGTGATTGAAGGTGTCATCGACAATGCCATCAAGTGGCATTTGCTTAGCAATAAACTGCTCAGTGACGCTTAGTTTGGGTTCCACCAGGGCCACTCAGTTCCTGACATCAATACAGTCTTGGTTCAGACATGGCCAACAGAGCTGAACTCAAGTAGCGAGGTGAGAGTGACTGCCCTTGACATCAAGGCAGCATTTGACAGAGTGTGGCATCAAGGAGCCCGAGAAAAACTGAAGTCAATGGGAATCAGGGCAAAACTCTCCGCTGGTTGGAGCCATACCTAGCACAAAGGAAGATGGTTGTGGTTGTTGAGGTCAATCAGCTCAACTACAGGACATCACTGCAGGAGCTCCTCAGGGTAATGTCCTAGGCCCAACCATCTTCAGCTGCTTCATCAATGACCTTTCTTCAATCATAAGGTCAGAAGTCGGGACCTTCGCCGATGATTGCACAATGTTCAGCACCATTCACGACACCTCAGATACTGAAGCAGTCCCTGTAGAATTGCAGCAAGACTTGGGCAGTATCCAGGCTTGGGCTGATAAGTGGCGTGTAACATTCGAGCCACTTATGTGCCAAGTAATGACCATCTCCAGCAAGAAATAACCTAACCATCTCGCCTTGACATTCAATGGCATTAAAATCGCAAAATCACCCACTATCAACACCCTAGGTGGTATTGTTGACGAGAAACTGAACTGGGGTAGCCTATAAATACCGTGGCTACAACAGCAGGCCAGAGGCTAGAAATCCTGCGGCGACTAACTCACCTCCTGACTCCCCAAAGCCTGTCCACCATCTACAAGGCACAAGTCAGGAGTGTGAGAGAATACTCTCCACTTGCCTGAATGGGTGCAGCTCCAACAACACTCAAGAAGCTCGACATCATCCAGGATAAAACATCCCATTTGATTGGCACCCCATCCACAAACATTCACTGCCTCACCACCAACACACAGTGGCAGCAGTGTGCATCATCTACAAGATGCACTGCAGCAATACACCGAGGCTCCTTAGACAGCACCTTCCAAACACGCGACCTCTACCAACTAGAAGGACAAGGGCAGCAAATGCATGGGAACACCACCGCTTGTACGTTCCCCTCCAAGTCACACATCATCCTGACTTGGAACTGTATTGCCGTTCCTGCACTGTCACTGGGCAAAAATCCTGGAACTCCCTTCCTAACAGCACTGTTGGTGTACCTACCTCACATGGACTGCAGCGGTTCAAGAAGGCAGCTCACCAGCACCTTCTCAAGGGCAATTCGGGATGGGCAATAACTGCAGGCCTGGCCAGCGACGCACACATCCCATGAATAAATAAAATAACTTTAAAAAAAACTGAATCGCCACCAATAATGTATTCCACTGTGGGGAAAAATAAATAAACGTTAGAACTATTGTTGGCTCTTAAACATTTTAAAATATATGTACATGACGACGACAGAGAAACACTTTTATACACTAACCATAATTCATTAACATTTGTGGAAATATTTAAGACACAAAATGCCAAAATATTCTGTTGGAGTTTATTGTTACAGCCTTATCACTTAACTATTCAAATATTTTGGGGGGAAAAACAATGTTATCGCAGATACTTTGTCACGAATTTATCTTTGTTGATTTACAATGCGTGAAGATGGTGGAAAACAAAATTATGTTATCCACAGGTAGATTGAGTGATGGGCTTGAGTGCGAAAATATATTTAAAATGTTTTCAACTTCTGTTGTTTAGATTGTAATGAAATGCATTCAAGAATGGTGTTTCATTTCGCTAAGGGCAGAGGTGTTACAATGGTTTTATTTTTGTATTGAAAATCTTCGAATTCTGTGTGTCTAAAGAAATGAAAAAGGATTTTCTGTGGACATTGATGGACACCTGCAAATCTCTGAATTTTTTGCATGGTGGCTTTGTATAGAATAAGAAATCAATCAATTTCAAGGAAGCCAGCCAGGGGCTTTGCCCTCCTCAGAATAACACTTTGAATAACAGGGGAGACGCTATGTCTGCTCATGTGATCAGCTAAGAAACGTTTTGCTTTCACTTTAAACCCTTTTAAAAACCAGTGAGTTGGACAAAGAGCAGGCAGTGTTGAAATTTGATTTTTGACCTGCCTGTGGATCAAAGTAGAAGACGCAGAAGTAGACTTTAATCTGTAAAGGAAGCTTGCATCTCTTCAAAAAAAACCTGTATTTGAAAGGCAACAGATTCATATTGCTTCCTGTCTCTGAAGAGTTCCTGCATCCAGTGTGATTCCTGTTGTCTCCTGTGTCTTTGGAAAATCCTGGGACCAGAAGAAAGCTTCTACTGCTATACTGCTGCTGTAAGTCCTGGGTTGACCTGTTTCTACATTCCTGCTGAAAGACCTTTGTGACGCCTGCTGTAGTGGAATTGCCTTGCACGTCTATCCATCACAGACTATTTATCAACTTCGCCTGGAAAGACTTCGAGTGGCATCCGGGTATTCGACTTTGGGACACCTCAACCAACGAAATAATTTCCGACAAGAACGTGACAAACTGAATTATATTTGTCCTTTTATTCCTATGTAACAGCTGTAAAGCAGAGCCCGCCCCCGACCCCCCCCCACCCCAATCACCACCACCACCGTTTAACCAGTTGTTTTTTTAAATGCAAGTGCTTGTGCATGAGAGCTGGGGAAATTAGGAGATTTTCATATATATATGGATTTTCTCATTAGTGGTTAAAACCATTTTTTTCTAATAAATAATTAATGTTATTGTTGTTTAAAGAAACCTCATTAGTGTGCTGTATTCCGGGGTATCTAATCGGCTATTCTTTGGTAGGTGGGGAAGTGAATTGATATGCTGTGACCCGTGGAGGAGTGGGACTAAATTAACAGTGCATTTCTCCAACTTTGGTCCTAACACTGTCTCTGTCCTCCTCAAGTTTGCTACAATCCTCCTCACTGTTTACTACTTCTCCATTTTTATGTGCATCCTGCATATAAGTGCCTAATTATAATTATTGGTATGGCCAAGTTGGGAGGACAGCAGTTCTAGTCCCAGTTCTCCGAAGGTCACAGCATAGATTTTTAAAATGTTTACCCAGTTACCTATTCAGTCAATCATATATTCTACTCTTTACCCCAGAATAAAATGCACCATCCAGGTTTCATTAATAAACAACAAAATTATCAGCTTTTTTGTAAAACACGACTTACCTAGTAACGAGACAAAGCATTAGCACACCGATTTAAATACAAAACTTCCCTTTCCAAATTCTCCACACATAAACTCTCTCACACACACACACACTAAAACAATACAGAAATTCTCTCTGCAGAGGTCTGTTACAACAAAAAAGACAAAAAAAAAAACTTCGTCCAAATTCTTGCCAATTCTGGCAGGAATAAAAAATGAGTAGCTATGGATGGATGTCAGATGTCCATTTTGCATGGCGTCCAGGTATACGGAGACGGGTTACTGGGAAATCTTCAGAAGCAATTCCTTCTGGAGATTTTGAGAAATTGTTTGGGAGGCTTTCCAGGAGAAATGGGCGTCAGGGGTTTATGCCAGCACACTTTAATCAATGGGTTTTCCAGCTTCTCAGGAGAGATGCAGAACCAGGGATTTTACTTCTCCCACACTTGATCCTTTCAGGGTTTTCTCAAAGAGGTAGAGAATGAGGTGAGATGGGTAGTTCTTTTTTCCTTGACAGACAAAACCAACTGTCTTCAAAACAGTTGACAACCTAACTACTTGAAAACAATATCCAAAACCCCAAAACAGAAAGTCAACCTCTTGACCTCCATAAATCTTGACTTGTGGCTTCTCTGTGATCGGCTTCCCCAGGTCACCAAGGATTCTGTTGTTTATTTCTTAAAGCACATGACTTCCAACAAGGTTGTTTCAAAACAACATCTGTGTCCTTTCAATGAACTGTCAACAACAAAGCAAAGCCCAGCTTCTGTGAAATCTTCATCCTTCCAATGAATCCATCTCCACAATTTAAATATGAGGCCTCAGAATATACTTAAGAAAAATATAGAAGCATCTTCATAACATATGCATAAAAAAGTGCTGTGGGCCTAATACCAGCCGCTAGGTGACAGCACCGTAGACTTCACCAGAGTCTGAAAATAACTATTCAGCGTTACTCTCAGCTGTGTCTCTTTCGTCAATTTTGCATCCATGCGGCCACAGCTTATTTAATCTTTAATTAGCCTCAGCTTTGCCAACACGTCTATTTGAGGACACTTTAACAAACACCCTTTGGAATTCCATACAGATGTTAACCTTCATCAATCCTCTCCATTCTTTCTTCGAATTCTCAATCAAGTTACCCTGACACAATTTGCCTTTTATAAATACGTGTTGGTTGTCATTTATTAACCCATAATCTTCCAAGTAGGAATTAACTTTGTCCAGGGTGCGGCTCATGCAACGTTTCCTTCTTCTGATGTAAGGTTGGCGGGCCAGTATTACAGGATTTATCCCTCTCCACTTTTTTTGAACATCAGAGTAACATTTTCAGCCCGACATCTTGTGGCATCTCTGCACTATCCATGGAAAATTGAAAAATTGTGAACTGAGTTTCCATTACTTCCACCCTTACTTTCCTCAACAGTCAAGGATCCATCCCATCAAGACCCGGTGAATTTTCTGTATTGTAACGAAACTGTATTCTTTTTCTCTCCTCTGCTTATTACAGTGTGCCTTTAAGACTGAGCACAGTGTACCAGCAGCTGCACCTGTTTCCTGGGCCACAGCAGCAGAGACAGAAGGTTACATGGTGTACTTTCACTTTTAACTATGGGTAAAGACTGGCTTCAACTGGTTTGTGCTAGAGTCAGGTGAAGCTGTTCTAAAGGAAGAAGCTGTCTATTTCTCCTAGTAGAAAAACGACATTAAGTTACATTGCTGTGTTATTGTCTAAGAAGAGAAAGGAAAATGAACATTTGCCTTCAAGAGGGGCTCTGTCGGCTGTTTGTGTTTGCTGGAATTCACGGTAAAGCTTTTACTGTAAAACTGCCAGTTTTAGAATCCAAATACCCCTGTGGCTATACTGCTTGTTAAAAAAAAAAGAACTGTGTGTCGCCCACTCCAACAGAAGTGCTTTGAACGCCTATTGGTTATAGAATGTCAAATTCACCTGGAGGCTTCAAGTGGTTTGCTCCAATTGCACTAATCTGGGGCATCTCACCAACCAGGAACGTAACTCCCAGGACGTACAACCCAGCTACTTATTTTATTCCTAAGAATTGCTATTTTTAAAACCGATTAACCATTGATTTTTGAACGTATGTGTGTGTGTGTATTAGGGTTAGGATAAATAAGAAGTTGTGAGCACTTTAGGCATAGGTTTATCTCAATAGTGTTTAAGATTTAGTTTATTAATACATAGTTAATTTGTTGTTGTTTAAAGATACCTGGTTTGGTTTGTTCTATTCTGGGGGTTAATAAAGTGTTTTAATGTACATAATTTACAGTCGATGGGAAAACTTTAATAATATGCTGCGACCTGTGGAATAATGGGCCAAAATTGACAATGCATTACTCCCGCCTCGGTCATAACAATGTTGAGCACTACCAAACTATGTATCTACATTTATCTTATCCAATTGGTGTACCCATCTTTTCTTGTATGTGCCATTGGCACGTTTCTCCTCTTTTGTGAAGACAAATTCAAACTAATCACATATTATCTGAACTTTATTTTAGTAATTAATGAGATAACTGCCAACGAGATGATTATCTTTTACTATTAATACATTTGTATTTCCACCGACAAGTATATCACGCCTAAATGTCTGCCCCTTCATGCGCTGGGAAGGCTTGTCCACAACTGTGACGCTCAGAGCTATGCTGCCACGAGTACAATGAATGAAATAATAAGTTCATGAAATAAATAGCACAGAATTAAGATGGATTCAAGACCAAAAGGCATGCCTGGAGATGAGAGAACAGAGAGCTGCATATCCAAGTTTGCTGACAAGACGATGAGGTGGCACAGTAAGCAGTGTAGATGGATTCAATACCAAAAGGCATGGCTAGAGTGTGAAAAGGGCATAAAGAAGTCAAATAAAACTTTGAATTTGAATAATGACAAGAGAATAGAATGCCATTTTTCAGTTACATGAAGAGAATTTAAAAAAATGTATGGATGGAATGTGGCAACTGATATTACATAGGCTGCTAAAAATTAAATCCTTTTCCCCTTAGTGTTTCCCAAGGAGGGAATGGGTAATAGATCTGATCTGGAAAAGGTAACTAGAGGGTCTTTCAGAGGTTTGTTGTGACACTTTTCACATTACACCCAGCATGGTTGACAAAAGCTGTGCAAACTGAAGATGAATCCTCTCAGGGGATGGATGTGCTGTATCTGAGGATCCTTATGGAAATAGGGGAGAAAATAGAAATACGTTAGGTATCAATCTAGAAAAAAATGAATACTGGAGACATGTTTGGGGATTAGCGAAAAGGAGATGCTATGCCTATATTTATTTACTTTTTTTTACGTTTGACAAAGGGACCCAGCAAACTACAGGCAGGTGAGTTAGGTGTCATTGTGGAAAAAGTTGTGGAAGGACTTATTAAAAGTTACATCATGAAGCATCTGCATCGAAGTATAATCTTAAAATATAATCAATATGCATTTATGAAGGGTTGACCCAAGCCAACCAAAGTCACTAGCTTTATTTGAGCATGTTACAGAGGAGTTTGATAGAGGAAAGATGATGGATGTAGAGTACTTGGATTACTGTCGGCCTTTTATACACTTCCTCTGAAAAGGATGAGGCTGAAAAGAAATGTAGTGGGAATCAATGGAAATATTTTAATAGGGACTGTTTGATCGATAGAACCCAAAAGGTGGTGATACAGGGGTTGTCATTGCCCTCGGAAAATGTTCCCCGTGGGTTTCACAAAGATTTCTTTTGGACTGCTTTTGATTAATATTTTTATAAATGATCTGGAACTGGAATTCACAAGAACGACAACCACATTTGTATTGAAACAAAGCTAATGAAGATGCAAAGACTGCAAAGCTGAACAGGATAAACTAAGGAGGATGAACCTACTTGGAGATTGTGCAGGCAGGCAACAAATGACATTCAATGCAGATAAATACATCATACCTAACATGGACACAAGCAATCCAGTAACAAAATATCACTTAAATGAAAAGAAATTAATTTGAATGGAAAATAAAAGATATCTAGTTTCTGATTTACAATAACTTGAAGATATCACAAGAAAGAGTAAACCAGATCAATCATTAGGGTGCATTAATTGGTCAATATTGATCCAAGATATTGAAGTTTTCCTGCCACTTTATAAATGATTGCTGCAACCACCCTTAGATTACTGAGTACACGCCTGGACATAAGAAGATGTTGCTGCTATTGAATGGATACAGAAGACAGCAGCGATAGTAATTGCGGGGTTGGAGGAGATTGGATTTTGAGGTACAATTATCTAACTTGAGCATGTTCTCATTGGAAAAGTGGAAAAATGGTATGCTTTCTATTTATTAAGATCGTAAAGGGATCAGATACTGCCGAGGTGAACAAATTACCTTACCTTGTCCAGAACAAATAAATCAGAGATCACAGGTTGCAAAAGAAATGGGTAAATTCAAAACCAATCTGCCAAAATAACATTTCACTGAGTGGTCGAACTATAGAACAGACTCCCTAGATATATGGTGAAAGCAGATAATATTGATTCCTACAATGTAAATTAGAGAGAGAGAGTTGGAGGGGAGAGAAAGTTTTGCATCTTAATGAGTATAAGTCGAAGAATTTCAATGCCTCTCCGGTCCCATTGTTTCAGTGTTTACACTTTGAGTTTCATTTCCAAGGTGTTAATGTTCCAAGATGGTTTTGAATGTTTTGTTTATCTCGGTAAAAATTCAAAATTTGCAAGCCAGTGATGTGGTGGGAGATTAACCAGACATTCATTTCAACTTCGATTCTAGGTATGTGAGGTATTGCGATGCAAATTGTGGTGGCCATTTAGTTGCTGGAAGGCATACTTTGTCATCACCATGGGAAAATATTGCCATTGGGTTCTGCGGAGACCTATTTCGCACTGCTTGTGATTAATATCTTTCTAAATTATCTGGAAGTAGAATTTACAATAACACCGGCTACATTTTCACATGAAACAAAGCTGATGAAGATGGTAGACTGCAAAGTTGAACAGGATAAACTAAAGATGGATGAAACTGGGCAGGCAGGCAACAGATGAAATTCAATGTACAGAAATGCAAAATACGTCATATGGAGATAAGAAATGCAATAAGGGACTAATACTTGAATGAAAATAAATGCATGTGGTTTCTGATTTACAATAAATAGAAGCTATCACAATAAACAGTAAAGCAGCTCAGACATTGGGATGTATTAACAGGTCAATATTGAACCGGGATATTGAGGTAATCCTGCCATTTTATAAATCATTGCTGCAACCACATTTAGATTATTGTGTACAGTTCTGGACATTAGAGGATGTTGTAGCTGTTGAATGGACAAAGAAGACAGCAACCAAAATGTTTGGGGCGATGGATTAGATTGGATTATGAGGAATGGTTATCTTAATTGAGCATGCTCTCACTGGAGAAGTGGTATGATTTCTATGTTTTGAAGATTCTTAAGGGACTAGATAATGTCGAGCTCGACAGGTTATCTTACCTTATTTAGAACAGTAGAATTGGAGATCACAAGCTGCATATGAAGCAGGTAAAATTCAAAACCAATCTTCTCAAACAATATTTCCCTGAGTGCTCGATCTATGGAGCAGACTGCCTAGATATATGGTGAAAGCAGTTAATAAGGATTTTTACAATGCAAATTAAGCAGATTTCATTCACTGCTTACCATTTTGAGATGAAGTATGTTAATAACTTGAGAAATGACATGTACTAGATGTAGTATTGCTTGGGAGAAACAAGTAACATTGGTCCTATGGATCCCACGGTTATCCACTATTTTGGTATTCCTCACCTCATGTCTGGGTCTTTTGTATCTAACTGATAGAGATCGATTGCTGTGATTAATCAACAGCTCCAGTATCATAGGACTGCCAGCATGGGAGAAGGCAAATTGACTAGACTGCATAGTCGGTAGTGGAGATAAAATCCACATTTAATTTTGTTTCCTGTTTTACTTTGTTTATTGGTGTGCCCTGTAAAAGGGGGACAGTTTTATTACATTAATTTTATTTTGTTCGACGACACTGTAGGTGTAGGTGTCCTAATTGGCCACTGGAAAGAGTGTCAGGTGAATTAGATGGTGTTTTGTCTTTTTTTCTCCAGCAATTTTATGTTCCTTTGTTTATGGACACAGAAGTGTGGCCATGCTTAGTGAGCGTAGAACAATATGTGGGGACAGTGTGTGCTCACATTTCAGAGCGTATCCTACCCTTAGGATCCAAACCATTCCCAGCAGGGCTATTGAGATTCCTTCATTGAACAGTTAAAATTTGATATCCAATAACAGATCAGAGGTCGGCATCTCTGTCGCCCAAATGAACGTAGAGATACTCCGAGGCCCTTGGGGCTGATGGGCATGTACCGGGCCTGAGTCAGAAGCAGCAATAGAACTGGAAACTAACTGAGAACAGGTTACAACAATGAACTGTATGCAAATGCAGCGTTCCTTATGCATTACTAAATTCAGAGGTAGGGAAAGGATATGAAAGCAATTGACTGTGAATCTGGGAGGGGAGGCCATGTGTAACACAGACACGAATAGGAAAGTGGAATATAATGCATCACTCATGGTAGATATTACTGCTTTCATGATCTTACTAATTTAACAATTAGATTCAGTGGATATTTCACCCCATTCTTTAACTCCTCTCTGAACTTACTCTGGGTCCCTGCATAAATAAATGGGTTGATGCAGCAACTCAAAAGCTGAAGCATATATCCGCTTTCCTCCAGAATAAATGTTGATTCACTGAAATCAGAACCTGAAAAATAAGTTACTTTCGCAATTCGGACATAGACGACAGTTATAAAACATAACAAATATAAAAGGATGAAACTGCCCGAGATGGCAAAGAGTAAAACAATGGACTTTCTCCTCTTTTCCATCTCTGGGTCACTCTGTTTCTCCCCATTGATGTGGGCCCGGAGTTTCCTGCGGGCTCTACTGACTGCTTGAATGTGTCTGACAGTCAGAGCATTGAGCGGCAAAATCAGAACGAATGGGAGACAAGGGGTTAAAATGCGGTGAATACAATCATATGCGACCCATGCAGGTGACATATAAAATATCAGTTTTAAGCTGCAGAACCAAGGTATATTGTTAATAATGTACAAAGGTTCATGTGTAAAATACCAGAAGGCATTTTTTAAACAGCTGAGTGTAGAGATAATTCCTATAACCCGTGCTGCCGTCTTCTCAGTGCAATATTTTACTTTCAGCTTCTGGCAACAAATGGCCACAAATCGATCAAAGGTGAAAGCGACGGTTAACCAGACTGAACAGTCTATGGCAGCATAGATTAGGATAGAACGGAGGCTGCATATCGGTGTGATGAACAGGAAACTGCCTGGGAAATAAATACCAGCAATCCGGTTTAATATCACAGCAGTGATAATGACCAGGAGATCCAACAATGCCATGGACACCAGGTAGTAAGTGATACATCTGGAGAGGCCGCATCGTCCTCGGGACAGGATCACAATCACTGCCAAGTTAGCTGTAATAAAGATAGAGACGGATGAAGGAACGAGGGAGAATGTATGTATGTAAATGAGCGAGATTTGGGAGATTACTGCCCCAAGTCCCAGAAAAATCTATTTTACAGCTTTGACACGTGATCCTGAGTTGAAAATTATCGTTTACCCTACGCATTTGTGGTTCTGTGTTTAAAATGATCACCTTGATTAAAAAAAAATAAAATCGGTCCAATGACATTGGATGTGAAATAATACAATGAAATATAATAGAGAACAAGAAGACACTGGAAACCCATTTAAACCAACGTGGGAACATCAAACAAAAAAAACCCATCATTAACAGAAGAAAAAATAGGATATGTAATACAACAACACCGACAATAAAAGTCGAATAAGTAGGAAAAAAACTTGCACTTTGAATGCATTATAACCTGCTGAGGATCTAAACAGCCCTCATCCGGTCAATTAGTGCTAAATTATTCACTGTTGGAAAATTCGGAAATTAACTTGCTCAAAACAGATCCTCAAACAGTGAGGAACGAACAAACAATTAACTTTTCTGACTTTATGGAGGGGATTTTGATGAAGATGCAGTCACAACTCTGAGTTCTTCACCTGATAGCCACCTGGGATCTTCGGTATTGATCTGAACCACCAGAACTGGCTGGTGATGACGTCTCATTCGGGGGAAAGTCTCTTCGAGAACACAGCACTTCCTCAGTAATGTGTTGCGCTGTCGGTATAAATTATCAGCTTAGTCCTTTGGCCTCCTTGTCTCTAGAGGCAATGGGTAAGCATCTAGAGGTAGTCAGTGGTTTGTGGAGCAGCACCTGGAGTGGCTATAAAGGTCAATTCTAGATTCACTGACTCTTCCACAGGCGCTGCAGATAAAATTGGTTGTCAGGGCTATTACACAGTTGCCTCTCTCTTTGCACTTCTGTCTTTTTTCCTGCCAACTGCGAAGTCTCTTCAACTCGCCACACTTTAGCCCCGCCTTTATGGCTGTCCACCAGGTCTGGCGATCACTGGCAACTGACTCCCACGACTTATGGTCAATGTCACAGGACTTCATGTCACGTTTGCAGACGTCTTTAAAGCGGAGACATGGACGGCCGGTGGGTCTGATGCCAGTAACGAGCTTGCTTTACAATGTGACCTTGGGGATCCTGCCATCTTCTATGTGGCTCACATGGTCAAGCCATCTCAAGTGCTGCTGGATCAGTAGGGTGTATATGCTGGGGATGTTGGCTGCCTCGAGGACTTCTGCGTTAGAGATACGATCCTGCCACCTGATGCCAAGGATTCTCCGGAAAGAGTGAAGATGGAATGAGTTGAGACCTCGCTCTTGGCTGATGTACATTGTCCAGGCCTCACTGTCATAGAGCAAGGTACTGAGGACACAGGCTTGAAAAACTCGGACTTTTGTGTTCCGTGTCAGTGTGCCATTTTCCCATACCCTCTTGGCCAGTCTGGACATAGCAGTGGACGCCTTTCCCGTACGCTTGTTGACTCCTGCATCGAGAGACAGGTTTCTTGTGATATTTGAGCCTAGGTTGGTGAACTCTTGAACCACTTCCAGAGCGTGGTCGCCGATATTGATGGATGGAGCATTTCGGACGTCCTGTCCCATGACATTCATTTTCTTGAGGCTGATCGTTAGGCCAAATTCGTTGCAGACAGCCGAAATCCTTTCGATGAGTCTCTTGCAGACACTCTTCTGTGTGGGACGTTAATGCAGCATCGTCAGCAAAGAGAAATTCCCTGATAAGGACTTTCCGTACTTTGGTCTGCACTCTAAGACGGGAAAGGTTGAGCAACCTGCCAACTAATCTTGTGTGGAGGAAAAATCCTTCTTCCGAAGACTTGAATGCATGTAAGAGCAGCAGTGAGAAAAAAGATCCCGAACAGTGTAGGTGCGAGAACACAGCCCTGTTTCACGCCAGCCAGGATAGGAAAGGGGTCTGATGAGGCACCGCTATGCTGGATTGTGCCTTTCATATTGTCATGGAATGAGGTGATGAAAAGTAGTAGCTATGGTGGACATCCGATCTTTGCTAGTAGTCTGAAGAGACCACATTTGCTGACGAGGTCAAAGGCTTTGGTGAGAGCTATGAAAGCAACGTAGAGGGGCATCTGTTGTTCGTGGCATTTCTCCTGTAGCTGGCGAAGGGAGAACAGCATCATCTCTCTGCTCAAAAGCTGCACTGTGCCTCAGGGTCCTATAGTGAATATTGAAATTACAACTTATGGTTAAATGTGAGATATGTCATCAGGTAGATGGCCTCAATTACTGTAGAGAAAATAGTGAAGACAGGAGCAGTCCAGGACTTTGCCAGGTGCCTAGAGCAGAAGGAAATTCCCAGGCTCAGCAGCTGTCATTGCAGAACTATCAACAGCAGCTAATGTGGAGGAACTGAGCTGGGTTGATTCAGTGAGAGTTACAGACTGCAGCAGAAACAATGCACTGAGATTTTGTGGTAAATAAATATTCAACGATAAAACAACGACTGTTACATTGCTCACATCTGTCAACAACCCGATGGCTAACAATTTATGTTCAATCAATTCATTCATTAAATTCCGTCGGGAATTATTCACTGGTTCAATACTCTCAAGAAATGAATCGTTTATGGGAATTACTCAGTCACTGCGAAAGTCAATGACACAATAGAATTACACTTATACCGTGACAACACTGTGATAATTCACCCACGGTAACAGTTTCAATAATACAACGGAACTGCATTTACACAGTGATAACAGTGTGATAATTCACCCACATTAACATTATCAATAATGCAATAGAACTACATTTACACCGTGATCTATGTGATAATTCACCCACAGTGACAGTCTCGATAATACAATAAAACTACATTTGCATCGTGAGAATGTAGCAGTAAATTGGAGAAATTCTATCATTACAGGGATGAAATCATACTTGTCAAGTAAGTGTAGTATGCTGTTAAAGGGCAGAAATTATATCGGTAATGTGAAGAAACTATGCCAGCAAAAGGGAGATATCATACTGTTAAAAGACAGAACTTTCACCATTAATGATGGAATATTATGTCAGAAAAGGGAAAAAATACGTCATTAAAATTGAGACTTGATACTGATAAAGTGAAAATCATACTACTGTAAAAAGGTGAAATTATATCAGTTAAAAAGAAGAAATTGTCCTGTTAAAGGTGAAAGGACATAAATAACGTAGAAAACCACTACTGGTAAATGGAAGCAGTGATCTAGCTAAACAATGATTACCGGAACAATAACTAACTGCAGTCCTTTACCTGGAACCCCGATAGCTGCAAGGATAGGATAATAAATGGCAAACACCAGATCTTTCGGTGATCCGTGCATTTCTATTAGAAGCTCTGAGCGCGTTCTTCAGTGCACTGAAAGATTTCCACATTTATACCTGATGTCAGGCTCCAGGAAGATAATTTCACGGTTTTATCTTTTGCATTAATTACACCAATTGAAACAAAGACATTAGTGAATCTGATGTCAGGCTCTTGTTTATGTTTTGAGGGCACTGACACGGCTCTAATGTGAAATATCCAGAGACTGCAATGTGATCCTAGTTACATTTCTTCATAAAATATAATGGTTGTTAAATAAGTGAGCACTGTGCCCGGGAACATTTTGTGTTTAAGCCCCTCAATGCTGAGTTAAGTGGTCTCATCGCAGACTGTAACTGACCAGCGATATTCTGGTTCGAAATAAAAACGCTGCCAAGTTCTCACCTGATCATTATTCAGTCCATCTGATCACAGGTCACATGCGCCATGGTTCCAAATTTCCCTGAGACTGGACACCCACTTTCACAAATTGTCCGTGTATTCAGTGTGAACAAGTCTGGTTAGTGTGGTTACATTCAGTGTACACAGGACCAGTTCTTTGCGATTGCCTTCAGTGTGAACAGGTCCAGAGTTTTTAAATTCAGTGTGCACGGTTCCAGTTGAACATACTTACCTTCTTCATATGCTGGTTCCTATCAGCACAGTTACAATTACTGTTCCAGAAAGAGTGCATACAGGAAAGGGCAGGTCCATGACGCATGGTTAAATTCAGTGTGGACAGGCCGATACATTATAGTTATATCCAGTATGGATAGATCCAGATCCAGGTAAAGGTGGTTATATTCAACATGAAAAGGCCCAGTTATGCAGTGAGTGGATAGGATCTGGAATGCACTGCCTGAGACTGTGGTGGAGGCAGATTCGTTCATGGCTTTTAAAACGGAATTGGATAATTATCTAGAGATAATAACAAATTTTCAGGGCTAGGGGAAAAGCCAGGGGAGCAGGACTAGTCGAGTAGCTGTTATAGAGGCCCAGAACACACTAGAGGTGCTAGATGGCCTCCTTCTGTACAGTAAACATTCTATGATCCTATATGCCCTTTCAGAGCTGATCTTGCGCATCCTGCAAGCTCGACTTTGGTCCCACTACAATAATGAGCAACTAAATTCCACTCCTGATTCCCATGTATGCTGATATTGTTAACAGTTCTATCTCTTCACGTGTTGTCAGTTCATCCTTTAAATCAGGCATCATCACCCTATCATTAAAAAACAACTTTTGACCTAACTGTCCTTGCAAACTATCACCCTATCTTCAACCTCTCTTTCTTATACAAAGTCCTTGAATGCGTTGTTTCATCCCAAACCCTTCTTTTCCGGAGCTCCATGTTTTAATCACTACATTGAGGTTTTCTCCCCTCCCACAGTGTGCTTCAAAAATCATCACAAATGCTTCACAATTAGAAAAACAAGTTCTCAAATACAATTAACACCTACTTTCCAAATATTTTCACGGAAAATTCTTCAATTTTATTTAAAAGCCACTGTGGTGCATGAGTACCATGAGATTTGTGGTACATTCTGACATATTTGCGTCTTTCTGCCTGTTAGGGTTGCAAGGCAATTTGAGCTGCATATTGGAGAGAATCTCATTTCACGATGACACAAATATTAAAATACTAATATTAAACAGTGAATCCTGGAACAAATACTGAGTTAAATGTATTGACATATTTAGAAGGAAGTTTGAAAGGAAGCTAAGAACTAAAGTTCTTAGGACTTAGGAAGTTGGGAATGATCTTACTGATGTTTGAGCATCGCACCCTTGGGCCTTTGTTTGTCGATTTCCTTTTGCACATTGAAATTTTGAACAAGCTGAGAAACCAGTCGAAACTAATGGTTGTCTCGCTCTAAAAAAGGATCTGGCCTCATAATCTAATCATGAGAATTCTGCAAATATTCTGGTAGATTTCCACTGCCCTGTTTCCAAAGACAGCATGCATACTTTATAAAAAGCTGTGCCCTGAGCTATACACTGTACTCTATATTGTATACCTGCAACAATCTTCTTTCCATTTTTTATGACAACCTCTGTAACACAATTTACAGTTCAGGTAATGGCATTGCATATAGCGACTCAGCAAAATGAGGACACGCTTGATCAGAATCAACTTTCAAAAACAAATATCCAATTAATATTTTCCAAAACAGTATAAGAATCCAGAGTCCAATTCTTGTTTCCTTGGTTCAGAGGAGCATTTTGATAATAACACACTGTGTATTGACACTGCAGAATCTTCTGTACCTCTTTCGATATTGCTTTACCAAACATTCTAGGTAGCTTTATATGGCTGCTCGGATCCCAAAGCTTTTTAAATGTAGTGGTAGTCCAGCCTTACCAGAAAAGCAGAAAGTGGTATTGAATGATGCAGGATATTGCAAAGGAATCGGTGTTGCAGATAACAGCAGAAATAGGCATCAGGATTGCATCTTCCCTTGTCTTCCAGATACTGAATGCATGAATGGGCAAGAGTTCTTTCCACTGTCCATCATCCAGAGTCCCATTCTTCTTCCAATCTTATACATGCTGCTCAACTTTGCAATTGTGAATAATTTTTCATTGGCTTTTAATGCGAAGAAAGCTGAGCGATGATAAACAAATTTTATGAAGCAGACAGTGCACGAAGATGCATAACAATCTTATGATAATTGCAAAATCCTTGCTGGTAGGTTTGCTAATGATGTTGGGGGTGGGGGGTGTTGGGGGTGGTGAGGGGGTTAAAATAATTTGGCAGGGGGATGGGATACAGAGTGGAGGTACAGTAGGGGGTGAGGCACAGACAAATATAGAAGAGAAACTGAGTCAGTCTGGAAGGCAGAGCAAATATAGACCTGTTAAGGCACAAGTGAAAAATGCAAGGCTGGATTGCAGATACTTTAATGCAAGAAGTCTTACTAATAAGGCAGATGAAATGAGGGCATTGATTAGCACATGGGATTATGATATTATTGCCATCACAAAGACATGGCTGAGGGTGGGCAGGACTGGAAACTCAATATTCCAGGGTATAGAATCTTCAGGCGTGATAGGGGAGGGGATAAAAGTGGAGGTGATATTGCACTGTTGATCACGGAGTCAATTACTGCAGTAAGGAGGGATGATACCTTAGAAGGTTCATCAAATGAAGCCATATGGGTAGAACTTAAGAACAAAAGAGGAGCAATCACTTGGCTGGGAGTGTACTACAGGCCTCCAAAGAGTCAGGGAGATATAGAGGAACAGATATGTAGGTAAATCTCAGAGAGGTGTAAAATAATAGGGTAATAATAGTAAGGGATTTCAACTTAGCTAATAGCAACTGGGATAGTCTTCGTGTAAAAGGCTTAAAGGGGGAGGAATTCTGAAAATGCATACAGGAGAGCTTTCTGAGCCAGTCCGTAGAAAGTCCTACAACAGAAGGGAAGTACTGGACCTAATTCTAGGGAATGAAGCTGGACAAGTGGTAGAAATATCAGTGGGTGACCATTTCTGGGATAGTGACCATAACTCTGTAAGATTTAAGGTAGTTATGGAAAAGTACAAAGTGGGGCCAAAAATAATGGTACTGAATTGGGGGAAGGCTGATTTCAGGTTGATAAAACAGGATCTGTCAAAAGTGGACTGGGAGCAGCTACTTGTAGGAAAGTCTACATCAGGCCAGAGGGAGTCATTCAAAGAGGAAATAGTGAGGGTTCAGAGCCAACATGTACCCGTTAAGGTGAACGGTAGGACCGTTAGGTCCAGGGAACACTGGATGTCAAGGGATATAAAGTATTGGATAAGGAAAAAAAAGGAGGCTTCTGGCACATTCGGAGTACTGAAAACAGCGGAGGCATTAGAGGAGTTTAGAAAGTGTGGGGGGGGGCGGGGCGCGGGGTGGGTGGTTACTGAAAAAAGTATTTAGGAGAACGAAGAGGGCACATGAAAAAACATTGGCGGTCAATATAAAGAAAAATCCTAAGGCATTTTATAAGTATATTAAGGGCAAGAGGATAACCAAGGAAAGAGTAGGGCCCCTTGGAGACCAAAGTGAAAATCTGTGTGTGGAACCGGAGGACATAGGTGAGGTTTTAAATGATTACTTGTCATCTGTTTTCACTGCGGAGAACGACGATGGAGATGCAGAGATCAGGGAGGGCGATTGCGATATACCTGAACATATTAACATTGAAAGGGATGAAGTATTAGATATTTTAGCGGGCTGAAAAGTGCATAAATCTCTAGGTTCAGATGAGATGTATCCCAGGCCGTTGTATGAAGCAATGGAGGTGATAGCAGGGGCTGTGACGCAAATTTTCAGATCCTCTCTGGCCACGGGAGGGGTCTCAGTGGATTTGAGGACAGCGAATGTGGTACCATTATTCAGGAAAGTTAGCAGGGATAGACCAGGTAATTACAGGCCAGTGAGTCTAGCATCAGTGGTTGGGAAACTATTGGGCAAAAGATAGGCAAAGCAATGGCAAATGGAATTTAATCCAAAGAAGTGTGAGGTGATGCATTTTGGGAGGACTAACAAGGCAAGGGAATGTGCAACGGATGGTAGGACCCAAGGGAGTACAGAAGGTCATAGATCACTGAAGGCAGCAGCACAGGTAGATAAGGTAGTTCGGAAGGCATATGGGATAACTACCTTTATTAACGGAGGCATTGAATATAAGAGCAGGGAGGTTATGATGGAGCTGTATAAAACGCTAGTTAGGCCACAGCTGGAGTACTGTGTACAGTTCTGGGCACCACACTATAGGAGGGATGTGATTGCACTGCAGAGGGTGCAGAGGAGATTCACCAGGATGTTGCCTGGGCTGGAGCATTTCAGCTATTGAAAGAGAACAAAGAAGGATGAGGGGGGACATGATTGAGGTATACAAAATTATGGGGGGCATTGATAGGCTAGAAAGAGACTTTTTCCCTTAGCGGAGCATTCAATAAGCAGGGAGCATAGATTTAAGGTAAGGGGCAGGAGGTTGAGAGGGGATTTGAGGACATTGCTTTTCACCCAGAGGGTGGGTGGAATCTGGAATACACTCCCTGAAGTAGTGGTAGAGGCAGGAACCCTCACAACATTTAACAGGTATTTAGCTGAGCACTTGAAACGCCATAGCAGACAAGTGCTGGAAAATGGGGCTAGAAGAGTAGGTACTTGATGGCCGGTACAGACACGGTGGGCTGAAGGGCCTGTTTCTGTGCTGTATTACTCTATGACTCTTTGACTGCACTGACAAGGTGAGCTGCAGCTAAATATTGGCCTCACTTAAAATGTATTTCAGCACGTCTGTTTCCAAATCTCATAATAGAAATGACAAGAAAACATATTGCTGAATTTGTTCAGGTGCGTGACGTCAGAAGGCAAGAAAATGCATTTCTGTACAACTGGTTGCAAGATGGCAGGATGAGTGTGAAGGCAGCAGCAGTTGAGAAACATGCAATTATAGAAACGTATAGCACAGATGGAGGACATTCGACCCACCATGGTTCTTTGAAAGAGCAGTTGTGATTGGTTTATCAGGAGCGATACTTGCACCATTTTGAAGGGCAGACAGAGAAAGCTGTCCCATTATCACCCATGTTTTGCCTTGCACCATCAACCTTTTTCACAGTTTATCCCTCTTGCTTTGGAACCTATAAAATACTTGCCTCCACCTCTGCACTTGCTCCAGCTCTGCTTCAAATCTGATTTTTCTACTTCTGATGAAAGATAATTCACCTGGCACGTTAACTCTCATTCCACAAAGCTGCCAGATCTGCTGAGAATTTTCTCCTTGCGTTCAACAAGTATGTCCTGTTTATTGTGGCAATTCATCCAGCCATACGAAAGTTTCATTCCCGGCCAGGGAAAGAAACCTGGCCTGTGGTATTGAAAGCGCCAAGTCTGAACCAATAATACACCAGAGACTTTAATGCACCTGCTTGCGCTTTTTTTTTGATCCAGGCTGCTTTTCCAATTCCTTTGCTTCGGGACACTTTTTCCACTGCCAAGTTGCTCGTACAAAATGTAACATTTAGTAAGAACAGAGAGGCTTCTTCAGATAATGACAGCACAAAGTAAAGTAGGCATAAACATGAAATGGACAGTGAGGTGTAATAGTGCCACAAACTGCTGATGTACAAGTTTTCATTTCCAAAATGCACACACTAATTAATATGTCTCCTGTGAAAAGTGCAAGGAAACACTCAGCTGTCATACATCAGTAGAAACAACTGGCACACGCCAAATTCTGCCAGTTGCATGTGGGTTCTGATTCTGCTTCTGACACTGATTTTCCTCTAACTCCCAGTGAATTAGTTGCTGATTCAAACGCAGCAAATTCTTGAAAACAAGCCTGACCTGAATAGTAGGGAGTGGGAATAAAAAATTGTAAGATATTGAGAAACAATGTGCTTTGCAGGTAACCGAATAAATATGCAATGCGTAACACTGTTAACTGTCCTCTAAAATGACCCAGCAAGCATATTATTTATATAAAAAGGCTACAGAGATGTCGAATAAGAAAAATAAATAACTGGATGTAGCATCCAGAGTGATCTGGGAACCGGAAGCGACAAAGGCACATTCTGCCCAGTTTACTCTGCAAACTCTTCCTTACTAACATCATGGGACTTGTGCCAAAATTGGAAGAACTGTCCTACAGATCAGACAAGCAGCAACCTGACATAGTCACACCTAATCATACCTTATAACCAATGTCCCAGACTGCTGCATCACCATCCCTGGCTATGCCCTGTCCCACAGGCAGGATTGACCCACTAGAAGTGGGGCAGAGTGACAGTCTGCGAAGCATGCCCCTGGCAGTCCTCACCATTGAATCCAGATGCCATAAAGATATTTTTACGAAGCCTTATGGCATCAAGACAAAAAGGATCCAGGAAACCTCTTGATGATTACCCACTACAACTTTCCTTCAACTGATGAATCATTACTCCTTCTTGTTTAACAGTTTGGAAGAAGCACCGAGGGTAACAAAGACACAATAGGGGTGGGGGACATCAATGTAGGATAACCACTGACCGAGCTGGCTGAGCCATGGATATCGTCTGTAGCAAGTGGAGAGGCAACCACCCAGAGGGACAAACCTGCTTGATCTCATCCGCAAAAGTCTACCTGTTGCAGATGCATCTGTGCATGACCGTATTGGTAGGAGTGACCATTGCAGAGTCATTGCGAAGAGGAAATCCCGTCTTCAAACTGAGAACACCCTCTATCATATTGTGTGGCACTACCATCGTGCTAAATGGGATAGATTCAGAGCAGATGCAACAGCTCAAAACTAAACATCCATGAGCTGTTGTAACCTCAGGGCCCAGTACATCCATTACTCTTTTATTACCGTCAAGCCCATGTACCAAAAATGATTCAATAAGAACTTTAAGAGACCATGCCAGGAACAGCACCAGGCAGACATGAAAATGAAATACCAACCTGGTGACCTACAACGCAGGACTACATGGGTGCGAAACAGCAGAAGCTGCATGATACAGATAGAGCAAAGGAAACCCACAACCAACGGATCAGAGCAAAATTCTGCATTCCTGCCAAATACAGTCATGAAATCTGGTGGACAATTAAACAACCAAACAGCAAGAGGAAGCTTCACTAACATTTCCATTCTCAATGATGAGGGAGCCCAACACGTCCGTGCTAAAGATAAGGCTGAAATATTTGCAACCATCTTCAGCCAGACATGCTAAGTGTATGATCCATCACTGGCTCCTCCTGAAGTCAATAGCATCACAGATGCCAGTCTTCAGACAATGCGATTCACTCCACATCATATCAAAAAACGGCTGAAGGTACTGGATACAGCAAAGGCTATGGGACCTGACAATATCCCTGCTGTACTACTGAAGACCTGTGCTCCAGAACTGGCCGCACCACTAGCCAAGTTGTTCCAGTACAGCTACAATGTTGGCATCGACCCAACAATGTGAAATATTGCCCGGGCATGCTTTGTCCACAAAAAGCAGGACAAATCCCATCCGGCCAGTTATCATCCCATGATGCTCCTCTCAATCTTCAGCAAACTAATGGAAGGTATAATTGACAGTGCTATCAAGCGCAGTTAGTCAGCAATATGTTCCTAACTGATGCTCAGCTTTGGGCTCCGCCAGGGACCCTCGGCTCAAGACATCATTACAGTCTTGCAACTAAGTATGAACCAAGGAGCTGAATTCAAGAGGTGAGATAAGAGCGACTGCCCTTGACATCAAGGCAGTATTTGATCGAGTTTGGCATCAAGGATATTTAGAAGAACTGAAGTAAGTAAGAATCGGGGGGAAACATTCTACTGTTTTAACTCATACCCAGGTGAAGGGAAGAAGGTTTTGTTTTGTGCAGGCCAAACATCTCAGCCCAGAACATCGCTGCAGAAGTTCCTCAGCGTAGTGTCCTCGGCCCAAACACCTTCACCTGCATCATCAATATCTTTCCCTGCAACATAAGGTCATAAATGTGGATTTTCTCTGATGATTGCACACTATTCAGTCCCATTCACAACCCCTAAGATACTCTAACTGTCCATGTCCACATTCAATAAGAGTTGGACAACGTTCAGGCTTGGGCTAATAAGTGGCAAGTAACATTCATGCCACACAATGTCAGACTATGAAAATCCCGAACAGAAGAGAAGCTAACCATCTGCCTTTGACGTTGCTGGCATTACTGTCGCTGAATCCCCCATCATCAACATCTTGGCATTTACCATTGACCAGAAACTGAACTGAAACAGCCAAAAATGTAGAGTGGCTACAAGTGCAGGTCAAAAGCTATGTATTTTGCAACTAGTAACCCTGTCTCCCCTAAGCCTGCCCACTATCTACGGGGCAAAAGACAGGAGTGTTGTGGAATGCTGCCTGAAGACCGGATGTGTGAGCACCAGAAACATTAAGAAACGCGACGCCCGCCATGACAACGCAACTCTTTTGATTGGTACCCAATTGATTACCTTAAATATTCACTCCCTTTACTCCCAGCGTACAGTGGCAACAGAATGTACTATCTACAAGATGCAATGCAACAACTCGCCAAGTCTCATTCAACAGCACATTCCAAACCCACGACCTCTACCACCTAGAAGGACAAGAGTAGCAGACGCATGGGAATGTCACGACCTGCATGTTTCCTGAAAGTCACAAACCATTCTGACTTTGAACTGTCAGCATCCTGAGCTTCCTTCTTAACCGCATTGTAGGTGTACCTACTCCACATTGACCGCAGCAGTTCAAGAATGGAGCTCAGCAACATCATCTGAAGGGAAATGATGGCCTTTCTAGCGATGCTCAAAGGCGATGAACAAATGAAAAAAAAAGCATCAGAATCGCTTTTCCCTGCTTCTTTCAGATACTGAATATATTGACATGCAAGAGTTGTTCCCACTGCTTCTATTCCCCAGTCACACTTTTTTCCCCTACGCCAACTCTGTACTTGTTTTAGACCCGGTTTCCTCCTTGAATTTCCCAGCTTTAATTATAGGTAATCGACATGGCATTTTAACTCAGTTTGTCACTACAAAGATGATGCCAGACCTCCTGAACAATTGTCGTTTTTATTCGGCAAGCAAGTCATGTTAATTCTGAATGTTCATACAGCAGCAAGAAACTTTCATCCCCTGACTGGGAATCAGAGGCACGGGGTAGGGGAGGGGGGCGCAATGAAAGTCCCGATTCCTAAGCACCAGACCATCAGAGAATCTGCTGCATGATGCTGCAAGTCAGCTGACCCAGGCTACTTTTACTATTTCTTCCCTTCTGGCCATTTTTGCTACGACATGTTTCTCGTACAAAATGGCATGTTCAATTCCAGAATCATAGAATGATAGAATGTTCACTGCACAGAAGGGGGCTCTTTGGCTCATTGTGTCCATACCATCTCTCTGGAAGAACATCTCACATAGTCCCGGCTTCTGGACTCAACAGTGACTTCAGCAGTTTCTGCACCAAGAGAGTCGGAATCTCGAACGTTACACCTGAAAAGGTGGTTGACAGGTATTTGCGAATGAGGAACTTACAGGCTTACAAACAAGTGGGTGCGTAGGACTAAGAACGAATGTTCTTTCAAAGGGCCAGCACAAACAGAAAGGGGTGAATGGCTTCCTTATGCACTGTTAGCCTCTATGATTCTAGAAGTTGGCCATTGAGCCCCTCGAGCCTGGTCCAACACGCAATGAGATCATGGCTGATCTGTAGCCTCACTCTATATACCCGACTTTGTCCCATATCCATTAATATCTTTGGTTAACAAAGATCTATCAATGCCAGATTTAACATTAACATTGATCTCGCATCAACTGCTGTTAGTGGAAGAGAGTTTCAAACCTCTGCCAACCTTTGTGCGTGGAAGTGTTTCCTAATTTCACTCCTGAAAGGTCTGGCTCTAACTTTTACTCTACGCCTCCTTGTTCTACACTCCAGAGCATCCAGCCCATGGGCCAGAATACAGCCTGCCAATGGTTTCAATCCGACCTGCTAAAACATTCAGTGACTGACAATGGATACAGCTCCTTTATTGGCATGGCGAAGATGCCTCGCTGTACATGTCCTCCTTTGCCAAGATGGCGGACAAGCTTCGGTACCTGGTATTTTGGCTCTTTCAGTAAGACGGCGGTGCCCGGGCTGTGCTGCCTGTCTGCCGGCGCTTCCCGCCCAAACTCCATATCGAGTGCAGCCTTGCCGCCGTGAACTCACGACCCAGACGATGCACTGGCTCTGCCTGCATACAGACTCGGCCTGGGCCTCGGGCTTTTCATCACTGTTCCTGGGCAGGAACTGCCTGAGGATACGTAGCCCAGGGAACAAGGTGCTGTGGTAACCGGGTGCAGGGTGCCATGGTAACCAGACCCTGGGTGCAGGGTGCGGTGGTAACCGAGTGCAGTGTGCCACAGTAATCGGACGCCGGGAGCAGGGTGCCGTGGTAAGCAAGCCCTGAATCCAGGCGGCTGTGGTAACGCGGCCCTGGGAGCAGGGTGATGGGTAACCAGGCCCTGGGAGCAGGGTGATGGGGTAACCAGGTTCTGGGACCAGGGTGCCACGTAAACCTGGTGCGGGGTGCAGGGTGCTGTGATAACCGGACCCTGTGAGCGGGGCAGAGAGACAGACAGGGAGCGAGAGGACAGAGAGAGTGAGAGAGACAGAGGCAGAGAGTTAGGCAGAGAGAGACAGACAGAGAGACAAACAGAGAGACAGAGGCTGACAGAGATACACACAGATAGAGAGAGACACCAAGCAGAGAGAACGAGGCGGAGAGAGGCAGAGAGAGAGAGAAAGACGGAGGGAGAGAGATAGAGCAGACAGAGGCAGTCGGAGACAGATGGAAGTAGAGAGAGGGAGAGAGAGAGAGAGATGGAGGCAGACAGAGAGAGAGAGAGACAGTGGCAGAGAGAGAGAGACAGACAGAGATAGATAGAGACAGACAGACACAGCGAAACAAAGACACACAGTAAAAGATCCACAGAGAAAAACGCAGACAGAAACACAGAAATGAAGACAGGCAAAGAGACACAGAGAGAGAGAGAGAAAAACACAGAAGGAGAGTTGACTAGATGTGTAGATGAAGGTAAAGCATTTGTTGTAGTCTACATGGACTTCAGTAAGGATTTTGATATGGTCTTGCATGGGAGATTGGTTAAGAAGGTAAGAGCCCATGGGATCCAGGGCAATTTGGCAAATTGGATCCAAAATTGGCTTGGTGGCAGGAGGCAGAGGGTAATGGCCGAGGGCTGTTTTTGTGAGTGGGAGCCTGTGACAAGTGATGTACCACAGGGATCGGTGCTGGAACCTTTGCTGTTTGTAGTGTGCATTCATGACATAGACGTGAATGTAGGAGGTATGATCAGTAAGTTCGCAGATGACACGGAAATTGGTAGTGTTGTAAATAGTGTGGAGGAAAGCCTTAGATTACAGGACGATATTGATGGTCTGGTAAGATGGGTGGAGCAGTGGCAAATGGAATTTAATCCTGAGAAGAGTGAGGTGATGCATTTTGGGAGGCCTAACAAGGCAAGGGAATATACAATGGATGGTAGGATCATTGGAAGTACAGAAGGTCAGAAGGACCTTGATGTACTTGTCCATAGATCACTGAAGGCAGCAGCACAGGTAGATAAGGTGGTTAGGAATTCATATGGGATACTTGCCTTATTTAGCCGAGGCATAAAATATAAGAGCAAGGAGATTATTATGGAACTGTATAAAATGCTAGTTAGGCCACAACTGGAGTACTGTGTACAGTTCTTGGCACCACACTATAGGAAGGATGTGATTGCACTGGAGAGAGTGCAGAGGAGCATCACCAGATGTTGCCTGGGCTGGAGAATTTCAGCTATGAAGAGAGACTGAAAAGGCTAGGGTTGTTTTCCTTAGAACAAAGAGGGATGGGGGCGCGTGGGGAGGGGGGGGGCGGTGGGGGGACATGATTGAGGTATAGAAAAGTATGAGGGACATTGATAGGTTAGATAGGCCGAAACTCTTTTTCCTTAGCGGTGGGGTCAATAACCAGGGGGCAGAGATTTTAGATAAGGGTCAGGAGGTTTAGATGGTATTTGAGGAAACATTTTTTCACCCAGAGGGTGGTTGTTATCTGGAATATACTGCCTGAAGACGTGGTAGAGGTAGAAACCCTCACAACATTTAAGAAGTATTTAGATGAGCTCTTGAAACGCCATAGCATACAAGGCTACGGGCCAAGTGCTGGAAAATAGGACGAGAATAGTTAGGTGTTTGATGGCCGGCACAAACACGATGGGCTGAAGGACTTGTTTCTGTGCTGTATAACTCTATGACTCTACGACTCTAAGACCGGTATCCAAAATGGAAAGCTGGTTAGCTAATGAGATCATATCTGGGGACTCCTGCACTACCTGCCTGGTTCTCTTTGACGGTCTGTCGGTCACCCATTTCCTAACCTCCTGCATGCTCCTGCACCTGTTGTGTCACCACGTCCCTAAACCTGCTATCCATGTACTTTTATGCTTTGTGGATGCACCACAGTGACACCAGCCACCGCTGGAGATTCAAAACCGAGAGTTCAAGCTTGTGCAGCAGGTGACACCTCCTGCAGATGTGTTAGTCTGGGACACATGGTTCATCACGACATCTCACATGCCACCAGCTGCACATTCCACTCGGCCAAGCTGCCCTGCCATACCTTAACTTTCTTCTTCTTCTTTGGCCTCCTTGTCTCGGGAGACAGTGAGTAAGTGCTTGCAGGTGGTCAGTGGTTTGTGGCGCAGCGCCTGGAGTGGCTATAAAGGCCAATACTGGAGTGACAGACTCTTCCACAGGTGCTGCAGAAAAAATTGGCTGTCAGGGCTGTTTCGCAGTTGGCTCTCCACTTGCGCTTCTGTCTTTTTTCCTGCCAACTGCTAAGTCTCTTCGACTCGCCACACTTTAGCCCGCCTTTATGGCTGCCCGCCAGCTCTGGCGAACGCTGGCAACTGACTCCCACGACGTGTGATCAATGTCACAGGACTTCATGTCGCGTTTGCAGACGTCTTTAAAGCGGACGGCCGGTGGGTCTGATACCAGTGGCGAGTTTGCTGGACAATGTATCCTTGGGGATCCTGCCATCTTTCATGCGGCTCACATGGCCAACCCATCTCAAGCGCCGCTGACTCAGTAGTGTGTATGAGCTGGAGATGTTGGCTGCCTCGAGGACTTCTGTGTTGGAGATACGGTCCTGCCACCTGATGCCAAGGATTCTCCAGAGGCAGCGAAGATGGAATGAATTGAGACGTCGCTCTTGGCTGACATACGTTGTCCAGGCCTCGCTGCCATTGAGCAAGGTACTGAGGACACAGGCTTGATACACGCGGACTTTTGTGTTCCGTGTCAGTGCGCCATTTTCCCACACTCTCTTGGCCAGTCTGGACATAGCAGTGGAAGCCTTTCCCATGCGCTTGTTGATTTCTGCATCGAGAGACAGGTGATAGTTGAGCCTAGGCAGGTGAACACTTGAACCACTTCCAGAGTGTGGTCGCCGATATTGATGGATGGAGCATTTCTGACGTCCTGTCCCATGATGTTCATTTTCTTGAGGCTGATGGTTAGGCCAAATTCGTGGCAGGCAGCCGCAAACCTGTCGATGAGATTCTGTAGACACTCTTCAGTGTGAGATGTTAATGCAGCATCGTCAGCAAAGAGAAGTTCCCTAATGAGGACTTTGGTCTTTGCTCTTTGACTTTACAGACTATTTATTATAAGTAGAATATCTTACCAGTTACTCACCAACCAGCTCCTTTCACTACACAGAAGCAAGAACCAAATACTGGATGACAGAAGAGTAGAAAAAAAGGAGCACCTCCTCTTCCCTTCATTGAACTCACCACTCAGCAAACACGTACCTCCATAGTCTGTTTGCAATCTGAACTCCTTATCAATCTTTTAGTCATTCTTTGCTGTTTTGCTACATTCTGTCCAACATTCTGACCTGCCACCAATGACTTCTCGTGTCCTCTCCTTGCTCTTCTTAGCTCTCCCTTTAGATCCTTCCTGGCTATCTTGTAGCTCTCAAGCGCCCTAACTGAGCCTTCACGTCTCATCCTAACATAAGCCGCCTTCTTCCTCTTGACAAGTGCTTCAACTTCTTTAGTAAACCACGGCTCCCTCGCACGACAACTTCCTCCCTGCCTCACAGGTACATACTTATCAAGGACACACAGTAGCTGCTCCTTGAATAAGCTCCACATTTCGATTGTTCCCATCCCCTGCAGTTTCCTTCCCCATCCTACGCATCCTAAATCTTGCCTAATCGCATCATAATTTCCTTTCCCCCAGCTATAATTCTTGCCCTGCGGTATATACCTGTCCCTGCCCATCGCTAAGGTAAACCTAACCGAATTGTGATCACTATCACCAAAGTGCTCACCTATATCTAAATCTAACACCTGGCCGGGTTCATTTCCCAGTACCAAATCCAATGTGGCATCGCCCCTGGTTGGCCTGTCTACATACTGTGTCACAAAACCCTCCTGCACACACTGGACAAAAACTGACCCATCTAAAGTACTCGAACTATAGTATTTCCAGTCGATATTTGGAAAGTTAAAGTCCCCCATAACAACTACCCTGTTACTCTCGCCCCTGTCGAGAATCATCTTCGCTATCCTTTCCTCTACATCTCTGGAACTATTCGGAGGTCTATAAAAGACTCCCAACAGGGTAACCTTACCTCTCCTGTTTCTAACCTCGGCCCATACTACCTCAGTAGACGAGTCCTCGAACGTCCTTTCTGTCGCTGTAATACTCTCCTTGATTAACAATGCCACACTCCCCCCCCCCCCCCCTTTTACCATCTTCTCTGTTCTTACTGAAACATCTAAATCCCGGAACCTGCAACATCCATTCCTGCCCCTGCTCTACCCATGTCTCCGAAATGGCCACTACATCGAGATCCCAGGTACCAACCCATGCTGCAAGCTCACCCACCTTATTCCGGTTGCTCCTGGCGTTGAAATAGACACACTTTAAACCAGGTTCTTGCTTGCCAGTGCCCTCTTGCGTCCTTGTAACCTTATCCCTGACCTCACTACTCTCAACATCCTGTACACTGGCACTACAATTTAGGTTCCCATTCCCCTGCTGAATTAGTTTAAACCCCCCCCCCGAAGAGCACTCGCAACCCTCCCCCCCAGGATATTTTTACCCCTCTGGTTCAGGTGAAGACCATCCTGTTTGTAGAGGTCCCACCTAGCCCAGAAAGAGCCCCAATTATCCAGGAAACCAAAACCCTCCCTCCTGCACCATCCCTGCAGCCACGTGTTCAACTCCTCTCTCTCCCTTTTCCTCGCTTCACTATCACGTGGCACGGGCAACAACCCAGAGATAACAACTCTGTTTGTTCTCGCTCTAAGCTTCCACCCTAGCTCCCTGAATTTCTGTCTTAAATCCCCATCTCTCTTCCTACCTATGTCGTTGCTGCCTATGTGGACCACGACTTGGGGCTGCTCCCCCTCCCCATTAAGCATCCCAAAAACACGATCCGAGACATCACGAACCCTGGCACCTGGGAGGCAACATACCAACCGTGAGTCTCTCTCGTTCCCACAGAACCTCCTATCTGTTCCCCTAACTATGGAGTCCCCAATGACTAATGTTCTGCTCCTCTTCCCCCTTCCCTTCTGAGCAACAGGGACAGACTCTGTGCCAGATACCTGTACCCCATTGCTTACCCCTGGTAAGTCGTCCCCCGCAACAGTATCCAAAACGGTATACCTGTTGTTGAGGGAAACGGCTACAGGGGATCCCTGCACTGCCTGCTGGTTCCCTCTCCTTCCCCTGATGGTAACCCATCTACCTACTTCTTTTACCTGAGGTGTGACTACCTCCCCATAACTCCTCTCAATAACCTCCTCCGCCTCCCGAATGATCCGAAGTTCATCCAGCTCCAGCTCCAGTTCCCTAACGCGGTTCTCGAGTAGCTGGAGTTGGGTGGTGTGTCAGAGCCCCTGCAATCTCCTCCCTCGCCTCATGTGGTAGCCTGGTATACATCTCATCTAAGCCTGGGGATTTATCCAAATTTAACCCCGCTGAAACCGCTAATACTTCCTCCCTTTCAATGCTAATTTTTTCAAGTATATCACAATCCCCCTCCCTGATATCTACACCTACATCGTTCCTCTCCACAGTGAACACAGATGAAATGAAATAATTTAAAACGTCGCCAACATCCTCAGGCTCCACACACAGATTGCTACTTTGGTCCTTAATGGAATCTACTGTTTTCCTGCTTATCTTTTTCCCCTTAATATACTAATAAAACCGCCTTGGGATTTTCCTTTATCTTTCCCCACCAGTGTTTTCTCATGCCCCTCGCGCTCTTCTAATTACTTTTTTAAGTGCCTCCCTACACATTCTATACTCCTTTAGGCCCTCTGCTGTTTTCAGCACTCTGAATTTGCCTTAAACCTCTTTTTGTCTTTGCCCAATTCTCCATATTCCTTTACATTCAGGGTTCCCTCGACTTATTGGTCCTACCCTTCACCTTTACTGGAACATGTTGGCCCTGAACTCTCGCTATTTCCTTTTAAAATGACTCCCGCTGGTCTGAAATCACCTGTGAACTCTCTGGTGTGTCAGCAGCTTCGATGACTGAGTGAATCACTGCGCCCACTCTGAGCAGGTGAATGGCCTCTCCCCAGTATGAAGTTGCCTGTGTCTCAGCTGATAACTTTTGCTTTTAAAGCTCTTCTCACAATTCGAAAATTTGAAAGGTCTCATATCAGTGTGCACACTTTAGTGATGAGTGAGGTGGGATAACTTAGTGAATCCCTTCCCATCCTTTTCGCAGGTGACTGGCTTCTCCCCAGTGTGAGTGCGTTAGTGTATCAGTAGTTCATCGCTGCTTTTAAAGCATTTCTCACATTCAGAACTTACAAAACATCTCTTGTCAGAGTGAACAAGTTGGTGTCTCAGGAGATGGAATGAGTGAGTGAATCTCTTCCCACAAACAGAGCAGGTGAATGACCTCTCGCCTATGTGAACTGTCTGGTGTGTCAGAAGTTTGGATGAACAGGTAAATCCCTTCCCACATTCCGAGCAGATGTGCGGTCTTGCCCCAGTGTGAACTTGCTTGTGTCTCAGCAGATAACTTTTGCTTTTAAAGCTCTTCTCACAATTGGAACATTTGAAAGGTCTCATGACAGAGTGAACAAGTTGTTGTCTCAACAGGTGTGATAACTGAATGAATCCCTTCCCACAAATGGAGCAGGTGAACGTCCTCTCCCCACGGTAACTGCGTTGATGAATATCCAGTTTTTATGGAGAACAGAATACCTTGCCATAATTCACACATTTCCATGGTTTCTCTATGGTGAGGGTGACGCTGTGTCTCTCCAGGTTGGACGATCAGTTGAAGCCTCACCAAACACAGATCACGTATACAGTTTCTCCCCGCTGTGAATGGTGCGATGTGCTTTCAGGCTGTGCAACTGTTTAAAGCTCTTTCCACAGTCAGTGCACTGGAGCACTCTCACTCGCGTGTGTGTGTTTCAGTGCTTTTCTAGTCATACTGATGTTTGAAATCTTTTCTCACAGACAGAAGAGCCAAACATTTCTCCTTCCACATTCAAAGGCTGATATCAATGGACTGGTCAGGTGGGCAGAACAGTGGTAAATGGAATTCAATCCAATGAAGTGTGAGGGAATACATCCAGAGACAGCTAACAAGCCAAGGGAATCCACAATAAATGGTAGGATACTGAGAAGTGCAGATGAACAGAGGGACCTTGTTGTGCATGTCCACAGATCCCTGAAGGTGGCTGGACAGGTAGATATTGTGGTTAAGAAAGCATAAGGGATACTTGCCTTTATTAACCGAGGCACAGAATATAAGAGTAAGGAGGTTATGCTGGGAATGGTCAAGCCACAGTTGGAATGCTCTGTGCAGTTCTGGTCACCACACTATCGGAAAGACATGATTGCATTAGAGAGGGTGCAGAGGAGATTTACGAGGATGTTGGTTGGACTGGAGAATTTTAGTTATGAGGAAATATTGGATAAGTGACGCTTGTTCTCTTTGGTGCAGAGGAGGCTGAACTGAAACCGAATTGAAGAGTATAATGTTATAAGGGCTATACATAGAGTGGATAGGAAGGACCCATTCCCCTTGGTTGAGGGGTCTATAACCAAATGGCATAGATTTAGTGCAAGAGGTAAGAGGTTTATAGGGGATTTGAGGGAAAATGTTTTCACCAGAGGGTGGTGGCATCTGGACTTACTGCCTGGGAGGGTGGCAGAGGCAGAAACCCTCATAACATGTAAAAAGTACTTGGATATGAACATGAAGTGCCTGAACCTACAAGGCTATAGACCAAGAGCTGGAAAGTGGGATTGGACTGGATGGCTGCTTGACGACCAGCACGGATGCGATGTGCCGAATGGCCTCCTACCGAATCATACATTTCTATGATTCTAAGTTGAGGAGCAGCCCCTTCAGGTAACTATACAGGGGCTGTAACCTCTCACACTGAATATATACATCATCTATGGATTCCCCGAGACTGCAAACATCAGATGCAGTCTGGCAGTGGGTAAAGCTGCTTAAAATCCTGTTGTCCAGGATGCTTCATTTCCTGGGCACTAGGATCCAGTTGGGTACAGAGTCTGTGAAGTCCCGTCCACTCCCTGTGGCCTCACCAAGATGGCTGCACATGTGCCCAGCCCCACCCTGTCCAAGATGGCGGCGAGTGTCCCCTCTCCCCCGGGCCTGTCGCCACGAGGTAAGCACGGGGCCTCTAGCCTACTTCAGGTGTCTATGAAGCCTCCCAGTCTACCCACGGCTCTAATTCCTGGTCTGAACACACAATCTCCTCTTACCTCCCCGCCACCTGGTGCATCTCAGTCCGTCTCCATCACCCACACTGCACACGCTCATAGCACAGTCTGATTCCGCGCTGGTGCACTGGGCTCCTTTAGTCATTGATAAGGGACTTTCTGGCCCATGGAGAGCCCCTGCCTCCAAAAATTGAATGGATGATTTCGTGTCACGCTATGGAAATAGGGGCCAGCGAGGCAGTGAAGAAAATTATTAAATAAATTGCACAGAAACCCGAGTGCCCCGGCCATCAACTATGGTATGAATTACAATGGGACTTCTGTTCATTACCCCCATTTAGACTCAGGAATTAGAAGGATGTTTTCACCATTTACAGATGACACCAAATTTGGTGGTAGAACTAATAATGTGGAGGACTGTACTGAAATCCAGGAAAACATAAACAGGCTGGCAGACTGGACAGATAAATGGGAAATGAAATTCAACAGAATAAAATGTGAGCTGGTTCTGCAAAAGCAGAGAGGTTATGCAGAACATTTATTAAGCTGTGGCAGATCACAACTGGAATACTGTGTTCATTTCTGATCGTGGCACGTTAGGAAGGATATGAAGATGCTTTGAGAGCATGGAGAATCTCTATGGGCGGCACAGTGGCGCAGTGGTTAGCACCGCAGCCTCACAGCTCCAGCGACCCGGGTTCAATTCTGGGTACTGCCTGTGTGGAGTTTGCAAGTTCTCCCTGTGTCTGCGTGGGTTTTCTCCAGGTGCTCCAGTTTCCTCCCACAAGCCAAAAGACTTGCAGGTTGGTAGGTAAATTGGCCAATATAAATTGCCCCTTGTATAGGTAGGTGATAGGGAAATATAGTGACAGGTGGGGATGTGGTAGGAATATGGGATTAGTGTAGGATTAGTATAGATGGGTGGTTGATGGTCGGCACAGATTCGGTGGGCCGAAGGGCCTGTTTCAGTGCTGTATCTCTAAAAACTAAAATAAAAACTAAAAAGCTGGGGTTGTTCTGCTTGGAGCAAATGAGATTGAGGGGAGATCTGAAAGAGTTGTTCAAAATTATGAAAGTTTCAGATGAAGTCGACAAGAAAAACTGTTCCCATTATCTTATGGTACACGGACTCGGGGACACATATAAAAGTTTTGGGCAAGAGATACAGGAGGGATGTGAGGAAGCAGATTTTGTTTTTTACACAGCAAGTGGTAATAACCTGGAACTCGCTGCCTATGAGGGTAGTGGAAGTGGAGGCAATCAATGATTTCAAAGACAACTTGGATGGGCAGTTGAGGGGAATAAACCTGCAGAGCTACGGGAATAGTGTGGAGGAATGGGACTGACTGGATTGCTCTACAGAGAGCTGGTATGGAATCAAAAAGCTGAATATCCTCCTTCTGTGCTGTAACGACTCTATGACTCATTGGTGTAATCTCTCCTCGTAATTTAAACCTTGGAGACCAGGTATCATTCAGGGAAATCTGTGCTGCACTCCATCCAAGGCCAATATATCCTTCCTAAGGTGTAGTGCCCAGAACTAAACACAATACTCTAAGTGTGGTCTAACCGGGTGTTTGTGCATCTCAGTGCTTTTCCAGTCACACTGATAGCTGAAGTCTTTTCCTACAGACAGGACAAACAAACCTTTGTCCTTCAACATTTGAAGCCGATAATATTCAGGTCCTGATGAATCGAGTAACTTTGTCAGATCTTGACGTGATGTTTGACTTGAAATTCCCCCTTTGCAATCCTCTCATTCGAAGCCCCTGTAAAAAGAGTTTACAAAAACCATCACTGTCAGCCCAGGATAGAAATTCACAACTTTCTCCCCCTCTGCTTCCTGGCTCAGGATGGCTGCACATGCGCCCTGCTGCACATTGTCCTGAGAGAGGCAAGACACCATCCTTGGATTCATGTCTGTGGCTGCAGAAATGCCTGTTTATTCTCCTAACTAACGAATCCCCCATCATTATCGCTCTTCCAGCCTGCTTTGTGACTCTTGTGCGGCTGAGCCAACCGTGATGCCATGGACTTGGCTCTGGCTGCACTCCCCAGATGAACCATCACTTGCATCTGTATTCAGAACTGAATACTGGTGGGAGAGTAAGATGCATTCAGGAGTCTCCTGCACTACTTCCCTATTTCTTCACGACTGTCTGTTGGCCACACATAACCTCTCTCCCTGCATATTGCTAAGCTGCGGGTGGCCACATCTATAAGCATTCTATCGACGGAGTTCACAACCTCGCAGATACACCGCAGTGACACCAGTTGCTGCTCATAGTCCAAAACCAGAAGCTCGAGCTGCTGCAACTGATGACACCTCGGCACAGGAAGCGTCCTGGAATTCCCACATAGTACAGGATATGAGGTATGAGCAGACATGCCATTCCACTCTTGGATAATAAACTTGTTATGACTAATAAACCTCACTGCTTAAAAAAAAGAGAAGACTTCTCTTCGATTGGTGTCAATTAAATCTAGGGCAGCTCCACTGTATTCTGAAGAAAACTGGAAGGTTTAATTTCCAGCTCCTTGGTCTAACTTCCTAACTTTGAGAAGAGTGAAACAAAGCTACCATACTTACCAGCCAATCAACTCAGAGGCTTCCTGACTCGCTGCGAATGGGAGAAGAAATCGGGAAGTGGTGGCTTGGATGGTGCAGGCGCTGCACCATCGCTTTGATGCCCCACTCCTCCCTTCTCCCCTCCCCCACCTTCCCCACCCCTCCCTCCCTCTCCCCTCCCTCCACCTCCCTCTTCCCCTCACCTTCACCCCTTCCCCCTCCTGCCCCCACCCCGCTCCTACCTCCCTCCCCCTCCCCTTCACCACCCCCTCCCCTTCACCTCCCCCTCCACCTCCGCCTCCTCCCCTCTCACTCCTCCTTCTCCCCCTCCTGCTCCGCTCCCCCACTCCCGTTCCTCCCCCCTCTTACTCCCCATCCTCCCTGACAGGCGCTTGTGAGTCGCATCTGGAGATATCAGGGCAGGAACACACACTGCTTACCCTTTTTCCTCCGAAATGGTTTAGTCGAGTCATGTTGGTGAGTGTTTCTAAGCTCTGTCTCCCTATCTCGGTAATGTCGGTGGATGGTAGGTTGCTGTGAGTGTTGAACAATATTGCATTTTCCTCATTCCTCCTCCTTCTCCCAATGCGAATTCCAGGTTCAATGTGCCTGAAACTTTAACTCTGTTTCTCTCTCCACAGATGCTGCCTGACCGGCTGTGTATTTCCAGCATTTTCCCTTTTTATTTCAGATTTCCAGCATCCGCAGCATTTTGCTTTTATTTTATGCAGGTATTGCTCACAGAACCGAGTCGAGAAACACAGATGGACCAATTAAACGCCAAAACAAACAAAGAACAAAGACAATTACAGCACAGGAACAGGCCCTTCGGCCCTCCAAGCCTACGCCGATCCAAATCCTCTATCTAAACCTGCCGCCTATTTTCTAAGGGTCTGTATCTCTTTACTTCCTGCCCATTCATGTATCTGTCGAGATACATCTTAAAAGACGCTATCGTGCCCGCGTCTACCACCTCCGCTGGCAAAGCGTTCCATGCACCCACCACACTCTGTGTAAAGAAATTTCCACGCATATCCCCCCTAAACTTTTCCCTTTCACTTTGAACTCGTGTCCCCTTGTAATTGAATCCCCCACTCTGGGAAAAAAGCTTCTTGCAATCTACTCTGTCTATACCTCTCATGATTTTGTACACCTCAATCAGGTCCCCCCTCAACCTCCGTCTTTCTAATGAAAATGATCCTAATCTACTCAACCTCTCTTCATAGCAAGCGCCCTCCATACCAGGCAACATCCTGGTGAATCTCCTCTGCACCCTCGCCAAAGCATCCACATCCTTTTGGTAATGTGGCGACCAGAACTGCACGCTGTATTCCAAATGTGGCCGAACCAAAGTCCTATACAACTGCAACATGACCTGCCAACTCTTGTACTCAATACCCCGTCCGATGAAAGAAAGCATGCCGTATGCCTTCTTGACCACTCTATTGATCTGCGTTGCCACCTTCAGGGAACAATGGACCTGAACACCCAAATCTCTCTGTACATCAATTTTCACCAGGACTTTTGCATTTACTGTATAGTTCACTCTTGAATTGGATCTTCCAAAATGCATCGCCTCGCATTTGCCCTGATTGAACTCCATCTGCCATTTGTCTGCCCAACTCTCCAGTCTATCTATATTCTGCTGTATTCTCTGACAGTCCCCTTCACTATCTGCTACTCCACCAATCTTAGTGTCGTCTGCAAACTTGCTAATCAGACCACCTATACTTTCCTCCAAATCATTTATGTATATCACAAACAACAGTGGTCCCAGCACGGATCCCTGTGGAACACCACTGGTCACACGTCTCCATTTTGAGAAACTCCCTTCCACTGCTACTCTCTGTCTCCTGTTGCCCAGCCAGTTCTTTATCCATCTAACTAGTACACCTTGGACCCCATGCGCCTTCACTTTCTCCATCAGCCTACCATGGGGAACCTTATCAAACGCCTTACTGAAGTCCATGTATATGACATCTACAGCCCTTCCCTCATCAATCAACTTTGTCACTTCCTCAAAGAATTCTATTAAGTTGGCAAGACATGACCTTCCCTGCACAAAACCATGTTGCCTATCACTGATAAGTCCATTTTCTTCCAAATGGGAATAGATCCTATCCCTCAGTATCTTCTCCAGCAGCTTCCCTACCACTGACGTCAGGCTGAACGGTCTCTAATTACCTGGATTATCCCTGCTACCCTTCTTAAACAAGGGGACAACATTAGCAATTCTCCAGTCCTCTGGGACCTCACCTGTGTTTAAGGATGTTGCAAAGATATCTGTTAAGGCCCCAACTATTTCCTCTCTCGCTTCCCACAGTAACCTGGGATAGATTCCATCCGGACCTGGGGACTTGTCCACCTTAATGCCTTTAAGAATACCCAACACTTCCTCCCTCCTTATGCCGACTTGACCTAGAGTATTCAAACATCTGTCCCTAACCTCAACATCCGTCATGTCCCTCTCCTCGGTGAATACCGATGCAAAGTACTCGTTTAGAATCTCACCCATTTTCTCTGACTCCACGCATAACTTTCTTCCTTTGTCCTTGAGTGGGCCAATCCTTTCTCTAGTTACCCTCTTGCTCCTTATATATGAATAAAAGGCTTTGGGATTTTCCTTAACCCTGTTTGCTAAAGATATTTCATGACCCCTTTTAGCCCACTTAATTCCTCGTTTCAGATTGTGCCTACAATCCCGATATTCTTTCAAAGCTTCGTCTTTCTTCAGCCGCCTAGACCTTATGTATGCTTCCTTTTTCCTCTTAGCAAGTCTCACAATTTCACCTGTCATCCATGGTTCCCTAATCTTGCCATTTCTACCCCTCATTTTCACAGGAACATGTCTCTCCTGCACGCTAATCAACATCTCTTTAAAGGCCTCCCACATATCAAATGTGGATTTCCCTTCAAACAGCTGCTGCCAATCTACATTCCCCAGCTCCTGCCGAATTTTGGTATAGTTGGCCTTCCCCCAATTTAGCACTCTTCCTTCAGGACCACTCTCGTCTTTGTCCATGAGTATTCTAAAACTTACGGAATTGTGATCACTATTCCCAAAGTAGTCCCCTACTGAAACGTCAACCACCTGGCCCGGCTCATTTCCCAACACCAGGTCCAGTATGGCCCCTTCCCGAGTTGGCCTATTTACATACTGGTCCAGAAAACTCTCCTGGATGCTCCTTTCAAATTCTGCTCCATCTAGACCTCTAACATTAAGTGAATCCCAGTCAATGTTGGGAAAATTAAAATCTCCTATCACCACCACCCTGTTGCTCCTACAGCTTTCCATAATCTGTTTACATATTTGTACCTCTATCTCACGCTCGCTGTTGGGAGGCCTGTAGTACAGCCCCAACATTGTTACCGCACCCTTCCGATTTCTGAGTTCTGCCCATATTGCCTCACAGCTCGTGTCCTCCATAGTGCCTTCCTTCAGCACAGCTGTGATATCCTCTTTGACCAGTAATGCAACTCCTCCACCGCTTTTACCTCCCTCTCTATCCCGCCTGAAGCATCGGTATCCTGGGATATTTAGTTGCCAATCATGCCCTTCCCTTAACCAAGTCTCAGTAATAGCAATAACCAGTTTGTATCGGGTTGAGTCTTGCATATGGAAGTCTGTCCCTGACCTCCAGTGCAGGTCTTTTTTGTTGCATCAGTTTGATCTGGAGTGGAAATGGAGGAGTAGCTGCATTTGGGTTGGAGGAACTCCCAGCTAACCAACTAAGGGACTTGTGAATGCTCTCTGTTTGAAAAAAAGGCTTAAAATCCTGTCTAAAAATTGGGTGGTACATGTGGGTTGATCGATCTTCCAAGATGGCTGTGTGAAGGGAAATGTTTGGGTGACTGGGGGAGTATGACCGTGACTGAAAGTCTTTCAGTGTGTATGTGGAGCGCCTCGAGATTTTTTTTTACTGTTAACAATACCCTCGAAGATCCTGATAATGTAGCTGTCAACCAGGCAGTGTTGGAAAAGACATGGTGACATTTTTGACTGTAGTAGGCTCGGAGTGTATGAGACGCTCAAGAATTTGATCACCCCAGCAAAGCCATAACACACACCAGTGAAGGGCTTTTTGATTAAGCTTGAGCAGTATTACAATCCTCACACATTGAAGATTGCAGAAAGCTATCATTTTGGAACAAGGAATCAGCTTCCCAATTTGGGGAATTTATTGTGGCCTTGAAAAAACTGTCATTTTGTTGTAATTTTGGAGAATTTCAAGAGCGAGTGTTGGGTGACAGATTTGTTTGCAGATTAAAGGGTGAGTGCATGAGAGTACGTTGATGACATTGACAAAATTGACTTTTGACATAGTTTGCCAAATAGCACTGTCCATGGACATGGCTGAATGTGGGTCGAGATAAGTGACACTTAACAACCGTCAGTCATCTGCTGAAGTAAATAATCTGCAGATGAGTAATCAGAAGGTTCCAATGACGGCGGCTGGTGGTGGTCATGTGGATGTTACTAGTAATAGAAGGGGGGAGAGGCCATCAGGGGAGTAGCAGTGGTACAACAAAGTCCTGTTGAGGCAAACATTGAGCACAGCATTGTCCCGTTGTGAAGGCAGAGTGACACAGCTGCAAGAAAAGGGTTATCTTGCCAAGGCAAGGCATTAGAAGGTCAACGGTGAAAACACGGGCAGCAGGAAACATCATTTGCTGCATAAGGTTATCGGACAGCGGCAGGTTGATGAGGCATCATTTGAGATCCATGTGATCAGAAGTACAAGGGTGTCGAATGGAAATTCACAGAGTATCATGGCACAAGTAGCGTTGGATGGAGCTCCAGTAAACTGCAGCAACTCACCAAGTCTCCTTCGACAGCATCTTCCAAATTCACGACCTCTAACTCTTAGAAAGACAAGGACAGCAGATGTATGGGAACACCACCACCTGCAAGTTTCCCAACAAGCTACACGACATCCTGACTTGGAGCTTTGTCGCCATTCCTTCACTGTCATGGGCTCAAAATCCTGGAACTCCCTTCCAACAGTACTGTTGGTGTACCTACATCCTGAGGACTGCAGCGGTTCAAGAAGGAAGCTCACCACCACCACCATCTCAAGAGCAATTAGGGATGGGCAATGAGTGGTGGCCTAGTTAGCGATGCCCACATCCCACAAACGACTAAAAACAAAATGGAGGTCAACACGGTGCATCAGTTAGCATAAGTTCAGAGTTGCTGTATCGTGAAAAGTTGAGTCAACATTGGCTGGAAAAATCGTGAGTAGAGTTACATAGTTATGAAGGAGAGAATATTCACAAAACTGGAAGTGTGTCGGTTTCGGTCACATACAATGTGCAATGTGCAAAATTGCCCAACATTGTGGTGAAAGGTAAAAAACAGCCTTGCTGGGAAGAAACCGGTTAGCAGCACTGAAGTTAAATTGGAGTAAGCTTTCTCGTATTGCAGTGAAATTCATATCACAAGACCAAGCGCACGACAAGTACCCTAAGGTGTTCAGTGAAACTGTCAAATTGATTCAAAAGGTACAAGGTTAACATACAAGTTCAGAGGAATGCAAGGCTGGTGTTTTGCTGGTCGCGTCCTGTACCCTATACTTTCAGAGAGAAGGTCGAGCAAGAACTGAAATGACTTGCGACTTGGAACATTATCTCAAAGGTAGAGCAGAGTAATCGGGCTATTCCCATCGCGGTAGCACAAAAGTGAGATGGTAGTGTAAGAGTATGTGCTGAATAGAAGGTAACCGTAAATCTGATACTGGAATGTAATCCACCCAATACCTTACCAAACGTGGAGGATCTGTTCACAATGTTGACAGGAAGCCAGATTTTTTAGAGTTACATCTGGCAAATGTCTATCTGCAACTTGAATTACACGCTGAGTCTAAGTTATTCTTGACTATCAATACACATATGGGTCTATTTCAGTTTCACAGGCTGCCATTTGGTGTTTCTTCAGCCTCTGGAATTTTCCAAAGAGTGAGGAACCAAAGTTTGCGAGTAATGGAGGGAGCTCCAAACGAATAACCTCATGATGGCAGACAGAAAGAGTTGGTCCAACGCTTGGAAAAGCATGGAGTTCGGATGAAGGAACAAAAATGTGAAATGTTTCAAAATTATGCATAGTACTTGGGCCACAAGGTAGTCAAGAATGGGTTACATGCTACCAAGAGTAAGATTCAAGCAATTAGAAATGCGTCACACCCTCAGAACACCTGTGAGCTCAGATATTTTTTGGACCTCATGAATTACTGTAGTAAATTCATACCAGATCTGGCAACATTATTGCATCCTTTGAATGAACTCTTGAAGAAGGGTGTTCCGTGGAATAGGACGAAGGAGTGTGACAAGGCATTCAAATTGTGTAAAAGTCAACGCGTAGAGGGTTTGATGTTTGTATATTAGAATGTGTTCAAAGAGATTAAGCTAGTATGTGATGCCTCTCCATGCAGAGTAGTTTTTTGTTACCCGTGCTTGGGATGTGGGCTTCGTACGTAGAGGAGTTTCCAATCACAGCAGAAGACATTGGTAGAACAACTCGTAGGCGCCTCGTATTGGCAGAATTGTACAAATATATCACAAATGGGTGGGAAACACATACTGATTTAAAATTCAGGCCATTTGTACGCATGAGAATGAGCTGTCACTTGATCAAGGTTGAATCATGTGGGAGCCAGAGTTGTCATCGCTGGCAAGTACGTATTGTAGTTGCTTTGTGATCTTCATGATGAAAACTTAGGGATGTGCTTGACAAAGAGTCTAGCGGGTAGCTATCTTTGGTGGTCAGGGTTAGATAAGGACATTGAAAACATAGTGCAACAGTCTGGAACATGTCAAGCAGTAGAAAGGAAGCCGCCATCGGTACCTTTGAAAGACATGGCTGATGAAGTGGAAATTTCAATTGTAGTTCAAGGTCAAAATCAGCCTCTGTTGGAGAAACTTCTCCTCAGACTCAGTCCAAGATGGATCAAGGTCTTTTCACAAGTTCTGAAAGTTTGAGTCAGGATAGAAGATGCCAGAGAATATGGGAGTGGCAAATGTGACACCCTTATTCAAGAAATGTGTAAGGACAGTCATAGCAACTACAGGCCAGTTAGTTTAACATTAGTGGTGGGTAAGATTTTAGAAACAATAGTCTGGGAAAATATCAATTTACACGTGGAGAGGTTCAAGTTAATTAAGGATAGTCAGCATAGATTTGTAAAAGGCAGATCATGCATGACTAATTTGATTGAATGTTTTAATGAAGGAACAGCGAAGGTTGATGAAGGGAATGTGTTGAATGTTGTTCATACGGATTTTAAGAAAATAATTGATAAGGTACCACATTAAAGGCTTGTTAACAAAACTGAGGCTCATGGAATACAAGGGTTAGTGTCCAATTGGATAAAATATTGACTTCAGGCCTGAATACAGCGAGTCAAAGAAATTGTTGCTTTTCAGAATGGAAGATTGTAGACAGTGGTGTTCCTCAAGAGTCGATGCTGGGACCATTGTTTTTGCCCTTCAAAAATGACTTGAATCAAGCAATAGAGAGTAGAATTTCAAGATTTGCTGATGAAACAAAAATTGGAGCTGCAGCAGCCAGTGAGCATGATATGAATTTTATACTGACAAATGTGAGGTAATGCATTTTGGCAGAAGGATAAGGGAGAGGCAATATAGACGGAATGTCATAGTTCTAAAGAGTGTGCAGGAACAGGGGGACCTGGAGGTTCAGGTGCACAGATCTTTGAAGGTGGCAAGACATATTGAGAAAATGGTTACTAAAGCATGTGGAATCTTGGGCTTCATAAATAGAAGTACTGAGTACAATTATGGTGAGCCTCTATAAAGCTCTCGTTAGACCCCAACTGCGTCTAGTTCTGGTCACCACATTCCAGGAATGATGTGAGGGTACTTGAGAGGGTGCAGAGGAGATTTATCAGAGTGGTTCCAGGGATGGAGGACTTTAGTTACAAGGTTAGGTTGGAAGGGTTGGATTTGTTCTCCTTTAGAACAAAGGTGATTGAGGGGAGACTTAATAGAAGTGTACCAGATTATGACAGGCTGAGATCAGTTAGACAAGGAAAAACTGTTCCCATTATCAAATGGTACAAGGAGTAGGGGACACAGATTGCCAGTTCTAGGATAAAGATGCTGGGGGAATATGCGGAAGCATTGTTTTTATATAGCAAGTGGTAATGACCTGGTACTCGCTGCCCACAAGGGTGGTGGAAGCAACAATTATGATGATGGTAATACAGCTGAAGGGGAATACGAAAGACAAGAAAGTAGTAGCCTCGAGAGTGATGCACTGGTATTGGCTAGGATTCAGTTAGAAGTGGAAAAAAAACTTGAGGTAGAAACAGATTTGAGAAAACTTGAACTGGGAAAAGAGGAAATGGAAAAAGGAAAAACAATAGCAAGAAGAAAACTTGAATTGGTGGAAATGGAGAAAGAGAGAGCATTTCAGAGAGTAAGTGCAGGAGAAGACAGCGAATTTAAGTTAAAAGAGATGGAACTAAGACAAAGGGAGGGGTAGTCTTAAATCCAGGGAAAATTCGAGTCAGGAAGAATCTGAATTTAGATCAGAACCCAGCGAGAAGGTGTTTGAATTTATAAGTTCGAGGAAAGGGACGCAGAGGCAATTTTTCATATCTTTGGAAAAAAATAGCCAAACAGATGAAATGACCAAAAGAAAGCTGGACATTGCTCATGCAGGGCAGGCTGGTCGGCAGAGCTCATGAAGCTTCTACATGCTTCCTGAAGAGGCTTCAACAGATTATGAGAGAGCAAAAAAGGCTATTCTCGCAGCGCATGAGTTCGTCCCTGAAGCTTAGGATCTTCACGAGATTAACTGGGCAGACATCTTTAAAATTTGAGACGGTGAAGCAAATAAATTTAGACTGCTGGATACGGGCATTGAAGCCAGAAACCGCATAGGAGAACCTTCGAGAATTCATTCTCTGAGAAGAGTTTAAAAACTCAATTGATTCAGTAGTGAGAATTCATATAGATAACCTAAACGTTTTGAAAGCTAGGCAAGCAGTAGAGATTGTTGATGATTGTGAGCTTGTGGATAAGCCAACCTATTTTGCCTGTCACCCCCATAAACCCGAGAACGATAGAAAGTGGGAGAGTGAAAGGATGGCAAGTAGCCGGGAACAAGAAGAAGCAGCTGGGAATGCCCCAACATAACCTCCTTAGGTCAGAAAGGAAGGTGCTGAGGGTAGAAGACCATGTGTGCAGGAAGTGTATCCATCTGCAACTACTGGCTACCCACATTACGGAGCTGAAGCTGCGGGTGGATTCACTGTGGAGCATCCACGATGCTGAGGACGTCGTGGATAGCACGTTTAGTGTGGTGGTCACATCGCAGGTATTGGCTGCACAGGCAGAAAAGGGATGGGTGACCACCAGACGGAGTAGTAGGCGTAGGCAGGTAGTGCAGGAGGCCCCAGTGGCCATCCCCTCTCAAACAGATATATCATTTTGGATACTGTTGGGGGAGATGACTTCCCAGGGGAAAGCAGCAACAGCCAAGTTCGTGGCACCACGGAGGGCTCTGCTGCACAGAAGGGGAGGAAAAGGGGTGGAAGAGCTATAATGATAGGGGATTCTATCGTAAGAGATGCAGATAGGAGTTTCTGTGGCCGCAAACGAGACTCCAGAATGGTATGTTGCCTCCCTGGTGCTAGGGTCAAAGATGTCTCAGAGCAGTTGCAGGACAATCTGAAAGGGGAGGGTGAGCAACCAGTGGTCGTGGTCCATATTGGTACTAAGGACATAGGCGGGAAAAGAGATGAGGTCCTGCAAAGTGAATATAGGGAGTTAGGCAGAAGGTTAAAAAGCAGGACCTCTAGGGTTGTAATCTCAGGATTACACCCTGTGCCACATGCTAGTGAGGGTAGGAATAGGAGGATAAGGCAAATGAATGCGTGGCTGAAAAACTGGTGCAGACGGGAGAGTTTCAGCTACTTGGATCATTGGGATCTCTTCTGGTGCAGAGGTGACCTGTTGCAGCTGAACTGGAAAGGGACCAATACCCTTGCCGGGATGTTTGCTAGTACTAGTCGGGAGTGTTTAAGCAAGTCTTGCAGGGGGGTGGACCCAAAGTAGTAGTCTCTCCGATGAGATAGTTGAGGCAAATGTAGAGGTTAAAGCAAGGAAGCCCAATAGGCTGGCCGGTCAGGGGCAGGACAGGGAGTATGGAAGGTCTGGAAGGCTAAACTGCATTTATTTAATGCAAGGAGCCTTACAGTAAGGCAGATGAACTCAAATCATGGATTGGTACATGAGATTGTAATATTATAGCGATTACAGAAACGTGGTTGAGGGATGGGCAGGACTGGCAGCTCAATGTTCCAGGGTACCAATGCTTCTGGCGTGACAGAGGTGGAGGTAAGAGAGGAGGGGGAGTTGTGCTATTGATTAAGGAGCACTTTATGGCAGTAATTAGAGAGGATATCCCGGGGGGAACGTCCAGCGAGGCCATATGGGTAGAACTTAGAAATAAAAAAGGGCTAATCAGTTTGATAGGATTATACTAAAGACCCCCCAATAATCAGAGGGAATTGGAGGAGCATATATGTAGGGAAATTACAGATAGGTGTAGGAATTATAGAGTTGTAATAGTAAGCGATTTTAACTTCCCTAATATTGACTGGGACTGCCTTAGTGCTAAGGGATAAGATAGGGAAGAATTTGCTAAATGTGTCCAGGATAGTTTTCTGAAACAATATGTGGATGGCCTTACTAGAGAAGGGGCTACACTCGACATCATCTTAGGAAATGAGGATGGGCAGGCGGTAGATGTGTCAATGGGGGAGCACATCGGGACCAGTGACCATAACTCTATTAGCTTCAAGATAGTTATGGAGAAGAATAAGACTGGTCCTCAGGTTGAAGTCCTAAATTGGGAGAAGGCTAATTTCGGTGGCATCAGACAAGGACTCACAAAAGTTGAATGGGAGAGGCTGTTTACAGGTAAAGGGACGTCTAGCCAGTAGGAGGCTTTTAAAAGTGAGATAGGAAGAGTTCAGGGTCGGCATGTTCCTGTTAGATGGAAGGGCAAGGCTGGTAATTTTAGGGAACCTTGGTTGACGATGGATATTGAGGATCTGGTCAGGACAAAGAAGGAGGCATATGTCAGGTATAGGCAGCCGGGGTCAAGCGAGTCCCTCGACGAGTAAAGTGGATGTACGAGCACACTTAAGAAGGAAATTAGGAGGGCAAAAGGGGCCATGAGATTTCCCTGGAAGATAAGATAAAGGAGAATGCTAAAATATTCTATAAGTATATTCAGGGTAAAAGGGTAGCTCGGGAGAGAGTAGGTCCCCTGAAGGATCAGTGTGGTAATCTGTGTGTGGAGCCACAGGAAATGGGCGAGGTCTTAAATTAATACTTCTCGTCTGTATTTACCGTGGAGAAGGTCATGGAAACTAATGAGTTCAAGGGAGGGAGCAGCGATATCCTGGAACATGGAGCTGGTGATAGGAGTCAGAGGGTGGTAGTGGATGGTTTTATTTCAGAGCGGAGGCCGATGACCAGTGGTGTGCCGCAGGGATTGGTGATGGGCCCTCTGTTGTTTGTCAGAGATATTGATGACTTGGATGTGAATGTAGGGGGCATGATTAGTAAGTTTGCAGATGCCACCAAAATTGGTGGTATATTGGACAGTGAAGAAGGTTGTGTAAGGTGACAACAGGATATAGATCAACTGGAAAAGTGGGCAAGGGATTGGCAAATGGAATTTAACGCAGCCAAGTGCGAAGTCAGCATTTTGGGAAGGTAACCCAGGGGAGGACATATACAGTGAATGGCAGTGCCCTGCGGAGTGTTGTTGAGCAGAGAGACCTTGGGGTGCAAGTACATTGTTCCCTGAAAGTGGCAACACAGGTCGACAGGGGACTAAGTAGGCGTATGGCATGCTTGCATTCATTGGCCGAGGCACTGAATACATGAGTTGGGACGTCATGTTACAGTTGTACATAACGTTGGTTAGGCCGCATTTGGAGTACTGTGTGCAGTTCTGGTCGCTGCACAACAGGAAAGATGTTATTAAGCTGGAGAGGGTGCAGAAAAGATTCACAAGGAGGTTGCCTGGTTTGGAGGGCTAGAGTTATAAAGAGAGATTGGATAGGCTGTGTCTGTTTTCCCTGGAGGGAAGGAGGCTGAGACGGGACCTGATAGAGGTATATAAAATTATGAGAGGCATCGATAGGGTAGATAGCCAGAGTCTATTTCCCAGGGTAGGTGTGAGTAAAACTAGAGGGCATAGATTTAAGGTGCGAGGGAGGAGGTTTGAAGGGGACCAAAGGGATAAATTTTTCACACAAAGAATAGTGGGTATCTGGATTGAGCTGCCAGAGTAGGTGGTGGAGCCAGGAACAGTGGCAACATTTGAGAGGCATCTGGACATGTACTTGAATGAGCAAGGCATAGAGGGATCTAGAATTAATGCAGGCAGGTGGGATTAGTATAGACTGTGACCCGTGTTCCTGGACTCTCCCGCCGTCAGGAACATCCTTCCTGCATCTAGTCTGTCCAGTCCTGTTAGAATTTTGTAGGTTCCTCTGAGATCCCCTCTCATTCTTCTAAACTCGAGCGAACACCAGCCTAATCGACCCAATCCCCCGTCATGCATCAGTCCTGCCATCTCAGGAATCAGTCTGGTGAACCTTCCCTGCATTTCCTCCATAGCAAGAACATTATTCCTCAGATAAGGAGACAAAATCTGCACACAATACTCAAGGTGTTGTCTCACCAAGGTCTTGTATAATTGCAGCAAGACACCCCTGCTCCTGTACGCAGATCCTTTCGCTATGAAGGCCAACATACCATTTGCCTTCTTAACTGCCTGCTGCATCTGCATGCTTACTTTCAGCGACTGGTGCACAAGGACACCCAGGTCTCACTGCACCTCCCCTTTCCCAATACATCGCCATTCAGATAATAATCTGCATTCCTGTTTTTGCCTCCAAAGTGGATAACCTCACATTTATCCACATGATACTGCATCTGTCATGTACTTTCCAACTCACTCAACTTGTCCAAATCACACTGGAGATTGTTTGCATCCTCCTCACAGCTCACGCTCCCATTCAGCTTTGTGTCATCTGCAAACTTGGATATATTACATTTAATTCCCTCATCTATAGCATTATTATATATTGTGAATAGCTGGGGTCCTCGCACTGATCCCTGCGGTACACCGCTAGTCACTGCCTGCCACTCAGAAAAAGACTCATTTATTCCTGCTCTTTGTTTTCTGACTGCCAGCCAGTTTTCGATCCATGTACCTTACCCTAATCCCATGTGCTTTAATTTTGCACGCTAATCTCTTATGTGGGACCCAATCGAAAGCCTTCTGAAAGTCAAAATTCACCACATCCGCTGGTTCTCCCTTATCTATTCTACTAGTTACATCCGCAAAACATTCCATTAGATTTGTCAAGCATGATTTCCCTTTCGTAAATCCATGTTGACTTTGTCTGCTCCTGTCACTGTTTTCCAACTGCTCTGCTATTACATCTTTTATAATGGACTCTAAAATTGTCCCCACTACTGACGTCAGGCTGACTGGTCAATAATTCCCTGTTTTCTCTCTACCTCGCTTTTTAAAAAGTAGGGTTACAGTAGCTGCACTGCAATCCGTTGGAACTGTTCCAGAGTCTACAGAATTTTGAAAAATGACTATTTCCAGGGCCAGTTCCTTAAGTACTCTGGAACGTAGATTATCTGTGGCGAGAGAGAAGCAAAGTTAACGTTTCAGGTCCGTGACGTTTCATAAGAACTGGCAAAGGTTAGAAAAGAATTAGATTTTAAGCAAGTGAAGGGGAGGGGGTGGGGAAGTGAACAAAGGGGAAGGTGCTTGAGAGGGCAGGAGAGATTAAATAACAAAGCTGTCTTGGGACAAAGGCAAAGCGTGTGCTAATGCTTGTGGTAAAAGACACAACAATAGTTCACAGAGACTGTTAATAACGGAATAATGAGCAGCGCTATCTACATGAAAAGCAGGCACGTGGTTAAAAAAATGAAATATTTAAAAAAGGCCAGTCGTGCTCTGAAGTTATTGAACTCAATGTTCAGTCCGCAAGGCTGTTAAGTGCCTAAATGAAAGATCAGGTGCTGCTCCTCGAGCTTGTGTTGATGTTCACTGGAACACTGGGGCAAACCAAAGACAGAAATGTGGGCATGAGAGCAGGGGGGAGTGTTGAAATGTCAAGCAACCGGAAGCTCAGAGTCATGCTTTCAGACTGATTGGAGGTGTTCAGCAAAGTGGTCACCCAAACTGCACTTGGTCTCCCAAATGTAGAGGAGACCGCATTGTGAGCATCTGCTCTGATGATGCAACCTTACACAACATCTCCACTGATATATCTTCCTTTTCTTCAACTGAGGATACCTCCCCCCATCAACAAACACCCCCCAACAACCCCCCCCCCCACTGTGGTTAACAGCGCCTTCAACCATGTCTGACCCATTTCCCGCACTTCTCCCCTCACACCTTACCCTCCCTCTCAGAACCGCAACTAGATACCCTGCTTTTTGTGGTATTCATTTACGATTTGGATGTTAATGTAGGGGGCATGATCAAGAAGTTTGCAGACGACACAAAGATTGGCCATATGGTATGTAGCGAGGAGGATAGCTGTAGACTAAAGGAAGATATTGATTGTCTGGTCAGATGGGCAGAAAAGTGGCAAGTGCAATTCAACCTGAAGAAGTGTGAGGTGACGAATTTGGGGAGGTCAAACAAGGCAAAAGAATACACGATTAATGGGAAAATACTGAGAAGTGTAGTGGAAGTGTGGGAGCTTGGAGTAAATGTCCACAGATCCCGGAAGGGAGTAGGACAGGTCGATGAGGTGGTTATGAAGGCATCTGGAAGTCTTTCCTTTATTAGCCAAGCTATAGAATATAAGAGCAGGGAAGTTATGCTGGAATTGTATTACTCATTGGTTAGGCCACAACTTGAGTACCGTGTGCAAGTCTGATCATCTAATTACAGAAAGGATGTAATTGCAGTAGAGGTTGAGCAGATTAGGATTATTTTCATTAGAAAGACGGAGGTTGAGGGGGGACTTGATTGAGGTGTACAAAATCATGAGAGGTATAGACAGGGTGGATAGCAAGAAGCTTTTTCCCAGAATTACTAGGGATCACGAGTTCAAAGTGAGAGGGGAAAATTTTAGGGGAGATATGCGTGGAAAGTTATTTACACACAGGGTGGTGGGTGCCTGGAATGCGTTACCACCTGGAGGTGGTAGACGCGGGCATGATAGCGTCTTTTAAGATGTATCTAGACAGATACATGGATGGGCAGGAAGCAAAGAGATACAGACCCTTAGAAAATAGGCGACATGTTTAGATAGAGGATCTGGATCGGCGCAGGCTTGGAGGGCCGAAGGGCCTGTTCTTGTGCTGTAATTTTCTTTGTTCTTTGCTCCAGAGAGGAGATTTATGAGGGTGTGGCTAGGACTGGAAAAATGCAGCCATGAGGAAAGATTGAGTAGGCTGGGGTTGTTCTCCTTGGAATAGACAAGGTTGAGGGGAGATCTCATTCAAATGTACAAAATTGTGAGGGGCCTGGATAGAGTGGAGTTGAAGGATCTATTCACCATAGCAGAGAGATCAGTGACGAGCGGGCGTAGATTTAAAGTGATTGGCAGAAAAAATAGACGGGAGACGACGCAAATCTTTTTCACCCAGAGGGTGATGGGGATCTGGAGCTCAGTGCCTGGAAGGGTAGTTGAGGCAGTAACCCTCAAATCATTCGAAAGCCGTCTGGATATGTACCTCAAGTGTCATAATCTGCAGGGCTGCGGACCAAATGCTGGAAGGTGATTTGAGAATAGGTAGATTACTTTTCGTCCAGCACGGCCACAATGTCTAAGTGTCCTCTTTCTGTGCCTTAAGCCTTCTCTGATTCTATGATTCTATGACCTGAGCCACGTGCCAATTGGCAGAGGGTGCTTAAGATTAGTGAAATGAATACGTGGCTCAAAGACTGGTGTGGGAGAAGAGGGTTTCCGTTCGTGGGCACTGGTACCAGTACTGGGGAAAGTGTGGGCTGTATCGTTGGGGCGGTCTGCACCTGAACTGTGCTGGGGCCAGTGTTCTAGCAAACGGTATAACTAGGGAAGTAGCGAGGGTTTTAAACTAAACAAGGGGATGGGGGATCAAGCCTGGTTAGACATTGCAAACCAAGGGGTACAGTGAAGGCGGGAGTGCAGAATAGCAATGTGGGAAATGAAGGCCAGAGAATGAGAGAAAGGGACAGAAAGAAACAAAAACCTAACAGTACACCAACAGCAAAGACTAGATGTTACAAAGATCACAAAAGGACACAACTTAAGACTCTGTATCTGAATGCACGTAGCATTCATAACGAAGAAGACAAACTGATAGCGCACATTGAAGTAAATAAACATGGCGATGTGGCTGCAGGATGATAAGGATTGGGTCCTGAATATTTTTTTTATTCATTCATGGGATGTGGGCGTCACTGGCCAGGCCAGTATTTATTACCCATCCCTAATTACCCTTGAGAAGGTGGTGGTGAGCTGCCTTCTTGAACCGCTGCAGTCCATTTGGGGTAGGGAAAACCACAGTGCTGTTAGGAAGGGAGTTCCAGGATTTTGACCCAGCGACAGTGAAGGAACGGCGATACAGTTCCAAGTCAGGTTGGTGTGTGACTTGGAGGGGAACTTGCAGGTGGTGGTGTTCCCATGCATTTGCTGCCCTTGTCCTTCTAGTTGGTAGAGGTCACGGATTTAGAAGGTGCTGTCTAAGGAGTCTTGGTTCATTGCTGCAGTGCATCTTGTAGATGGCACATACTGCTGTCACTGTGCGTCGGTGGTGGAGGGACTGAATGTTTGTAGATGGGGTGCCAATCAAGCGAGCTGCTTTGTCCCAGATGGAGCCGAGCTTCTTGAGTGTTGTTGGAGCTGCACCCATCCAGACAAGTGGAGAGTATTCCATCACACTCCTCACTTGTGCCTTGTGGATGCTGGACAGGATTTGGAGAGTCAGGAGGTGAGTTACTCGCCTCAGGATTCCTAGCCTCTGACCTGCTCTTGTGGCCACGGTATTTATATGGCTACTCCAGCTCAGTTTCTGGTCAATGGTAGCCCCTAGGATGTTGATAGTGGGGGATTCAGCGATGGTAATGCCGTTGAATGTCAAGGGGAGATGGTTAGATCCTCTCTTGTTGGAGATGGTCATTGCCTGGCACTTGCGTGGCGCGAATGTTACTTGCCATTTATCAGCCCAAGCCTGGATATTGTCCAGGTCTTGCTGCATTTCTACACGGACTGCTTCAATATCTGAGGAGTCACAAATGGTGCTGAACATTGTGCAATCATCAGCGAACATCCCCACTTCAGACCTTATGATTGACGGAAGGTCATTGATGAAGCAGCTGAAGAAGGTTGGCCTACGACACTACCCTGAGGAACTCCTGCAGTGATGTCCTGGAGTTCAGATGATTGACCATCAACAACCACAGCCATCTTCCTTTGCGCTAGGTATGACTCCAGCCAGCGGAGGGTGAATATTGGGGGATGGGGAATAGAACATTCACGAAGAATAGGAAGCTAGGTAAAGGTGGAGGGTAGGACTGTTAATCAAGAATGGCATTAGTGCAATAGTTAGAGATGACCTTGGCTCAGGAGATCAGGATGTACCATCGGTTTGAGTGGAGATGAGGAATAGTAAAGGAAATAAGTCACCAGTGGTAGTGGTCTACAGGCTCCCAAACAGTAACCATATGTAGGGCAAAGTATGCAAGAAGAAATATTTGGTGCTTGTGACAAAAGGATGGAAGTAATCATGGGTGATTTTAATCTGCATATAAACTGAAAAAATCCGATTTTTGGTAGCCTGGATGAGGAGTTAATAGAATGCTTTCGAGATATGTTCTTGGAGCAGCACGTTCTGGAAACACCCAGAGAGCAGTTTATATTCGACTTGATATTGCATAATGTAACAGGATTAATTAATGACGTCAAAGTAAAGGCACCTCTCGGTATCAGCGACCACAGTATGATTGAATTTTACATTCAGCTTAAAAGAGAGAAGAGTGAGTCTAAGACTAGTACTTTAAACTTAAACAAGGGCATGAAAGTTGAGCTAGTGGAAGTGAACTGGGTTAATAGGCTCGGAGATAGGTCAATAAAGATGCAGCGGCAGACATTCAAGGGAATATTTCAGAATACTCGGAATAAGAATATTCTTACTATAAAGAAACATTCTAAGGGCGGGGTGGCGGGGTGAGGGTGTGGGGGGTGGGGGGGGGTGTTGGGGGGAACCCACCATCCGTAGTTAATTAAGGAAGCCAAATACACCATCAAACTTCAAATAAAGGATGTAATTGCGGAAAGATGAGTGGCAAGTCAAATGAATGGTCGAATATTAATAACAGCAGAGAATGTTGGAATAGTTAACAGGAGAAAGAAATAAGAGTATGCGAGGAAGCTAGCTAGAAATGGAAGAAAACGTATAGAAAGAGTTTCTACAGGTATTTAAAAAGGAAAGCAGTAAGTAAAGTGAGTGTTATTCGTCTAGGGAGTGAGAATGGGGAGTTAATAGTAGATAAGAAGGAAATGGCAGATGAAAGGAACAAATATTTTGCTTCTGTCTTCACTATAGAGGATACACATAATGTTCCAGTATTGGCTATAAATTAGTAGGTGGAAGTAAGAGAGGAACTTGGTGAAATTAAAATCACCAGGGAAGTGGTACTGACCAAACGGATGGAGCTGCGGGCTGACAAGTCCCTCGGTCCTGATGGACTTCATCCTAGGTTCTTAAAAGGCGTAGCCAATGAGGTAGTAGATGCATTTGTATTAATTTTTCAAACTTCGCCAGATTCTGGAAAGGTTCCATCAGACTGAAAAATAGCAAATATAAGACCCTATTCAAGAAGGGGTGGGGGGTGAGGAGGTAGAAAATAAGTAAGACCAGTTAGCTTGACATCTGTCGTGGCGAAGGTGTAAGAATCGATCATTAAGGATGCTATAGCTGGGCACTTAGAAAAAATCAAGGCACTCTGGAATAGTCAGCATGGCTTTGTGAAAGGGAGATAAAGTTTAGCTAGCTTACTGGAGTTCTTTGAAGGAGTAACATGTGCGTGGAGAAAGGGGAGCCTGTTGACGTACTGTACTTGTATTTCCAGAAGGCATTTGACAAGGTGCCACCTAGAAGGTTACTGCACAAAGTAGGAGCTAGTGGTGCAGTGGATAACATATTAGCATGGGTAAAAGATTGCCTGGCTGGCAGGAAACAGAGAGTATGAATAAATGGGTCCTTTTCTGATTGGCAGGATGCGATGAGTGGAGTCCTGCAGGGTCTCTGTTAGGGCCTCAATGTTTTACATTTTATTTCAATGATTTAGATAAGGGGGGCGATGGAATGGTAGTTAAATTTGCAGATGACAAATATATAGGTAGGATAGTATGTTGTGAAGAGAACATAAATAGGTTACAGACTGATATCGATAGGTTGAGTGAGTGAGCAAAAATCTGGCAGATGAAGTATAATGTGGGGAAATGTGAACTTGTTCACTTTGGCAGGAAGAATAAAAAATGGAGTATTACTTAAATGGAGAACAACTGCAGAATTCCGAAGTGCAGAGGGATCTAGGTGTTCTGGTGCATAAGCCATAAAATGTTAGTATACAGGTGCAACAAGCAATAAAGAAGGCTAAAGGAATACTATCTTTTATAACGAGAGGAATTGAAAATGAAGATGAGGATGTTATGCTTCAGTTATTCAGGGCATTTGTGAGAGCACATCTCGAATACTGTGCGCAGTTTTGGTCTCCTTATTTGAGGAAGGATGTGAATGCGTTGGAGGCAGTTCAGCGGAGGTTGACTAGGTTGAGACCTGAAATGAGTGGGTTGTCCTATGATGAAAATATTATTGCATTCAGCGATTGGGGACCAGCGAGAGCGGAGCCGGAGCATATAGAGAGTGGGAAAGAGGGCGAGAGTTCATTCAGCGAGTGGGGAACAGCGAGAGTGGAACCGAAGCTTAAAGAGAGTGGGAGACAGAGCGAGAATTCATTCAGCGAGCCGCTTTCCTTCCGGGAGCTGTCCAGGTGCACCAGAGTTTTGAAAAAAAAAAGTCAACAGTGATATCACAGGAAGGCTGCAAGGTGATTAGTTGGTGAGTAACAGCTGTTAGGGAATAACTCTAAATAGCTGGGTTCGTAACTAAAGGAAAGAGAAAGGTCTACAGTTCTTTTTAATATAGTAGGTAGTGTTTTGTTGGGAGGGAATCAAGGTGCCGATTGTAAATCTAATTTTTGGGTAATTTAAGGGAGTAAAAACAGAGTGAAAATAAGCAAAGAGTGACATCACAGGAAAACTGTAAAGTTCATTGGTTGGTAAATCACTGCTAATTTTAATTACCTATTCTAGGTTGATTTCAAATTAAAGGTGAATAGGAGAAATATTTTACAGATTAAAAACTAAAGACCAGTTGGAAATTTAAAAAAATAAAATCTAATTAAATAAAATAGAGATGCAGGACCAGGCGATGTGTTGTACCTGCACGATGTGGGAGCTGGTGGACTCCATTGTGGTTCCTGGTGAACACATCCGTAGCAAGTGCTGGCTGTTCGAGGAACTCTGGCTCAAAGTTGATGAGCTGGAGTCTGAGCTTCGGACACTGCAACACATCAGGGAAGGGGAGAGTTATCTGGACGATGTGTTTCAGGAGGCAGTCACACCCCTTAGATTAACTACCGTGAATTCAGCCAGTGGTCAGGGACAGAAGGGTGTGAATATGAGTGAGGCAGGTAGAGGGATCCAGGAGGTAGTGCTGCAGGAGACTCAGCCATTGTCCTTGTCCAACAGGTTCGAGATTCTTGCTCCCTGTGTGGATGAGAGCAGAGACTGTAGGGAGGATGAGCAAACTGACCAGAGCACCATAGTACAGGGAGTCATTCAAGTGGGGGGAGAAAAGAGAAATGTAGTCGTAATCGGGGATAGTATAGTTAGGGGCATAGACGCTGTTCTCTATGGCCAGGATCGAGAGTCCCGAAGGCTCTGTTGCCTACCTGCTGCCAGTGTTCGGGATATCTCATCTGGGCTGCAGAGGAACTTGGAGTGGGAGGGAAAATCTACAGTTGTCGTGGTCCACGTTGGCACCAACGATATAGGTAGAGCAAGGTTAGAGGTTCTGCTGAGGGAATATGAGCAGCTAGGGGCGAAATTAAAAAGCAGAACCAAAAAAGTAATAATCTCCAGGATTACTACCTGAGCCACGAGCAAATTGGCAAAGGGTCAATAAGATTAAAGAGGTAGATGCGTGGCTCAAAGATTGGTGTGGGAGAAATGGGTTCGAATTCGTGGGACATTGGCACCAGTAATGGGTAAAGAGGGAGCTGTTCCAATGGGACGGACTCCACCTGAATTATGCTGGGACCAGAGTCCTGGCGAATTGTATAACTAGGGCTGTAGATAGGGCTTTAAACTAAATATTGGGGGGAGCGTTCAGTTACATTGAAAAACAGGAAGTTAAAGGAGAAGGTAAGAGTGGAAGTTAGTGGTGAGGCTGATTGTTACCAAACTGCAAGAAGTATACGGGTTAAACCAGAAGAGAGAAGTAATAAACAAGCGAATAAAGCATCAGTGCTGAGGGACAGGTTAGGGGGTATAGCCCAAATAAGAGTTCTATATACAAATGCACGGAGCGTAAGAAATAAACTGCAGGCGCAAATTCAGATGGAAAATTATGATGTGGAAGCCATTGTGGAGAAGTACCTGAAGGTCGGGACTGGGAACTAAATATATCTGGTTATAAAGTTTACAGCAGGGACAGGGAAATTGGCAAGGGCGTGGAGTAGCCTTACTGATTAGAAATAATATCACCTCATTGGTGAGGGAGGATATAAGGAGGGGAAAGCATCCAGTGGAGACCTAATGGTTGTAATTGAGGAACAGAAAAGGATCTAAAACTGTAATGGGTGTTGTGTACAGACCCCCTGATAGCAGTTCTGAGGTGTTAGATTGTATAAATGCACAAATTAGGTAAGTGTGTAACAAAGGCCGAGTAGTATTAATAGGGCTTTTAACTTACACATGGATTGGGAGAGGCAGACCAGCACCTGCCAGAAAGGTAGCGAATTTCTGGAATGTCTCTGGGATAGTTTCCTATAGCAATATGTCCCAGATGTAACAAGGGGACAGGAAATATTAGATTTAGTTATGAGTAATGAGCCATCCTACAGCAATATGTCCCAGATGTAACAAGGGGACAGACAATATTAGATTTAGTTATGAGTAATGAGCCAAGTTTAATTAGTAGCCTAACTGTGCGTGAACATTTATCAAATGATGATCACAACATGATCGAATTCAAGGTAGCGTTTGAAAGTGAAAAGCACGAATCAGCTATTAGAATTTTAGATTTGGGTCAGGCTGACTTTAACGCGATGAGACAGAGACTGTCGAGAGTAAACTGGGTAGATGTGTACATGGGTCAAACGACTGAAGAACAGTGGAGAACATTTAATAAAATACAGAGCGAGTCGAAACCCCTGAGAGGAAAAAGCTACAATGCACAGAAAAAAAACAGCCATGGACAATGTAAGAGATTAGGGATAGCATAAAACAAAAAGAAATAGCTTACAAAAATGCAAAACGTGGCATAGATCCGGCCGAATGGGATCGATACAAAGACCAGCAAAGGGTCACAAGCAGCTTATAATAGCTACTAAAAGAGATTATGAAAGGAAACTTGCAAGGGATATTAAAATCAATAAGAAGAAATTTCATAGTTACATAAAGGGAAAACGGGTGGTCAAGAGCAATGTCGGCCCACTAAAAGCTGAAACTGGAGATATTGTCATTGGTAATGGTGAAATGGCAGACATGTTTAACAATTACTTTGCCTCAGTATTTACCGTTAAAAAGGAGGATAACTTGCCAGAAGTCCCGAAAAGATTAATAGCCGATAGGGGACAGGGACTTAATACAATTAACATAAGTAAATCATCAGTAACAATGACATTAATGGAACGAGTGAGAAATCCCCAGGACCTGACGGTTTCCGTCCGAGGGTGCGAAAGGAAGTAGGCGAGCACATTGTAGATGCCCTAACTACAATCTTTCAGAGTTCCCTAGATTCAGGAGTGGTCCCTCTGGATTGGAAAGGTGCACATGTCACTCCACTTTTTAAGAAGTTTGAAAGGGGGAAACCAAGGGAATTACAGACCAGCTAGCGTGACATCTGTGGTGGGCAAGTATCTGGAGTCTATAATCAAGGATAGGGTGACTGAACAACGAGAAAAATTTCAGTTAATCAGGGACAGCCAGCATGGATTCATGACGGAAAGGTCATGCTTGACAAATCTCATTGAATTGTTTGAAGAGGTGACTAACGTAGTTGTCAGGGGAGTGTCCATGGATGTTATTTATATGGACTTCCAGAAAGCATTTGATAAAGTCCCACATAAGGTAGAAGCTCATGGAGTTGAGGTCAAATTATGGGAATGGTTAGAAAGTTGATTGAGTGGTAGGCGACAGAGAGTGGGGATAAAGGTTAAGTACTCCGATTGGCAGGATGTAACTAATGGTGTGCTGCAGGGATCTGTGTTCGGGCCTCAATTATTCACATTATTCATTAACGACTTGGATGATCATCTATCCAAATTTGCTGATGATACAAAGTTAGGCGGCATTGCAAACAGTCTAGATGATAGCAAAAAATTGCAAAGAGATATTTACAGACTAGGTGAGTGGGCAAAACTGTGGCAGATGGATTTCAATGTGGGCAAGTGTGATGTTATCCATTTTGCACCAAAAAGGGATAGAGCAGGGTACTTTCTAAATGGGAAGAGGTTAAGTACAGTGGATGTACAAAGAGACTTGGGGGTTCAGGTGCATAGATCTTTAAAATGCCACGAGCAAGAGCATAAAATAATCAAAAAGGCTAATGCAATGCTAGCCTTCATATCCAGAGGATTGGAGTATAAAGACACAGAGGTTATGCTCCAGCTGTACAAAACCTTGCTTAGACCCCACTTGGAGTACTGTGAGCAGTTCTGGGCACCACACCTTCGGAAGGATATAGTGACCTTGGAGGGAGTGCAACGTAGGTTTACAAGAATGATACCTGGACTACAGGCGTTACGTTACGAGGAGAGATTGCACAAATTAGGCCTGTTTTCGCGAGAATTTAGAAGGTTAAGGGGTGCTCTGATTGAAGTCTTCAAGATATTAACAGGAAAAGACAGTCTAGATAAAGATAAACTATTTCCACTGGTTGGAGATTCTAAAACTAAGGGGCATAGTCTAAAAATTAGGACCAGACCGTTCAGGAGAGATGTTAGGAAGCACTTCTTCACGCAAAGGATGGTGGAGGTGTGGAACTCGCTCCCACAAACTGCAGGTGAAGCGAGAACAGTTGTTAATTTTAAATCTGCGATAGATAGATTTTTGTTAAGCAAAGATATTAAGGGATATGGGCCAAAGGCAGGTATATGGAGTTAAACTGCGGATCAGCCATGATATCATTGAATAGCGGGTCAGGCTTGAGGGGCTGAATGGCCTACTCCTGTTCCTATCTTCCTATGTTCCTATGTCCTCTGCTCCTATGAAAGGTTGGATACACTGGACTTGCTTTTACTGGATTTTAAAAGAGTCAAGGAGACCTGATTGAAGTATACAAGATGCTGAAAGGTCTTGCCCTGTGGATGTGGAAAGGATGTTTCCTCTTTTGCGGGAGTCGAGAACTAGGGGGCACTGTTTTAAAATTAGGGGTTGCCCTTTTAGGACAGAAGTGAGGAGATTTTCTTTCCTTCGAAGGGCTGTGCGACTTCGGAACTCTCTGCCTCAGAACGTGGTGGAGGCAGAGTCATTGAATAAATTTAAGGAGAGGGTAAATAGATTCTTGGTAGGCAAGGAATTCAAAGGTTATCAGGGGTAGACGGGAGTGTGGAATTCAAAGCACAAACTGATCAGCCATGATCATATAGAATGGTGGAGAAAGCTGGAGGGGCCTAATGGCCTAGTTCTGCTCCTATTTCGTATGTTTGTATGTATGAGTGTCAATGTTCCAGTATCTTAAAGAAAGGAAAGGTGCCTTGACCACCTCTGGCCTGTTGGGCAGTTCGTCCTTCATTCTGCTCTGATTCCATTTCCCAAAGCATTTCCAAAAATGCACAAAGCTGGAGACCTGACTTTCCTTTTTGGTTCCATTTGATTTCTCCCACTCCCAAGCAGCAATATTTGCCTAAACCTCCTCGCAATCCTGCGCCTTACGTCATGTCCAGAGATGAGGAAATTTAGTTATGTGGAGAGTCTGGGCACATAGTGGCAAAATACAAAGCAGCTGCAAACAGGAAGGCCATCAGCCAATGGACTGGAAGTGGAGTAAGTGCTCAACCTGCGTAGTGAGGCAGGCCACCTCGACGAGACCTACCAAAACGTAGCCTCAGTAGCACACAGATGGAAAGATTCAAGAAGGCACAGGAGGAAAGAACAGCAAACCTGGCTGCTGTAAAACTCCAAACTGTGATCCACATTGACACACATAGAGTGAACATACAGCCATAAACACCGAGAGTGACGGAGGCCTAAGGAGAGACAGAGAGAAATAAAGAGTGCCACTAATTTGGCTGATTTTTCATTCATTTCTGAATTTTTAAATGCATTTCATGGGTTGTTCACATGGTTAGAAAGACCAACATTTGTTTCCCATCCCTAATTGCCCTTGAGAACTTTGTGGTGCGCTGCCTTCTTGAACTGCTACAGCCCATGTGGTTTATCTACACCCACTGTGCTGTTCTGCAGGGAGTTCCAAAGTTTGATACAGTAACAGTCAAGGAATGGTGATATATTTTCAAGTCAGGTTGGTGGGTGGTTTGGAGGGGAACTTGCAGATGGTGATGCTCTCATACATCTGCTGTCCCTATCCTTTGAAGTGGAGGAGGTCACGGGTTTCGAAAGTTCTATCGAAGAAGACATGGTGAGCTGCTGCAGTGCATCTTGTAGATGGTACGCACTGCTGCTACTGTGCGTCGGTTGTGAAGTGAGTGAATGTTGATGGTGGTGGATGGAATGCCAATAAAGCGGGCTGCTTTTTCTTGGATGGTGTCGAGCTTCCTGAGTGAGTGTGGCTCCAACAACATTCAGGTAGGTGGAGAGTATTCCATCGCACTCCTGACTTGTGTCTTGAAATGGTGGACAGGCTTTGAGGTGTCAAGATGTGGGGTACTCGCTGCATCATTCCCGGCCACTGACCTGCTCTCACAGGGCGCACAACAAGAAAGCTTAATGTTAACTACCAGTTATCAATGCCTGAATTTAAGCTCCATTATCATGGTCATGTGGATTTATGTTGCAGTCTTAAGAGCGACAGGGATTCTGATCCCAAGGCTGTTCATACATCGCATAATATTAATAGAAAAGCTGCTAAGATGGAAAGTTCAAAGTGAAAGCAGAAGATGTTGGAATTATTCAGCAGGTCAGGAAAAAGATCTTTCTTTGACAATCAGTGCTGTGATCTGTGCAAGATGATCACAGCTGATTTAGTGGGACTGTGACTGTATAATGGTGAATACTCTGTGTTGTGGTCATAGCAACACCGATTGAAACCAAATACAGACAGAGCTTGCTTTATGCCTTAAACTGGCTGCTGCATTTGATAATGAAATGCAGCAAAAAACCAAACATTACTCCATGAAAATGTATTTCTTCTTAATGGAGAAAACCTATTGACTCTACTTACAGATGTCTGTGCTTCACGTCCCAATATTCAAACCCGTCTCTTCTCAGATTATTCCTTCCATTCTTCATACTGACCTGCTTCCATTTCATGTTGCCGTGGCCTGGCCGATGGTAGAATTCACTTTCATGTTCTTAAAGCCTTTACAATTACTCGGTTACCACCGCTGTTTCTCGGTTGCACATGTTCCATTCACACCAATGTTCATTTAGACCTTGAACTCAGTCCATACATGTAAGTCTGAGTGACCGCTCGGCAGACACATGCTACAAAAGCAGGGCTGGCCTTTGGAAGGACAGCGGCGGGTTGTTGACAATGTTTCTTTGGGGAATCTTCTGAGAGAAAAGGATATGAACTGAAGAACTGGGTTTTGTTTTCACGGCAGTTGGTGCTTTTCTTATGAACTGTGTTCTTTGATGATGTAACAGAGAAAGTCCACAAGGGTAGCGGTAGTGTGGTAGATATTGCGTATGTGGACTTCGAAAAGGCATCTAGTGAAATACCACATGATCGACTTGCTGGAAAAACTAAAGCAGATGGAATTAAAGGACCAGTGAAAGCGTGGATACATAATCTTCTCAGGGACATAAAGCAGAGAACGGCGAAAAGGGAAGAGGATTAATTTCCAAGGTGATGGGAAAAAGCTGGAATGTGGGATTAAACTGACAGTTCTTTCAAAGATCCGGCACAGGCTCGGCGGGTCGAGAGGCTTCCTTCTGTGTTGCAAAATCCACTGATTCCATCATGTTAATTTTCACATCAGAGATGCTACACAACTCAAGGCTCAAAGACAATGCTCCACAGAATTTGTGCACAACAATTCTCTAATGCTTTGTACGGACAATTTAATTGCAGCGCCATTGCTGAGGTGTGATGGCCGAGTCGTTAAGGTGTTGGATTTAAAATCCAATGGCGATTCTCCATGCAGGTCAAAACCCTGCTCACAGTGAATTTGCAGTAATTTTCTTCAGCTGGCTGCCTGGGGACATCACAGACTTGTACCCTAATCAAACATGCATCTGCTGTAATCTGTTGAACTGATTAATGCAAAATTCATTTTGCTCATTGGAAATGCTCACATTTATTGGTATCACTCAGATATGGTTAATTGTTGGAAACTGAACTAAAGGTAAAAATGGGTGAGAATTAATCACTAAAAACAGCTAGAAAAAGTATTTTAATAAAGATCCTTGAAATTTTTAGAAGGAAATGGCAGCTTCAGCAAACCAGTGGGAATGCGGTTTGGTTTCATTAATTTGAACCAGATTTCACCGTGTAAAATGACCGCAGCAGGACTCGAATCTTCATAGAATCATAGAAATTTCGTGCTGAAAGTGATGAAATGGGAAAAGCAAGTAACCTGAAGGATCACTGCCCAGCTTCACTGGTGGTCGAGCCAGTAGGATTACATGCACTTCCTGCCATGGCCTATGTTCGATTCCTAATCAGCAAATAATAAGTTCTTGTGGCTGTGGCAGCTGTCACAAACATGACTTGTTAAAGGAAAGCAGTAAATGCTTCACACCTCTGATGGTATCTGTGGAGAGAAAAACATAATTGAAGCTCCAAGTCAGTGATTATTCTACAGAGCTGCATAAGTTAGAGAAATAACAGGTTGATAATAATTACAGAGACAGAACGAAGAGAGTGAAAGAAACCACGTAAAGGGCTGCGAAAAGTTACAGCACAGAGTGATATACTGACTAAAGGGATGATGGTGGAAGGAAAATGTGGGTGTTAGCTTATCCTGTCTGCTGTTCAAACTGGCACAAATAACACTGCTGATCAACCAATCACAACTGCTCTGTCAAATAATTATGGAGGGTCGAATGGCTTCCTTCTGTGCTGTACCTGTCCATAATTGTATGTTCCACAACAACACAGCTGCTGCCTTCACAGTCGTTCTGCCATCTTATGACCCATCACACCCAAATACACTCTTACATTGTTTCCTGGTCCTTTGAGCTCATGACACTGAGGAAATTCAGCGAGAGGTTTTCTTGTCATTTCTATCACCAGATTTAGAACCAAACCTGCTGAATGATATTTTAAATGGTGCCACCCCTTCACTGCAACGCAGCTCATCAGAACATTTACTGTTATCATCGGCCCGTTAGGTATCTGCTTGCATACATCTGCTGAAGAACACTAGCTTCTCATAGATCTGCTTTCTTCACATTGAAAACCAATGAGTAATTATGCACAGTTTCAAAGCTAAGCAACGTGTAAAATATTAAAAGGAGAGTGTGACTGGGGATAATTACCAATGACAACAGTTCTTGCATATTCCTGTATTCAATATCTGGAAAAAGCAGGAGGAGGAGCTCCTGAAACTTATTTATCCACTTGTCTGCAAGACCTATCACTTTTCAATGACCTGTGTCTTTCATTCAGACTCTGTTTTCCAGGGAAAGCTGGGTTTCATGAATTCGGTCTGATCAAATCAAGCAGCTAATTCATCTGCGAGCTGGAGGAGCAGAGGGATCTGGGGGAAAAGCAGTGACAGAAGCAAAAGGAGATCCCACATGAAACTGGCTGAATTTGATGATTCTCGCTTGCTTCTGTGGATGTATGACGTCAGTCTGTTGCCTTACATTTTTCACAGTAGCTGCATTGATTAGGTTGGTGCATCTTGGAAATTGAAACTTTTACATCTGCAGTTTTATGCTGTTGCCAACACACTCAGTGCTATCATTGCCTGGACAAGTCTTGTATGTTCTCGATAAACATTTGACTTTTTAACGAGAAACTAGTCTGTGGAAAATGTGGCATGAAGTGAAGAAATATTAAATGCAGCGTGGATCAGCTAACTTGCAATGACGTCTGCCAGATTCCCTGGAGCTCTCGTGGTGAGAATTCGGTGCTTTCTCCACCGCAGACCTGGTTATATTCCCGAACAGGGAATAAAGCTTTCTTGCTGCTGTTTGACCTGTCACAAACAAAATGCATTCCCTGCTGAATAAAAGCAAATAAAGCTCAGCAGGTCTGGCAGCAGCTTTGAAGTTCGATGACGCTGATGCATTTAATTTCGTCGACATTGATTTTAACAAGGCTTTTAACAAGCTCCAACATGGAAAACTAGTCAACAAATTGAAAACTTACTCGACATAAGGGGCTCTGGCAAGTAGGCAGCTAACAAAGGGTAACAGCTGAAGGATGTACTTGTGATTATTAGGCTGTTTCCTGTGGCGTTCAGACATCTGGGAAAGCCTAACTTTGGGAGTCCCAGCCTTTTTCTTATTTGAAACATGTTTGTTCTAAACACTCTTAGCTCCTCCTTGAATGCCTCCCACTGCTCTGACACTGATTTATCTTCAAGTAGCTGTTTTCAATCTACTTTTACCCATTCAAATCTCTGATTAGTAAAATTGTCCTTCTCCCATTTTAAAATTTTAACTCTTGGTTTATCTTTATCCTTTTCCAGCGACGCTAAATCTAACTGAGTTCTGATCACTGCCACGAAAATGCTGTGCCACTGAAAACACTTCGACCTCCTTAGGATTTTCCCTAAAACTATACCCAGAACTGCCCCTTCTCTTGTTGGGGTTGCTACGCATTGGCTCAAAATTCTCCTGATTACACTTTAAGAATTTTTCTCCATCTATACTTTATACACTTCAGAATCTTCAGAATTATACATAAATATGGAATTTAATTTCCATATTTATAAGCACTGGATTATCTGTTTTGATGCAGATATGATGTACGTTAATACGGTTGCAGCATGAAAGGAATTCAGCTTTAAATTAACCTAAAATTAGAATTATCTCTCGCGGCGTACCATGAGGGTACCTCAAGATGAAACAAACTCAGCTCAAGAAAATTCTGAATGAGAACATCCCTCTTGCACTTTTACTCTTCGAATTTTCCATATTGTATTTCAAGATGAAACTGCACCATGGAACATTTTGATGTCTTGAAATTATGCAACCTCCCCATGTGGGAATTCAACCTCATCCCCCATGTCATAGGTAGGGACACTAACCACTGAACTAATACGAAACTAGCAGAACCCACAGTTGGCCTTTCGCTACAGAAACATCCGACCAGGATCGCACTGTTACCAGGCATGGGTTCGTCCACCAGCCCCAGAGGGAGGAGTTTTATTCCAGGCAGTGACAAAGGAGAGGGAAAAAAAGAGCAAAATAGAAAAAAAGACGGACAGAGAAAGACAGAGAGACTGATAGAGAGTGGAGTAGATGCTGAAAGGAACAGATGCACTTCACAAATATTACTTCATTGATATTGGGAGAGAGAAATGTTAAAAAATTACTTACATTTAAACATAGCAACAGGAGTAGGCTATTCATCCCATCGAGCCTGCCCCGCCAGTCATATGATCGTGGCTGACCATTCACTTCAATGCGTTCTTCCTACACCATCCTTACATCCCCTTATGTCGTTTGTAGTTAGAAATCTGTCAACCTCTGCTTTAAACGTACTCAATGACCAATCTTCCACAGCCCTCTGGGATAGAGAATTCTAAAGATTCACAACCCTCTAAGTGAAGAAATTTCTCCTAATCTCTGACCTTAGAGGCTTCCCCTTTATTTTGAAATTGTGTGCTTTTGTTCGAGACACCCCAACCAGGGGAAACATCTTAGCTGCATCTGCCCTGTCTATCCCTTTAAGCATTTTGTAGGTTTCAATAAGATCATCTCTCATTCTTTGAAACTCTAGAGAATACAGGCCCAGTTTCCCGAATCTCTCTTTATAGGGCGGCTCTGCTATCCCAGGAGCATGTCTGGTGAATCGTCGTTGCACTCCCTTTATGACAACAATACCCTTCGTAAGGTAAGGGGACCAAAACTGCACACACAAATCCAAGTACAATCTAACCAAGCTTCTATACAATTGAAGCAGACTTTACTACTCCTGTACTCAAATCCAGTTGTGGTAAAGGCCATTCATAAATACATGTTGACTATGCCCAGTTAGATCATTATTATCCAAGTGTCCATTTTTCACATCCTTCAGAATAGATTCTAACATTTTCCTAACAACACCTTTCACGACCACAGGACATCACATACCGCTTTACAGACAATGAAATACTGTTGAAGTGTAGCGACTGCTGTAATCTAATGACAGAGAGGCAGGATTCAGCAGATGCCAAATACCATCCTAAGAATTACATTTCAACATGGATTCTCTCTTTCCAAGTCTCTAAAAATCTAATTGTTTATTTAATCCAGGCTCAGCATATGTAAACCACAAGTTGAGTGAATACATGAAATAAAATGTTTTATTTCAGATTTCCAGCATCCGCAGTATTTTAGTTTAATTATAGTGTTTTATTCACTTCCAAAAATTCCTACTTTGAAGAAGTTCTGCTCTTCTAAGAAGGGTCACTGACCTGAAACGTTAACTCTGCTTCTCTCTCCACAGATGCTGCCAGACAGGCTGAGTATTTCAGCATTTCTTGTTTTTATTTTATATAATTGAGTGAATACATGTTGTCTCGAGTCCAAAAAAGAAACAGGGACAAAGCATCCCAAATTACATGAGGTCATCTACCAGATTTCTCTTTGCTTGAGAAAAGGGCTTCAGCCTGTTTAGGTTTTCCTGGCTATTGCAACCTCCCCATTGGCTTGTACATTGTGAGACCTGACAGCAGAGGAAAATACACTATCTGTTATTAATTTTTCTATGGGGTGTGGGCGTTGCTGGCAAGACCACCATTTGGTGCCCATCTCTAATAACTGTTGACAACTGAATGGATTGCTAGGCCATTTCAGCGGGCAGTTAAGAGTTACTGCTGTAGGCCAGACCAGGTAATTATGGCAGATTTCCTTCTTTATTGGACATTAGTGAACCAGATCTGGTTTTCCAACAATCATCAGTAGTTTTGTGATACCAGTACTTAGACTAGCTTTCGATTCCGGATTTTCATTAGTTAAATTTAATTTCCACCAGCTGCCATGGTGGGATTTGAAAACATGTCTACTGGATAAGAGCCTGGATCACTGGATTATTATCTAATGACATTATCACTGCACTACGACCTCCCCATAAAAGGGCATGAGGTTTTCAGTTTGGTATATTTTAATTTATTTATTCGTTCTCTCAATGCGTCCAGTCTCGTAACCACTCGAACACAACTACTCAGTGTATGTCTGTTTAAATGTTGCTCACTGAAAATTTCAATCGTCCTCCTCTTTGTACCACGTGGGCACTTGGTCTCTAAGTGGTCCTCTCTCAAGAAAAATTGGAAAGAGGCAATCTCCTCTCGTATCCTTCTACTCTGCTATTTTCCTCTGTAACACTTTAATATGAAGCTACACAACTAAAAAAAATCAAGTTTGTGATGGTAAATATGCAGTCACCGCACTCAGCGAATTAAACCACACTGACATCATTTAAAGATGATTTCTAAACATCACCGACTGCTAATTTAAAATAACGATTGCAATTTATTTCAGTGCAAACGAAGTAGATTGAAAATTACAACAAATTTGAAAGTCCGTGCTGGCAGTGAGTCAGCTTTGAGGTTCTGATGAAATTGATGCTACAAACTAACCACTGAGCTGAAGCTGACACCGACCAAAGGAAGAGTAACTACTACATATAAAGGATGAGCTCAGAAATATCAAGCACAGTGCAGGTCTGCTCAGTGTCAAACCCCTCTTTTCTTATTCACTGGAGGAAGAAGAGACATGAACGAGCTTCTGGCACCAGAAAGTTTCATAAATATCATAAAGAAAGGTACAGATAGAAGTGACATCTTCTTCTGTATCTCATCAATGCAAATTCATTCACTTTATCGAAGAACTTACTGTTATGAATCTGAACATGAGCATCATGGGATTGTGTTAACCATTAACATGTTTTCCATTGTTTGCCCGTCAGGTTTACAAATTAATTTCTTTTGAATATTGTAGAAAATCTCGTTTCAAGATGAGAGCACAACGCACCACGTTGAAAGCAACCAACATGCCAAATGGGAGACAGAGATTTTTCAGTATATGCGTTCTGAAACCCTCTCAATACCTTTCAACAGCTAGATTAATGAGTGAATGTGTATAATGGGAGAACATGAATACTCCCACGCCATTTAAATTTATCAATCATTTTTCTGAGTAAGCTTCCTGTCCACAATTATCATGACAGAAAGAAGTTTCTGTCTATTTAACGACTAATTCATTTCGTAATCCTAAAATACTCCATCAAATCACCCATTAAGCTCCGATATTCCAACGAATGCAAGCCGACTTTAACTAATCGCACCTCACAATTTAACCATTTGAGTCTTGCTGCTTTCTAGTGAATTTTGACTGCCCTATTTCCAAAGCCAATGTGCATCCTTTATAAACTGCTGAGATCAAAACTATTCACAGTACTCCTGGTGTGGTCTAACCAGCATATTGCATAGTTGGAGCAAAACTTTCTTTTATGTAGCAGAATATAATAGAATCCTAAAATTGTTCCAAGGCAGAAGGTGGTCCTTTGGTCCTTCGTGTCCATGTCAGCTCTCTGCAAGCCAACACAGAGGCCCAACACGTCCACCTTTTCCACAAAGCTCTGCAAATGTTTTCCCTTCAGATAATTGTCCATTATTTTCCTTATTTGTTCTTGGGATATGAGGGACCCTGGCAATGCCAGAATTTATTGCCCATCCCTAATTTCGCTTGGGAAGGTGGAGGTGAGCTGCCTTCTTGAACCGCTGAAGTCCATATGTGAGGTACACCCACAGTGGAGTTTGTGGGGGGGGGGGGTTCCAGGATTTTGACCCAGCAATGTAGTTCCAAGTCAGGATGCTGCGGGAATTGGAGGGGGATATGCAGGTGGAGGTGTTCCCATGCATCTACTGCTCTTGTCCTTCTCGGTGATATGGGATGCGTGTTTGGAAGGAGTTGTGAAAGGAGAACTGATGCATTTCTGCCACTGTCTACTGTGTATCGTAGTGGAGGAAGTGAATGTTTAAGATAATGGATAGAGTGGTTATCAATCCGGTTACTTTGTCTTGGATGGTGTTGAACTTGGTGAGTGTTGTTGGGGTGGAACTCATGCAGGTAAGTGGAGAATATTTCGTCACACTCCCGACTTCTGCCTTGTAGATGGTGGACAGGCTTTGGTGAGTTAGAAGATGAATTACAGAATTTCCAGCCCCCGACCCACTCTTGCAGCCACAATATGTATATCACTGTTCCAGGTTGTTGGACATGGCTGATCCCCAGGACATTGATGGTGGGGAATTCAGCGATGATAATGCCACTGAACGTCAAAGGGAGATGTTTAGATTCTCTGTTGTTGGCGATGATAATTGTCTGGCACTTGTGTGGTGTGAATGCTACTTGCCACTTATCAGTCCAAGCCTGAATGTAGTCCAGGTATTTTGCACATGGACATGGACTGCTTCAGTATCTGATGAGTCGAGAATGGTACTGGACATTATGCAATCGTCGGCCAACATCCCCACTTCTGACCTTATGATGGAGGGAAGGTAATTGATGAAGCAGCTGAAGATGGTTGGGCCTTGGACACTACCGTGAGGAAGTCCTGCAGCGATGTACTGGGGCTGTGATGATTGGCCTTCAACAACCACCACCATTTTCCTTTGTGTTAGGTATGACACCAATTCGTGGAGTATTTTTCCCTTGATTTCCATTGCCTCCAGTTTTTCTCGGGCCCCTTGATACCATAACTAGGTCTAATGCTATCTTGATGACAAAAGCAGTCACTGTCACCTCTTGAATACAGCTCTATTTTCCAGGTTTGGACCAAGGCTGGAATGAGGTATGGAATTGATTGCCCCTGGTGGAACCCCAACTGAGCGTTGGTCAGCCATTTGTTACTGAGTAAGTGCCGCTTGATAGCACTGTTGACGACACCTTCCATCACTTTACTGATGATTGAGAGTAGACTGATGTGGTAGTAATTGGTCAGATTGGATTTCTCCCGATTTTTGTGGAATGGACATACCGGGGCAATTTTCCACATTGTCGGGTAGATGTCTGTATTGCAGCTGTACAGGATCAGCATGTCTAAAGACATGGCTAGTTCTGGAGAACATGGCTTCAGTATGACAGCTGGGATTTTGTTAGGGTCCATAGACTTTTCTGTATCTGGTGCCTTCACCCATCTCTTGATATCACGTGGATTTAGTTGAATTGTCTAAAGGCTGACATCTATGATGGTGAGGACCAGTTCTGTCTTCAACCCAGGACTGCATCTGCTTACACCACACTCTCGGTATTGGAAATAGCCGAGGCCCTAGCGCTGATCCTTGAGGCACTCCACTGGTTATGGCCTGCCAACTTTAAAATGCTCCATTTATCCCGACTCTTTGCTTTCTGTCCGTTAAACCCTATGTACTCTATGCATGCTAATATATTGCCCCAATTCCATGAGCCTTTATCTAGTGTATTAATCTACTGTGGCATCTTACTGAATTCCTTTTGGAAATCCAATTACACTATATTTCCTGGTTGCCCTTTATCTACCCTTTCAGTTAAATCCTCAGAATTCTGGAATAAATTTGTCAAGCAAGATTTTCCTTCCATAAAAACATGTTAACTTTGGCTGATGAGACTACGATTTTCTAAGTGCTTGTTCAGAAGTCTTTAACCATAGGTTAGTGCATTTTCCCTACGACTGACGTTCAGCTAACTAGCCTACAGTTCACCAAACTATGGTCGTCAGCCTGTGGCTACAGAGTTGCAATTGGTTAGCGCATGGTACTTATACATAACAGTGCGATTAATGCATTATGCCGAGATTGTGAGTTCCAGCATCAACTATAGCATAGATATTGGAGACCTGGCCCAGCTCAGCAGTGAAGAGGTCTTTGATCAGTGAGTCTGAACTGACTATATGGGGAGACAGAAATAATTTTGACGTGACATCACAGGAACAGGAGTCATTTGTGGCGAGTGTACTGCTGAACTTCATAGTCATTTACAGCACAGAAGGAGTCCATTCGGTCCATGCCAGCTGTGCGTGGAACTATGCAGTCAGGCTCCTACCCTGTAGCCCTGCAAGTCTATTTCTCACATCTTATCTTGAAGCCATTGATCGTTTCTGCTTCCACACTCTTGTGGGCAGCAAATTCCAGGTCATTAACATTTCCTATGCTAAAAATAAAGCAGATCCTTATACTCCCCCTGCATCTTCTTTTCCCCAGCACTTGCAATCTTTGTCCCCCAGTCCTTGTACTATTTGTTAATTGGAACAGTTTTCCTTGCCTAACTTATCTAAGTCTGGTACACTTCTATTAAATCTCCCCTCAATCTCTTTTGTTCTAAGGAGAACAAACCAACCTAACCTTTTAACTAAAATCTTCTATCCCTGGAACCATTCTGATAAGTCTCCTCTGCACCCTCTTAGGGGCCCTCACATTCTTCCTGAGAAGTGGTGACCAGAACTAGACGCAGCACTCCAGTTGGGGCCAATCCAGAGCTTTATAGAAGTTCACCGTAATTGTAGTCAGTACTTCTATTTATGAAGCCCAAGAGTCCATATACTTTACTCACCACTCTCTCAATATGTCTTGCCACCTTCAAAGATCTATGTACCTGCACCCCTAGGTCTCTCTGTTCCTGCACACTCTTTAGAACGTCTATATTACCACTCCCTAATCCTTCTGACAAAATTCATTACCTCACACTTGTCAGTATTAAATTCCATCTGCCAATTGCCTGTCCATTCTGCTAGCCTATCGATGTCCTTTTGCAGGCTGTTCATATCACGCTCACTGTTGGCTGCAGCTCCAGGTTTAGGGTCATCAGCAAATGTTGATATTCTACACTGCATTCCAAAATTAAAGTCATTTATGTAAAGAAAAAGAAAAAGAAAAAAACAGTGGTCCCTGCACTGACCCTTGTGGAACACCACTGTCTACCATCCTCCAGTCTGAAAAACAACTATTTCCTATGACGCGCTGTTTTCAGTCCTTATGCCAATATTTTATCCTATTGAACACTGACCCTCCTATTCATTGAACCCCAATTTTGTTAACAAGCCTTTTATGTGGTACCTTATCAAACGTTTTCTTAAAAACTGTATAAACAACATTTAACGCACTCCCTTTATCAAATTTCTCTGTTACTTCATCAAAAAATTCAATGAAATTAGTCATGCATGATTGGCCTTTTGCAAATCCATGCTGCCTATCCCTAACTAATTTGAACCTTTCTCTGTGTAAATTGATATTTTCCCTGACTATTGTTTCGAAAATATTACCCACCACTGATTTTGAACTCACTGGCCTGTAGTTTACTGTCCTTATGCATTTTTTGAATCAGACATATCTCTCTGACTCTGCCTTTGATCTGAATTCGGACTTTCTCTTGCACAAGTTTCTGGCATGACTTGTGTTTGAGTAACTATTGATTCTCAACTCGTAACCAAACTATCTGATTCATGAGACTCATTTGATTCGTTCCAACGTCCTTCTTCTTTGTGAACCTCTGAAGGTAAAACATGATCTATATGTACAAACCTAACCTTTCCACTACAAAACTTCTTGCCCAAATATATGCGAGGACCACATCTTCCACCACTCTTTCTGGTAGTCACTTCAACAACTTGAACTGATGCTTCACTCTAACCTTGTGGTGCAACTTCAGACTTCTTTCACCCACTCTACTCCTCGCATGACTCTCTTTCTGTCTTGATCGTTTCTCTTCTACTGATAGTGCTAAGTGTGGTTTCAGCAATGAAAAGCTCGTTCTGGGCTGTCGCCCGAGAAACAATTCAGCTGACGTTCTGCTGGTAGCAGTGTGATAGGTGTTATGCTAGGCAAACAGGAAGTTCGGTGTGTGTGATCCAATGATAACTGACTTTTGTTAAGATTGGTATCTAGCATTTGCTTTACAAGGGCTTGCTTAACAATCTGCACTGTGCGCTCTGCTGCTTCTTTGGAAGAAGGATGATACAGTGGAACTCCAGTGTGTTTTACACCATTTGTTCTCATGAATTGTGAAAAGTCTTCTGAATAAAACTGAGGTCTGTTTTCAGACACAGATTCCTCTGCGAACCCCTAAGCAGCAAACAAACTACACAAAATATCTGGTGTTTTGCCAGTTGTTGCTCGATTCATCAGAAACCCCTCAATCCACTTCGAATGTCTCTTTCTCAATGAATATCTGTTGTTCTTCTTATTCTGTGAAATCTATGTGCAGCATCTGCCACACTCTAGCTGGCCATTCCCATGACTGCAAACATACTGATGGCTGCTTCCTTTCTACTGCTTGACATGCTCCAGACTGTTTCACTATGTTTTCAATGCCTTATCTAACCGTGGCCACCAAAGATAGCTCCTCACTAGAATCGTTTTCAAACATATCCCTAAGTGTTGATCATCAAGATCACATAGCAACTGCAATATGTACTTTTAGGGATTACAACTCTAGCTCCCCACTTGACACAACTTTTATCAACTGACAACTCATTTTTGCTATAAAAAAATGGCCTGAATTCTAAATCCAGTATCTGTGTATCCCACCCATTTGTCATATAGTTGCACATCCTTACCAATGCGGGACCCTACGAGTTGTTCTGCCAATGTCATCTGCTGTGACTGGAAACTCGTCAATGTACGAAAAGAAAAATACATCTTCCCTGTTGGGCTGTATTTCTGATGTAGACAGTAATCTAGACATCGTATCAGCATTAGAATGATCTTCCACTCATCTGTATTTAAGGTCGTACTTATAAGAAGACAAAATCAAAGCCCATCTCTGCACTGGGGCTGCAGCTAAAGTGATAACTGGACACTTTGGATTCACAATCGCCCTCAGTGGCATATGGGCAGTTACAATCGTGAAACTTCGACCAGGCACGTACTTATGAAATCTTCTAACTCCAAAAATAAAGAACAATGCTTCACAATCTATATGAGAGCAATTTCAGTCACTGGCACTGAGGGTGTGAGAGGCAAATGCAATTGGTCTCTCCTCATCACAATACAGCACGAGGGACCAGGGCACCTACTCCATACGGAGAGACATCACAAGCTATTTTAAACTCTTTGACCGGATCGTAATGTACAAGCATAGTACCTTTTAGAAGTTGACTTTTACACAATTTGAATGCCTTGTTGCACTCCTTCGTCCAATTCCATGTAACACCCTTTCTCAGGAGTTCATTCGATGGATGCAATGATGTTGCCATATTTGGTATGAATTCACTGCAGTAATTCTCAAGGCCCCAAAACGATGTGAGCTCAGAGATGTTCTGAGGGTGTGGTACATTTCTAATCGCTTGAATCTTACTCTGGATAGGGATGTAATCTATTCTTGTCTACCTTGTGACCCAAGTACTCTGCAGAGTTTTGAAATATTTCACATTTGTACTCCTTCATCCGAACTCCATGCTTTTCCAAACGTTGGACCAACTCTTTCAGTCTGTCATCGTGGGTCTGCCTGTTTGAAGGTAGAATATGTTTGTCATCCAAATAACACACTTTTCCCTCCATTCCTTACAAAATTTGGTTCCTCGCCCCTTGTAAAATTATGGGGACTGAAGAAACACCGAATGGCAGTCTATGAAACTGAAATAGACCCATTTGTGTATTGATAGTCATGTATGCCATAGACTCAACGTCTAACTCAAGCTGCAGATAGGCATTTGTCAGATCGAACTTTGAAAAAAGTGACCTCCTGTCAACATTGTGAACAGATCCTCCATGCTTATCAAGGTATTAGGGGGATTACATTCCAGTACCTGTTTTATGGCTACTTTCTAATCAGCACATACTCTTACACTACCATCTGACTTTGGTGATGCCATTCTGGGAGTAGCCCAATTACTCTGCTGTACCTTAGAGATAATGTTATCAGTCTCAAGTCATTTAAGTTCTTGCTCTATTTTCTCTCTTAAAGCATAGGGTACTGAATGCGACCTACAATGCACTGGCCTTGTGTTCCTCTGAAATTGTACATTAGTCTTGCATCCTTGAATCGATTTGCCAGTTTCACTGAACACCTTAGGGTACTTGTCAAGCACATTGTCTTGTGATATGAATTTTACTTCAATACGAACATTTGACCAAAGTGCTGCTAACCAGTTTCTTCATAACAAGGATGGTTTTTCACCTTTCCCCACAATGATGGTCAATTTCACGCAATGCTCATTGTATGTGACCAGACTGACAAACTTCCAATTTGGAAATATTCTCTCCTCCATAACGGTGCAACTCGAATCACGATTTTTCCAGCTGTTGTTGACTCAATCTTTCACGATACAGTAAGTCTGAAATTACGATAACTGGTGCACCCATGTTGACCTCCAATTTTTTTTTATTCATTTGTGGGATGTGGACATTGCTAGCAAGGCCAGCATTTATTTCCCAACCCTAATTGCCCATGAGAAACTATTAGTGAACTGCCTTTTTGAACCGCTGCAGTTCTTGGGATGTAAGTACACCTACAGTGCTGTTAGGAAGGGAGTTCTAGGGTTTTTACCCAGCGACGGTGAAGGAATGACAATATAGTTCCAAGTCAGGATGATGTGCGGCTTGGAGCGAACTTGCAGGTTGTGTTGTTCCTATGCAAGTGCAGCCCTTGTCCTTCTCGGTGTTCGAGGTCGCGGGTTTGGAAACTGCTGTCGAAGGGACCTTGCTGAGTTGCTGCAGTTTACCTGAATTCCATTCAAAACGACTTGGAAATCCCTGTGCTTCTGATTATATGGATCTCAGATGACCCCTCAACAACCTGCTGCTATTCGACAACGGTATGCAGCAACTGACGTTTGCTTTTGCCATTGTTTTCTCCGTTAACCCTTGTCAAAATGACCCATCTTGCAGCAGCTGTAGCACTCAACTATCACAAACAGAAAATTCTGTGCCCAGTGTTGGCCTCAGCACCGGTAACAGGATTTTGTTGTACCACTGCTTCTACCCTGATGGCCTCCTCCTGTTTTCCTACTAGTAGCACCCATATGACCACTACCAGCTGCCCTCATTGGTACCTTCTGCTTAATTATCTGCAGCTTACTTACTTCAGCAGATAACTGACAGTTGTAAACTCACACTTCTCTCGAGTCATATTCAGCCATGTCCATGGACAATGCTGTTTGACAAGCTATGTCAACTTGTCAAAAGTCAGCTTTGGCAATATCATCAACTTACTGTGAATGCTGAACCTTTTAAGCTGCAAACAAATGTCACAGAACACTCGCTCTTGAAATTCTCCAAAGTTACAATGAAATGACAGCTTTTTCAAGGCCACAATAAACTCCTCAATGTTTCAACGTGGTGCGTCGTGATCTCATCTTGAAACCAGATTTTCGTCAATATCCAAAAGAAATTAACTTATAAACCAGACTGACCAACGATGGAAAACATGTCAATAGTTAACACAATCCAATGATGCTCATGTTCAGATTCATAACAGTCAGTTCTTTGGTAAAGTGAATGAATTTATATTGATGAGATTTGGAAGAAGATGTTACTTCTATCTATACCTTTCTTGATAATAATTATGAAACTTTCTGTTGCCAGAATTCCGTTCATGTCACTTCTTCCTCTATTGAATAAGAAAAGAGGAGTTTGACAATGAGCAGACCTGCACAGTGCTTGATATTTCTAAGCTCATCCTTTATATGTAGTAGTTACTCTTCCTTTGGTCGGTGTCAGCTTCAGCTCTGTGGTTAGTTTGAAACATCAATTTCATCAGAACCTCAAATCTGACTCAGTGCCAGCACGTACTGAGAAATTTGTTGTCATTTTCAATCTACCTCGTTTGTACTGAAATAAATTGCAATCGTTATTTTAAATTAGCAGTCGGTGATGTTTAGAAATAATCTTTAAATGATGTCAGTGTGGTTTAATTCGCTGAGTGCGGTGACTGCATATTTACCATCACAAAATTGATTTTTTTTAGTTGTGTAGCTTCATATTAAAATGTTACAGAGGAAAATAGCACGTTAAAAGGATACGAGATGAGATTGCCTCTTTCCGAATTTCTTGAGTGAGGAAAACTTCGCAACCAAGTGCCCACGTGGTACAAAGAGGAGGACGATTGAAATTTTAAGTGTGTAACATTTAAACAGACTGAGTAGTTGTGTTCGAGTGGTTACGAGACTGGACACTTTGAGAAAATGAATTAATAAATGAAAATAGAGCAAACTGACAATCCTCAGGCACTTTATGAGGAGGTCGTACTGCAGTGATAATGTCATTAGATAATAATTTAGTGGCCCAGGCTAATGTCCTGAGGACATGGTTTCAAATCCCACCATGCAGCTGGTGGAAATAAAATTTCATTAATAAAATTCCAGAATTGAAAGATCATCTAAGTAACGGCGTCACAAAACTATCACTGATTGTTTCAAAGCCAGATCTGGTTCACTAATGTCCTATAAAGAAGGAAATCTGCCATCCTTACCTGGTTAGGCCTACAGCAATGTGGTTGACTCTTAACTGCCTGCTGAAATGGCCTAGCAATCCACTCAGTTGTCAACAGTTATTAGAGATGGGCAACAAATGCTGGTCGTGCCAGCAACGCCCAAACCCATGGAAAAATTAATAGCAAATAGTGTATTTTCCTCTGCTCTTAGCTCTCACAATGAATTAGAGAATGGGGAGGTTGTAATAGCCAGGAAAACCTGAACAGGTTGAAGCCCTTTTCTGAAGTAAAGAGAAAGCTGGGAGATGACCTGATGTAATTTGGGATGCTTTGTCCCTGTTTTTGTTTCAGATTCGAGACAATATTTATTCACTCAACTTCAGGTTTACATCTGCTGAGCCTGGATTAAATAAACAATGAGATTTTTAGGGATATGGAAAGAAAGAATCCATACTGAAATGCAATTCCTTTGGCTGTATTTGACCTCTGCTGAACTCTGCCTCCCTGGTCATTGGATTACAGCAGCCTCTGCACTTCAACAGTACTTCATTGTCTGTAAAGCGGTATGTGATGTCTTGTGGTCATGAAAGGTGTTTTGGGGAAAATGATAGAATGTATTCCAAAAGATGTTAAAAATGGACACTTGGATCATAATGATCTGATTGGGCATAGTCAACATGGAATTATGAATGGCCTTTATCGCCAAAGGATTTTAGTACAGGAGTAGTAAAGTCTTGCTTCAATTGTATAGAACCCTGGTTAGACTGCACTTGGAGTACTGTGTGCAGTTTTTGTCCTCTTGCCTTCGGAAGGGTATTGTTGTCATAAAGAAAGTGCAAGGACGCTTCACCAGACTTGTTCCCAGGATAGCGGAGCCGTTCTATAAAGAGAGATTGTGGAAACTGGGCCTGTATTCTCTCGAGTTTCAAGGAATGAGAGATGATCTTATTGAAACCTACAAAATACCTAAATGGATAGACATGGTAGATGCAGCTCAGATTTTTCCCCTTGGTTGGGGAGTCTAGAACCAAAGGACACAATTTCAAAATAAGGGAGAAGCCTCTAAAGACAGAAATGAGGAGAAATTCGCCACTTAGAGGGTTGGAATCTGTGGAATTCTCTACCACAGAGGGCTATGGAATATCAGTCATTGAGTATGTTTAAAGCAGATGTTGACAGATTTCTAAATACATATGACAGAAGGGGGTGTGAGGATAGTGTGGGAAGAAGGCATTGAAGTGAATGATCAGCCATGATCATATGACTGGCTGGGCAGGCTCGATGGGTTGAATGGCCGACTCCTGTTGCTATGTTTAAATGTAGTCATTTCTTCTTCTTTTACTTTCTATCTCCCTTTATCGATGAAGTAAGATTTGTGAAGTGTATCTGTTCCTTTCAGCATCTACTCCAGTCTCTATCTGTCTCTTTGTCTTTCTCTATCTCTCCTTTTTTCCTATTTTTCTCTATCTTTTCCTCTCCTTCGTCACTGCCTGGAATAAAACTCCTCCCTTTGGGGCTGGTGGATGAGCCCATGTCTGGTAACAGTGCGATTTCTGGTCCAATGTTTCTGTAGAGAATGCACAACTGTGGGTTTTGTATTAGTTCAGTGGTTAGTGTCCCTACTGATGACATGGGGGATGAGATTTAATTCCCACATGGGGAGGTTGCATATTTTCAAGACATCAAAATGTTTTATGGTGCAGTTTCCTCTTCAAATACAGTACGGAAAATTAAAAGAGTAAAAATGCAAGAGGGATGTTCTCATTCAGAATTTTCTTGAGCAGAGACTGTTTCATCATGAGGTACCCTCATGTTATACAGCGAGAGATAATTGTAATTTTAATTTACTTTAATGCTGAATTGCTTTTGTGCAGCAACCTCATTAATGTACATCATATCTGCATCAAAACAGTGCTTATAAATGTGGAAATTAAATTCCATATTTATGTATATTTCTGAAGATTCTGAAGTGCATAAAGTATAGATGGAGAAAAATTCTTAAAGTGTAATCAGGAGAATTTTGAGCCAGTGCATAGCAAACCCAAAAAGAGAAGGGGCAGTTCTGGCCATAGTTTTAGGGGAAATCCTAAGGAGGATGAAGTGTTATCAGTAGGAGAGCATTTTAGCAGCAGTGATCATATTTTAGTTAGATTTAGCTAGAAAAGGATAAAGATAAACCAAGACTTAAAATTTTAAAATGGGAGATGGTCAATTTTACAAATCAGTTATTTGATTGATTAACAGTAGATTGGAAATAACTACTTGAAGATAAATCAGTGTCAGAGCAATGGGAGGGATTCAAGGAGGAGCTAAGAGGGATCAGAACAAATATGTTCCCACTGAGAAAAAGGTGGGACTCCCAAAGTTAGGCTTCCCCCGATGTCAGAACACCACAGGGAAAAGCCGAACAATCACAAATACATCCTTCAGCTGTTATCCCTTGCTTCCTGCCACTGAGACAGTTTTGGATCCAACTTGTCTGGACCCTTAGTTTGCTGACTAGTTTTCCATGTAGGATCTTTATAAAAGCCTTGCTAAAATCTATGTCGACGAAATGAAATGCGCCACCGTCATTGAAGCTCAAAGATGCTACCAGACCTGCTGAGCTTTATTTGCTTTTATTCAGCAAACATTTGTTTGTGACAGGTCAAACAGCAGCAAGAATGTTTCATTCCCTAATTGTGTATATAACCAGGTGTGCGGTTGAGAAAGCACCGAATTCACACCACTAGAGCACCAGAGAATCTGGAAGTTAGCTGGTCCACGCTGTTTTTAATATTTCTTCATTTCAGGCCACTTTTTCCACATACTAGTTTCTCGTTAAAAAAAAAATCAAGTGTTTATCTAGAACACAAAAGACTTGTACAGGCAATGACAGTACTGAGTGTGTTGGCATGAGCTTAAAACTGCAGACATAGTAATTTCAATTTCCAAGATGCAGCAACTTAATTAATGCGACTCCTGTGAAAAATGCAAGGCAACACATTGCCGTCATACATGAATAGAAACAACCGAGACACATCAAATTCAGCCAGTTTCTTGTGGGATCTCCTACTGCTTCTGTCACTGCTTTTCCTCCAGCTCCCTCTGCTCCTCCAGCTCCCAAGTGAATTAGCTACTTGATTTTATCACACCGAATTCATGAAACCCAGCTTTCCCTGGAAAACAGGGAGTCTGAATGAAAGACACAGGTCATTGAAAAGTGATAGATTTTGCAGACAAGTGGATAGATAAGCACCAGGATGTCAACTTCCTGCATCTTCCAGGTACTGAATACAGGAATGTGTAAGATTTGTTCCCATTGATAATTATCCCCAGTCACACACTCCTTTCAATCTTTTACACGTTGCTCAGCTTTGAAAATGTGCATAATTTCTCACTGGTTTTCAATGTGAAGAAAGAAGAACTATGAGAAGCAAATGTTGTTCAGCAGTTGTATGCAAACAGATACAGAACAGGCTGATGATAACAGTGAATGTTCTGATGAGCTGCATTTCAGTGAAGGGGTTAGCACCATTTAAAATATCATTCAGCAGGTTTGGTTCCAAATCTGGTGATAGAAATGACAAGAAAACCTCTCGCTGAATTTCCTCAGTGATATGAGCTCAAAAGACCAGGAAACAAGGTAAGAGTGTATTTGGATGTGATGGGTCATAAGATGGCAGAATGTCTGTGAAGGCAGCAGCTGTGGTGTTGTGGAACATACAATTATGGAAAGGTACAGCACAGAAGGAGGCCATTCGACTCTCCATAATTATTTGACAGAGCAATTGTGATTGGTTGATCAGCAGTGTTATTTGTGCCAGTTTGAACAGCACACAGGATAAGCTAACACCCACATTTTCCTTCCACCATCATCCCTTTATTCAGTATACCACTCTGTGCTGTAACTTATCGTAGTGCATTACGTGGTTTCTTTCACTCTCTTCGTTCTGTCTCTGTAATTGTTATCAACCTGTTATTTCTCTAACTGATGCAGCTCTGATGAATAATCAGTGATTTGGGGCTTCAATTATGTTTTTCTGTCCACAGTTACCTTCAGATGTCTTAAGAATTTACTGCTTTCCTTTAACAAGTCATGTCTGTGAGAACTTCCATAACCACCAGAATTATTATTTGCTCATTAGGAATCGAACATAAGCCATGGCAGCAATTGCTTTGAATGCTAATCACTCGATCTCAAGTGAAGCTCGGCAGTGCTCCTTCAGGTTAGTTTATTCCCCATTTCTTCACTGCCAGCGAGAAATTTCGATGATTCTATGAAGATTCGAGTTCTGCCGCAGTCATTTTACATAGAGAAATCTGGTTCAAATTAATGAAACCAAACGACATTCCCACTCATTCATTGAAGCTGCCATTTCGTTCAAAACATTGCAAGGATCTTTATTTAAACACTTTTTTTTCTGGCTGTTTTCAGTGATTATTGCTCACCCATTTTTTCTTTAGTTTAGTTTCTAATAAATTAACAATATCCATTTGATACCAATAAATGTGAGCATTTCCAATTTGCAAAATGAGTTTTGCATCGATCAAAGCAGCAGATTACAGCAGATGTCTGTTTGGTGAACAAGTCTGTGTTCTCTCCAGGCAGCCAACTGAAGAAAATTAATGCAAATTCTCTGTGAGATGGACTTTAACCTTCAAGGAGAAACGCCATTTGATTTTAGATCCAATGCCTTAACCACTCGGCCATCACACCTCAGCAATGGGATGGCTCTGTAATTAAAACGTCATTACAAAGCATTAGAGAATTGTTTTGGCACATGTTCTGTGGAACACTGTCTTTGACCCTTGAGTTGTGTTGCATCTCCCAGTTGATGTGAAAATTAACATGATGGAATCAGTGAATTTTACAGCACAGAAGGAAGCCTCTCGACCTGCCGAGCCTGTGCCAGCTCTTTGAAAGAACTGCCAGTTTAATCCCACAGTACAACTTTTCCCCATCACCTTGGAAATTAATCCACCTCCCATTTTGCTGTTCTCTGCTTTATGTCCCCGAGAAGAGCATTTATCCACGCTGACACTGGCCATTTAATTCCATCCACTTTAGTTTTTCCAACAATTCGATTATGTGGTATCTCACCAGATGCCTTTTTGAAGTCCATGTGCACAACATCTACCACACTGCCGCTACACTTATGGACTTTCTCCGTTACTTCACCAAAGAACACATCTCATAAGAAAAGCACCAACTGTCATGAAAGCAAAACCCAGTTCCTCAGTTCACATCCCTTGCCTCAGAAATTCCACAAAGAAATATTGTCAACAACCCGCTGCTGTCCTTCCAAAGGCCAGCCCTGCTTTTGTAGCACGTGTCTGCTGAGCGCTCACTCAGACCTAAATGTATGGACTGAGTTCAAGTTCCAAATGAACATTGGTGTGAATAGAACATGTGCATCCTAGAAGCAGTGGTGGTAACTGAGCAATGTTCAAGGCTTTAAGAACATGAAAGTGAATATTACCACCGGCCAAGCCACAGTGACATGAAATAAAAGCAAGTCAGTATTAAGAATGGAAGGAATAATCTGACAGAAGAGACGGGTTGAATATTGGAACGTGAAGCACAGTCATGTGTAAGTGCAGACAATTGGTTTTCTCCATTCAGAAGAAAAACATTTTCAAGGAGTAAAGATTGGTTATTTGCTGCATTCCATTATCAAATGCAGCAGCCAGTTTAAGGCATAAAGCAAGCTCTGTCTTGATTTGGTTTGAATCAGTGTTGTTATGACCACAACACAGAGTATTCACCATTATACAGTCACAGTCCCATTAAATCAGCTGTGATCGTCTTGCACAGATCAGAGCAATGACTGTTAAAGAAAGAACTTTTTTGGGAAGAGGACTTGTCCTGACATGCAGAATAATTCCAACATCTGTTGCTTTCACTTTGAACTTTCCATCTTAACAGCTTTTCTAATAATACAATGAGAAGCATAAACAGCCTTGGGGTCAGAAACCCCATTGCTCTTAGAACGCAACATAAATTCACATGACCACGATAATGGAGCTTAAATTCTGGCATTGATGACTGGTAATAGAAAGCAAGCTTTCTTGTTGTGCGCCCTCTGAGAGCAGGTCAGCAGGTGGGAATGACGCGGCGAGTACCCCATCTCCTGACACCCCAAACCCTGTCCACCATCCACAAGGCACAAGTCAGAAGTGTGATGGAATACTCTTCAATTACCTGAATGTTGTTGGAACCACACTCACCCAGGAAGCTCGACACCGTTCAAGACAAAGCAGCCCGCTTTTTTGGCATTCCATTCACCCCTTCAACATTCACTCCCTTCAGCACCACACAGTGGCAGCAGTGTGTACCATCTGCAAGATGCACTGCAGCAGCTCACCATGCCTCATCGATAGAGCTGTCCAAACCCATGACCTTCTCCACCTAGAAGGGCAAGGACAGCAGATGTGTGAGAATATCACCATCTGCAAGTTGCCCTCCAAGCGACATACCATCCTGACGTGAAAATATATCACCGTTCCTTTACTGTTACTGTATCAAAATCCTGGAACTCTCCCCATAACAGCACAGTGGCTGCACAGAAACCACATGGACTGCAGCAGTTCGAGAAGGCAGCGCGTTACCACTTTCTCGAGGGCATTTAGGGATGGACGTTCCAACATTGCCCACAACCCATGGAATGCATTCTACAAGTCAGAAATGAATCACAGATCGCAAAATTAGTGGTATTTCTTATTTCTCTCTGTCTTTCCTTAGAACTCCGTCACTCTCGGTCTAGATCTTTGTGTGTTCAATCTATGTGTGTCAATGTGGTTCACAGTTTGGAGTTTTGCAGCAGCCATGTTTGCTGTTCCTTCCTCCTGTCCCTCCTTGATTCTTTCTGCCTATGTGTTACTGAGGCTACGTTTTGGGTGGGTCATATCGAGCTAGTCTTCATCACCACGCAGGTTTCTGCACTTACTCTACTTCCAGTCCATTGTCTGATGGCCTTCCTGTTTGCAGATGCTTTGTATTTTGCCGCTATGTGCCCAGACTCTCCACATAACTGAATTTCCTCATCTCTGCACAGAATGTAAAGCGAAGGATTGCGAGGATGTTTTGGAAAATATTGCTGCTTGGGAGCAGGAGAAATAAAATGGAACCTAAAAAGAAAATCAGGTCTCCAGCTTTGTGTATCTTCAGAAATGCTTTGTGAAATGGAATCAGAGACAAAATGAAGGACGAGCTGCCCAACTGACCAGAGGCGGTCTAGGCACCTTTCCCTTCTATAAGATGCTGGAACATTGACACTCATACATACAGACATAAGAATTAGGAGCAGAACCAGGCCATTAGGCCCCTCTTGCCATCCAATAAGATTATGGTGATTGGTTTCTGTCTGGAATTTCACACTACCGTCCACCCCTGATAAGCTTTGATTCCCTGGCCTAACAAGAATCTATGAACCCTCTCCTTAAAATTATTCAATGACTCTGCCTCCACCACTTTCTGAGGCAGAGTTCTAAAGTCGCACAACCCTCTGAGAGAACAAAATTCTCCTCACTTCTGTCCTAAAAGGGCGACCCCTAATTTTAAAACGGTGTCCCCTAGTTCTTGACTGACGCACAAGTGGAAACATTCTTTCCCCATCCACCTTGCCAAAACCTTTCAGGATCTTATATACTTCAATCAAGTCTCCCTTTACTCTTCTAAACTCCAGTAAAAACAAGCCCATTCACGCTCATTCCGGGTATCAATCTGGTAAACCACTTTGGAACCACCACCAACGCATTCACATCCTTCCTTAAATAAGGAGACCAAAACTGCACACAGTATTCGAGATGTGGTCTCACCAATGTCCTGTACAACTGAAGCATGACATCCTTACTTTTATTTTCAATTGTCTCGTAATAAACTATAGCATTCCATTGGTAGTTGCTGTACCTGTAAATTAACTTTTTGTGACTCGTACACTAGAACACATAGATCCCTCTGTACTTCGGAATTCTGCAGTTGTTCTCCATTTAAGTAATACTATGTTTTTTTATTCTTCCTGCCAAAGTGAACAAGTTCACAATTTACACTGCATTACACTGCCCCACATTACACTGCATCTGCCAGATTTTTCACACTCAAATATCCTATCTATATGGGTCTGCAACCTTTTTATGTCCTCTTCACAACATATGTTCCTGCCTATCTTTGTGTCATCTGTAAATTTAGCTACCATTCCATCGCACCCCTGATCTAAGTCATTGATACAAATTGTAAAAAGTTGAAGATCCAGCACAGACCCCTACAGGACTCCATTCATCTCATTCTACCAATCAGCTAAAGACCCATTTATGCATACTCTCTGTTTCCTGCTAGCCAGGCAATCTTCTATCCATGCTAATATGTTATCCCCTACACCACGAGCTCCTACTTTGCACAATAACCTTTTATGTGGCATCTTGTCAAATGCCTTCTGGAAATCCAGGTACAGTGCGTCAACGGTGTCCCCTTTATCCACGGCACATGTTACTCCTTCAAAGAACTCCAATGAGTTGGTTAAAAATGATCTCCCTTTCGCAAAACCATGCTGACGATTACCAAGTGTCTTGAGCTTTTCTCAGTCCCTAGCTATAGCCACCTTAATGAGCCTCCTCACCTTCGCTACGACAGCCATCAAGCTAACAAGCAAAATATTCGTTGAATTCATCAGCCATTTCCTTATTATCTACTATTAACTCCCCATTCTCACTCTCCAGAGGACCAACACTCACTTTACTTACTCATTTCCTTTTAAAATACCTGCAGAAGCAGTTGCTATCCGGTTTTACATGTCTAGCTATCTTTCTCGTATATTCTAACTTCTTTCTCCCGAATAAATATTTAGCCATTCTCTGCTGTTCTTCATATTCTGACCCATCATCTGACGTACCACCCATCTTTGCGAAATTATATGCTTTTTTAAAAGTTTGATGCTTTATTTGACTTCTTTAGCTAATTACAGATGGTGGGTCCTCCCCTTAGAATGTTTCTTCATAGTAGGAATATGCTTATTCTGAGTATTCTGAACTATCCCCTTGAATGTCTGCCACTGCTTCTTTATTGATCTATCTTCTAGCCGAGTAATCAAGTTCACTTCTGCTAGCTCAGCTTTCATGCCCACATAGTTGTCCTTGTTTAAGTATAAAATACTAGTCTTACACTCACTCTTCTCTCTTTTAAAATTCAATCATATTATGGTTACTGCTACCGAGAGGTGCTTTTACTCTAATGTCCTTCATTAATCCTGTCACATTACACAATATCAAATCTAATATAAGCTGCTCTCTGGGTAGTTCCAGAACGCGCTGCTCCAAGAAAATGTCTCGAAAGCATTGTATGAACTCCTCATCCAGGCTTCTATTGCCAATCCGATTTTTTTTCCAGTTTGTATGTATATTAAAATCACCCCTGATTACTGTCATACTTTTGTCACAAGCACCCAATATTTCTTCGAGTATACTTTGTCCTACATTATGGTTGCTGTTAAGGAGCCTGTAGACCACTCCCACTAATTACTTATTTCCCTTACTATTCCTCATCTCCACCCAACCGATTCTACAACCTGATCTCCTGAACCAAGCTCATCTCTAACTATTGCACCAATTCAATCCTTGCTTAACACTGCCACTCCTCCACCTTTACTGAGCCTCCTATTCTTCTTGAATGTCATATACCCCTCAATATAAAGACCCAAAACTTGTTATCCTGCAGCCACATCTCCATATTGACTATCAGATCGTATTTATTTACTTCAATGAGCACAATCAGTTTGTTTACTTTGTTATGAATTCTACTTGCATTCAGATACAGAGCCTTTATTTGTGTCCTTTTGTTAACTTTGTAACATCTGGTCTTGACTGCTGGTGTGTAATAAGGTTTTTCTCTCTCTGTCCCTTCCTGTCATTCTCTGACCTTCATTTCCTATATTGCTATTCTGCTGTCCTGCCTTGACTCTACCCCTTGGTTTGCTATGTCTACCCAGTCTTGATCCCTCACCCCCTTATTTAGTTTAAAGCCCTCGCTACTTCTCTAGCTATCCCGTTTCCTGGAACACTGGTCCTAGTATGGTTCAGGTGCAGCCTGCCCCAACGATATTGCCCCCACTTTTCCCAGTACAGGTACCAGTGCCTACAGACCAAAACCAGCTTGTCCCACACCAGTCTTTGGGTCATGCATTCTTTTCACTAATCTTATGTACCCTCTGCCATTTAACACGTGGCTCAGGCAATAGAATCATAGAAGGTTTAAGGCACAGAAAGGGGCCACTTAGCCGCTCGTGTCTGCTCCTGCAGAGAAACGATCCACCTATTTTCAAATCAGCTTCCAGCATTTGGTCCATCGCCTTGCAGATTATGGCACTGGAGGTGCATATACAGACTCCTTTTGAATATTTTGAGGTTTCTGCCTCAACTACCCTTTCAGGCAATGAGCTCCAGACTCCCAACACCCTCGGGGTGAAAAAGATTTTCCTCAACTACCCTCTAATTTCTCTCCCAATCACTTTAAATCTATGCCCCCTCGTCACTGACCTCTCTGCTATGGTGAATGGAACCTTCAGCTCCATTCTATCCAGGCCACTCACACGTCAGAGCTTAGATCTGATCCGTTGGTTATGAGATCGCTTAGCTCTGTCTATTGCATGCTGCTTACGCAGTTTGGCATGCAGATAGTCCTGTGTTGTCGCTTCACCAGGTTGACACCTCATTTTGAGGTATGCCTGGTGCTGCTCCTGGCATGCCCTCCTGCACTCTTCATTGAACCAGGGTTGGTCTCCTGGCTTGATGGTAATGGTAGAGTGGGGGATATGCCGGGCCCTGAGGTTACAGATTGTGGTTGAGTCCAATTCTGCTGCTGCTGATGGCCCACAGCGCCTCATGGATGCCCAGTTTTGCATTGCTAGATCTGTTCGAAATCTATCCCATTTAGCACGGTGGTAGTGCCACACAACACGAAGGAGAGTATCCTTAATGTGAAGGCAGCACTTTGTCTCCACAAGGACTGTGCAGTGGTCACTGCTGTCAATACAGTCATGGACAGAGGCATCTGCGGCAGGCAGAACAGTGCGGACGAGGTCAAGTATGCTCTCCCCACTTGTTGGTTCCCTCACCACCTGCCGCATACCCAGTCTAGAAGATATGTCCTTTAGGACTCGGCCAGTAGTGGTGCTGCAGAGCCACTCTTAGTGATGGATATTGAAGTCCCCCGCCCAGAGTACATTCTGTGCCCTTGCCACCCTCAGTACTTCTTCCAAATGCTGTTCAACTTGGAGGAGTACTGACTCATCAGCTGAGAGAGGGCGGTAGATGGTAATCAGCAGGAGGTTTCCTTGCCCATATTTGACCTGATGCCATGAGACTTCATGGGGTACAGAATCGATGTTGAGGACTCCCAGGACAACTCTCTCTGTATATCTCTGTGCCACCACCTCTGATGGCTCTGCCCTGCCGGTGGGGCAGGACATTTCTGAGAATGGTGAAGGTAGTGTCTGGGACATTGTCTGTAAGGTATGATTCCGTGAGTATGACTATCTCAGGCTGTTGCTAGACTAGTCTGTGGGACAGCTCTCCCAACTTTGGCACAAGCCCCCAGATGTTAGTAAAGAGGAATTTGCAGAGTCGACAGGGCCTGGTTTGCTATTGTCGTTGCTGGTGCCGAAGTCGATGCAGGGCGGTCCATCTGGTTTCATTCCTTTTTATTGAATTCGTAGCAGTTGGATTCAACTGAGTGGCTTGCTCGGCCATTTTGCTATGGGTCTAGATTCACATGTAGGCCAGACCAGGTAAAGACAGCAGATTTCCTTCCCTAAAGGGTATTAGTGAACCAGATTGGTTTTTACAACAATCGACAATGGTTTCATGGCCATTATTAGGCAAATTTTTAAAATAAATTCCAGATTTATTAATTGAATTCAAATTCCACCTTCTTCTGAGGTGGGACTCAAACCCATGTCCCCAGAGCAATGCCTTGGTGTCTGGGTTACTAATCCAGTGACAAGACCACTGCACCACCGCCTCCCCCTATCCTTTATAAAATCCCATGCCCAGAACTATACACAATACTCTATACAAAGTGTACTGTATATTGTTGCTGGAAGAGTAAAATAAAGAGTGCTGCTAAAGGCAGAGAGTGACTGCAGAGTTTCGAGGTGAGGAGCGTTCTGGGTGTTCTTATGTATGGGTCGCAGTGGGCTGGTGTGAAGGTGCAACAACTGGTAAGGAGGGCTGCTGCAGTGTTTTCCTTTATTGTAAGGTGAATTGAAAATGAATGTGGTGATGTTGCGCTTCGCTTGTACAGGATCTCCTTGTTTGAGGAGGGATGTGGATGCTTTGGAGGCTGTTCGGCGGGGCGGTGGGGGTGGGGGGGGGTGCGGTGGTTGCTGGTTGTTGGATTGATGGCTCTAGTGAGTGGATTGTCTTGTCCGGCGGGGTATGTGGTGATTGACAGACTGGGCTGTTTTTACTGGAGTTTGGAGGAGTGAGGGGAGACTAGTTTGGGGTTTGTGGGATCCTGGGCGGTCTTGGCAGGGTGGATGTGGAGGGGATGTTTCTTCTGGTGTGTGGGCCCGGAGCTGAGCAACACCGTTTGTAAGTTGTGGGTCACCCTTTTGGGACAGTGATGATGGGATTTCATTTCTCTCGTGGGATTATGCAGCTTTGGGGCTCTCTGCCTCGGAGGGTGCTGGAAGCGGGGTCATTGAGTATTTTTGGGGTAGAGGTAGATAGCTTCTTGTCGGGCAGGGGAGTCCGGGTTTGTCGGGGATCGATGGGCGTGTGGAGTTTGGAACATGAGCAGATCATCCATGATCTTATTTAATGGCAGAGCAGGCTAGAGGGGGCAAATGGCCTACTTCTGCTCCTAATTTGTATGTTCGTATGTACTCCACGTGAGGTCTAAACAGGACGTTGTGCAGCTGCAGTAAAACTTCCCTTTTATGCTACACCTACTGCTACCCCTTTATTTACCCTTCCTGAAAAACGATGATAAATTTGTTAAACTGGATTTCCTTTGCATAAAACCACGTTGACTTTGTCTGATCAAGCTATTATTTTCTCAGTGCTTATTGATACTTCCTTAAACACGGATTCCAGCATTTTCCCGATGCCTGTTGTTCAACTAACTGGCCTGTAGTATCCCATTTTCTTACATACGGCTTCAAACTTCTGTGGCACAATTAATCAGCGCATAGTACTGAAAGAACTATGCAGATAATTAGCAATCCTGAGTTTGTGAGTTCGACCTTCATCTGGAGCACAGTTTTTAGAGCCTGGGAGCAGTGTGAAGCAGTTCAGTTGCACATGGGGCTGTGATTGGTGAGGCTGAACCAAACATCAGGGAAGGAAATCGAAAAATGATTGTGAGGTAACATCACAGGATCAGGAGCAATTTGAAATAAGCACACTGCCACGCTTTTAATTTAATCTAAATTGATCAAGTAAGACATCATTCATTAATTAGCAGAAAAAAACAAAAACAATTATTTGTCATATAATTAAAATCAGTGCTCAATTAATCAATCAGATCAAGGGATTAACTGAACATTTAACAATAGAGGATAGTAAAACTAAAGAAGTCTGAATTTTTCACTGAATTAAAATCTAAGGTTTTTGGATAATAACACTTCAGTCAAAATATTTTGGTTAATCTCCCCTGTAAGATAAAATGATGCCGGCAGCGGTGAAGCATCTAATGGTGAGTAGGTCGTGAGGCTTTATTTATTAAAGTCGTAAGTTTAATAGTCTAATATATAGAGGCATGGCAGGGCGGCTCAGACCCGTGGCGTGCACATCCTGTTTCACTTTGGATCTCTGAGACGCTGCTCGTGTCCTGGACAGCCACATGTATAGGATGTGTCGTTCGCTGGAAGAGATCCAGCTCAGAGTTTCAGAGCTGGAGCAGCAGCTGGATTCACTGCAGCGCGTTCAAAAGAATGAGAGTTTGTGGATATTGCATTTATAGATGTGGGCACCACACCCCTCCACCCCCACCCCCACCACCCGCACCCCCCCCACCCCACCCCGCCCCAGCTTAAGGGTATGCAGGCAGAGAGGGGATGGGTGGCCGCCAAGCAGTAAAGAAGTACCAGGAAGATAGTTCTGGTGAGAGTGATGTTTCCTCTGGGGTGTGCAGCCAGAGCCTTGTTTATGGCACCACGGCTGGTTCAGCTGTACAGTGGACCAGGATGAAAATCGGAAACGTTATAATGATAGGGGTCTCGATAGGGTAAAATACAGGTTTTCAGCAGCTGCAGGTGTGAATCCAGGATGGTATGTTTCCTCCCTGGTTCCAGGGCCACTGAGCATCTGCAGAGCACTCTTGGGGTGGTGGGGAGTGGGGGCGGGGGGTGCGTAAAGAGCCAGCAGTCGTTGTCCATATCAGTACGAACCACACAGACTGAAAGAGGGATGAAATGCTGCAGGCACAGTTTAGGGAGTTGAGCGGGAAACTAGAAAGCAGGAACTCAAAGATAATTCTGCATTACTGCTAGTGTCACGTGCTATAGTGTAGTATAGAAATAGAAGGGCAGAGCACATGTCAGGAGAGATGGTGCAGGGGGAGCACTTTAGATTTCTGGACACTGGAACCTTTTAAGGGGAATATGGCACTTGATGGGTTGTGCTGAATAGAACCAGAACAATGTCCATTCTGGACGATTTGCCAATGCTATCGAGGATGGCTTTAAACTAACTTGGCAGAAGTGTGGGAACCAGGAGGTAATATTACAGAGGTAAACCAAGGTGTACAGAGAATTGGTAGATAAAGATAGCAATAGAGTAGGAAGCAGTAAAGTATGAGATGGTGCCAGAGTAAAAGAGAATGCAATACGATCTAAATTAGGTTTACTGTGTAAGCATGTGAATGCGTGGAGTGTGGTAAATAAGGTTGTTGAGCTCCAAGCGCAGATAACCATGTGGAAATATGATGTGGCGAAACGGAGACCTCACTCAAAATGGACAGAACTGGGTATCAAATATTTTTGGATACAAGGAGTGCAGAAAAGCTAGGAGAGGAAAGGAAGGAGGAGCGGTAGCAGTATTGATTATGGAGAATTTTTCAGTACTGGAGACTGAGGATGCCCGAGAGGGGAGAAGGAAAGAATGCATTTGATTATAGCTAAAGCAAAAAGGCAATGGAATCACATTTAGATTGCTGGGTGTATTCCAGAGGCCACGAACTATTCAGAAAGCTATCGAGGAGCAAATATGCAAGGAAATTACAATGATGCGCACAAAGTATAGAGTAGCTATAATGTGGGATTTAAAATATCCCAATCTAGACTGGGATATTAATAGTGTAAGGGGCAGAGAAAACACTCAACGGCTTTTGTTGCATCTGAGGTGTGAGAAACAGGTTAATCTTCCAAGTCGATTATCATTCATCTGAGCTGGAGAAGTCAGAGATGTAACAGGTTGTAAAAATGTACAGTGACAGAGCTAGGGGAGTGATAGAAAACAAGCAAAGAGCTGTGAAAAGATGCAAGACAGAGTGATATACTGACTAAAGAGATGCTGGTTCAAGGCAAGATATAAATGATAATGGGAACTGCTTTTTGTGCCTGCTCTTCAATCTGGCAGAAACATTGCTCCTGATCAACCATTCATAACTACTCTGTCAAATAAGCACGCTGGCCGAATGGCCTCTTTCTGTGCTGTACTTGTTTTATAATTGCATGTTTCTCAACACCACTGCGGCTGCCTTCACAGTCATTCTGCCATCTTAAACCATTACAGCCTTGTCTTATATCTTTGCCTTTTGACATCACGACACCAAGGAAATTCAGCGAGAAGTTTTCTTGTCATTTCTAGCAATAGATTTGGAACCAGACATGCTGAATGACATTTTAAATGATGCCAACCCATAACTGCAGCTCAGCTCATTAAAACATTCACTGTTATCATCGGCCTGTTAGGTATCTTCGTGTACTGGATCTGTTGAAAAACATTAGCTTCTTGTCGCTCTGCTTTCTTCCTGGAGAAGCAGAGGGAGCTGGAGGAAAAGCAGTGACTGAAGCACTTTTGGATCTGATGGTTGTGAAGGGCGTTATATAAATGCAAAGGTTTCTTTCTCTCTAAATCCATGCCTCCTGGACATTAATCTCTCTGATCATGGAAACAGCCCCTACTACCCATTCCATCCAGGTCCCTCGTAATTTTATACACCTCCATTAAATCTCCCCTCAGCTCCTTCTGTTCCAAGGAAAACAAATCCAGCCTTATACCATCTTTCCTCATAGCTCATCTGGATGTAAATGAGGTTCAAGATGAGTTTACGAGTTTTTCTCCCTGAATCGAATGACGCCGATTATTCTCATTGGAGTCCTTTTAGACGTGGATCCGATACCATTTGTCCCCCAGGAAATGGCCATTCTCATTCTGTGACCCTGAGCAGTTTTTTTTTTTGGGACAAAGTCTGCATTGGATCTTCCCACTTTTAAAGTATTATCATTCACTGTACATTAGGCTGTATCTACAAGCTTATGTTTTTTAATTCATTCATGGGATGTGGGCGTCGCTGGCTATGCCAGCATTTGTTGCCCATCCCTAATTTTCCTAGAAAAGGTGGTGGCGAGATGCATTCTTGAACTGCTTCAGTCCATGTGAGGTAGGTACAACCACAATCCTGTTAAGTAGGGAGTTCCAGGATTTTGACCCAGCGACATTGAAGGAACGGCGTTCCAAGTCAGGATGGTGTGTGACGTGGGGCGAAAGTTGCAGGTGGTGGTGTTCCCATGCATTTGCCTCCCTTGTCCTTCTAATTCGTCGAGATCACGGGTTTGGAAGGTGCTGTCTTAGGAGCCTTGGTGCTTTGCTGCAGTGCATCTTGTAGATGGTACACACTGCTGCCACTGTGCGTCGGTGATGGAGGGAGTGAATGTTTGAGGATGGGGTGCCAATCAAGCGGGCTGCTTTGCTCTGGTTGGTGTCTAGCTTCTTGAGTGTTGTTGAAGCTGCACCCATCCAGGCAAGTGGAGAGTGTTCCTTCATACTCTTGACTTGTGCCTCGTAGATGGTGGACAGGCTTTGGGAAATCAGGAGCTGAGCTACTCATCGCAGGATTTCTAGCCACTGACCTGCTCTTGTAGCCATGGTATTTGTATGGCTACTCCAGTTCAGTCTCTGGTCAATGGTCGCTCGTAGGATGTTGATAGTGGGGGATTCAGCGATGGTAATGCCATTGAATGTCAAGGGGAGATGGTTAGATTCTCTCTTGTTGGTTCTCTCTCACCTGTACACTAATTTGGAGGGCAGTTTTCACTTGTAAACCAGCAATTGTGATATCCACAACAGCATGCTGCAGAAAGACACAGTTTGAGCGTGGGTGACCGTGCTGGATAAATGGAGAGCTGGGGTTTGCCTGTGAGAGCAGCAGTAATGTTTAAAGCAATCATACTGAATTTGGGTCTCTAACCCAAGATCATGAGATTATGAGTCTCATGCTCTACTGACTGAGGTAGCTAGGCAACCCACGGTAGCATTGCCATATCTCTCATTAAAGCGAGACAACTGTTGATTTCCTCCTGGTGCCTCAGCTTTTTCTGTATTCCAAGACGTAAAAGGAAATGGCTCAACAAAAGCCCAACGATGCAATACATTCCACTCAATCATCAACAACATCATTCCCATCTTCCACTTCTTAGCTGCACCTCCTTCCAATGATTTCAATCCATTTTGCTGAGGAATTCTCTGGGATTTATTACTTACCTACTTTGTGCCCTCATTTTGATATGAGTTTCTCTTCAATATCCACCCCAAATTGAATTGAAATCCTAATAGACAAACACGAAAAGCACAAATCCCATGGTAAATTAGTGTCAGAACAGCAGGAGGCATTCAAGGAGGAGCAAAGAGATGTCAGAACAAATATGCTCTGACTTAGAAAAAAGGTGGGTCTCCCATATTTAGGCTCCTCCAGATGTCGTAATCCCACAGGGAACAGCCTAACAACCACAGATATACCATTTGGCCATTACTATTTGCTTCCTGCCACTGTACCAATTTAGGATCCAACTTGCCAAGTGCCTTTATATCGTATAAGCTTTTAATTTGATGACCAGTCTTCCATGTTGGAACTTGTGAAAAGACTTGCTAAAATCCATGTCGAATAAATTATGCATGCCAGTCTTATCAACCCTCATGTAAAAGCAAAATACTGCAGATGCTGGAAATCTGAAATGATGGTAATTTAAAAAAAACCAAAAACAAACAGAAAAAAAACGTGATGGCAGTACTCAGCAAGTCCGGCAGCATCTGTGGAGATAGCATCAGAGTTAACATTTCAGGTCAGTGAGCTGTGATCAGACTGGCAAAGGTAAGAAAGATAATATGTTCGAAGTAAATGAAGTGGGGGTGGGGCAAAAGAGAATAAAGAACAAATATCAGCCCTAATGAGCTTTTTATGTTTTTATTCAGCAAGGAATGCATTTTTTGTGATAGTTCATACAGCAGCAAGAAAGTTTCATTCCCTGACCGGGAATGTAACCAGATCTGCAGTGGAGAAAGCACCGAATTCTCACCACTAGACCATTAGGGAATCTGCCAGACTTCACTGCAAGTTATCTGCTCCACAATGATTTTGCTATTTCTTCACTTCAGGCCAATTTCACCACAGATTAGTTTCTCATTAAAACAATCGAATGTTTTGCTAGAACACGAAAGACTTGTTCAGGCAATGACAGCACTGAATGTATTGGCATGAACATAATGCTGCAGACGTGCAAGTTTCAATTTGCAAGATGCACCAACATAATGAATGCAGCTCCTGTGAAATGTGCAAGGCAAAACACTGCCGTCATACATCAATAAAAATAACTGAAACACATCAAATGCTGCCAGTTTCATGTGGTATCTCCTTCGGCTTCTATCACTGCTTTCTCTCCATTACCCTCTGCTCCTCCAGCTCCCAAGTGAATTAGCTGTTGATGTGAACACACCTAATTCATGAAACCCAGCTTTCCCTGGAAACAGGGAGAGGGAATCAAAGATGGAGGATATTGAGAAGCGATGGATTTTGCAGATAGCAGGATAAATATGCATTGGGATCTCATCTTCCTGCTTCTTCCAGATACTGAATACTGGAATATTCAAGAGTTGTTCCCATTAGCAATTATCCCCAGTCACGCTCTCCTTCCAATCTTTTACCCGTTGCTTAGATTTCAAACTGTGCATAATTTCTCACTGGTTTGCAATGTGAAGAAAGTGGAGCTGCGAGAAGCTAATGTTGTTCAGCAGATGCACCGTAAGAAGACACCTAACAGGCCGATGATAACAGTGAATGTTTTGATGAGTTGGGCTGCAGTGAAATGTTGGCACCATTTAAAATATCATTCAGCAGGTCTGGTTCCAAAGCTGGTGACAAAAATTATAAGATAACGTCTCATTGAATTTACTCAGTGAAATGACGTCAAAAGGCAAGGACAGAAGTTAAGAAATTGTATTTGGCTGTAATGGGTTGTAAGATAGTAGAATCACTGTGATGGCAGCACCAGTGGTGTTGAGAAACAGACAATTATAGAAAGGTACAGCACTGAAGGAGGCCATTCGGCCCTGCATGATTCTTTGACGGAGCAGTTGTGATTGGTTGATCAGGAATGATATTTGTGCAGTTTGAACAGCAGCACAAAAAGCTGCCCCATTGCCTGTCACCCATATTTTCCTTGCTCCATCCTTCATTTCGTCAGTATATCACTCTGTGTTCTAACTTTTCATAGTCCTTCACATGTTCCTTTTTACTCCTGGAGCTCTGTCTCTATAATTGCTATCGACCTGTTACATCTCTGACTTCTTCAGTTCTGATGCATAACCACAGATCTGGACTTTTAACTGTGTTTCTCTCTTTCCACAGACGTCTGAGGTACTGATCACTTTTTAAAAATTTATGCCATGTTTGTTAGACATAGCATCGCAGCAAGAACTGACCATTTTCTGGTCATAAATTGAACCCAAGCCGTGACAGTAATTGTACTGAAACCCAACCCGACCACCAGTGTCGGTTGCCAATGCCTTTTCAGATTAATTGCTTTTCCCATTTCTTCACTTGTAGCAGGCTGATTTCTGTGTTAATTTCTCACCCATTTCTTTTTTACCTTTTGTTCAGTTTCCAGCAAATCCACGATACCTGATTGATACTGGTATATTTGAATATTTCCAATTTTAAAGATGTGCAGCCAATTCATCGGACGTGCTTTAAACTCGCTCCACGCAGGATCCGAACCTGCACAGGAAAACCCCCATTGGATTTTATGTCCAATGCGTTTAGCACTTGGCCATCACAGCACAACCACTAGTGTCCCTTGTAATTAAATCATTGGTGCAATGTATTACAGAATTACCTTTGTGCCTTGAGTTGAGTTGCATCTCCCTGTGTATGTGAAAATTAACATGATGGATTCAGTGAATTTTGCAGCGCAGAAGGAAGCCTCTTGACCCGCCGACTCTATGCCGGCTCTTTGAAAGAACTGTCAGTTTAATCCCACAATCCAGTTTTTCTCCATCACTCTGGAAATCAGTCCTCTTCTCTTCTCGCTAGTCTCTGTTTTATATCCCTCAGAAATTGATGCATCCACGCTGTCACTGGTCCTTTAATTCCATCACTTTAATTTTTCTAACAAGTGAATTATGTGGTATTTCACCAAAAGCCTTTTGAAATTCCATCTCCACAACAGCAATTACATTACGTCCACCCTCATCAACTTTCTCCGTTACTTAATCAAAGAACACATTTCATGAGAAAAGCACCATCTGCCATGAAAGCAAAACCCAGTTCCTCATTTCACATCCCTTGACAAAGCAGATTACCCAAAGAAATATTGTCAACAATCCACCGCTGCCCTTCCAAACACCAGCCCTGCTTTTCTACCATGTGTCGGCCGAGCGGTCACTCAGACCTAAATATATGCACTAAGTTCAAGGCCCAAATGAACAGTGGTGCGAATGGAGCATGGGCAACCTGGAATCAGCGGTGGCAACCAAGCAGGCTTTAAGAACATTAACGTGAATGTTACAGTCGACTAAGCTGCAATGAAATGAAATAGAAGGAATTCATTATTAATAGTGGAAGTAATAATCTGAGAGAAGAGGTCAGTTTGAATGTTGGAGCCTGAAGCACAGGCATGTGTGAGTGAAATGATGCAAAAGGAGAAAATAGCTTTCCTTCATCAAGAAGAAATACATTTTCAAGGAGTAAAGATTGGTTATTTGCTGCATTCCATTAGCTGGTACAGTAGCCGGTTTAAGACATAAAACAAGCTCTGACTTGATCGGTGTTGCTGTGACCACAACACAGAGTATTCACCATTATACAGTCACAGTCCCACTCAATTAGCTGCGATAGTCTAACATGGAATGTTAGAGAAAGTTCTTCTTAGTGAAAAGGATATCTCCATAAAAGCTGCCTCATCTGCTGAATATTTCCAACATCTTCTGATTTTATTTTGAACTTTCCATGTGAGCAGATTTTCTGATGAAATAACACAAATTATGGCAGCATTGGGGTTGGAAACCCCGTCGCTCATAAGACTGGAACATAAATCCACATAACCACGTTAATGGAGATTAAATTCTGGCACTGATGACTGGTAATTAAAAGTGACTTTTCTTGCTGTGCGCTCTCTGAGTCCAGGGCTTTGTAATGAGAATGAAGGAAATATGAAAACTTTCTGAGCCGTGTTCCCGGGATGATGTGGCCGAGAGGTTAAGTCGATGGCCCATGAATCCATTACATCTGCACGCAAGGTTTTGAATTCCAGCCTCATGGATATTGTGTTGAGAAAAATGTTTTTTTTTCCTTTTTGCAACACATCCAAGATTCCTGAATCTGAGTCCCATCCTTCCCCAGGCCGCAGTGGGGGAGTTATGTATTGCTGCCTTACTCTGTTTGCTCAAATCTACAAAACCATAATTTCAGCCCAAACGCTTCCTTGCAGGGAGATGTGTAGAGTGTAAGATCCGGGCTATGTGAAATATCAAAGTTTCCACATACATCTGCCTATTCCGTGACTTTCAAAAACCTTTTCTCATAATTTCAGGGAACGTAAGTGTTTCTTAGTGAATTCACAAGGGCCCAGGGATGGCAAAGGCTGTAAGGAATGAATATAAGTCGTTCAAATGTTATCCAAAGGAAGACAAGTCTATAAGTGTGTACTAGTGAGTTTAAGGGACTTTCAGAGTATACCAAAGAGATAGCGATGGAGCGCATCAGAGAAGATCATGATCTTAAGGAAAATCTAAGCATACGAGGAATGCATAGGATGCATCGGAGAGGAAAAGGAAAAATCAGGATTTATTAAATAGCGTAAGAAATTCTCAGGGGTTATCAGAGATGGTCACGGAGATTGAGGAAGTATCAGAGAAGGTAAGGGGCACTCAGGATGCATCAGATAGGATAAGGAATATTCAGGATCTATCAGATAGGATGTGGAACACTCAGGATAAATCAGACGATGTGAGGAACGCTCAGAACGTGTCGGTTAGAGTACATTACACTCAGGAAATATCAGGCAATGTTCGGGACACGCATGCACGCCCCAGCTGATTAGCTCAGTCCCTTTGGTCTTGAAGCTTCAAGTGTCATGTCATTGAGGTATTTAAGGTTTACTGGATTGATTGTATTGATTAAGTAAACCTGTCTGATTGTGGAGTTCTGAACAAGGAGGGATAACTGGAAATAATAAAGTACTCCACAGACACTGGAACAATACAGGAAACATCAGGATAGGGATAAAGACACTCAGGCACGTACAGTAAAAACTCACAGGTAATGGCAGCAAAATGATATTGAGCAATTAATTTACCTCCATATTTATCAGAGAGAGATAGGGTGGACATGACATTAGAAGATGAGATCAACAAAGAAATGAAGGCATTGAAGATACAAAGGGAAAATTGGTCGATAATCCAATAAACTAGAGAAGATACAATTTTGTGCTTAATGGTGCAAGGGCGCAGATGGCAGAGGCACAGTACATTTATAGAGAGACTTGCATTTATACAGCGCCTTTCATGTCATTAGGTTATCCTAAGTTGCTTCACAGCCAATGAAGTACTTTTGAATGTAGTCACTGGTGTAAATTAAGAAAAGTGGCACCCAAGTTACTCACAACTAGATCCCACAAACAGCAATGTGATAATGACCAATAATCTGTTTTCATTTTAAGTGATATTGATTAAGAGATTAGTGACAAACCCTCACTTCTCACCATTTCTACAACAGACAGTCAATTAGACCGGTTTTAGAAACTGGGCTGAACCGGTTGATCACAGATAGATTTTAGAATATTTCACTCTGATGATTAAGAATCGACCAACTCCTTTACCTGTTCAGTAAAGAGAGGCCAGCAGGCAGCTCCTAGACATAGCTCTGGCTGGGACCGGCAACTCTCCACCTTGTTTGATTAGGGATTGATTAGGGAGCAGGGATCCTGAGCTGTTGTTGACGTGGTTTGGCTGCTGCTGCGTCCACCTCACACTCTGAGAGTCCCGGCTGTGATCTGTACTGATCTCACTCCCAGGGCTGGGCTTTATCTTCTCAGTGTGGACCTCATGGTGCAGCAATAGCGCATCTCACTTCCGACAGAAACTTTTTTTAAAGTCACGTTGAGAGTCACAGAGTTTCCACAAGGACTGGTTCCTGGATTCAGCACCAGACGTTAGGAGGTGAGCTTGAACTGCACCACTGAGAAAGGAAGGGACTTTGTGATGTGCCCAAATGGCTACAACACTTAAATTATGGCAACAGTGTGATTCAAATCCACACCTCCATAGGAATAAGTAGAACTCTAAACCAGCAGCTTAGATCAGTCAATCACTATGCTACAGCTTTAAATGCAACTTATTGATTGTTGCTTAAAAGGCGCTTTACCTCAGAATTATCCTGTGAATCGAGGATTTGCATTGAAAGATGGAAGTGAAACGAATTTCCAAGCACAATTCATTCGAACAGAAGGCCGAGTTGTTGCATTTTTGAATTGGTAATCCTGCAAGGGCCCTATCAACATTCTGGCAATAGTACTGAAGACGTGTGCTTCAGAACTTGCTGCACCCCTAGCTAAGCTGTTCCAGTAGAGCTACAACAGTGGCATCTACACGGCAATGTGGAAAATTGTCCAGGTATGTCCTGTACACAAAGTGCAGGACAAATCCAACCTGACCAATTACCACCCGATCAGTCTACTCTCGAACATCAGTGCTATGAAGCGGCACTTGCTTAGCAATAACCTTCTCAGTAACGCTCTTTTTGGGTTCCACCAGGACCACTCTGCTCCTGATCTCATTGCAGCCTTGGTTTAAACATGGACAAAAGACCTGAACTCCAATGGTGATGTCAGAATGACGGCCTTTGACATCAAGGCATCATTTGACCCTGTCTAACATCAAGCTGCCCTCGCAAATCTGGAGCCAATCGAAACCAGGGGGAAACTCTACACTGGTTGGAGTCAAACTGAGTGCAAAGAAAGATGGTTGTAGTTGTTGGAGGTCAATTATCTCAGCTCCAGATCATTGTTGCAGGAGTTCCTCAGCGTAGTGTCCTAGGCTCAACCATCTTCAGCTGCTTCATCAATGACCTTCCCTCCATCATAAAGTCAGAAGAGGGGATGTTCGTTGACGATTGCAAAATGGTCATCTCGATTCGCGACTCCTCAGATACTGAAGCTGTCGATATTCATTTGCAGCAATTCATCGACAGTATCCAGGCTAGGACTGATGAGTGGTAAACGGCAGTGGGTGGTGTAGTCACTGGACTAGTAACCCAAAGCTTCAGGGTGTTTTGTGGGTGACATGGGTTCGAATGCTACCACAGCAAAAGATGGAATTTGAATTCAATTAATAAATCTGCCTAGTCTAATGGTGGTCATAAAACGATAGTTGTGAAAACCCGATTCACTAATGCCCGATAGGGAAGACAATCTGAAATGGCCTCGCAAGCCACTCAGTTGTTTCTAGCTGCGACAAAGTCAACAAAGAATTAACCCAGACTGACCACCTGGCATCGACCAAGGCACAGGAAACGACAACAGGCAACCCAGTTCTGTCGAACCTGCAAAGTCCTCCTTACTAACAACAGGGGACTTGCCCCAAAGTTGGGAGAGCTATCCACTAGCAACAGCCTGGGACCGTCATACTCGTGGAATCATACCTTATAGACAATGTCTCAAATGGTACCAGCCTTGGGCCTGTCCTTTCCCGCTTACTGCACAGACCCTGCAGAGGTGGCAGCAGAATGGGATGCAGGCGGGAGAGAATTGCCCTGCAAGTCCTCTGCATCAGAACAAAACGAAGTAGGGAAAGGTCCTGGCTGGGTAGCACCACGGCTCGGCGAGTCCTAGAGAATATAACTGCTAGACTGAGTCTGCAGCAGTCAGTGAGGGGCAAACATACGTGACCTCGTCCTCACCAATGTGCCTGCATCTGTACATGACATTCGTGGCAGGAGTGACCACTGCGCAGTCGTTGTAGAGACGAAGTCCCACCTTCATATTGAGGCTACCTTGCATCGTGTTGTGCGGCACTGCCACCGTGCTAAAATGGGATAGGTTTCTAACTGGTCTAGCAATGTAAAATTGGGCATCCAAGAGGCGCTGTGTGCCATCAGCAGCAGAACTGCACTTAACCACAATCTGTAACCTCATAGCCTGGCATCCCCCCTAAGTGACCATCACTATCAAGCCAGGACACCAACCCCAGTTCAATGAAGAGTGCAGGAGGGCATGCTAGAAGCAGCGCCAGGCATACCTCAAAATGAGGTAACAACGTGCTGAAGCGACAACAGAGGACTGTTTGCATGTCATACTGCGTAAGCAGCATGTGATCGACAGAGCAAAGCAATCCTGGATCCAATGGATCAGATCTAAGCTCTGTAGTTCTGTCACATCCAGCAGTGGATGGACGTGAATAATTTTTTTTAAAACTAACTGGAGGAGGTGTCTCCACAAATATCCCCATCCCCAATGATTGGAGGTGCCCAGCACATCAGCGCAAAAGATCAGGCTGAAACATTTGCAACAATCTTCAGACAGAAGTGCCGAGTTGATGAACCATCTCGGCCATCTCCTGAAGTCCCCAGCATCACAAGTGCTAGACTTCAGACAGTTCACTTCACTCTGCATGATATCAAAAACGACTGAAGGTATTAGATATTTCAAAGGCTACGTGCCCTGACAATATTCCAGCAAAAGTACTGAAGACCTGTGCTCCAAAATTTGCCACGGCCCTAGCCAAGCTGTTCCAGTACAGCTAGAACCCTGGCATTTACCGGCAATGTGGAAAATTGCCCAGGTATGTCCTGTGCGCAAAATGCAGGGCAAGTCCAACCCGGCCAATTACCGCCCCATCAATCTATTCCCAATCATCAGTAATGCAAGGGAAGGTGTCATTGCTAAGCAATCGCCTGCTCAGTGACATTCAGTTTGATTTCTGCCAGCGCCAATCAGCTGCTGACCTCATTACAGTCTTGGTTCAAACATGGAAAAACAACTGAACTCACGAGAGTGAGGTGAAAGTGACTGCCCTTGACATCAAGGAAGCATTTGACTGAATATGGCATCACGAAACCTGGCAAAACTGAAGTCAATGGGAATCAGGGAAAGACTCAGCAGATTGGAGTCATACCTTGTACAAAGGAAGATGGTTGTGGTTGCTGGAGGTCAATTATCTGTGCTCCAGGACATCACTACAGGAGTTCCTCAGGGTAGTGTCCTAGGCCCAACCATCTTCAACTGCTTCATCAATGACCTTCATTTAACCATAAGGTCAGAAGTGGGGATGTTAGCTGATGATTGTACAATGTTCAGCACCATTTGCGACTCTTCAGATACTGAAGCAGTCCGTGCAGAAATGCTGCAAGACCTGGGCGATATCCAGGCTTGGGCTGATAAGTGACAAGTAACATTCGTGCCACACAAGTGCCAGACAATGACTATCTCCAACAAAAGAGAATCTAACCATCTCCCCTTGACATTCAAAGGCATTACGATCACTGAATCCCCCACTATCAACACCCTAGGGGGTTACCATTGATCAGAAACTGGAGTTGCCATATAAGAACCGTGGCGACAAGAGCAGGTCAGAGGCTAGGAGTCCTGTGGCATGTAGCTCACCTCCTGACTCCCCAAAGCCTGTCAGGAGAGTGATAGAATACTCTCCGCTTGCCTGGATGGTTGCAGCTCCAAAAACGCTCAAGAAGCTCGACGCCATCCAGGACAAAGCAACTCGCTTGATTATAACCCCATCCACAAACATTCACTCCCTCCACCACCGACGCACACTGGCAGCATTGTGTACCATCTACACGATGCACTGCAGGAACACACCAAGGCTCCTAAGACAGCATCATCCACACCCACGACCTCTACCAACTAGAATGATAAGGGCAGAAAATGCATGGGAACACCACCATCTGCAGGTTCCTCTCCAAGACACACACAATGCTGACTTGGAACTATATCGCCATTACTTCACTGTCGCTGGGTCAAAATCCTGGAACTCCCTTCCTAACAGCACTGTGGGTGAACCTACACCCAAAATAATGCAGCGCTTCAAGAAGGCAGCTCACCACCATTTTATCAAGGGCAATTAGGGATGGGCAATAAATGCTGGCCTATCCAGTGACGCCCACATCCCATGAATTAATTTTTAAAAAACGAAAATTTGCGCCACACAAGTGCCAGGCAAAGATCATCTCCAACAAGAGAGAATCTAACCAACTCCCCTTGATGTACAATGGCATTACGATCGCTGAAACCTTGACCATCAACATGCTGGGGGTTGCCATTGACCAGAAACTGAACTGGACTAACCACATAAATACTATGGCTAGAAGAGCGGGTCAGAGGCTGGGAACTCTGCAGAGATTAACCCACCAACTGACACCTCAAAACCTGTCCGCCATCTGCGTGGCATAAGTCAGGAATATGACAGAACTCTCTCCACTTACCTGAATGCTGTTGGAGCTGCACTCATTCAGGAAGGTCGACACCATCAAGGACAAAGCAGCCCGTTTGATTGGCACCCCATCTACCACCATAAACATTCACTCCATTAAATACCGATGCACAGTGGCAGCATATGTTTCATCTACAAGATGCACTGCGGCTACTCACTACAGCTCCTTCGACAGCATTGTCCAAACACGTGATCTTTCCCACCTGGAAAGGCAAGAACAGCAGGTGCGTGGGAAGATCACCATCTGCAGGTTCCTCTCCAAACCACACACCATCCTAACTTGTAAATATATCACCGTTCCTTTACTGTTATTGGATAAAAATTCTGGAACTCCCTAACAGCACTGTGCAATAAATGCTGGTCTTGCCCACAACCCATTAAATTAATTTTAAAAAGTCATAAATGAAACAGAAATCAGCCAATTAGTGGCACTGTTTCGTTCTGGTTGTCTCTCTTTAGGCTTCCGTCACTCTCGGTGTTTAAGGCTGTTTGTTCACTCTGTACGTGTCAATGTGGTTGACATTTTGTAACTTTGCAGCAGACATGTTTGCTGTTCCTTCCTTCTGTTCCTCCTTTACTATTTCGGCCTGTGTATAACTGAGGCTGCGTTTTGGGTATGTCTTGCCGACGTGTTCTGCCTCATTACACACTTTGCAGCACTTACTCTGCTTCCAGTCCTTTGTCTGGTGGCCTTCCTGCTTGCAACTGCTTTGTATTTGGCAGCCACGTGTCCAGACTCTCCACATAACTGAATTTTCTCATCCCTGGACATGATGTAAGGTGAAGGACTGCGAGGAGGTTTTGGAAAGTATTTCCATTTGGGAGTGTGAAAAATCGAACGGAACCAAAAAGGAAATTTCAGTCTTCAGCTTTGTGAATCTTTAGAAATCTTTTGGGAGATGGGGTTGCTACTTTGTTTTGGGGTTGATCTTGCAACAGAGACGGCTGAGGGGAGATCTGATTTAAATGTACAACATTATACAATAGAGTGGAGTTGAATGGCCTATTTACTTGAGCAGAGAATTCAGTGACGAGCGAGCAATAGATTTAAAGTGATTGTTAGAGAAATTAGAGCGGATTTGAGGAAACATCTTTTCATCCAGAAGGTGTGTGTGTGTGGGGTGGGGAGGGGGGGGGGGTTGTTGGTGGAGGGGTGGGGGTTGCGGTTGGGGGGGGTGGGAGGGGTGGGCTGGAACTCACAGCCTGAAATGCTGGTTGAGGCAGAAACCCTCGACCCATTCAAAAGGAGTCTGTATATGCAACTCAAGTGCTCTAATCTGCAGGGCTATGGACCAAATGTTGGAAGGTCGGATTAAAATAGGTGGATCGTTTAATGGTCGCACAGACATGATGGGCCAAGTGGCCTCTTTATGTGCCTTAAACATTCTGTGATTCTGAGATTCTATGATTCAAGATAAGAGTACAACGCATGACATTTAAAGGAACAAACATGGAAAATGGGACGTAGAGATTTTTCAGTACCTGTGCTCTGAAACCCTCTCAGTGCCTTTTAACAGGTAGATTCATAAGAGAATGCGTTCAATGGGAGCACAGGAATACTCCCTCGCCATTTAAAGTTCCGAACCATTTTTCGAGTAAGCTTCCTGTCCACAATGATCAAGTGGAAAAGTAGTTTCTCTGTATTTACCAACTAATTCATTTTGTAATCCTAAAATACACAATCAAATCACGCATTAACCTTTTACATTCCAAGGAATGTAAGCTACTTTAATTAATCGCACCTCGTCATATAACCATTAGAGACTTGGCTATATTCTAGTGAATTTTCACTGCCCTATTTCCAAGGCTGATGTGTATCCTTTATAAAGGGCTGAGACCAAAACTATACGCAGTACACAAGATGTGGGTTAACCAGCATATTGTGCAGTTGGAGCAAAACTTCTCCTTTATACAACAGAATAGAATAGAATCATAAAATTGTTACAGCACAGAAGAAGGTCCTTTGGCCCTTCGTGTACATGTTGTCTCTCTGCCACAGCTTGTTCAACACACTCGCCTTTTCCAATAGCTCTGCAAATGTTTCTCTTCAGATAATTACCCATGATCTTTCTTATTCATTCCTGGCATATGCGGGTCCCTGGAAATGCAATAATTCATTGCCTAATTGCGCTTGGAAAGGTGGTGGTGAGCTGCCTTCTTGAACCGTGGACGTCCATATAGTGAGGTCCAGGCACAATGCTGTTAAGGAGGGAGTTCCAGCATTTTGACCCAGCAATATAGTTCCAAGTCAGTATATTGTGTGACTTGGACGGAGCCATGCAGGTGGGAGTGTCCCCATGCATCCACTGCTCTTTTCTTTCTAGGTGATAATGGTTGTGGGCTGGAAGGAGCTGTGAAAGGAGCATTGGTGAGTTGCTGCAGTACATCTAGTATATGGTACACCCTGCTGCCACTGTGCATCGTAGTGGATTTGGATTTAGATTTAGAGATACTGCACTGAAACAGGCCCTTCGGCCCACCGAGTCTGTGCCGACCATTAACCATCCATTTATGCTAATCCTACACTAATCCCATATTCCTACCACATACTCACCTGTCCCTATATTCCCCTACCACCTACCTATACTAGTGACAATTTATAATGGCCAATTCACCTATCAACCTGCAAGTCTTTTGGCTGTGGGAGGAAACCGGAGCACCCGGAGGAAACCCACGCAGACACAGGGAGAACTTGCAAACTCCACACAGGCAGTATCCAGTATTGAACCCGGGTCGCTGGAGCTGTGAGGCTGCGGTGCTAACCACTGTGCCACTGTGCCGCCCAGGAGGAAGTGGAGGAAGTGAATAGTTAAGATGGTGGATAGGGTGGTGATGAAGCGGGTTGCTTTGTCTAGGATGGTGTTGAACTTCTAGTGTGTTGTTGGGCTGAAATCATGCAGGCAACTGGAGAGTATTCCATCACACTCCCGACTTCTACCTTCTAGATGGTGGACAGGCTTTGGGGAGTTAGAAGATGAGCTACAGAATTTTCAGCCCCTGATCCACACTAGCAACCACAGTATATATATCGCCGTTCCAGGTTTCTGGGCAAGGCTAATCCCCAGGATGCTGATGGTGGGGGGATTCAGCGATGATAATGCCATTGAACGTCAAGGGTAGATGTTTGGATTCTCTGTTGTTGAGGATGAAATTTTCTTGGCACTTGTGTGGTGTGAATGTTCCTTTCTGCATCTCATCCCAAGCCTGAATGTAGTCCAGGCATTGTTGCATATGGACATGGACTGCTTCAGTATCTGAGGAGTCGAGAATGGTCCTGAACATTGTGCGATCATCGGCGAAAATCCCCACTTCTGAGTCTATGATGGAGGGAAGGTTATAGATGAAGCAGCTGAGTTCTGTATTCACTGCCTGCACCCTTCTCTTGATATCACATGGATTTAATTGAATTGTCAAAAGACTGGCATCTATGATGATGAGGACAAATTCTGTATTCAATGCAGTACTGACTCTGCTTCCACTACAATCTCGGTGCCGGAAGTAACTGAGGCCCCGGCACTGATCCTTGCGGCACTCCACTACTTATGTCCTACCAACTTGAAAATGTTCAATTTATCCCTACTCCTGTTTTCTGTCCGTTAACCCCTATGTCTTTTTTGTATGCTAATATATTATCCCATTTCCATGAGCCTTTATGCAATGTGTTAGTCTTCTATGGCATCTTACTGAATGCCTTTTGGAAATCCAATTATACCATACTTCATGGTTCCCCTTTATCTATCCTTCCAGATACATCCTCAGAATTCTGGAATAAAGTTGTCAAGAGAGATTTACCTTTCGCGAAACCATGTTGACTCTGTTTGATGAGATTATGATTTTCTAAGTGCTTGTTAAGACTTCCTTAATCATGGATTAGAGCATTTTCCAGATGGCTGATGTTCGGCGAACTGGCCAACAGTTCGCCACACTACGGTCAACCACCAGAGGTTCAAGTGGCGCAATTGTGTAGCCCATGCCATTTATATAACAGTACATATGGCGAGCTATGCCGAGGTTGTGAGTTTGCCTGCAGCATAGATCTTGGAGACTGGCAGCAGTGTGAAACCGCTCACTAATGGAGAGGATGTGATCAGTGAGTCTGAACTGACCAGAAAATGAGAAAAAAGTAATTGTGAGATGACATCACAGGAACAGGAGCCACTTGCAGTGAGTGCACTGATGAACTTCACAGTCATTTGCAGCACAGAAGGGGTTCATGCCGACTCTTCACGGACCTATGCAGTCAGGCTCGATGCCCGCAGCCATGCTAACCTATTTTTCTCACACTTGCTTTTGAAGTCATTGAACATTTTTGCTTCCACCACCCATGTGGACAGCAAGTTCCAAGACATTTTGCTATGTAAAAACAGTACTTCCTCATATTCCCTCTGCATCTCTTTATTTTCCTGCACTTGCAATCAGTGTCTCCTGCTCGTGGTACAATTTGTCAATGGGAACAGTTTCTTCTTGTCTAACCTATCTAAGCCTGTCATAATCTGGTACATTTCTATTAAACCTCCCCTCAATCTCCTTTGTTCTAAGGAGAACAAACCCAGCTCTTCAAACCAAACATTGTAACTAAAATTTCTCCATCCGTGAATCCATTCTGATAAATCTCCTCTGCACCCTCTCAAGGACCCTCGCATCCTTCCTGAAATGTGGTGACCAGAATTAGATGCAGTTGGGGCCTAACGAGAGCTTTATAGAGGTTCATCATAATTGTACTCAACACTTCTATTTATGAAGCCCAAGATTCCAATTGCTTTACTAACCATTCTCTCAATATGTCTTGCCACCTTCAAAGATCTATGCACTTGCAGCCATCTCCTTCTGTTCCTACACATGCTTTAGAGCTATGTCATTGTGTCTATATTGCCTCTCCCTAATCCTCCTGCCAAAACGCATCACTTCACACTTGTCAGTATTAAATTCCATCTGCCACCTTTGGTGCTGAACTCGTAACCAAACTATCTGATTCATTAGACTCATTTGATTATTTCCAACTTTCTTCTTTTTTGTGAAACTCTGATGGTAAATCATGATCTACATGTACAAACCTAACCTTTCCACTACCAAACATCTTGACTAAATATGTGCGAGGACCACATCTTCCACCATTCTTCCTGGTAGCCACTTCAACCACTTGTGATGATGATTCTTCACTCTCACCTTCTGGTTCAACTTCAGACTTCTTTCTCCCACTCTACCCCTATCATGACTCTCTTTCCGTCTTGATTGTTTCTCTTCTATTGACGGTGCTAAATGTGGCTTCAGCAATGAAAACCTCGTTCTGAGTTGTCTTCCAAGAAACAATTCAGCTGACGTTCTGCTAGTAGCAGTGTGAGGAGTTTTACGATAGATAAACATAAAGTTCATCAGTCTGTGATCCAATGATCACAGGAGGCCAGGGGGCTGCTGGGTAAGTAAAACACTATATATTTGGGCGGTTTAAAATAACTTTCCTTTCAGTGCAGCAGCTTTTTCGGGAGCAGCGTGTGAGCGAGTGAGCAGCTGGGAAAGTCCGTTTGAAAGTAAATTTAATTTCCTTTTGTTTTTCGGCGGAGGCCAGGGGGCTGCTGGGTAAGTAAAACACTATATATTTGGGCGGTTTCTGAACCCGAGACACCACACTTGTAGTGTCTCCCACTCGCCCTCCTCCTCTAACCAAAAAAAAGGACTCGGTGGGGTGTTTATAAGGTAAGGCTTTTTCGATTTCTCTGGTTTTATTGTGATTGGTAAAAACTTTTCGTTCCTTTTTCATTTAACTAAGTTTAAACTTAAGATTAAAAATGGCAGGAGATCTCAGACCCGTATCATGCTCCTCTTGCTCAATGTGGGAGCTCAGGGACATGGCTGATGACCCTGACTCCTTCACGTGCAGGAAGTGTGTCCAGCTGCAGCTCTTGTTAGACCGCATGACGGCTCTCGAGCTGCGGATGGACTCACTTTGGAGCATGCGCGATGCTGAGGAGGTCGTGGATAGCACGTTTAGTGAATTGCTCACACCGCAGATTAGGATTGCTGAGGGAGAAAGGGAATGGGTGACCAAAAGGCAGAGAAAGAGCAGGAAGGCAGCGCAGGAGTCCCCTGCGGTCATCTCCCTCCAAAACAAGTATACCGTTTTGGATACTGTTGAGGGAGATGGCTCACCAGGGGAAGGCAGCAGTAGCCAGGTCCATGGCACCGTGGCTGGCTCTGCTGTTCCGAAGGGCGGGAAAAAGAGTGGAAGGGCTATAGTCGTAGGGGATTCGATTGTAAGGGGAGTAGATAGGCGGTTCTGTGGTCGAAAACGAGGCTCCCGAATGGTATGTTGCCTCCCAGGTGCACGGGTCAGGGACGTCTCAGATCGGCTGCAGAACATTCTAAAGGGGGAGGGTGAACAGCCAGTTGTCATTGTGCACATAGGCACTAATGATATAGGTAAAAAACGGGATGAGGTCCTACATGCAGAGTTTAGGGAGTTAGGAGCCAAGTTAAAAAGTAGGACCTCAAAGGTAGTAATCTCAGGATTACTACCAGTGCCACGTGATAGTCAGAGTAAAAATGAAAGAATAGTCAGGATGAATGCGTGGCTTGAGAGATGGTGCAGGAAGGAGGGGTTCAGATTTTTGGGACATTGGGACCGGTTCTGGGGGAGGTGGGACTATTACAAATTGGACGGTCTACACCTGGGCTGGACTGGAACCAATGTCCTTGGAGGTGCTTTTGCTAACGCTGTTGGGGAGGGTTTAAACTAATGTGGCAGGGGGATGGGAACCAATTGAGGTCAGTTGACAGTAAGGAGGTAGTAACAAAAGCCTGTAAGGAAATAGATAATGAAGTCAGTGTGACTAAGGGGAAGAGCAGGCAAGGAGCAGATGATGAATATAAAGGGACTGGTGGTCTGAGGTGCATTTGTTTTAATGCAAGAAGTGTAGTAGGTAAGGCAGATGAACTTAGGGCTTGGATTAGTACCTGGGAGTATGATGTTATTGCTATTACTGAGACTTGGTTGAGGGAAGGGCATGATTGGCAACTAAATATCCCAGGATATCGATGATTCAGGCCGGATAGAGAGGGAGGTAAAAGGGGTGGAGGAGTTGCATTACTGGTCAAAGAGGATATCACAGCTGTGCTGAAGGAGGGCACTATGGAGGACTCGAGCAGTGAGGCAATATGGACAGAACTCAGAAATAGGAAGGGTGCGGTAACAATGTTGGGGCTGTACTACAGGCCTCCCAACAGCGAGCGTGAGATAGAGGTACAAATATGTAAACAGATTATGGAAAGATGTAGGAGCAACAGGGTGGTGGTGATAGGAGATTTTAATTTTCCCAACATTGACTGGGATTCGCTTAGTGTTAGAGGTCCAGATGGAGCAGAATTTGTAAGGAGCATCCAGGAGGGTTTTCTAGAGCAGTATGTAAATAGTCCAACTCGGGAAGGGGCCATACTGGACCTGGTGTTGGGGAATGAGCCCGGCCAGGTTGTTGAAGTTTCAGTAGGGGACTACTTTGGGAATAGTGATCACAATTCCATAAGCTTTAAAATACTCATGGACAAAGACGAGAGTGGTCCAAAAGGGAGAGTGCTAAATTGGGGGAAGGCCAACTACACCAAAATTCGGCAGGAGCTGGGAAATGTAGATTGGGAGCAGCTGTTTGAAGGTAAATCCACATGTGATATGTGGGAGGCTTTTAAAGAGAGGTTGATTAGCGTGCAGGAGAGACGTGTTCCTGTGAAAATGAGGGATAGAAATGGCAAGATTAGGGAACCATGGATGACAGGTGAAATTGTGAGACTAGCTAAGAGGAAAAAGGAAGCATACATAAGGTCTAGGCGGCTGATGAAAGATGAAGCTTTGAAAGAATATCGGGAATGTAGGACCAATCTGAAACGAGGAATTAAGAGGGCTAAAAGGGGTCATGAAATATCTTTAGCAAACAGGGTTAAGGAAAATCCCAAAGTCTTTTATTCATATATAAGGAGAAAGAGGGTAACTAGAGAAAGGATTGGCCCACTAAAGGACAAAGGAGGAATGTTATGCTTGGACTCAGAGAAAATGGGTGAGATTCTAAACGAGTACTTTGCATCGGTATTCACCGAGGAGAGGGACATGACGGATGTTGAGGTTAGGAACAGATGTTTGATTACTCTAGGTCAAGTCGGCATAAGGAGGGAGGAAGTGTTGGGTATTCTAAAGGGCATTAAGGTGGACAAGTCCCCAGGTCCGAATGGGATCTATCCCAGGGTACTGAGGGAAGCGAGAGAGGAAATAGCTGGGGCCTTAACAGATATCTTTGCAGCATCCTTAAACACGGGTGAGGTCCCGGAGGACTGGAGAATTGCTAATGTTGTCCCCTTGTTTAAGAAGGGTAGCAGGGATAATCCAGGTAATTATAGACCAGTGAGCCTGACGTCAGTGGTAGGGAAGCTGCTGGAGAAGATACTGAGGGATAGGATCTATTCCCATTTGGAAGAAAATGGGCTCATCAGTGATAGGCAACATGGTTTTGTGCAGGGAAGGTCATGTCTTACCAACTTAATAGAATTCTTTGAGGAAGTGACAAAGTTGATTGATGAGGGAAGGGCTGTCGATGTCATATACATGGACTTCAGTAAGGCGTTTGATAAGGTTCCCCATGGCAGGCTGATGGAGAAAGTGAAGGCGCTTGGGGTCCAAGGTGTACTAGCTAGATGGATAAAGAACTGGCTGGGCAACAGGAGACAGAGAGTAGCAGTAGAAGGGAGTTTCTCAAAATGGAGACGTGTGACCAGTGGTGTTCCACAGGGATCCGTGCTGGGACCACTGTTGTTTGTGATATACATTAATGATTTGGAGGAAAGTATAGGTGGACTGATTAGCAAATTTGCAGACGACACTAAGATTGGTGGAGTAGCAGATAGTGAAGGGGACTGTCAGAGAATACAGCAGAATATAGATAGATTGGAGAGTTGGGCAGAGAAATGGCAGATGGAGTTCAATCAGGGCAAATGCGAGGTGATGCATTTTGGAAGATCCAATTCAAGAGTGAACTATACAGTAAATGGAAAAGTCCTGGGGAAAATTGATGTCCAGAGAGATTTGGGTGTTCAGGTCCACTGTTCCCTGAAGGTGGCAACGCAGGTAAATAGAGTGGTCAAGAAGGCATACGGCATGCTTTCCTTCATCGGACGGGGCATTGAGTACAAGAGTTGGCAGGTCATGTTACAGTTGTATAGGACTTTGGTTCGGCCACATTTGGAATACTGCGTACAGTTCTGGTCGCCACATTATCAAAAGGATGTGGATGCTTTGGAGAGGGTGCAGAGGAGGTTCACCAGGATGTTGCCTGGTATGGAGGGCGCTAGCTATGAAGAGAGGTTGAGCAGATTAGGATTATTTTCATTAGAAAGACGGAGGTTGAGGGGGGACCTGATTGAGGTGTACAAAATCATGAGAGGTATAGACAGGGTGGATAGCAAGAGGCTTTTTCCCAGAGTGGGGGTTTCAATTACTAGAGGACACGAGTTCAAAGTGAAAAGGGAAAAGTTTAGGGGGGATATGCGTGGAAAGTTCTTTACGCAGAGGGTGGTGGGCACCTGGAACGCATTGCCAGCGGAGGTGGTAGATGCGGGCACGATGGAGTCTTTTAAGATGTATCTAGACAGATACATGAATGGGCAGGAAGAAAAGAGATACAGAACCTTAGAAAATAGGCGACATGTTTAGAGAGAGGATCTGGATCGGCGCAGGCTTGGAGGGCCGAAGGGCCTGTTCCTGTGCTGTAATTATCTTTGTTCTTTGTTTGTTCTTTGTTGATAACTGACTTTTGTTCAGATTGGAATCTAGAATTTGCTTTACAAGAGCATGCTCAACAATCTGCACTGTGTGCTCTGCTGTTCCTTTGGAAGCAGGATGATACAGTGGAACTCTAGTGTGTTTATACCATTTGTTCTTATGAATTGTGCAAACTCTTATGAACAAAATTGATGTCTGTTTTCAGACACAATTTCCTCTGGAAACCCATAAGCAGCAAACAAGCTACACAAAATGTCTGGAGTTTTGCTAGTTATTGCTCGATGCATCAACCCACTTCGAATGCCTATTTCTCAATGAATCTCTGTTGTCCTTCTAATTCTGTGAAATCTATGTGCAGCCTCTACCACAATCTAGCTGGCCAGTTCCATGGCTGCAAAGGTACCGATGGCAGCTTCCTTTCTACAGCTTGACATGCTCCAGACTGTTTCACTATGTTTTCAATGTCCTTATCTAACCCTGCCCACAAAAGATAGCTCCTCGCTAGACTTTTTGTCAAACACATCCCTAAGAGTTGCTCTTGAAGCTCACATAACAACTGCAATACGTACTTTCCTGGGAATACAACTCTGGCTCCCCACATGACACAACCTTGATCAACCGACAACTCATTTTTACGCATATAAAAGGGCTGAATTCTAAAACCAGTATCTGTGTGTCCCACCCGTTCGAAATATAGTTGTATACACTTGCCAATACTGGGCCCCTGCGAGCTGTTCTACCAATGTCATCTGCTGTGACTGGAAACTCGTCTACGTACGAAACCCACATCCCAGGAACGAGTAAAACAAACTACTCTGTATGGAGAGGAATCACATGCTAGTTTAATCTCTTTAAGCACATCGTAAGGCACAAGCATCACACCCTCCACAAGTTGACTTTTACACAATTTAAATGCCTGATCAGCTCCTTCATCCAATTCTATGGAACACCCTTCCTCAAGAGTTAATTCAATGAATGCAATAATGTTGCCAGATCTGGTATGAATTTACCGCAGTAATTCATGAGGCCCACAAAATATCTGAGCTCAAAGATGTTCTGAGGGTGTGGCGCATTTCTAATTGCTTGAACCTTACTCTTGGCAGCATGTAACCATTCTTGTCTACCTTGTGACCCAAGTACTTCCCAGAATTTTGAAACATTTCACATTTGTGTTCCTTCATCCGAACTCCATGCTTTTCCATACGTTGGCACATCTCTTACAGTCTGCCATCACGGGTCTGCTTGTTTGGTGCTCGAATAGGTTTTTCATCCAAACAACACACTACTCCCTTCATTCCCTGCAAAATTAGGCTCCTCCTCTTTAGAAAATTCCAGGGGCTGAAGGAACTCCAAATGGCAACCTATGAAACTGAAATAGAGCCATGTGTGTAATGATAGTCAAAAATAATATCGACTCAGCTTCTAACTAAAATTGCAGATAAGCATTGGTCAGCTCTAAATTTGAAAAATCGGGCTTCCTGCCAACATTGTCAAGAGGTCCTCCATGTTTGGAAAGGCATTGGGTGCATTACATTCAAATATCTGATTTATGGTTACCTTATAATCAGCACATACTATCTGACTTTCGTACTACCACTATGGGAATAGTCCAATTGCTCTGCTCCACCTTTGAGACAATGTTCTCAGTCTCAAGTCATTTCAGTTATTGCTCTACCTTCCCTCTTAAAGCCGAGGGTACTTGATGCGATCTGCAATACACCGGCCTTGCATTCCTCTGAACTTGCATGTTAGTCTTGTACCCTTGAATCGATTTGCCACTTTCACTGAACACCTTACGGTACTTGTTGAACACTTCGTCTTATGATATGAATTTCACTTCAATACGAGAAAGCTCGCTCAAATTTAGCATAAGTGATGTGAACCAGTTTCTTCATAACAAGGCTGGTTTTGCATTTTTCACAGCAATGATGGACAATTTTGTATATTGCTCATTGTATGTGACCGGCATCGACACACTTCCAATTTTGTGAATATTCTCTCCTCCATAACTGTGTAACTCTACTCATGATTTTTCCCGCGGATTTTGACTCAACTTTTCACGATACAGCGACTCTGAAATTATGCTAACTGATGCACCCGTATTGACCTCCATATTGTTTTTAGTCGTTTGTGGGATGTGGGCATCGCTGGAAAGGACAGCATTCATTGCCCATCCCTAATTGCTCTTGAGAAGTTCGTGGTGGTGAGCTGCCTTCTTCAACCATTGCAATCCTTTGAGTGTAGGTACATCAACAGTGCTGTTGGTCGGAGTTCCAGGATTTTGACCCAGTGACAGTGAAGGAATGGCGATATAGTTCCAATTCAGGATGGTGTGTAGCTTGTAAGGAAACTTGCAGGTGGTGGTGTTCCCATGCATCTGCTGTCCTTGTCTTTCTAAGTGGTAGAGATCGCGGGTTTGGAAGGTACTGTCGAAGGATTCTTGGTGCTTTGCTGTAATTTACTGGAGCTCCATCCAATGCTACTTGGACCACGAAGCTCTGTGAATTTCCAACGGGCACCATTGTTGTTCTGATCATATGGAACTCAAATGATGCCTCATCAACCTGCTGCTATTCGACAACCATATGCAGCGAATGATGTTTCCTCCTGCCTGTGTTTTCACCATTGAATTTCTTGCGACATGCCTTGGGAAGATAACACTTCTTCTTGCAGCTGTGTCACTCTGCCTTCACAATGGGACATTTGTGTGACCAATGTTTGCCTGAACACCGGTAACAGCACTTTTTTGTACCACTGCTACTCCCCTGATGGACTCTTCCCCATTCTCTTACTAGTAGCATCCACATGAACACCACCAGCTGCCGTCACTGGGGCCTTCTGCTTCCTCATCAGCAGCTTATTTACCTCAGCAGACGACCGACGGTTGTTAACTTTCACTTCTCTCAAGTCACATTCAGCCATGTCCATGGGCAATGCTGCTTGAAAAGCTATGTCAAAAGTCAACTTTGGCAATGTCATCAACTTACTGTGAATGCACTCACCTTTTAAGCAGCAAACAAACAAGTCTGTCACTCAACGCTCTCTCTTGAAATTCTCCAAAATTACGATGAAATGACAGCTTTTTCAAGCTGTCAATAAATTCCCCAATGTTCTCATTGGCAGCTAATTCCTTGTTCCAAAATGATAGATTTCTGCAATATCTAATGGCTTGGAGTTGTAGTACTACCCAAGTTTAATAAAAATGTCCTTCAGCGGCTTGCCCTTTGGCTTTGCTGGGTAAGGCAATTGTTGAGCACACTTTAGATACAGTCCAGACCTGCTTCAGTCAAAAATATCACCCTGTCTTTTCCCATACTGCCTGGTTGACATCTGCATTATCAGGATCTTCGAGGGTACGCTTAACAGTGAAAAACATCTCTAGCCTCTTCATATACACACTGAAAGACTCTCAGTCACGGTCGTACTCCCCCAATTACCCAATAATTCCCATAGACACAACCATTTTGGAAGGCCAGTCCACCCACAAGTACCACCCAATTTTTACACAGAAGATTAAGCCTTTTTTTCCCCAAACAGACAGCATTCACAAGTCCCTCGGTTGGTTAGTTGGTAACTCCTACAACCCAAAATCCTTCAGTTAGGGAATTCACAATGCCATCCTCATTGCCAAATATTTCATATATTTCCTGACAAACATTACTCGTGTATACAACATGGAGAGGTTTGGGTAAAAGAGACTGATTTAATCTGCATGTTCTTATACACATTACAGTGAAATACATTTTCGTGCCTTGTGTCCTTGCATTTTCACCTCATGACATTGAAAAAGATTGGCAAGAAAGTTTCTTGTCATTTCGATCACCAGATTTGGAACCAGACCTGCTGAATTGCATTTTCCTTGGTGCCAATCCTCCATTGCTTTAAAACATTGACTACTGTCGTCAGCCTGTTAGTTCTGTCCTTGTACTACATGTGCTGAAAAGCATTAACGTCTTTGGAGAGAGAAGCTGGTCTGTGACCTTACACCAGAACTGGCAAATAATAGAAAAGTATTAAGCTTTAAGCAAGTGAAGGGAATGGGAGTGATAGTGGGAAAGAGAACAAAAGGGGAGATGTGTGATTGGGCAGGAGAGTTTAAAGAACAAAGCTGTCCTCGAACAAAGGCAAAGAGTGTGTTAATGCTTGTGGTAAAAGAAAGAGCATTAGGCCAGAGAGAGTGTTAACAGTGGAATAATGAGCAGCTCTGTTCAGGTGAAAAGCAGGCACATGGTTAAAAAGTAAAATTAAATGAAATAGGAAACATAAAAATATGAAAAACGCCAATCAAGCTCTGAATTTATTGAACTCAATGCAGTCTGCAAGGCTGTAGAGTGTCTAATCGAAAGATCAGGTGCTGCTCATCGAGCTTGTGTTGATGCCCACTGGAACACTGGAGCAGGCCAAAGACAGAAATGTTGGCATGAGAGGGGGGGAGGGGGCGGGGGCGGGGGGGAGGTGTTATTGGTTTTGAAATGGCAAGCGACCGGAAGCTCGGAGTCATGCTTTCAGACTGAGCGGAGGTGTTCCACAAAGCGGTCACCCAACCTACGTTTAGTCTGTCCAATATAGAAGCGGCCAGATTGTGAACAGCGAATACAGTATACTAAATTGAAGGAAGTACAAGTAAATCGCTGCTTCACCTGGAAGGAATGTTTGGGTTCTTGGATGGTGAGGCGAGCGGAGGTAAAAGGGCAGGTATTACAGAATTGATTTATGACTTTAACCCCTTGTGGGGACTAAACCAAATCAGGGGCACATCCCAACGAATCTCCTTTAATCAAGTTCAAACCAATCAAATTCTCAGACAATTATTGGTGTCCAAAGAATTGCACTGGCTTTCCCTCAAAGAAAGAAAACAAAGAGAGTATTTTACCATCTTTCGGATAGCCAACTTCTGTTTTTTGTATGGCTGAGTCATAAATATCCCAGTTATTATAAGGGTCTGGAAACTCTCATCAATAAGTATCTCTCCACTTAAAGAGACGGGATTCTTGTAGTTGCATACAGAATACTACATGAGACGCTTCACTAACTTTCATATATTGATTCATTTAGAGATACAGCACTGAAACAGGCCCTTCAGCCCACCGAGTCTGTGCCGACCAACAACCACCGATTTATACTAACCTGACAGTAATCCCATGTTCCTTACCAATACTAGGAGCAATTTACAATGGCAAATTTAACTGTCAACCTGCAAGCTTTTGGATGTGGGAGGAAACTGGAGCACCCGGAGAAAACCCACGCAGTCACAGGGAGAACTTGCGAACTCTACACCGGCAGTACCCAGAATTGAACCCAGGTCCCTCCAGCTGTGAGGCTGCGGTGCTAACCACCGCGCCACTGTGCCGCCCCGATTAACAAACTTCTTCAGTGGAGAAGTATATCATAATATCAAATATTACTGTGACATGTAACACATCTTCGTATTTCTAACAGAGAATCCAAATGTATAACCTTGCTAATATTACAGCAAAATTATCTTAGAATGTCCAGAATATCCATCAAAATTTAAAGTAAACTTGTACGTTAAATCCCCGAATAGGGCATGGGATGAGAAGTGCTGTTTGAAGAATCAACACTCCTAAGTGTTTGCTTCATAACCTTGTATTTTATACTACTTCTAAGGTGCCATATGACTTTTGCATTAAATGTGACCTTTCTGTGTTCCCTTTTCAAATCTATATCTTTAATTTAATGCTTTACTGGAATTTGAAGTTTGTCAGCTTTCATCTGGTCAAAATATTCATAATTGTGTTTACCTGACCTCTCTTGTTTCTGTGAGCGCATTCAATTACCCTTTCCATGGTACCCACAGCAACCTCCAGAGCCGACCTGTCTGAACAACAACCCCGTAAACCAATTAAGATTTATTGCGATTTTTTACTGAGGTCACACAGGATATTTCAATGTGTATGTTTATCTCCCAAGTCCCTGGTAACAGAAATTCTGTTCTAACAGAGACCCCTGGTAATAGAGATTCTATTCTAACAGAGATCTTGAAATGTTTAACCTTAACATCTTAAAGGGGAACTTCAATGAGCTCTGAAAACTTAACATTTATTCAATCTTTAGTTCTAAAGGCATAATACACTAACGATTTTCAAATTCTACTTAATCAAGCCTATTATACCTATACTCCTTCACATTACAACTCCTGCAATTGATTTTGAAGGTGCAGTTGGAAGGGGGCGAGGTGTCAGGGGTGATGGAGGAGTGGACCAGGATGTCATGGCGGATTAATTTTACTCTTCAGAGATTTGATTCGGTAAAAGTGGACTGGAAACAGCTACTTGAAGGTAAAACAGTGTCAGAGCAGTGGGAGGCATTCAAGGAGGAGCTAAGAGGTTTCAGAACAAATATATTCCCACAAGGAAGCAGGATAGAACTCACAAATTTAAGCTCGGCCAGATGTCAGAAACCACAGGGAACAGCTTAACAGTCATCCTTCAGCTATTACCCTTTGCTTCCTACAACTGAGCTAATGTTGGATTCAACTTGCCAGATCCCCTGACATCGCATAAGCTTTTAATTTGCTGACCAGTCTTCCATGTTGGACCTTGTTAAAAGCCTGACGAATATCTATTCTACTAAATGAAGCACACCAGCTTCTTACAAACATATGAACATACAAATTAGGAGTAAGAGCAGGCCACTCGTTCCTTCGAGCCTGCTCTGCCTTTCAATAAGTTCATGGCTTAACTGAAAACTCCACTCCGATAACGTTTCACCCCCTTGCTTATCAAGAATCTTTCCACCTCTGCCTTCAAAATATTCAAAGACTCTGCTTCCACCATTTTTGAGGAAGAGAATTACAAAGACTTACGACTCTGAGAGAAATAAAATCTCATGATCCCTGTCTTGAATTGGAGACCCCCTATTTTTAAGCAGAGTCACCTAGTTCTAGGTTCGCCCACAAGGGATAACATCCTTTCCACATCCACCCTGTGAAGACCTCTCAGGATCTTATATGTTTCAGTCAAGTCACCTCATAATATTCTAAATTTCATTGGATACAAGCCTAACTTGTCCAATGTTTCTTCAGAAGACCGCCCATTCCAAGTATTAGCCTAGTAAACCTTCTCTGTACTGTCCCCAACGCAGTTACATCCTTCCTTAAATAAGAAGACAAATCCTGTACAAAGCACTCCAGATGTAGTCTCACCAATGCCTTGCATATCTGAAACATAACCTCCCTACTTTTGTAGTCAATTCCCCTCACGATAAATGATAACATTCTATTAGCTTTCTTAATTATGTGCTGCACCTGCATACTAACGTTTTGTGATTTATGCACTAGGATACCAAGATCTAACTTCATCTCAGAGCTCGGCAATCTCTCACCATTTAGGTTAAATGCTTCTTTTTTATCCTTCCTGCCAAAGGGGACAATTTCATATTTTCCCACATTATACTCCATTTGCCAGGTCTTTGCCCACTCACTGAACCTATCTATATCCTTTTGTAGCCCCCTTATGTCCTCTTCACAAGTTACTTTCCTACCTATCTTTCTGTCATCAGCAAATTTAGCAACCATAACCTTTGGTCCTTTCATCTAAGTCATTTATATAAATCGTAAAAAGTTGAGGCCCCAGCACAGATCCCTGTTGCACACTACTTGTTACATCTTGCCAACCAGAAAATGACCCATTTAAGTCAGCGGACCACAAATCCATTACATCATGCACACATGGTTTTGAATTCCATCCTCATGGTTGTTGTGTTCAAGATTTGAAGTGTTTATTTTTCCTTTTGTCAACAAATCCAAGAGCCCTGAATTGGAGTCCCATCCTTCCTCAAGCCGCAGTGTTGATGTTTTGCATTGCTGCCTTATTCTGTTTGCTCAAATCTGCAAAGCCTTAATTTCCACCCAAACTCCTCCTTGCAGGGAGATGTGGAGAGCATAAGTTCTGAGTTACGTGAAGCATCAAAGTGAATAATTGTGTCCTGGTGAAAGGAATATCTCTCATCAGATGCTGTCTGACCTGATGAATGCTTCCAGCATTGTTTTTTTTTTACTTTTGTGCTTTCACGGTAACAGTTTGTCGTTTTGTTTTGACTTGCCTCAAGGGCACAGCTCCAGGTGCAACTTTTCTGTGCTCTTCTAACACAAAAGTTTGCTCCTTAGTTTCCTTCACATGCTGTAAAGTCAGTCGTTTTCATACACATCAGCCTGTGCCATGGATGTCAAGAACATTTTCTCATAGTTTCAGGAGTGTTTTTTTATTGAATTTGCAAGGGGATGTGGATCACCGAGGCTGTAAGGGAATAAATGTAAGTCGTTAGCAGGATATCCGGGGATCTGAAAGCTATAGGTGTGAACCAATGAGCTAAGGGACTCTCAGAGTATATCAAAGAGATAGAGACAGGCCCTATTAGAGAGGATCATGAGCTTAAAGAGAATCAAAGAGTCTAAGGAATGCTCAGGATGTATCAGAGAGAATAAGAAATGGTCAGGATGTATCAAAGTAGGTAAGGAACGTTCAGGAGTTATCAGAGATGATAATGACCATACCCCATGACCATACAAGTTAGGAGAAAAAGTAGGCCATTCGGCCCGACGAGCCTGATCCGCCATTCAAGAATATCATGACTGATCAGTTTCTGTCTCGAATTACACACTCCCATCTACCCCCGATAATCTTTGATTCCCTTGCCTAACAGGAATCTATCTACCTCCCCCTTAAAAATATTCAATGACCCCGCCTCCACCAAATTCTGAGGCAGAGAATTCCAAAGCCGCACAATCCTCTGAGAGAATAAATATTTCACTATCTCTGTCCTAAAAGGGCGACCCCTTATTTTCAAACAGTGCCCCCTAGTTCTGGACTCACCCACAAGAGGAAACATCCTTTCCACACCCACTCTGTCAAGACCGTTCAGGATCTTATATACTTCAATCAAGTCTGCCCTCACTCTTCTAAAGTCCAGTGAAAACAATTCCAGACTGTCCAACCTTTCCTCATGAGACCAGCTATAAAACTAGTAAACTTCCATTGAAGCTCCTCCAATGCATTCACATCCTTCTTTAAATAAGGAGACCAAAACTGCACACGGTATTCGAGATGTGGTCTCACCAATGCCCTGCCCAACTGAAGCATATCATCCTTACTTTTACTTTCATTTTCTCCTGTAATAAAATATAGCATGCCATTACTTGCTATACATGCATGCTAGCCTTTTATGACTCATGCACTAGAACACCTAGATCTCTCTGCACCTCAGAATTCTGCAGTCATTCCCCATTTAAGTAATACTCAGTTTTTTTATTCTTCCTGCCGAAGTGAGCATCTTCACATTTTCCCACATTATACTCCATCTTCCAGATATTGTCAATTCACTCAACCTATCTACATCGGGCTGCACCCTCCTTATGTCCTCTTCACAACTTACTTTCCTATCTTTGTGTCATCTGCAAATTTAGCTACCATGCCACCGCTCCTCTCATCTTAGTCACTGATATAAATTGTAAAAAATTCAGGCCCCAAGTCATACCCCTACGGGACTTCACTTGCCACAACCTACCAATCAGAAAAGCACCCATTTATGCATAATCTCTGTTTTCTGCCAGCCAGCCAATCTTCTATCCATGCTAATATGTTACCCCCTACACCATGAGCTCCTACTTGGTGCAATAACCTTTTATGTGGATGTGCAGCAAAGCCATGTGAAAAACATATTGGTGATGTCAGAGGTTATGCGTGCCTTTGCGTGTGCCATGGAGGAGTCCATATAAGCCATGACATCTGCCATGTCCAGGCATTTGAGCATACGGCTTCCTCTGTCGAGAGTTTGGCGAGCTCCATGGTGACTCTGGTTGAGCACTCGAGCCACGTGCGATCTGACCTACACTTCATCACTTTTCCATGGGCTCCATACAACAGAGTCGAAGCAAGATGGGGCCGAGGAACCTGGACCTCCCTACGGGTGCTCATTCCTCTCAGGCAGTCAGGAAAGTTCCATTGTGGACACATAAGAAGGGGGAAAAGCATGCCAGCTGTCCCGGGTCATTCCTCTCAGGTCAATTCCAGGGCAGGTTGCATCTTGCCCTTCCACCGAAATTGTCCCCCCTCCTTACCCCAGCTCATGCGGGATACTCAAGCACCATTGTTACAGACCCCAGTAGGATGGTGCCACTAAGGCCCTGTGTCTCCAGAGGATGCCTACCATAGTCATACACAGCAACGGGGCAGCACACTGAGCAGACTGCCTCCATCTCAGCTGCTAATATTAGGGTTGCACCAAAATGTTATGGTCGGAAATGTCAGATGAAAATTGTTTGAGCACACGGGTGGCACAGTTCCTATAAACATTGTGCACATTTTGCTCCATTTCCCATACCTCTTTAGATTAATATTTGATGCACTCTTATATGTCATTTGCTTGGTTTCATTTGGTAAGGAAAATGTTTATTGGAGATGTTCGGTAGGAATACTTTCATTTTGCAATGTCTTACAGGAAGTGTCAAGTGTCCATTTTTCACTTTGATGTTAGCCTTCATTCCTCAATGATGGCTGCATCTCATCTGCATATTTTTCAATTTTCAACGTATCAACATGCCTTCCATTCATGGATAATCGGACACACCCTTACTTTCCGAGCATTGTTGTGTTCCCCATTACTTCGTACCCTGGAGAACATTAGATTTGCTGGTCACAAAAATGTGCTGCAAGGTTGTAACTTCCTACAATGGCGGGTTAATGTCATGATAACACAAAAATTGGCCGTGTAGTTAATAGTGATGAGGATAGCCAAATACACCGGAATGATATCAATGGTTTTATTGAGTTGGCAGGAACATAGCAAATGGAATTCAATCCACAGAAGTATGAGGCAATGCATTTGTGAAAGGCAAATAAAGCGAGGGAATAAACAGGAGGATATCGATAGGGCGAGCAAAAGTGAGAGACCTTGGAGTGCATGTCCACAGGTCCCTGAAGGTGTCAGGACAGGTAGATAGAGTGGGGAAGAAGGCATATGGATTGATATCCTTTATTGGACAAGGTTCGAATACAAAAACAGGGATATGATGCTGAAACTGTATAACACGCTGGTTAGGCTACAGCTGGATTATTGTGTATAGTTCTGGTCACCACATTATAGAAAGGAAATAATTGCTCTGGAGAGAGCACAGAGGAGGTGTACAAGAATGTTGCCAGGGTTTGAAAGTTGCAGTTACGAGGAAAGATTGTATTGGTTAGGGTTGTTGTCCCTGGAAATGAAGAGGCTGAGGGGAGACTTAATTGAGCTGTACAAAATTATGAGGGGCCGAGATAGAGTGGACAGGAAGGACTTGTTTCCCCTGGCGGGGAGCTGAGTTACCAGGGACACCGATTTAAGGTGATTGATAGAAGGGTGAGAGGGGAGATGAGGAAAGACTTTTTCACCCAGAGGGTGGTGGGTGTCTGGAATTCACTGCCAGGAACGCTGGTGTGAGCAGAAACCTTCAACTCTTTTAAAAGGTACCTGGACATGTACCTGAAATCTTGTCACCTGCAAGGCTATGGACCAGGTGCTGGAAGGTGGGAATGGATTGGGCAGCTATTTTCTTCCGGCCGGCATGGACACGACGGGCCCAATGGCCTCCTTCTGTGTCATAATTATTCTATGGTTCTAAAATCTCAAGTGTCCTTTCAGTGAACTTTAAACAAAAAAAGTCCAGTATCTACGAAATCGTCTGCATTCCAAAATTAATCAATTTTCACAATTTATAGATTAATCGTTAGAACCATTTAACAAATCATGGAATTATTTTCATAACGGATGTCTCTGTGAAGTGCCAAGTACTCTGGAATATTTATTCCCCAAGCTTGGTCACTATGTAGTCACGTTTCAATAATGATATTAGATCAAACGGTTTATCTCTATTTGTGGCATTAACTTCTCTATCTTGTTGTAAATTCTACAGGCATTCAGATAAAGCAGTTTTAATTTTAATTTTCTGCCATTTCCCCCAGATAACCATATTTTCTGTAACACTACTGTTATTCAACTTTCCATCCCTTCCTTTCACATTCTGTTTAACCTTACCTAAATCGTTACACTGTTCTTTGCCCTTGACCTTTCTCTTTACATTTATAAATTCTCCATCACTTTATGCTGGACCAACGTTTTATCTTGAAGCCCCATCTAAATCTTTCGTTGTTGGATTCTCTTGGGCATTGGTTCCAAGCTGGTTTAAGTTGTCCTCATCCCAACGGAACAGATCCCTGTTTCTGCAGCACTGGAAACAGTGACCCATGAAAACAAATGCCTGTCTAAAACACAACGATTTGACCAACGCATTCAACTCATAAGATTGATCAGTTATTCCTCTATCACTCCTAAATACTGCCCCTTTCATAAAACACCTGAAGCAGGGTGAAACGGCTCCTTTACTTTCTGGATATACTGTATAGTTCACCAAACACTTGGATCCGAGTAAAAGAATTTCAGCAGTTAGTCTTCTATTCATTCATCTAACACCTGGGACAAGGTAAAGCTACTTTGATCAGGAAATCCCCCATTACCTGTGCATTTTATCCCAACGACAATAAATGTGGCCGGTTAAAGCTACTTTGGTCAGGTAATCCTCCATTACCGATGCATTTCATTGCAGTGACCAATCATCTTGGGTTGGTGTAAGATACTTTGACCGGGTGATCCTCTATTATCTGGGCATTTTATCCGATTGATCAAAAATCTGGGGCAAGGTAAAGATGTATTGAACAGCTATTGCATTATTATCCAAACACTGACATACGTGTTTCGAATCCATGTGTGAAAAACACAAAGTGTGATTAATAAGATTGGTGAGCTGCAAGCAGCAGAGGCACGTGGAAAATGACATTCTGGAGATGTCTTGAGGCCTGGATCAAAATGGGGGATGCTTGTGTGCTCAATATTCTTGGATGCAACGCATTCAGTAAAGAAAGGGAAGGGAAAAAAAACAATTTTAAATTAAGAAGAGTTTTGCATGAGCTAAGAAGAATGTCCATGAGGGATCAAAGACAGATTCTAATGTTGCAATTGAGAAAAAAAAGAGATATTAAGTTAATGGGCGCATTTTATGGACCACAAATTAGTGTGAAGTAGACAGCGGCGCAGAATTGCAATGAAATTAACAAAAGGTACAGGAGCTATGGAGTAGTGATAATGGAAGATTTAATTCTCGTACAAGTAAATGGGGCAATGAGTGTGTCAATGGCAGATATGAATTTTTGAAGTGCGTCCAAGTTAATTTTCTTGAGTTCATTTCCTGCCCAACGAGGAAGGAGGCATTGTTGTATCTAGTCCAGGATTGTCACTTTCGAGAGACAGCTATGAATAATTAGATTTTAGATTATGATTAGATTAGAGATACAGCACTGAAACAGGCCCTTCGGCCCACCGAGTCTGTGCCGAACATCAACCACCCATTTATACTAATCCTACACGATCCCATATTCCCAACAAACATCCCCACCTGTCCCTATATTTCCCTACCACCTACCTATACTGGTGACAATTTATAATGGCCAATTTACCTATCAACCTGCAAGTCTTTTGGCTTGTGGGAGGAAACCGGAGCACCCAGAGAAAACCCACGCAGACACAGGGAGAACTTGCAAACTCCACACAGGCAGTACCTGGAAGTGAACCCGGGTCCCTGGAGCTGTGAGGCTGCGGTGCTAACCACTGCGCCACTGTGCCGCCCCTGGTCCTGGTACTCTAATGTTTAGATCAGTTATAGAGAAACCAAGGAACAATCGAGAAGACAAAAAAAACTGAACAGTAAGTGGACGAATTTCAGTGAATTGAGGAAGAATCTGGCCAGGGTAAATCGGAGTCAAAGATTACCAGCCAAAAATGTAGTGAAGAAATTGATGGCATTAAAGAGGAGGTGATTCAGGCACAGTCTAAGTGTATTTTCACAAAGCAGAAAGGTAGGGAAACCAGAGCCAGATCTTTCTGGATGACGAAGGTGTTACAGAGCAGGATGATACAGGTAGAGGGAATCTACAGGAGAGAATCAGGCTGAATGCAAACATGTGCAGCAGTGAGGTGAAAAATTAAAAACACATGCAAAGAAACAGTAGGACAATTTGGAACAAAAACTTGTCAAAGGGGTGGAGCTGCTGATTAGGAACCAAAATGAAGATGGAAGGTCAAGGCACTAAATGGTTGAGGCAGTAAATAATCACTTTCTCACTTATGCTTACAAATGAAGAGGACTTTGCAAAGTTTATGGCGAAACTAGAAGGTTGTTGGGACACCACATGAGATAAAATGATAAATAGGACGTAATACAATTTCTGGAAGTACTTAAAGTGGTTAACCCAACAGGTCTAGTGGGTTGTAAGGAGAGAAATTGTGGAGTTGCTCTCCACAATCTTCCTATCTTCCTGAGGTACAGAGGTGGTGTCAAAAGACGGAAGGATTGCAAATGTCACATCCTTGTTCAGAAAGGTGAAGAAGGATAAGACTGTCAACTACGGGCAAGTATGTTTAATGACAGTGGTGGGAAAGCACTTCGAAACAATAATTCAGAAGAAAATGAATAACGACCTGGATAGCCATACAGTAATAAAGTGGAGCCAGCACGAATTCGTTCAGGGCAAATCGGCTTTGATTAACTCGATTGAATATTTTGAGTATAATGCACAGCAGTGCAGTTGATGTTGTGCATATGGGCCTACACATAGTGTTTCATAAAGTATCACGATTTAGTAAAATTGATGTTTGTGGAATAAAATAAACAGGGACAAAATGAATACAAAATTGGCTAAGTGATAGAAAACAGAGAGAAATACAAAGTTCCGCGGGTGTTAGAAATATAATGTTGAAAAAGAACAAAAAGCTGGAAATACACAGCAGATAACCACAGTGCGCAGTGGTTAGCACCGTAGCCTCACAGCTCCAAGGACCCGGGTTCAATTCTGGGTACTGTCTTTGCGGAGTTTGCAAGTTCTCCCTGTGACCACGTGGGTTTTCGCTGGGTGCTCCAAGTTTCCTCCCACCGCCAAAGACTTGCAGGTGATAGGTAAATTTGCCATTGTAAATTGCCCCTAGTGTAGGTAGGTGGTAGGGAATATGGGATTACTGTAGGGTTAGTATAAATGGGTGGTTCTTGGTCGGCACAGACTCGGTGGGCCGAAGGGCCTGTTTCAGTGCTGTATCTCTAAATAAAAAATAAAAAAATAAATAAAATAAAAGCAAGACAGCACCTGTGGAGAGACAAACAGAGTTAACGTTTAAGGCCAATGACCTTAACTAAGTAATGGACAAAGTGAAGAGATGTAACAGATTTTGAGAACTCCAGAGGCAGTGAAAGGAGAGAGGTGAGGAAAAAAAACAAAAGACAAGATCGATATAGAGTGGAAGGCATGAGAGATGAAAGGTCAAATGATATGAGTGTGCAAAGCAGGGAAAACAAAGGCCGGAATTTTATCTTACAGTAGACACCCCTCCCAGCGCCATAAAAATCGGAGGAGAACTCGCCAGTGCTAGAAGCCACGCAGTGATGTTGCATGGCCCTGGCCTTTAATTGGCCTCAGTTGGGGCTTCCACACCTTTGAGGAAAGAAGTCCAACCTGCTCGATCTGTTTGTCAATCGGGGGGTGGGGGGGGGGGTGGGGTGCGGGAGGGTGGCGGGAGCTCCTCAGTCCCAGCAGAGCCAGAGGGAGTGGTGGCCACTACTGGAACTGCATGCAGCTAGAAAAGCAAGAGGCGCATCTGTCCTGAAAAAAAATTGAGTGGGGTTTTGGGCCCCACTGGGGACATTCGGTGAGGGGGTGGGGACCTATCAGGAAGGCGGGGAAGCGCTCCAGTGAGGGTCGCCTGTGCTGCTGAAAGCCCATCCATGGGGTACAGAGTGCCTGATATGTAAAACCATCCCAGCTTGCATAGAGGCCACCCAGTTAAATTGGGCAGCCGCACCAGGTCACAAAGTGCCCTTCCCCTGTTGGCAATATACCAGTAATGGCCGGAGGAAACACTTCAGTAACAATAAATTTGCCTCTTAATGGCCTCAATTGGCCTTGGGTGGCCTATGTGTCACCTTCTCCACTGCAGGTAAAATAACAACACGTGCGGGTGTGCAAGGCAGCAGCACCCCGCCACCCAACAGCCCTCCACCCACCCCGGGCTAGATTTTGTGGAGGTGTTGGGACTCCCTGATTCGGCCTTTTCATGCCTCCTGCTCCCATCTCTCCTCCACCCCCACAGGAATGACGAGTTTTCATGATGTCTAGCTTTCCCATGCCGGGAACTTGGGCCGTTTAAAGATGATGTTCCTGCCTCGAAGATCTGCTGATCAATCACAGGACCGGCAGCTCAACAGTAACATCGGTGCCATAGGGAGCGGTGGCCACTATCAGTACAGCAGTGGCCTTGGACCTAGGCCCAGCGCTGGAAAACACGACCAGAGCTAAGTGAGGCATGGTCGCTGTGGCCGCTCCGGAAGCCTTGTCGAGGAGATGTGAGAGGATAGGCATGAAGTCCAGGGCAAAGGGAGCCATGGAGTTGTAGTTTTTGCTAGAGGCGTCCTCCATGCGTCGCAGATTGCCCATAAATGAGAGACCCATCTCAAACCCACAGCGATGGTGCCTCATTTCACAAGGCGCCATTCCCACGTGGCAGAGGCACCACCCCCATCCCACCCCCACCACCCACCGCTGGGTGGATCCAATTGATGGTGGGAAGATGTCCTTAAGTCACTTTTAAGATGTCACGTAACAGCCTCAGTTGGCCTCTGGTTGGAACGTTGTTGGTCTCACTCTCACCGACAAAACCACTTGGCAATGGAGCGGCCACGCGCCCTCCCCCTCCTGCCTCAACACGATTTTATGAACGCCTCCCTCCTGCCTCTGACCCTGCCTCAGGCGTGCCAATAAAATCCTTCCGTGGCTCCCACTCGATTTCACCCCAACCCCTGCAGCCCACTCTAGGGGTTGTAGGGGTGCGTAAAATTCTAGCCAAAGAGTAGTAGTGAATGGTTGTTTACTACACTGGAGGGCTTACAAAGTGATGTTCCCAAATGTTCAGTGCTCTGGCCAGTGGTGTTGTTCATATATATAAATGGCTTGTAATTGGGGTAAAGAGCACAATCTTGACATTTTCAGACAACAAGTATCCTGAAAATGTAGCAAACAGTGAGGAATAGAGTAATAATCTTCAAGATTACATAGAAGACTCGTGGAATTGGCAGACGAATGGCACTGAAATTGAACACAGAATAATGTGAAGTGATACATTTTGGTTGGAAGAATGAGGAGAGATAACAGGTGCTGAATCGTACAATTTTAAAACGAGTGCAAGAGCAGGAGGATCTTGGGAGTGCTTGTGCATAAATTTGTTTAGGTGGCAGTGCAGGTTAACAAAACAGTTAATATGGCAGATGCAATCCTCGACTTTATAAAAGGAGACGTCGAGTAGAAAAGCAAGGAAGTTATGACAAATCTTTGTAAAACACTGTCTTGGCCAAAATTGGAGTATTTTGTCCAATTCTGGGTATCACACTTTAGGAAGGAAGTAAAGGATTTGACATAGGTACAGGAAAGATTTATGGGAAAGATATGAGGGATGATGATTATAGGGGTATACTGCACAAGTTGGGCTTGTTCTCCTTCGAACGAAGAAGGCGAGGGAAGATTCCATAGAGGTGTTTAAAATTATGAATGTGTTTGTATTGAATAAATGAAGAGAATCTGTTTCTAATGGCTGAAGGGTCAGTAATGAAACATTACAGAGTTTAGGTTTTTGGCAAAAGAAGCAGAGGTGATATGCCAGAAAGAAAAATACTTCTTATATAATTAGTTGTTAGGATTTGCAGCACACTCTCCGATAGTGTGTTAATTGCATATTCAATAGCAGCCTTAAAAACTAAAATTAAATGGTGAAAGGACAGGGGAGTGGAACTAACTGGACCGTTCTTCTAAAGAGCTGATGCAGACTCTGGGGACGACTGGCCTCCTTCTCTGCTGTGCTATTCTATGATTCTATAATAGCAGAAACATTAACTTGCATTTAAATGGCGCTTCTAAGTTAGTAAAACGTCACAAGACGCTTCGCCGGAGTATTATGCAACACCAAGCCAGACAATGTGATATTGAGACCTGCGATTGAAAAGGTGGTTAAAGAAGTTGCGAATAAGGACAAAAGTAAGGTCAAGGGGTGGTATGCTTTCTGTTTGAGATGATGTAGATCTCGATAAGTTTTCAAGAACAGTAGAACCAGACGTCAAAAGTTGCAATGCAGGGGCGAAATTCAAAGTAAAATCTACTGAAGCAATATTTCACATAGTGGTCGACCTATGGAGCAGACTCCCTGTAGCTATGGTGGAAGCAGGCAATATTAATTCTTGCAATGCTAGTTAGACAGATTTCATTCATAGGATGCCATTTTGGGATGCAGTATGTGAGAATTTTGAGACATGGCATGTACAAGTCCGGCATTGCTTGAGAGGAGCAGGTGACTTTTTAAATATAGTTCCTAAAGCTCTTCACCACCAGGGTCTTCCTCGCCTTATGTCTCTGTCTGTTGTAGGCTAATTCATATTTATAATTGCAGGCTAAATAATAGCGATTGCTCCGATTAGTGAAAAGATCTATGAACATTGTAACATGAGACTACCAGGTTAGTAGAAGGCAAAGTGGTTGGAGTGCATACTCGATATTGAAGATATAGTCTTTGTTTAATTTGATTAGTTCCTTTTTATGATTTGGGTGTGTATTGTTTGTAGTCCCTTTAAAAAGGAGGCATTTTTTTCTTGAATAATTTTATTTTGTTTGATGTTGTCCTAATTGGCCAATGAAAAGATTAGAAGGCGAACTAAACAATGGTTTGTCTTTTTCCTCCAGCATTTAATTTGTTCCTATGCTTATGGGAATAAGAATACGATTGTGGGACGGTGTTTATAAATTGCACAACAATGCAGAGGGAATTACACGTTTCCATTTCAATACCTATCCTATCCTTAAGACACAAATCATTACCAGCAGGGGTATTAATGACCTTTTATTCAACAGTTGAACTTGATATCTAATAACAGATCACAGGCCGAATTCTGTGTTTCCCACAATAATGTAATGGGACGTCTGGTCCCTTGGCAATGATGTGAGTGTACTAAGCTAGAGTCAGCACAGGGAAGAGAACTGGAAACTAACTGAGAGCATTGTACAACACTGAACTATGTGGTGATGCGGCATTGCTTCCACATTCTTAAATTCACAAAATAGATCAGGAATTCAGAACGAGGGATCACTTTTCTGGGAGGTGAGGTTGTGTGTGACATGCAAAAGAACATGCATGGAATGTACCATGCAATTCATGTTGGATGGCACTTATTCATAATTTAAGCAATTTAACAATTACACTCAGTGGATATTTCACGCCATTCTTTAACTCTTCTCTGAATTTTCTCTGGGTCCCTGCATAAATAAATGGATTGATGCAGGAACTCAGAAGCAGAAGCATATATCCGCTTTGTTCTAGAATAAAATTTGATTCATTGAAATTGGAACCGGAAAAATAACTAAATTTCGCAATTCTGATAAAAAGGAAACTTATAAGATATACCAAATATAACAGGATGAAACTGCCCGAGATGCAGAAGAGTAAAACAATAGATTTTCTCCGCTTCTCCATCTCTGGGTCACTCTGAGTCTCTCCATTGCTGTTGGCCGTGAGTCTCCTGCGAGCTCTACTGGCCACTAGAATATGTCTGACGGTCAGAGCGTTGAGCAGTAAGATCAGAATGAATGGGAGACAAGGGGTTAAAATGGAACAAATCCAGTCATATGCGACCCATGCAGGTGACATATAAAATATTGATTTTATGATGCAGAACCAGGGTATATTATCAATTATATGCAAAGGTTCCATTATATAATAACGAAAGGCATTTTTTAAACAGCTCAGTGTGCAGACCATTCCTATAACCCACGCCGCCGTTTTCTCGGTGCAGTATTTTATTTTCAACTTCTGGAAACAGATGGCAATGCATCGATCAAAGGTGAAAGCGACCGTTAACCAGACAGAACTGTCTAGGATCGCATAGTTGAGGGCATGACGGAGATTGCATACTGGTGTGATAAACAGGAAACTGACTGGGAAATAAATGCCGGCAATATGGTTTAATATCACAACGGTGATCATAACCAGGAGATCCGTCACTGCCATGGACATCAGATAGTAAGTGATACATCTGGAGAGACCACATCTCCCTTGGGACAGGATCACAATCACTGCCAAGTTAGCTGTAATAGAGACAGAGAGACTAAGAGAAAGCGGAAGAGGGTACATGTGTGAGAGAGCGAGAACTGGGAAATTACTGGTCCGACTCCAAACAATATCATCCATTTTACAGAATTCTGTGTAACCTTCAGTGCTTTCCCAAATGATACCGAGTGGAAAATGATCGCTTAATCACCAGTCTCTTGTTTCTGTGCATAAATGAGTCATCTAGATTAAAAATCATACAGGTCAATAATATTGAAATGTAAAAATAATACAATAAAACATAATGGATAACAGAAAGGCATCGGAAACTCATTGAACCAAAATGGGAACATAAAACGGACAAGTAAAATAACAGCAGGAATATGTTATGGACGTTATCTAAGAGAGTAAATGACGCAATAACGGACAATAAAACTGTAACTTGACAGAAAAGTAGTGGAAACTTGCATTTAAAACGGATTATATCCTGCTGATGACCCTCATCCAATGAACTATTGTAAAGTGATGCACTGTTGGAAAATTCGACTGTTAACGTTTTTGGAAGGATCCTTAGAGAGAACCCAACGGACAATTAGCATTTTATCACCTTGCAGATGGGATGTTTTTGAAGATACACTAATGAAGCTGACTGCTTCTCCTGTTAATCCGCTGGGATCGCCGTTGTCCATCTGTACCTGCGGAACTGGCAGGTGATGAGGTCTGATTCAGAGAAAGCTCGCTTCTACAGTGCAGCAGTTCATCAACACCGCGCTGCACTGTCGTCATTTATGATCAGCTTCGTTAGATAGTGGGCATTGAAATTAAAACTTTTTGACTCAGATGTGAGAGATACCACCAGTTACACAAACCGTGAACAAGAGATTGAACATGGGAACATTCCAGGTCATTGCCAGGGACTTGGTGCAGAGGAAATATTCGGGCTCAGTAGTGGTCACTGTCGAACAGTCAGCAGCAGTTCATCTGGTAGAAGAGAGCCAGACTGAAGCAGTGTGAGTTGGAGACTGAGAACAGAAACACTGAGCTCTGTAAGTTTAGGGAAAGTACAGATTCATTCGTAAAACGGCCACTTGCTACATTGCTTATATTTCTGTTAACGACTTGATGCCCAATAATGTCCTTTCAATGACTTCAATCATTAAATTCAGTCAGGAATTATTTATTTTTTGAATACTTTCTATCAACCACTGTCAATGTCAACAACACAACAGATCTCCAGTTACACGGTGAAAACAGTGTGGTAATTCATCCACAGTAACGGTGGTCAATAACACGATGCAATTACATTTATATCACGACAAAAGTCTGATAATTCACCCACAGTAACAGTATCAATAACAGAATATAACTACATTTACACGGTGATTAACAGTGTGATAATGCACCACAGTAACCATGTTAGAAATACACTTACACTGCGAAATGGCGCACGTTAAGGGCTGAAATTATACGGTGAGAAACAATACATTATACTTCTAAGCAGGAGACATTCCCCTGGTGAAGGGGAATAGCGCTGAGGAGGATAAAGTATGTTGCCAAGGTGGAAAGTGATACTGGAAAGCGGGAGAAATTATACTGGCAATGTAAAAAAAAAGTAACGGGGAGAAATGACACATCTAATAAGGCGAAATTATTTCATTAATGACAAGAAGTTATATCAGTAAATAGAGGAAATTGTATCATTGCAATGGAGCAACAACACAGTTAAAGTGAAAAAATGATACCGTATAATAGGAGAAGTTAAACCAGTTGGACGGAAGAAATCTTCCCATTGAAGTGGAGAAATTATTCCATGAAAGGAGCATAGAACATCCATAACGTGGAGAAAAGCTAGTGGTAAATAAGAGCAATGACCATGCTAATCAATGATTCCCGTAAATAATAACTAAGTACAGTACTTTACCTGGAATCCCGATAGCTGCAATGATGGGATAGTAAATGGCAAATACCAGACCTTTTACCGATCCGTGCATTTCTCTCAGAGGCTCTGAGCACGCACAGAACTACACTCAAAGATTGTCACATTTGTACCTGATGTCAGGCTCCAGGGAGATAGATAGGTTGATGTTTTACATTAACTACACTAATTGACACAAACAGATTAGTGCAGCTGCTGTCAGCCTCATGTTTGTGTTTTGATGGAATGGAATGTTTTTCAAGGGATCTGACACGGCTTTAAAGTGAAATACCCAGAGATCACAATAGATCCTAGTTACAGTTTCCATAATGACACCTTCAATACGCGGTTGCAATGGTGAAAGTGAACCACTCTACTCGGAATCCCCAAGTTTAAACCCTTTAATGGTGAGTTAAGACCCCTCAGAGTAAGGTATAAATAACCAGAAATACTCTGATCCTGAAGGAAATTGCAGCAACATTCTCGCTCCTGATCATGATTCAGCTCCAGTCTGGAGGTTCCTGGGTCACAGACACCAGACTCCAAATTCCTCTGAGACGGTGCATCCACTTCAATGAAGCTGACTGTGTTCAGTGTGGACTGGTCTGTGTCAGCATGGTATTTTCAGTGTGCACAGGTGCAGTTCAGTCTGCTTGTGTTTTTTGTGGAAGGGTCCAGTTCAGCAGAGCTGCCTTCAGTATTGATGTCCAAGTTCCGCATGGTTATATTCAGTGGAGACATGTCCAACTGAGCAGATTTATATTTAGAGTGGACTGGTCGAGGTCGGAGCGTTTATATTTCAGTGTGGAAAAGTCAGGTTCAGCACGGTTACAATCTGTGTGCACAGGTTCAGCTCAGCGAAGTTACATTCAGGGTACGCAGGTTTAGTTCAGCACTCAACAAATAGCAATTAATAAATAAGTTCTGATGAAAGGTTACTGACTGAAAACGTTAGCTCTGCTTCTTTCTCCACAGATGCTGCCGGACCTGCTCAGTATTTCCAGCATTTTGTGTTTTTATTTCATATTTCCAGTATCTATAGTATTTTGCTTTTATTTTAGTTCAGCACAGTCGCTCTCAATGTTAACTGGTTCAGTTTGATTACATTCCATGTGCGCAGGTCCAGTTGTGCAGGCTAATTCTCAGTGTTGTAAGTCCAATTGCTTGCAATGTTGACTGGTCAAGTTGAGTACAGTAGGGTTCAGGGTAGACAGGTACAATTAGCATGCTGACATTTAGTGTAGACTGGTTCAGGCCTGCACGGTTATATTCAGTGCCGAAACGTCCAGTTCAGCACACTCACATTCAGAATGGACAGATCCAGTGTTGTATTGTTAATTTCTGTGGGGGCAGCTTCAGCTTCTCCCGGTTCTATTGAATGTGGACAGGCCCAATCAGGACGGTTACTGCCAATGTGATCTTGCCCATCTCAGCGAGCTTATATCGAGTGTGCATTTGGCTCATTGAGTACGGTTACTGCCAGCATGCTCAAGTCTGGTACTGCACAGTTACTTCCAGTGTGGAGGGGTCCAGTTGATCAGGGTTCACCACGTATTGTGGAAACATTCAGTTTCGCATAGCTACATTCAGTATGGACAAGTCCAGTTCAGAATGCCTACATTTAGTTCAGCGAGGTTGCATTCGGTCTGGACTGGCTTTGAGGAGTCAGAAGGTGAGTTACACTTCGCAGAATTCCCAGACTCTAACTTGTTGTTGAGCCACAGTATTTATATTGCTGATACAGTTAAGTTTTGGCTGTTGAATGTTAACCTTTGATACCAGATCCTTTAATTTCTTGATGTGCGTCGCTGACGAGGCAGGCATTTGTTTCCATCCTAATGACCTTTGATTAACAGCATATCCAACAGTATTGCACCTACTAGTAGGCCTAGAAACTGACATTTCTTAGCCTCTCCTTGTAATTTCGTATCTGTACCCATATTGATTTTATTTCCTGCTCGTGTAAGCCAAGATCCTTCCTTATTATTGTACTAATGTGGTCCTTTATTATCAGGAACACCTTACTTCATTTTTCATTTGGTCTGTCTTTGCGAAATGTCAAGTACCTTGGAATACTTATTTCCCAAACTTGGTCAACATGCAACCGTGTTGCATTAATGCTATTGAATCAAACCATTTATCATTCTTTGTGTCATTAACTTATCTATCTTGTTACAAACCCAGAGCATTCAGATAAAGCCGTTTTAATCTTAAGTTTCTGCCATTTCCCCCTGATTTATTTCATTCATCATTAAAATTTCCATCGCTTCTTGTCACATTCTGCTAACTTAACCCAATTAGCTACACTTGCCTGTGCCCTTCACTTTCCTTTTTGCATTTATAAATTCCCCATCACTTTAAGCCTCCCAACTTTTTTATCTTAAAGTCCCATTAGCAACCTTAGTTATTGGATTCTCTTGGACATTGATCCCATCCTGGTTTAAGTGGACCTCGACCCAATGGAAGAGCTAAAACAAGACCAAAATACTGCAGATGTTGGAACTCTGAAATGAGAAGAGAAAGTGCCGGAAATACTTAGCAGGGCTAGTAGCATCTGTGCAGAGAGAAACGGAGAAAAACTGTTTATCTCAGAATAGATGCTGCCAGACCTGCTGAGTATTTCGCTCACTTTTTCTCCTTATCCCAATGCAAAAAAAAAGCTTTCTATTTCCCCAATACTGGAGCCAGTGATCCATGAAACGAAATGCCTGTCTCTCACACCACTGTTTGACACCTCATAGAATTCATCTATCACTCCTAAATTCTGTCCCTTTCAACGAACACATGGGGCAGGCAAAGCTACATGGATCGGCTATTCTCTATTACCTGGACGTACTGCCTGGTTCGCCAAACACTGAACTCCGAGTAAAATAATTTCAGCAGTTATTCTTCTGTTCGCTTAGAATTCTGTTCATTCACCAAGTATCTGAGACAAGATAAAGCTACATTGTTCAGTTAATCCCCTATTATTTGTATATTTTATCCCATTGACCAAACATCTTGGGCCGAGGTAAAGATAACTTAATCACGTAATCGTCTATTATCCGCACATTCTATCCCACTGCCCATATATCTGTCGCAGGGTAACGATACTTTGATTGCCTAATCTTCTATTATCCAAATACTCACATAAGTGCTTGCAGTGCATGTGTCTAAAAGCACGAAGTATGCTTAATAAGACTGGAGAGCTGCAGGCACATATAGCCACGTGGGAATATGACGGTCTGGCAATACCTGAGACCTGGCTCAAAATAGGGGATTATTGAGCACTTAATATTCATGGCTGCAAGGCATTCAGGAAAGAAGGGAAAGAATAAAAGGAGATTAGCTGTTTTGATTAAGAAAACAAAATTTCACTCTGCAAAGAATGTCCTTGATGGATCAAAAACTGAATCTATTTAGTTCGAATTGAGAAAATAAACTTAAGGAGCTATTACGTTACTTTGTGCATTTTATGGGCCATGAAGTAGTGCGAAGTAGATAGAGGAGCAGAATTACCACAAAATTAACGAGAGGCAAGAGCTATAGTGTAATGATAATGGGACTTTTTAATTACAGAACAATTTCATGAGGCAATGATTGTGTCAAGGGCAGAAATAAAGGGAATTTCTGAAGTGCGTTCAGATAAATTTCAGATAAATAATGCAGAAGGAGGCATTGGTGGATATTGTCCGAGATTGTCACTGTCGAGAAGCTGCTCGGGGAGAGTGATAATTCTCTTTTAATGCTTAAAATAGTTATGCAGAAGGACAAGGAACAATCTATTTTTTTTCATGAACAAGAGCTGAACAAATTTCAGTGCATTGAGGAGCATTCTGGCCAGAAAACACAATGTGATGACACAAAACTAGGTGGGAATGTGAGTTGTGAGAATTATGCAAGGTGGCTTCAAGGGGATTTAGACAGGTTAAGTGAGTGGGCAAGAACATGGCAGAGTATCCACTTTGGTAGGAAAAACGGACTGCATGTTATTTCTTAAAAGGTCAGAGATTGGGAAGTGTTGATGTCAAAAAGGACCCGGGTGTCTATGATCATATATCATTGAAAGCTAACATGCAGGGGCAGCAAGCAATTGGGAAGGCAAATGATATGTTGATCTTTATTGCAAGATGATTTGAGGACAGGACTGAAGAATTCTTACTGCAATTGTATAAAGCCTTGGTGAGATTGCACCGGGAGTATTGTGTTTTGGTCTTCTTACCAAAGGAAGGATATACATGCCATAGAGGGAGGGTAATGAAGTTTCATCAAGTTCCTGGGATGGTGGGATTGTCCTATGATGAGAGATTGAGGAGGTTGAGTCTGTATTCTCTCAAGTTTAGGAGAATGAGGGACGATCTCACTGAAACATGCATACTTCTTTGAGGGCTCGACACAGTAGACGGAGGCCAGATGTTTCCCTGACTGGGGGCATCTAGAACCAGAGAGACAGTCTCATAATAAGAGGTAGGCCATTTAGGACTGCAAGGAGGAGGAATGTATTCACTCAAAGGGTGGTGAATCTTAGAAATTCTCTACCTCAAAGTTCTGTGGAGAATACAAGGGAGAATCAAGCTGAATTTAAAAAGTACAGAGGAGAGATGAAAAAAAAATGAAATGCATGCAAAGAAGCAGTACGAAAATTATAAGAAAAAATAAATAAGAAGTTATCAGAGGAGCGGTAGGGCCTATTAGGGACCAAAATTAAGATGTGTGGCAAGGCAGAAGACATGCCTGGGGTGCTAAATGAACACTTTCTGCACAGTGCTTATCAAGGAAAAAGACTTTGAAAAAAAAAGTAGCCCAAGGAGGAGGTCGTTGAGACATCAGGTGAGATAATATAGATAAATGGGACCGAATAAAAATTCTGATGGTATTTAAACTGGTTAGCCAACAGGTCAACGTGGTTGATGAGGCAATTAAGGAGGGATATTGCAGAGCTTCTGGCCACAATCGTGCAATCCTGCTTTGGTACCTAGGTGGTGTCAAAGGACGGAAGGATTGCAAATAACATATCCTTGTGCAGAAAAAAAGAAGGATACGACTGTCAAGTACAGGCCAAGTGGTTTGCCATCAGTGGTAGGGAAACACTTAGAAACAATAATCAGACAGAAAACAAATGACTACCTGGATAGGCATAAACTGATAAAAGTAGAGTCAGCAGGAATTTGTTTAGGGTAAATCGTCTTTGACTAACTTGATTGCACTTTTTTTTGATGAGCCTACAGAGAGGATTGCTCAGGCCGGTGCAGTTGATGTTATTTGGTAGTTAAAATGGTGTCTGATAAAATACTACGCATTAGGCTCGTTAGAAAAATTGAAGCTTAAGGAATAAAAGAAGCAGGTGCAGAATGAACGAACAATTGGCTGAGTGACAGAAAACAGGGAGAAAAGCAAAATACTGAAGGTGTTGGAGATCCAAAATGAAAAAAAAATGCTGCACATGCTCAGTAGGTCAGACAGCACCTGTAGAGAGACAAACAAGGCTATCGGTTCAGGTCGATTACCTTAACTGAATAATAGAAGAAGAAAGATGTGTAACAGATTTTGTGCCAGCACAGAGGCAGGAAAAGGACAGAAGGTCGGAAAGAACAAAAGGGAAGGTCTGCGATAGGATGGGAGCATGAGAGATTTAAGAGAAAAGGGAAGGACTGTGCAAGGCACAGCAAACAAAGAGTTGTTGTGAATGGCTGTTTCGTGCACGAAAGGAAGATGTGCAGTGACGTTCCCAAATGTTCAGTGCCCTGACCGCTGCTGTTCTTGGTGCACATTGATAGCTTGTATTTGTGGCTGGAGGCACAATATTGAAATTTTCAGATAACACAAATTCTGAAAAAGTAGCAAACAGTGGAAAAATAAGATAGTAATAATCTTCAGAGGTACATATATGGCTGTTGGAACATGCAGACGCATGACAATGAAATTCAACGCAGAAGAAAGTATAAAGTGACACATTTTCGCAGGAAGAACGAGGAGAGATAATTCAAGCTAAATCGTACTAGTCAAAGCAAGTGACAGAGCGGGAGATCTCGGTTGTGCTTGTACATAATTCATTTTAGGTGGCAATACAGGTTAATAAAGCAGTTAATCAGGCATATGGGATCCTGTGCTTTATAAATAGAGACATAGAGCACAAAAACAAGGAAGTTATGATGACATTTTGTAAAAAAAAGTTTCGTCACTACTGGAGTATTGTGTCCAATGCTGGGAACTACCATTTATGAAGAATGTGGAGGAGTTGAGGAGGGTACAGAATAGAATTCTAAGAATTATTCCCGGGATGAGGAATAACAGTTACATGGAAATAATGCTGAAGCTAGGCTTGTTCTCCTTCGAACGGAGAAGGCTACGGGAAGATTTAATAGACGTGTTTAAAATCATGAGCGGATTTGCATAGTGTACATAAAGAGAAAATGTCCCCAATGGCTGAAGGATCAATCATGATATGGTACAGAGTTAAGGTGCTTGGCAAATGAACCAGAGGTGACATGAAAAAGAAAAGTACGCAATGACTTGATAGGATTTGCAAAGCACTGCCTGATAGGGTGTAGCCTTACAAATTGCAGGTTTATGGGGAAAGGACAGCGGAATGCAACAAACTGGACTACTCATCAAAATAGCCGATGCAGACACGAGGTACGCCTGGTCTCCTTCTGTGCTGTGCTGTTCATTGATTCTATGATAGCAACAACATGCACTTGCCGTTCAATGGCGCCTTTAATTTAGTAAAACGTCACATTGATGAAACAGTGGAGTATTATGCAACACCAAGCCACAGTAAGTGATATTGAGAAAGCCGATTAAAAACATGGTTACAGACGCCGAGATAAAAGGCAGTCCTAGCAGAATAGAAAGAGAGTGATAGAGAAGCACAGTGATTTAGGGCTGAAATTCCGGAGGTTAGGGCCTAGGCAATTGAAGGCACGGCCAACAGGTCAACATCCCTGGATATAGAGTTTTTAGGTGGGATCAACAGAGGGATAAAAAAGGAGGGGGTGCAGCATTATTGGTAAGGTACAGCTGAGAGTAGGGATGATTTGCTAAATGAACATTCAAATGAGGCCGCATTGGTGGAGATCAGAATTGGAAAGGGGCATCCACACTACTAGGAGTGCACGAAAGAACCCTAAATAGTGAGAGGGAGATAGAGCAATAAATATATAGGCACATGTCGGTGTGTAAAGTCTATAGGGTAATAATAGTTGGGATTTCAACTACCCTAATATCAATTGGGATACAAACAGTGTGAAGGACACAGAGGGCACGAAATTCTTAAAGTTATAGCCAGCACACAACAAGCCCAAAGGGAGGGGGCGCAATTCTAGATTTAGTCTTCAGGAATGACGCTGGGGAAATAGATGAAGTAGCAATGGGTGACCATTTTGGAGATAGCGATCATAATACAGTTAGTTTTAGCATAATCATGGAAAAGGACAAATGTCAGACAGGAGTTAAAGTTTTAACTTAGGGGAAGGCAAATTTTATATAACTGAGAGGCGATCTGGCGAAAGTGGACTCGACACAGCGAGAGGAAGGAAAAGCAGTGATAAAACAGTGGGAGGCATTCAAAACCGAGATTCGACAGGCACAATGTAAGTATGTCCCCACAAAGATAAAGGGTGGTACGGCCAAATCTAGAGACCCCTGGTTATCTAACGGCCTGCAGTATATGTTGAAGCAGAAAAAAGAAAGATTATGATGATCACAAAAAAAAAACTTAATACTTTAGAAAGCTTAGTGGAGTATAGAAAGTGCATGGGTGAAGTGAAAAAGGAAATTAGAAAAACAAGGAGAGGACATGAAAAAAATATTCGCAGATAAAATTAAGGAAAACCCAAAGATGTGTCATCAGTACATTAAGAGCAAGAGGAAAACTAAGGAAAGGGTAAGGCCTATCAGAGATGTTCATGGGAACTTACACGTGGCTGCAGATGATGTGGACGGGGTTCTTAATGAGTTTTTCGCCTCCGTCTTCACAAAGGAGAGGGATGATGCAGACAGTGTAAGAAAAGAGGCACGTGAAATCTTAGCTGTAATTAGCATAATCAAAGAGGAAGTACTAGAGGGTCTAACATCCTTGAAGGTGGATGAATAACCAGGGCTGGATGGATTGAATCACAGGTTGTTAAATTGTCATTGATAATGGGGAAATGGCAGACATGTTGAACCATTACTTTGCCTCAGTATTTACAGATGAAAAAGAGGACAACTTTCTGGAAGTCCCGAAAAAATCAATAGCCGATAGGGGACAGGGACTTAATACAATTAAGGTAAGTAAATCATCAGTAACAATGAAATTAATGGAACTAAAGAATGAGAAATCCCCAGGACCTGATGGTTTCCATCCGAGGGTGTTAAAGGAAGTAGGGGAGCACATTTTAGATGCCCTAACTGTAGTCTTTCAGAGATCCCTAGATTCAGGAGTGGTCCCTCTGGATTGGGAAGTTGCACATGTCACTCCACTTTTTAAGAAGTGTGAAAGTGGAAACCAAGGAAATTACAAACAGTTAGCCTGACATCTGTGGTGGGCAAATTGCTGGAGTCTATAATCAAGGATAGTGTGACTGAACACCTAGAATATTTTCAGTTAATCAGGGACAGCCAGCATGGATTCATGAAGTGAAGGTCATGCCTGACAAATCTCATTGAATTATTTGAAGAGGTGAATTTCTATGTATGTTATTTATATGGACTTCCAGAAGGCATTTGATAAAGTCCCACATAAGAGGCTGTTAACTAAGGTAGAAGCCCATGGAGTTGAGGGTAAATTATTGACATGGTTAGAAAGTTGGTTGAATGGTAGGCGACAGAGAGTGGAGATAATAGGTACGTACTCCGATTGGCAGGTTGTAACTAGTGGTGTCCCGCAGGGATCTGTGTTGGGGCCTCAATTATTCACATTATTCATTAACGACTTGTGTGATGGCATAGTTAGTCATATATCCAAATTTGCTGATGATACAAAGTTAGGCGGCATTGTAGACAGTCTAGATGATAGCATAAAATTGCAAGGAGATATTGACAGACTAGGTGAGTGGGCACAACTGTGGCAGGTGGATTTCAATGCGGGCAAGTGTGAAGTGATCCATGCTGGACCAAAAAAGGATAGAGCAGGGTACTTTCTAAATGGGAAGAGGTTAAGTACAGTGGATGCCCAAAGAGACTTGGGGGTTCAGGTGCATAGATCTGTAAAATGCCACGCGAAAGTGCAGGAAATAATCAAAAAACGCTACTGGAATGCTAGCCTTTATATCCAGAGGATTGGAGTGTAAAGACACAGAGGTTATGCTTCAGCTATACAAGACCCTGGTTAGACCCCACTTGGAGTACTGTGAGCAGTTCTGGGCACCGCACCTTAGGAAGGATATATTGGCCTTGGAGGGAAAGTAGGTTTACAAGAATGATACCTGGACTACAGGGGTCAATTACGAGGAGATATTGCACAAATTAGGCCAGTTTTCGCTAGAAATTAGAAGGTAAAGGGGTGATCTGATTGAAGTCTTCAAGATATTAACAGGAAAAGACAGGCTAGATAAAGATAAACTATTTCCACTGGTTAGAGATTCCAAAACTAGGGGGATTAGTCTAAATATTAGGACCAGACCGTTCAGGAACATTGTTAGGGAGCACGTCTTCACGCAAAGGGCGGCAGAGATTTGGAACTCTCTCCCACAAACAGCAGTTGAAGCTAGAACAGTTGTTTATTTTAAATCTGAGATAATAGATTTTTGTTAAGCAAAGATATTAAGGGATATGGGCCAAAGGCAGGTATATGGAGTTAGGCGGATCAGCCATGATCTCATTGAATGGCGGGACAGGCTCGAGGGGCTGAATGGCCTACTCCTGTTCCTTTCTTCCTATGTTCCTATGAAGCCATGGAGGAAATAGTGAATGCACTGAGGATCATCTTCAAATCCACTCTGGATATGGGCAAGGTGCCAGGGGATTGGAGATCTACGAATGTAATACCATTGTTTAAAAAGGGTGCGAGGGATGGGCCAAATAATTATATGCCGGTCAGTCTGACCTCGGTGGTGGGCAAATTATTAGAATCTTTTCTGAGGGACAGGATAAACCTCCACTTAGAAAGGCATGGATTAATCAGGGATAGTCAGCATGGATTTGTCACTGGAAGGTCTTATCTTACTAACATGATTGATTTATTTTGAGGAAGTAACAAGAAGGCTTGATGAGGATAGTGCAGTGGATGTGGTCTATCTGGATTTCAGTATGGCATTTGACAAGGTCCCGCATGGCAGACTGGTCAGTAAAATGAAAGCCCATGGCATAGAGGGGAATGTGGTCGGTTGGATCCAAAATTGCCTCAGTGACAGAAAACAAACGATAGTGGTCGATGGATGCTTTTGTGAATGGAAAGCTGTTTGCAGTGGCATTCTACAGGCTTAGTGTTGAGTCCCCTGCTGTTTGTAGTATATGTTGAAGATTTGAACTTTAATGTGAGAGGCATGATTGGGAAATTTGCTGATGACACAAAAATGTGTCTTGTAGTTGATAGTGAAGAGGATGGTTGACCACTCCAGAGTGATATCAGTGGTTTGGCTGAGTGGGCATAAAAGTGGCAAATGGAATTCAATCCGGAGAAGTGTGAGGTATTGCACTTGGAGAGGGCAAAGAAAGCGAGGTATTACACAATATATGGGAGGATATTGAGAGGGGTAGCAGAAGTGAGAGACATTGTAGTGCATGTCAACGGGTCCCTGAAGATGGCAGGAATGGTAGATAAAGTGGTGAAGAAAGCATATGGAATGCTTTCCTTTATTGGCAACGTATAGAGTACAAAAGCAGGGGTGTAATGCTGGAATTGTATAAAACGCTGCTTCAGCCACAGTTGGAGCATTGTGTACAGTTCTGGTCGCCACATTACAGGAAGGACATATTTTCTCTAGGGAGAGTGCAGAGAAGATTTATAAAAATTGCCAGGGCTTGAAAGTTATTGCTTTCTGTAAAGATTGGAGAGGTTAGGGTTGTTTTCCTTAGAACAGAGGAGACTGGGAGGTGACTTAATTAAGGTGCACAAAGTTATGAGGGGCCTGTTTCCCCTAGCAGAGAGGTCAATTACCAGGGAGCACAGATTTAAGGTGATTGGTAGAAGGATTAGAGGGGACATGAGGAATTATTTTTAACCCAGAGGGTGATGGGTGTCTGGAATTCACTGCCAGGAATGGCGGTGGAGGCACATACCCTCAATTCTTTTAAAACATACCTGGACTTGCAGCTGTAGTGCTGTAACCAAGCAAGGCTATGGGCCAGGTGTTAGAAGGTGGAATTATCTTGGGCGGCTAGTTTTCGGCCAGCACAGACATGATGGGCTGAATGACCTCCTTCTGTGTTGTAATTTTTCTCTGGTTCTAACAGTGATGGCACAATTAATGTCAAGGTGCACAGAAGTCCATGATTGAAGGCGTGCAGAGATTTTGGAAGGCTATAGAGCTGCAAAACTTTACGGTAATAGGGAGGAACAAGACCATGAAGAGATTTGAAAAAAATGCAGAGAAGTTTAAAATCGAGGGCAGCCAATCTAGATCAAACATGTTGCGATGGGAAAGTCGTATTGATCAGATATTTCTCGGCTATCCAGATATCCTGTCAGATCCTTGAAACCACGTTATAAGGACGTAAGAAATCGGAGCTGGAGTACGCCAGTTCACCTTCGCACTTACTCCACCAGACCATAGGAGCATGGCCGAGCTTCTACCACAACTTCTCTTTCCCACACTATTTCCATTTCCCTCAGTCTCCTGAGTACCCAAAATGCTATCGATCTCCCTTGCGAATATACTGAACAAATGAATATCCACAGCCCTGTGCTGAAGAGAATTCCAAAGATGCACAACAAGAAATTTCTGCTTATCTCAGTTCTAAATGGTCGATCCCTTATTCTGAGATTGTGACCCCATGTTCTAGGGAGAAACATTTTCTCAGCATCTACCCTGTCAAAGTACTTCAGAATGTTATACGTTTCAATTAGATCACCTCTCATTCTTCTAAACTCGAATACAGAACTATTCTGCTTAATCTCTCCTCATGGGACAATTCTCTCATCCTAGAAAACAGTCTAGTGGAAATATGTCCTTCCATGGGTACAGAGACAAAAGCTACACATAGTACCTTAAGTGTGGTTTCACCAGTGCCTTGCATAATTGTACTAAGACCTTTTCACTATTTTTTGTAACAAAAGCAAACATAACACTTTCGTTCCGAATTGCTTGCTTTTCCTTCATCTTAACTATATCCCTCTGAAAGAAAATATTTCCCTCTCCCGCAACGTTCAAAACATATTTTCTATGTTTCCTATCAAATTAGATAATTCATATTTCGAAAGTTATACTTAACATAAGGGTTGTGACTGCCTTCTATAACAAAGTGCCCAGGTATCGTTACCGCTCAATAATGCCCTGCAATATTTGCTGCTCGGAATCCAGCTCAACAACCTTCAGTCAAGGTTCCTCGAGCTGTAGATAATTACCACAGATATGTTTGTCTGGGATCGCAGTGCTATCCATAAACTCACACACACAGCAGTTATGGTTGCCACCTGTCCTGCCATGTCGATCTGCACTTATTACTTTTTCTAAAAGTTTTGTTAGTTAAGTTATTTTATTTTTGAATTGAAATCTATTTTCTTTGGCATTAATGAATTGCATCATCTAGTTTCAGTTACCGTATCTCTCTCCACAGATGCCACCTGGCCTATTGCATATAGCCAGCAATTTCTGTTTTTATCGTCAATGTTCGATCTCTTTGGCACAGTTGCTGCTACATTGTGTATGTCATTGGTTATATCGGTCAACAGACAAGACATGGATCTGTGTAAAAGTAGATAAGTTTTTATGTTTTGGAATGCACCACCTAAAATGATGGTGGAATTACATTCCACAGGAACTTTCAAAAGGCAATTGGACGTGTACTGGAAGAGAACTTATTTTCAGGGTTATGGGGGTAAAACTGGGTTGTGGGACTGAATTAGAAATTTCGTTCAAAGAGCTAACACATGCATGACCGGTTGAATCACCTCCTCCTCTGTTATAAGATTCTATTATTCTAAATTAAGTAGATTGCATTTGCAATTTATAATGCAGAGATTTTTTGGGAGATGCTGTAGAACAAAAAAATTCAATAGACTACAGTGATATCTACATATGTATAACTATCTATCGTACATATTCTTTTTGTAATAGAGTTTAATAAATATATATGCAGTCAATGGATAGCCTTCTTTCCAGAGAATGCTTTCAAATATACTGAACATTGACGTTTGTTTGTACAGAACCGGAGTATTGCTGAAAATAGACATGTTATCGAAGCTTTTTGCCTTGCACTCATCAGGGCAACCCGAGAGAATACCAATGTAATGGAAAGCAACAACTTTATCCTGTATGAGAAGAGAGTTCCGATTGGTTGGCAAGCAAACTCTGATTGGTAGAGATGTTGCCATGGAGAATACACCAATTTATGGTGACTGACAGTGAACTGTCAGGCTCTGTTGCAAATTTAAACCAGGCAGCTTGACTCTAATTGGTCAAGGCATTGCCCTGAGGAATGAATCAGCGAATGTCTGTCACTTATTTTGTTTAGCTGAAACAGGCGCAATGTGTGTAAATGTTCTTTCTGTCTGCAAAGAAGGGGGACGTGCATTAATATATGTGCTATCCAGTCTGTGCAAATGCGCCACACTGCGAGCCCTACTGACAATCTTAAATTGGTTGTCACCGTAAATGCATCTTAATCTTCTCTACTCAGAGGTACAGACCAGATTTATCCAACGTGTTCTCACAATCTAACCTTCTAATTCCCGGTATATTTCAGATGTGTTCCAACCAGAGCCTGGATATTCCAGCCCCTATTAGAAAAATAGTCTAACATTCAATAACTTACCTTGAACAGCAATAGTTACAAAGGAAGTGTATAAAATGACATACTCGGCCTCTGGGTATGGCGCGAAGTTCCTGTGAGAAGCAGCGATGTCTCTTTAGGATCCCATCCTATCACCAAATCGGCATTTATACTGGTTCATAGTTCAGTACCATTGTTGTGTAACTGTTATCAAGGAACTTCCGGGACGAAATACAGGAGAGAAACATCCAAGGTGCCACACGAAAAGTTAATGTACAAGGTAAGGGCTGATTGGTTAGCCGGTAGGAAGCTAAGTGCAGGAATAAACAGAGTATTTTAAGTTGGTAGGTTGTTATTAGTGAAGTGCAGCAAGGATCAATGCCGGGGCCTCAGCTATTTGCAATCTATATTAATGACTTAGGCAACAGAGTAATGTATCTAAGTTTGTTGATGATAGAAAGCTAAATGGGAATGCAAGCTGAGAGGAGGGCACACGGAGACTCAGAAGAAATTGGACAGATTGAGAGAGTGGATAAAAATGTGGCAGGTGCGTTATAATGTGGGGAATTGTGAGTTTATTCATTTTGCTGTTAAGAATAGAAAAGTGGAATGTTTTAAAAGCTGTGAAACTTGCAAAGATTGATAGTTAGCGGGACTTGCGGTGCTTGTACAAGGAAGACAGAAATTTAGCATGCAGGTGCAGCAAGCACTTAGGAAGGCAAAGAGCATTTTGGCCTTTAATGCAAGGGGATTGGATTACAAGAATAAATAGGCTTTGTGACAATGGTATAGGACTCTGATGAGACCACACGGGGAGTACAGTCTGCAGTTTTAGTCTTCATAGGAAAGGAAGGTATACTTGCCTTGGCAGAAGTATAGCGTTTTTTCACTTAGTTGGTGCCTGGGATGAGAGAACTGTCCTATGGTGAGAGGTTGAGTAAATTAGTGTTTATATTTTCTGATATTTAGAAGAATGAGAGGCGATCTCATTGAAACATATAAGATTCTGAAGCGACTGGATAGAGTGAACATTGTACGATTGCTGCTGCTGGGAAATCTGAAAAAAAAACGTATGTACAGTCTCAGGATAAGGGGCCAATCATTTACTACTGAGGTGAGGAGCAATTATTTCACTCAAAGGTTTTGAATCTTTGGGATTCTCTACCCTGAGCGTTGTGGATGTTGCATCGTTAAATATATTTAAGGCAGGGATAGACAGTATTTTGGTTTCTCAGGGAACCAAGGGATATGGTGAGTGGATGTAAAAGTGGAGTTGAAGCCTAAGATCAGCCATGATCATATAAAATAATGGAGCAGCTTCAATGGGCCATATGGTCTATTCCTGTTCCTATTTATTTTGTTCTTGTGTTCATGTTTTCGGTCACCTGTCCTAACATTACGTTGTCATAGTGTCATCGAGTAAGAGATTGATTTACTGCATAGAAAGAGACAATTGGGTCCATAGAGTCCATGCTGGCTCTCTGTGGAGCAATCCAGTCAGCAGCTCCCACACACCCCCCTCCCCCACCCCGCTCGATTCCTATAGACCTACCTACTTATTTTCCTCAACTACCCATCCATTTTCGTTTGAAATCTTTATTTTTCTCCGCTTCCAACACCCTTGTGGGCAGGTAATTCCAGGTCATTACCACTCATTGTGTAAACAAAGTTCTTCCTCACATTCCCTCACATCTTTTTCCCAATCTTTCAATCTGTGCCCCTCAGCCCTTCTACCATCAGTTAATTGGAACCGTTTTTCCTTGTCTAACTTATGTAAGTCTGTCAGCATCTTGCAAATCTCTATCAAATCTCCCCTCAATCTCCTCTGCACCAGGGAGAACAACCCCAACTGTTCCAAACTAAACTTGTAACTAAGATCTCCTATGCCTGCACCATTTTGCTAAGTCCCATATGCACCCTTGTAAAGACCCTAACATTCTTCCTAAAAGGTGATGACCAGAATGGGGTGCAATACACGAGTCGGGGCCGAACCAGACCAGAATAAAGGTTTAGGAAAACTGCCCAACTTTTGCATTCTCTGCCTCTACTTATGAATCTCAAGATCCAATCTGCTATGCTAACTATCCTGTCAATATGTCCTGACATATTCAAAAATCTGTGCACATGCACCCCCAGATCCATCTGTTCCTGCATACTCGTTAAAACCCTACCATTAAATCTCACCCTATTTCTTCTGCCAAAATGCATCACCTCACAGTTGTCCGCATTAGATTCCATCTGCCACTTTTCTGCCCATTCCGCTAGCCTATCAATGTCCTGTCGCAGGCGATTCGTCTGCTCCTCACTGTTTGCCACACCTCCAAATTTGGTATAATTGGGAAAATTTTGAGAATGTACTCTGTATTCTAAGACGCAAGTGAAGCGAAAAAATTAAAATTAAAATAATAAATAAAATCAGTAGTCCCTGCAACTGACCTTTGGGGCACACCACTGTCTACCATCCTCCATTCCGAAAAACAACCATTTACCATGACTTGCCGTTTTATGTCCTTAAGCCATGATTTTTTTTATCCAATTGGACACTGACCTTCCTGTTCCGCGAGCCTCAATGTTTTTAAAACAACCTTTTATATGGTTCTATATCACACACTTTCTTCAAACCCATATAGAAAACATCCACTGCATTCCCTTCATCAGAAGACAGTGCGAGAATAGTCTGTGAATAATCTTTTTAAGGAAGAGGTTGGTAGACTCTTGATAAGCATGATGGGATGAAAGGTTATTGGGGGTAGGCAGGAATGTGAAGGTGAGGTTGCCATCAGATCAGCCATGATCTTCTTGAATGGCAGAGAAGGCTCGAGGGGCCGACTGGCCTACTCCTGCTCCTAATTCGTTTGTTCGTAGCAACATTCGTTGCCACTTCATGAAAAATGCAATTAGAATAGTCAAGCATGCTTTTACAAACACGTACTCGCTATCCTTAATTAACTGAAACCTATCCAAGTGTATTTTGATATTTTTCTCAAGCCTTAACCACCACTGATAGTAAACTAAATGGCCTGTACTTGCTAGGACAGTCCTTATACCCTTTCTTGAATAATGGTGTCACATTTGTCACTCTCCAACCCTCTGGCACCTCCCCATACCTAGGGAAGATTGGAAGAAAATTACAAGCCCTTCCATTATCTCCACCTCCACATGCTTTAGCAATCTTTGATGCAAGGTGACCAGGTGACTTATCTAACCTAAGCATAGTGAGCCTTTCCAGGACCTACTCACTCTTAATTTTTCCCTGATACATTGCCTCTACTCTCTCTGCTTCAACCGATAATTTGTGAGATTCCTGCTCCGACAGCTAAACTCAATGGTTTGAGAATGGATCTGGTTCAGGCAAAGTGGAATCATAGATTGGCAGGCAAAACTGTGAATGAATAATGAGTTCCCTTCAAAGAGGAGATAGTTTGGGTACTGTCAACGCACATTGCCACGCCGCAGAAAGGCAAGGCAAACAATTCCAGAGCTGCCTGGATGACGACAGAAATAGAGAGTAAGATGAAACAGAAAAAGGGTGCGTAAGACAGGTGGATAATATATTTGCAAACCAGACTGCATATAGAAGGTTCAGAGGCAAAGTGATAAAGCAAGAGAATCAAAGAAAGAGTATGAGAAGAGACTGCTAACTTCCACAAAAGAGCATCCAAAAGTCTTCAAAGGCATACAAATTGCAGAAGAGTGACAAAAGGAGCCGATTTGGAACGTAAATGAGTATTTATACCTGGAGATAGGGACAATGGATGAGATTCTAACTGAATACTTATATTTAGCTTTACCAAGGAAGAAGATGCAGACCAATTCATAGTGAAAGAGGAGATAGTTGAGACACTGCATGGGATAAAATTATTAAAGAGAATATCTTAGATAGGATGACTGTACTTAAGGTTGATAAGTCACGATGACCGGATGCGATCCATCCAAGAACAGTGAGGGAAGTAAGAGAGGGCATTGCAGAGGCACTGGCCGTAATCTTCCAATCCACCTTAAATACATGTGTGGCGCCAGACGACTGCAAAACTTTGCTCTCTTTTTCCAAATTAAGCCCAGCAAATGCAAACAGGTCAGTTTAACTTTTTGTTTGAACAGCTTTTCCAAACGGTAAATCGGGATAACATTAACAGTCACTTGGATCAATGTGAATTAATTAATTAAAACCAACACGGTTTTATTGAGGGCAAACCCTTTTTAACTAACTTGCCTGAGTTTTTGGCGAGGTAAAAGAGAGGGTTGGTGAGGGGAATGCAGTTAATGTGGTGTACATGGATATTCAAAACTCATTCGATAAAGTGCCACATAGCAGGCTTGTCAGTAAATTTAGAGCCCATGGAATAAAATGGACAGTAGTATGATGGATAGAAAATTAGCTGAGTTACAGGAAACAGATATTAGTTGTGAAAGATTGTTTTTTTGGATTGTAGGAAATTATATAGTGATGCACCCAGGGATCAGTGTTCGGACCCCTGCTTTCCTTGTTATATATTAATTATATAGACTTGGCTGTATAGGGCACAATTTCAATACTTGTGGATGAAACAAAACTGGGAAATATTGTGAACTTTGACCAGGTTAGTGATAAACTTCAAAAGGACAGAGACAAGCTCGTGGAATATGCTGAAAAGTGGCAGCTAAAATTTAATGCAGAGAAGTGTGAAGTACATAATTTTGGTATGAAGAATGAGGAGAGGCAATGCAAATTAAAGGGTACCATTCTAGAGTGAGTGCAGGAGCAGAGGCACCTTGGGGTACATGTGTACAAATCATTGAATGTGTCAGGGCAGTTTGAGACAGCAATTCATTAAGCATACGGGAAAGAGTACAAAAACAAGCAAGTGATGACAAACCTGTATAGAACACTTCTCAGCCTCAATGGGAGTATTGTGCCCAGTTCTGGGCAGCACACCTTGGGAAAGATGTGAAGATTTTAGAGAGGGTGATGAAAAGATTCACAGGAATGGTTCCAGGATCAGAAACTTCCATTACGTGGATAAGTTGAAGAAGCTGAGATTGTTCTATTAAAGGAAGAGAAGATTAAGAGGATATTTCATGGAGGTGATTAAAATCATGAGGAATCTGAATTGAATAGATAGGGAGAAACTGTTCCCATTGGAGGAATAGTCTGGAACCAGAGGATACTGATTTAAGGTGATTGGAGAAAGAAATAGCTGTGCTTTGAGGAAAACATTTATGTAGTAATTGGTTGAGATCTAGAATGCGCAGCCTAACAGTATGGTGGAAACAGATTCAATAGAGACCTTCAAATGAGAATTGGATAATTATCTGATGGGAAAATATTTACTGGACTGTGGGGAAAATATTTACTGGACTAAGGGGAAAAGGCAGGGGAAAGGGACTCGGTGAAATGCACTTGCAGAAACCAGGCACGGACACAACAAGCCAAATTACCTCTTTCTGTGTTCTAACCATTTTATGATTCTATGCAATACAAGGACACAATGTCTTTGTTCACTCAAAGTTTGATCACCTATTTTGACTTTTGGGCCTGCTGTCAGTGCAGTGACTGTAATACAAAGAAAAGTGTCTCCACACTCTGAAGTTTGGATCTTTTAATCTCATCTAAATTGTATTAGTTTCGCTGCCTATTCTTGGTTCTGGGGCACATTGTAGCCCCTGTTTACTGTCCCATTCTCCCTTATTTCTGTTGATAACCAACTTTCTGATGAAATCCGAGTTAGATACGTATAATTCTTTTTAATTGTATTGTTCCTCATGCTACTCTTTTCAGATTTCACCTGTCCCTAAAACTGTTTTTTTTTATTTTGTTGCTGGTGTCAGCGGGTCTGAGATCATACAAGCAGTTAAATATTGCAAAGGCGTATTGCATCAGCATTTACATACTTAAATTAAACGCTTATTCTTTTTAAACAAGTAAGTAACATATCTGGTGGATTCGCAGTTAGGTCCATTATCAGGCATTAGCACATCTGGGCAGGGATAAACAGGGAATGTGCACAGATACCCAGGAACGCAGAGCTGGTCAGGGAGAATCAGAGACTTGTACAGCTGAACAGGAAATCCACAGACTAACACAACTCTACAGGCACATCCAGTGACCAACATAGCTGGGCATTTATTCCCAGAGGCTAGCATATCTGGACAGTTATTCTCAGGGACTAGCACAGCTAGACATAGATACCCAGGGACCAGCAAAGCTGCACACAGATACCAGGGACGAGAACAGCTGGATACGAATTCTCAGGAACCTGCGTAGCTGGATAGGGATATCCAGGGAATAGGAGAGCTAGACGTGGATGCCCAGAATCTAGCATAACTGGACAGGATACCCAGGTGCAGCACAGATGGACGGGGAGACCCATGGATTAACTCAGGGTGACATAGGAACTTTGACTTTACGTCAACAAAAGTTAAGGTATTAGCCGTAGGCAAAAGATAAAAAAAAACATTGTGCAATGTGTTCTGAATTGTTTTCCCTAATACCAGCTGTACAACAGACAGAAATTAAATGTAGCTTCATATGGTGTGATGACGTGTCTCAATTCTACACATGTATACAAAGAATTAATTCCCATTCGTTTCTTTGAATCCAATAACTAAAAATATTTCTAATGTTTGGATGGAGATACATGGTTCAACTAATTGTTTATTGTTGTTTTTCAAATGAATACTCATTAAAGTATTTGGCTGGAAACTTACTCGGTCATAGTATGGCACACAATGTTTCGGGAATATTTTCTTGCAGCCAAAGCATGCATTCGCAAATGTGTGGCAATGGGACAGCTGATGAAAAATAATTCAGCTGTTGGTGTGTAATATTTTCCTAGAGCTGCAAACAGGGCCACGTGACAATATAAACTGTGAGTGTGTGTACCTGGGTCGCATGCTTCTACATAAAGTAAGTGCTTATATTATAAATATGATGCTTTGTACGTCCGTGTTAGTTGTAAATGCGTTATCTATGCGAATAGGCATCAGGTTCTAAATATATCAGTACTTCTCATTGATACGTGAAAACTTGTAAACATATTGCGGGTACATCAGCATGCAAGTTCTGAATAAAAGTGTGCATATCTTATCTCGCAATGTTGTGCACAGATATATTTAAGGGTAATTGAAAATTACAACAGAAATACATAGGTAAAAAAGTGAATTTCGAATGAAGACAGATTCAACAAAAACAATGTGCAAAGGCTACAGATACATGCCCATATCGTTGTAAGCAGCAGAGTCTGCATTTGCATTATTTATTGAATATAAACGGGGAGTGCATGCAAAATAACAAGCAATACAAGAAATCTAAAATGTATCTACACATAACATCGACAGGTCCAGTTATATTTGCAAAGATTGCACCATTACACTGCAGTCTTCCACACTAATTTAGTGGTTAGAATTTAGAGCTGTTACCAGTGCAGCACTGGCTCAACTCCCAATTAGGGAATAAAGCTTATATGTAATTGTTTATCCAACAGATGAAGGACAATAGTTCTCTTTACTACTAATAAACCCATGACGTTCTGGAGAACACTGAAAGAAATGTTTACCCAGTGACCAGAAGCTGATTACTGCTGCACCAGGGAAACATCTAAGCCTTTGCCCTCAGGTCAGACGAGGTTTTAACTAAGGTGAAATGCTGAATCCTCTGCACTGGCTCGCATTTAATAAACACTTCTTTAGAGATTTTTTTTAGAGATACAGCACTGAAACAGTTCCTTCGTCCCACCGAGTCTGTGCCGACCATCAACCACCCATTTATCCTAATGCTACACTAATCCCATATTCCTACCACATCCCCACCTGTCCCTATATTTCCCTACCACATACCTACACTAGGGGCAATTGCTAATGGCCAATTTACCTATCAACCTGCAAGTCTTTGGCATGTGGGAGGAAACCGGAGCACCCGGAGGAAACCCACGTAAACACAGGGAGAACTTGCAAACTCCACACAGGCAGCACCCAGAATTGAACCCGGGTCACTGGAACTGTGAGGCTGCGGTGCTAACCACTGCACCACAGTGCCGCCCACTTCTCTGTTTCAAACCAAACATCGCGTGGGAAATGTCCATTACAAGGCCATAACCTCTCGAAGGAGCTTCCAGCTTTCCTCCCCTGAACCTCCTGATTCAGAAGCCGTCACCTTCGTTCTCCTCTGGGAAACACTATTTTAATAAAACATATTGCATTAGAGGGACATGGGATTGACATTAGAACATTATAACATTAGAACATTACAGCGCAGTACAGGCCCTTCGGCCCTCGATGTTGCGCCGACCATCTGACCTACACTATTCCATTTTCATCCATATGTCTATCCAATGACCACTTAAATGCCCTTAAAGTTGGCGAGTCTACTACTGTTGCAGGCAGGGCGTTCCACGCCCCTAAATAATTCCACTTTAATTGTCTGCTAATTAGTTTATGTATTTTAAATGATTCAGTCGACAGTCTACTAACGTCAGACTGCATGATGAAATTCCCCACACCCATCTCCACTCCAACACATCCACAAACACACATTTCTGGGGGATGCACCAGAGCGCATCAATGAGGTGCAATCACAAACATGGACGTCAACCACAAAGAAGGAGCTGGTAAGATGTGCCAGCGAAAGGTTACTCAAAGCTTTCGGTTTTCAGGGTGGTCATGAAGGAGCTGACGGAGGGCTATAGCTGGAGTGCTTTAGACATGAAATTCCAGAGCATGAGGCCGACACTAATGTTACATCATTTTCGCATGTGCCTGCTATCAGACCACAGAGTTTACATCAACAAAATGCAATATATGAGAAATGAAAACAGAAAATGCTGGCAATACGAAATGGATCAGACAACATTTGTGGAGAAAGAAAGGAACTCAACATTTCTGGGAAAAGTTAGAACTATAATAGGCTTTGAGTAAGTGAAAAGAGGAGGGTGGGATATAAAGGCACGGTCTGCTAGATATCAGCTGCAAGCTATTAGATGAAAGTAAACATTACAGCTTCATATGATGCAATGGCATGTTCCAATTCCACAAAAACATGCATTTTCTGAAAACATTAATTTAATATATTAATAGTTGGTTGGAGATGTACATCGCATATAATACTTTCATCGTTCTATTTAGAATGAACACTCATGCAATAACTTGAATAAGTGCTTGATCGATAGCAGCAGAGCTAGAAATGATTGATGAATATTTCTTTCTAGTCAAAGCACACCTTGATAATCCGAAACTGCATAGTGCTGAACACAGTACAGAAAGTAATCAGTGGAAACCTTCATCCTGGTTTCGCTTTGAAACACCAACCTTTCAGTTCGCGAACATGTGCACTAACCGATTATGCTACAGTGAGGGCTGCGCCAATGAATTTCAAGAAATATAAACCATTGTGTCAGCAAGTTAAAAATGTAGAATGCTGCGACCAGAATGGGAGTTTTCCTCCATCAGTTTTACTTTTTCTTTCAAACTTAAGGCTGGATACATGCATATAGTCAGATCCCACCCACTGCAGAGGATACAAACTGGGACCATGATGGAGAATTAAAATGGCAAGCCACTGGAAGGTTGGGGGTTATGCTTGTGGACTAACTGGAGGCGTTCCTCAAGGCAGTCACCCAATCTGCATTCGTTCTGCCCAAAGTAGAGGACAATGCATTATGAGAACAAATACAGTAAACTAAATTGAAAGAATTTCAAGTAAATGGATGTTTCACGTAGAAAGAGTGCTTTGGGCCTTGAACGGTGAGAAGTGAAGAGGTAAAATGTTATGTGCTGCATATTGTGCACTTGCAAGGAAAGGTAACTTTAAATAAAAACAAGACATGCTGGAACCACTCAGCAGGTCTGGCAGCATCTGTGGAAAAAGAAGCAGAGTTAACGTTTCGGGTCAGTGTCTTGTTTTTATTTCAGATTTCCAGCATCTGCAGTATTTTGCTTTTATTAAGGTAACTTTAAATGGTGACTGAATTATGTCTATGTCAGCTGGCCCACAACTTCACCATCTTTTAACCCGTTTCTGGAATAATACGATGGCCTTTATGTTCTCTACGGGATGTGGGCATTGCTGGCTACCCCTAAATTTATTGCCCATCCCTAATTGCCCTTGAGAAGGTGGTGGTGAGCTGTTTTCTTGAATGGCTGCAGTGTACCCACAGTACTGTTAGGAAGGAAGTTCCAGGAATTTGACCCAGCGACAGTGAAGGAATGGTGATATAGTTCTAGATCAGAATGGTGTGTGACTTCAAGGGGGACTTGCACGTGCTGGTGTTCCCATGCATTTGCTGCTCATCTTCTAGGTGGTAGAGGTCGCGGGTTTGGAAAGTACTGTCATAGAAGCCTTGGTGAGCTTCTGCAGTGCATCTTGAACATAGTACAGATTGCTGCCACTGTGCATCGGTGGTGAAGATATTGAATATTGAAGGTAGTAAAATGGGGTGGCAATCAAGCGGGCTCCATTGTCTTGCATGGTGTTGAGCTTCTTGAGTGTTTCCGGAGCTGCGCACAGTCAGAAAAGTGGAATGCAATCCATCACTTTCCTAACTTGTGCCTTGTAGATGGTGGACAGGCTTTGTGGAGTCAGGAGGTGAGTTAATCACCACAGCCTCTGACGCTCTTTCGATTAGATTAGAGATACAGCACTGAAACAGGCCCTTCGGCCCACCGAGTCTGTGCCGACCATCAACCACCCATTTATACTAATCCTACACTAATCCCATATCCCTACCTATACTAGTGACAATTTATAATGGCCAATTTACCTACCAACCTGCAAGTCTTTGGGCTTGTGGGAGAAAACCCACGCAGACACAGGGAGTACCCAGAATCGAACCTGGGTGCCTGCAGCTGTGAGGCTGCAGTGCTAACCACTGCACCACTGTGCCGCCCTTGTAGCCACGGTACCTATATGGCTGCGCAAGTTCAATTTATGGTCAATGGTAACACCCAGAATGTATAGAGTGGGTAATTCAGCAATGTTAATGTCATTAAATTTCTTGGGGAGATGGTTAGACTCTCTCTTGTTGGAGATGGTCATTGCCTGGCAATTGTGTTGGATGAATATAAGTTGTCACTTATCAGCCTAAGGTTGAAAGTTATCCTGGTCTTGTTGCATATGGACATGAACTGTTTCAGTATCTGAGGAGTTGCGAATGACGCTGAACTTTGTGCAAATATCAGCGAACATCCCTACTTCTGACATTATGATGGAGGGAAAGTCATTGATGAAGCAACTAAAGATTCCCCTGTGAAATGTCACGGAGTCCCAAATAGTAATCGATAAAATGTCTTGGATTTACTGGACACTTTTTGTAAGTGTCACATCCAAGTTCCAATATACACGTCCCACACATCTAGTCATGGAGAGAAATATCATAGGATATCTGCTGGAAAACTCATTCAATATAAGTCAGCTACAACGTTCAGGAACACTGCATGCATGATTTGTAAAAAGAATTAAATTGATTGTTCATATTTCGACTCAGTGACGTTTTACAAATTATAGATGAAGAAAATTGAAATAGAAAATGCCAAACTGGTATGAATCAGACATTGTAATTTCTGTTGGGATATTATCTGATCCATGAGTAATTTGTCGATGAAATATCCCTTTGTGCCTTGGCTTTAATCGAAATGTTAGTCCATCATTGTGATGCTGGTAACACTTCTGTTACACAAATGTGTTTAACCTTAGCTGATAATCCGCCAAAAATAAACTCTGGGCTGTATATGATAACGCAGTTACTTTTGAATCAATTGTGTCCCATTTGTGGGCGGCATAGTGGTGCAGTGGTTAGCACTACAGCCTCACAGCTCCAGGGACCCGGGTTCGATTCTGGGTGCTGCCTGTGTGGAGTTTGCAAGTTCTCCCTGTGTCTGCGTGGGTTTTCTCCGGGTGCTCCGGTTTCCTCCCACAAGCCAAAGACTTGCAGGTTGGTAGGTAAATTGGCCATTATAAATTGTCACTGGTATAGGTAGGTAGTAGGGAAATATAGGGACAGGTGGGGATATTTGGTAGGAATATGGGATTAGTATAAATGGGTGGTTGATGTTCGGCACAGACTCGGTGGGCCGAAGGGCCTGTTTCAGTGCTGTATCTCTAATCTATACTAATCCTGCACTAATCCCATATTCCTACCACATCCCCACCTGTCCCTATATTCCCCTACCACCTACGTATACTAGGGGCAATTTATAATGGCCAATTCACCTATCAACCTGCAAGTCTTTTGGCTTGTGGGAGGAAACCGGAGCACCCGGAGGAAACCCACGCAGACACAGGCAGTACCCAGAATTGAACCCGGGTCGCTGGAGCTGTGAGGCTGCGGTGCTAACCACTGCGCCACTGTGCCACCCCTTATGCCATGCAACTCTTCACAAGTGTGATCTAACAGCGACAGTTCGTGTAAAGTGACATTAGGTTATTTCCCCAGGAAAAATGTTAAGATATTGATTCTGTTACGATGGCTCAGAACAATGCCCCCAATCAAAATATATGATTCTGATCGAGTTGAGAGCAATGCACTGTCAATTCAGTATATTATGCGTTATATTTTTTAAGCTTTCCAAAGCGGGAAAAAGCAGCCAAATTGAACAATGTAGTAACCCTTGAATGAAGCGAACCAAACCAGGTATTTTTAGATATCAATAGATTAACTTTTTTTTTAAAACTAAAATCTGAAACACTACTAAGATAAACCAGTATCTAAAGTCTTTATAACTGTATTTAAAAGTCTGTCTCCTGCTGTTGCTTACATATACTCAGTTTTGAATTAACTGACTGAAAAAGTCGAAAAAAATAATGTATTGGCAGATTATACTCCCACCGAACGGTCCCCCAATACAACACTGTCAAAGCTCACTTGCTGTCTTCCAAGATCTGATGAGCAAAGAGTCCTTCCAGAGATAGGGTTCAACAGTTCGGCTGTTATAGTATTAAAGACTTCTTTTTTCAGTGATGAATGTAGAAAATCAATAATTTGTTGTGAAAGTAAAAAAAAAAGGCTTTGTCCTTACTTCTTCAAGGAATTAATTTGGCTTGAAGCTTTTTAGAATTTGGGCGGGAAATAAATCAGCTTCTCTTCCTTCTGTTTAAATTGTCTCAGAGAGCTCTCCTTCTTCCTTCACTTGCTGGAACAGTCTGTCTCAACTGACTGCTGGTCAGCTATTTCATAAAAGTCAAATTTGTGACATTGAATCTCTGTTCTCTATCTGTGTGTGGCTGTTGCCTGGCAACTAGAATGAATTTTGGCTCACTGTCTCCGGAGACTTCTTAAAGATTCACTGATCTCTTGACACACTTAAAGGTGCACCAGAATATTTCAGAGAAGAGAGAGAAAAAAACACAGGTACCATATTTATGAATGATCTGGATGATGGAATTGAGAGTTTTACATCCAAGTCTATGGACAACATTAAGATACGAGGAACAGTAGATAGTTCAGATGGAAGGATCAGCCATGACCTTATTGAATGGTGGATCAGGCTCGAGGGGCCGGACGGCCTACTCCTGCTCCTACTTCTTATAAGGAGCATGTTGATAGGTTAAGTAAGTGAGCTAAACGGTGGCATTTTGAGGTTGATGTGGCCAACTGTAATTTCATCTACCTTGGGGGCAATAAAGATGAATATAAGAATTTTATAAATGTTATGAAATTAGAATCTGCAGAGAAGCAAAGGCAGTTGGGAGACCAAGTATACACATTATTTAAAAGCAAGCAGAAAGTGGCAAAAATCAATCATGAAGGCTAATGGAATGTTGATCTTTATTTCAAATGGAATGGAATAAAAAGCAGTGAAATTTGTGCTTCAGTTGTATAAAGCTCAGGTGAGACCACATCTGCTATACTGCGTTCAGCTGTGGGCAGTACAACTCAGCTAGGATATATTGTCCTTGCAGGGGATACAGTACAGATTCACCAAATCTATACCAGGGTAAGACATATTAAATTACCAGCAGAGACCCGCAAAGCTTTTGTAGTCAAGTTAGTATCTTCATTGCAACAGTATTTCTTTAAACACGGGATTTGTAGTTATATTTTGTTTACCAGAATGAAAACTTCTTATTCAAGAAAAAAGTTACATAAAACTGTCCATATGTAAAAAAAGTCCGAGGAATATAAATATAAATGTTGTCAAGAGTTTAGGCTGCTAAATTAATTATCGTCATAGAAATGAAAATCTAATTGGGAACTGTTTTCTCCTGAGTTGCATAGGCAGCTTTGCACACGATGGTTGCGAAATTATCAGATGCTTATCCAGCATGATATTAGGAGAAATTTCCTCCAATATATATTGGGCAGACTGAAAATGTTGGTTTTGGGCCCCACTGTAAAATCTGTTCCGCAGCTACCAATTCTATCCTCTCTCTGGCAACAGTATGAGATTAGGGCAGTCTTTTTGCAACCTTGGTTTCACATTTGAACCCAAAATGAGCTTCAGATCTCAATGTGCGCCATCACGAAGACTGTCTAGTTCCACCTGTGGGATGTGGGCGTCGCTGACTAGCCCAGCATTCATTGCCCATCCCTAATTGCCCTTGACAAGGTGGTGATGAGCTGCCTTCTTGAAGCGCTGCATTATTTTGGGTGTAAGTTCACCCACAGTGCTGTTAGGAAGGGAGTTCCAGGATTTTGACCCAGCGACAGTGAAGGAATGTCGATATAGTTCCAAGTCAGAATGTTGTGTGGTGTGGAGGGAAACTTGCAGGGGCTGGTGTTCCCATGCATCTACTGCCCTTGTCCTTCTAGGTGGTAGACGTCGCAGTTTGGAAGATGCTGTCGAAGGAGCTTCGGTGAGTTGTTTATGAATCGTCGTGATTGTCTTCTAAGCTATCATTTCATCTCTAAGGATCTCACTCTGTTCGAGAGATGGTGGGCGGAGGATAGTACCATCGCCCATTCATAGGAAGTAGAACAGAGAGACTTTTCATTCTCGGAAAAGGGTCACAAATATAGAAGTATAGTAAAATCGATAATAAGGAAACTGTAAAAACATCTGTGAATAAATAAGTGGAAGATAATCACGCAGTAAGATATATATCCATCTCAAAGTTTTGAACTGTCTCAGATTAAAGGGGGAGACTGCCATCGAATAGAACTCGTACAAGTGCTTTTGTAGCTGATCTTACAGCTGCTGAAAATATACTACTGGTCTGAAATTAATTAAGTGATCCACACCTTATGAATTAATAAACACGATCCAAACTACAATACATTCCCGTTCAGCATGCTTAAAGTGGAAAGAGTCGCCCTAACTGCTCAAATCATGAGGCGATAAAGGGTTAGATATTCGTCATGGGTGATAACACAAAATGGGGAGTATTTGATCAGCCACAAGTTCTACATAGTGCCTGATATTTAATTGAATTGGCAGCAAGGTTATTGGTGAGTAGGAACCGATTGGTAGCACAATCAACGGCACCTTCCATCAATTTGAGAGTAGACTGATGGGATGGTAATTGTTAGAATTTGATTTGTCCTGATTTTTGTGCAGAAGGCATACCTGGGCACATTTCTACATTGTTGGGTCGATACCAGTGTTGTCACTGTTGTTGAACAGCTTGGCTAAGGGTGCTGATAGTTCTGCCTTTGCTGTATCCAGTGCGTTCAGCCGTTTCTTGATATCACCTAGAGTGAATTGAATTGGCTGCAGGCTGGCATCTATGATGGTGAGAAGCTCAGGAGGAGGCCGAGATGGATCATGCAATCGGCTTTTCTGGTCGATGATGTTTTCAAACGTTTCAAGCTTGTCTTTTGCACCAATGCTCTGACCTCAGCCATCATTTATGATGGGAATGTTCATGGAGCCTCCTCCTCCTCCTCCTATTAGTTGTTAATTGTCCACCCCCCTTCAGGGGAGGATGTGATGTAACTACATAATCTTGATGCGATTGGTTGGTTATGGTATCGTTTAGCTCTGTCAGCAGGATATTGCTTCCATTGTTTTGCATGCATGCATTCTTGCTTTGTAGCTTCATCAGGTTGGCGCCTCATTTTTAGCCATACCTGATGCTGCTTCTGCCATACTCTGCTGCACTTCTCATTTCACCAGTGTTAGTGCCCTGTCTGCATAGTAGTAGTAGTAGCCTGAGGGATATGCTGGGCTATTAGATGTTAAATTGTGGTGGAATCAAATTCTGTTGTCGCTGATGTCCCGCACTGCCTCATCGATGCCCAGTTTTGAGCTGCTAGCTCTGTCCCGAATCTATTCAATTTAGCATGGTGGTAGTGCCACATAACACGATGGAGCATACCCTTCATATGAAGACAGTCGATCGTCTCTATAAGGACTGTGTGGTGGTCACTTCTATCAATATTGTCAAGGACAGAGGCATCTATGACAGATAGATTTCTGAGGACAAGGTCAAATTGTTTTTATCTCTTGTTCAATAACTCCCACCTGCAGGAATTCCAGTCTGGCAGCTATGCCCTTTAGGACTCAGCCAGTAGGGGTATACTGGCCCACTTTCTGTGATAGGTAATGAAATCCCCCCACCCTTTGTGCATATTGCGAGTGATGTTCAACTTGGGTGAGTACCAATTCATCAGGTGAGGAAAGATGATAATCAGCATGAGTTTTCCTAGTCCAAGAGTGACTTGATGCTGGAAGACTTTAGTCATCCGTGTCAACCTTGAGGACTCCCAAGGCCAATCTCTCCCAATTGTGCCACTGTGGCTCTGTCCAGTATGAATGTCACAGTGACGACACTGTGGGATAGATTTCCCAACTTTGGAAAAAAATCCACCAGTGCAAATGAAAAAAGTAGAATCATAGAATAAGTTACAGCAAAGAAGGAGGCTATTTGATCCGTCTTGTCTGTGTAATCTATGTACAAGAGCAACTCAGATATTTTCCTCCCTGCTCTCTTCCCATAGCCCTGCTTTTCGTGGTTGAACTTGTTGAGTTTGAATCTGATGCCCAGGTTGAAGCCCAGTGAACGGCCCGGTTTCATTCTTATTATCCTTTCTTCTGGAGATATAATACATGCGAATGTCTTGTTGGACCATTTCAGAGATTAGTGAGGAGTCAATTGCATAGCGGTTTGCCTGGATTCATACGTAGGCCAGACTGGCTAAAGACATCACTTTTTTTAATGACAACCCTGTAGTTTTTTGTGCTTTTTTAAACCTCCAGTGTTATTTAATTAACTGAATTTTAATTCCTTAGTTGAAATGGTGGAATTTGAACTCACATATTTAGATCATTAGTCCACATATTGGGGTTACACGTCCATTAACATAACCATCGTTATGTAATATACTCCCCTAAAAATCTATGGAGACTGTGCGCCAATTGAAAGTTTCCATAGTAAGATTGATAGATTTTTGTTCGGCAAGGGGATCAATGTTCACACCACGAAGGTAGATGAAGTTAATATACAGATCATGAATGATCAGATTGATAGGGAGGAAAAGTGAGAAAGACTGAATGGCCTCCTCCTATTATCATGTTTCCTTCCATGCATCAAAACGTTTAGCGGAGGAGATGGAGTGGAACCAGTTATTGTACAACTGAACCTAGTCAGTGTCAGAACCTTCAGGGAAAGAAAGGGTGGGGAACAAGTGAGTGTAGAATCGAATCCAGCAAGAGCCAGAGTCAGCAGCTTCAAAGAGGAGAGAGAAGGGAACCAGTCAGTGTAGAACTGAACCCAGCCAGAGTCAGAACCTTCAGGGGAGAAGAGAGAGGGGAGAACCAGTGAGTATCGAAATGAACCCAGCCAGAGTCAGCACCTACAGGGGAGGGAGAGGGAGGGGATCCAGTGAGTGCAGAATTGAACCCAGTCAGGGTCAACACCTTCAGGGTAGGAGAGAGAGGAACCAGAAGGTGTAGAACTGAGCCCAGCCACAGTATTTAAGAATATGGAAGGATTTGGTAGGGTAGGTAGAGTGAAACTCATTCTTATGATTTTGGAATCCAGGGCAACGGTTAAAGTTAAACTGTTCAGTGGTGATTTTGTAAAGCACTCCTTCACACAAAACGTCGTGGATATCTATAATTCCCTCTCCAAACAGCTGTTGAGACATTGGTCAATTGAAAGCTTGAACACTGAGATTGATAAACTTTTGGTTAGGCACAGATATGAAGGATTATGAAAACAAAACGTGTTGATGGAATTAACTTACAGATCATCCATGATCTAATTAAATGTGGAACAGGCTCGAGGGGCTAAATGGCCTCCTTCCATTCCTATGTTCTTTCATAATGGTACCGTCAAGAGAAGAAGAGAGACGTGATTCCTAAGTGTACTACTGAAACCAATACAGAGGAAAACTGTTTGTTTGTTCTGTCTGTGGGAAACTATTTAAAACATCAGTGTGACAGGAAAGGCACCGAGACACACATATCCGAGTGAGAGTGTTCCAGTGCACTGACTGTGGTAAGAGCTTTAAGCAGTTGCACAGACTGGGAAAATAAATCACGGTGAGGAGAAACAGTACACACGTGCTGTGTGTGGACGAGGATTGAAGTAACCAACCTAGAGAGACACAAGGACACCCGCACCCATGGACAAACCATGCAAGTATGGAGACTGTGCAAAGGGATTGAAATAGCCAGCCTCGGCGGGAAATTCATCAATGCAGTCACTGTGGGGAGAGGCCGTGTATGGGAAGGGATTCAAACATTCCTCCCATCTGCTCACACCCCAGTATATTCACAAGGGAACAAAGGCATATAAATGTTTCTTGGGTGGGGAGGGATTCAGTTGTTTGTACCAATTGCTGAGTTTACCTGTGACTGCAGGATTCTGCTGTCATTAACGATGTTAATTGCATGCAGCACAGTTTAATATTCTGGATAAATTTCAAATAAAGCAAAGGTCAGGTTCAACCTTTGATAAGCCGAACGGGTGATTGATAAAAGTTTAGCCTAACTTCCTTGGTTTTGTAATTTATGTCTTTATTTGTAAACTCCAGGCCCCGTATATTTCTTTTAAACAATCTTATCAACTTTTCCTGCCTCCTTTAAAAAATAGTGTCCTTGCACCATCAGATTTCTTTGTTCCTGTATCCTCTTTAAAATTGTACGATTTAGGTAATGCTATCTTTGATAATTCTTCTTATCAAAATGCATCACTTCAAGCTACTGTGCATTAAATTCCATCTGCCATGTGTGTGTCCATTTCACCAGTCGGTCTTTGTCCTCCTGAACTTTTCTACTTTCATTTTCACAGTTTAATATATTTCTAACTTTTCTGTATCTGCAAACTTTGAAATTATACCCCCTACATGTAAGTACCTAAATATACATCAAAAAGGGCAGTGGTCCTAATACCAACCACTGAGTGACAGCACCGCATGCTCCCAAAGTCTGAAAGCAACCGTTCACCACTAATCTCTGCTGTCTCCCTTCAGCCAATGTTGTATCCATGTTGTCACTGACTCTTAAATCCCATTGGCTTCAAATTTGTCAACAAGTCTATTATACATCATTTTATCAAAAACCCTTTGAACGTGCAGTCAGATATCAATCTTCATGAACACTCGCCATTATTGCATGTAAGTAATTAATCAGGTTTCTCTGACACGATTTGCTTTTTACAAATTCCTGTTAGCTGTCATTTAATAGCCCATGGTCTTCCAAGGGAAGTTAACCTTTTCCCAGATGTTGCTCACTGGAATATTGTCTTCCACTGATGGTAGTTTAACCACCTTGTATTGCCGTGTGTCTGCCTCTCCATTTTTTCTGAACAGAGGAGTAACATGTTCAACCCTCCAGTGCTCTGGCACGTCCGCTGCATCCATGGGAGGTTGACAAATTGTGACCAGAGTGACCAGTCGTGTCTAGTGACCAATTGTACTGCTTCTCCTTCTTTACCATAACCACTGGCAGGTCTGTCGTCTTTAGCGAAGATAATATAAGCATTCAATGAATTTAATTATAAGTCAATGTGCTGTTGACAGTAATTTTTTTCCAATATTTTTACAGAATTGGTGTTTCCACCAACAGTTATACCCCTCCATAGTTACTGCACCTTGATATGTTGGAAATGAGTCTGTGATACCGTGAGCCAGAAAGCTATGCTGCCAGATGTAAAACTAAAGAAATAAATCATTAAACTTAATTAGGGAAAATGACACAGAATCAAGATGGATTCATGCCAGAGGATGTTGATGACGCTATTAGGTGGCACATTAAATAGTGTAGATGGAAACAATACCAAAAGGCAAGCCTGGACTGTAAGAAAGAGCAACGAAGAATTGAATATAGCAAGAGAAGGTCAATGGTTGTTTTTTGTTAATAGTTAAATTCAGAGGAAAAAATGAAACGATGTATGTGGTGTGGAAAGCACATGCACAGTGGCAGCAGTGTGTACCATCTACAAGATGCAATGCAGCAACGCACCAAGGCTCCTTAGACAGCATCTTCCAAACCCGCAATCTCTACCACCTCGAAGAACAAGAGCAGCAGATGCATGGGAACATCACCACCTGCAAGTTCCCGACCAAGTCACACAACATCCTGACTTGGAACTATATCGCCGTTCCTTCACTGTCGCTGGTTCAAAATCCTGGAACTTCCTTCCTAACAGCACTGTGGGTGTACCTACCTCACATGGACTGCAGCAGTTCAAGAAGGCAGCTCACCACCACCATCTCAAGGGTAATTAGGGATGGGTAAGAAATGCTGGCATAGCCAGTGACGCCCACATTCCATGAATAAATAAAAAAAACACAGACTGCAAAAAATGTAAACACTTTTTTTGTTTCAGTTATTACCAAGGAGGGAACGGGTAATTGATTTGATCTGGAAATGCTGACTAGAGGATCTTTCAGAGGTTAGTTGTGGCACTATTCACATAATCACCAGTATGGTTGTCGGATAGTTATGAAAAATGAACATGAATCCATTTCAGAGAATGGTGAAATGCATCCCAGACTCCATATGGAAATAAGGAAGAAAACCGAAGGACATTGGGCTTCAATGTAGAAGAAAGTGAGAGAAGAGCAGATGCTACTTTTATTTTTTTTTGTAACGATGGAAAAGTGTGCCTGGAAACTACAGACTGGTGAGTTACATGTCCATTGTGGGTAAATTTGTGGAAACACTTATTAAAGATAAGATCATGGAGCATCTGGATGAAAAAAAAATCTTAAAATATAATCAACATGTACTCATGAATGGGAGACAGTTGCAAACCTAGTTCAGGAGTATTCTTTGAGTGTGTGACAGAGGGGCTTGATAGCGATAAGGCAGTGGATGTGGTGCATTTGGACTTGTGTAGGCCTTTTATAAACATCCTCTGGAAGCGATGGGACTGAAAAGAAATAACGCAGCAATCAGTCAAATATTTTGAAAGAAATTTGTAATTGTTTGATCGATAGAACCCAGAGGCTGCTGACATATGAATTGTTATCACTCTTGGAAAAATCTGCCAGCGGCTCCCACAGAGATCTGTTCTTGAACTCTTTAGTTGACTAGCTCTTTTTAAATGATCAGGAACGAAGACAACGACTACATTTACAGGTGGTAGACTGCAAAGCTGTAGAGGACAGGAAGGTTAAACTACTGGAAAATTAGGTACACAGGTGACAGACGTCGTTCAATCGTTTTTGATTGACTTTAAATTGACGTTACTGCAACACTGAGCGAAGCAAATTCGATGCTCTGATGTATAAAAAGGACAACATTGAGCCGAGATCGTGAGGCAATTCTTCCACTTTATAAATCATTGCTGCAACCTCACTGGGTACATTCTGGACAACACAGGATGTTGCAGGTATCGAAAGACAGTGAAGAGAGTAACCAGAATGATTAAGGCGTTAGATTAGATTGGATTGTGAGGAACAATTATGTAAATTGACCATGTTCTCATTGTAAGAGGGAAGGTCGAAGGATGGTATGCTTTCTGCTTTCCATATTCTCAGGGGAATATATGATTAATGTTCGACAAGTTGTCCGGAACAGTAGAACCAGAGGCCACAGGTTGCAAAGAAGCAGGTAAATTCAAAACGAGTCTACTGAAACATTACTTCACTGAGTGGTCGATCGATGGAGCAGACCCTCCACAACTCATGTAGGGCGGCACAGTGGCACCGCAGCCTCACAGCTCCAGCGTCCCGGGTTCCATTCTGGGTACTTCCTGTGCGCAGTTTGCAAGTTCTCCCTGTCACCGCGTGGGTTTCTGCCGGGTGCTCCGGTTTCTTCCCACAGCCGAAGATTTGCAGAGTGATAGGTAAATTGGCCGTTGTAAATTGTCCCTAGTGTAGGTAGGTGGTAGGGGAATTGAGGGGATGTGGTAGGAACATGGGATTAATGTAGAATTCGTATAAATGGGTGGTTGATGGTCAGCACAGACTCGGTGGGCCGAAGGGGCTGTTTCAGTGCTGTATCTCTAAATAAATAAAGCAGTAAATATAAATTCTTACAATGAAAATTAGACATATTTCATCCGTGGGGTGTCATTTTGGTATACAGTATGTGATAAGTTTGAGACATGACATGCAGTAAGTGTAGCTTTGCTTGAGAGGAACAGGTGACTCTCCACTGGGGTCTTCTTTTCCTCATGAGGTGAGAGTGACTGCTCTTGACATCAAGGCAGCATTTGAGTGATTATGACATCAAGGAAACCGGGCAAAACTGAGGTCAATGTGAATCAGGGGGAAAACTCTCCGCTGGTTGGAGTCATACCTAGCACAAAGGAAGATGGTTGTGGTTGCTGGATGTCAATCATCTGAGTTCCAGGACATCACTGCAGGGGCTCCTCAGGATAGTGTCCTAGGCCCAACCATCTTCAGCTGCATCATCAATTAGTTTCCTTCAATCATAAGGTTAGAAGTAGGGATGTTCGCTGATGATAATGTTCAGCACTATTCGCAACTCCTCAGATACTGAAGCAGTCCATGTAGAAATGCAACAAGAGTTGGACAATATCCAGGCTTGGACTGATAAGTGGCAAGTAACAATCGGGCCACACAAGTGCCTGGCAATGGGCATCTGAACAAGAGCGAATCTAACCATCTCCCGTTGACATTCAATGACAGTACCATCGCTGAACTTCCCCCATTCAACCTCCTAGAGGCTATCATTGACTAGAAACTGAACTGGAGTAGCCATTATAAACATCGTGGCGACAAGAGCAGGTCAAAGGCTAGGAATCCGGTGGCGAGTAACTCACTCCCGACTCCCCAAAGCCTGTCCACCATCCACAAGCCAGGAGTGCGATGCAATACTCTCCACTTGCCTGGATGGGTGCAGCTCCAACAACACTCAAGAAGCTCGACACCATCCAGGACAATGCAGCCCGCTTGATTGGTACCCCTTGCACAAACTTTCACGCCCTCCACCACCAACGCACAGTGGCAGCAGTGTGTACCATCCACTAGATGCACTGCAGCAATGCACCAAAGCTTCTTCGCAACATCTTCCAAATCCCACAACCTCGACCAACTAGAAGGACAAGGGCAGCAAATACATGGGAACACCACCACCTGCAACTTCACTTCCAAGTCACACAGCATCCAGACTTGGAACTCTCTCGCCCATCCTTCACTGTCGCTGGGTCAAAAGCCTGGAACACCCCTCATAACTGCACTGTGGGTGGACCTACGCCATTTGGACTGTAGCGGTTCAAGAACAAAGAACTGTACAGCACAGGAACAGGCCATTCAGCCCTCCAAGCCAGTGCCGATCTTGATTCCTGCCTAAACTAACACCTTCTGCACTTCCGGGGCCCATATCCCTCTATTCTCTTCTTATTCATGTATTTGTCAAGATGTCTCTTAAACGTCGCTATTGTATCTGCTTCCACCACTTCCCCTGGCAGCAAGTTCCAGGCACTCACCACTCTCTGTGTAAAAAACCTGCCTCGCACATCCCCTCTAAACTTTGCCCCTCGCACCTTAAACCTATGTCCCCTAATAATTGACTCTTCCACCTTGGGAAAAAGCTTCTGACTATCCACTCTGTCCATGCCGCTCGTAACTTTGTAAACCTCGATCATGTCGCCCCTCCACCTCCGTCGTTCCAGTGAAAACAATCCGAGTTTTTCCAACCTCTCCTCATAGCTAATGCCCTCCAGACCAGGCAACATCCTGGTAAACCTCCTCTGTACCCTCTCCAAAGCCTCCACGTCCTTCTGGTAGTGTGGCGACCAGAATTGCACGCAATATTCTAAGTGTGGCCTAACTAAGGTTCTGTCCAGCTGCAACATGACTTGCCAATTTTTATACTCTATGCCCCGACCGATGAAGGTAAGCATGCAGTATGCCTTCTTGACTACCTAATCCACCTGCGTTGCCACTTTCAGGGACCTGTGGACCTGTACGCCCAGATCTCTCTGCCTGTCAATACTCCTAAGGGTTCTGCCATTTACTGTATACCTTCCACCTGCATTTGACCTTCCAACATGCAATACCTCACATTTGTCCGGATTAAACTCCATCTGCCACTTGTCCGCCCAATTCTCCAACCGATCTATACCCTGCTGTATCCTCTGACAATCCTCATCATTATCCACAACTCCACCAACCTTTGTGTCATCCACAAGCTTACTACTCAGACCAGCTACATTTTCCTCCAAATCATTTATATATACTACAAGCAGCAAAGGTCCCAGCACTGATCCCTGTGGAACACCACTAGTCACATCCCTCCATTCAGAAAAACACGCATCCACTGATATGCTCTGTCTTCTATGACCGAGCTAGTTCTGTATACATCTTGCCAGCTCACTCTGATCCCGTGTGACTTCCCCTTTTGTTCCAGTCTGCCATGCGGGACCTTGCCAAAGGCTTTACTAAAGTCCATATAGATAACATCCACTGCCCTTCCTTCATCAATCATCTTCGTCACTTCCTCAAAAAACTCAATCAAATTAGTGAGACACGTCCTCCCCTTCACAAAGCCATGCTGTCTCTCGCTAATAGCTTCGTTTGTTTCCAAATGGGAGTAAATCCTGTCCCGAATAATCCTCTCTAATAGTTTCCCTACCACTGACGTAAGGCTCACCGGCCTATAATTTCCTGGATTATCCTTGCCACCCTTCTTAAACAAAGGAACAACATTGGCTATTCTCCAGTCCTCTGGGACCTCACCTATAGCCAATGAGGATGCAAAGATTTCTGTCAAGGCCCCAGCAATTTGTTCCCTTGCCTCCCTCAGTATTCCAGGGTAGATCCCATCAGCCACTGGGGACTTATCTACCTTAATGCTTTGCAAGACACCCAACACCTCCTCCTTTTTGATAATGAGATGACTGAGACTATCTACACTCCCTTCCCTAGGCTCATCATCCACCAAGTCCTTCTCCTTGGTGAATACTGATGCAAAGTACTCATTTCACACCTCGCCCATTTCCTCTGGCTCCACGCATAGATTCCCATCTATGCCCTTGAGTGGGCCAACCCTTTCCCTGGTTACCCTATTGCTCTTTATTTTCCTTAATCCTGTTTGCCAATGACTTTTCATGACCCCTTTTAGCCCTCCTGACTCCTTGCTTAAGTTCTTTCCTACTGTCTTTATATTCCTCAAGTGCTTCGCCTGTTCCTAGCCTTCCAGCCCTTCCAAATGCTTCCTTTTTCTTTTTGACTTGGCTCACAATATCCCGCGTTATCCAAGCTTCACAAAACTTCCCAAACTTGTCTTTCTTCCTCACAGGAACATGCTGGTCACCATCACTTTCTCAATGGGCAATTTGTGATGGGCAATAAATGCTAGCCTGACCAGCGACTCTCACATCCCATGAATGAATAAAAAAAAGTTTCTTTCTTTTGTAGGTTAATATATCGTGATTCTTGCGATTAGTCAAAAATCTATAAACATTGTACCATGGGGATATAAGGATGGTAGAAGATAAAGTGACTGGAGTGAAAAATTGTTAGTGAAGAGAATATCCTCATTTAATTTTACAAGCTTCTTTTTTATGACTTGAATGTTTATTTTCTGTATCCCTTTTAAAAATATGGCACTTTTGTTTGAATACTTTTATTTTGTTTGATGACACGTGGGTATTGTTCGAATTGGCCCATGAAAGGTGTAGAAGGTGAACTAAAAGGTGTTTTGTCGTTTCCTTGCAACATTTCCTTTGTTCCTATGTTTATGTGCACAAGAGTGCGGCTGTGAGGCAGTTCCACATGGAGTGGAGAATAATGCATGAGGCACTATACGATTCCATTTCAGATTATATCCTACCCTTAAGACACAAATCATTCCCAGCAAGTATTTTGATGTCCTTTTATTCAACAGTTAAACTTGATGTCTAATAACAGATCCGAGGTCGGACTCTGTCTCCTACATGAATGTGGCGATACTTAAGTTCATACAATGGATAAGGCTGTCAACGCCAGTGACTATATTTTTGGGAGAGGAGGAGGTGTATGACATGGCCAAGAACAGCAATAGATGAAATATACCGTAAAATGTATGTTGGATTGTTCTTTGTCATCACTTAAACAACTTAACAATTACACTCAGTGGATATTTAACTCCATTCTTTAACTCTTCTCTAAATTTTCTCTGGGTCCCTGCATAAATAAGTGGATTGATGCAGGAACTCAGAAGCATAAGCATATATCCGCTTTGGTCTAGGATAAAATTTGATTCATTGAAATTGGAACCGGAAAAATAACTAAATTTCGCAATTCGGACATAAAGGAAACTTATTAGAAATACCAAATATAACAGGATGAAACTGCCCGAGATGCAGAAGAGTAAAACGATGGACTTTCTCCGCTTCTCCATCTCTGGATCACTCCGATTTTCTCCATTGCTGTTGGCCGTGAGTCTCCTGCGAGCTCTACTGGCCACTAGAATATGTCTGACGGTCAGAGCGTTGAGCAATAAGATCAGAAGGAATGGGACACAAGAGGTTAAAAGAGAATAAATCCAGTCATATGCGACCCATGCAGGTGACTTATAAAATGCTAATTTTATGATGCAGAACCACGGTATATTATCAATTATATGCAAAGGTTCCATTATGAAATAACGGAACGTATTTTTTAAACAGCTCAGTGTGCAGACCGTTCCTATAATCCACGCCGCCGTCTTCTCGGTGCAATATTTTACTTTCAGCTTCTGGCAACAAATGGCTATGCATCGATCAAAGGTGAAAGCGACCGTTAACCAGACAGAACTGTCTAGGATCGCAAAATTTAGGGCATTACGGAGATTGCACACTGGTGTGATAGACAGGAAACTGACTGGAAAATAAATACCGGCAATTCGGTTTAATATCACAACGGTGATCATAACCAGGAGATCCGTCACTGCCATGGACATCAGGTAATAAATGATACAACTGGAGAGACCGCATCTTCCTCGGGACAGGATCACAATCACTGCCAAGTTAGAGAGATGAAAAGAAAGAGGGCGGATGTATGTGTGTGAGCGAGCAAGAACTGGGAAATTACTGGTCCGACTCCCAACAATATCATCCGTTTTACAGAATTCTGTGCAAAAGTCACTACTTTAGCGCATGACACTGAGTGGAAAATTATATCTTAACCTCGTGTGCTTTTTTCTGTGTCTAAAATAACCATATGGATTAAAAATTAGATTGGTCAATAACACTGGAATATAAAAATGACACCAGCAAACATAATGGAGAACAAGAAGGCACTTGAAACCCATTCAACCAAAATGGGAACATGAAGCAGACAAGAAAAATAACAGCAGAAATATATTATGGATGACATTTGAGAGTAAATAATACAACAACGGGCAATAGAAGTGTAAACTAATGGGGAATTAGGAGAAACAGATTATATCCTACTGAGGACCTAAAAGACCCTCATTTAACACACGCTTCTGATATGTCTTCCTTTTTCCCCAACCGAGGATTCCCACCACCCCCCCCCCACCCCCCATTGTTGTTGACAAGGCCCTCAACCGTGTCCTCCCATTTCCCACAGCTCTACCCTCACCACTTCCACTCCCTCCCAGAACCGTGACAGGGTTCCCCTTGTCCTCACTTTCCACCCCATCAGCCTCCATATCCAAAGGATCATCCTGCATCATTTCCGCCACCTCCAGCATGATGCCACTACCAAACGCATTTTCCCTCCCTTCCTCTGTCAGCATTCTGAAGGGATTGTTCCCTCTGCGAGAGCCTGGTCCACTCCTCCATTTCCCCCACCACCTCGTCCCCTTCCCCTGCAATCGCAGAAGGTGTAATACCTGCCCATTTACCTCCACTCTCCTCACTATCCCAGGCCCCAAACACTCCTTTCAGGTGAAGCAGCGATTTACTTGTACTTCTTTCAATGTAGTATACTGTATTCGCTGCTCACAATGTGATCTCCTCTGCACTGGGGTGACCAACACAGACTTGGTGACCGCTATGCGGAACACCTCCACTCAGTCCGCAAGCAGGATCTTGAGCTTCCGGTTGCTTGCCATTTCAACACTCTCCCCTGCTCTCATGCTCACATCTTAATCCTGGGCTTGCTGCAGTGTTCCAGTGAAAATCAACACAAGCTCGAGGAACAGCATCTCATTTACCGATTAGGCACATGACAGCCTGCCGGACTGAACATTGAGTTCAATAATTTCAGAGCATGACTACCCCCCCCCCCCAATTTACTTTTATTGTTAGTTATTTTTTATTTTTTTACAGTTTTTGCATTTTTTGTATGTTCATTTTATTTCATCTTAGTTTATTCAGTTTGCTTACCCACTGTTCTTTTCATGTTTGTACTTGTTGCTGTTCAATCTTCAGTTCGTTAACACCCTATCTGCACAAATTCTTGGTCTATCAACACACCATTAACATATTGTTTGCCTTTGCTCCATGACCTTCTGGTCAGCTAATCTGTGGCCCTGTCCAATCTGCACCTTCTCCTTTGTTATCGCTTGCCCCACCCCTGCTTTACTTGCTTATAACCTTTGACATTTCTAATATTCGCCAGTTCAGAAGAAGGGTCGTTGACCTGAAACGTTAAATCTGCTTCTCTCTCCACAGATGCTGCCAGACCTGCTAAGTATTTCGAGCATTTCTTGGTTGTATTCTAAAAAAAACACTGTTACTTGATTACTTCGACTGTCAGCTTGTTCAAGAGCATCCTCAGAGAGAATCATCAGCGTTTTCTCACTTTGCAGAAGGGATGTTTTTGAAGACACACTAATAACTCTGACTGCTTCTCCTGTTAATCCACTGGGATAATCGTTGTCCATCTGTACTCACAGAAGTGGGAGGTGATGAGGTCTCATTTGGAAAAAAAAGCTCGCTCCTACAGTGCAGCAGTTCATCAGTACCGCGCTGCACTGTCGTCATTGATGATCAGCTGAATTATATAGTGGGTATTGAACTTAAAACTGTTTGACTCAGATACGAGAGATGCCACCAGTTTTACAAAATATGAAGTCAAGATTGAAGATGGGAACTGTCAAGGACATTGCTAGGCACTTGGAGCACTTGGAGCGGCAGTTAATGTGGTTGAGAAGAACCGGACTGAAGCAGTGCGAGTTACAGACTGAGAGCACAAACACTGAGCACTGTAAGTTTCGGCTAAGTATAGATCCATTCATAAAACAGACACTTGTTCCATTGCACATATTTCTGTTAACAACCAGATGCCCAATAATGTCCTTTCAATTAATTCACTCATTAACTTCAGTCAGGAATTATGCAATTGTTGAATAATTTCAATCAGCTACTTTCAATGTCATTAGCACAATAGATCTCCATTTACTCTGTGAAAACTGTGATTATTCACCCACTGTAACTGCATCAAAAACACAAAGAAATACATTTACACTGTGAAATGGCACAAGTTCAGAGGCGAAATTATACAGTTAGAAGCACTAAAATATACTTTTAAGCAGGGGAAGTTACACAGGTTAAGAGGAAAATAATACAGCTGAATAGGAGAAATCGTGCTGCCAAAGTGGAAATTGACATGGGAAAGTGGGTGAAATTACACTGGCAATGTAAAAGAAAATGTCAGTATTGGAGAGAAATTACACTTCTAAAAGGGCGAAATTATATCATTAATGATGAGAAATTATATCAGTAAATGCACGAAACTATATCATTAAAATGAAGAAATGATACAGTTAAAGTGGGAAAAAAGATACTGCATAACAGGAGAAGTTTCAGAAATTGGATGGAAGAAATCTGCCTATTAAAGTGGAGAAATTATCCCACGAAAGGGGGATAGGATATCCATAACGTGGAAAGACGCTGGCGGTAAATCAGAACAAAGACCATTCTAATCAATGATTCCCATTACTAATAACTAAGTACAATACTGTACCTGGAATCCCGATAGCTGCAAGGACGGGATAGTAAATGGCAAACACCAGACCTTTTGCTGATCCGTGCATTTCTATCAGAAGCTCTGAGCACGCTCTGAACTGCAATCAAAGATTGTTACATTTATATCCGATGTCAGGAGCCTGGGAGGTAGTTAGTTGGTTTGATAATTTTTCATTAATTAGATTAATTGAAACAAACATATTAGTGCAGCTACTGTCAAACTCGTGTTTTTGTTTTGATGGAACGGAATTTTTTCCAAGGGAGCTGGCACGGCACTAAAATTAAATACCCAGAGATCACAATATGATCCTAGCTACAGTTACGATAATTAAAAGTTTAACAGGTGGTGCAATGGTGAAAATGAACCTTGTATACGAGGAATCCCCAGGTTCAAACCCTTTAATTCCGAATTAAGTGCCCTCAGCGCAAGATATAACTGACCAGAGATATTCTGGTCCTAAAGGAAACTCCAAACAAGTTCTCGCTGTTGAGCACTATTCTGCTCCAGTCCGTGAGATCCAGGGTCATATGCACCTGACTCCAAATCCCTCTTAGACGGTGCATCCACGTCAATTCAGCTAACTGCATTCAGTGTGAACAGGTTTATTTCTGCCCTGTATTTTCAGTGTACATAGGTGCAGTTGTGCACGTTTATGTTTTGTGTGAAAAACGTCCAGTTCAGCAGCATTGCGTTAAGTATTGATGTTCGAGTTCAGTACGGTTATATTCAGTGGAGACATGTCTAGTTAAGCACATTTGCATTTAGTGCGGACTGGTCGACGTCGGCGCGGTCATGTGTAGTGAAGAGAAGTCAAGTCCAGCACGGTTACAATCTGTGCGCACAGGTTTACATCATCGCGGTTACCTTTATGGTACACACGTTTAGTGCAGCACAGTAACTCTCTGTGTTAACGGGTTTCTACGGGTTACATTCCATGTGCGTAGGTCCGGTTGTGTAGGTTAATTCTGAGTGTTGAAAAGTCAAATTCAGCACGATTGCATTCAGTGCTGACTGGTCAAGTTCAATACAGTTGCGTTCGGCATGGACAAGTACAATTTGCAAGCTGATATTTAGTGTAGATTGGTTCAGGCCTGCACGGTAATATCTAATGTTGAAACTTCCAGTTCTGCACATTCACATTCAGAATGGACAGATCCAGTTCTGCAGTGTTACTTTCAGTGACGGCAGCTTCAGTTCTGCCCGGTTCTATTGAATGTGGACAAGCCCAATTCAGCATGGTTACTGCCAGTATGATCTTGCTCAGCTCAGTCTGTTATGCATGTATGGTATTGGAAGGGTTGCTTTCAGTGTGGAGGGGGCTAGTTCATTATGGTTGTAGAAACTTCCAATTTCGCACGGCAACATTTAGTGTGGTCAAGTCCAGTTTAGCATGCTTACATTTAGTTCAGTAAGGTTTCATTCGGTGCGGACAGGCTTTAGGGAGTTAAGAGGTGAGTAACACGGCACAGAATTGCCTGCCTCTGATCTGGTATTTATATTGCTGGTGCAGTTAGGTTTCGGCCGTTAAATGTCAACCTTTGTTAGCAGATTCTTTCATTTTTCGATGTGTGTCACTGGCAAGGCAGGCATTTGTTGTCCATCCTAATTGCCTTTGATTAATAGCATATATAACAGTATAGCTCCTACTAGGAGGCTTATAAACTGTTTTCACATGTCTTAACCTCTCATTGTTATTTCGTATCTCGAACCAAGCTGATTTTATTTCCTACTCTTTCGAGTCAAGCTCCTTCCTTACTTCAGTCCTTATGTGGTCCTTTATTATCAGGGCTACCTTACCTCATTTTACATTTGGTCTGTCTTTGCGAACGTCAAGTACCCTGGAATATTTATTTTCCAACCTTGTTCGTCATGCAACCATGTCTCATTAATGCTATTGAATCAAACGATTTATAATTCTTTGTGTCATTAACTTATCTATCTTGATGCAAACCCTCCGGGCATTCAGATACTATAGACTAATTGGCTTGATGTCCGTCGTGGGGAAGGTGCTATAATCGATCATTAAAGAGGCTATAGCTGGACGTTAGCGAAACACAAGTTAATCAGGATTAACCAGCATGGTATTGTGAAAGGGAAATCATGTTGAACCAATTTATTGGAGTTCTTCGAAGGAGTAACATGCACTGTGGATAAAGAGGAGCTCGTAAACGTACTCTACTTGGATTTCTGGAAGGCATTTGGCAACTTGCCACATAAAAGGTTATTGCGCAAAGCAGTAGCTCATGGTGTAGGGGGTAACATATTAGCATGGATAGAAGATTGACTAGCTGGCAGCAAACAGAGACTATGCATAAACGGGTCCTTTTCTGATTGGCAGGATGTGACGAGTGTAGTCCCCCAGGGGTCTATCCTGGGGCCCAAACTTTTTGCATTTTCTATCAATGACTTAGATGAGGGGAGCGATGGCATGGTAGCTAAATTTGCAGATGGCACAAAGATACGCAGGAAGAGATGTTGTGAAGAGCTGATAAAGAGGTTGCAGCCAGATATAGATAGGTTAAGTGAGTGGGCAGAAATCTGGAAGTTGGAGTATAATGTGGGAAAATGTGAAGTTGTTCACTTTGGCAGGAAGAATTTAAAAAAGCAGAGTATTATTTAAACGGACAACGACTGTAGAATTCCGAGGTGCAGAGGGATCTAGGTGTTCTCGTGCATGAGTCACAAAAAGTTAGTATGCAGGTACAGCAATTAATAAAGACGGTGAATGGAATGTTATCCTTTATTACGAGAGGAATTGAACATAAAATTAAGGATGTTATGCTTCAGTTATACAGGTTTTTGATAACACTACATCTCGAATACCGTGTGTAGTTTTGATATCCTTATTTCAGGAAGGATGTAAATGCGTTGGAGGTGGCCTAGAGGAGGTGTACTAGATGATACCTGGTATGAGCGAGTGGTCATATGAGGAAAGATTGGGCTTGTTTTCACTGGAGTTTGGAAGAGTGCAGGGAGATGTGATTGATGTATATACAATCCTGAACAGTCTTAACAAGGTGGACGTGGAAAGGTTGGTTCCTCTTGTGTGTGGGTCCAGAACTAGGAGGCACTGTTTTAAAGTTAGGAGTTGTTTTTTCTGGACAGAGATGAGGACGTTTTTTTTTCCCCCAGAGTGCTGTGCGATTTTGGAACTCTCAGAAGGTGGTGGCGGCGGGGTCATTGAATATTTTTAAGGCAGAGGCTGATAGATTCTTGTTAGGCAAGGGAATCAAAGGTTATCAGGGATATATGACAGTGTGGAATTAGAGAAACAAGCAGATCTGCAATGAACGTTTTGAATGGTGGAGCAGGCTCGACGGGTCAAATGGCCTACTTCTGTTCCGTATTCGTATGTTCATATAAAACAGTTTTGATTTTACCTTTCTGCCATTTCCCCTGTTTAACTTTATTTATTGATACACTATTCCTGATAAACTTTCCATCCCCTCTTGTTGCATTCTGCTTAACTTTACCCAAATTGCTACACTGTTCTGTGCCCTTGACTTTTATCTTTACATTTGTAAATTTCCCATCATATCAAGCCTCCCAACTTTTTATTCTAAAGCCCCATTGACAACCTTTGTTATTGAATTTGCCTGAACATTGGTCCTAGCCCGGTTTAAGTGGAAGTTGATCGAATAGAACAGCTGCCTCTTTCTCCAGTACTGGAGCCAGTGTTCCACGAAAAGAAACGCCTGTCTCCTACACCACTGTTTGAGCCACGCATTCAACCCATAGCATTGATCTATAATACCTCTATCACCCTTAAATTCTGTCCCATTCACCAAACTCGTGGGACAGGGTAAAGCTACATTGATCAGTCAATCCCCTATTGCCTGTACATTTTATGACATTGATCGCTTGGGCCGCTTACACATACTTTAATCAGATAATCCACTATTATCTGTACTTTATAACCTATTGACCAAAAATCTGGAGCAGGGTAAAGAGACATTTAACGGCTTTTCCTCTATACCCCGTGCAGTCCGTTCCTTCTACAAACACCTGGGGCTGGGCGTTGATACTTGGATCACATAATCTTCTATTACCCAAACACGCACATATGTGTTTGAGTGCATGTGTGTAAAAGCACGAAGTATGCTGAATAAGATTGGAGAGCTGTAGGCTCAAATAGCCATGTGGGAATATGACGTTCGCGCGATATATGAGACATGACACAAAATAGGAAATGATTGAGTGTTTACTATTCATGGATGTAAGGCATTCAGGAAAGAAGGGGAAGGATAAAAAGAGGGTAGCTGTTTTAATTGAAAAAATACACTCCTACAGAGAATGTCCTTGATGGATCAAAGACAGAATCCATTTTGTTCAAATAGAGAAAAAAATGAAGGAGCTATTAGGAAACTTGTTGCACTTTATGGACAAGAAAATAGTGCGAAATAGAGAGAGGAGCAGAAGTGCAAAGAAATTAACGGGAGAGACAAGAGCTAAGGAGTAGTTATAAAGGGAGATTTTAACGATAGTAATATTTCATGAGGCAGTAATTGTGTTAAGGGCCGAGATGAAGGGAAATTTTGAATCGCGTTCAGATGAATTTTCTTGAGTAAATTTCCTGCCCAACGAGGAATAGGACTTTGTTGGATCTAGTCCGGGATTGTCACTGTAAAGAAGTATCTCAGGGATCGTGATCATTGTATTTTACTGCTTAAATTTGTTATGCAGAAGGATAAGGAACAAATTAGATTTTAAAGATAGGCTGCTCTTACCCATCTCACTCACCGTGAAGCTGAGGAAGAGTGAATAATTCATTGGTTTGTTTCTGCGACAGAAATGCGGCTTACACCTGCTGTTATGAACAAAGGTAACGCTGCAGTATCCTTCAATGATCTCACACAAATTCAACAAAGGAACTGCTGGAATGTGCAGCTTTGAAAGCAGCTTCTTGCAACGTCAGGCTGCAACTGAGGGACCTGAAATGTAACAATGTAACTGTGAGATCATAGTCCTGATTTTGCAGCCAGCGGCGCAGTGATGGCGTTCATCACTGACCGCTCTTAGAAATGTGAACTTGCCAAGTTCGATGCAGCATATGCCAAAGACCAAAGAATCTGGGAGGCCTCGCAGCCAAGCGCATCGCTGTCGAAGCCGTGCCTTGGAATGATGCCACGAGCTGAAGAGACGCCCCTTGAGGTCAACCTTCAGTTCAAAGGCAGGTGAGTGTTTTGTAATGATTTTAAACACTGAAATATTTATAACAATACAGTTTAATTCATTGCAGAAAACGCTCTTTGAACCTGCTTCAAAATCTTGCATTGTGATCTGACAGGTTTTGTTAAGAAGTTTAAAATGTTTATTTACAGATACATACAGAAGGATGTCTAAATTGATTATGATATGGCACTAGCTGTCAGGAATGAAGATTTATTGATAGCTCCAAAATGCACGTCATTTTAAAAACAATCACTGCCGCAATCGTAGCTGGTGAACTTTAGCACATCAATGTAAAAATGATGAGATGCGTGGCATCGGATTTGAACAAATGATTCAGCATCGTGCTTTAATGCAGTACTCTAAACAAATTACAGCAATCAGACGAGAGCAGATTCATTCAAAATGGGGCATCAGTCAATCAATACTGAAATGTTACTAAGCAACAGTCGAGCGGTTGGAAACAAAATCATATCTGCATATCTGATTGACAACTCTTTGCCTTCCAGTCATCAATTTTTCTAACAGTTTTGCAGAGAGACAGGGAAGTAGATCATCATCAATCACTACGGCTCTGGCTCCTTCGGCACTGATTCATGAATGTTACTTTTCTCTGTGGCAATTCAAGGTCAGTGAGGTTGCTCCATATGCACATTTATCTAGATTTTAAGGCAGCATCTCTCGCTGTTAGAAATTGCCAAAATAATTCCATGCTGTCCATATCTCCCACACCCAAACATTCCGAACCCCCCTCTGGTTTTATTCTCTAGTATCCCTCTCTCACACACCAAATTATTCATTTTAAGATCTTTGATGACTTCTTTAAAAAAAAATCTTGCATTTACATTTTGAAATGTGGCACATGATAGGGAAGCAACCAAAATTCTCTCTCATAGACACTGGAATCAGCCAAAATCTCCAGATAAAAGTTCAATAGAAGGGGTCCATCCCTTGTTATAATTTAATAGTGTCTGCAGATATGGATGCGCTCCCGCACATGCTCTTTGCCTGCTGATACCAGCTCTGAATAAACTAAAGTTAAATCCTGCGCTCGTTGTGGGCAATCAGCCCAAATTGCCGAAAAACATTTTCAGTCGCTTTCCAAAGCAGCTTGAAGGGACCATCATCAGAGTCTCCTCCAGAGCACATTGTGGTGCACCGAAACTTTTGGTTTTCGGTATAAATGCCTGAATTAATGGCACTGTTCCGGCTCTCAATCGTGGGGAATGTCTCAGCGTTCACCGCTATTGGGACTGTAAAATCAGGCCAGTGAGTGTAGAATGGAACCGAGCAGACAGGAAAAGTCTTTGTCAGTTCTGACAGTGTGAAAAGATTTCAAACCCCTGTGCGACTGAAAAAGCAACTCCGTGACAGTTTGCGAATGTTCTGACTGGGAGGAGAGCTTCAACCAGTTACACAGCCTGAAAAAAAACATTATGACACTCACAGCTGGAAGAAACTTTATATATTTCTTGTCTGAACGAGGCTTCAACTGATCCTCGAACTGGAGCGACACAAGGACACCCGCAACATGTGAAAAATGTCGGACTATGGAAGAGATGTCATTATATTTCTCAGCTGGAAACATACCTGGGAAAGGGCGTTCAACTGCTCCATGTTTGGGAAAGGATGCAGCCAGCCCTCCCAGCTACTCGCACAGCAGTATGTTCACAAGGGAGTGGAGACACTTGAAACTCCATAGGTGGGAAGGTGTTCAGTTGAGCAGAACAGTTGCTGACACATCAGTGTGTTTACATGTGACTCTGTTGTATTCTGCTGTTAATAATGATGGTAATCATATCCAAGACCGTTTCATATCCTGAATAAATGTTAAATAATGCTAATGTTCATGGATCAGCTTCAACCCCTGCATTGAAAGGCCGAACCAGTGACTTATAAATAATTCGCAAAGCTTACTTGTTCTTGTACACTATGCCGTTATTTATAAAGACCAGTTTCACGCATGCATTAACAACAGGATCAACTTGTACTCCTCCTTCAAAGATTTGTATAACTGCACCCTCAGGTCTATCTAAGACTGCATCCCCTTAAAAACTTTAACATTTGACTAATATTGTCCCATCTAACTTTTATTCCAATCAAAGTGCATATTTTCTCTCTTCTTTGCATTAAATTCCATCTACCATGCGCAGGCCCATCTTACCAGTTTATGTCCTCCTGATGTCTGTTCCTATCCTCCTCAATTGCAAGTTTTGTGCCATCTGCAAACGTTGAAATCATGCCCTGTGTATCCAAGACCAGGTAATTAACATGTATCTAAAAAGAGCAATGGTCTTAATATCGACCCTTGAGGGACACCACTGTACACTTTCTTCCAGATTGAAATACAACTATGCACCACTACTCCATTATTTCTTCAAAGTGCTCGATCAAGCTTATCTGACATGATTTTCCTTATATAATTCCGCGATGGTTGTCACATATTAACCATTTTTACCGCTTTCAAGTTACAATTAGTTTTGTCCCAGATTTTGTTCACTAGAACGTTTCCTGCCATCTATTTTAGTCTGACTGACCTGTATTGCCAGGATTATACCACTCAGCTTCATTAAAAGTGGTGCAACAGTTACAAACCTCCAGTTTTTAGGCACCAGTCGTGTACTCAATGAAGGTTGAAAAAATGTTGCCAGGACCTCTATTATTTCCACCCTTGCTCCCAACAACATTTTAGCATCGATCCCATCCGAACCAGTTGACTTCTCTACCTGAAGCTGTTCCAACATCTATCCCCATTTTTATCCTATCCTATTACTCTATCCTTCCTCCTTTACAGTGACATTGGCAGGCTTCTCTGCTCTTGTGAACACAAATTGAAATAAATCTCATACTCTCAGAATTTAATGTAAGCAACAGAATAATTTACAATATAAGTCAACAGGTGATTGACAATTTACAGCCAATTCTACTACTATCTGGCTTTATTTATGAACGTGTGTTTCCACCAACAAATATAAGCCCTCCCGAGTCACAGCATCTTGATGTACGGCCCATGGGTAGCGTATGGGTCATTTGCCAGCGTCCCGACAGGCAAAATCACACACGAGTCAACTGCAAAGGAGCTTGATCGGGTGGTATAAATGAAAGCACTTATTAGAATGCATGCAATGCTGATGGGTGTATTGTCTGGCATGCCAGACAACTTCCTGTCTCTGTCAAGGATGCTGGCTTCAAATTGATAGAGTGCTCTGTGCAGAGCTTCCCCTCTCTGGCGCCTTCTACTCTGTTGAGTGGGCAAATGCAATTATGAAGACTCCCGCATGTGATAAAATAAAATAAAACTAATTTAAGAAAAGCACTGCTATTTTACGGGAGTAGCAAGAATCAACACCCAGAACACTAAAAAAATGTTCAATTGAATGAGAATATTATTTTCACTATTGATTGTGCACTCCAGTCTAGTTCGTCTTTGACCATGCTTGTCATTGCATGATTCAATGTTAATGGAGTTTGGTCGTAAAGAACTTGAGTATTGCTGAAAATAGAGATATGTTGTTGAGGCTTTTCATCTTGCATTCCTCTGGACAATCCGCAAGAATAGTCATTTGGTAATACAGAGCTGGAGTTTTGCTGAAAATAGAGACACGTTGTTGAGGCTTTTCATCTTACATTCATCAGGACAATCTGCAAGCTACAAACATTGACACACAGGGCCCTGTTCTTTTCAGACTGAAAGATATTGCACCTGTTTCAGCTGAACAAAATAAGTGACAGCCGTTCGCTGGTTTATTCCTCAGGACAATGCTTTGACCAATCAGATCAAGCTGCCTGGTTTAAATTTCAAACAAAGCTTGGCAGTTAACTGTCTGTCACCGTAAACTAGTGCATTCTCTATGGCAACGGCTCGACCAATCAGAGTTCAATTGCCAACCAATTAGCATTCTCTTCTCATACAGTATAAAGTTGTTGTTTTCCCTTACATTGGTATTCTTTTGGATTTTCCTGAGGAGTGCAAAACGAAAAGCGTCGAAAACATGTCTCTGTTTTCAGCAATGCTCAAGATAATGGGTTTGTTGACCATGCACAGCAATCAATCTCTCTCAAGTAGTTTACAACAGACATAGGGGACGAGGAAAATCTCAATGTTGGAGAATTTTAGGAATCAGAGGCGTGAAAGTAATTGGTGTGGTGCTACAGACATAGGGACATAGGTACAGAGGAGCAGGAGTAGGCCATTCAGCCCATCGAACCTGCCCCAGCATTCAATGCAATCATGGCTGATTATCCACTTAAATGCCATTCTCCAACATTATCCTTAATCCCCTTATGTCATTTATATTTAGAAATCTATCAATCTCTGCTTTAAACATCCTCAGTGACTGAGCTTCAGCAGCCCTCTGGAGTAGACAATTCCAAAGATTCACAACTCTCTAAGTAAAGAAATTTCTCCTCATCTCTGTCTAAGTAGCTTCCCCCTTATTTTGAAATAGTGTCGTCTGGTTCTGGACTCCCCAACCAGGGCAAACATCTTAGTTGCATCTACCTTGTCTATCCATTTCAGTATTTTGTAGATTTCAATGAGATCGTGTCTCACTCTTCGAAACTCTACAGAATACTAGGGCAGCGCAGTGGTTAGCACCGCAACCTCACAGCTTCAGCAACCCGAGTTCAATTCTGGGTACTGCCTGTGCAGAGTTTGCAAGTTCTACTTGTGATCACTTGGGTATTCGCTGGGTGCTCTGGTTTCCTCCCACAGCCAAAGACTTGCAGGTTGATAGGTAAATTTGCCATTATAAATTGCCCCTAGTGTATGTAGGGGAATTGAGGGGAGGTGGGGATGGGGTAGGAATATGGGATCAATGTAGGATTAGCATAAATGGGTGGTTGATGGTCGGCAAAGACACAGTGGGCCGAAGGGCCTGTTTCAGTGCTGTAACTCTAAATAAATAAAATAAACACAAGCCCAGTTTCCCCCATCACTTTTCATAGGACAGTCCCGCCATCCCGGGAACAAGTCTGGTGAACCTTTGTTACAGTCCCTCTATGGCAATGATATCCTTCCACAGATAAGGGGACCAAAACGACACACAGGATTCCAAGTGCAATCTAACCAAGGTTTTATGCAATTGAAGCACGACTTCACTACTCCTGTACTCAAACCCTCTTGCGATAAAGGCTAACATACCATTAGCCTTCTTAATTGCTTGTTGCACCTGCACGTTAGCTTTCAGTGGCTTGTTGACAAGGACACTCAGGTCCTTTTGTACATCTACACTTCCTAATCTCTTACCATTTAATAAATAATCTGCACATCTATTCCTCCTACTAAGTGGATAACTTCACATTTTTCCACATTATATTCCATCTGCCACGTTCTTGCCCACTCACCAAGTCTTTTCAAATCCCCTTGAAGCCGCTTTGCATTGTCCACACAACAGACTCCCACCTAGTTTTGTGTTAGCTGTGAACATGGAAGTACTAATTTTGGTCTACACATTCAAATCATTGATATATATTGTAAACAGCTGGGGCCCAAGCACTGATCCCTGCGGTACCTCAATAATCACAGCCTGCCAACGCGAGAATGACCCATTTATTGCTACTCTCTGCTTTCTGCCTGTTAAGCAATCCTTAATCCATGCCAGTACATTACCTCCTATCCTATGTGCTTTAATTTTGCTAACCAAGCTCCTGTTGGGGACCTTATCAAAACACTTCTTAAAATCCAAGTATACCACATCCACCGACTCCCCTTTATTAATTCTGTTAGTAACATCCTCAAAAAGCTGCAACGGATTCGTCAAATAAGATTCCCATACATAAATCTATATAGGCTATGCCCCATCAAATCGTAATTAACCAAGTGTTCATTTATCACATCATTTCGAATAGACTTTCGCATTTTCCCAACGACGGATGTAAGGCTAACAGTTCTGTAATTCTCTGTTTTCTTTTTCCCTCCCTCCTTAAATAGTGGGGTGACATTTACTACCTTCTAATCTGCAGGAACGGCTCCAGGATCTGGAGAATTTTGGAAGATGGTCACCAATGCATCCAGTATCTCCATAGCTACCTCTTTCAACACTCTGGTATGTAGAATATCAGGTCCTGGGGACATATCAACCTTCAGCCCCATTAATCTCTCCAAAACAACCCTCTTACTAATACTAATTTCCTTCAATTCCTCCCTAATTCTGGGAGATTCCTCGTATCTTCCTCAGTGAAGACATACACAAAGTAATCATTTAGTTTTTCTGCCATTTCTCTATTCCCCATTATAAATTCTCCTGACTCTGCTTGTAATGGGACCACATTTGTTTTAGCGAAACGTTTCCTTTTTACGTATCCACAGAAGTTTTTACAGTCCGTTTTTATATTTTTTTGCTAGCTCACATTCACATTCTATGCCTCCTTCTTATCAGTTTCTTCATCCTCCTTTGCTGTATTCTAAAATCCTCCCAATCCTCAGATGCACTACTATTTCTGGCAACTTTGTAGGCCTTTACTTTTAATCTTATACAAACCGTAACTTACTTTGTTATCCATGGTTGACTGCCTGTACTTTTGGGATTTCTGTGCCTTGAAGGAATGTATAGTTGCTGTGAACTATGTAATATTACTTGAAAGACTATCCATTGCCTATGTACTGTCATACTTTTTAATGTATTTTTCCAATCCACCTCAGCCAATTTGCCCCTCATACCTTCATAATTTCCTTTATTCAAATTTAACACTCTATCTAACATTGATTTGCTGGGGTGTGATGCGCCATCAGCTGCTTCCTGCACGGATTGCCCGCATTGTGTTAGTGAAAGTTTGTACACATGTCGCAAAGCTGTCGTTAGACGCAACCCTGTCATGCTGCAGACCGAGAGGCTCTGCCACTATTGTCCCCATGCCTGTTGCAGCCTTTGTGCAGTCATGTTATCAAATGAGCTATTCTCTCTTTGAGGATGCAGCAGAATTCTCTGGCAAATTTAGAAACTCATCACAGGCATTCCTAAAATAACCCAGGGGACATCTAATAATTGGCAATCGCAGACGGTCTGGAAGAAAAGGCTTTACAGGCTGTTTGGGCTCTAAATATATAACGGACTCGAGCGTGAGGTCCAACTTGCATCTCTGCTCCCGTTCCTTGCACGGCGATGTACCGCTATATTACCTTGACATGCCTGGTCCAAATTTTGAATCCTGGATCACATCAGCAGGCTGGGTTGTGTGAAGTCAGGATCACGTCAACTCACTGCCTTCGGGCACATGCAAGCGGCGCCTCCACATTCCACCTTTTATAATACAATGCCGGGCGGGCCACACAGGAAGGAGCCAGTGGTGTACCGTGCTCCAGCAAAGTGATGCTAGATGTTTGCATCACCACTGCAATTAATGTCATAGCCCAAAAGGTCTCCACTGCGATTTTCCTCGCCCCATGTCTTGGTAGGTTGCAGGCTCATTAATAAAGATTGATTGTTAGAATTTGCCAACAACTGCATTATCATTGAATCACGTGACTGCCGGGATGGTTGAAGACAAACTAGACTAGAGTGCACAGTTAATATTGAATATAATATTCCCATTCAATTTGATAGGTTTCTTTTTTATGGTTTGGGTGTTTAATGTTTCCATTCCATTAAAATGGGGGCACTTCTGTTTGATTGCTATTTCGATTTCTGACACTGGGATGTTGTACAAATTGGTCAGTTAAAAGAGTAGAAGGTGAACTCGCTGGTATGTTGTTTTTTTTCTCCAGCATTTCCTCTGTTCCTACAGGAACAGGAATGCGCTGGGAGGACCTGCCCAGTGAGCGGAGAACAATGCATGGGGACGATATTCTTATTTCACATTGTATCCTACCCTCAAGATGCAAACTATTCCCAGGAGGAATATCGTGGTCCCTGCAGTAAACAGTTGAATTTGGTATCCAATAACAGATCAGGGTTGGACTTGTTGTCCCTTGGGCCCTCTGAGCTGCTGCGTCTGCACCAGACCTGAGTCAAGACGAGGAAGAGAACTGGAAACTAACTGAGAATATGTCAGAACACTGAACCGTCCGCTATTGCAATGTTCCTTTCACATTTTTAAAAATCACACAGTGGATAAGTGCACCAGCAAACCAAGGACCTGACTGTCATGGCCAAGGGGAGCAAGGATGGAAAATAATGTGCAAATCATGCTGCATTTTGTTATTTTCATCATTTAAACATATTAAAAATTAGAATAATTGGAAATTTCGCTCCTTTCTTTAACTCGACTCTGAATTGACTTTGGGTCCCTGCATAAATGAACGGGTTGATGCAAGAACTCAAAAGCTGAAGCATATATCCACTTTCCTCCAGAATATAATTTGATTCTTTGAAATTGGAACCAGAAAAATAACTAATCCTCGCAATTCGGATGTAGACGAAAGTTATAAAAAGTAACAAGTATGAAAGGATAAAACTGCCCGAGATGGCAAAAAGTAGAACCATGGAGTTTCTACGCTTCTCCATTTCTGGATCACTCTGATTCTCTCTATTGCTGTGGGCCCGGAGTCTCCTGCGGACTTTACTGGCCGTGAGAATGTGTCTGACAGTCAGAGCATTCAGCAGTAAAATAAAGATGAATGGGAGACAAGGTGTTAAAATGCGGTGAATCCATTCATATGCGGTCCATGCAGGTGACGTGTAAAATATAATTTTTACGTGGCAGAACCAGGGTATATTGTTAACTATATCAAAAGGTTCATATATAAAATACCAGAATGTATTATTTAAACAGCTCAGTGTACAGACAGTTCCTATAACCCGCGCTGCCGTTTTCTCGGAGCAATATGTTATTTCCAGTTTCTGGCAACAAATGGCCATAAATCGATCAAATGTGAAAGCGACCGTTAACCAGACAGAACTATCTATGGCTGCAATGTACAGGACAACACGGAGACTACATAATGGTGTGATGGAGAGGAAACTGGCTGGGAAATAAATACCAGCAATCCGGTTTAATATCACAGCAATGATCATGACCAGGAGATCCGTCACAGACATGGCCACCAGGTAGTAAACGATACATCTGGAGAGACCGCATTTTCCTCGGGTCAGCGTCACAATTACTGACAAGTTAGCTGCACAAAAGAAAGAAAGAAAGAAAGAGACTGATGAGAGGAAAGGGAAAGAGGATGATTGGACGTGTCAGAGACAGAGCAGGAAGAGGATAGTTACTAATCCGACACCCGACTAAATTCTGTTGACTTTTACAGAGTCCTGTACGAAATTTACAGATTTGATACATGATTTTTTGTTAGACACTATCCCTTCTCCTCGGTTCCTGCTTGTAAAGTAATCACCCGGATAAAACAAAAAGTCAGGCCAATGACATCAACATTTAAAATAAAATAAACCTAATGGAGATTAACAAGGTTTTGGAAACCCACCAATATCAATGTGGGAATAATAACTTGAGACGAAATGACAATAAAACATTACAAAAAACATTTCAGAGGGTAAATATTACAACAAAAGACATTAAATGTGGCAACTACAAGTAGGTAGGGAAAAAATAAATGGATTATATTCCGCTGGGGATCATAAATTCCTCTATCCAAAGAATTACTGTTCAATCATTCACTGTTGAAAAATTCGCAGTCAACTTGCTTGATAAGATTCTCAAAGAGAGGAGTGAACAGACAATTAGCGTTTTCTGATTTTGTGGAGAAGATGTTGTTGAGAACTCAGTGATAACTCCAGTCCTTCTCCTGAAAGTCACCCGGGATCTTCTGTATTGATTTGAACCAACGGAACTGGCAGCTGACGAGGTCTCATTTGGAGAAAGATCCCTCCTACAATGCATCACTTCCTCTGAACTGTGCTATGTTTAGGTATAAACGATAAACTTAGTCCTGTATTGAATATGGAAATTCAAACTTTGTGCCCCAAAATGCCAGAAATTACACCATTTATGTGGCCTCACACAATGTGAAGAACACAATGAAGACAGGAGAGTCTGGGAGATTACCAGGTGCAAAGAGCAGAAGGACAACCTGGAATTAGGAGTCATGTACAACAATCAGCAGCAGCTAATGTGGAAGAGGACAGCTGGGCTGAACCATTGAGAGTCAGAGACTGAGAACGGAGACACTGTGCTCTGTGAGTTGACGGAAACACTCATCATTCATAAAACGATCACAATTACATTTGTCATATTTCTATCAATAACCCGATGCTAATTAATGTCTGTTCAGTAAGTTCATTTATTAAATTCAGCCAGAAATTATTCACTGGCCCAATATTCTCAACCAATGAATCATTTTTGGGAATTAATCTGTCGCAGCCAATGTCAGTAACACAATGGAAATACATTTACACTGTGATAACAATGACAATTCACCCATAGTAACAGTGTAAATAACACAATTGAACTACGTTTAGACTGTGATAACGGTGTAATAATTCACCCATAGTAGCAGTGTCGATAAAATAAAGAACGATGTTGAGACTGTAGTGGCAAATGGGAGAAATTGCATAATTAAAGGGATGATATAGTACTGGCCAAGGGAAGATAGTACACCATTAAAGCGGAGAAATTATACCAGTACCAGTAAAACTAAAATAAAGTATGCCTGTAAATCATTAATGACGAGAAATTATGTCAGCAAGTGGAAGAAAAATCGTTAACATAGAGAATTAATACCGTGAAAGTGGTGAAAAGCGTACTGTAAATGGACAGAATTAATACCAGTTAAAAAGAAGAAATGTCCCGTCAAAGGAGAGAAATTATACCGGTAAATGGGATCAGTTATCGGTCTAAATGGCAGAAATTATCCTATTAAATTGAAGAAAATATGCTCTTATATGGTTGAAAAAATATTGGCATGTTGGAGAAGAACGACTGGCAATTGAACATAATACATAGGAGCAGGATTAGACCACACGGCCCGTCAAGCCTGTCCCGCCATTTATTACGACCATGGCTGACCTTCAACTTTAACTTCACCTTCCCGCTCGCTCCCTATATCCTTTGATTTCCCGAGAGAACAAAAACCTTCCCACCTTAGCCTTAAATATATTCAACGATGGGGCATCCACAACCCTCTGGGGTATAGAATTACAAAGATTTAGTATCCTTTGAATGAACAAATTTCTCCTCACCTCAGGTCTAAATAATTGCCCCTTATCCTGAGACTGTGCCCACGTGTTTTCGATTCCATAGCCAGGGGGAACAAGTTGGTAGTGTCTACCTTGCCAAGACCTTTCAGAATCTTGTATGTTTCAACGATATCAACTCGCATTCTTCTGAACTCTGGTGAATATAGACCCAATCTGCTGAGCCTCTCATTACTGGACAACTCCTCATCCTCGGGCCCGATCTAGTGGACCTTCACTATACTGTCTCCAAGGCAAGTATATCTTTCCTTAAATATGGAGACTAAAACTGGACACAATAGTCCATGTACATTCTCAACAAAGCCCTGTATAATTGTAGCAAAACTGCTTTATTCTCGCATCCCAATCCCCTTGTAATAATGGCCAACATGCCATTTGCTTTCCGAATTGTTTGCTGTAGCTACATGCTAACTTTCGGTTCTTTTTCTTGTACGTGTGCACACATGCCCCTCTGAGAATCAATATTTAAAAGTTCCACACCTAAAAAAAAAGAGTTTCTCACTGTCTCACTCACTTAACCTGTCTTTATCCCTTTGCGACCTCGTTGTGTCCTCCTCAGAGTTTGCCTTCCCTCCTAGCTTTGTATCACCTGTATTGATTCCCACAACCAATAACTAACTACAATACTTTACCTGGAATCCCAATAGCTGCAAGGACGGGATAGTAAATGGCAAACACCAGATCTTTTGCTGATCCGTGCATTTCTATCAGAAGCTGTGAACGCATTGCACTTACAGACTGTCGCATTTATATCTGATGTCAGGCTCCAGGGAGATAATTAAACCGTTTGTTTTTACATTAATTACACTAGTTGAAACAGACACATTAGTGAAGCTGATGTCAGGCTCGTGTTTATGTTTTCATAGCATGGAATAGTTTTCAAGGGATCTGACATGGCTGTAAAGTGAAATACCCAGAGAGTGAAGAATAAACCCGGTATATTTCTTCATAAAATATAGTGAAAAGCTAAATAAGCGGTTGCAATCGTGAAAGTGAGAGTTGTAGATGAGGAATTATCGGTTTTAAACCCCTTTATGCTGAGTTAAATGGTTTCAGCACAAGGTATAACTGACCAGAAATTGTCTGGTCCTAAGGGAAAAGGCATCTGATCGTTATTCAATCCGTGTGAAGCCGGATCACGTGCAACGTGGTTCCAGGTCTCTCTGAGACTGTGAACTCACTTTAGCACAGCTATCTGTGCATTCAGTGTGACAGGTCGAGTTAAGCCAGATTACATTTTTGTGCACAGGCCCAGTTCTTCATGATTGTTTTCCGTGCTGAACATGTCCAGTTCTTTGTCGTTGCCTTCAGCGTGGCTAGGTCCTGTTCAGCATTTTTAAAACCAGTTTAAACTGATCCAGTTCAGCATAGGTACATTCTGTGTGTACAGGTTCAGTTCAGTGCGGTTACATTCAGTCTGCAAAGGTCCAGTTCCACAGGTTTACATTCTGAGTTAACACGATCCTATTCAGCACATTTACTTTCAGTTCACACAGGTCCAACTCAACACAGTTACTGCCAAAGTGGGCTGGCCCACGTCAGCGATGCGATATTTCGTCAGAAATAAATATATCGAATGTCAGAAATATTCAGCAGGTTTGGCAGCATCTGTTGCCACAATGTTTGTGTTACCAGAGATGCTGCCAGACATGCTGAGTATTTCCAACATTTTCTGCAGAATTTTAGGGCACTTAGACGTGAACAGGCGCTACAAGATGGCAGCAACAAAAGAGGAGGGAAGTCAGCGGCTCTTTCTGTTAGTGGCTTGTTTCACTGAGCGACGGCCCCCGCTCCAAAACTCAGCGGAGCCCGCACTTTACTCCTTTGGCTTGCAGCTGGCTGTGAGCATTCAGACTGTTCCAGTGGACTGGGTGGAGGAGACCTGGCTCAACGACCACGGAGGCAACACATGGAGGCGATTTTCAACGTCTCACAGGCGTTAGCCCAAGTACAAAGGAACTGACAACCAGAAACATAGCTAAGGGCAAATAACCCCTCTGCCTTGAAGGCACGGTCTCAACTCAAAGACTAGAAGAAGGACGCTCTGACATAACACCTACAGCTTTGCAGTTGCTGCAGCCACCTCAGCCTGCTGAGCCACTGTGGAGTGACACAACCTAAACAGTGCAATTAGTTTGTGCGAGCTTAGCTCCACTTTAAACAGGCTTAGCGCAGGAAGGAAGAAGATTCCTACAGTGATAATGGAGAGGCAAACCCAGAATGTGCAAGATGGCACTGGCAGCCACAGCATGCATCCTGCATGGATCTGGCTTAGTAGTATGGGTTGTTAGACTGTTGATCTGATATAACAACATCATCCGACAGCCAAGTGACCAAGCAGCCTTCTCTCGGGATAACACTGCCTGCTACGAATGGAGACACACCTGGAAAATATTGTTGGTTTCATCTCATCTCGTTGGCTTACAATTGCCAATGGGCATATCCTACTGGCGGAGGCAGATAGATTCTTGTTAGGCAAGGGAATCAAGGGCGATCGGGGATAGATGGGAGCTTGGAATTCGAAACACAAAGAGATCAGCCATGATCTGATTGAATGGCGGAGCAGGCTCGAGGGGCCAAATTGCCTACTCCTGCTCCGAACGTGTATGTTCGTACGTACAGCACTGAAGAAGAAAGAAATAACTACAACAAAAGCAAAAAGAGACAAAACACCTTGAAACTTGCCTGCTGGAATGTTTGTACAATGTCTGTTGCAGATGACCATAGACACCCTGAAAGACATTCTGCACTTTTATCCAGAGAACTCACTTGGATGGACATTGACAAAGGATCATTTGGTGAAGCTCATTTCACACAACAGGAATCACTGACCGAACAAGGGAGCAGGTCTACTTTTCAAGTAAGGAAAAGGTAAGGTTGAATGACGTCTCTCAACTGTAGGTTTTATGAGTAAAAACTCCTCACTAACAGAACCTCGCCATTTTTTTTGTTTTTGTTAATTGTTCTGATACACTCATATCCTTATGACTAACAATCCAGGACAACAAGTTCACCACCATTATCAGCATATATGTTCCTACCCTACAACCTGATATAATAACAAAAGAAGGCTTCTTCTGTGACCTGCACAGCATTCTTCTGAATGTTGACTCCAAAGATCAGCTCATCATACTTGGAGATTTCAACACAAGCTTTGGTGTTACCAAGAGCATTGGCAAGTTGTCTTGGGCAGACATGGCAAATATAATGACAGTGGTCGACAACTGCTGGAATTCTGCACGGATCATTACTTCAAAATCACTAATTCACTATTCCAGCAGAAAGCCAGATTTAAGACCACCTGAAGGCATCCCAGTGAAAACACTGCCAACTTTTGGATTATATTTTAGTGCACCAACATGATACGAATTTGGTGCAGGAATAGGCCATTCGGCCCCTTCGACCCTTCTCTGCCATTTAATAAGACCATGGCTGATCTGATCGTGGTCTTGGCTCCACTTTCTGGCCGACTCCGGATACCCTTTGACTCACTTGTTAGTCAAGAATTAATCTACCTCTGCCTTAAAAACTTTCAATGACCCTGCCTCCACTTCTCTTCAGGCGAACAGAGTTCCACAGACTGACAACGATCCGAGAGAAAAATCCTTAATCTTAAATGGGAAAACCCTATGTTAAAACTGTGCCCCCCATTTCTAGTCTCCCCACAAGGGTAAACATCCTTTCAGCATCCATTCTGCCAAGTACCCATAAGATCTTATACGTTTCAATAAGATCATCTATCATTCTTCTAAATTCAAATAGATACAGATCCTAATTGTCCAAAATTTCTTCATAAGTAACTCACCCACCACCCCACCCCACAACACCCCCACCCCATCCCAAGTATCAGTTGAGTGAACATTTTCTGAACGGCCTCTAACGCATTTATATCTTTTCTTAAATAAGGGGACCAAAACTGCACACAGTACTCCAGATGTGGTCTCGCCAATACCCCATACAACTTTAGCGAAACGCCCTTACTTTCATATTCCATTCCTCTTGCAATAAACGGCAACATTCCATTTGTCTTTCCAATCACCTGCTGAATCTGCATACTAACCTTTTGCGATTCCTGTACTTGGACATCCAGATCCCTCTGTTCCTCGGATTTCTGCAATTTCTTTCCATTTAAATAGTGTTTTACGATTCTTCCTGCCAAAGTGGATACGTTCACATTTTCCCACATTGCACTTGTTACAAAAAAGGCGGGTGTAATGCACTGTTAATTCAGTTCCACTCCATCACAGGTCACAGCATATTAGTAATGCTTCCCACCTACTGGCAATTAGCGAAATGAAATACTTAATTTATCTTCCAGAATAAGGCATGCCGAACCAGGTTTCATTGAAGAACAACAAAATGAACAATTTATTAATAAACCAAGTTTTAAACCATAATGTGATAAATCCAAATGTAGGAAAAGAATGTATAACCTTGTATTCTTCTTAACCCTCATAGATTCAAAAAACAACCGTTAACCGGTCTTAAAAGGTTCGTTTAAGTTTCAACAGTTTCTTATGAATAATAAAATAATTAGTTGTCACAGCCTGGAAGGATATTTTCGGATCAGTGAGGTGTCCCAGAATCGAGTAGTCAGATGCCGCACAAAGTCCCTCCTGGTGAAATTAATGAACCATCTTTGATGGGTAGGCATTCAAGACAATTCTTCTGCAGCAGGCGTCACACAGATATTTCAGAAAAACGTTGTAGGAACATGTCTATTAACATGTTAAAGAAGCAGTCCAACAGTAAAAACTTTCTTGAGTTTGCAGGATGTCCAAAAAGCACAAAAGGCAACAGGACTCACTCTTGAGGCAGGGATTCTTGAGACTGGAAGTAACAGCAATCTGCCACACCCGAAACACAGGGCTTTCAAGCAGTGTTCTTCCACAAAGTGTAGGCACTATTCATTTCCTGGGTCTTTTCCTCCACAGGGTTCTTTTTCTCTCTCCAGGCAGAACACAGCCCCGACTCAAATGTAATATTCCCTTTTTTACAGGAGAGATAAGCCTTCCTTTCCGACAGAAGTGCTTTCTGGTCTTCAAAACACAGGTCTCCAGCAGCAATTGCCTTTTCAACGCAAAAGTGAAACTAAGCTTTCAACAACCAAGTCACAAGACAGTAATAAATCTTCCTGGTTGCTTAGATGCACGCTTTGCAGACTGTACTTCAAACACCAAGTGTCAACATTCCATCCTCACAGCACACCCCCTTCTCCCAGTTCTTAAAGGCACACAGACCTCTGAGTTTAAAAAAAAAACTCTTGTGACACACTCCATTTTCCAAACATTGGCCTAATCACTTAACCTATCGATATGTCTTTGCAAACGCCTTATGTTCTATTCACAAAACACTTTCCTACCAATCTTTGTGTCACAGCAAAGATCATCAACCATACACCTGGTCCCTTCATCCAAGTCATTAATATAAATTGTAAATAGTTGAGGTCCCAGCACTGATAACTGTGGCACGCCATTCGTCACATCGTGCCAACCCAAAAATGACCAAGTAATGCCCATTCTCTGTTTCCTGAAAGTTAATCATGATGTACAGGACGTGCTACACGCCAGCGTTATGCTCAGTGCTGGCTGCTACATCGACCACAGGCTGTTTGAGCTAACGTTGTCTTCAAAATCAACCCATCACCCAAAAGGAAAGGCCCGCAAACATGGAAACTACCAGTTCATAGACTCTAGCTACCACAGGTAAAAGCTGTTTTCCAGAGAAAGCTTGAAGACAGACTTCGCAGTGATATAAACCCAGCAGAGCAGTGGGAATAGTTGAAACCCGTCCTACAAAAAACAACTGTGGAAGTTGTTAGCTTTTTAACCAGAGGAAACCAAGATAAGTTCGATAAAAGTGACATGAAAATCCAAGAGCTCCTTCAAAGGAAGCATTCCTGCCTTTATAGATTACTTCCTTGCCCCGATGACCAGGCTACAAAATCTGCATATAGGGTAGCCTACAGCACTCTGCAAACCAAACTCCGGGTCATCCAAACCAGCTGGTGGACAGCGCTTGTGAGAGGTTATAAATGTATGGAGATATGGGAGATGTAAGATCCTCCTACGGAGCCTTGAGATCTGTATATGGACCATCCCAGCAGCTGCAGGCACCATTAAAATCTTCAGGTGGCTCAATTCTGCTCCGAGATAAAGGATCCAGCTTGCACCTATGGCTAGCACATTTTGAGACCCTATTTGGTGACCAGCAGACGGTGCTGAAACATGAGAAGTCCATCGCAGAGGTCTCTCCGAAGAAAGTGAAATCAAAGCTCTTGAACTGACAACCCACGAAGAATTTAAGAACGCTGCAACAATAAAAGTTACACAAAGCCCTCAAAATAAATGGGATTCCAGCCAATGTCTATTAACTGGGAGGAAATGTGGGCTGGAATGTTATGTTCAGTCAGTGGCCCTGCCCACCGGCTGAAAAGTCAGGGGAGACCGCCTCCAGTAGACATGGAAACCATGCAGCAATTTTGCAGGCCCCCGGCCTTTAATTGATCACGGTCGGTACTTCCACCCCTTTGAAGCAGGAAGTCCCGTCCACAAGAGCTTCTGGCCAGTCAGATTGCCGTCAATTCCTCCGTCCCAGCAGCGCCACCATTCCCAGTGGTGCACCCAGCCAGGAACAGCAACAATGGAGGCTGCCCCGGAAGAGGTATGTGGGGATCAAGTCTCGCCAGGGAAAATCGGCAGGGCTCCAGCTTGGGGTTATCAGACTGTAGGGCGGGGGGGGGGGAATTTCGCAAGGGCTTGCCGGACCCCTGGGGGCCCTCCATGGGACAGACTGTTCCCGATCAGCAGGCCCTCCCTGGCCCGCAAGAGGCCGCCAGGTATTGCTGAACGGCCTGCTCAGGTGCTGAAGTACCCGTCGGTTGCTGGTAATATGTCAGTGACAGCGCAAAGAGACCGCTATGAGGCAACTAATTGACCGCTTAAGGGCTTCAATTGGCGTGGGGCAGATGGGCCATTTGCCATATCCCCTGCCACTGATAAAATAGCAGTGTCAAGGTAGACAACGGGATTGGAAGACCCTGCGTCCCACCTAATTTTATGCCCCATCTCCTAGCCCACTCTCAGGGTGCAGAGGTGTAAAAGTCTGGCCATGCCTCTTGGTAGGCTTAAAGATCTGTTTACAGTATTCTAGGAGCAAGGGGAAGTGTCTCAGAACCTTGGTGATGCAATGGTAGTTTCACACTGCAACAACAAGGGAGAGAAGTCTTACTGTTCAAGTTATAGAGGCATCACCTTACTATCCATTGCAGGCAAAATCTTGGATAAAGTACTTCTACATAGACTTGATCCAACAATAGATGAAGAAAGTCTCCATGAAAGTCAGTACGGATTTCGTACCAATAGGGGAACTGCAAACATGATTTTTGTGCTGAGACTGATCCAGAAGTGTAGAGAAGTAAACATGAGTCTGTATGATACTTTTGTAGATCTCACCAAGGCGTTCGGTACAGTCAGCTGGTATGGACTTTGGAAGATACTATCTGGATTGGAGTGCCCTCCAAGGTTTCTCAACATTCTCTGTCAACTGCACGAAGGCCATAAAGACAAGATCAAACAGAATGGAGCCCTGTCAGACAATTTTATATCTCCAATGGTGTTAATTAAGCATGTGTTATGGAATATGATGCTTCCAGAGGTAAAGGCAGACTTGACAGAGGGCAAATCCCGCTTCTGATCAGACACAGTCTCTTCAGCAAATTCCAAAGCCACAGAAGAGTTTATTGTGGAGCTTCGGTTTGCTGTCAATTGCACCTTTTTGGCACATATGTACGAGGCAATGCAACTCACTGTAAACTGTTTCTCTCAGGTAGCAAATGCCTTTTGCCTTATTTTTAGCCCAAAGAAAACCAAAGTGCCAGATCAACCAGAGTCCTGAGGAAATTGCAATGCACCACATTTCAGCATTAAAAGCATGAACTTCAATGCAGTATAATAGTTTACCTATCAAGGTCGCATTATCTCAAATGAAGCCATCGTCAACAAAGTCATGGACAAGCGACGGTCCCATAACAACAGCTCCTTCATCTGCGTCTCAACGCTTGTCTGGCTAAACCACCTACATCTCTACGAAGATCTGAGTTGTCATCACAACCCTGCTTTATGGGTTAGAATCATGGGTGCTGTGCAGTAAACGAAAGCAAATGCTTCCATCAATGCTTTTTGACCCATCATGAACATTAGATGGTAGGACTACATCACAAACAGGGCCAGTATGCCCAGCATTGAATGCATTCTCTTACTATGCAGGACATGTGTCACATATGGAGAATTCCAGATTGCCAAAAGCAGTGCTTTATGGTGAACTATGGTCCGATAAGTGAGATCAAGGTGCACTACACAAACTCCTCAAAGACCAGCTGAAAAAACAATTCTCTCTGGCTGGCATTGACCGACTGGTGCGGGAGCAGGAGCTGCTGACAGAGACAGTTGGCACACAACAGATAGGAAAGCAACCTACAAGTTTAAAACAAACAGACATGAGGTTGCTGAAGACGTGTGCAGACAGCGGAAGGAGTCTGCTTACAATATAGAACCTCCAAACCCGGGGCTTTTATGCCTCAACTGTTGAAGAGACTGCAGATGAAGAATTAGCCTCTCCAATCACAAAAGATAATACCAATTACCACAGAGACAAGCTTTCCATGATCGCCTATGAAGAATCGGCCATCATCATCATCATCATCAGGATCCTTCGTAAGGGCATTGGATAAATACCTGAAGGAGAATAATGCAAGGATGTGGGGAAACAGCCAAGGACTGAAACTAGGTTGATAGGTAAATTGGCCTTTATAAATTGCCCCTAGTGTAGGTAGGTGGTAGGGAAATATAGGGACAGCTGGGGATGTGGTAGGAATATGGAATTAGTGTAGGATTAGTATAAATGGGTGGTTGATGGTCGGCACAGACTCGGTGGGCCAAAAGGCCTGTTTCAGTGCTGTATCTCTAAATTAAAAAATAAATAAATAACTGGATCAGTCTTTGAAAGAGCGGGCAGAGGCTCGATAGGACAAATGTTCTCTTTCTATGCTGTGCTGTTCTCTGACTCTATGAAACCATCATTCTCATCTTGCATTTAAATCGCGCCTCTAATGCAATAAAATGTCACAAGGCGTTTCACAGGAGCATTGCCAAACACCGTGCCATACAAGATGAGAGAAGGCCAGGTTACTGAAAGCTTGGTGAACAGGTAGGTTTTAAGGACAGTATTACAGAAGAAGAGAGAAATAGAAAGGAAATTCCAGAACGTAGTATCCTGGCAACAGAAGTTGTCACTAATGATGGAGCAATGGAAATCAGGGAGGCACAAAAGATCAGAATTGAACTAAAGCAGAAATCTCGGAGGATCATAGCGCTGCAGCTGGCTGCAGAAATAGGGAACAGCAAAGTCATGCAGGGATGTGAAAAATTATGATGACAATTTTAAAATTGAAGCAGACTGGGAGTCAAAGTCGGTCACCAAACACCCCCGGGTTACAATAATTTAATCAACTATTTATCTGATGTCATGCTTTCCGGTGGCATTTCAGACACAGGGGCAGCTGACATCAAGCCAAAAAACAACCTACTGTCCATACATTATCACCAATTCATAAACTGGCGCACATTCCCAAATGACAAGATGGGTTGGAGTATGCGAGTGAGAATGAACAACTGTTGCTTTTCTCCCAGAACTTTTTGCCTTCTCCTTGTGGAAATTTCCACCCTTCACCGGTCATTAGAAATGGAAGCAGAGGTGGAAACTTGTTTGAACTTTTGGGAAACATTTTTTGCTGAAATTAATAAACAGGAAGGAAAGCATTCCCCGTGTTCCACTCTGCCATTACCAGCAAGCCGGGTGACCAACCCTAGTTCAATGAAGAGTGTAGGAGGGCATGACAAGAGCAGAAACAGGCAAACATAAAAATGAGGGGTCAGCCTGTTGAAGCTACAACATAGGGATGTTAGTGTGCCAAACAGCGCAAGCAGCATGCAATAGAAAGAGCTAAGCGATCCCACAACCAACAGATCAGATCTAAGTTCTGCAGTCCTGCCACATCCAGTCGGCAATGGCGGTGGACAATTAAACACCTGACAGGAGGAGGCGTTTTCACAAATATCCCCCTCCTCAATGATGGGGGAGCCAGGCACATCAGTGCAAAACACATTCAATACGATCATGGCTGATCACCCACTTCAATGCTTTTTCCCCGACACTATCCTCATATTCCTTCATGTCTTTGGGTGGCACAGTGGCACAGTGGTTAGCACCGCAGCCTCATAGCTCCAATGAGGCGGGTTCAATTCTGCGTACTGTCTGTGTGGAGTTTGCAAGTTCTCCCTGTGTCTGCATGGATTTTCGCTGGGTACTCCAGTTTCCTCCCACCACAAAAGGCTTGCAGCTTGATAGGTAAATTGGCCATTATAAATTGCCCCTAATATAGGTAGGTGGTAGGGGGATATAAGGACAGGTGGGGATGTGGTAAGAATATGGGATTAGTGTAGGATTAGTATAAATGGGTGGTTGATGGACACAGACACGGTGGGCCGAAGATCCTGTTTCAGTGCTGTATCTCTAAATAAAATAAAAAATTAGTAATTAGAAAACTATCAATCGCTGTTTTGAGCATACTCAATGAGTGAGCTTCCACAGCCCTCTGGGGTAGAGAATAACAACCTTTTGAGTAAAGAATTTTCTCATCATCTCTCTCCTAAGTGGCTCCCCCCCACCCCCCCCCCCCCCCACCCACTTACTTTGAAATTGCGTCCCATGGTTCTGGAGTTCCCCAGCAGGGGAAGCATCGCAGTGTCATCTACCCAGTCTATCTCTTTAAGTGTTTTGTAAGTTTCAATGAGATCACCTTTCATTCTTCGAAACTGTAGAGAATACAGGCCTAGTTTCCCAAATCTCTCTTCATAGGACAGTCCTGCCACCCCGAGAACAAGTCTGGTGAACATTTGTTTCACTCCCTCTCCGGCAATAATATCGTTCCAAAGGTAAGGGGACCAAAACTGCACACAGTAGACCAGGTGCGGTCTAACCAAGGTTCTATGCAATTCAAACAAGACATCACTACTCCAGTACTCAATCCTCTTGCGATAAAGGCTTGCATACCATTAGCCTTCCGAAATGCTGACTGAACCTGCATGTTAGCTTTCAGTGACTTATTGACAAGGAAACACAGGTCCTTCTGTGCATCTGCATTTTCTAATCTCTTACCATTTAAGAAATACTCTGCACATCTATTCCTCCTACAAAGTGGATAACCTCACATTTTTCCACATTATATTCCATCTGTTAGGTTCTTGCCCACTCATTAAGTCTGTCCAAATCCACTTGAAGACGCTTTGCATCTTCCACACAGCATGCATTCCCACCTAGTTTTGTGTCATCCACGAACTTGGAAATATTACATTTGGTCATCACATCCAAATCATTGATATATAGTGTGAATAGCTGGGGCCCAATTGCTAATGCGATCTCCCACTAGTCACTCAAGTCATTAGAGACTGCAAAGGCTATGGGCCCTGACAACATTCCAGCAACAGTCGTGAAGACTTGTGCTTCAGAACTATTCGCGCCCTTAGTCAAGCTGTTCCAGTACAGCTACAACATTGGCAGCTACCCGAGAATATGAAACATTGTCCAGGTATGTCCAACCCGGCAAGTTACTGACCTATCAGGCTACTCTCGATCGTCAATAAAGTGACAGAAAAGTCATGGACGGTGCTATCAAGTGGCATTTGTTCAGTAATAACCTGCTCACTAACGCCCAATTCGGGTTCCACCAGGGCCTGCTAAAGAGATCTTGACCTTACTACAGCCTTGGCCAAATATCGCAATAGAGCTGAACTCCAGGGATGAGATGAGTGAGACTGCCCTAGACATCAAGGCAGCATTTGCCCGAGTATGGCATCAAGGAGCCTTAGCAAAACTGGAGTCAATTAGATTCAGAGCAGAAGTTCTCCACTGGTGCAGTCGTACCTAGCAAAAAGAAGATAGTTGTGTTTTTTGGAGGTCAATCATCTCAGTCCCAGGACATCACTGCAGGTATTTATTCGGGTAGTGTCCTAGGCCCAACCATTTTCAGCTGCTTCATCAATGACCTTCCTTCTATCATAAGGTCAGATGTGGGGATTCTCGTTGAAAGATTGTACAATGTTTAGCACAATTCGCAACTCCTCAGATACTGAAGTAGCCCATGTCCACATGCAGCAATACCCGGGTTTGTGCTGATAAGCTACAATTTACAATAGGGCTGCATAAGTGCCAGGCAATGACGGTATCAAACAAGAGAGAATCTTACCATCTCCCCTTATGTTCAATGGCATTACCATCGCTGAATCCCCCACTATCCACATCCTGGGGATTACCATTGACCAGAAACTGAGCTAGAACAGCCACTTTAATGTTGTGGTTACAACAGGTGAGAGGCGAGGAATTCTGCGGCAAGTAACTCACCTCCTGACTCCCCAAAGCCTGTCCGCTAACTGCTAGGCACAAGGCAGGAGTGTGATGGGATAGTCTCCACTTGCCTGGATCGGCGCAGCTCCAACAACATTCAAGAAGCTCCATCCAGGACAAAGCAGCCCGCTTGATTGGCACCCCATCTACCACCTTCAACATTGACTCCCTTCACCACCGTTGCACAGTGGCAGCAATGTTTATCATCTACAAGATGCAACTTACCAAGAATCTTTTGACAGCACCTTTCAAACCTGCGACCTCCATGACCTAGAAGCAGAAAGGCAACAGATGCATGGGAATACCACCACCTACAAGTTCCACTCCAAGCCACACATCATCCTGTCTTGGAACTATATCACCGTTCCTTCACTGTCGCCAGATCAAAATCCTGGAACTCCCTTCCTAACAGCACCGAAGGTGTACATACCGCATATGGACTGCAGTGGTTCAAGAAGACAGCTCACCTCCATCTTCCCGACGGCAATAGGCAATTAATGCTGGCCGAGCCAGCGACGCCCACATTCCACGAATGGGTTTAAAAATGCGTCAATTGAAGTAATCATAAACCTTTTAAACTGAAGGGGTGTATAAGCTAACTTTATGCAACTGACCCTCATAATTACATCATTTTCGTCCCGGTATTCTTGAGTATGGGAAGACAGCGGTTCCATCAATACTCAAGATGCTCAATACCATCCAGGATAAAGCAGCTCACTGAATCAGCACGACATTCACCACCTTAAACATTCACTCCCTCCAACACCTATCTAAAATGGCAGCAGTGTGTGCCTTGTACAAGACGTTATGCAACAACTCACTATGCCTCCTTCGACAGCACCTTACAAACCCGCAACCTCTTCCACTAAGAAGGATAAGGGCCGCAAATGCCTGGGAACACCAGTATCTGCAAGTTCCTCTCCAAGCCACACACCATCCGGACTTAGAAATATATCACCATTCCTTTACTGTTGCTGAATCTAAATCCTGGAATTCCGTCACTAACAGCATTGTGGGTGTTCAAAAAGGAAGATCACCACAACCTTCTCAAGGGCAATTAGGGATGGGGAACAAATGTTGTCACATCACATGTAACGAATGAAATAACTGATTACTTTTTAAGAATGTGCACTTGCTTTGGACGATTTGTGTAACTAGTCACCCAATTCCTTTGTTCCTCTACAGTTTGTCGTCTTTGAGTATTGCTGAAAATAGAAACATGTTTTCGAATCTCTTCGTCTTGAAGTCATCAGGACAACCGCAAGAATAACCAATGTGAGGGAAAAATACAAATTATACTGCATGAGAAGAGAATGCTGATTAGTTGGCAAGTGAATTCTGATTGGTAGAGACGTTGCCATGGCGAATGCACCAGTTTACGGTGACTGACAGTTAATTGCCAAGCTTTGGTTAAAATTTAAACCAGCAGCTTGACACTCATTGGTCAAGACATTGTCCTAACGATTGAACCAGCGAACGGCTGTCACTTATTTTGTTCAGCTGAACCAGGCGAAATGTTTGTACATTGTCTGTAAGGAACAGGACCATGTATATTAATATATGCAGCTACCAGTATGCACAAATGCACCACACTGTGAGCCCTACCGACAATTTTAAATTGGCTGTCAGTGCAATTCTTAGCACACAGTGGATTATTTAGCAAATATCGTCCAATTTCGGAATCATATCAAATGTTGGACACTGTGTTTTGAGTTTTGCAAGCACGGGCTGGTTGGGTATGGCCCGTACCTTGCTGAGGCAAACAGCAGAAGGGACATGTTGTTTGATACGATCCGCCAATCTTTGGGCCGTATGGCCAATATACCTAGCATCAGACTGGCATTGAAATTCATACATCACATTACTCATTTGTATGATAGGCAGGACATATTTTTGGCTTGATAGCAGCATCCTCTTAATGGTGAACGCCACACGTGTTATGACTGCGTAGTAACAGGGAGAAACTGCTAGCTTTACCTGTTGCTCAAATTTTTGGGACAAATTACCCTTCCAGCGTAATTTGAGGCAGACCAGGCATTTTAAAGGGCCGAAAAATATGGCCTTAGGCCCATTCATACGTTTGTGCGAAATATAGCAAGAACTAATATGATCACGGTAACCATCATCACGCAGGATATCTTCGATTCGCCCTATTTCCAACCCTTCAATCAAAGTCCCCAATCAAAATATATGAGTATGATTGTGGTGGGAGAAACGTACTGTTAATTCAATCCCGTCCCTCCACAGATCGCTTAACATATCATTTTAAACTTTCCAAATTAAAAAAAGGACCCTGGCACATTGTACCATCAATTACCCTGCAATGAGGCTAACCAAAACTGATGTACTTAAATCAACAAATTAACTGTTTAATTAGAAAAACTAAATTCTTAAACATTATGAAGATATAAACAACATCTAAAAATCGAAAAAAAAGAGACTTTGCAGATTTCCGCTCCTGCCGGATGTGAAGTCCTCTCAGCTATCCGATGGTGAAAAAAAGATTCTGCAACAGTAGAACAGTCCATAGACTAAATCAGAAATCGAAATAGTTGCTCCTTTCCCAGCGATGAAATTCAACAATTAACAAATTGCAACCGCAACCACTTTTAAAAGAATCAATTTTTGATGGATAAAAGTTTGTCACAGTCTCACTTCCCTTCCATCAGGAAGAGTCTGTCACTCTAGAATTGGCCCTTATAGCCACCCCAGGCGCTGCTCCACAAACTACTGACCACCTCTAGGCGCTTACCCATTGTCTCTCAAGACAAGGGAGCCAAAGCAGAAGATTTGGAGCCTCTTTGTGCCTTCTTCACATCTTATAGCTTTGTATCATCAGCAAACTTAGATACATCATTCTCCGTATCTTCATGTAAGTTATTAATATGGACTGTAAATATCTGAGGCCTCAGCACTGCTAATTGTGGCAGTCCAATAGTTACAGCCTGCCAACATGAAAACGTCAACTTTATCCCACTGTCTGTTCCTTATTCGTTTACCAATCCTCCATCTATGCTATTTTTTTTTACCCCAACTCCATGAGCCCTTATCTTGCCTATTTATCTTTTGTGTGGAACCTTATCGATTGTTTTTTTGGCAATCCAGGTATGCTACATATACGGGTTCCCCTTTATCTACCCTACTAGTTATGTCCTCAAAACGGAAAATAAATTTCTCAAACACGATTTCTCTTTCGTAAAACCATATTGACTCTGACGGACAATACTATGATTTTGTAAGGGCATTGTTAATTCTTCCTTAATAAATGATTCAAGCACTTTGCCGATGACTGAATTCACGCTAACTGGGCAGTGGTTCTCTGTTTTCTCTAACTCTCCGTTCTTGAATAGAACTTTCAGTCTGCTGGGACCCGTCTGGAATCTAGGAAATTTTGGAAAATGGCAGCAAGTGCATGCAATATCTCTGCAGTTATTTATTTTTAAACCCGTGGATATAGGGCATCAGGTCCTAGCGATTTGTTAGCTTTTAGGCCATGAATCTTCTCCAATGCTTTTTCTCTGCTGACATTAATTACCTTAGGTTCATTACACATAATAGCTCTTTAGTTTCCTTTCATTTCTGGTATATAATTTGTGACTTCGACTGTGAAGACAGACACATTTTTTTTTTGCTCTACGTCTCTGCCATTACTTCATTCGCCATGGTAATTTCTCGTGTCTCTGCCTCTGTGGGACGAAAGCTTACTTTAGCTACTCTCCTCCATTTTATGTACTTGTAAAAGCTCTTACAACCTGTTTCTATATTCCTGGCTGGCTATTCTCACCTTCTATGTTTCCCTTTTTATCAACATTTTGCCTGCTCTTTGCTGATTCATGAATCACTTCCAGTCCCCAGACGTATTAATCTCATACCACCATTAACATACCTGGTAATCCATAAATTGATTTTTCATGCTGAGTTTTTGCTTGTTGATGGAATATATTTTTGGTGAACATTTTGAATTATTTATTTTTAAATGCTTCCCACTGTTAATTTACCTGCATACCTTTCAGTTCATTTACCCAATCAACCTTAGACAGTTCTGCCCTCATACATATGCTTTGTCTGAGTTTAAAATACTTGTTGGTGGCTGGAGTACGTTGAGTTCAAAATTAATATGGAATTCAATAGTATTATGATCGTGTTTTCCTAAAGAATCTTTTGCTATGATTTAACTAATTAAAACCGCGCATTCACAATACTACATCTAAAATAGCTTAATACCTAGCTGGTTCCACCACATAGTGTTCCAGGAAATTGCCATGAAATCACCTACAAACTCATCTTCCAAGAATGAGAATTTTAAATGGAGGCATTGCTTAACCAGGAGACAATGTGGGTAAATGAGCACAAGGGTGAGGTATGAATTGGCCTTGATGCGAATTAGGATATGGGCAGCAATGTTTTGTATGACCTTAAATTTACATAAGATGGAGCATGGAGGCTGGCCAGGAGTGTGTTGGAATAGTCAAGTCTAGAGATAACCAAGACATGGATGAGGGTTTCAACAGCAGATGAGTTGAGGTAGGCGCATGCAAGATATTGGAGGTGAAGATATGTATATACAACAGGAAATACATTCCAGATAATAACGTTTCACTGAGTAAAATAATGTCTCCTCATCTCGGCTCTGGATTTTTTTGCCAATACCTTAACTTCTATTATCTGAGAAATTCTATATTAATATGAAACCTAAGAGAATTAGAGAGGCATGAAAGAAGGTATAATTTTGTGCTGGAGAAAGCTGAATTCACTTTTGCGTTAAGAAGCCGATAGGAAGGCCTCGTCTTGTAGTGCAGGACACCTGAAATGTTGGAAAAAGTAAGGCAGAGAAGGAACCCAATAAGGAAGAAGCATTTCGCTGGATACAGACTCGGTCTTGAATATCCTGTAATTTGCATGAAGAAGGGAAGCTATGATCATCAGGAGTTCAGGTGCATGTAGCTTTGGGAGGCAAATTACTTCCAAAGTGAAAAAGAAATGGTAATCCGTGTGTGTTATTCGGACATCTATGTAAGAGAATGTCGCACATAGATCGGCATTAGTCAGAATTGTCAAGCAAAACAAGATAACCGGGTAAGCTAAAACTAGATGTTATTTTTCCTTCCTTCATTCCTTCCTCTGCAATTATTTAGTGCGAACAGTGAATCAAAATGTCACATCTGGAAGTTGTGACCTTACAGAATTTCTATACCTGCTGTGTTATTGTGCAGACAGTCCGTGTGACTATGGCTCTGTATTCGTTCACACACAGGTAAGCCACAGTACACCTGACTTGTACACTTGTGGTTGCCAGTTGCATTTGTCAATGGATTTTGATGGTGCATCTACATGCCGTATATTCATTATCAAATACTGAGATGAGTCACACTGGCATTTGACCTGTTCTTTCGACGAACCAATTCCAGCTATTGGTAGTTTCTTTTTTTCGTGGTTACACTCCATTGTTACATTTGTTTCCTCATTACTGCCAACGACAGAATCGACGGTTTATAGCAGCTCCACATTGCAGATCTGTGGGACAAATGAACAAAGTCAATAATCATTCCAAATCTATGATTGGAAATAATTTATGAAGTTACGACAAGCTGTCAGGAAAACCTACGCTATGTAAAACTTAAAACCAGCAAAAGACGGTCTGATGTCAATTCTCGATTCACAACTCAAAATATATTAGAAATAATAATGAAATCAAATCTGTAACTGTATGCCATTGCACCGCAGAACGAGCAGTCAATCGATCACAGTGCCTATATCCTTATATTTAATTTGAAAGGATCTGGCCGACTACTGGCACGTCACTCCTCACTTTGGTAACGACCGCTCATTGTGTGCACGTGTCAGAAACTTGGCAAGAAGGTTTTCATATTTACCAGAATAACAAATTTGTAAAACAGCTGCGGAATAACTAATTGGAGATTAACTGGCCACTGTCAGATCCGGTATCAGTTACAAGGTCACTATTAAAGCTGCTATCAGTTATAAGGTCACTGTTAACGCTGGTATCAGTTACAGGGCCAATGCAAGGCAGAATCACCGTTAGTGCAATGTAACAATTAAAACTCTTGTGAGTTTTCAGGGTTTCAGGGTTTCAGTTAAAAGCTCATGGTTGGAATGTTAGACCGTGGGATCAGATGAAATCTTCATTTGTTGTAAGCTTTTCTTTTTATGTTAACATCTTATGCCCAGGCAGTGAGAGCAGCGACCTGTGACTAAAGCATTCTTCACTTGAAAGCAGGTCTGCAAATGCAGGGAGTCTCTCCCCCAATATCCAGGAATATAGGCAACTGTTTAAGCTGGTCCAGGAATCTCAGGGATGTTTAAAATTGTTGTCATTCTACATTGAGATAATGCAGCAAAGACAGAGTGGCAGAGTTGGATAAGGTCCTTTAATTGAGAGGTATCACAACTGTGAAACTTTTCATGCTGGGAATACAAAATGTTTTATTTCTTTTGGAGATTTACTGACAGGGTACATAATTTTAAATTATTACTGAGAATTTAGGGATGCAATGTTAGTAAAATATGTTAATGCGAATAGTTGTTAGAGATATATGTATACAGATAATTATGAAAGAGATTTCTTGACTCAAATAGTTACTAAAAGGATGTGAGCCTCTGTCACAAGGAGCAACTTTATTTTTTTTTTCAAATCTGAAAGCTGAAGACCTTTAGAGCAGGGAATACAGGATCAAGCAGAAATTAGATTGGCTTGGCTAGATTTGGATTACTGTAGTCTGGCAAAAGTATGTTGGGCCAAATGGTTTCTTAAATTACTTAGCTGGAGATCGGAGTGGCGGCAGGTCGGCTTGGGAGGAGGCTGATCCAAAGCGGGTCCTGACAAAGAGAGCATGCGGCCCGAGGCCCTCCTTTACTTGGAGACCAGAGCGACGGCAGGCGGACCTGGGAGGAGGCTGATCCGAAGGGGCGGCAGGCTTTGTCTCTCTGTGTGTGCTGGCGCGAGCTGAGATTCGGAAGAGGGAAAACAAAACTTACAGTGACTTCACGGGAAATCTGCAATCAGTAAGAATTGGCTCAGGGACAGGAAACAAAGGGTAGTAGTCAACCGATATTTTGTGAGTGGAAATTTGTTTCCAGTGGCGTTCCACAGGCCTCAGTGTTGGGCCCCTTGCTGTTAGTGGTAAGTATTAATGATTTGGACGTAAATGTGAGAGGCATGATTGGGAAAGATGCTGGTGACACAAAAAATGGCCGTATATTTTATTTTTTTAGAGATACAGCACTGAAACAAGACTTTCGGCCCATCAAGTCAGTGCCAATCATCAACCACCCATTTATACTAACCCTACATTAATCTCATTTTTCCTACCACACCCCCACCTTCCCTCAAATCCCCTACCTATACTAGGAGCAATTTATAATGGCCAATTTACCAATCAATCTGCAAGTTTTTGGCTGTGGGAGGAAACCCGAACACCGGACGAAAACCCACGCGGTCATAGGGAGAACTTGCAAACTCCGCACAGGCAGTATCCAGAATCGAATCCGGGTCACTGGAGTTGTGAGGCTGTGGTGCTAACCAATGCACCACTGTGCCACTAATTGATAGAGAAGAGGATAGCCATAGACTCCAGAAAGATTCCAATGATTTGATTCAGTGGGCAGAAAAGTGGCAAATGAAAGTCATAAGTGTGAGGTAATGCATTTGACGAGGGCAAATAAAGCGAGTGAATACACAAAAACGGGACCATATTGAGAGGGGTAGAAGAAGTGAGAGAACTTGCACTGAATGCTCACATTTCCCTGAAGGTGGCAGAACAGGTAGATGGATTGGTGAAAAAGGCATATGGAATTTTTTGGTCGAGGCATAGCATTGAAAAGCAGGGATGTAATGCTGGAACTGTATAAAATGCTGGTTCTGCCACAGTTGTAGTATTGCATACAGTTCTGGTCACCATACCACAGAAAGGACATCCTTGCTCTGAAGAGAGTGCAAAGGAGATTTACAAGAAAGTTGCAAGGGCTTGAAAGTTGCAGCTATGAGGAAAGATTGAATAGGCGAGTGTTGTTTTCCTCATAACAGAGGACGCTGAGGGGTGACTTAACAGAGATGCACAAAATTAAGAGGGGCCTAGATAGAGTAGACAGGAAGGACCTGTTTCCTCTGCTGGGGTGGTCAGTTACGAGGGGGCACAGATTTAAGACGATTAGTTGAAGGATTAGAGGGGGGATGAGGAATCACCTTTTCACTCAGAGGGTGGTAAGCGTCTGGAATTCACTGCAGGAAAGTGGTGGAGGTAGAAACTCTGAATTCTTTAAAAATGCTTCTGGACATGCAACTGAAGTGCTGTAACCGACAAGGCTATGGACTAGGTGCTGGAAGGTGGGATTAGATTGGGCAGATAGTTTTTCCAGCTGACACAGACACAACGGGCTGAATGGCCTACTACTGCGCCATAAGTTTTCTATGGTTCTATGGTTTCTGTTGCTTCCTGTGTTTTACGAAATCCGGAAATTTGAAGAAACCTTCTACTGTTATACTACTGCTGTAAGACCTAAGAAGGCCTGTTGCTACAACCATGAAGGAAGATCCTATGTGACGTCTTCTACTGTTGAAGTTCTTTGAATGATTATCTATTGCAGACTATTCATCGATCTCGCCTGGAAAGACTTCAAGTGGCATCCAACTATTGACACCTCGCCTAACCAAAGATCTTCCTTCCAAAACATGTCAGTGTTAGTTATTTCATCATTCCTTTAATTGCTATGAAACAGCTGTAAACCAAAATTATTTTTCCTTATTAACCAGTGTTTGGATGTATGTGTGTGTGTGTGTTTGGGATAGGGAAAATAAGGAGCTCTAATACCTCTGTCGTATATAAATGCACTTCATTATTGGTTAAGACTTAGGGTCATAATAAGTAGTTAATAGTTACAGAAACATGGTTGATGTGATTTATTCAGGAGACAAATAGAGTACGTGTTTACCTGTTTCGACAAATGGGAAAAAATATTTATATGCTGCGACCCGTTCAGAAGTGGGACTGAATTCACAGTGCAATCCTCCCACCTTGGTCGTAACAACACCGAGCAGTTCGTATTTTTTTTTTACGCAGCGAGTGTTTATGAAGAGGAAGACTTATGAAGTGATGAATTCAATAGTAGTATTCAACAGATAATTGGGTAAATATTTGAAGGACAAACTGAATTGCAGGGTGTGGGGAACGAGTGGGGAGTGGGGCTTAATGTATTACTCTTATAAAGAGCCAGCATGTGCTTGATGGCCGAAAGACTTCTTTCTGTACTGTGCTTTTCTATAATTCCATGCGTCAATGGCATTTCATGACCTATGAACAATCATAAGTGGACGCGCATATTTCAGAAAGCTAAAGCAAATTCACCATTCAGTGTTCAGATACCAATGACAACTTCATCACCTGCTACCAGCAGACTGCAGCAAGTCCCACTACATGAGCAGAGACCCGGAATCATCACATAGAATCATCACTATGAAAGGAGGAAACTGCTCCAACAGGACTGGTAACTTGTCAAAAACTATTACACTTTTAATGTGTGGACTTTTCCCAGAACTGTATGGCAAGATAATTTGTGAATGTATCATTTCTTCAAAGAAAGTGAGTGCTAATGCTCTTAGTGCGATGCTTTGTATTAGTGTCAATTGTCAATTTACTTTAGTTTTATAATATACATCACTTTCTAACTCGATATATATTTATTGTGAAAACTGAGATGCTTGTAAATGTATATTGCGTGTTTCAGTGTGTTAGTTATGAATACATCTGTGTGCATCTTTGTGTTATTTCTCCATGTATTTGTGTATATAAATGCATTTATCTGTAACTGAAGAGTAAGAGAGAAATAAATAGGCAGAAATTGATTTCTGAATTAAGACAAAATCAGCTGAGAAAATGAGCAAAGAATACGGATACAAGTAAATAAATTAGTAAGCAGAAGAATCACGAAATGTATTTACATCTGTCACAAGAAGTCAAAATCATATCTAAATTAAGAGGGATAAGTTCAATTGTATTTACAATGATCATAGCACTTGAAAACACTGATGCTTAGTTGTCCAGTGGTCAGGATTCATTGCACATAATTGTTTTCATCACTATTAATAAACCAACAGAATTCTGTTCCACACTGAAGAAAATGTTTGCCAAGTCACCAAGGACCTTTTGTCTGTCGTGTGAATCTAATAATCTCTATACTACATAAACATCTAACGTTTTGGCCTCATGTCAGAAACGGTGTTAAGGAAGATAGTGAAACGTTGAATCCTCTGCACTTGAACAAACATTTCACCATTTCGAACCACATAAGTCACACGGGAGAGGTTCCATTGCAAAGTCAAATGGAGTGTCACAAGGTTCTGTCCTAGGGCCTCAATTATTTACTATCTATATTAATGAATTGGAAGAGGGGGAGAGTGTAATATATCCAAATTTTCTGACGATACAAAAATAGGTGGGAGGGCATGTTGTGATGAGGACATAAGGAATCTGCAAGGGAATATAGATATGTTGAGAGAGTGGGCAAAAAATTGGCAGATGGAGTTTAATGTAGGAAATTGTGAGCTCATGCACTTTGGCAGGAAATGGAGACAAACTCCCAAAAAAAGTGCAGCATAGAGCGATCTGGGTGTTTTTGTGCACGAAACACAAAAAGTTAGCATACAGGTGTGGCAAATAATTATGAAGGCAAATGGAATTTTGGCCTTTATTGCCAGGGGGTTGGAGTTTAAAAATAGGACAGTCTTGTTACAACTGTACAGGGTGTTGGTGAGGCCACACCTGGAATACTGTGTACAGTTTTGGTCCCTGTATTTAAGAAAGGATATACTGGCATTGGAGGCAGTTCAACAGATTCCTGGGATGAAGGAGTTGACTTAACAAGAACAGCTAAACAGGTTCGGCCTTTATTCATTAGAGTTTAGAAGAATGAGGGGTAATTTTATTTATATGCACAGGATTCTGAGGGGACTTGACAGGGTAGATGTTGAGAAGATGTTTTCACTAGTCGGGGAATCTCAAACTAAGGGACTTAGTTACAGATTAAGGGAACGCTCATTTAAAACTGAGATGCGAAGGAATTCCTTCTCACCGAGGGTATTGAATGTCTAGAATTCTCTACCCAAGAGAGTTGTGGAGCCGAGATCACTGAAAGTATTTAAAGAGGAGGTAGATAAATATTTGAAATATCGGGAGTAGAGGGCTACGAGGTGGTGGCAAGAAAGAGGAGTTAAGGTCTGAGGCAGATCAGCCATGATCTTATTGAATGGGGGGAAGGCTTGAGGGGCCGAATGGTCTGCTCTTGCTCCTATTTCTTATGTTCTTATATATTAAACCCCAAAAGGAGCTTGCTAATTTCCTTCCCTGAATATTCGGAATCTGATCAAGCTCGAGAGGATCCATTTGGATGGAAACCAGTCACACTCTGCCTTTGGAAAAAGCGATTCTAATTCTGTGACTGCGGCGAATTTTGTTTGGACAATGGGATTAGAATCATTGAAATCACATAGTCACAAAATCACGTTCCCAGGGTGAAATATACATGGACAAATTCAACATGTTTCAGCTCTGACAAACGACGCTCAGGGATGCTCAGGAGGTAAACCTGATTGGTAGTCATAACCAGAAAACTGCACAGCTGTACAGGGATACTCATGAACTAGCACATTGGGCAGGGATACTTTGGGATAACACATCTGGGCAGTGATACCTAGGGTCACTCACAGCTGGACATGGAAACTCATGGTCCTGTACTGCTGGACAGGGACTCCGGGGCTCTATTACATCTGGACAGGGATAACGGATATTTAGCACAGCTGGACAGTGACATCCAGGTCTATCACATCTGGACAGGGATAGCAAGGGTTTAGCACAGCTGGACAATCATACACAGACTCTATCACTGCTGGACAGGGATACCGGGGTTGATAACAGCTGGACAATCATACCCATGGTCTGATTACGGCTGTACAGGGATATCCATGGTCTAGCACAGCTAGACAGGGAGTCCAAGTGTCTATCACAACTGAACAGCGATATTCAAGGTTTAGCACAGCTGGGCAGTGATACCCAGGATCTATTATAACTGGAAATTTTTACCCAGGGTCTATCACAGCTCAACATGGATACCCAGGGGCTAGCACTGTTGGACAGGAATATTCAGGGTATATCACTGATGCACAGGGTACCTATGGTCTATCACAGCTGGAAAGGGATTCCCGGGGTTTATCAAAGCTGAAAAGGGATACCCAGGGTCTATCACAGCTAGAAAGGGATGCACAATGTCGATCACATCTGGACAGGGATACCAAGGGTCTATCACAGCTGGTCAGGCCTACCCAGGTCTAGCACAGCTTGAAATGGATACCCAGGCATATGACAGTTGGACAAGGATACCCAGGAGCACTGATTTTACAACAACAAAAAATAATTTAGTTGATACAGGTAAAACATCCTACAAATTGTCTGAACTGTTTAGAATTGTTTACCGAATACCAATAACCTCATATTAAACGTGGCTTCACAAGGTGTGATGGCAGAATCAATTTCCATCAGTTTCTTTGAACATCAGAATTTAATATATTTTTTCATGGTTTGGCTGTATGTACATGTTTCGTTTACTTTTTTCTGATTTTATTTGAAATGAATGTCCATGAAACTATTTGTGTGGGAACGTTCTGGGTAACAACAGAGCTGGCAAAGTTTGGGGAATATTTTCTTGTTGCCAAAACACGCCATGCAGAAGAGTGTGGCAATTAATGTAGAAGGGAGCAAAAGCATAGAAAGACTTCACACCTTGATGGTTTCAAACCACCAACGTTTTGATTAGCATTCAAACACGGAAATCAATTGTGCCATAGAGATGAGCAAAGTAAGGAATTACAAGGCACCCTAAACCAGGCTATCAACGAGTTAAAGCTTCCAATTGCTGTGACCAGAATGGCAATTGTCCTCTGTCAGTTTTACTTTTCCAAATTAAATGGTTCAAAATAAAGACATTCATTGCGGATATATGGAAACAGTCTGATCCCGCCCAATGCAGGCACATCCATGCCACCATGAACCAACTCTCCTACAACTGGGGCCGTCTCCCTTCGAACCTCTCAGTGCCTTTGTTGTTAACAAGGATTCTAATTGCCCCGACGCTGAGAATATGCTTTAATTCCTGTTGTGTAGTATCGAGAATCCTTTCAATGGCTCTGATCAGGGAATTTTACTGATAACATCAGAGTAAAGATTTTTTTTTTTTTTTTTTTTTGAATTGTGCCACACAGAAAGGAACAGAAGGCTGTTTGCAAATGAAGCTGGAACACGAAAGCCTCTCTCCTGGCTGTCTCTCTCTTGCTTCTTCCCAAGCCACCGGACCCAAAGAAGACACGTAAACCTCAAGAGAGAAAAGACTCCGACATCGTAACAAGCTGAAGTGTGTATTGGGCCCCAATGAATTGCAGAACTGACCAGCAACCAAAGACTCCACATTGAACTCAAAGGACTGTAATTATAATCCCAAAACTTTTCCCCTTTATTCTTGTCTACTTCCAGCTCCTGGGCTGGAAGCTCCCTAGGAAGCTCCCTTGCTGTTCAACTCTATCCATGGCCATCTGCTCCCATCCCTAACGTTTTCTCCCCCAATCTGCCCTCTTAAACTGTTTAAATTCCCCTGGCTCTTTAAATCAGTTCATTTTAGCCCTATCTAAAAGTTAACAGTTAGTTTAGTGTATGTTACCTGGGCCCACTGCCCTCCCCCAGCCACACCTGCTCTTTGTTTTCTCAATGAAATTGATCCGGATGAAACTGACGAGAACAGCTGCCGATACTTTAATCTCCGATCCTGCTGTCTTCACAGTCCAGAGTGTCTGCAGCCACGGCATGCGGTAAGTCCATTGAGGTGAAGAAGGAGCTGCGGGACCCGAGAGAAGTCCTGTGAAAAGGTGCCCCGAACACCCAAAACATCCACGAACGGCCCCCCCGGCCGCAACTTCAAAGCGCCCGCGGGAGATGGCTCGGAGAGCATCTGCAGCGCACTGTCGGCAATGCTGCATGCCTTTATTTAAACCACTGCAAAAAAAAAAAACCCTTAGCAAATGTAATCACCTCTAAGTCTGCCAAATGATGCTTCACCTCCCGAAGGACGTGGATGAGCTTTCCGGACGTCGATGGTGGGCACTGAGGAAATGGCTTATTGCCTGCACCAGATTCCACCCCCCCTCTTTACCCCCCTTCCACCCCCCCCACCCCCGTCCCCTTCCCTGCTCCACCCTCTCAGCTCACCCCCTCACAACCCCGTCCCAGCCCGCCCCCCCCTCGCACCATCTTCACCCCGCACCCACTTCCCCTGCACCCCCCCCCACCCCCTCCCTCTACCCCTCCCCCTTGCATCCCCTCCTCCCACCGGCACCATCCTACACCTGCGTAGGGGCCCCAACAACCCCACTGCCTTGTGGGCGTCTCGGGAGAGACCAAGGCTAAGGGAGTAAACCCTAACAGAAAATCCGGAGCGGAACCCAGTAGGCGGTCATGTGTCACCTTTGGCATGTTTCCGGCAGTTCCTGCAGCCATACTGGTGCCAAACGTAGTGTCCTGCACTCCTTTGGACCCCACCAGAAAGGCCGAGAGGGGGGTTTTGACGACTGGGCAACTCTCAACCTCCATAAATTTGCCCAGGCATGCGCCATGGAGAGGTCACTCCATAGTTGCCTCACAGCGACTGAAACAACACGGAAGGCAGCAGTTACGGGTTATAAGTCCAGATAAATTGGCGTAGAAACTGGGCGCCACGGGTTGCCTTTGTCGGTGGGAGAGGTCATTGCACCTCACTGGACAGCTACCGCCCGCCTCAAACCGGGCAGCCCCCGGTCAATAAGGTTCTGTCCCGCCACAGTCTGCCTGCTTCAATGGGTGCTTGGAGCTCAGGGTCATTGCCCGAAAGGTGGACTGATACACCGCACCAAACAACATGAAAAAAGGAAAGAAGGTACCAGCCCTTCGCTTTGCAAGCTGGAACGTCAGAACTATGTGTCCTGGCCTGTCGGAAGACCTTACACAAATCAACGATTCTCGGAAGACCGCCATCATTAACAACGAGCTCAGTAGACTCAATGTGGACATTGCAGCACTTCAGGAGACTCCCCGCGAGTGGCTCTCTAGCAGAGCAAGACTACACCTTCTTCTGGCAGGGCAGGGATCCTGAAGAACCAAGACAGCATGGAGTGGGCTTCGCCATCAGAAACTCCTTGCTCAGCATGATAGAGCCTCCCTCAAATGGCTCGGAACGCATACTGTCCATCCGACTGCTCACCACCTCTGGTCCAGTACACCTACTCAGCATCTATGCTCCAACACTCTGTTCCGCACCTGAAGCTAAAGACCAGTTCTATGAACAACTCCATAACATCATTAGCAGCATCCCCAACACCGAACACCTATTCCTGCTGGGGGACTTTAATGCCAGGGTTGGGGCCGACCATGACTCATGGCCCTCCTGCCTTGGGCGCTATGACGTTGGAAGGATGAATGAGAATGGGCAGAGACTGCTTGAGTTGTGTACCTATCATAACCTCTGCATCACCAACTCGTTCTTTCACACTAAACCCTGTCACCAGGTTTCATGGAGGCACCCAAGATCACGTCGTTGGCACCAGCTAGACCTCATTGTCACAAGGCGAGCCGCCTTAAACAGTGTTCAAATCACACGCAGCTTCCACAGTGCGGACTGCGACACCGACCACTCCCTGGTGTGCAGCAAGGTTAGACTCAGACCAAAGAAGTTGCATCATTCCAAGCAGAAGGGCCACCCGCGCATCAACACGAGCAGAATTTCTCACCCACAGCTGTTACAAAAATTTCTAAATTCACTTGTAACAGCCCTTCAAAACACTCCCACAGGGGATGCTGAGACCAAGTGGGCCCACATCAGAGACGCCATCTATGAGTCAGCTTTGACCACCTACAGCAAAAGTGCGAAGAGAAATGCAGACTGGTTTCAATCTCATAATGAAGAGCTGGAACCTGTCATAGCCGCTAAGCGCATTGCACTTTTGAACTACAAGAAAGCCCCCAGCGATTTAACATCCGCAGCACTTAAAGCAGCCAGAAGTACTGCACAAAGAACAGCTAGGCGTTGCGCAAACGACTACTGGCAACACCTATGCAGTCATATTCAGCTGGCCTCAGACACCGGAAACATCAGAGGAATGTATGATGGCATGAAGAGAGCTCTTGGGCCAACCATGAAGAAGATCACCCTCCTCAAATCTAAATCGGGGGACATAATCACTGACCAACGCAAACAGATGGACCGCTGGGTTGAGCACTACCTAGAACTGTACTCCAGGGAGAATGCTGTCACTGAGACTGCCCTCAATGCAGCCCAGCCTCTACCAGTCATGGATGAGCTGGACATACAGCCAACCAAATCGGAACTCAGTGATGCCATTGATTCCCTAGCCAGCGGAAAAGCCCCTGGGAAGGACAGCATTACCCCTGAAATAATCAAGAGTGCCAAGCCTGCTATACTCTCAGCACTGCATGAACTGCTATGCCTGTGCTGGGACGAGGGAGCAGTACCCCAGGACATGCGCGATGCCAACATCATCACCCTCTATAAAAACAAAGGTGACCGCGGTGACTGCAACAACTACCGTGGAATCTCCCTGCTCAGCATAGTGGGGAAAGTCTTTGCTCGAGTCGCTCTGAACAGGCTCCAGAAGCTGGCCGAGCGCGTCTACCCTGAGGCACAGTGTGGCTTTCGTGCAGAGAGATCGACTATTGACATGCTGGTCTCCCTTCGTCAGATACAGGAGAAATGCCGTGAACAACAGATGCCCCTCTACATTGCTTTCATTGATCTCACCAAAGCCTTTGACCTCGTCAGCAGACGTGGTCTCTTCAGACTACTAGAAAAGATCGGATGTCCACCAAAGCTACTAAGTATCATCACCTCATTCCATGACAATATGAAAGGCACAATTCAACATGGTGGCTCCTCATCAGAGCCCTTTCCTATCCTGAGTGGTGTGAAACAGGGCTGTGTTCTCGCACCCACACTTTTTGCGATTTTCTTCTCCCTGCTGCTTTCACATGCGTTCAAATCCTCTGAAGAAGGAATTTTCCTCCACACAAGATCAGGGGGCAGGTTGTTCAACCTTGCCCGTCTAAGAGCGAAGTCCAAAGTACGGAAAGTCCTCATCAGAGAACTCCTCTTTGCTGACGATGCTGCTTTAACATCTCACACTGAAGAATGCCTGCAGAGTCTCATCGACAGGTTTGCGTCTGCCTGCAATGAATTTGGCCTAACCATCAGCCTCAAGAAAACGAACATCATGGGGCAGGATGTCAGAAATGCTCCATCCATCAATATTGGCGACCACGCTCTGTAAGTGGTTCAAGAGTTCACCTACCTAGGCTCAACTATCACCAGTAACCTGTCTCTAGATGCAGAAATCAACAAGCGCATGGGTAAGGCTTCCACTGCTATGTCCAGACTGGCCAAGAGAGTGTGGGAAAATGGCGCACTGACACGGAACACAAAAGTCCGAGTGTATCAGGCCTGTGTCCTCAGTACCTTGCTCTACGGCAGCGAGGCCTGGACAACGTATGCCAGCCAAGAGCGACGTCTCAATTCATTCCATCTTCGCTGCCTTCGGAGAATACTTGGCATCAGGTGGCAGGACTATATCTCCAACACAGAAGTCCTTGAAGCGGCCCACACCCCCAGCTTATACACACTACTGAGTCAGCGGCGCTTGAGATGGCTTGGCCATGTGAGCCGCATGGAAGATGGCAGGATCCCCAAAGACACATTGTACAGCGAGCTCGCCACTGGTATCAGACCCACCGGCCGTCCATGTCTCCGTTATAAAGACGTCTGCAAACGCGACATGAAATCGTGTGACATTGATCACAAGTCGTGGGAGTCAGTTGCCAGCATTCGCCAGAGCTGGCGGGCAGCCATAAAGACAGGGCTAAATTGTGGCGAGTCGAAGAGACTTAGTAGTTGGCAGGAAAAAAGACAGAGGCGCAAGGGGAGAGCCAACTGTGCAACAGCCCCAACAAACAAATTTCTCTGCAGCACCTGTGGAAGAGCCTGTCACTCCAGAATTGGCCTTTATAGCCACTCCAGGCGCTGCTTCACAAACCACTGACCACCTCCAGGCGCGTATCCATTGTCTCTCGAGATAAGGAGGCCCAAAAGAAAGAAAGTATCGAGAATCCTTTCAATGGCTCTGATCAGGGAATTTTACTGATAACATCAGAGTAAAGATTGTATTATTATTTGTTCGTGGGATATGGGCATCGTTGGCTAGGCCAACATCTATTGCCCACTCCTAATTTTCCTTGAACTGAGTGGCTTGCGAGACCATTTCAGATGTCGTTTCAGAGTCAACCACATGACTGTGGCTTTGGAGTCACATGTAGGCCAGACCAGTTCAGGACGGCAGATTTACTTCCCTAAAGGACATTAGTGAGCCATTTGGGTTTGTAAAGCAATCGGCAATTCGTCGCCATTAGACTACTTTTCAATTCCAGATTTTTACTAATTGAATTCAGATTTCAACATCTGCCATGGTGGGATTCGAACACTGGTCCCCAGAGAATTAGCCTGGGCCTCAGGAGTATTGTTCTAGTGATATTACTACTACGCCACCACATCTCCCGCATCAAAGGTTCTAGCATCATAAAGAAGGTAAATATGCCTTGACTGTGTCTGATCCGTTGGGTAGTTCATCCTTCATTCTCCTCCCATTCAATTTCCCAACATGTTTCTAACGATTCACAAATCTGGAGAACGGGGTTTCTTTTTTATTTGCTTTCCATTTTAAGCACTCCCAGCTGGTAATATTTTCCAAAAACGTATCACAATCCTCTGCCTTGCAAACTGTCCAGGGAGTAGGGCATTCAGTTTGTGGAGAGATGATAGAATCTGGTATTGTTCTCTTTGGAGCAAAGATGGTTGTTACAGCCAGGTGGGAAATGGGCGTAGCTTGTTCCCATTGGTCTCCTCCCAACTGAACACATCAAGTGTTTCTGTTACTCGCGTTTTAATCCCTTATATTTTATTTGTGAAATAAACAGACAGTGACACTTTTTCTTGCATGTTGAAAACAGAAGATTAATCATTTGTTGAACGATATTCATTCCCAAAATGGTTGGAATGCACCCACACACGCAGTCACACACACACACACACACAAGCAAGAATAGATAGGTAGGAAACGCTTAAGTGATTTGCAGTGTCATAGGTGTTCGGGTTTCATTGTAAACCTGTTGAATCTTCTCAGAGGACAGTTTCTCTTGTAAAGTTGCAGACCTGGGTCTTCGTAGTTTTCTGGCGGTTAAGACTTCAGACAGGAGAAGATGGTCACTTTCAGTTGTCTGCTGCACCAGGCTGAAGTGTAGAATTCGCAGCAGGGTTCCTTCCTTGGCTTTTACTGGGATTCTTTTCACAGCCCTTGTTGGTCTTCCTTTTCGTGATTTTTTGTGATCTCTCTCTCTCTCTCTCTCTCTCACACACACTCTCGCTCTCGCTTACTCTCTCTCTCACAAACGCACACTTCCTCTCTCTCCAGAGAGCTACTGTTTAAGGTAGAAAATCTCTCATATTAGCCTTTCGAGGAGACTCATGGCCCCGTTCCTAAGGTGACCATGCTCGTATATTCGTATGAACACACAATGCCCAGCATGTGGCTACTTCATACCTTTTTTGTTTCAGAAGAACACATTCAATTGTGAAATGTCTCTTGATGGTTTCTGCACGGGTGTAATTAACACGTTCTAGCAGAAAATATATGCTTTTGTCCTAAACAGATAGTGAGACAGTTTGAATATACAGGCAAAGTCTTTTGACCTTCGGAAACCATTTTGCAGCATGTTGTACACTTTTTAAAAACAAAGCGTCATTTTTTAAATAACTGTTCAGCTTGGTTCTCGTGAGCATGACAAGGTTCACTGGGGATTTACTAGAGATGTTCAAACTTATGGGATGTGTTTTGGGGGTGGGAGGTGGCTTGATGGAGCAGATGGAGAGAAACTGTTCTAACTTATGCAAGAGTCGGTCATCAGGAAACACAGACTTAAGATGTTAAAATAAAGCCGCAGTGGGGGAGATAAACTGAGGAGTTTTTTTTGAGCACCAAGTTATTGCGTTCTGGAATGAACTGCTGGAAAGACCAGTGAAAGCAGATTCAACAGTAACTTTTAAAAGTGAAGTGCAAAAGAAAAACATTGAAGGGCAATGGGGAAAGAGCAGCCAAGTGAAATTAATTGGATAGCTCTTTCAAAGAGCTGGTAAAGACAGGACGAGCGGAATGGCCTCCATCTATGCTGCACAGGTTTATAATCTATGTCCCAGCTTTGACAGCAGCACCTACGCAGGAAGCTTTTCCACACCTCTCCAATGATCTTGGCCTCATCCTTTGGGACACTCACGCAGTCCAGGACGCTGGAAGTGCAACTAGAAAAAAAAATCCATTCTCGAGCTCAATGGGAATTTCGGCAATAATCGAGACATTGAAGCAGAATTTGAATGAAGTCGAACACAGTCTAAAACGTATCTAACAAGGAGAGAAAAGAAAGATGAGATAAGGGAACCAAGATGGATAAATGGAGTTATGACACAGATCACCCAGGTTTTAATTGAATGGTGAAACAGGCTCTGGGAGCTGAATGATCCACTCGTATGTTTCGACTCACAGCAACGACTTGCAATTATTTAGCGTCTTTAACCTGGATAAATGTCCCAAGGCGCTTCACAGAAGAACTTTTGGGCTAAGTATGACACCGAAAATGTAAAAAGATAATAACGTAGATGACCAGGTTTTAAGAAGCGTCTTAAAGGAGGAAGTAGGTAGAGAGCGGAAGAGGTTTAGGCAGCCACGGCTTGTGGTGCTATTTCACCGCACTGTTCATTGTCTACCGTGCTCCGTCCTGTCATTGGCTGAACAAGTGTTTTATGTTTTATCGAAACAAGCTATTTTGTACGGGAATTTTATCTGTTGTGGAAGTGGCATGAAGTGAAGGAACAGGAAAAGCAACGTGGTTCAGTGAATTTTTCTCTCAACTGTGGGTAGGATTACTGCTGTTTTTGTGGTTATGATTTGTCTGTCCACTATCGCAGCCCAGGTCTGATTGGTTGTCAATGAATGTAGCGTTTTTATTGAATGAAAGCAGAAAATGCACAACAGATCTAGAGCATCTGTGGAGTGAGAAACAAAAAAAAGCTCTACTTTAATAATCACAGCTGGAAAAGTTATACATGCAACAGGTCGAAAACAATTACAAAGGCGGAGGTGGGGAGTGAAAGATAAAAAAAAACGAAGTGCTGTTAGAGGTTACAAAGCATGAGGGATAAAATCAGCAGGTCCGGCAGCATCCGTGGAGAGAGGAGCAGAGTTAACGTTTCAGGTTAATGAACTTTCATCAGAACTGGAAAAGGTTAGAAATGTTAGGTTATTATTAACTCCTCGATAAAATCTCCACGAAATCTTCTTTGCTCTAAAGAGACATTCCGCTCTAGCCTCTCCACGCACTGAATTTCCTTCTCCTTGGTCATGATGCAAGGTGGAAGATTGTGACGAGGTTGTGCTAAATATTGGCAATTGGTAGCGGGAATAATGGGAAGAAAACAAAAACAAACGGATACCTAGTCACCATCTTTGTGAATCTTTAGATACGCTTTGGGAAATTGAATCAAAGGATAATGAAGGGCGAACGGCTTGATTGACCAATGGCAGTCAAGGCACCTTTCCCTACTTTAAGATGCTGGAACATTTACTCCAATGATATCGGTAAAATAATTGTTCTGAGCCGTTGAAAGGATTATCTTTACTGCATATCAGGAATTAAAACCGTTGATCGGCTTTGGGACAATCAGAATACTTGGCAACAGATAAGGCCCGAAAGGCTCAAAGTGCCCGTTTCTAGGCTTCACAGTGACATGGATGTGTCTGCAGTGACCAGGACTGTTTTCATGTATCCAATTGAATGGCCCACCCTGTATTTTGGAAACAATAAAACTGATAGAGGGCAATTTCTATTTTATTGCAACAATATGAACCTTTCTCTCGCTGGTCCAGGGCATCTTGCAGTGTTCATGTGCATGAGTCATTTTTGCTCAATTGGTTAACATGTTAGGCCATTACCTGAAAGGTTGGTGGTTTGAGGCCATACAGTGATGAAGCCTTTCACTATTTTTTCCCCTTCAGCATTCATTGCCACACAGTTCCAAATATTCCACATGTGATTTGGCTGTAAGAAAATGTTTCCCAAAATTTGCCAACTCTGCTGTTATTCATTAAGTCCCCACCCAAATAATTTCTTGAAAATTCTTTTAAAATATGATGTGGATAATCTGCGGTTGTGATGAAAATAAACCCTGTGTCGAATTCAGGAATGAAGATTCACAGTTCCCTGGAGAAACTGAAGTTGCCATCCTTAGAACAAAGAAGGATAAAAAAAAATTGTGATAGATATGTTTAAAGTCTTGGAAGGTTTAGATACAGTCATTGAAGAGGAACTGTTTCCAATGGCTGAAGGGTCGATAAACAGAGGCAATAAGCTTAAAAAATGTTTTATGCAATGAGCGGTTAGGATTTGTAAAGCAATGCCTGACAGTGGGGAGGAAACCGGTTCAATCATAGCCTTCAAATGAAAATGCTTGAAGGAGGCAAGTCTACATGAATATGGGGAACGAGTGAGTAAGGGGGACTGACTGCAAGATCGACGTAGACACGATGAACAAATGAACTCCTTCTGTTTTGCTTTTCTCTATGCTTTCATAATTCTATGAATTTTAGCGACATGTGAACGATAGATGAGTATATTTCATGAAGCTGCAGCAAATTCACCATTCAGCTGCCAGCGAAAATTTCGGGTCCACTTTCATCACCTGTTGCATTTTTAACCCTACTGTTGCTGCCTTTACCATCAATCTACCGTCTCATAGCCTATTGCGGTGAAATAAATGTTCTTTCTTGGTGCTTTGAACCTTTGACGTCATGACGTGGTACAACTTCAGCCAGAATTTCTCTTGTCATTTCTATCACAGGATTTGGAACTAGACCTGTTGAATGACATTTCAAGGTTCCAACCTTTACCTGCAGCTCTCAATGTCAGAAGAATCACTTTTATCATCAATCTGTTATGTACCTTCTTGCTCTGCATCGGTTTAATGGCATTAAATTATCATAGCTTTGCTTTTTTATTGCATTGAACGCTGCTGCACGGATTGTCACAATTAACATGAGTCCCTTGCTGAAAGAAAGCAGAAAATGCTCAGCAGGTCTGGCAACATCTGCGAAATGAGAAGCATAGTTAATGTTATAGGGTGTTGACCTTTCAGAGATGCAACAAGTCGTAAACAATTGCAGAGGTGGATGTAGGAGACTGAACAAAAATGAAGGGATGTGATAGGTTGCAAGGTAGGTGGGATAAACTGACAAAAGGGATGAAGGTGCAATGCAAAATGTGAGTGGTAAAGGGACAGTTTTTTCTCCCTGCTGTTCAAACTGGCACAAGAATCACTTCTGATCAACTAATCATAACTGTACTTTCAACGAAGCCCAAAAATTCTAATGGCCTCCACTGGGCTGTACGTTTCGATAATTGTATGCTTCTCAATGCAGTTGCTACTATGTCACAGTCATTCTACCATCTTACAACCCATTATATCGAAATGCACTTTCTTGCCTTGCGTCCAGCTGTTTTGAAGTTAATGCACTGAGCAAGTACAGCGAGGAGTTTTCTTGTCATTTCTATAGCGAGATTTGGAATCTGACTTGTTGAATGGACAGTTTAACTAGTGTCAACGATCAAATGTTGATCCTTGTGGCGTCAAAACAGTCACTGTTATCATCACCCTGTTATATATCTTCTTGAATGGCATCTTTCTTATTCGTTCATGGGATGTCGGCATCTCTGGCTTGGCTAGAATGTATTGCCCATCCCTAGTTGCCCTCGAGAAGGTAGTGGTGACCGACTTCTTGAACCACTGCAGTCCATGGGGGTACACCCACAGTGATGTTAGGAAGGGAGTTCTAGGTTTTTGACCCAGCGACAGTGAACAAATGGCGATACATTTCCGAGTCAGGATGGTGACTTGGAGGAAAACTTACGGGTGCTGGTTTTCACATGCGTCTGCCGTTCTTGTTCTTCTAGATGGTGGAGGTCGCGGATTTGGAAGGTGCTGCAGAAAAGACACTTGGTTACTTGCTGCAGTACGTCTTGCAAATGGTACATGCTATCGTTACTGTGCGCTGGTGATGCAGAAAATGAACGCATAAGGCGGTGGATGGGGTGCCGATCAACCAGGCTGTTTTATCCTGTATGGCGTCGAGTTTCCTGAATGTTGTTGGAGCTGCACTCATCTATGTAAGTGGAGAGTAGTCGCAATTCTGACTTGTGTCTTGAAGATGGCAGACAGGCTTGGAGAGTCAGGAAGTGAATTACTTGCTACAGAATTCCCAGCCTCTGGCCTGCTGTTGTAACCACGGTACATATATGACTGGTCCATTTAAATTTCCGGTCCGGATGTTGATGGTGGGGAATTCAACGATGGGAATGCCAATGAACGTCAAAAGAAGATGGTTAGATTCTTTCTTGTTGGAGATAGTCATCGCTTGGTACTTGTGTGGCACGAATGTTACTGGCCATTTATCAGCCCAAGCTTGCATGTTGTCCAGGTCTTGCTGCGTATGGACATGGGCTGCTTCAGTATCTGAGGAGTTATGAATGGTGCTGAACATTGTGCAATCATCGACGAACATCCCCACTTCTGAGTTTATGTAGAAGGATGGTCATTGATGAAGCAGCAGAAGATGGTTGGGCCGAGGGCACAACCTTTAGGAAGTCTTGCAGTGATGTCCTGGAGCTCAGATTATTGACCTCCAATAAACACATTCATCTTCTTTTGTGCTAGGTATGACACCAACAAACTTCACAAAAGTTGTGTGTCTTAGCTCTTCTTTTGTCACATTGAAACCTGGTGCCAAAATATGTACAATTTCGAGGCTAATCAATATGTACAAGATTGGAAGGAGAGTGTGACTCTACACAACGGGGAAGTGGGAACAACTCTTGTGTGTTCATGCATTCAGTGGTTGGAACAAGGATGAAAGATGAGACTCCCGTGCCTATTTATCCTATTACCTGCAAAATCCATCATTTCCCAATGTCCAGCATCATTCGTTCCTACCTCCTGCTTTCCAAGGAACACTGGGATTCATGAATACTGTGTTTGCATCAAGCAGATAATTCACCTGGGCGCTGGGGGAGCAAAGGGAGCTGGAGGAAAAGCAGTGACTGAAGGAAAAGGAAATCCTATATGAATTTCATGTGTGCTGGTGCTTTTATTGATGTATGACAACAGTGGGTTACCTTGCACTTTTCATAGGAGCCACATTGATTAAGCTTGTGCGACTTTGAAAATGAAACTTGTATGTACTCCGTTTGTAGTAGTATTTCATCTCACTGTTAATCTCATATGCATCCCTACAGCGCTCGGTGCTGTTACTAGATGAACAAGTTCTTTGGGTTATAAATAAACATGTCACTTTGGACAAGAAACTTGTTTGCAGCGAAAGTGGCCTGAAGTGAAGAAATGGCAATAGCAGAGTTGGTCAGCTATGTTGTAGCGATGCACGGCATGTTCCCTGGTGCTCTAGTGTTTGAGAGTTGACATATTCATTGCTGCGACCTGGGACTGAATACCGGTCAGGAGTTAAACTTACTTGTTGCTGTACACCTGTCCCAACTAACATGAAATCTTTGCTGAATAAATCAAAGAAAAAAAATGGTCAGAAAGTCTGGAGGCATCTTTGGAGTGAAAAACAGACTTAAACTTCGAAATAAGCGCTACTGACCATAACTGGAAAAGGCAGACATGTAACAAATCGAAAACAAGTAAAGAGGCAGAGTTAGGGGACTGAAAGAACAAAAAGGAAGGGCTGTGATAGGTTGCAACCCATGAGGGACAAACTGAGAAAAGAGATGATGGTGCAAGGCAAAACGTGGATGCCAATGGAGCACATTATGCTACCTGCCATTTAAACTGGCATAAATATTGCTCCTGATCAAAGAAGCACAATTGCTGTTTGAATGATGCACGCTGGGATGAATGGCCTCCTTCTTTTTCCTATAATTAAATGGTAATCATAACCATTCTTGTCGCCTTCACATCTATTCAATGGTTTTGCAACGCATTAAGACAAATACAGCCAGCTACAGGAGAAATGCTGTGGACAACAGATGTACCTCTACGTTGCTTTTATTGATCTCACCAAAGCCTTTGACCTCGTCAGCAGAAGTGGTGCTTCAGACTACTGGAAAAGATTGGATGGCCCATAAAATCTGGGAAATTCCAAATTTGTGATGAATTCATTTCCTTCAGTCGATGTAGTGGTAAACACTTTGAATATTGTATGGGCATTCCCTGGTTTCGACAGGGGAGAGTAGAGCACATGCTATGCCTATTTTTTATGTTTAAAAAAAGAAAGTTTGGAAAAGTGATCCTGGCAAAGACAGACTAGTGAATTAGATGACAGCTGCGGGCACAGTTATGGAAACCCAAGCCAGGATGGTGTGTGGCTTGGAGGGTAACTTGCAGGTGATGGTGTTCCCATGCATATGCTGCCCTTGTCCTTGCAGATGGTTGAGGTTGGGGGTTTCGAAGGTGCTGTCTACGGAGCATTGGTGTATTGCTGCAGTGCATCTTATAGACGGTATACTCTGCTGCCACTGTGCGTCGGTGGTGGAGGGAGTGAATGTTGTGGATGGTGTGCCAGTCAAGTGGACTGCTTTGTCCTGGATAGTGTAGAGCTTTTTGAGTTTTGTTGGAGCTGCACCCATCCAGGCAAGTGGACAGTATTCCACCACATTCCTGACTTATGTATTGTAGGTGGAGGACAGGCTTTGGGGAGTCAAGAAGTGAGTTCGTTGCCGCAAGATTCCTTGCCTCTGAACTGCTCTTGTAGCCATGATATTCATATGGCTACTCTAGTTCAGTTTTGGGTCAATGGTAGCCCCCAGAATGTTGATAGTGGGGGATTCAGCGATCGTAATTCCATTGAAGGTCAAAGCATAAAAACATAGAAAATAGGAACAGGAGTTGGCCGTTCTGCCCTTCGGGCCTGCTCCGCCTTTCAGAAAAGGTCGTGACTGTCCATCTAATTCAGTACACTATTCCCACTGTCTCCCCACATCCATTGATATATCAAGGGGAGATGGTTAGATTCTCTCTTGTTGGAGATGGTCATTGCCTGGCATTTGTGTGGCGCTAATTGTACTTGCCATTTATCATCCCAAGCCTGGATATTGCCCAGGTCTTGCTTGCATTTCTACACAGACTTCTTCAGCATCGGAGGAGTCACGAATGGGGTTGAACATTGTTCAATCACTCGTGAACATCCCCAATTCTGACCTTATGATTGAAGGAAGATCATTGATGATGCAGCTGAAGATGGTTCCGCCTTGGACACTACCCTGAATTGTCTGATCGATAGACCTCAAAGGCTGGGAAAATGTAGCCGGGGGTTCCACAGAAATCTGTTTGAAACCTCTTTATTTTAATAGTGTGTTAAATGGTAGGAAACGAGGTATCAGAAGAGAATGACTACATTTGCAGGTGAAACAAAGCTGATGCGGGTTGTGGACTGCAAAGCTGAAGAGAATAAGCTACAGGAGAGTTAAACAACTTAACAATCGAGCAAAAAAGCGATGTATGATATTCAGTGCAGAGAAATGCAAAGTACATCACATGGAGAGAAGAAATCCAAAAAGGGTATATCACTTAACTGAAAATAAATTAATTTGTATGGAAAATGAAGGAGATCTGTCATTTCTAATTGGCAATAAATTGAAGTAATCGCAACAATGAGCAAAGCAAATTAATTGTAGAGATGCATAAAAAGATCCATATAAGGTCGACTTCGTGAGGTAATCCTTCCATTTTATAATTCATTGGAGCAACCTCACTTAGATTGTTGTGTACATTCTGGACACCGCAGGATGTCGCAACTATTGAACAGGCATTGAAAGTGTACCCAAAATGATGACGGGGATTGTTAGATTGGATTGTAAGGAAAGATTATGAAAATTCAGCATGTTCTCAATGGAACAAGGAAGTTCAATGGGCAATTTTCTTTCTGTTCTCTGGCTAGGAAAGGGACTAGATGATGTAGAGCTTGACAAGCTTACCAGAACAGTAGAACCAAAGGTCACAGGCTGCAATGAAGGCGTAAATTCAAAGCCAATCTGCTGAAACAATAACTGAGCAGTCTATCTATGGAGCAGGCTTCTTAGAGATACAGTGGAAGCAGTGAGTATTGATTCCTACAATGCCAATTAGACTCTCGACAAGTTGGATTTTCCCTACCTCGTATCTTCATCTGTTGTAGACTAGTTGATAGAGATTGATTCCTGTGACTGGCCAAGAACTGCATTATCATTATATCATGGGACTGCCAGGGTGGTAGAAGGTAAACTAGATTGCTCTGTACAGTCTATAGTGAAGGTAATACAATTATTTAATTTGGTAAGTCTCCTTTTTATAATTTGGGTGTTTATTGTTGTATCTCTTTAACATCCCTTCCATAAGCAATGATGCTAAATTCCAGACCTTCACGTTGTCACGAGAATGCTTGCTACCCACCAAAGCCATAACGGGAAGCAATGATGCTGGCATTGATGAAGTTTGGAAGTCACTAAGCTCAATCATCTATGAAGCAGCAGAAGCATCGTTTGGTAAAGATGGAACCCGCAACAACATTTGAAACCTACTCAGCTGAGATGATATCTGTCATTGATGCATGAAACAAACCCTACATGAGGCACAACATAAACCCAACAGCTAAGGCACTCCACGACCTAAAAGTGGCCAAGTCACCTATGCAAAAGAAAGGGAGATACTATGCAAACAAACACTGGATCAATTTATTTAAGGGATCCAAACTTCACGTGACAAAGCCTAGGAATTATGTACGAAGGTATCAAGAGGGCGCTTGGCCCTGTCATCACCAAAGTTGCTGCTCTGAAGTCAGCAGATGTTGAAATTACCCACTGACGATAGTAAAATAGATGTCGCACTGGGCTGAACACTACTGTGAGCTGTACTCTTGTGAATCGGACATCTTCCAATCTGTACGTGATGCTCTCCCTCAGCTTCCTGTCATGGATGAGTTAGATGAGTAACCCTCATCACTGGAGCTCGAGAAGGCTGTAGGCCACCTAGCGGACAGAAGGGCACCAGGAAAGGACAAAATTTCAGCCTAACTGCTCAGCACGGAAAGGCCCATCGATTTCTACACCTTTATGCCCCTTCTACTTCTCTGCTGGAAAGTATACTGTATTCCACATGGGGATACTGATGCTAAAATCATCACATTGTACAAAAACAAAGGCGACAGAGGAGACTGCAACAACTACAAGGGCATCTCACTCCTTCACATCATGGGGAAGGCCTTTGCTAGGGTCATACTTAAATGGCTCTATTCATTGCAGACATAGTATTCCCGGAAGAACAATGCAGTTTCTGTGCTGGCAGATCTACTGTGGATATAATCTTCTCCATACACCAATTCCAAGAGAAGTGTAGGGAACAGAGTATACCCCTTCATCTTACTTTCATAGATCTTACTGAGGCATTCGAAACTGTCAGCAGAGCAGGGCTCTACAAGATTTTTGGGGGAAAATGCTGGCCACCAAAGCTCCTCAGTCTCATCCGCTCCTTCCATGACAACATGCACTACATAGTACAGTTTAATGGCTTCACTTCTTAAATTTTCAAAGTGAAGAATGGAGTGAAACAGGGTTGTGCCCGAGCCCCCACTCTGTTTGGCACTTTCTTCTCCATGCTCCTGACCTTCGCCTTCCCTGCAGATATGGAAAAAGTCTACTTGCACACAAGGTCAAACAGCAAGCTTTAAGTTCCATCAAGGCTGAAAGTGAAGGGAAAATAAACACATCACATCCTCATCAGAGAACTCCTGTACGCTGATGATGCTGCGCTAATCGCTCACATAAAGACTCAGCTCAAAGACTCATGCATTGTCTCTCCCTTGCCTGTAACTTGTTTTCCTGACTATAAGCATCAAAAATCTGTGTTTATGGGACAAGGTGTTACATCTCCAACCATGATCACACTAAATACAACCCACCAGAAGTGGTTAGCAAATTTCTTGGGTCACAATATCATAGAACTAATACACCTATACACAAATAGGGAAACGCTACCACCTTTGACTGACTTGTGAAATGTTCTTTGGATAACAACAAGCTGGAACGTAGGACCAAGCTAATGATTTATCAGACCTGTGTTCTCAGCACCTTGCTGAATGGCTGTGAAACATGGGCGATTACAGCTACCAGGAAAAGAAGCTCAATCATTTCCAATTTCACTGTCTGCGGTACATTATAGATATATCCTGGCAAGACAAAATAACAAATGCAGCAGTCCTTTCAAAGGCAGAGTTCCCAAATGCATTAGTTTCAGTGGATTGGACACATCGACAGGTTGCAAGACGGTTCGATTCCCAAGGACCTTCTTAATGATGAGATAGATGGAGCCAGAAGACCAGTTTGGCGCTCATTTCTCCACTTCAGGGATACTTGCAAGCATGATATGAAGGCCCGAAATTTCGACTATCGCACCTGGGAGTCCCTGGCTGGCGACATAGGGAAATGGAGACACATCCTGCGGGCTTGCGTGAACTACCATGATCACAAGTGGCTGCAGCTGTTTGGCAACGGATGCCAACACTGAAAACAACGACTCACAGCCTCACTTTGCAGGTTCACGTGCAGCACTTGTGGCAGAATCTGTCTCTCAAGGATTGGCCTTGACAGCCATCAGTAAAGCTGCACCAAGAGAAGACACCCCACCTAAATGGATTGTTTGTTCCGTGTCCATCATCTTTTGTCGATGGCAGGATGCCAACCCAAGCCTTTAAAAAGTGAACACTTCTGTTAGATTAATTTAATTTTGTTTGATGGTACTGAGATGTCTTCATAATTGGTCAGTTAAAAGAGCAGAATGTGGATTAGATGGTGTTAGATGGTCCTTTTTCTCTAGCAATTCCTCTGTTTCTATGTTTATAGACACAGGAGTGTGCCTGTGGTGCTGTGCCCAGTGAGAGGAGAGCAGTTCATAGGGACAGTGCCTAATCCCATTTCAGAGCATACCTTCCGAAGAAGGGTCACTGACCCGAAACGTTAACTCTGCTTCTCTTTCCACAGATGCTGCCAGACCTGCTGAATGATTCCAGCATTTCTTATTTTAATTTCAGAGCATACCTTACTCATAAGACCCATGCCATACCCTACAGAAATATTGATGTCCTTTCATTAAAAATGTTAAAATATATATTCAATAACAGAACCGAAGTCGGACTGTGTGTCTGCAACATGAATGCAGATATACTTCAGGGGCCTCAGGGCTGTGATAAAGTACCGGGTCAGACTCAGCACGAGGAATAGAACTGAAAACTAACTTAACACAGGTTACAACACTGAATTGTGCGCCGATTCTGTGCTTCTTATACATTCCAAAATTCAACAGTTGGTAAGGATCTCATTGCGAGGGAAGCCCGCGAAGGACAAGAAAAAGAAGAAAAAATGATTGAATATCGTGTGAAATTCATGATGGATTTCATTATTTTCACCATTTAAACAATTTAACAATTAGGCTCAGTGGATATTTCACCCCATTCTTTAACTCATCTCTGAATTTACTTTGGGTTCCTGCATAAATAAACGGGTTGATGCAGGAACTCAAAAGCTGAAGCATAATTCCGCTTTCATCCAGAATAAAATTTGATTCATTGAAATTGGATCCGGAGAAATAACTAAAGCTCGCAATTCGGACGTAGAGGAAAGTAATTAGAAGTAACAAATATAACAGGATGAAACTGCCCGAGATACAGAAGAGTAAAACGATGGATTTTCTCCGCTTTTCCATCTCTGGGTCACTCTGATTCTCTCCATTGCTTTGGGCTCGGAATCTCCTGCGCGCTTTACTGGTAATTAGAATATGTCTGACAGTCAGAGCATTGAGTAGTAAAATTACAATGAATGGGAGACAAGGGGTTAAAATGTGGTGAATCCAGTCATATGTGGTCCATGCTGGTGATGTATAAAATATTAATTTGATACTGCAGATCCAGGGTATATTGTTAATTATGTACAAAGGTTCATATATAAAATAGAGGAAGGTATTTTTTGAGCAGCTCAGTACACAGACCGTTCCGATAACACGAGCCGCCATCTTCTCATTGCAATATTTTATTTTCGACTTCTGGCAACAAATAGCCATAAATCGATCAAAGGTGAAAGCGACCGTTAACCAAACAGAACTGTCTATGGATGCATAGTTCAGGGCAACACGGAGACTACATACTGGTGTGATGTTCAGGACACTGAACGGGAAATAAATACTAGCAATCCTGTTTAATATCACAGCGGTGATAATGACCAGGAGATCCGTTACCGCCATGGACACCATGTAGTAAGTGATACATCTGGAGAGACCACATCTTCCTCGGGACAGGATCACAATCACTGCCAAGTTAGCTGCAACAGAGAGAGAGAGACTGAGAGAAAGAATAAAAGAGCATGGGCATGAGCAAGGGATAACAGAAAGGTTACTGGTGAGACTTCAAATAAAATCAACCGTTTTATCGTATTCTATCCAGGATTTACAGCTTTGGCCATGCGATCTTCATTGTAAACTACTGCTTAGCCTAAATACACTTGTTTCTGCATTTAAAATTAATCATCCACATTAAACATAAGACAGGACAAAGAAATTGGGATGTAAAATAATACAATGAAATATAACGGAGAACAAGAAGGCATCAGAAACACATCGAAACCAACATGGGAACATGAAACAGACAAGAAAAACAACATCACTAATATATTAAAGAAAATATTGAACAAGATAGATAAAACAAAGTACACAATAAAAGTAGAAACTAACAGGAAATCTGCAAACTGGCACTGAAAACGGATTATATCCCACTGAGGACCTAAATCACCCTCATCTAATGAATTAGGAACATAGGAACATCGGAACAGAAGTAGGCCATTTGATACGTCGAGCCTATTTCGGTATTCAACTCGATCATGGCTGATCTTCTACCTCAACGCCATTTTTCAGCACTATCTCCACATTCCTTGATATCTTGAATATCTAGAAATCTATCGATCTCCGTCTTGAACACACTCAATGACTGAACATCAACAGTCCTCTGAGGTAGAGGAGTCCAAAGTTTCACCACCCTCTGAATGAGGAAATTCCTACTCATTTCAGTTCAAATGGCCTCCCCCTAATTCGGAGACTGCACTCCCTGGTTCTAGACCCCGCAACCAGCGTAAACGTTCTTCCTGCATCTTCCTTGTCAAGTCCTGTAGGAATTTTGCATGCTTCAAAGAAATCACCATTCATTCTTCTAAACTCCAGAGAATACAGGCCCAGTCGTCTCAATCCCTCCTCATAGGACAATCCCACCATCCCAGGAATCAGTTTGGTGAACCTTCATTGCTCTCCCTCTAGGGAAAGTAGGTATAGGTAAGGAACTGTAAAATGATTTACTGTTTAAAAAAATCGACCTTCAACTTGCTCCTCAAGCAGAGAGATGTGAGCAGTTAATAAGCGTTTTCTGAATTTGTGGAGGGGATGTTGCAAGGACACAGTAATAACTTCAACCACTAGTCATTTGGGCACTTAGCTGTCGATCTGAACCACCAGAATTGACATGTTATGAAGTTTCATTTGAAGAAAGGTCCCTCCTACAATGCAGCACTTCCTCAGCATTGATGAACCCAATCCTATGGTGGATCTTGAAATTGAAACATTTTGACTCAGATGCGAGTGATGACGTTAGTTATGAGGACTCACATAACTTGGAGAAAATTGAGCACAGGAAAAGTCCCGGATATTGCCAAGGGCTTTTAGCAGAAGGAAAATCAGGACTCAACAGCAGTCACTGTAGAATTGTCAGTAGCAGCTAATGTGTCACAGGAGAAGCACTGAGATTTAAAGACTGGAAAGCAGAAACACTGCTCTGTGAGTTTCGGCTAAGTACTGATGCATTCATAAAACGGCCACTTGTTATATTGCTCGCATTTCTGTCGCCAACTGGATGCCTAAAATGTACCTTCAATAAAGTTAATCATAAATAAAAGTCGAAAAATTTTAATAGTGGAATAATTTCCATCAGCCATTCATTTGTGAAAATCTGGCAACCACTGTCAATGTCAATAACATGATAGAACTCCATATACATCATGATAACACTCATTCACATTTAAAGTATCAATAGCACAATAGAACTATATGTACATCACCGTAACAGTGTAATAATTCACCCACAGTAACTGTGTCAATAACATAACAGAACAACACAACAAAAACGAAAGACTTAAAATAGTTTTGTTGCTAGAAATCTGAAATAACAACAGAATGTGCTGGAAATATTCAGCTGGTCAGGCAGCATGCGTGGAGAGAAAAACATAGGCAATGTTTCAAGTCTGTGCTGTTCCGTATTTCCACCCGTACTGATTCTACTTCATGATCTTCTGAGGCCAGATCGCTTCTTATTAATGCCCTTGTGCCATCCTTTACAATTAGGGCTACTCCTCCTCCTTTGGCATTCTGTCTGTCTCTCCGAAATATTTTGTACCCTGGGATATTAATTTCCCAACCATGTTCTCTTTGTAACCGTATCTCGGTATTGGCAATTAGATCTATAAGCATTTATGTCTATTCAGGCCATTGTTTCATCTATCTTATTACAGATGCTTCGTGTATTCAGATCCAAGAACTTTAATTTAATTTTGTGTACCTCTATTATTTGCCAATGTGCAATTTTTGGGAAATTCTTTGTCCCTTCCTGTACCATTCTGTTGGGAGTTAAATGTATCACTATCCTGCTCCGATGTCCTGACCTCTCCCTTTGGGTATCTAAATTTCCCTTTAGCCAAACTCTCCTCGCCACCTCCCCGTTAGTTTAAAGCCCTGTCCACAGCCCTGGACACTGGATCCAGCCCCGTTCAAGTGAAGCCCATGTCAAAAGAATAACTGCCTCTTCCTTGAGTCCGGATGCGAGTGCCTCAAGAATCACAACCCCTTTTTCCCATATCATTCTTTGAGCCACGTGGTTAGTTCTGTAATATGATGACCTTGTGCCAATTTGCGCGTGGTTCAGGTAACATAGAAAAAACATCGAAACATAGAAATTAGCAGCAGGAGTAGGCCATTCGGCCCTTCGGGCCTGCTCCACCATTCAAAAAAGATCATGGCTGATTGTCTAATTCAGTACACTCTTCCCACTTTCTTCCCATATTGCTTGATCCCTTTGGCTTTAAGAAATGTATCTCTTTCCTAATATCTATCTCAAAGTGCAACAATCTGGAGATGATTACTTTTGATGTTCTGCATTTTAGAATGGACCCTAACTCATCGAATTTTCTAAACAGAACATCATTTCTGGTTCTACCAATATCATTGGTCCCCACATGGACCACGACAACTGGATCCACCCCCTCCCACTCCAGGTTCCTCTCCAGCTGCAAGGAGATGTCCTGGACCTTAGCACCGGGCAGGCAAAACAGCCATCAGAGCTCCCGGCCATGGCTACAGAGAGCAGTATCTATCCCCCTGAATATGCTGTCTCCTATCACTACCACATTTCTCTTCATTCGCCCCACTGGAATGGCATCTTTCACCATTGTGCCATCGTCAGTCTGCTCATCCACCTTGCTGTCCTTCTCTTCGTCCACACAAGTAGCAAGGACCTCATACTTGTTCGACAAGGTCAGAGGCTGAGGCGCCTCCATCACTACACGTTGATTCCCCCTACCTTCCCCACTCACAGTCACACCCTCCTTTCCTTGACCATTGGCCATCTCTAGTGGCCTCCCTGCTCTAAGGATTGTGACTGCCTTCTGGAACAAAGTGTTCAGGTAACTCTCCCCCTCCTTGATGCTCCGCAATATCTTCAACTCTGTCTCCAGCTCACCAATTCTGAGCTGAATTTGTGCAAGCTGCTGACATTTACTGCAGACATGGCTGCCCGGGATTGCACTGTATTACACAGATTCCCACATGCTGCAGTTGTGGCACACCATCAGCCTCTGTGCAACCTTATTTTTTAATTAGTCAATTAGTTAATAATTCAAGCTGAAGTAATGGGAAGTTGCACTCACCTACATTGGAGTCAAAGGGAGAAGACTCATCTACTGCTGGAGATTGCAAAAGATAGGAAAAGGCACCCCTCTTTTCCCCTCTGCACTAAATTAATACGTCCACCAAATTTCCAAATTCACCCTGGCAAATGTCTCTTCACTTTGTCCCCTCACTGCGTACAGCTAGGAAACTGATCTGTTTTATATTAGGGTTATAATGACTCACTAGCTAGCTTAGTTTTCTTCTACAACACCGATTAAACCTAAATATTTCCAACTGATTGACTGATAACTGCCACTTCTGGCTGTTTCTTGTTTAACAAGGCTATTTACCTAACCCACAAATATAAAGCCTGACTCTTAATCTAAAATCAAACAGGAAAAAACTTACCAGCTGCTCCAAATTTACTAGTTCACTCTGGCAAATGTCTCACTCGGGCAACTGTTTCCTCTCAAATGCGTCCCCTCTCCCATAGTAACTGTGTCAATAATGCAATAGAACTACACTTACACTGTGTAAACAATATGATAATTCACCCACAATAACACTGTCAATAACACAATAGAACTTCATTTACACTGTGATAGTGATGATAATTCACCCACAGTAGCACTGACAGTAATCCAATACAACTAAAGTTACACTGTGAAACTGTGAATGAGTTGGAGGGACTAAATTATACAATTATAGAGGAGAAATTATACCTTCAAAGTGAAAAGTATGGATTCAAACGGGGAAAAAAATTCCAGAAACCTGAGGCAACCATACCAGTAAAAAGAGAAATGAAAGAAAAATGCAGCAGATGCTGGGAATCTGAAATAATAACAAAAAGTGTTGAAAATACACAGCAGGTCGGTTAGAATTTATGGACAGAGAGGCAGAGTTAACGTTTCAGTTCTGTGTCCTTTCATAAGACAGCATTAAAAGGCGAGAAATTATATCAGTAAATTGAAGAAATTATATTGTTACAATGTTGAATAAAGACTGCTAAAGTGTAAAACGAAACTATAATATAGAAGACATTATATTAAATAGTGGGAAGGAAGCTTCCTATTAAATGGGAGAAATTATTCCATTAAAGGGTAAAAAGAATGTCAGTACCGTGGAGAAGAGCTATTGCTAAATGAAAGCAATGATACAGCTCACCAATATTTCTCATAACTTCTAGCAAACTACAATATTTTACCTGGAACCCCGATAACAGCAAGGATTGGATAGTAAATGGCAAATACCAGACCTTTTGGTGCAACGTGCATTTCGATCAGAGACTCTGAGCACGATCCACAATATAGTCAAATATTGTCACATTTATACCTGAAATCAGGCTCCAGGGATATAATTAGGTGGTTTGATCTATTGCATCAATCACACTAATTGAAACAAACAGATTCGTGCAGCTGCTGCCAGGATCATGTTTATGATTTGATGGAATAGAATTTTTATAAAGAGCACTGCTACGTCTCTAAAATGAAATAACCAGAGACTATAATATGGTCCCTGCTATATTTCTTAATAAAGGATATCAAAAAGCTTACTACCATGTTGAGATGGTGAAAGTGCACCCTGTACACGAAGAATCTCCTGTTTGAACCCCTTCATGCTGAGTTAAGTGCCCTCACCACAAGATATAACTGATCGGGGATATTTTGGTGCTGAAGGAAAATGCAGTCAAGTTCTCACTCCCAATCATAATTCAGCTTCAGTCCATGCGATCACTGGTCACAGACATCTGACTCAAAATCCCTCTGAGAATGTAGACCGACTTCAGTGCAGCTGACTGTGCATTCCTTGTGCTGATGTCGAGGACAGCACGAATACTTTCAGTGTGCATAGGTGCAGTTGATCATGTTTCCATTTTGTGCAGAAATGAACATGTTCAGCACGATTGTCTTCAGTACGGTTACCTTCAGTGGGTGCAGGCCCAGTTGAGCAGAGCTACACTTAGCTTGGACTGATCCAGGTCGGGGAGTTATATGCATTGTGTAGAGGTCCAGTTCAGCACGGTTACAGTCAGTGTAGTCTGATACAGTTCAGCATGATTACTTTCGGTGCACAGGACAAGTTCTGCACGGTGACATTCAGATCAACTGGTACACTTACCATGGATACATTTATTGTCCTGTTCAGCATGGTTACATTCAAAGTGCACAGCTTCTGTTCAGCATGGTTACTCTCAGTGTGGACTGGAACAGTTCAATGCAGTAACTATCAATGTTGATAACTCTCAATGCCTTTGGATAAAGGAGAATCCTAAAAGATTCTGTAAGTATATTACGAGTAACAGGGTAGCTAGGAAGAGAGTAGGTCTCCTGAAGGATCAGTGTGGCAATCTATGCATGGAGCCACGGGTAATGGGCGAGGTCTTAAATGAATACTTCTCATCTGTAATTACCGTGGAGAAGGTCATGGAAGCTAGTGAGTTCAAGGGATGGAACAGCGATACCCTGGAGCATATCAACATTACAAAGCAGGATGTGTTGGAGGTTTTAAAGTGCATTAAGATGGATAAATCCCCAGGGCCTGACCAGGTGTATCCCAGGTTGCTATGGGAAGCAAGGCAGGAGATTGTTGGGGCCCTGACAGAGATTTTTATATCATCGTTAGCCACGGGTGAGGTACTGGAAGACTGGAGGATAGCTAATGTTGTGCCTTTATTTAAGAAGGGCAGCAGGGATAAGCCAGGGAACTATAGGCCGGTGAGCCTTACATCAGTGGTGGAAATGTTACTGGAAGAGATTCTGAGAGACAGGATTTATATGCATTTGGAAAGGCATGGTCTGATTAGGGGTAGACAGCATGGCTCTGTGTATGGGAAATCATGTCTCACGAATTTGAGTTTTTCGAGGAGGTTACCAAGAGGATTGACGATTGCAGGGCGATGGACGTTGTCTACATGGACTTTAGCAAGGCCTTTGACAAGGTCCTGCATGGGTAGGCTGGTCTTGAAGTTTCGAACACATGGGATCCAGGATGAGCTAGCCAATTGGTTGTAAAATTGGCTTGGTGATAGGAGGCAGAGGGTGGTAGTGGAGGGTTGCTTTTCAGATTGGAGGTCTGTGACCAGTGGTGTGCCGCAGGGATCTGTGCTGGGCCCTCTGTTGTTGTCATATATATTAATGACTTGGATGTGAATGTAGGGGGCATGATTAGTAAGTTTTCAGATGACACCAAAATTGGTGGTATAGTGGACAGTAAAGAAGGTTGTCTAAGGTTACAACATGATATAGATCAACTGGGAAAGTGGGCAAGGGATTGGCAAATGGAATTTAATGCAGCCAAGTGCGAAGTGATGCATTTTGGGAAGTTAAACCAAGGCAGGACATATACAGTGAATGGCAGGGCCCTGGGGATTGTTCTTGAGCAGCGAGACCTTGGGGTGCAAGTACATAGTTCCCTGAATGTGGCAACACAGGTAGACAGGGTGGTGAAGAAGGCGTATGGCACACTTGCCTTCATGGGCCGAGGCACTGAGTACAAGAGTTGGGACGTCATGCTACAGTTGTACATAACATTGGTTAGACCGCATTTGGAGTACTGTGAGCAGTTCTGGTCGCCGCACTATAGGAAAGATGTGATTAGGCTAGAAAGGGTGCAGAAAAGATTCACAAGGATGTTGCCTGGATTGGAGGGCTTGAGTTATAAAGAGAGATTGGATAGGCTGGGTCTGTTTTCCCTGGAGCGACAGAGGCTGAGAGTGGTCATGATAGAGGTATATAAAATTATGAGAGGCATAGGTAGGGTAGAAAGCCAGAGTCTGTTTCCCATGGTAGCGGTGACTAAAACTAGAGGGCATAGATTTAAGGTGAGAGGGAGGAGGTTTAAAGTGGATCAAAGGGGTAAATTTTTCACACAAAGAATAGTGGGTATCTGGAATGAGCTGCCAGAGGAGGTGGTGGAGGCACGAACAGTAGCAACATTTAAGAGGCATCTGGACAGGTAATTGAATGAGTAAGTCATAGAGGGTTATGGAATTAATGTAGGCTGGTGTGATTAGTATAGCTAGGCATTATGGTCGGCATGGACGCGGTGGGCCAAAGGGCCTGTTTCTATGCTGTACGACTCTATGAATCTATGACTCTATGATGGGTCCAGCCCGTTTAGATTCCACGTGCACAGGTCCCGTTGTGCAGGCTAACTTTCAATGTGGAAATGCTCAGATCAACAAGATTTCATTTATTAGCCTGGGGTGCATGCTGCGCATGTTCGTTAGGGTACTAACTTATGAGAAGAGGTTTGTATTCGTGACTACAGAAGATTAAGGGGAATTTATGATTTGTTCCCATAGACAGACAGATAGTTATTTCCTCAGTTGGGGTGTCCAGGTGTCTTAAAGTTAAAGAAAGCCGTTCATGGATAAAGTGGGGAAGCATTTACTCACACAGATGGTATGGTAAAGCTGGAACTCGCTGCATCAAAATGCTGTTGAGACTAGATCAATTAGAAGTGTAAAAACTCACATTCGGCAAGAGTATTAAGGAGTATAAACCGAGGTGATGAGTGGAGTTAAAACACACATCCACCATGATTTAATTGAATAGCGGAGCAGGCTTGAGGGGCATAATCGGGGCCTACACTGTTCCTATGTGCCTAATCTGTCCATCAGCTCTGAAGTAAACAGTGAACTCCAACAAGTGCAATATTGTGTAAGCTGCAAAAACCGTACTCATCTGTTTAAAGGAAGTCCCAACATTAAACCACATAGCCCCCAGATAATGTGAGTGGAAGAGGCAGACGGCAGGCTTCTGGTCATCTCAAAACTCAACAGATTATTAACAAAGCGTAGACATGGCTATTGGAATGACATGGAGTTCGTATTTTTTATTGCATTGACATTTTTGGGCCGTATTTAATAGCGAAATCAATGAGCTACTTGGTTCGAGAATTGTACAACTTGATGGTGAAATTACTCAAATGTTTTAATTATTTACTGGTTAGACTAAATAATAAACACTTTGACAACTGGTAGATTTATTTATTCGGCAATGTACTTGTGATTGGTTTTAAGCAATGAACTTTCTGAAGTTAAATTATAATTCAGTATGTTATTGATCATTCCGAATAATGAAATAAGTGACAGGATTCATTAATGATCCATTTCCCAGAAGCATACATCCTAGCCTCCAGATTTAATCAGTTCGTTTTTCTGTCACTGCTCTCCATCTGCTTTAGGGTTATCTCTCACTTCCCTCCTTATCCCTTTGGTTCATCTCTCACTCCACCCATCCGTTCAGTTTATCTCTCACTGCTCTTCCCAGGCCTGATGTTCCTGTTTTTTTCCGCTGCAAACTTTTAACCCCGTTCGTTCTGATTCATTTGCTCAATGTTCTGATGTTCCGACACATCTCGTTGCCAATAAAGCTTTAAAATTCACACAGACGTTTCTGTCCATTTGCTTGTCACTGTCCTGTACAATTCCAAATCCAACGCTTCACTCCAACATTTTTTGCGGATTCCTCTTTTAGCTTCAAGGACCATTCCTACCGACCAGATCACCAGCTCACATTCACTCAATCATCTATTTGAAAGCCCAAATCCGAATGCAGTCCCAACTTTTACCTTTCCTGACTCTCACTGTTTTTCCATTTGCTGTTTGCCCTATGACCATGGATGTTCTTTGAAGAGTCCTTCCACTTAATTCTGTGTACTTATTTTAATCTGTATAATCTCAATTTAAATGGTATAACTTTCCATTCAAGAGTTATCGGCTTGAAGACCCAATCAGGACTTTAGTCTACAGTTCCAGTTGACACGTAGAAACATTGAGGGAGTGCTGCAGTGCGGAAAATGTGGTTTTTACAAGAGATGGTCAACAGATTAGGTAGTTGGGATGGAAATTAATAAGTGCCGTCAGATCACCTGGTAAGTCGGGCAATATTTTTGCCTAGACAAATGCTGTCACTTCAGGACCAACTGGTTCATGGTCTCCCTGCTGTTTTATGGAGCTGGCCCATGAAGATCAACATATTACTTCTTCTGGGAGCGTATTCTATACTTTCTCCTCTTTATTTCTCTGGCAGTTAATTTAGTGTAAGTTGTGATTCTGTCCTGAGGAAGGTGTGGACTTTCCATATCTATCACTCAGTTCCTGGTTTCCATGCAATGACAGGTCTCCTGGTCATTATCATCGTCATGATAGCGTCCTGGCGATTACTCACGTGTGCAATCTCAGGATTAGGTTAATTATGCATCCAGAAATACGACTATTTGATTAACAGCCACTATCACATCTGATCGATTTGTAGTCATCTGATATCAAAAGTTGAAAAGAAAATATTGCACAGAGAAAACGGTGGCCCTGGTTACACGAAAGACTTGTCTGTACTTTGGGCTGTTTAATTAACATCTCATGGTGTTTAATGTATGAAGCGTTCTACATAACTGACACTATCAAGTGGAATTGCAGACCTGAAATTTATCCGTTTTACTTCATCAATGATGACAGCTTTCTCATGGAATTAACTTATTTTAACCCCATTCTTTCTGATTCGTATTCTCAATTCACTGACCTTCAGACTCACTCTCACTGGCAATAAAGCACGGAGCAGATTCAGCCCCCCACCCCCACTCCAGAGTAATGGGCAGAGTTAGAGTGACACAATGATGGAGATCCAGACTCTTTGTCATCTCGGGCTGTTTCATCCTGATGTGGATGATATCCATCTGCAGCAACCTTTATTTGATTCTGTTCGTCTTTATATATTGTAGGAGATTTGAAATGGAGTAGAAGTTTTCCACAGCTTCAGGACTTGAATCAATTGACTGTTGTGGACATTACTCACCACACGACCACAAGTGAGAACGTCACGTGTGAGCTGGTGGGAGTAATTATTCGGATGGAGCCTGACAGCTACTGGTGTGATGAACACGATGATGCATCAATTCGTATGCTGGTGTTGTTTCAATTCATTGTATTGGTAATACTAATTTATTGTGGACGGCATGTCTGGAAACAAGGACTATAGGAAATCGTGAACTCAATAACAACATACCCAAATAACCATAAGGAATCGTATTGTATGATTTCACTGAATATTCATGTTGAATTGTGTAACATGAGCTCCTTAAAGAATAAATCTGATTCTGTGGTTGTTACAACTGATGTACCAAGAGAAGGCACCCTGCCTAAATGGATTGTTTTCTGCGTGTCCATCGTGTTTCATCGATGGAAGGATGCCAACCAATAAACACAACTGATAGCTGGAAAGATCAGTTTTTCCTGGTGGCAGCTCACACTAATTGACATCAATAACTAACCCTGCTCAGTCACTGTCATGCGCAAAAATGTAAATAATTGATCCCACAACAGCTGATATTCAGATAAACGAAGCTCTCAGGGGGACGAGAATCGGCAATGGGCCAACGTATAGCTGAAGAGTGTTCTCTGGAAGGAAGGTGATCTGTTGATAACATATATATTTATTAAACTCAATAATATATAGAATATATATGTAGATATCACTGTAATCTAATTAACTGGCTTGTTGCTAGTGCATCTACAAAATCTCTGAATTATAAATTGCAAATGCAATTTACTTTATTTAGCATAATTGAATCTTCCAGCAGAGAAGGAAATAATTTGCCCTGTCGTGCATGTGTCGGCTCTTTAACTGAGCTATTCAATTCAGCCCCAAAACCCAACTTTTTTCCCCGATAACCCTGAAAATTAGTTCTCTTCCAGCGCACATCCCGTTGCTTTTGAAAGTTCCCATGGAATCTAATTCCACCAACCTTTTTGGTGCTGTGTGCCAGAACATACCAAATTGCCTACTTTTGCATCAATCCATGTTTGTCTGTTTATCGATATAACCAATATAATATACAATTTAGGAGCGAATCTGCAACAGAAATCGAACCTGGTGTGAACAAAAAGAGAAAATGCTGGGTATACACAGCAAGCCAGGAGGCATCTGTGGAGAGAGGAAAAACAGAGTTAACGGTTCAGGTCAATAACCTTTCATCAGTTCTGATGGAAACTTGTTTACCTGAAACGTTAACTCTGTTTCTCTCGACACAAATGCTGCCTGACCTGCTGAATATTTCCAGAATTTTCTGTTTCTATTTCCGATTTCCAAGATGTAAAGTACTTTGTTTTGTTTTTTTGAACATTGGTGATCTCTTGGTAAAGGTTTTATGAGCTGCAATCCAATTATTCTTTAGTAACAATGTCATTTCCACCACGTTCTATTTGTATAGAATCCCCGTTTCCGCAGTAAAGATGATAGACTGGATTTATCTGTGGAAACAGACTAATTCCCTTGGCTAATGAGCCCTACCCAGCACTAAAGCTGTGCTCTCCCCTGATGTCATTGTGATGCATCATTTCAGGGTGGAGGGGTAGATACCAATAGAATTCACACAGAATTCATTGACAGGTAGGACATAGTGCAATGATTGTTTAGTTACCATCCAGGATACGTCCATTGTTCCACTCTATGTCAAACACTCGTGCACATTCATGCACCAGTGAGAATGGAATGAAATAATCTGGACATTTCTCTTAATGAATGCACTGTATTTATTTCAATTTTCTCAAAGAGCTTTACAGAGGTCGGAAATCTGACCTTCTGAACGTCCATGTACACAACATTATTGCACTGCCCTGACCAACCATCCACGTAGCCACGTCAAAAAACTCAATCCAGTTAGTCAAACATGATTTGCCCTTAATACGTCTGCCTGTGCTGGTTCTACTTTATCAGTGTATGCCTGTCCAGATGGTAATCAGATTTGGCCCCGATTATTGTTTCTAAGTGCTTCCCCAGCACTGATGTTAGACCGACTAGCCTGTAATTGACAGTCTTGTCATTCTTCCCTTTTCTGCACAAGGATGCGACATTTGTAATCGTTCAGAGCTTTGGCACCACCCCAGTAACTGAGCGGAATTGAAGATTTGTGCGCAGCAGCTGCACAATTTCTCTCCTTATTTCTCTCAGCTATCTCATATTCATTTCATCTGGACCAGATAAGTCAACCACTTTAAGTCCCACTGGAATTTTTATTATGTCCTATTCATCTATTTTAGCTCATCTGGTGTCCCAGTAACCTCCTCATTTGGCCATAGTTTTGAAAAGTCCTCTTCTGTGGCAGTCACTGATGTAAAAGTGTTCATTTAGTGCCTCAGGCATGCCTTAAACCTTGACCATATATCTTCATTTTCGTCCCCAACTGGCCACACCACTCTTCTGACAACTCCTTATTTTTGTTTTGTAAATTTTCGAACTGCGTCTTTGCACATATGTTTAATTTTGCAACTCTCTTCTGTGCTTTTTATATTAAGCTTGATTCCCCCTAGTATTATCAATTTGAAATCCGTTATCGGCTCCAGTACTGGGGAAAGAGGGAGCTGTGTCATTGGGACGAGGCCCACTTAAACTGAGCTGGGAACAATGTCCAGGCGAATCCAATAACTAAGATTATAGATGGATAAGATAACAAATTGGGGAGGCTTAAAGTGATAGGAATTTATCAATGTAAATTGAAAAGTCAAGGGTACCGAGCAGTGAAGTGATTTGGTTGAAGTTAAGCAGAATGTGTTAGGAAGCGACAGAGAGTTAAATGCTAATATTGCATCAGTAAATAAGGTAAAATCAGGGGAAAATGGCAGAATTTTAAAATTAAAAACCCTTTATCTGAATGCCCAGAGGATTTCTAGCAAGATAGATGCATTAATGGCATAAATAGAGATAAATGGCTTGCTCTAATAGAATTTTTGAGATGTGGTTTCATGGATACCAAGGTTGGGAAAAAATATTTCAGTGAACTTGACATTTCGCAAAGACAGACAAAATTAAAAATAAGGTAGGGCAGCCTTCATAATAACGGATCACATAAGGACTGTAGTAAGGAAGGATCTTGTCCAGAAAGAGTAGGAAATAAAATCAGCATGGGTAGAGAAGTGAAATAACAAGGAGAAGCAAGACATGTGAGAGAAGTTTATAGGCCTCCTAGTAGCAGCTGTACTGTTGGATATTGTGTAATCAAAGGCAATCAGGGTGGACAACAAATGTGTGACTTGCCAGCGATGCACATCAAGACATAAAAGGATCTTGTAACAAAGGTTGATATTCAACGGCCGAAATTTAACTGCACCAGCCATATGAATACCATGGCTACAAGAGCAGGCCAGAGCCTGGGATGTCTGTGGCACATAACACACCTCATTCCAATAAGACTGTCCACAGCGCATGCAACCTCACTTAACTGGGCAACTGCACATTAAATGTAAGCATGCTGAACTGGGCCTGTCCACACTGAATATTGTCATGCAGACCTGGACCAGTCCACAGTAAGTATCACCATGCTAATTGTGCCTGCCTCTACCGAACCCAACTGTACTGAACTTGACCAGTCAGCACTTAATGCAAGCATGTTGCTTTGGACGTTTGAACAATGAGAGGTAGCATGCACAACTGGACCTATTCATCTGGAATATAACTAGGCTGAACCCATCAACATCGAAAATAACCGTGCTGAACTGAACCAGTGCACCCAGAACATGACTGTGCTGAACTAAACCTGGGCACACAGATTCTCACCATGCTGAACTTGACTCTCCGCACTACATGTACCCACGCCAACCTTGAGCAGTCCACGCAAAATGCACATGTGCTCAACTGGACATGTCTCCACTGAATATAACCGTACTGAACTTGGCCATCAATACTAATCACAACAGAGCTGAATTGGACCTTTCCACACAAAACATAAACGTGCACAACTCACCCTTATGCACACTGAAAGTACCGTGCTGACATAGACCAGTCCACATTGAATACAGTCAGCTGCGTTGAAGTGGATGCACCCCCTTAGAGGGATTTGTAGTCAGGTGAATATGACCCAGGAGCACACGGTTCAGCATAAAGGTTCAGGTATAAAAGTTCAGCATAAGTTCCCTGTTTTTGTACTTAATAGATCTATATATAAAGACCAAGATCCCGTATGCTTTGTTAACTACGCTCTTGATCTGTCCTGCCACCTTCAAATATTTGTAGGCATGAACACCAGTTCCTTCTGTTCTGCACTCTTTCGAATTGTGCCATTAAATCTATATGGCCTTCCTTTGCCCCTTCTGCCAAAATGCCTCCCCTTTCAACTTTTCTGTGCTAAGTTCCATCTGCTACGTGTCTGCCCATGCTGCAGTTGACTGGCGTTATACTCATTTGTTTGTCATACCTCTAAGTTTGAAATCATTGGCAAATTTTGAAATTTCACTCTGTATTTCAATATCCAAGTGATATATAGTTTGACAAAAGGCAACCGCTTACTCTAACTCGCTTTTTTCTCTCCTTAAGCCAACCTTTTTTTTGTTCAAGCTGACAGGAACTCTCCAATTTCATGAGCCCCAATTTTGTTCACCAGCATCTTACCTGCTACTTTGTCAAACAGTTGTTTTAAAATCCATATATCACGATCCACTACATTCCCATGATCAACATTCTGTGTCAATTCATCCAAAACCTCAAGTAGATTAGTCAATCAGAATTTGCCTTTTACAATCCGTGTTGGCTCTCCACAAAACTCAAACCTCTTCAACTGACTGTCACTTTTTTCCTGCTTATTGTCTCTCAAACTTTACTGACCGTTGCTGTTATACTATCTGGCATGTCGTAATGTCCTTACACCCTTTGTTGAACAAGGGTGTGACAATCGCCACTGTCCAATCCTCTGTCACCTCCCTCATATCTTGTAAAGATAGGAAGTTTATGGCAAAGTCATCTGCTATCTGCATCCCAACTTCGCTTAGCAACTTGTATCCTGGGGTGCAAGCCATCCAAACCGGGCGACATATTCACTCTAAGCATAGCACTCGAAAAAAGTACATTTTTGCCTTTCATTGTTTACCCCTTTCATTACTTCTACTATCTCTGCTACTCCCATATTTTGTCAGCATAGTCTTACTCAGTGAGCGCCAATACAAAGTACTCAATAAACATTCTATCCTTGCATACTTGTCTAAGCATATATCACCGTATTTGTCCCTAATAGGACCCATCCCACCTCTTACTGTCTGCTTACTATTTACACGTCGATTGAAGACATCTGTATGCGCTTTTATGTTAACTGCCATTCTATTCCCAAATTCTGTCTCTGCTAGTCTTATTTTCTCCTTCACTTTCCCTCTTAGCTTAATGTATTTGGCGTGGCTCTCGCTTGAGGAACTCATCTTCCATGCATCATACACACACTTTTTTGTTTCATCATCCTTGCTATCTCCCCCGTCATCCAAGGAGCCCTAGCTTTGGTTCTCTTAACCTTCTGGCTTGTTTTAATGTGCATAGCCTGTACCTCAAACATCTCCTCCTTAAGGATCACCCATTGTTCTGTTACCGTGTTTCATGTCACTTTTTTGTTTATTTTACCCGGACTAGATTCCTTCCCATTCCATCGATGTTGGCTCTCTACCTATTTAGAAGTTTTACTTTAGTTTGCTGCTTGCTTTTCCCCGTTATTATTCTAATCCTTCTGATACGATGATCACTCTTACTCAAGGTTTCTCCCACAGACACTTGGCCCACTTGGCCCACCTCATTCCCCAGCACCAGATCCAAAAGTACCTCCTTCCTAATTGGACCGAGAACATACTTGTCAAGGAAGGTCTCCTGAACATATTTCGGAAAAGTCTTCCCTTTCTGACTGTTTACTCTAACATTATCCCAATCGATAGTTGGGTGCACCAAATGTATGTGCTCTCCAACCTGATCAGAAACAACGTGTGCCAGTCGTGGATCACAACTCCCGCACACAAAACAAGGGACACAAAATATTTTAGCCCATACTTCTAAGGTCACCTGTGACCGACCAAGAAGTCTACACTTACTACATTTCAAGGCTCGTAACAATCAACTCTTATATTCCAAAATGTTGTTCTATGAATGGAGTTTGCGTAATGTGCATTGTAAAAATGAATCATAACTACTTTAATGTGATGCTCGTTATATTGATTCCTGGATAGATCACCCAGTGAAACATTGCATCAGCAGAATCGTTTTAAATTTACTCCCTTCAAGCGCTGCCCATCGCGTCTGCTTTTACTGTTTTGGCGAAGTGGAAACAACAAGTCGATCTCGACATTATCCAGTCCGTCGAGAATCCGGAAAGCAGTAAGCATATTACTTCTCAGCGTTTCCTTTTCCAGTGACCACATATTCGATTTACATTATCGCTCCTCACAATTCAATCCATCCATCCATTCGCCCATTCTGGTTGCTCTTTCTTGTGCTCGTTGGACAGGTGTAATACTCTGTGGTGTCCAGAACTGTAGACAATAATCGAAGTGCTGTCTCATCTTCTTCTTCTTCTTTGGCCTCCTTATCTCGAAGGACAATGGATAAGCGCCTGGAGGTGGTCAGTGGTTTGTGAAGCAGCGCCTGGAGTGGCTATAAATGCCAATTCTAGAGTGACAGGCTCTTCCACAGGTGCTGCAGAGAAATTTGTTTGTCGGGGCTGTTACACAGTTGGCTCTCCCCTTGCGCCTCTGTCTTTTTTCCTGCCAAATACTAAGTCTCTCCGACTCGCCACACTTTAGCCCCGCCTTTATGGCTGCCCGCCAGCTCTGGCAGACGCTGGCAACTGACTCCTAGTCTCATCAGTGATTTATAAAGTGGCAGGATCACCTCAATATCTCGGCTCAATTCTGACGTTTTAATACAACACAACATGTCATTTGGTTTGGCAGCATCTGTGGAAAGAGAAGCAGAGTTAACGTTTCGGGTCAGTGACCCTTCTTCGGAACTGTTCTTTCTAATGTCTGTCAGTTACCTGGACTCGGGGATATAGGGTAGATTTCAAAGCTTGCAGATGACACAACACTTGTAAATGTAGTGAACAGTGAGGAGCATAGGAACAGACTTCAGGTCGACAAAGACAGACTGGTGACATGGACCAACGCATGACAGATGGAATTTGTTGCAAAGAAGTGTGGAATGATGCACTTAAGGCGGAAAAGGTTAGATAAGACAATATTACACTAATGGTACTATTTTAAAGAGAATGCAGAAACAGATAGCCCTGAGGGTTCAGTTATACAAATCTTTGAAGGATGAGGAAAATTTCATAAAGTTGTCAATAATGAATGCGGGAACTTGAGCGTTATATATAGTGGCATAGAGTACAAGAACAAGGAAGCTTTGCTGATCATTTATAAAACATTGGTTGGGCCTTTCAATGACAGGGTTGAACCTGATCCATTAACATTTGGCATATTCGCCCACTGACAGAAATGACATAATCTTTTCCTGTCTGCTCCGTTCCATTCTAGACTCGCTGGGCAGATTTTGTGGTCCGAATAATAGCTACCGCTGAGCCTATTGAGGGTTAGAACTGTATCCCAAATTCAGGCGATCACATTTGTACCGAACACCAGAAGTTGCAGTGCACTTCAATCGGCTCTGGAGGAGCCCCTGATGCGTTGCTTTGTAAAGTGGCAGGGTCATGTATTTCGTCAATTTGGGCTGATTACCCACAACTAGAACTAGATTATGCGTTCATTTACTTAAAACTTGTATCAGCAGGCACGGAGTCTTCCGGGGAGAGCACAGACATCCATAAACACTATTAAATTATATGCAATGAAATTATCGCTTCTGTTTAATTTTCACTTGGAGTTTTTTGCTTGATTCCCATATCCACGTTCGAGAAATTTAGCTGCTCCTGTTGTATGTGCCGCTTTTTAAAATGTAAATGCAAGAGTTTTTTTGAAAGCCTTCAAACCCCTGGAAATGAGTAATGTTTAGGCGCGAGAGAGGGAGACTGGTGAATAAAACCAAAGAGAGGTTTCGTGATGTTTGGGTGTGGGAGATATGGAGGATATGGAATATCTTTTGCAATCTTTAACAGCGAGAGATACTGCCTTAAAATCTGGATAAAGTTGCGTTCGGAAAAATCCCTATGACCTTGAATTTCCATGGAGAAATGTAACATTTATGAATCAGTGTGGGAAAAGCCCGAGCCGTTGTGATTGTTGATGATCTAATTTGCTGTCTCTCTGAAAAGCTGTTAGAAGGATGGCTGACTGGATGGCAAAGCGTTATAAATCAAATATGCAGATATGATTATATTTGCAACAACTCGCCTGTTACTTGGTAACATTTCAGTGCCGTTTGACCTTTTTTGAGGAAGTTACTGATGTGCCATTTCTGTTGAATCTGCTCTCGTCTGGTTGCTGCTCATCACATCTATTTTTACATTGACGTGCTAACGTTCACTAGCTCTTATTGCAGCAGTGGTTGTTTTTAACATAAAGTGCATTTTGGAGCCATCGATAAATCTTCCATCAAAACAGCTAGTGCCATATCAAAGAACAAAGAACAGTACAGCACAGGAATAGGCCATTCGGCCCTCCCAGCCTGCGCCGATTGTGATGCCTGCCTAAACTAAAACCTTCTGCACTTCCAGTGTCCGTATCCCTCTATTCCCATCCTATTCATGTATTTGTCAAGATGCCTCTTAAACGTCGCTATCGTACCTGCTTCCACCACCTCCCCCGGCAGCAAGTTCCAGGCACTCACCGCCCTCTGTGTAAAGAACCTGCCTCGCAGATCCCCTCTAAACTTTGCCCCTCGCACCTTAAACCTATGTCCCCTAATAACTGACTCTTCCACCCTGGGAAACAGCTTCTGACTATCGACTATCATAATCAATTTCTACATCCTTCTTTATGTACCTATAAATCAACATTTCAAACTTCTAAAAAAGCCTTATAAAATCGCAGTGTAAGATTCAGCAGCACTTTCAAAGAGCGCTTTCTGCAACGAATTGAACTGCACTGTTATAACTATTTAAGTAGTTCAAGACACTCACTTGCTTTTCAAACGAAGCCTGACCTATTGGGCGTGTCTTTAGATCGTGACTTCATTCGAAGGCGTGGCTTCAACGGCAATGAGCTTCGCTGCGAGGTTTTGCAGCTTCTTTGATCCGTGGTACGTGCTGCAACGAACTAGAATAGTTCACATTTCTCAGAGTGATCAGAAGTGAGCGTCGTCACTTCGCCGCTAACCACGAAATCCCGCCCATTATCTCACACCCCTGTTACATTTCTGGCCCCTCTGTTCAGTTCTGAGCACTTTCAAACTCTGTTTGACTGTCAAAAAGACAAAGTGTCTTTCATTCGCTCCGTTTCCTCTGATGTTGCAAAAAGCTGCTCTCAAAGTTGCACATTCCAGCTGTTCTTCTTTGTTAAATTTTGTGAGTTCATTAAAGGCGACTGCTGCGCTACGTCGCTAAAATAACAGCTGTTCGAAGCTGCATTTTAGACCTGGCAACAAACCAATCAATTATTCACTCTTCCACAACTTCACAGACAAGCAGCATTTTTTAAAAATCTATTTTTTCCTTGTGCTTCTGCATAACTAATCTAAGCATTGAATACTATGATCATGATCTTGACCTGCTTCTCGACAGTGACAATACCGGACTAGATCCAACAAAGTCTCTTTCCTCGTTTGGCAGATAAATTACGCATGAAAATTCATCTGAACGCGCTTCGAAATTTGCATTTATCTCTGCCCTTAACACAACCACTGCCTCATGAAATGTTACTGTAATTAAAATCTCCCTTTATAACTAATCCTTCGCTCTTGTCTTCTCGTTAATTTCGTTGCAATTCTGCTCCTCTATCTACTTCACACTATTCTGTGGCCCATATTATGCATCAATTATCATAATAGCTACTTCATTTTGTTTTTTACTTAATTCCAACGAAATAGATTCTGTCTTCGATCCCTCAAGGACATTTTTTGCAGCAATGCAATTTTTTTTCTTAATCAAAACGGCCATTCTCCTTTTTTCCTTCTCATTCTTTCCTGAATGCCTTACATCCATGAATATTAAGCAAATAATCATTCCTTTTATTGAGCCAGGTCTCAGACATTGCCAGAACGTCCTATCCACACGTGAGTATTTGTGCCTGCAGCTCACCAATCTTATTAACCACACTTTATGTTTTTACACACATGCACACCAAACACATATCTTAAAGGTCGGATAATAGAAGATTATCTGATCAAAATATCGTTAGCCTGACCCAGATTTTGAAAAGGGAACAGAATGCACTGGTAATTGAACAATATCCGTCAATTTGTTCTTTAGCTTGCCCCAAATGTATGGTTATTAGGATAAAATGTCCGGGAAATCGAGAATGAGCAGATTAAAGTATCTCTGACTGGCGCGGGTGTTTCATCAATTGAATAAGATGTCCAGGTAATAGAGGAAAAGCTGATCACTGTAACTATACCTGCTCCAGGTGCTTGGTGAATGAACAAAATTCAAAGCTAATAGAAGAATATCATCTGAAATTATTTCACTCAGAACCCAGTGTCTAGTGAACTAGACAGTATGTCCAGGTAACAGATGAACAGCTGATCAATGTAGCTTTACCCTGCCCCAGGTGTTTGGTGAAAGGGACAGAATTTACGAGCGATAAAGGAATGACTGATCAGTGCTATCAGTTGAATTCCTGGCTCCAACAGTGGTATGGGAGGCAAGAATTTCTTTTCATGGGTCACTGGCTCTCGTACTGGAGAAGGAGGGAAATGTTCCTTTGGATCGATGTCCATTTAGACCAGAATGGGACCAATGTCCAGGAGAATCCAATAACTAAGGTTATATTCGGTGATTTAAAATAAAAGCAAAGTTGGGAGGCTTAAAATGATGGGGAATTTATAAATGTAAAGAGAATAAAGTGAAGGGAACAGAGCAGTTTTGATTAAAGTTTAACAGAAGGTGACAGGAAGCGACAGAGTTAATGCTAACTTTGTATCAGTAAGTAAGGTAAAATCAGGGCAAAATGGCAGAAATTTAAAATTAAAACCTTTATCTTAATGCCTGGAGGATTTGTAACAAGATAGACAAGCTAATGGCACAGATAAGATAAATGAGTTGTTCTAATAGCATTATTGAGAGGTGTTTGCATGGTGACCAAGGTTGGGAAATAAATATTCCGGGGTATCTGAGATTTCATAAAGACATACATAATGAAAAACCAGGTAGGGTAGCCCTGATAATAAGGGGTTACATAAGGACAGTAGAATTGACGGATCTTGGCTCGAAAGAGTAGGACATAAAATCAGTATGGGTAGAGATTCGAAATAAAAAGGAGAAGCTAAGGCATTTGAGAGCAATTTATAGGCCTCCTAATAACAGCTAGGAAATGGTATAAATCAGAGCAATTAGGATGGACAGCAAATGCCTGCCTTGCCAGAAATTCGCATCAAGAAATAAAAGGATCTTGCAGCAAAGGTCGACATTCAACTGTCGAAAATTAACTGCACCAGTAATATATAGACTGTGACGTTAAGAGCAGGTCAGAGGTTCGGAACTCTGCACAGAGCAACCCACCTCCTGACACCCAAAATCCTGTCCACACCGAATGCAACCTCACTTAGCTGGATCTCTGTACACTAAATGCAATCCTGCTGAACTGGATCAGTCCACACTGAATGCAGCTGTGCGAAGTCTGAACATTTCTACAATAAATATGACTGATAAACTGGACCTCTCCACGCTGAAACTAACTGTGCAGTACCAGACCTCAGCAGGCTAACAGTAATCGTGCTCAACTACCCATCTGTACACTCGATATAAACATGCTGAGTTGGCCAAAATCACATTGGCAGTAACGGCGATGAATTGGGCCTGTCCACATTCAATGGAATCTGGCGAACTGAAGCTGACCTCTGAATGTAACAATACAGAACTGGATCTGTCTACTCTGAATGTGAGTGTGCTGAACTGGAACTTCAGACACTTAATATTACCGTGCATACCTGGCCAATCAACTCTAAATATCACCGAACTAATTGCACTTGCTTCTACCGAATGCAACTGTACTGCAATTGACCAGTCAACATTGAATGCAACCATGTTGGATCGTACTTTTCAACACTGAGAATTCGCGTGCACAGCTGGATCTATGTAATGAATGTAAACGGGCTGAACCGGTTCACACTGAGAGTAACTGTGCTGAACTAAACCTCTGCACAGTTATTGTGGGAGTACTGAACCTGACCTCTCCATATTGCATATAAACGCGCGTCGACCTCGACCAGTCCACACTAAATGTAAATATAATCAACTGGACTTGTCTTCACTGAATATAACCATACCAAACTTGACAATCAATAGTGAAGGCAACCGTGCTGAACTGGACGTTTCCATGCAAAACTGAAATGTGCACGACTGCACTTATACACATTAATAGTGCAGTGCTAACCTAGACCAGTCCACGCTGAATACTATCAACTGCACTGAAGTGGATATACTATCTAAGAGGGATTTGGGGTTAAATGGATGTGACTCGGGATCACACGGTGTGGAGCTGAATAGCGATCAGGAGATTGACATTTACTATATTTTCCTTCAGGACCAGAATATACCTTGTGCTGTGAGCAGCTAGCTCAGCCCTAAAGGGTTTAAACCCGAGGATTCACTTTCACCACTGCAACCACCGATTACTCATTTCATTATCATAACTGTAACAAACATCATTTTGTAATATCTGGGTATTTCACTTTAGAACCGTGTTCAATCCTTTCAAAAACATTCCATTCTATCAAAACAAAAACACGAGTCTGGCAGCAGATGCACTAATCTGTTTGTTTCAATTCGTGTAATTAACGTAAAAGATCAAAATATCTAATTATCTCCCTGGAGCCTGACATCAGGTATAAATATTACAAGCTTTGAGTGCAGTTTAGAGCGTGCTCAGAGCTTCTGACAAAAATGCACGGATCAGTAAAAGGTCTGGTGTTTGCCATTTACTATCCCATCCTTGCAGCTATCGGGATTCCAGGTAACGTACTGCCCTTAAATATTAGTTACGTAAATCATTGATTAACTTTCTCACTGACCTTATTTATGACTAACGCTTCTCCATGTTAATGCTATCCTTTCTCTCCTTTAATTGGATACTTTCGTTACTTTAACGGGAAGATTCCTTCCCTTCAATTTTATATAATCTCACCTAGTTTACAGTATTATTTGTTTCCACTTTAGCGTTATAATTTCTCCATTTTAATATAACTTCTTGGAAATTTACTGATATAACGTTTTGTCATTAATGCTTTCATTTCTTTAAATTACCAGCGTATTTTTCTTCTGTTTTCCTGCATCACCTTCTACTTTGGCGGCACAATTTATCTTCTTTAGCTGTATAATTTGCCCATTAACCAGTGTCATTTCTCCTGTTTGGTAGTGTAATTTAGAGCTTGTAACTGTATATCTCCCCGTACTTGTGCCATTTCACAGTGTAAATTTAGTTCTATTGTGTTGCTGACACTTAATGTGGGTGAATTATCACACTGTTATCACGTTGTGTTATGACCATGGCGGGAGCAACGCACTGTCAATTCAGTCTCATCACTCCACAGGTCGCAGCATATTATTAAGTTTTCACACGCAATCGGAAAACAGTCAAAATAAACACTCTCGTTACCCCAGAATGAAACAGACCAAACCAGGTAACTTCAGACAACAACAAATAAACTATTTATTAAAAAAACTAAATCTTAAACAATATTCAGATAAACCGCTGTCTAAAGACCTTATAGCTTCTTATCTTAACCTAACTCCCACATTCGAACGCATACACTTAAAAAAACTAACAGCTGACTCTTTTTAAAAGTGGAGTTTTAAAAAATTATCTGTCTCTTAAGAATAAATAAAATAAGTAAGCTTTTGTAGGTTTTGTTTCTGATCGATGAGGTCTTCTAATGTGGAAATAGTCAAAAGCCACTCGAAGTCTCCATCCGGATTTGATGAAAATAGTCCTTCAGTAGATAAGCATTAAACTCTTCGGCTGCAGGAAGCATTAAACCGTTCTTTGAACGATGAGCACAGCAATGTAAATGTTTTTTTTTGAAAGGAAAGGCTTTTCTTCTTTAGTCAGGGAATTAACTTGGCTTGTCACTCTTTTTGTAGAGATTTTGCTCAGAGGCAATAGACTGCTTTCTTCTCTTCAGTACGCTTGGTGGGAAAGCCTCTGAGAACTATCTGATTTCAGCCAGTTTCTGCCACTTGCATACACAGGCAAGTGGAAGAATTACCATGTGACCTCTCTCTCTCTCCCTCCTTCTGTTGCCCAGGGTAACAAAATTGCAGCTGTGGCACACGATTTCTCCAGAATTTTCTCCCCCTTAAAGGTGCACTGTTTCAAAAGAGTTTTAAAGGCACGCAAACTGTTTTTAATACGAGGAGAAAAATAATTACCGATCCGTGACACAGAGTAAATATAATTCTATGGTATTATTGACACGGTTACAGTGGGTGAATTATCACACTGTTATTATGCTGTAAATGTAGTTTTTTGTGTAATTGATAGTGTTACTTTGGGTGAATTGCCACACTGCCAACATGCTGTAAATGAGGTTCCATTGTGTTGCTGACACGGTTGTTCTGGGTGAATTATCACACTTACCACGCTGTAAATGTAGTTCTATTGTGTTATTGATACTGTTACTTAGGGTCAATTATCATATTGTTATCACGATGAAAATGTAGCTCTATTGCATTATTGAAAATTACTGTGGGTGAGCTATTACACTGCCACAATTGGGGTGGCACAGTGGCGCAACTGTTAGCACTGCAGTTGCACAGCTCTAGAAACCCAGGTTCCGTTCTGGGTGTGCAGGGTTTGCAAGTTCTCCCTGTGAACACGTGGGTTTTCGCCAGGTGCTCCAGTTTTCTCGCACAGCCAAAGACTTGCATGTTGGGAGGTAAATTGGCCTTTATATATTGCTCCTAGTGTAGGTAGTTGGTTGGAAAATGGTGGGGATGTGGTCGGGAACATGGGATTAATGTAGGATTAGTACAAATGGGTGGTCGTTGGTCGGCACAGACTCAGTGGGCCGAAGGGCCTGTTTCAGTGCTGTATCTCTCTATAACAAGTGTTTTTGACCCTGTTACTGTGGGTGAATGATCACACTGTTATCACGGTGCAAATGTAGTTCTACTATATTATTGACACTGTTACTGTGGGTGAATTACCACACGGTAATCACAGTGTAATTGTAGTTCTATTGTGTTTTGACGCTGTTACTCAGGATGATTTATTACTGTCACCACAGTGTACAAGTTCTACGGTATTCATGGTATTGACAGCGACTGCTACGTTTTATAAGTGATTTACTGATTAGAATTATTCAACAATTAAATAATTCTTGACTGAATTTAATGAGTGAAATTATTGAAGGAAAATTATTAGTCTGCCACTTGTTCACAGAAATATAAGCTATGTGGCAAGTAGCCGTTTTATGAATGAATCTGTACTTACCCTAAAATCACAGCGCACAGTGATTTTGATGGCAGACTTTAACTCCTATTGCTTCAGCCTGGCTCTCCTCTCCACATGAGCTGCTGCCAACTGCTCCACACTGTGCACAATGGATCGAATGTGTCTTCTGCTCCAAGCCCCTGGCAATGTCCCGGACATTTCCTATCTTCAATTGTTTCTCCATATTTTGTTTAACTGGTGGTGTCTCTCGCATCTGAGTCAAAAAGCTTTAATTTCAGTACCAACTACTGGGCTAAGCTGACCATCTATGCTGACAGCTCAGCGCACTGAGAAATGGTTGCATTGCAGGAGGGATGAGACCTCATCGCCTGCCAGTTCCACTGATGCAGGTCGACACAGAATTTCCCAGGGGACTAACAGGAGAAACTGTTTGAGTTATCATTGTGTCTTCAACAACAGAGTGATGAAACATTTATTGTCCATTTGGTTCTGTCTGAGAAATGTTTCCAGCAAGCTGACTGTCGAATTTACCAACAATTAATCATTTTGCAGCAATTATTTGGGTCCTCAGCAGGACATAATCTATTTTAAATGCAAGTTTTTCCTACCTTCCTGTTCTTTTTTACTTTTATTGTCCGTTATTGGATTATTTACTCTCTTCAATATGTTCTAGAATATGTTATTGAAGTTACTTTTCCTATCTGTTTGCTGTTCCTGTTTTGGAGTCAATGGGTTTCCGATCCCTTCTTGTTCTCTCTTATGCTCGATTGCATTATTTTATATTCCTATGTTATTGTCCTGTCTGATTTTCTAACCCAAATTATTTAAAACCCATAAACATGCGCCCAGATGTTAAGCGATAATTTTCCACTCAGTATCACGTGTTAGAGAATTTTACTCAGGATTCTGTAAAACTGATTTTTTTGACTCGTACCAGGAATTTTCCTGTTCTAGCTCTTTCACAAACATACACTCTTTCTCTTCCTCTGACTCTCTCTGTCTCTATTACAGCTAACCTGGCAGTGATTGTGATTCTGTGCCGAAGAAGGTGTGGCCTCTCCAGTTGCATCACTTATTACCTGACGTCCATGGCAGTGACGGATCTCCTAGTCATGATCACTACTGTGATATTAAACCGAATTGTTGGTATTTATTTCCCTGGCAGTTTCATGTTTATCACACCAGTATGCAGTCTCCGTATTGCCCTAAACTATGCGATCATAGACTGTTCTGTCTGGGTAACGGTCGCTTTCACATTTGATCGATTTATGGCAATTTGTTGCCAGAAGTTGAAAATAAAATACTGCACTGAGAAAACGGCAGCTCGTGTGATAGGAACAGTCTGCACACTGAGTTGCTTAATAAATACCTTCCGATATTTTCAGTTTGAACCTGTGTATATAATTAACAATGTATCCTGGTTCTGCAGCATAAAATTAATATTTTATACTTCACCAGCATGGGCGGCATATGACTGGATTCACCAGATTTTAACCCCTTGTCTCCCATTCATTCTGATTTTACTGTTCAATGCTCTGACTGTCAGAGACATTCTAGTGGCCAGTAAAGCCCGCAAGAGACTCACGGTCAACAACAATGGAGAGAATCGGAGTGACCCAGAGATGGAGAAGCGGAGAAACTCCATGGTTTTACTCTTATGCATCTCAGGAAGCTTTATCCTGCTGTATTTGCTACTTCTTATAAACTTCCTTTATGTCCGAATTGCGAAATTCAATTATTTTTCCGGTTCTAATTTCGATCAGTCAAATTTTATTCTCGACCAAAGCGGATATATGCTTCAGCTTCTGAGTTCCAGTATCAATCCATTTATTTATGCAGGGACCCAGAGAAAATTCAGAGAGGAGTTAAAGAATGGAGTGAAATATCCACTGAGTCTGATTGCTAAATTGTTTAAATGACGAAAATAGTAAAATCCAACATGAATTGCACGTGCTGTTCCACCCATTGTTGTTCTTATGCATGTCACACATGATCCCCTCCCAGAAAAATATTCACTCGCTTTCAGGTCCTTATCTATTGCTTGAATTTAAGAATGCATTAGCAAAGTCGCATCACTGCACAATTCTTGTTTAGTTTCCAGTTTTCTTCCCCAAGCTGACTCTAGCTCACTTCATTTCAATCAGCCCTAAGGGCCCATAGGAATCGCTACATTCCTGTAGGAGACAGAGAGTCTGACCTCTGATCTCTTATTTGATATCAAGTTTCACTGTTCAACGAAGGGACATCAACATTGTTACTAGGAAAGATTTGGATTTTAAGGGTAGGATAGGCACTAAAATGGATTCGTGTACTGCCCCATGCACTGGTCCACAATCCATAGGCACAGCCTCTCAGCCGCACGCTTGTGCCGAAACACATAGAAACAGAGGGAATTCTGGAAAGGAAAAAAAAAGACAAACTACCATCTCATTCACCATCTATTCTTTCCATGCTGTATCCCGAAATGGCATTCTATGACTGACATCAGTCGTATTCATGTTAGAGACAATATTAACTGCTTCCAAGTAGGACATCTGTTCCATATATCGACCACTCAGTGAAATATTGTTTCAGTAGATTGGCTTTGAATTTACCCCCTTTATCTCTGTGACCTCTGGCTCTACTGTTCTCGAAAACCTTTCGAGCTCTGAATCATCTAGTCCCTTTAGAATCTGGAAAATAATAACCTTACCAACCTCGAGCTTGCCTTTTCAACTGAAAACATGCTCAATGTACATAATAGTTTCACAGAATTCAAACTGATCCATCCTTTGAATCATTCTGGTGACTTTCTTTGGTGCCTGTTAAAAAGCTGCAACATCCTTTCATTTCAATTCAGCACCTTGCTTTCACACCAACATTTTTATCCTTAGCCTGCTGCAGTGTTCAGTGAACATCAACACAAGCTCGAGGAACGTCAACTTATTTTCCAATTAGGCACCCTACAGCCTTGTGATCTGATAATTTCAGAATATAACTGGCTTTTTATTATTATTTTAATTAATTTTTTTAACCATGTGCCTGCATTAAACTTGTTTTTTTCATTGTTCTGCTTTTGGACAGAGCTGTTGATTATTCTGTCCTTAACACTCTCTCTGGCCTAATGCTTTGTCTTTCATAATAAAAACAAGAAATGCTGGATTCACTCAGCAGGTCTGGCAGCATCTGTGGAAAGAGAAGCAGAGTTAACGTTTCGGGTCAGTGACCCTTCTTCGGAACTGACAAATATTAGAAAAGTCACAGATTATAAACAAGTGAGGTGGGGGTTGGGCAAGAGATAAAGGCTTTGTCTTTCACCCCACCATTGGCACTCCCTGTTCCTTTATCCCATGACATCTTTGTCATTTGATTTCTCCTGCCCTCTGCCCTATCACATACCTTACCTTTTGTTCTGTCCAACCCACGCACCCCCCCCCCCTCACTTGTATAAAACGTCTTCGCTTTCTAACCTTTGCCAATTCTGATGAAAGGTCACAGACCTGAAACGTTAACTATGCTGCTCTCCTCCACAGATGCTGCCAGACCTGCTGAGTATTTCCAGCATTTTCTGTTTTTTTATTAATTTCAAACTTGCAGAATCTGCACTATTTTCCTTTTATTTCATAGATACAATTTATTTGTCAGAATGTGTAGCTGGGGAAATCTCTTTCCATATTCAGTGCACTGGAACACTCTTATCTAAAAATCTTATCCCACAGAGAGAACAGATAGTTTTCCTCTCTGCTCCGTTCAGTAGTACACTCAGGAATCCCCTCCGTCTCCTTCCCCTGAAGTTACTGTTATGAAGGAACATAGTGATGGAAGGAGGACATTTATATCCTCGAGCCTGTTCCACATTCAATTAGGTCATGGATGATCAGTATATTAACTCCATCTACACGCCTTGTTTTCGTAATCATTCATATCTTTGCCTAATCAAAGGTTTATAAATCTTACTGTTCAAAGTTTCACCAGTACCACCAGTCTCAACAGCTGTTTGGAGAGTGAATTCCATATATCCACTACCTTTTATGTGAACGACTGTCTTTCAAATTCACCCCTGAATGACTTGACTTTAATTGAACTTTATGCCCCCTGTCTTGAGCTGCAGAATCAGAAGAACGGATTTCTCTCTACCTCCAATATTGCATCCATTAATATTGTTAAACACTGTGGCTGGGTTCAGTTCTACAGTCAATGGTTCCTCTCCTTCTCCACCTCTGAAGGTGCTGGCTCTGACTTGGTTCAGTTCTACACTCACCGGTTACCTCCCTCTCCTCTCCTGAAAGTGTTGATTCTGACTGAGTTCAGTTCTACTCACACTCGTTCCCTTCTCTCTTCACCCCTGAAGGTGCTGACTCTGACTGAGTTCAGTTCGACACTCATTCGTTCCCCTCCTTCTCCTCTTTGAAAGTGCTGACTCTAGTTGGGTTCGGTTGGACAATCACTGGTTCCACTACCTCTCCTCCTCTGGAGGTTTTGACACATAGAAGGCAACATTAGAATAGGAGGATGCGATTCAGACCTGGGAGCTGGCCCTCCCATTCAATCAGATCATTGGTGATCTCTATATTATCTTCATCTACCTTCATTTCGTAATCATTGGTACACTTCGCTAACAAAAGTATATCAATCATAGTTTAAAAATTTTCAATTGACCCCAGCCTCAATATCTTTTTAGGGGAGTAGATTACACGGGTGGTTCTGTTAATGGACGAGTAGTGCTGACAGCTGGAATAATGATCTATAACCATGAGTTCAAATTATATAATTGCAGCTATGGAATTAAAATTCAGTTAATTAAATAAAGCTGGAGAAATAAAACACGAATCTATGGGATTGTCAATAAAAAAAAAGGAAATACATTTGTTTCACTAATGTCCTTAAGGGAAAGATATCTGACGTCCTTAACCAGTCCCGCCCATGTGTGACTCCAGACAAGCGCAATGCAGTTGACTCTTCAAGAACCTCTGAAATGGCCTAGAAAGACATTCACTTGCACCATATCTCTCGGAGAAAGCACACTGAGAATAAAACTGGACCGTTCACTGGCTTCGACCTGATCCTTGGATTTGAAGACAATAAGGTCAACCATAAAAAGCAGATCTATGGAGAGATGGCAGGGAAGGAATAGCTGAGTTACTGCTGCAGACAGTTTACAGGGAGAAAATGAGCTGATTGACTTCCTTCTGTGCTGTAACTATCCCATGATTCTATGGTTCTATTATTCTTTACTGACATCTGGGGACTTGTTGCAAAGTTGGGAAAGCTGTCCCACAGACGACTCATAAATATATTCAGAAGGACACACCCACAGCGGCATACACTTTTTTAGATTTAGAGATACAGCACTGAAATAGACCCTTCGGCCCACCGAGTCTGTGCTGACCATTAAGCACCTATTTATACTAATCCTACAATCCTACCACAACCTCACCTGTTCCTATATTCCCTTACCACCTACCTATACTAGGGGCAATTTATAATGGCCAATTTACCCATCAACCTGCAAGTCTTTGGCTGTGGGAGGAAACCGGAGCACCCGGAGGAAACCCACGCAGATTCAAGGAGAACTTGCAAACTCCACACAGGCAGTACCCAGAATTGAACCAGGGTCGCTGGAGCTATGTGGCTGCAGTGCTAACCACTGTGTCGCCCCTTGGGAGAGATTGGCCCTGGGAGTCCTTGACATTGACACTGGATGCCTGAAGTCTTCCAGCATCTGTCACACTTGGGCAAGGAAAAACCCTTGCTGATTACCATCCTCCCTCACCTGATGAATCAGTACTGGTCCTTGTTTAACACCATTTGGAACAAACACAGAGGGTAACAAGGGTATAAAATGTACTTTGAGAGGGGGACTTTCGATATATGTCATCAAGAGTCGCTGGGTGGTGCTAATACTGGCTAAGTCCTGAAGGGCAAAGCGGCCAGTCTGGACCTGTGGCAGGTGGCGAGTTAACTAACAAGAGAGAAAAACCTACTTGACGTCATCCTGCGAAATCCACCTGCCTCTGTCCGTGACAATATTGATAGGAGTGACCATCGCACTGTCCTTATGGAGATAATATACCATCTTTACATGGAGGGTATCCTGCATAGTGTTGTGTGGCACTATCACCGTTAGAAATGGCATAGATTCAGGACATATCTAGCAGCTCCAAACTCATCCTCTGTGAGGCTGTAGGCCATCGGCAGCCGCAGAATCGTATTCCACCACAATTTATATAGCGCCTGTCACATCCTTAGGACATTCCAAATAAATAGGTAAATTGTGAAGTGCAGTCATTGTTGTTTCATGAATAATCATGGCAGTAGATGTGCGTACAGCAGGGTATTTTGTTTTGTTTCAAATTTGTTTCTTGGGATGTGTGGATCACTGACAACTATCCTTAATTTCCCTTGAGAAGGTGGTATGAGTTGGCATCTCGAACCGCTGCAGTCCATCTGATGCATGTATACCCAGAGTGTTATTAACAAGGGATTTCCAGGATTTCAATCCAGCAACAATGAAGGAACGGTAATATATTTCCAAGTCAGTATGGTGTGTGGCTTGGATAGGTACTTGCAGGTTGTGATGTTGCCACATGTCTTCTGTCCTTGTCCTTCTAGGTGTAAGTGTTTGTGGGTTTGGAAGATGCTTTTGGAAGAAGCATCGTGAGTTGCTGCAGTGTGTTTGTTTTATGGTGCACACTACTGCCACTGTGCGTCAGTGGTGGAGGGATTGAATGCTTAAAATGGTCTATGAGGTGCCAATCAAGCGGACTGCTTTTTCCTGGATGCTGTCGAGCTCCCTGCATGTTGTTGTAGCCGCACTCATCCGGGAAAGTGGAGATTATTCCATCACACTGCCTTGTAGATGGCGTGCATGCTATGGGGATTCGTGAAGTGAGTTATTTGCAGTAGAATTTCCAGGCTCTGACCTGCTGTTCTAGCCACAGTAATTTTGTGACTGCTCCAGTTTAGTTTCTAGTCAATGGTAACCATCAGAATGTTGATAGTGGGGACTCAGCGATGGTAATGCCATTGTTGAATGTCATGAGGAGTTGGTTAGATTCTCTTTTGTTGCAGATCATCATTACCTGGCACTTCTGTGGTGCGGATGGTATTTGCTATTTTTTAGCCAAAGCTGAATGTTTCTGGACTGTGCTGCATATGGACATGGACTGCTTCATATCTGAAGGGTTGTGAATGGTCCTTAATGTCGTACAATCATCAAACAGCATCTCGACCTCTGACCTTTTGGTAGAGGGAAGGTCATTGATTAAGAAGCTGAAGAAGGTTGGGCCTAGGACACTACCCTGAGGAACCCCTGCAGCAATATCCTGATCTGAGATGATTGGATTCGACCAGCTCGGTCAGTAGTGGTGCAGCCGAGCTGCTCTTGATGATGGGAACTGCAGTCAACCACCCAAAATACATTTTGTGTCCTTGCTTCCTTCATTGCATCTTGTGAATGTTTTTCAACCTGGAGTAGCACTGAGGAAGGGAAATATGTGGTAATCAGGCAGGAGGTTGCATTGCCTATGTTTAACCCTGGGACGTCATGGGGTTCGGAGACATTGTTGAGCACCGCTAGGGTAACTGACTCCCGACTATATACTACTGTGACACCACCTCTGGTGAGTCTGTCCTACTGGTGGGACAAGACATACCTTGGAACGGTGATGGTGGCGTTTGGGACATTGGATGTAAGGTATGTTTCCATGAGTATGGCTATGTCAGTCTGTTGCTTGACTCGTCTGTAGGACATATTTCCCAAATTTAGCACAAGTACTCACGTGGTAATAAGAAGGATTTTGCAAGGTTAACAGGTCTAGGTTTGCTGCTGTAAGTGCCTAGCTTAATAAAGAGTGCTCCATCTGATTTTATACTTTTACAACTTTTATGTAGCGGTTTAGTACGACTGAATGGCCTGCTTGGCTATCTTAGAGAGCAGTTAAGAGTCAAGCACATTGTTCTGGGTCTGGAGTTACATGTGCACCAAAACAGGTAAGGATGGGCACTTTTCTGGTGAAAGTGAATTGGATACAGCTACGTGAAGGAAAATCAGTGACAAATCAGTGGGAGGCATTCAAAAACGAGATACTACAGGCACAGTATAGGCATGCCCCACAAAGATAAAGGGTGGCACTGCCCAATCAATAGCCCCCTAGTTATCTAGAAGCTTACAGGGTAAGTTAAAGCATAAAAAAAGCTTATGATGATCATAAAAATCTTAATACTTTAGAAAGCCGAGAGGAAGACAGAAAATGCAGGGGTGAAGCAAAAGAGGAAATTAGAAAAGCAAAGAGAAGACATGAATAATTATTGGCAGGTAATATCAAAGAAAATCCGAAGATGCTTTATCAGTACATTAAGAAAAAGAGGATAACTAAGGAAAGGGTAAGGCCTGTCAGACATGTACAGGGGAACTTATGTGTGGATGCAAAAAATGTTGGCAGTGTTCTTAATGAATTTTTGTCTCTGTCTTCACAAAGGGGAGCGTTCATATTACATTGTAGTTAGAGAGGAGGAGTGTGAAATATTAGATACAATAAGCATAATGAGAGAAGAAGTACTAGAGGGTCTGTCATCCTTGAAAGTGGATAAATCGCCAGGGCTGGATGGATTGCATCTCAGGTTGTTAAAGGAAGCAAGGGATGAAATAGTGGATACGCTGAGGATCATCTTCAAATCATCAGTAGATACAAGAGAGGTACCAGACGATTTTAAGTCTATGAACGTTGTACTATTGTTTAAAAAGGGTGCGAGGGATAGGCCAAATAATTATAGACTGGTCAGCCTGACCTCGGTGGTGGGTAAATTGTGAGAATCTATTCTGAGGGACAGGATAAACTGCTACTTAGAAAGGCATGATTAATCAGGGATAGTCAACATGGATTTCTTAAGGGAAGGTCATGTATTACTAACTTAATTGAGGTTTTTTGAGTAAGTAACAAGAAGGATTGATGAGGGCCGTGCAGAGGATGTGGTCTACATGGATTGTAGTAAGGCATTTGACAAGATCTCACACGGCAGACTGGTCAGTATAAAGAAAGCTGATGGGGTGCAGGGGAATGTGGTAGGTTGGATCCAGAATTGGCTCGGGGACAGGAAACAAAATGCAGTAGTCGACGGATGTTTTTGTGTGTGGAAAGCTGTTTCCAATGGCGTTCCACAGAGCTCAGTGTTTGTGGTATATATTAATGATTTGGGCATAAATATGGGAGGCATGATTGGAAAATTTGCTGATGACATAAAAATTGGTCATGTAGCTGATAGTGACGTGGATAGCAGTAGACTCCAAAAGATATCAATGGTTTGTTGATTGGGTGGAAAAGTGGCAAATGGAATTCAATCTAGATAAGTTATGCCTTTAGGGAGGGCAAATAAAGCCGGGTAACCCATCATGTGTGGGAGGATATTGAGAGGGGCAGAAGAGGTGAGATACCTTGGTGCATATGTCCGCAGGTCCTTGAAGATGTCAGGATAGGTAGATAGAATGATAAAGATATCATATGTAATGCTATCTTTTTGGCCGTGGTATAGAATTCAAAAGCAGGGAAGTAATGATGGAACTGTATAAAACACTGGTTCGCCACAGTTGGAGTATTGTGTACAGTTCTGGTCACCACATTACAGAAATGATATTATTGCTCGGGCGAGAGTACAGCGGAGATTTACAAGAATGTAGCCAGGGCTCGGAAGTTGCAGCTAGAGGAAAGATTGTATAGGCTAGGGTTGTTTTCCTTTGCACAGAAGAGAAGAGGCTGAGGGGTGACTTAATTGAGGTGTACCAAATTATGAGAGGCATGGATAGAGTAGACAGGAAGGACCTGTTTCCTCTAGCAGAGAGATCAATTACCAGGGGGCACAGATTTAAGGTGATTGGTAGAAGGATTAGTGCGGACATGAGGAATCACATTTTCACCCAGAGGCTGGTGGATGTCTGGAATTAGCTGCCAGGAATGTTGGTGGAGGCAGAAACCCTCAATCCTTTTAAAAGGTACCTGAATATGCACCTGAAGTGCTGTAACTGGCAAGGCTATGGACCAGGTGCTGGAAGGTGGGATTAGATTGGGCGGTTAGCTTTTTATTCAGCCAGCAAGGACACGATGGGCTGAATGGCCTCCGCTGTGCCGTAATTTTTCTATGGTTCTTTCCCTAAAGAACTTGAGCGAATCTGATGTTTTTGTACATGGCACTTTCATGGTCACGATTACTGAGACCAGCTTTCAATCCCAGATTTTCCTGAACTAAATTTCACCAGCTGCTGTATTGGGATTTTACCCTGTGCTCTTTTCGTATTATCTGGGGTTTGTGAAAGAATCCATCGCCCTCGCCATTTTAATGAACTGTCAGCCGATACCTGATGCGATTTCGCCTTGTAGTGGGACTCGGAGTTACGCCTGTTCGATTCAAAGTCTGGACTGTTGCCACTGAACCAGACTTAAACACATTATGACCTCCAACAGCTGCCCAAACAGACTTACTGATGTGAAGGGGAATGAGCTGAGGATGGACTGTGTCTTTTCACAATTCCTGGTACTTCTTCTCTTTTCCATCTTCTCTTCTGTCAGAGATGAACTCGAGGGTTTCTTCCTTACACCATGATCGTCACCAATCTCACAGACTTTAATCCCGCTGCGGTTGTCCTGTCTGGTTTCATGGGTGTCGATCTATAATTAAATCTGTTCTTCATTCTGGTTTTATGAGATTATCCTATTTGAGATTTTCGGTAACGGTACCATTATATTGATTATCCAGGCAGAGTGAAGCTTCCACACTCTAATGTACATGTCAATGTTAGCAACAAAGAACATTTCATGCGGAAGCTGCATGGCCCAAATGCTCTTTGTGCACAACTTCCTGAAAGACGAGTTATATCTTTACCTATCATGGCTAAGAATCGATATGTCGCTATGTGCAATCCGCTTCAATATTCAAACATAATAACAGCAACAATTCTGATAAAGAACCACTTTATTCTCTGTGCCATAATTACTCCGTTGCTTTAGTGCCAGTTGACCTCACCCTGCGGCTGCCCTTTTGCAGGTCAATGATGATTGAGATTATAATCTGCAACCACACGAGAGTACTCAAGTTATCATCTGGGTCAACTCACTGAACAGCTCGTTCTCGACATGTGAGATGGTAATTGTCTACTCAGCTGTTCTCCGTTTCATTACCTTCAGTTGTTGTATCATCGGGTTTGCTTTTGTGAAGGGGAGTGGGTGAACGTGATCCAGACTTGCATCTCCCACCTGTCTGCTTTGCGTGTACATTTTTTGTTCATTTGTCTCATTGTATTCTGGATAATTAAATCCATGTCCCGCAATACCCACATTTTGATTCTGTTTGTCACTACATTAGCTCCCCTGCTCTCCAATCCCATAATTTACGGTGTGAGAAGGTAACAGATCAGAGAACGGTTCAGAAACTAGTTAAAGAGGATGCAGAGAGCTAGAGTGGAAAGCAAAACCAGAGTTTCTGCCATTACATAATGTGAATCTGCGTGGATGCAAGAGCTGTCACTTGTTACCTGCACCAGTGGTCACAAGAATGATGTTAACTTTTATGGAACATGTGTAAGAATGTACACACGGACATACACACGCACACACACACATATTTACATATACAGTACCACCATTGTTGCTTTCGCTGGAGCGAATCAGAATAACTCTCAAATTCGCTAAGGATGACAGTCTACAAATGCATTTTGCAATTCTTGTCAAGATGTCCGAGTTCCTATTGTTACTGACAGTCTTTATCGGCGCTGGTATCCCTGAGCAGCACCATCTCCAGACACAATTATTGTAGGCAGCCTTCCTCATTAACTTCCTACATTTAAACTTGCAGAAATCCAAACATTCTGCTTATAATTGACTTCAGATTTACCACTGGTTCAGATTTACCATGAGCTCCATCACGGAGCAACATTTTAATCTAATGAATACATCGAAGTCTCTATTCCAGTCCTGCATGCTCTCCAATATTTGCCAGGTTGAACTCGAATAGTCAGTTGCATGAAGTACTTGGTGGACTGTTGCAGACTTCATATGTTTGTATTTGAAGCATTATTATAATATTTATCATGATTTGCCAATGTTGACCCTCGAATTAATTTTCTTGATGATTTTGGATGTAGAAAATGATTTGGCTTATTATGGTCAGGAGCAGGGTTATACAACATGCAGCCAGCAGGCCTGAATTTGGGCCGCCAAAGATTTCTATCCGGCCCGTGCTTGTAAACTGTTCCTGGGGCTGTTCCTCATCCTTACTGTGACTGGAGCTGAGAAACTTCCCTTTGTGAGTCCGTCTCTTAAACTATTGCGCTGTCCATTTCACAGGTGACAGCTGCTGACATCGAGAACAGTCATTTCCTATCTGACTATTTAAGAAAAACGCCCGCCGGAAAACCCCGAGTCTGTTGGGAAATGGCTGCTCCCCATGTCACAGAGTCATAGTTTATACAGCACAGAAACAGACCCTTCGGCCTATCGTGCCTATGCCAGCCATCAAGCACCTAACTATTCTAATCCCATTTTAAAGCACTTGGCCCTTCGCTTTGTATGCTATGGCATTTCACGTGCTCATCTAAATACTTCTTAAATGTTGTGAGGGTTCCTACCTCTACCACCTCCTCTGGCAGTGCGTTCCAGATTCCAACCTCCCTCTGACTGTTTTTTCCCTCAAATCCCCTCCAAACATCCGACCCCTTAGCGTAAATCTATGCCCCCTGGTTTTTAACCCCTATGCTAAGGCAAAACATTTCTTCCTATCTAACCTTTCAATTGCTCTCATAATTTTGTATACCTGAATCATGTCGCCCTTCAGTCTTCTCGGCGCTAAGGGAAAAAAAACGAGCCTTTTCAGTCTCTCTTCATAGCTGAAATGCTACAGCCCAGGCAACATCCTGGTGAATCTCCTCTGCAGCCTCTCCATTGCAATCACATCCTTCCTATAATGTGATAACCAGAACAGTACACAGTACTCCAGCTGTGACCTAACTAGCACATTATACAGCTCCATCATAACCTCCCTGCTCTTATATTCTGTGCCTCAGCTAATAAAGGCATGTATCCCATATGCCTAACTAACCACCTTATCTACCTGTGCTGCTGCTTTCAATTGACAAGTATACCAAGGTCCCTCTTATTCTCTGTACTTCATAGCGTCTTACCATCCATTGTATATTCCCTTGCCTTCTCAGGATTAAATTCCATTTGTCACTGATTTGCCAACTTACCAGCCCATCAATATCGTCCTGTAATCTAAGGCTTTCCTCCTCACTAATTACAACACCACTAATGTTCGTGTCATCTGTGAACTTACTGATCATACCTCCTATATTCATGTCTACATCATTAATGTACACTACAAACAGCAAGGGTCCCAGCACCGATCCCTGCGGTACACCACTGGTCACAGGCTTCCACTCGCAAAAACAACCCTCGATCACCACCCTTTGCCTCCTGTCACTAAGCCAATTTTGGATCCAATTTGCCTAATTGCCCTGGATCCCATGGGCTCTTACCTTCTTAACCAATCTCCCGTGCGAGACCTTATCAAAAGCCTTAATGAATTCCATGTAGACTACATCAACTGCTTTACCCTCATCTACACAACTAGTCACCTCCTTGAAAAATTAAATCAAGTTAGTTAGACACGATCTCCCCCGACAAAGCCATGCTGACTGTCCCTGATTAACCTCTGCCTGTCCGAGTGAAGATTAATCCTGTCCCTCAGAATTATTTTCCCAATAGTTTCCCTACCACTGATGTTAGACTCACCAGCTTGTAATTAGCTAGTCTATCCCTGCTACCCTTCTTAAATATTAAATAATGGTACCAAATTAGCTGTCCTACAATCCTCTGATACCTCTCCTGTGGCCAGAGCGGATTTGAAAATTTGTGTCTGAGCCCCTGCTATTCCCGCCCCCTCCCCCCCGCCTCACATAACAGCCTGGCAGCCTGGGACAGATCTCATCTGGACCTGTGGAGTTAACCACTGCTAAGCCCGCTAAAATAATTAATTCTTCCTCTCTTTCAATACAATGTCAGCAGCTGTCACCTGTGACACTGTTAGCGATATTTTTTAGTTTTTTAGTTTTAGAGATACAGCACTGAAACAGGCCCTTCGGCCCACCGAGTCTGTGCCGACCATCAAGCACCCATTTATACTAATCCTACAATAATCCCATATTCCTACCACATCCCCACCTGTTCCTATATATTTCCCTACCACCTACCTATACTATGGGCAATTTATAATGACCAATTAACCTATCAACCTGCAAGTCTTTGGCATGTGGGAGGAAACCGGAGCACCCGGAGGAAACCCACGCAGACACAGGGAGAACTTGCAAACTCCGCACAGGCAGTACCCAGAATCAAACCCGGGTCCCTGGAGCTGTGAGGCTGCGGTGCTAACCACTGCGCCACTGTGCCGCCCACTTACAAACAATCTGCTGAGCGTTCCTGCTCTCTGCAACTGTGTGAGAGAGGGGAGAGAGAGGTGGTCGAGAGGGATAGAGAGAGAGGGAGGAGAACAGACAGAGGATGGAGAGAAGGGGGACAGAGTAGAGAGGCACTGACAGAAAGAGAGAGGGAGGGGAAGAGGGACAGGGAGCGGGGACAGGGAGAGCGGAAGAGGTGGACAGAGAAAGAGTGGGAAACACTGAGTGGGGAGCGGGGAACACTGGAGAAACGGGGGGTGGAGAGAGACGGGGCAGTGATACACAGAGAGGGAAGGTGGAGAAGGACAGAGAGAGGGGGGAGAGGGAGGCAGAGAGAGGGGGAAAAGGAAGACAGAGAGAGGGGAGAGCAGACAGAGACAGAAAGACAGAAAAGGGAGAGAGAGAGACAGAAAGAGAGCGGGGAGAGAGGGGAAGCGAGAATCAAAGAGCCATTTACCTATGGCACAGATGGAGGCCAGGCTGTCCATCAAGCTCGTCCCAGCTCCCCACGGAGCTATGTAGTCCGTCCCACTCCCTGTCTCCATCCCCATAGCCCTGCAAGTCTGTTTCTCTCAGGTGGCCATCCAATTTCTTCCTGAAGTCATTGATTGTCTCCACTTCCACCACTCTTGTGGGCAGCGAGTTCCAGGTCATTACCACCCACTGCATAACAAAATGCTTCTGCATAGTCCCTCGGCATCTTTTTCACAAAACTTTCAAACCGTGTCCCCAAGTCCTAGAGGGGAGGGGGAGGTAATAGAGAACGAGACACACACACACAGACAGATGCACACAGAGCACAGGGAGAGAGATCAATGTCTCTTCTGAAATGTGCACATCTACCCAGAATACTCTGTATTGCTACATCAAGGATGCGGGCAGCAATTGACTAATTATGCAAGCAAAATCAATGCCAGGTATGTCACTGAATAATTTTTCAATGTAGTGACGAGAAAGTAAGTCAACAAATTAGTCTTCTCATTTAAAGCTTCTTTACAAAAACGCACATTTGTTATTGTTTTTATCAGTAAGATACTGCTACATTAACGAACAGACATTTTAATTTCTGTATCAGCACATTCAGAGAGTGCAGTTAATGGGCTGACTGCAGGGTGATGTTATTTACTTTTCGCAGTGTTACTGAGTTCCTGAATGGCATGATATCCCCGTTGAGCAACTAATTTATCATCCTGTGGAAAATTGACTCAAAAAATCTGGGAAATCGCAATTTTGCGCTGAATTCAGCTCATCCAATGAAAGCGGCAGTAAACGCGCTGCATTTGCTGACAACGCAACCACTAGGTGGCGCTTTACGGGCACATGTGCAAATGTAGCCTGTTGTACTAAAACGTTGCAGTCTGCGATGGCCAAGCAGCTGCCAGGACTAAAGATGGCGCTGCTGAAATAATCACAGAAAGGCAACGTAAACGCATGGCAGCACACAACCACCGTAGAAGCGGGCGGGGGAAGCAGGGAGCGAACGGCCGGGCAAGGGTGGGGAGTGACCAGGCGGGGTGGTGGGGGGCCAGGGGGTTGGGAAGCAGGGAAATTATGGGCTGCACGGGGGGGCGGTTAGGCGGGAGAGAGAGGGCTGGGTGGGGGAGCTTTGACCCCGCTTTACCCCCACCCCCACCCCCCGCTGTCTCCCCGCTTCCCACCCCCCCCCCCCCGTTATCCCCTCTTCTCTCTCCCCGCTTCCCCGGCCCCTCTCTCCCTGGCGTTCCACGATGAAGTCACACGGGATCACAGGTGAGCTGGCAAGATGGATACAGAACTGGCTTGGTCATAGAAGACAGAGGGTATCAGTGGATGGGTGTTTTTTCTGAATGGAGGGATGTGACTAGTGGTGTTCCACAGGGATCAGTGCTGGGACCTTTGCTGTTTGTGGTATATATAAATGATTTGGAGGAAATGTAGCTGGTCTGATTAGTAAGTTTGTGGATGACACAAAGGTTGGTGGAGTTGCGGATAATGATAAGGATTCTCAGAGGATACAACAGGATATAGATCGGTTGGAGACTTGGGCGGAGAAATGGCAGATGGAGTTTAATCCGGACAAATGTGAGGTATTGTATTTTGGAAGGTCTGATGCAGGTGGGAGGTATACAGTAAATGGCAGAACCCTTAGGAGTATTGACAGGCAGAGAGATCTGGGCGTACAGGTCCACAGCTCACTGAAAGTGGCAACGCAGGTGGATAAGGTAGTCAAGAAGGCATACAGCATGCTTGCCTTCATTGGTTGGGGCATAGAGTATAAAAATTGGCAAGTCATGTTGCAGCTGTACAGAACCTTAGTTAGGCCACACTTAGAATATTGCGTGTAATTCTGGTCGCCACATGACCAGAAGGTCGTGGAGGCTTTGGAGAGGGTACAGAGCAGGTTTCACAGGATGTTGCCTGGTCTGGGGGGCATTAGCTATGAGGAGAGGTTAGGCAAACTCGGATTATTTTCACTGGAACGACGGAGGTGGAGGGGCGACATGATAGAGGTTTACAAGGTTATGAGTGGCATGGACAGAGTGGATAGTCAGAAGCTTTTTCCCAGGGTGGAAGAGTCAGCTACTAGGGGACATAGGTTTAAGGTGCGAGGGGCAAAGTTTAGAGGGGATGTGCGAGGCAAGTGTTTTACACAGAGTGTGGTGAGTGCCTGGAACTTGCTGCCAGGGGAGGTGGTGGAAGCAGATACGATAGCGACGTTTAAGAGGCATCTTGACAAATATATGAATAGGAAAGGAATAGAGGGATATGGGCCCCAGAATTGCAGAAGGTGTTAGTTTAGGCCGGCATCAGGATCGGCGCAGGCTTGGAGGGCCGAATGGCCTGTTCCTGTGCTGTACTGTTCTTTGTTCTTTGTTTGTTTTTATGACATCCTCTGTGCATACGCCAAGCAATCCTGGATGTGGAACGCAGAGCACACGCAGAGAGCAGGAGCCCGTTTGTGCATGTGCCCAGATTGGCGCAGTCATATGACATCAGCGGCCGGCTGCGTTGTCAAGAATCACTTTGTATTTGATTCGCACCCGTTCTATTACCCTGTGATTTCCCACACTGCCTGGTTGAAAGCTGCATTACCAGGATCTTCGAGCGTATTGTTAACAGTCGAAAACACCTCTAGCCACTTCAGGTACACACTGAAAGAATCTCAGTCGCAGCTGTACTCCCTCAGTCACCCAATATCTCCCGTAGTCACAGCCATCTTGGAAGTTTAGTCCACCCACATGTACCACCCATTTCTTAGACAGAATTTAAGTCTATTTGTCTATTTTTTCAAACAGAAAGCACTCACAAATCCCTTGGTTGGTTAACTGGGAATGCTTCCAACCCATAATTCTTCAGCTAGGGAATCCACAATCACATCCTCATCATCGCAAATGTTACATCTTTCCTGACAAACATCACTCGAGTATACAATATGGAGGGGGTTGGATTTAATCTGCTTTTTCTTATACACATTATAGTGAAATACATTTTCTTGACTTGTGTCCTTGCCTTTTTACCTCATGACGCCAAAAAGATTGGCAAAAAAATTTACTGACATTTCTATCAACAGAGTTGGAACCAGATCTGCTGAATGACATTTTAAATGGTGCTAATCCTTCATTGCTGCTCACCTTATTAAAACATTTACTGTTGTCAAAGGCCTGTTAGTTCTGTCCTTGCATCTGCTGAACAACAATAACATCTTGTAGTTCCACTTACATCGGTAGAGGAGCAGAGGGAGCTGGAGGAAAAGCAGTGACAGAAGCAGAAGGAGATCCCAAAAGAAACTGGAAGAATTTGATGCGTGCCAGTTGTTTCTATTGATGAATGACAGACGTGCATTGCCTTGCTAATTTCACAGTATCTGCATTGATTAGGTTGGTGCACTTTGGAAATTGAAACTCCTACATTTGCTTGTGGTTCTATTTCACCACAATGTCCTTGGCATGTTCATGTCTACATTACTTTGTGCTATCATTATCTGAAAAAGATTTCGATGTTCTAATTCAACATGCCATTTTGTATGATGAGCATGTCTGTGGCGAAAGTTGCCTGAAGTTTAGCTTGAATCAGCTTATTAGCATAGACCATGAGCAGTTTCCCTGGTGATTTAGTGGTTAACAGCCAGCACTGCCAAGGTAGTGGACTGGATTCGATTCTCAGTCAGGGACATTTACCTTCTTACTGCTGTATGAACTGACCAAGCCAATGTAACATACATGCTGAATAACAACGAGAAATACTCACCACCTTTGGCAACATCTGTGAGGTGAAAAGCAGAGTTCCCTTTCCAGGTCAATGGTTAGGCTACACAAGTCAGAAATCACAGAATAAATACAGTGCAGAAGGAGGTCATTTGGCCCAACATGGCCACGCGATGATGGATCATCAGATCAGCAGAAATTTTAAAGAAATTCCCACAGTTCCGAGATTTAAACGATCTCCCATCAGTGTGAACTTGGGGTTTCAGCAGGTTGGATTATTGTGTGAATCCCTTCCCATACTCAGAGCGGGTGAATAGCCTCCCCATGGTGTGACTGTGTGGACGAGTTTACAACTCAACTGGATAATTCAATCCCTTTCCACAGTCCCCATATGTATACGGTTTCTTCCCAGTGTGACTGTGCTTGTGCTTCGACAGGCCAGATCATCAGCTAGAGCGTCGTCTATATATAGAACGCGTGTATAGTTTCTCCCCACTGTGATCGGTGCTTTTTCCTTTCATGTTCAGAATCAAGTGATTTTTCGGGTTGTGATAAACTGGGCAACTCCTTCTGATCCTGATCTGATGTTTGCTTTGCATTTCACAGTTCCTCCCCTTCTAAAATCCTGTGAAATTGATTCAAAACAGAAAAAAGAGTGTGAGAGAACCTACAATAACAAAAAGCCAGGTTGTGAAATGAAGCTGAATGAATCTGAAATTTGTGGGGCCGACTCTAAGATAAAGTGACCATGAAAGCTGCTGGATTAGCGTACAACCCCAACTGGCATACTAATGTCCTTCAAGGAAGAGAACCTGCCACTCAGTCTGGAACTGCACAAGGCTGTGCCCTCTATGAGAGGAGAGATAGATAGAGACTCAGCGCGAGGTGAGAGGAGCAGGGAGAGGAGAGGTATTTTATATATCTGCAACTCAACATAAACCTTGACAGAACCTTACAAACCCTCAACTTTCATAATTTAGAAGGACCAGGGTAGCAGGTTTATGTGAACACCTACACCTCCAAGTTCCCCTCCAAGTCAAACATCATCCTGACTGTCTGACATCCAGCACTGGATGAAGAGAAATTTCCTCCAATTCAATACTGAGAGGTCTGAAGTCATTGCTTTCAGTTCCTGCTGCAGACTCCTCTCCATAGCCACCAACGCAATTCGTCTTCCTGGAAACTGTCTGAGACTAAACTAACCCTTGGTGTCAGATTTGACCCGAGATGAGCTTTCAACTGTATTTCGTCGCCATTTCTCAGACAGCCTATTTCCACCTCAGTAACATCACCCAACTTGGTCACTGCCTCAGCTCATCTGCCTCTGAAACTTACATCCTGCATTTTGTATCTCTCAACTTGACTATTCTAACACACTCTCGACTGGCCTCCCACGTTCTACCCTCCGTAATCTTGATATCATCGAAAACACTTCTGCCTGTGTCCTTACTCGAACCAAGTCCTGTTCAGCCATCACCACTCTGTTCACTGCCTTACACAGGCTCCCATTTAAGCAGCACCTCAATTTTTAATCTTCGCCGTTGTTTACAAATACCTCCATACCCTCGCCCCTCACTCTCTCTACAATCTTATCCAGTCTTACAAGCTTCTGAGACATCAGGGCTCATCTAATTCTGGAATCTTGAATATCCCCAGTTTGCATTGCTCCACCACAAGTGGCCGTGCTTTCAGCTGCGAAGACTTTAACCTTTGGAAATTCCTCCCTAATCCTCTCCGCCTCTCCACCTCGCTTTCCTCATTTCAGACACTTCTGAAAACCTACCTCTTTGATCAAGCTTTTGATCAACTGACTTACTATGTCCTTACATGGCTCAGTGTCAAATATTGCTTCAAAACACTCCTGTGAAAGGCCTTGGAAGATTTTATTACAGTAAAGGCACTATATAAATACAAGTTGTTTTTAAATTGGACAAATATCACCGTTCCTTCATCATCATAGCATTGTGGGATCCCGTCCACCACACGAACTGCAGTAGTTCAAGAAGAAGGCCAAGCATCACCTTCTCAATGGGCAACTGGGGATTGGCAATCTCTGCTGGTCTGGCTAGTGACGCCCATATCCTAAGAATGAAATAAAAAAATCTGTGTATGTAAAATGGATTAAAAGCGTCTACAGAAATACTTGTTCTTGAAACAATATTCTTTTACATTGAGTGGTTGGTGTGCGTTTAGCAACCTCTTCCCCCTTGACAATCGCACATTGGAAATTGCTGGACTGACTGGGCTCAAAAGTACTCAGTATTAAAGCCAATAGCGTCTCCTCCATCTCCACTCCAGATCAAACTGATACAACAAAAAAACCAACACAGGAGATCAGGGACCGACTTCCACATCCAACACCCACCCCGATGCAAACTAGCTTTCAATTGGTCCGTCTGTGTTTCTCGACTCAGTTCTATGAGCAACGACTGCATTAAAATAAAACCAAAATACTGCGGATGCTGGAAATCGGAAACCAAAGGAGAAAATGCTGGAAATACTCAGCAGGTCAGGCAGCATCTGTGAGAAACAGAGTTAACGTTTCAGTCACATTGAGCTGCCAGAGCCTGCAGCCTGGAACTCGAAGTGGAAGATGGTGGAAGAACGGGGAGGGGCAATATAGTCCAACACTCACAGCAACCGATAATCCATCTACATTACTGGGCTAGGGAGACAGAGTTTAGAAACACTGACCAACACGAGTCCAGCGAAACATCCCAGGAGGAAAAGCGGGAGCAATGTGTGTTCCTGCCCTGATATCCCCAGATTCAACTCACAAGCGCCTGCCAGCCGCCATCACTTGCACTGCACATGCTTAAAACACTGCGCGGCAATTCGCCTGCGCGAAAGGCTCTGGATCGCACTGCGCCTGCGTACTGGCCTCCTGTGGTGTGTCTGGACAGCATTTATTTTTGGCGCCCAGATAATGTTGGTTTGAAACCCCGCCATTGAACCTCCCAATATGAGCGCCGAAGGGAGCAGCAAGCCAAAGAGCGGTGAATAGTCGGAAATGGCGAGCAGCCGGTAGCCGAAGGGAGTGGGAAAGATAAGCCTTGATTGGGCGGGGAACTGAATGCGGCGATTAAAGCGTCGATGGCGGGAGTGAGCAAGGACCTGAATGCGACCATTGAGGCGGTTAATGCTTGGTGTCAAATTGAGCAGCGCCATCTTTATTCCTGGAAACTGCTTGAGACGTTTCAGACAGTGACGTTTCAGTCGATAAGGCTACAGTTGCGCATGTGTTAGTGGTGCACCATCTGGTGGTTACGTTTACAGCAAACGCGTCCTTAATATATCTTCACTGATTTGTACCATTTTATTTTTGAGTCTGAAGCATGAGTCCATTCTCAGACATGTAAATGGCAGCATATATTGCCCAGAAGGCTCTGCGCATAGAAATGCGCCCCATCTCCATGCCAAGGGACGCAACGCACATACGCAGAAAGCCCACCCACCCACCCCCCCGCACACCCACACACCACACCATCCCCAGCCCGTTCCAGATCATTAGCACTTGCTGCGTTAAAAAAAACTGCTTCCTCAGATCCCTCCTGTATTTCTTGCCCCAAACCTTAATCTGTGTCCCCTAGTCCTTGCATCATAAGACAATGCGAACAGGTTTTCTTGTCTACTTTATCTGAAACTGTCATAATTTTGAACAGCGCTATCAGATCTCCCCTCAATCACTTTTGCCCCAAGGAGAACAACACCAGCTTCTCCATGCTCTCAAAGCACCTTCATATCCTCCCGGACGTGTCACCATCAGAACTGGACACAATGCTCCAGTTGTGACCTACCACAGCTTTATAAATGTTCAGCACAACCTTGCGGCTTTTGCATTCAACACTTCTATTTATAGAGACCAAGATACCAAATACTTTGCTAAGTATTCTCTCAATACTGCCTGCCATCTTCTGTGATCTATGCACATGAACGTCCAGCTCTAGCTCTCCCTGCACTCGTTTCATGACTGTACCATTAAGTTCATATTCCCTCTCCCTATCCCTTCTGCCAGAATGCATCACTTCACTATGAGGGTTGTATTCCTGCAATTTAAAACATGTTGCGGTGATTTGATCAAAGTTTTGGAACTGATAGGGTAGATAGAGAGAGACAGTCTTCGCTGATTGGTAAATGCAGTACACGGGAGCATAGTTTAAACGTAGAGCCCAACCTTTCAATTATCCACCTCTGGGCCCTGTAAACCATATCATGCATCCACCCTGGGCCCTGGAAACGCAAGCACCGCTCCACCCTGGGCCCTGTAAAAGCGAGCGTAGATCAACTCCGGGCCCTGTAAACCCAAGCATTAATCCACCCCTCTGCCCTGTAAACCGGAACATTAATCCACCCTTGTGCCCTGTAAATCTGTGCATTAATCCACCCTGTGCCCTTTGAATCCAAGCATTAATCCATCCCTGGGCCTGGTGGCCTAAACATTAAACCTCTGCTGTACATACACAGAATTACAGCCCAGAAGCAGGCCATTCGTCCCCACTAGTCTATGCTGGACTTTATAATCCACATGAACCTCCTTCCACTCTAATTACCACATTCCACCCTGCCCCCATATCCCTCTATTCCCTTATCCTTCATAAATATATTGAGCCTGTCGTTAAACACATCATTGCTATCTGCTTCAAACACTCCACGTGGCAGCGAGTTCCACATTCTCATCCTCCTATGCTCTCTATTAGACCTGTTAATGTCTGTCTTATATTGTTGCCCCCTTGTTCTGACTCACGGATTATTTTGAAGACTTCTATCAGATCTCCTCCTAGTCTCTTTTTTTCAGCGAAAGGAGCCTCAGCCTGCTTAATCTTGCTGGATAGTAACATCCTCTCTGGTGACATCTTTGTAAATCTATTCTGCACTTTCTTCAGTGCTTCAATATCCTTTTTTAATTTGGAGACCAGAACTGCTCACAGTCCTTCTAAGTGAGGTTCTCTATAAATTTAACATTCCCTCCCTGCTGTTACATTGTATTCCTCTAGAAAAGAGCATCAGCTCTTTCATTGCTCTTTTACCGACATGTGTTGCTCCTTTTATTGATTTATGTGGCCCTGTTCCCAGATCTCCTTGCTCCTCTGCTCCATTTAATTTCTTCCAACCAATAACTAGCCTCCTTCTTCCTCCTTCCAAAATGAACCAGCTCACATTTCACTCTGTTGAGTTTCACTTCCCATTTATCTGTCCAGTCTGCCAGCCTGTTTATGTTTTTTTTATCCATTCATGGGATGTGGGCGTCGCTGGCCAGGCCAGCATTTATTGCCCATTCCTAATTGCCCTTGAGAAGATGGTGGTGAGCTGCCTTCTTGAACCGCTGCAGACCATGTGGGGTAGGTACACCCACAATGCTGTTCGGGAAGGGAGTTCCAGGATTTTGACCCAGCGAAAGTGAAGGAACGATGATAACGTTCCAAGTCAGGATGGTGTGTGACTTGGAGGGTAACTTGCAGGTGGTTGTGTTCCCATGTATTTGCTGCCCATGTCCTTCTAGTTGGTAGAGGTCGCGGGTTTGGAAAATGCTGTTTAAGGAGCCTCGGGGCGTTGCAGCAATACATCTTGTAGATGGTACACACTGCTGCCACAGTGCGTCGGTGGTGGAGGGAGTGAATGTTTGTAGATGGGGTGCCAATCAAGCGGGCTGCTCTGGCCTGGATGGTGTCGAACTTCATGAGTCTTGTTGGAGCTGCACCCATCCAGGCAAGTGGACAGTATTCCAACACACTCCTGACTTGTGCCTTCTAGATGGTGTATGGCATTGGGCAGTCAGGAGGTGAGTTACTCGCCACAGGATTCCTAGCCTCTGACCTGCTCTTGTAGCTACTGTATTTATATGGCTACTCCCGTTCAGCTCCTGGTCAATGGTAGCCCCTAGGATGTTGATAGTGGGGGATTCAGCGATGGTAATGCCATTGAAATTCAAGGAGAGATGGTTAGATTCTCTCTTGTTGGAGATGGCCATTACCTGCCAATTGTGTGGCCCGAATGTTACTTGCCACTTCTCAGCCCAAGCCTGGATATTGTCCAAGTCTTGTTGCATTTCTACACGGACCACTTCTGTATCTGAGGAGTCAAGAATGGTGCTGAGGATTGTGCAATAATCAGCGAACATCCCCACTTCTGACCTTATGATTGAAGGAAGGTTATTAATGAAGCAGCTGAAAATGGCAGAGCCTAGGACACTACCATGAGGTACTGCTGCGGTGATGTCCTGGAACTCAGATAATTAACCTCCAACAACCACAACCATCTTCCTTTGTGTTAGGCATGACTCCAACCAGTGGAGAGTTTTCCCCCTGATTCCCATTGACCTCAGTTTTGCTAGGGCTCCTTGATGCCATACTCGGTCAAATGCTGCCTTGATGTCAAGGGCAGTCACTCTCACCTCACCTCTTGAGTTCAGCTCTTTTGTCCATGTTTCAAACAAGGCTGCAATGAGGTCAGGAGCTGAGTGGTCCTGGCGGAACCCAAAATGAGCGCCACTGAGCATGTTAATGCTAAGCAAGTGCTGCTTAATGGCACCGTTGACGACACCTTCCATCACTTTACTGATGATTGAGAGTGGGCTGATGGGGAGGTAATTGACTGGGTTTGACTTGCTTTGCTTTTTGTGTGCAGGGCACACCTGGGCAATTTTCCACGTTGCTCGATAGATGTCAGTGTTGTAGCTGTTATGGAACAGCTTGGCTAGGGGCGAGGCCCGTTCTAGAGCATAGGTCTTCAGTACTATTGCCGGAATATTGTCAGGGCCCAGGCCTTTGCAGTATCCAGTGCTTTCAGTCGTTTCTCTGATATCATGTGGCTTGAATAAAATTGGCTGAAGTCTGGCATCTATGATGCTGGGGACTTCAGGAGGAGGCCGAGATAGATCATCAACTCGGCACTTCTGGCTGAAGATTGTTGCAAATGCTTCAGCCTTATCTTTCGCACTCATGTGCTGGACTCCCCCATCAATGCGGATGGGAATATTTAGGAGCCACCTCCTCCAGTACGTTGTTTAATTGTCCACCACCGTTCACGACTGGATGTGGCAGGACTGCAGAGCTTAGATCTGATCCGTTGGTCATGGGATCACTTAGCTCTGTCTATTGCGTGCTGTTTACGCACCTTGGCACGCAGATAGCCCTGTGTTGTAGCTTCACCAGGTTGACATCTCATTTTGAGGTATGCCGGTGCTGCTCCTGGAATGCCACCCTGCACTCTTCATTGAACCAGGGTTGGTCTTCTGGCTTGATACTAATGGCAGAGTGGGGGATATGCTGGGCCATGAGGTTACAGATTGTGTTTGAATACAATTCTGCTGCTGCTGATGGCCCACAGTGCCTCATGTATGCCCAGTTTTACATTGCTAGATCTGTTCGAAATCTATCCCATTTAGCACGGTGGTAGTGCCACACAACACGAAGGACTGTATCCTCAATATGAAGGCGGGACTTCGTCTCCACAAGGACTGTGTAGTGGTCACTCCTACCATTACTGTCATGGACAGATGCATCTGCGGCAGGTAGATTGGTGAGGACGAGGTCAAGTATGTTTTCCCCTCTTGTTGGTTCCCTCACCACCTGCTGCCTACCCAGTCTAGCAGATATGTCCTTTAGGACTCAGCCAGCTCGGTCAGTAGTGGTGTTACCAAGCCACTCTTGGTGATGGACATTGAAGTCCCTCACGCAGAATACATTCTGTGCCCTTGCCAACCTCAGTGCTTCTTCCAAGTGCTGTTCAACGTGGAGGAGAACTGACTCATCAGCCGAGGAAGGGTGGTAGGTGGTAATCAGCAGGAGGTTTCCTTGTCCATATTTGACCTGATGCCATGTGCCCTCATGGGGTCCAGAGTCATTGTTGAGGACTCCCAGGGCAACTCCCTCCGTACTGTATACCACTGTGCCACCACCTCTGCTGGGTCTGTCCCACCAGTGGGACAGAACATCCGCGGGGATGGTGACGGCTGAGTTTGGGACATTGTCTGTCAGGTATGATTCCGTGAGTATGACTATGTCAGGCTGTTGCTTTACTAGTCTGTGGGACAGCTCTCCCAACTTTAGTACATGCGCCCTGATGTTAGTAAGGAGGACTTTGCAGGGTTGAAAGGGCTGGGTTTGCCGTTGTTGTTTCCGCTGCCTAGGTCGATGCAGGGTGGTCCGTCCGGTTTCATTACTTTTTATTGACTTCGTAGTGGTTAGATACAACTGAGTGGCTTGCGAGGCCATTTCAGAGGGCATGTAAGAGTCAATCACATTGCTGTGGGCTTGGAGTCACATGTAGGCAAGACCAGGTAAGGACAGCAGATATCCTTCCCGAAAGAGCATTAGTGAACAAGATGGGTTTTTACAACAATCGACAATGGTTTCATGGCCATCATTCGACTAGCTTTTTAATTCCAGATTTATCAATTGAATTCAAAAACAACCTTTTGTTGTGGAGGGATTTGAACCCATGTTCCCAAAATAACACCCTGTAATTTTAGGTTGCTAGTCCAGTGACGATACCACTACGCCACCGCCTCCCCGGTACTCCATGTTTCCACATATGCATGATAACCTTCCACCCCCAATCTACCTATCTGTGTCTTAAAAATATTCAAAGACTCTGCTTCTACCGCCTTTTGAGGAGGAGAATTCCAAAGACTCACGACCCTCTGAGAGAAAGAATATCTCCTCATCTCTGCCTTACATGCGTGACACCTTGTTTTTAAATAGTGTCCCCTAGTTCTATATTCTCTCACAAGGGAAAACATCCTTACCACATCAACCCTGTCAAGACCCCTCAAGATCTTATCTGTTTCAATCAAGTCGCCTCTTACTCTTCTAAATTCCAGCGGATACAAGCCCAGCTTGTCCAATCCTTCCTCGTAAGATAGCCCGCCCATTCCAACTATTGGTCTAGTAAACCTTCTCTGTACTGCCTGCGACGCCTTTACATCCTTCTTTAACTACGGATAGAAGTACTGTACACAGTACTTCAGATGTGGTCTCACCAATGCCCTATATAGCTGAAGCATAACTTCTCGACTTTTCTGTTCAAATCCCTTCACGATAACCGATAACATTCAATGAGCTTTCCTAATTACGTGCTGTACCTGCATACCAGCCTTCTGCGATTCATGCACTCGGATATCCAGTTCCCTCTGCATCTCAGAGTTCTGCAATCTTTCACCGTTTAGATAATATGCCTTTTTATCATTCTTCCTGCCAAAGTGGACAGTTTCCCACTTTCCCACATTATACTCCATTTGCCAGGTCTTTGCCCACTCACATAACCTATCTCTATCCCTTTACTGCCCTCCTTTATCCTCTTCACAAGTTACTTTCTTATCTACCTTTGTGTCATAAGCAAATTTAGCAACCATTCCTTCACCCCCTTCATCTAAGTCATTTATATAAATTGTAAAAAATTGAGGCCCAAGTACACCACTAGTTACATATTTCCAAGCACAAAATGTCACATTTATTCCTACTCTCTGTTACCTGTCAGCAAGCCAATCTTCCATCCATGCCGATATGTTACCCACTACACCATGAGCTTTTATTTTCTGCAATAACCTTTGATATGTCACTTTATCAAATGCCTTCTTGAAATCGAAGTGCAATACACCCACCAGTTCCCCTTTATCCCCAGCACATGTAAATCCCTCAAAGAGCTCCAAAAGATTGGTTAACATGATTTCTCTTTCACAAAACCATGTTGACTCTGCCTGATTACCTTGATGTTTTTCTAAATTCCCTGCTATAACGTCTTTAATAATAACTTCTAACAGATTCCCAAGACAGGTGTTAAGCTAACTGGCCTGTAGTTTCCGGCTTTCTGTCTCCCTCCCTTTTTGAGTAAAGGAGTTAGATTCATTATTTTCCAATCTAATGGAACCTTCCCCGAATCCAGGGAATTTTGGAAAATTAAAACTGAAGCATCAACTATTATACTAGCTGTTATTTTAGCACCGCAGTATGAAGTCCAGCAGGGCCCGGGCACTTGGCAGCCCGCAGCTCCAACAATTTGTTCAGTACCACATCCCTGGTGATTGTAATTTTCTTGAGTTCCTCCCTCGTTTCCCTTTCATTTCCTGACGTACAGTTAATACTGGGATGTTACTTGTATCCTCAATAGTGAAGACTGATGCAAAATATTTGTTCAATGCATCTGCCATCTCCTTATTATCAATTATTAATTCCCCAGACTCACTTTCTATAGGACCAACGCTCACTCACTTTGTTCATTGTTTTCTTTTTGAAAGATCTATAGAAATTCTTGCTATCTGTCTTTATATTTTTAGCTAGCTTTCTCTCGTACTCTGATTTTACCTTCCTTATTAATCTTTTAGTCATTCGTTGCGTTTTTTTATATTCTGTCCAATACTCTAACCTGCCTCCCATCCTTGCGCAATTATAGGCTTATTTCTTTAAGTTTGATACTATCTTTAACTGTTTTAGTTAACCACGGATGGTGGATCCAACCCTTGTATTTTTTCTTTCTCGTTGAAATGTATCTATTCTGTGTATTCTGAAATATCCTCTTAAATATCTGCCACTACATCTCTATTGACCTATCCCTTAACCGAATTTGCCAATTCACTTTAGCTAGCTCTGTTTTCATACCCTCATAATTGCCCTTATTTAAGTTTAAAATACTAATCTTGGACCCACTCTTCTCTCCCTCAAACTGAATGTAAAATTCAATCACATTATGATCGCTTCTACCGAGGGGCGCCTTAACTATGAGGTCATTAATTAATCCTATCACGTTGCAAAATAGCAGGTCTAGTATAGCCTGCTCTCTGGTTGGCTCCAGAACGTATTGTTTTGTAGTATAGATTGTCAAATAAGTTACAAAAGGAAATGTATTTTCCTGTTTCCTCACAATGTATCATTTCAAATCATTAAGCAAATCCCTGAATTTACCCAATTGATTGTAATTCTATTGGTTTGGTTGTGTGAACTGTTAAACCAACATTCAAATGCTAGATTTGCACAGTTTTGTTGAAAAGGTACATCTTTTTCGGTTTATGGTTTACAGGAACTGCTGGAAGGCAAAATGACTGGAGAGCATTGTCGATAGTGACGGTTTGGGTGTTGTTGCGTGTATCCATTTAAAAGGGGACATTTTTGCTCGTATAATTTTATTCTGTTTAATGACATAGGGGTGTTGTCCTATTTGGCTAATGAAAAGAGGAGAAGGCGAACGAAATTGTGTTTTGTACTTTTCCTCCAGCATTTGCTTTGTTCCTACGTTTATTGGCACAAGAGTGCAGCTGTGGGGAGGTGCCTATGGTTTGGAGAACAATACATGAGGTATTACACATTTCCATTTCTGTGCTTTCCCCACTTTTAAGGCCCAAATAATTCCCAGCAGGGGTATTGACGTCCCTTCGGTGAACAATTAAAATTGATATCTAGTACCAGATCAGAGGTCGTACACTCTCTCTCATTTGAGTCCAATGATACTCCCGGACCCAAGGGTCTGATCAGAATAACAAGCTTAAGTTAGCACGGGGAAGAGAACTGGAAACTAAATAAGAGCATGTTACAACATTGAATTGTGCTGGGATGCAGCGTTGCCTCTGCATTCTTAATTTCACATCATGGATAAGGATCTCAAACAATGACTATTTTTCTGGGAAGGGAGGCCGTGTCTGACATTGAGAAGAACATAAATGCATGGAATATTTTGTGTGATTTATGTTGGATTGCATTTTTTCCATTTTGAAAACAATGTAACAATTAGACGCAATGGATATGTCACCCCATTCTTTAACTCTTCTCTGAATTTTCTCTGGGTCCCTGCATAAATAAAAGGATTGACACAGGAACTCAACAGTTGAAGCATAAATCCCACTTCCTGCAGAATAAAATTTGATTGATTGAAATTGGAACCAGAAAAATAATTAAGTTTCGCAATTCGGACATAAAGGAAATTTATAAGAAATGGCAAATATAAAAGAATGAAACTGCCCGAGATGCAGAAAAGTAAAATGATGGATTTTCTCCGGCTTTCCATCTCTGGATCACTCTGATTCTCTCCATTACTGTGGGCACGGAGTCTTCTGCGAGCTCTACTGGCCACAAGAATGTGTCTGACGGTCAGAGCATTGAACAGTAAAATCAGAATGAATGGGAGACAAGCGGTAGAAATGGAACGAATCCAGTCATATGCGGTCCATACAGGTGACGTATAAAATATTAATTTTACATCGCAGAACCAGGGTATATCGTTAATTATATACAAAGGTTCATATATAAAATACCGAAAAGTATTTTTTAAACAGTTCACTGTGGCTACGATTACTATCACCCAAGTTGCCGTTTTCTCAGTGCAGTACTTTACTTTCAGCTTCTGGCAACAAATGGCCATAAATCGATCAAAGGTGAAAGCAATTGTTACCCAGACAGAACAGTCTATGATCGCAAAGCTTAGGGCAGAACGGAGACTGCACACTGGTGTGATGGACAGGAAACTGTTTGGGAAATAAATAGCAGCAATCCTGTTTAATATCACAACGGTGATGATGACCAGGAGATCTGTCACTGCCATGGACATCAGGTAGGAAGTGATACATCTTGAGAGACCGCATCGTCCTCGGGACAGGATCACAACCACAGCCAGGTTAGCTGTATTAGAGACAGAGGGAGACAAAATGAAAGAGGGACGGTGTATGTGTGTGAGCGAACGAAAACAGGAAGATTGCTCTTGGAACTCACAACAAGATCAACCTTTTACAAAATTTTGTGTGAAATTCACAGCTTTGACACCAGATCCTGAAAGAAAGAATATTGTTTAGCCTCCAGGCACTTGTTTCTGTGTTTAAAATAATCTGACTTAAAAATAAGACAGGTTAATAACATCGGAATGTAAAATAATACAATAAAACAGAATGGACGACAAGAAAGCATTGTAAACCCATGGAAACCAATATGGAAACATCAAACAGACAATAAAAATAGCATCAATAACATATTTTAGACGCTATTTAAGAGGATAAACAATAGAATAACTGACAATTAAAGTAGAAACTAACATAAAATTAGGGTAAACTTGTATTTGAAACGGATTATATGTTGCTGAGGATCGAAAAGACCCTCATCCAACGAATTACTGTAAAAATGATTCATTGTTGCAAAATTCGACACAGAGAGTAGTGAACGGACAGTTAGTGTTTTCTGACTTTGCAGAGGGGATGTTGTTGAAGATGCAGTGATAACTTTAAATGCTTCTTCCATTAATTGCCCGGGATCTTTGGTATTGAACAGTATCAGCGGAAGTGGCAGATTTTGAGGTCTCATTTGAGGAAATGTCCTACCTACAATGCAGCACTTCCTCAGTACTGTGCCGTCCTATGCGCATAGATAATCAGCTTAGCCCTGTAGTGGTTATTGAAATTAAAACATTTTCACACAGATGCAAGACATGCCACAAAGTATACAAAATATGCAAAAAAGATTGAAGTTGAGAACAGTCCGGGACGTTATCAGGGGCTTGGAGCAGAAGGGACATTCAGAGTCAGTAGTGGTCACTGCAGAATAGTCAGCAGCAGCTAATGTGGAAGAGGAGAGCCGGGCTGAAGCAGTGCGAGTTGGAGACTGAAAGTAGAAACACTGTGCTCTGTGTGTTTATGATAATTGCAGATTCAGTCATAAAACGGCCACTTGCTACATTGTTTTATATTGCTGTTAATACCTTGATTGCTAGTAAATTCGTCAGGAATTACTTTATTGTTGAATCATTTCAATCAGCAAACCATTTGTGAAAATCAGATAGCCGCTCTCAATTTATTTGTACAGTAGACCTCTGTGTACACTTCGGTGACATTGATAATTTATGCACAGTAACAGTCTCAATAGCACAATAGAACTCCATTTATAACGTGCTAAGAGTTGGATAATTCATCCAGAGTAACGGTATCAATAACACTATAGATCTACATGCACGCCATGATAACAATGCGTGATAATATAACCACAATAAGTAGTTCAAAAAAGGAATATAACCAATTTACACCGTAACAACAGTCTGATAATCTACCCACAGTAACACAGTCAATATAAATAAAACTGCATGTACACCATGATAAATGCGATAATCTGCCTAGAATGGCAATAGAACTACATTTGCATCATGAAAACAGTGTGATAAGTTACCCACAGTAAGATGGTCATTAACACAATATGACTACATGTGCACCATTACAACAGTGCGATGGTTCACCCACAGTAACAATGTCAAGAACAGAATAGAACTACATTTACACCATGATAACAGTGTGATAATTCTCCCACAGTAACAATGTCAATAACACAGTATAACTGCATTTTTACCGTGAAACAGCACATGCAAAGGGACAAACTTATACAGTTGGAAGCGCTAAATTACATTTACAAACAGGAGAAATTGCACCAGTTAATAGGAAAATGATTCCACTGAAGAGGATAAATAGTGCTACCGAAGTAGAAGGTGTTGCTACAAAGCTGCAGAAATTACACTGTAATGTAAAGCAATGATATCAATAATGGAGAGAAATGACACTTCTAAAAGGGAGAAATTAGAACATTAATGATGACAATTTATATCAGTAAATGAAATACATTATATCAATAAAGTGGAGAAATAATACGGTTAAAGTGAAAAATGATACTGTGAAAGGTGAGAAATTAGAAAAATTGGAAGGAAGAAATTTTCCCATTAAAGTGAAGAAATTATCTTACTCAAGGGGAGAAAAGTTAGCCAAAACATGGAGACGCGATATTGGTAAATGAGAGCAGTGCCACAGCTAATCAATGATTTCCATAACTAATATCTGAGTAAACTCATTTACCTGGAACCCCAATAGCTGCAAGGATGGGATAGTAAATGCCAAACACCAGTCCTTTGGCGGTTGCATGCATTTCTACCAGAAGCTCTGAACACACTCTGAACTCTACTCAAAGATTGTTACATTTATACATGATGTCAGAATCCATGGGATATAATTAGATGGTTTGATGCTTTACATTAATTGCACTAATTGAAACAAACAGATTAATGCAGCTGCTGCCAGGCTCGTGTTTCTGTTTTGATGAAATGGGATGTCGTTCAAGGAATCTGACATGGCTCTAATATGAAATACCCAGCGAGTACAAAATGATCCTAGTTGCAGTTAGTATAACAAAAAGTTTAATAAGCGGTTGCAACGGTGAAAGTGAACATTGTATATAAGAAATCCCTGGGTATAAAGCCTTAATGCTGAGTTAATTGCTCTCAGCATAGGGTATAACGTAGTAGATATATTCCGATCCTGAAGGAACCTGCATGCATGTCCTCACTCCTGATCACTATTCAGCACCAGTCCGTGTGATCTTGGGTCATATGCACGTGACTCCAAATCCCTCTCGACGGTACATCCACTTCAACGCAGCTATTATATTTAGTGTCGACGACTCGAGGTCAACTTTTAGTTTTAGTGTGCATAGGTGCAAGTGTGCACGTTTATTTTTTAGCAGAAATGTCCAGTTCAGCACAGTTGCCTTCAGTATTGATGGGCAAGTTCTGTACCGTTATATTCAGTGGAGACATGTCCACCTTAGCACATTTATATTTAGTGTGGACTGGGTGGAGCTCGGCACAGTTCTATGCAGGCCAGGTTCAGACCGCTCACGATCTGCGTTCACAGGTTTAGTTAGCACAGTTACCTTCAGGGTACAGAGGTTTAGTTCAGCAGTTGCTCTCAGTGTTAACAGATACAGCTTCGTTACATTCCACGTGCACAGATCCACGTGTGCACGCTAACTCCCAGTGTTGAAAAGTCCAATTCACCACGGTTGCATTCTGTGTTAGCTGGTCAAGTTCAGTAGAGACCAATTCAATTAGCACGGTGATATTTAGTGCATGCCAGTCGAGAACTGCATGATGATATTCAGAGTCCAAAGTTTCACTTCAGCACACACGCTTTCAGAGTGGCCAGATCCAGTTCTGTACTGTTACTTTGAGTGAGGGCAGCTTCAATTTTGCACGGTTCCATTGAATGTGAGCAGGCCAAATTCAGCATGGTTACTGCCAATATGATCTTGCCCAGGTCAGCGTGCTTATATCTAGTTATGGCCAGTTGAACGCAGTTACTTCCAGTGTGCAAAAGTCCAGTACTGCACAGTTATTTTCTGTGTAACATTTATTTTAAAAACATTCTTTTTCTCACCGTTACTTTCAGTGTGGCCATTTTCAGTTCAGCAGATCTACATTTAGTGTGCAGAGATCCAGTCAAGTGAGCGTGCATCCAGTGTGCCCAGAATATTGGGAGTCGGGAGGTGAGTTGCTGGCCGCACAATTCCTAGCTTCTGACCAGCCCTTTTAGCCTCAGTATTTATATGGCTGGTGTAGATAAGTTTCGACCGTTAAATATCAACGTTTGTTACAATATCCTTTTATTTCTCAATGTGCATAGCTGGCAAGGCAGACATTTGTTGCCCATCCTTTGATTAATACCATATCCTACTAGGAGGTCTATAAACTGCTCTTACATGTCTTGGCTTCACCATGCCATTTCATATCTCTGCATACACTGATTGTTATGTCCCACTCTTTTGAGCCAAGATCCTTCCTTACTATATCCTTATGTGATCCTTTATTATCAGGGCTACCGTACCTCATTTTTTTTTATTTTGTCTGTCTTTGTGAAATATCAAGTAACATGGAATATTTATTTGCTAACCTTGGTCACCATGCAACTACGTCTCAATAATGCTGATAAATCAAACCATTTATCAATAGTTATGTCACTATCTTAATACAAATCCTCTGGGCATTCGGCCAAAGAGGTTTTAATTTTAACTTTCTGCCATTTTCTCCTTTATTTTCCTTATTTGTTGATACCGTATGACCATTAAATTCTCTATCTCTTTCTGTCACATTCTGCTTAACTTTACCCAAAATTGCTACATTGCTCTGAGTCCTTGGGTTTTCTCCTTACATTTATAAATTCCACATCACCTTAAGCCTCCCTTTTTTATATATATCTTAAAGCCCTCCAGCCCTACTTATTGGATTCACCTGGACATTTCTCCCAGTCCGATTTAATCGGACCTCATCCCAAAGGAATAGCTCCCTCTTTTTCCAGTACTGAAGCCAGTGATCTATGAAATTAAATACCAGCCTCCCATGCCACTGTTTGAGACACGCATTCAACTCATAGCATTGATTCGGTATTGCTCTATCACTCATAAATTCTGTCCTTTTCACCAAACTGGTGGGCAGAGTAAAGCTACATTGAACAGCTATTCCTCTATTACTTGGTCACTGTCTTGTTCACCCAACAATGGATCATGTAAAATAATTTCTGCAGCTATTCTTCTATTTGCAAAAAATTATTTTCGTCCACTAAACACCTGGGGCAGGGTAAAGCTACATTGATCAGTCAATCCCTATTACCTGTACATTTTATCTCATGGACCAAACAGCTGGTTAAAATACTCCCTCAGCTAATCTTCTCTTATCCATTCATTCTATCACATTCACGAAACACATGTGGCAGGGTAAAATTACTTTGATCAGTTCATTTTCTATTACCCGTCCACTCTACCCAATTGATCAGTCATCTGTGGTAGGGTGACGATACACTGAGCAGCTGGTTCTCTATTACCCTTGTATTCTGTTCCCTTTTCAAATACCCGGGACAGGGTAATGATACTTTGATTAGCTAATCTTCTATTACCCGAATATTCACATATATGTTTGAAGTGCATGTGTTTAAAAGTACAAAGTGTGGTTCGGATGTATGGCAAGCTGCATGCATAAATAGTCAAGTGGGAATATTATGTTCTCACGATGTATGAGCCCAAATTGGAGAATTGATTGTATATTAATATTCATGAATGCAAGGCATTCAGTAAACAACGGGCACTAAAAAAGGAGGGAGCAGTTTTGCTTACAAAAACAAATGTTGCAGTCCGACAAAGTCTGTCGTTTAGGGATCAATGACAGAATCCATTTTGTTGGAATTGAGAAAAAAATGGAGTTATTCCGCTACTTGGTGCATGTTATGGGTCAGAAAACAATGTGAAGTACGTAGAGGAGCAGAATTGCAGCGAAATGAAAGCGAAAGATAGGAGATATGGAGGCGTGATAATGGAAGATTTTAATAACAGTAATAGTGACTGGGACAGTGATTGTGTTAAGCATAGAGATGAAGAAAATTTCAGAAGGGGAGGAAGGTGTTGGTGCAATGGCATTGTCACTGTAGTAGTAACCCAGCGACCCAGAGTATTGTTCTGGGAGCATGGTTTGAATCCCACTATGGTAGAAGGTGTAATGTGAATTAAATTGATAAATATAGGATTTTTTTTAAAGAATTACGGCTCTGGATCTATTGTCAATTGCTGTACAAAGCCATCTGATTCACTCATGTCCTCTAGGGAAGTAAGGCTGTCCTTAACTTGTCTGGCCTAAAAGTGAGTCCAGATCCATAGCAATGTGACTGACTCTTAAAATGCCCTCTGAAATGGCCGAGCAAACCACTCAGTTGTTTCTATCTGCTGCGAAGTCAATAAAGATTTAAACCATATCGATCGATCTCGCCACCAGAAGTGACAATGGCAAACCTAACCCTGCAAAGTCATCCTTGCGTGCATCTTGGGGTTTGTGCCAAAATTGGGAGATCTGTCCCACTGACGAGTCAGGCAATAGCCTGACATCGTCATACTCACCGAACCATACCTGACAGGCAATGTCCCAGACACTGCTGTCACCATCCCCAGGTATGTCCTGTTCCACTGGCTGGACCGATGAGGCACAGTGGTACAAAGTCGAGAAAGAGTTGCGCCGGGAGTCCTCAACATCTACCCCAGACCCCATGGAGTCTCATGGCATCAGGTTTGTCTGTTGTTCGGAGAAAGGTTAACCTTTTGATTGTGCATTTTCAATCAAAAGGTTAACCTTTCTCCGAACAACAGACAAATCTATAATTCTTTAAAGAAATCTACATAAAAAAAACTGATCTATGTAACAGACAATGAAATCTCCTGCTGATTACCACCTACCTCCATCTCAGCCAATGAACCATTACTCCTCCATGTTGAATACTACTTGGAGGAATCACTGAGGGTGACAAGGGTGTAGAATGTACTCAGGGTGGGGGACTTCAATGTCCATCACCAAGAGTGGCTCGGTAGCACCACTATTGGCCGAGTTAGACGAGTCCTAAAGGACATAGCTGCTAGACTGAATCTGCAGTAGGTGGAGAGGAACAAAGAGGGGAAAATATACTTGACCTCGACCTCACCAATCTGGCTGCCACAGGTGCATCTGTCCATGACAATGTTGGTAGGAGTGACCACCGCACAGTCCTTGTAGAGATGAATTCCCGTCTTCACGTTGAGGATACCCTCAATTACATCGTGTGGCACAACCACCATGCTAAGTGTGATAAATTTCGAACAGATCTAGCAATGCAAAACTAGGCATCCAGGAGGCGCTGTGGGCTGCCAGCAGCAGTAGAATTGTATTCAACCCCAATCTGCAACTTCATGGTCCGGCATATCCGCCACTCTACCATTACTGGGGGAACCAACCCTGGTTCAATGATAAGAGCAGAAAGGCATTACAGGAGCGGAGCAGATATAGCTCAAAATGAGGTGCCATCCTGGTTAAGCTGCAGCCAAGGACTACTTGCGTGGCCAACAATGTAAGCAGCAAGTGATAGGCAGAGTTAAACGATCCCATTACCAAACGATCAGATCTAAGCTCTGCAGTCCTGCCCCATCCAGTCGTGAATGATGGTGGACAGTTAAGCAACTAACTGGAAGAGGTGGCTTCACAAATATCCCCATCCTCATTTATGGTGGTGTTGGGTGACGGGTGGTGGGGCAGAACATCAGTGCAAAAAATAAAGCTAAAGCATTTGAAAAAATCTTCAGTCAGAAATGTCGAGTAGATGATCCATCTCGGTCTTCTCCTGGAGCCCATAGCATCACAGATGCCAGTCTTCAGCCAATTCGATTCACTCCACATATCAAGAAACGACTGAAGGCATTGGATTCTGCAAAGGCTACGGGCCTTGACAACATTCTGGAAATAGTACTGAAGACCTGTGATGCAGAATTTGCTGCGACTCATGCCAAGCTATTCCAGTACAACTATAACACTGGCATTTACCCGGCAATGTGGAAACCTGTCCAGGTATGTCCTGTACACAAAAAGCAGGACAGGTCCAACCCTATCAATTACCACCCCATCAGTCTATTCTCACTCAGCAGTTAAGTGAAGGAAGGTGTCGTTGACAGTGCTATCAAGCGACACTTGCTTAGCAATAATCTGCTCAATGATGCTTATTTTGGATTCGGCCAAGGCCACTGAGCACCTAACCTCATTATAGATTTGGTTCAAACATGCATAAAAGAGCTAAACTCCAGAGGTGATGTGAGAGCGAATGCCCTTGACATCAAGACAGCATTTGTCAGAGGATTGCATCAAGACGCCCTAACAAAACTGGAGGCAATGAGAATCAAGGGAAACTCCCTGCTGGTTGGAATTGTACTTAGCACAAAGGTTGATGGTTGTGGTTGTGGTTGTTGGAGGTCAATCGTTTCAGCTTCAGGTCATCATTGCAGACGTTCATCTAGGTAGTAACCTAGGCCCAGCCATCTTCAGCTGTTTCATCAATGACCTTCCTTCAATCATAAGGTCAGAAGTGGGGATATTTGCTGATGATTGCACAATATTCAGCACCATTAGCGACTCTCGGATACTGAAGCACTCCGTGTAGAAACGCAGAAAGACTTGGACAATGTCCAGGCTTGGAATGAAAAGTGGCAAGTAACATTCACGCCACACAAGTGCCAGGCAATGACCATCTCCAACAACAGAAAATCTAACCGTCACCCCTTGACATTCAATGACATTACGATCACTGAATCCCCCACTTTCAAAATTCTAGGGGTTACCATTGACCAGAAACTTCATTGGAGTCGCCATATATATATACTGCAGCTGCAAGAGCAGGTCAGGGGCTATGAATCCTGTGGCGAGGAACTCACCTCCTAACTCCGCAAATTCTGTCCACCATCTACAAGGCACTAGTCATGAATTTGATGGAATAATTTCGATGGGCCTGGCTGGGTGCAGCTCTAACAACACTCAAGAGCTCGACACCATCCAGGACAAAGCAGGCCACTTGTTTGGCAACCCATCCACAAACATTCACTCCCTTCACTACCGATGCACAGTGGCAGCAGTGTGTACCATCGACAAGATGTATTGCAGCAACACACCAAGGCTCCTGAGACAGCGCCTTACAAACCCGTGACCTCTACCACCTAGAAGGGCAAAAGCAGCAGATGCATGGGAACTTCACCACCTGCAAATTCCCCTCCAAACCGCGCACCATCCTGACTTGGAACTCTATCGTCGTTCTTTCCTTGTCGCTGGGTCATAATCCTGGAACGCCCTTCCTAACACAGCACTGTGGGTGTATATACCCTACATGGGCTGCAGCGGTTCAAGAGGCAGCTCACAACTATCTTCTCAAGGGCAATTCGGGATGGGCAATAGATGCTGGCCTAGTCAGCGACTCCCACATCCCATAAACGAATAAAATAGTGCGTTCAAATCAATTTCTTTGATGAATACTTTTGCTGCCCAACGAGAAAGGAGGTATTGTTGGATTTCGTGCAAGATTGTCACTGTTGAGGAGCAGCTCAGGAATAATGAGCATAGTATTTTCATGTTTAGGTTATTTATGAGGAAGAACAAGGAACATTCTAGAATTAAGAAAGAGTACTGAGTAGAAGGTGGACGAATGTAAGCAAATTGAGGAGAAATTTGGCCGGGTAAATAAGGTGTCCAAGACTGGCAACCAGACATTTGTTGAAGAAATGGACAACATTAAAGAGGAGGTGGTTCGGGCCCAGGTTAGGTTATTTTCCCAATGGCGAAAGGGAGGAAAACCAAAGCCAGAGCTCCATGGATGACGAAGTTGTTACAAAGTAGTTTGGGAGAGATAAAGGGAGTGTATAACGGATTTCAGCTTGACAATACAATGGGGAATCAGGCATAATAGAAAAAGTACAGAGAAGAGTTGATAAATTCGTAATATGTGCAAAGACACAGTAAGAAAATTTAAAAAAAGAGCGGTCATCAGAGGAATGGTATGGCTGCTTCGGCACCAAAGCGAACATGTATTGGTCGAGGTAGAAGGCATACCTGTGGCACTAAATGAGAACTTTTTCGTCGGTGCTTAACAAGGAAGAGGATAGTAGAAAATTTATGGCCAAATGAGGTGGTTGATGGGATACATATAAATATGATGTAATTAAAATTCAAGCTGTACTTAAAGACGTTTACTCATTTGGTGCAGATGAGACGAATTCTAGGATGCTATGTGAAGTTCGGAGAGAAATTATGAAGCTGCTGGCCATACATTTCCATTCTTCCTTAGAAACAGGAGTAGTGCCAAATGACTGAAGGATTGAAAATGTCACATCCTTGTGCAGAAAAGGGAATAAGACTACGCTTTCAATTACAGGCCAGTCAGTTTAACATCGGTGGTGTGGAAGGACGAATAAGAAATAATCCAGGAGAAAACTGATCACCACCTGGACAGGCATACCCTGATCGAGTAGAGTCAGCCGACATTTATGAAGATCAAGTCGTCTTTGATTAACCTGATAGAAATATAGAATAAGAAATAAACGCTGGAGTAGGCCATTGGACCTTTTGCACCTACTCTGCCATTCAATAAGATCATGATTTAACTTCGACTGCAACTCAACTTTCTCGCACTATCCCCATATCCCTTAATTCCCTTAGTAGACAAAAAACTATCGACCTCCCTTGTGAATACAGTCAAAGACTGAGCATCCACAGCTTGTTGAGAATTCCGAATATCACAACCCTTTGAGTGAATAAATGTCTGTTTATCTCAGTCCTAAATGGTCGACCCCTTATTCTGAGACTTTGACCCTCTGTTGTAGGTTCCTCAGCCAGGAGAAACATCTTCTCAGCATCTACCTTGTCAAAGTCTTCAAGAATTTTACAAGTTTCAATTAGATCACCTCTCATTCTATAAACTCGTACATAAACCTAGTCAACTTAATCTTTCTTCATAGGACAATAAACTCATCCCAGGACCCAGTCTAGTAAACCTTCGTTGCATTCCCTCCAGGGCAAGTATGTCATTCCTTGGGTCCAGTGACAAAGGCTACAGACAGTACTCCAGGTATGACTTCACCAGTGACCTGCATAATTGCACTAAGACGTTTTAACTGTCATACGCCAATCACTTTCTAACAAAAGTGAACGTATTATTTTCCTTACGAATTGCTTGCTTTTCCTAAATGTCAACCTTGAACCCTCTGAATGTAAACGTGTAACTATCTCTTAAGGTACATTTTTTTTTTGTTTTCCTCCAAATTGGACAGTTCATATTTGTAAAGTTATACTTATCCTAAGGGCTGTGACTGCCTTCTGGAATGAAACGTCCAGACAACTTTATTCCTCCCAAATGCCCTCAAATATCTGCAGCTCGGATCATGGATAGGCACTGACATGTCGTACCACGGAAATGTGAAGAAAGAAAAATGACTCAGCCATGGAAATGTGCAATTAAACTGTATATAAAGTGCATAGCCAATCTAATGTCATCAAAACACCGTCCAATTTAAAACACATTTCTCCCTATAAAGTCGCGAAGCATATAAACGTCACAGGAGAGCAGCACAACTGCATTATCTTGTTAGCAAGCAGGCTGTCTGTCATCAAACTAGATAATAAATCATGCATATTGCAGCTACTGATCTTTCACATACTTGTAAAACTTGTCCTTGAATCCAATTCGCAGAAAAAAAGCAATGTTGCGGTCTGGTGAGGAGGGGTTGAAGGGCTTCCCTCTCTTTGTTTGACCACAACAGTTTAAATTATTTCTCATAGTGGATGTACTGGCCAATTCAGTAGATGTTTGATTACTTACTTGCTATGATCACAACAAGAACCAATTGGACAGTTTTTCTTGAGTTTAACAATGAAAGAGGTTAACTTCATATTGTTTATCTGAACTAATTAAAGTGAAAAATCTACACACAAACCTTCACATTCCACACACTCACTAGAGGTCCAGACACACACATATAGGATAGGGTGTGTAAGGGATATTGGTGGAGTTACATCCCATAGAAAAAAAAGCATATATCTGTGGAATTTGGTGAGTCGGCTGGACTCGAGCTGAATTCTGTGGTCCTGAGGCTTTTAGTTTGAAGAGAGAGCTGATGGATTTGGTGGATCTCTGGGAGACAGCGATGGTTTCCTCTAACAGGGTTTCTGATTCAGCCAGAGTATGTAGAGGTGGTCAGTCAACAGGCAGGGTCTGTAGCTCATCAGCGGATTAAAGAAAATGATCATTCAACAAAGCACGACGGCGTGACAGCTGGTCAAGCCTCCAAACTTCTGTTACCATCAGGTGAGGCGGGTTCGAACGGCTTCCCTCTTTCCCCTCTCCATGTTCGGCCACAGCAGGTTTAATTCTTTCTTTAAAGTGGGTTTACTGGCCAATTCAGCAGGTGTTTGATTAGTTACTTGCTACGATCATAACAAGAGCCAATTGGACAGGTTTTCTTGAGTTTTCCAATGAAAGAGACTAACTTTATTGTACTTAAATTTAACTAACTAAAATAATAAACTACACACCAACTTTCCAACGCGCGCACTGGAGGTTCACACACACACAAACACAAACACACACACAAACACACACACACGCACACACATACACGTTACAGAGTGGGGAAGGGTAATTTGATCGAGGTGGAGTCCTTAGAAGAAAGGGTATACAGTCTGTGGAGTTTGGTGATTCAGCTGGCTTTTAGCTGAATTCTCAGGTCACATCAAAGTCACTCAATGATTCATGCATGGTATTAGAAGGGTATTTCCTCTTGCTAAAAAAAGATAATGCAATTCCCTTAAACTTCCTAGGTCTTGGTTCTTGATGGGAGGATCAGACATTTCATTTCCACCTAGCAAGCCTTGGAATTTTGGACATAGTTTTGCAAATTAGGTGGCCATCTTAAGCTGCTGGCAAAGCTATCATTTATCTGTTCCATTTTAAATTTCTTTACAAGGTATAAAGTCAGATCTCTAATCAGCAGATTAAAGAAAATCATCATTCAACAAAGCATGTTGGCGTGACATCCCCCACCAGAGGAAATGAAATGTGATGACAGGAACATTTCATTATGAGATCGCAAATCACAAAGAATCTATACACACATACTCTTCCTCAAACAATCTCTTGTCAGTATCACACTGTCATAGTCGGTCTTTGGTTCAGTTGTTTTATCCGGGATGATTCTGTCCTGAGCTAGACTCCAGATAAAGCGTCAGCTATCACGTTGTTTGCTTTTCTCCACAATGTGGAAAATCTTTAGGTGGTAAGGTTGCAGAAACAGGCTACATCGAAAAAGCCTTGCATTCCGGGTTTTGAAATTCTCCACAAAGGTCAAAGGATTGTGGTCAGCAAAAGCTATTGTTTCTCTATATCCATTATGGAAATGTACCTCAAAGTGTTTGAGAGCCAGCAACAGTCCCGTGGCTTCCTTCTCCACAGCAGAGTATCTCCTTTGATGATTGTTAATTTTTTTGTGGAAAAATATCTGTCATGGGAGTGTAGGCATAACCCGATAGTTATAATGAATTCCTGTCAAAGAGAAAAGTAACTCCATATCTTTGCAGTGAGGCAGAAAAACCTATCATTATACTTAGGGATACAGGAGCAACACAAGCTCTTTTGCTGGGGAAAGGTATAGCATTTCCACCAAAGAGTGCCCTGAACGCTCTTAAGGTTTTAGTTAATGACATTAACGGGGAGTATATAAACGTACCTTAATATAAAGTGCACCTAGAGTGTGATCTAATATATGGGATGGTAACTGTAGAAGTTATCCATACATTGCGAGTAGTGGGAATTGATCTATTCCGAGGGAATGATTTGGCTGGATCAAATGTGTTAATTTCCCCTGTAATTACAGATAAGATAAGGGAAGATAAAGAAACAGAACAATTACAGGAACACCTTAAAGTATCCCAAGCCAAGCTCGAGGAGTATAGAGGATGTAAGAGTTGACTGAAGAACGAAATTAGGAGGGCGAAAAGGGGCCATGAGATTTCCCTGGCAGATAAGATAAAGGAGAATCCTGAAAGTGTCTGCAAGTATATTAAGAGTAAAAGGGTAGCCAAGGGAAGAGTACATCCCCTTAAGGATCAGTGTGGTAATATATGTGTGCAGCCAGGGGTAATGGACGAGCTCTTAAATGAATACTTCGCGTCTGTAATTACCGTGCAGAAGATCATGGAAGCTAGTGAGTTCAAGGGAGGGAGCAGCGATATCCTGGAGCATATCAACATTAGAAAGTAGAAGGTGTTGGAGGTTTTGAAGCGCATTAAATTGGATAAATCCCCAGGGCCTGACCAGGTGTATCCTAGGATGCTATGGGAAGCAAGGGAGGAGATTGCTGGGGCCCTGGCAGAGATATTTGCATCATCGTTAGCCACGGGTCAAGTATCGGAAGACTGGAGGATAGCTAATGTTGTGCCTTTATTTAAGAAGGGCAGCAGGGTTAAGCCAGGGAACTACAGGCTGGTGAGCTTTACATCGGTGGTGGGAAAGTTATTAGAAGGGATTCTGAGAGACAGGATTTATATGCATTTGGAAAGGCAAGGTCCGATTAGGGATAGTCAGCATGGTTTTGTGCGTGGGAAATCATTTCTCACGAAATTAACTGAGTTTTTTGAGGAGGAGACCAAGAGGATTAACGAGGGCAGGGCGATGGTCGTTGTCTACTTGGACTTGAGCAAGGCCTTTGACAAAGTCCCCCATGGTAGGCTGGTCCAGAGGTTCGAACACATGGGATCCAGGGTGAGCTAGCAAATTGCATACAAAATTGGCTTGGTGACAGGAGGTAGAGGGTGGTAGCGGAGAGTTGTTTTTCAGATTGGATGCCAGTGAACAGTGGTGTGCCACAGGGATTGGTGCTGGACCCTCTGTTATTTTTTGTATATATTAATGGCCTGGATGTGAATGTAGGGGGCATGATTGGTAAGTTTGCAGATGACACCAACATTGCCGGTATGTTGGACAGTGAAGAAGGTTGTCCAAGTTTACAACAGGATATAGATCAACTGGGAAAGTGGGCAAGGGATTGGCAAATGTAATTTAATGCAGACAAGGGCGAAGTGATGCATTTTGGGAAGTTAAACCAGGGCAGGACATATACAGTGAATATCAGGGCCCTGGGGAGTGTTGTTGAGAAGAGAGACCTTGGGGTGCAAGTACATAGTTCACTGAAAATGGCAACACAGGTAGACAGGGTGGTGAAGAAGGCATATGGCATGCTTGCCTTCATTGGCTGAGGCACTGAGTACAAGATTTGGGACGTCATGTTACAGTTGTACATAACGTTGGTTAGGCCGCATTTGGAGTGCTGTGTGCAGCTCTGGTCGCTGCACTAGAGGAAAGGTGTGATTATGCTAGAGAGGGTGCAGAAAAGATTCAAAAGGATGTTGCCTTTTAGAAGGGCTCGAGGTATAAAGAGAGATTGGATAGGCTGGGTCTGTTTTCCCAGGAGCGAAGGAGGCTGAGAGGAGACATGATAGAGGTATATAAAATGATGAGAGGCAGAGATAGGGTACATAGCCAGAGTCTGTTTCCCATGGTACAGGTGACTTAAACTAGAGGGCATAGATTTAAGGTGAGAAGAAGGAGGTTTAAAGGGGATCAAAGGGGCAAATGTTTTCACACAAAGAATCGTGTGTATCTGGAATGAGCTGCCAGAGGAGGTGGTGGAGCCAGGAACAGTAGCAACATTTAAGAGGCATCTGGACAGGTACTTAAATGAGAAAGGCATAGAGGGATATGGAATTAATGCAGGCAGGTCGGATTAGTATAGATAGGCATCATGGTCGGCATGGACACGGTGGGTCGAATGGCCTGTTTCTGTGCTGTACGACTCTGTGACTATAAGACTCCATGAAAAAATGTCAGACAAGTATGCAAAGGCCCGCAGTTTTCAACCAGGGGATGAAGTATTAGTATAGTTAACGTTACAGAGTGCACCATTAAAGGCACGGTTCAGTGGCCCATCTCTAGTGATCAAAAGAGTGGGTAAGGTAGATGACTTGATTGACACCCCTGACCGCCGGAAGAACAATTGGCTGTGTCAAATCAAAATGTTGAAACAATATTATCTCAGGGAGAAGGATAAGCCAGTACAGGTATACCAGGTAATGGGACTGTTGAGAAGGAAAAGGTTAATGAGGATGAGGCAGAAGGAGGCCTCGACAATTTTCAGATTGAACCTCTGATTATCCAGTTAGCGAATACAGAATAGCTGGAAAAATTGGATGACATGCTTTTGTACTCAGATGCAAAACAATCTGAAGACCTAAAATAAAAGCAAAATACTGCGGATGCTGGAAATCTGAAATAAAAACAAGAAATGCTGGAACCACTCAGCAGGTCTGGCAGCATCTGTGGAAAGAGAAGCCGAGTTAAAGTTTCTGGTCAGTTACCCTTCTTCGGAACTAATGTGAAGACCTAACCAGGCTTTTCACAACATTTAAGATTCTGCAGGGATAAGCCAGAATGTACAACCTTAGCTACACAGTATGTGGATATAGGGAATCTGTTCCTTTAAAACAACATCCATACCGCTTAAGTCCAGACAAAGTGTCCCAAGTACAAGCAGAAATCCAATGCATGCTGGAAAACAACTTAATTGAACGTCGTCAAATCGGCTGGAGTTCACCAATACCTTCGTGCCCAAATCTGACTGGTCAACCCGAATTTGCATAGACTACAAAAAGTCAATGCAGTTAGGAAGGCAGACTCTTACCCATTTCCTCGCTTAGAATACTGTGTTGACAGAGTGACCAGTGCTAGGATTCTTATGAAGATCGATTTGTTAAAGGGATACTGGCAAGTTCCTTTGACTCCTCGAGCTAAAGAGATATCATCTTTTGTCACACCAGCCGATTTTTATCAGTGACATCTGATACCAATCGTGTTATAAAAATGACCCAGTATCTTTTCAGAGGTTAAAATGAATTAGGTGGTAGCCATTGTTTCCAACTGTGTAGTGTGTCTTGATGATGTACTAATATAGAGTAAAATTTGGAGAGAACACTTAAAACAGCTAGGAACGTTGTTTAAAAAGTTGCAAGCCGCTGATTTAGTGGTAAATCTGGCAAAAAAACGAATTTGGAAAGTAAGAGTAACTTATCGTGGAGACATAGTGGGGAAAGGACAAGCATTGTCAAGAATGGCAAAAGTACAAGCTTTAGTGGAGTTCCCTATCCCTAAAACTAAATGCGAAATCATGAGATTTTGAGGGATGTGCGGTTCCTACAGGAAATTTGTACCGAATTTTAGTGCTGTAGTTGCTCCATTAACAGACTTGCTACAGCAAAGGAAAACCAAAGTGGGATGGTCAGATGAATTCCAGGCAGTTTTTGAAAAGCTAAGGACACTATTAAATCTTAACTAATGAACCAGTGTTGGTTGCTGCAAATTTTGCCAAACCCTTCAGGATAGTGATTGACGCCAGTGACCTGGGGGTTGTCCAGTCCTATTGCAGGATGACGAATCAGGCCTAGAAAAAAAAACAGTCTGGTAGTTTTCTAGGAAACTAAATCGCCAGCAAAAAAGTATTCCACTTTGAAAAAAGCAACATTGGGACTATTGCTAGCTCTTAAGCATTAAACATGAAGTATGTGTCCGCCAAGTCTACAAAGAAACACTAACATACACTGAATATAACAGATTAACGTTTGTGGAAAAAAATAAAAGCCAAAATGCCAGAACAAGCAGATGGAGTTTATTGCTACAACGTTGTCATTTGAAGATTATACATATTTCCGATGCTTTGTCACGAATTTCACCTTGTTAAATTGCATGAATTACGATGGTACAAAGACAAATTCTATTAATTACCAGTCGAGTGAAGGGGGACATGAATGCAAAAGCTTTTTACTTCTGTTTCTGTTTTGCATTGTAATGAAACGCATTAAGGAATGGCATTTCTTTTCGCCAAGGATGGAGGTGTCATGGCAGTGTCGTTTTTTCAATTAAAATCTAAGTGGGTCTTTGTGCCTTTAAGACTGAGAGGTGATTTTTCTCCCTGGAAAACAGTGAGTGCGAGCTGCCAGCCTGTTCCTGGGCAACAGCAAGAGGGATGAAGTCACATGCTATATTGTATCAGATTGACTGCGTGTAAAACTGGCTGGAACCGGTCTGTACTGGAAGATCAGAGAAGAGTTCTCTCTCTGAAGGAAGGTTCATGTCCCTCTCATCAGAATTTCTACATTGGTCTGCAGGCTGTGCTTCGCCTAAAGAGGAAAATGATCCCCGGAAAGGAATCTTTGTATTGTTGGAGGTAGCATTTTATCCCCCTTCCAGTCTCGGAGAAGTCTCTGCCTCAGGAGTGACTTTCCATTGCGTTTTTTGTTTCTGGGATTCTGGAATTCTCAGGAAAGTTTCCACTGTTAGACTGCTAATCCAAAATCCAAATAAATCTGTTGCTATACTCTTTGTTGAAAGATCTGTGTGACGCCTGCTGCAGCCGAACCTCTTTGAAAGCTTATCCATTACAAACTGCTTATCAAACTCGGCATCTGACTATTAGACTCTGGGACACCTCACCGCCCCGGAAAAGTAACCTACCAGGACTTACAACCCAGTTATTTTATCATTGCTAAGAAACAGCTCTAATTTAAAGCATCATTTTAAACCCGATTAACCGTTGTTTTTTGAATGTATGCATATATCCTGCCTGGGGGTTAGGAGGATAAGAAGTTATAAAGTCTTTTCAGACATAGGTTCATCTCAATATTGTTTAAGATTTAGTGCATTAATAAATAGTTAATTTCATGTTGTTTAAAGATAGCTGGTTTGGTGTATTTTGTTCTGGGAGTTAATAAAGTGGTTGTTTGGATAATTTCTGGTAGGTGGGAAACATTACTAATGTTGTGACCTGTCGAGTAATCGGACTGAATTAACAGTGCATTACTCCCGCCTCGGTTGTAACATACCCAACTGGTCTTTCAATGCCTAACTCATCACCTTGGAGCAGGATGGCACCAATCCCTAAGTCGCTAGTATCAACTGCCTCGTTGAATGGTTTATTAAAGTTTGGAGCTGCCAACATCAGTTTGTTGGTTAAGATGTCTTTTGGTCTCTGGAAAGCTGTTTGACACTTCCCTGAACACACTACCTTTACTTTTTTTCTGTAACATGTCTATCAGTGGGGCGCCTATAGTACTGAAGTTTGGGACAAACTTGCAGTAAAACCCACAGATCCCCCAAAAATTGCATTATTTGTCATTTGGTCATGGGGACAGGGACATCTATCAGTGCCTGTAACTTTGCTTCTCTAAGCAGCGCTTTCCCTTGACCCAAAATATGCCCCTGGTAGGTTACTTGAGCTTTAACAAACTCGCTCTTTACAAGATTTACCACAAGGCCGGTCGACTGTAACCTTCGGAAGAGGGCTTCTAACCGGTCTAGGTGGTCACCCGAGGTGTCACTGTACACTAACAGATCATCCAGGTACACTACACAGTTGGGCAGGCCAGCTATTACCTGGTTCATCAGCCTTTGGAAGGTGGTTGGGGCATTTTGTAATCACAAGCGCAGTGTCTGGCACTGGAATACACCATCTGGGGTTATTAAAGTCGAGATCTATTTAGCTCGAGTGGTTATGAGAACCTGCCAGTACCCTTTTAACCGGTCAGTTTTGGTCATGTAGCTGGCGTTTCCTACCCAACCTATACAGTATCCCATGCGTGGAATTGGGTAGGAATCAACTCTTGTCACTGCAGTAATCTTTCTGTTGTTCAGCCATCGAGTTTAGGCACGAGCACAACTGGTGAATTCCAACTGCTCTGACTGGGCACAATCAGCTTCTGCTCCAGCACATATTGACTTTTCTCCACTACCTGGGTCAGTTTTCTGGGTACTAGGCGATTGGGATTTTGTGTTAAGGGAGGGGTCTCTCCTGCATGAACATCGTGTAGGGTTAGGGTTTGGCATCCTGGTTGCTCCCTGCAGATCCCTTTAAAAGCTATGCGAAGACTTGCTATGTCTCCTCTCTTTTCTCCGTTTAAACAGGAGAGTACAGTATCTAGTTTCCCTAACGTTTCAGTATTAACTTGTCCTTTAATCCGAACTGCAAAAAAACGTACAGACTATTTCACCCCTGGTTATTGACACATAATACATTTTTACTACATTTTCCCTGACAGTTTTTAAAACTGAAAATGCATCATGCATTGTTTTCATATGTTAAGAAATATTACAAATAACTGTGACATTTCATTTACTTGTCTAGAAATCAGCAGCATATTGATTTTGCCAGTATCACTCATCCCTATTGCACCATAATCGTATATTCATGTGTTACTTATGGTGCTGACTTCTGGAGATTCCTTGGATTCTCTTGCCTGTTTCCCCCTCAATGCAAATTCAGGGACAATGTGATTCCAAGTGGATAACAATAGAATTGTGGCATTTATATAGAAATAAAAGTCCAGCAACTTTCAACATGTTTGCCTCCCAACTGGAAGTAACGCGTGCCAGAGCGTAGAAATTGAGATGTTCGCGAAGTGACTTTTGCCATTTTAAAAGAGTTGACATAACACAAGCCTTTAAACGGACGTTTGAAAATAACCTAGCTCCTCCGGAGGGGCGGTGAGAGATAGGGAGACAGGGAGACGGAGAGAGAAGGGGGGAGAGAAGGAGATAGAGAGAGAGGGGAACAAAGAGAAAGGGTGAGACAGAGATGGGCGTGGGGTAAAGTGAGAGCGGTGTCCAACCGTTTCATGTGGGGGGCGACATTCTGGGTTTTGTCTTACATAGGAGGCTGCTGAGACAATTTTGGAAAGATAAAGGCATTGACAAAATGTAGCTTACTATTAATCAAAGCAACAGCAAATGTGCAATTTTGTGAAGAAGCTTCAAATGATAAGACAAATTTATTGGCTTACTTTCTCGTCACTATGTCGGATACTGATTTATTGAAATACCTAGCATTTTGATTTCTTTGGTTGTACAAGTAGTCAATGCCTGCTCACACACTTCTTGCCACGCCGTGAAGAATTCCAAGTAGATTTTCATCTGTCAAGAGTGATTTTCGTCACTCTCTCCCTCCTGTCTCTCTCTGTGTCTCTCTCTCTCTCGCTCCAACACTGTGCCATCCCTCTTTGTGTCTCTCCAGTCTACGTTCCACATTTCTGTGTTCCCCCCTCTGTGTTGTTCCTAATTTCTGCATTCTTCCCTCCCCTCTCAGTGTCGTTTCCTTGCCTCTATGTGTCGCCCCACACTCTCTGTGTCATTCGCCTCTGTCGTTCTCCCACTCTTTCCACCTCTCTTTCTCTCTTTTCGCATCTCTCTTTCTGTCCTCTCTCTCTCTGTCCCCCTCTCTCTCTCTCACCCCTCTCTTTCGGCCCCCTCTCTCTCTCCCGCTCCCTCTCCCTCCTCACCGCTTTCCCCAGCTTTCTCTCTCCCCTCTCTCTGTCTCCCCCTCTCTCTGTCTCTCTGCACATTAGGACATCAGTCAGAAAGAGTGAAAGAGTCTGAATATTTCTCTTAATGAAATATGATGCATTGAGTTTATATTTCCAAAGAGCGTTACAGGAGACAGAAATTTGACCCGCCTCAAAAAGTAGTTCATGTGTTAAAGACAAGGGTCTGTCATTCGATGACCTCTTGTGAACCTGGCCCTCTCAATTAGCACGCACATCCACGAACATCTGGAGTGGAAGCCTCAGCAAGCTTGGCGCTGAACTCTCCGATTCCGCAGTGGCTAATTGTAACCCGTCCCTCTCCCATTCCAGGCAATGACCCCCGTCACTGGGTTGAGAGATCTCAGTGAGTTCTTTACTGACCCACCAGATTCAGCTGTCCAAAACATTGTGGCAGATTTCATGGCCAGTTTCCAGAGTGTGTTGGCCACTTTGTAAACTACAGACTAATGCAAGTGCCTGCAAAGAGTCTCACTTCAGATCCTCCATTATGTATACAGCCTCCTACAAGATTCAACGTGTGTTTGCGTTATAACTGTCCCGAACTGCAGTTTTTCAGCTACTATTCGAGTTTTATGTTGCAATACCAGGCGACGTTATTAACTGACCAATGGGATAAAATATATGGGTAATAGAGGATTACTTGATCAAGCATCTTTAACCAGCCCCATTTTTTTTGGTCAATGGGATAAAATGTTAGGTAACAGGGGATTGAATAATCAATGTAGCTTTATCAGTTTCCGGATGTTTGGTCAATGTGATAGAATGTACGTGTATTTGAATAGCTGATCAATGCATCTCTAACTGGCTCAAGATGTTTCTTCAATGGGATAAGTTGTTGTTTGGCATTCTACCATCGATGAAAGATGATGGACATGGAACAAACAATCCATTTTGGTGGGGTCTCTTGTCTTGTTGCACCTTTGCTGATGACGGTGAAAGAAAGTACTTGAAGGGCAGGTTCTGCCACAAGTCCTGCACGTGAAGCTGTCAAGTGGCGCTGTGAGTTTTTCTTTTGGAAGTTGGCGCCTGTAGTCAAGCTGGTGTGGCAACTGGTCGTCGTGGTAGTGTACACCAGTTCACAGGATGTGTCGGCCATTTCCCTTTTTCACTCCCATGTATGATAGTCGACATTTGGACCCTTCATGCCATGCTTGCAAGCACCAGTGAAGCGGAGCTTTGGGCGTCCCATTGGTCGTCTGGCCCTGGCTACCTCGCCATGCTAAATGTCCTTCAGGATGCAACCGTCTTCCATCCTGCAGACGTGTCCAATCCAGGGGAGCCACCTCTGTTTGATTAGTGACAACACACTTGGGAGCTCTGCCTTTAAGACGACTGTTACCTTTGTGATTTTAACCTGCCAGAATATTCCAGTAATATGATACAGACAGCGAAGATGGAAATTATTGAGCTTCTTTTCCTGGCAGCTGTAAATTTCCCATGTTTCACATCCAGACAGCAAGATGGTGAAAACACAGGCCTTATAAACCGTCAGCTCGATCCTTAGGGTCAATTTAGTGTTATCCCATGTCCGTTTCGCGATCCAGCCAAAGGTGATAGCTGCTTTCCCTATGTGTGTATTAAGCTCTGCATCAGGGGACAGATTGCCTGTCACTGTGGGCCAAGGCAGCAGAATTTGCTAACTAATTCCAGTGGGGTGCTATTTACTGGGAATGTGGAGTGGGGGGGGGTAGTTGCGCGCGGGGGGGGTGGCGGGGGTGGAGGGATGGGGAGATGCTACACCTTGTCTTATTATCACTGTATTCTTGAGGCTTATAGTCAAGGAGAACAAGGTACAGGCATCTGACAGACAGTCCACGAGCCTTTGTAGACTGGGTTTCAATGTGCGCGACTAGCATCACCTGCATTGAGGAGTTAACTGATCAGGACGCAATGTTTTTCTGTCGTTGCTTTCAGCCTTAATAGATTGCAAAGCTTGCTGTCTGACTTTGTGTGCAAGTAGACACCTTCCATATCGACAGGGAAGGCTAAGGATAGGAACTTGGAGAAGAAGATGCCATACAGAGCGGGGGCTCGGACAGGTAATAGGGGATTAAATGATTAATGTAGCTTTACCCTGACCCAGGTGCGTGGTGAACAAACAGAATTCTAAGCCTTTAGAATAATAGATGCTAAAAAAAAATCGGAGCCAATTGTTTAGTCAACTGAAAATTATGTCCCTGTAGTCGAGGAACAGCTGATCAATGTAGTTTTGTTTTGGCCCAGGTGTTTCGGAGTTTTGGAAGAATAACATACCAATGCTGTGAGTTGAATGCGTGGTTCAAACAGTGGTGTGGGAGACAGGCATTTCATTTCATGTATCACTGGTGCCAGTACTGGGGAAAGAGGGAGCTTTTCCGTTGGGAAGTGGCCAAGTGAATCCAATAGTTAGCGCTGTAGATGGGGTTTTATGATAAAAAGGTTGGGGCAGCTTAAAGTGATGGGAACTTTATAAATGTAAAGAGATAACTCAAGGACACAGAGCAGTGAAACGATTTGTTGTTTGAGCAGAATGTGATAGGAAGGGGCAGAGAGCTTAACAGTAATAGTGTATTACTAAACAAGGTGAAATAAGGGCAAAATGGTAGAAAGTAAAACTTAAAACTGCTTTATCCGAATGCCCAGAGGATTTGTTGCAAGACAATGTCAGAAATAGAGATAAATGGTTTGATCGAATAACATTATTGAGACGTGGTTGCAAGCTAATCAAGGTTGGGAAATAAATACTCCAGGGTACATGACATTTTGCAAAGACAGACAGAATGAAAAATGAGGTAGGATAGCCCTGAGAATAACGGATCACAGTAGTAAGGAAGGATCTTAGCTCGAAAGAGTAGGAAATGAAATCAGTATGGATAGAGGTACAAAATAACAAGGAGAGGCTAAGATATGTGAAAGCAGTTGGTAGACCTCTTAGTAGGGACTATAGTATTGGATATTATATTAATCAAAGGCAATTAGGATGGACAACAAATGTCTGCCTTGCCAGAGACGCACCTCAAGAAATAAAAGGATCCTGTAATAATGGTTGACATTCAACAGCCTAAACTTCATGAGCCATATAAATACTGGTTACAAAGGCAGATCAGAGTCTTGGAGTTCTGAGGCAATCAGCTCACCTCCTGACTTTGCAAAGACTGTCCACAACAAATGCAACCTTATTTAACTAGATCTGTGTACACGAAATGTAAGCATGCTGAACTGGACCTGTCCACACCGCATGCAGCTGTGCAAAACTGGATATTTCTACAATAAATGTAACCCTTATGAAATGGACCCCTCACACTGAATGTAACTGTGTAGTACCGGACCTGAGCACGCTAGCAGTAACCGTGTTCAACTAGCCATCTGCACACCAGAAATAGACAGGCTGAGATGGACATGATCACATTGGCAGTAACGGTGCTGAACTGGGCCTGTCCACATTCAATGGAACTGGGCGGAACTGGAGTTGCCCTCACTGAAAGTAGGAATACAGAACTGGATCTGTCCACTCTGAATGTGAGTGTGCTGGACTGAAACTTTCAATACTGAAAATTACTCTGCAGACATGGACCATTCCACACTGATTATCACCGCACTAATTGTATGCGTCTCAACCGAACTCAGCTGTACTGAACCTTACCAGTTAACACTAAATGCAACCGTGTTGAATTGAACTTTTCAAGTCGACAGTTAACATGCGCAACTGGATTTTAGCACATCGAATGCAACCGAACTGTAGTCGTTAACACTGACAGTAACTGTGCTGAACTGAACCTGTGCACACAGACCATGCTGAACTTGACCTCCATACTGCATATAACTGCACCAACTTGGACCAGTTCGTACTTAATGCAAATGTGCTCAGGCTCCACTGAATATAACTGAACTTGACTATCAAGACTGAATGCAGCTGTGCTGAACTGGATATTTCCACACAAAACATAAACGTGCACAGCTGCACCTTTTCAGACTGAAATACCGTGCTGGCTTCGAGTAGTTCACACTGAATATAGTCAGCTGTGTTGAGGTACCGTCTTACCGGAGGTTAGAGGCAAGTGAATATGATGCAAGGTCGCACGGATTGGAGCTGAATGGTGATCAGGAGCGAGAACTTGATTTATCTTCCTTTCAGGACCAGAAGATCTCTGTTCAGTTATGCCTTGTGCTGTGGGCACTTAACTCAGCATTAAAGAGTTAAACCTGGGGATTCATTTTCACCATTGCAACTGCCTATTAAATGTTTCATTATTGTAACTGTCACTAGGATCATATTGTAATCTCTTGATATTTCACTTTCGAGCCGTGTCAGATTCCTTCAAAAACATTCTATTCCATCTAAACAAAAACACGAGCCTGGCAACAGCTGCACCAATCTGTTTTTCTTTTTCAATTAGTGTAATTAATGTAAAAGATCAAAGCACCTAATTATCTCGCAGGAGACTGACATCAGGTATAAATATGACAGTCTTTGAGTGCAGTTCAGAGCATGCTCAGAGCTTCTGATCGAAATGTAAGGATCAGAAAATGCACTGGTGTTTGCCATTTACTATCCCGTCCTTATGCTATCGGGGTTCCAACTAAACTATTGCAGCTGGAAATTACAGAAATCATTGATTAGCTTTTTCACTGCTCCTATTTACCACTAGTGTTCCTCTGCCTTATGGATATCCTTGTGGATTCCAACTGCAGTTTCACCCATCATGCTTTGAAACCACCCAGGATCACAGGTATCTCCGAGAAATACAACGTTCCTCGGACTGCTACTCTCGCCGCATCCTGAGATCTACACTCAGTGCTATGCGCTGCCATATGCACACACTGGACCTCTCTCTCCAGCAGCACCGTCTCACCTTATCTCAAATCTGTTCTACTCCGCAGTTTCATCTCATCTTACGTCTCATCCGACGCATTAACAAAAAACTTTTTTTCTTCCTTTCAGGTGTTAAGGAACGCAAGCTCCAGCAGCTGATGGGGACTAATGCCCCTCCAGATCCTCCTTCCGCTTCACTTCCCTCTGACCCCACCCCTTCTGATCTGACCCCTTGCCGTGTATTCACTATACCCTCTGACCTCCCCCTCTCTGATGCTGAGCGTTCTGTACTCAGCAAAGGACTCAGTTTTATCCCCTTACGCCCCCACCTCAATGAATTTCGCGCTCGGCATGACGTTGAGCTCTTCTTCCGTCGCCTCCGCCTCCGGGCTCACTTCTTTGACCAGGAGTCCTCCCCCCGACCAGCAGACCCATTCACCCGCCTCCAGCATTCTCCCTCTACCTGGACCCCTCACCCTGGCCTCTTACCCGCTCTTGATCTCTTCATTGAAAACTGTCGGCGAGACATTGGTCGTCTCAATTTCTCTGCCCCCCTCACTCACTCTAACCTGTCCCCCTCTGATCTTGAGGCACTCCGTTCTCTCAGGTCTAACCCCGACATGGTCATCAAACCTGCAGACAAGGGTGGTGCTGTTGTTGTATGGCGTACCGACCTCTACCTTGCAGAAGCTCAACGCCAACTCACAGACACCTCTTCCTACCTCCCTCTGGACCATGACCCCACCACCGAACATCAAGCCACCGTCCAAAGGACTGTCACTGACCTCATCTCCTCTGGAGATCTTTCCTCTACAGCTTCCAACCTCATAGTCCCGCAACCCCGGACAGCCCGCTTCTATCTCCTTCCCAAAATCCACAAACGGGACTGTCCCAGCAGACCCATTGTGTCAGCCTGCTCCTGCCCAACTGAACTTATTTCTTCCTATCTAGACTCTATCTTTTCTCCGCTGGTCCAGTCTCTTCCCACCTACATCCGTGACTCTTCTGACGCCCTACGTCATTTTGACAATTTCCAGTTTCCTGGTCCGAACCGCCTCCTCTTCACTATGGACGTCCAATCGCTCTACACCTCCATCCCCCACCAGGATGGTTTGAGGGCTCTCCGCTTCTTCCTGGAACAGAGGCCCAACCAGTCCCCATCCACCACCACCCTCCTCCGCCTGGCTGAACTTGTTCTCACATTGAACAACTTCTCCTTCAACTCCACGCTCTTCCTTCAAGTAAAAGGTGTCGCTATGGGTACCCGCATGGGTCCTAGTTATGCCTGTCTTTTTGTGGGATATGTCGAGCATTCTTTGTTCCAGTCCTACTCAGGCCCCCCTCCCCCAACTCTTTTTCCGGTACATTGATGACTGTATCGGTGCCGTTTCCTGCTCCCGCCCCGAACTCGAAAACTTTATCAACTTTGCTTCCAATTTCCACCCTTCTCTCACCTTTACATGGTCCATCTCTGACACTTCCCTTCCCTTCCTCGACTTCTCTGTCTCCATTTCTGGGGATAGGTTGTCTACCAATATCCATTATAAGCCCACTGACTCCCACAGCTACCTCGACTACACTTCTTCACACCCTACCTCCTGTAAGGACTCCATTCCATTCTCCCAGTTTCTCTGTCTCCGACGCATCTGCTCTGATGATGCTACCTTCCATGACGGTGCTTCTGATATGACCTCCTTTTTCCTCAACCGAGGATTTCCCCCCACTGTGGTTGACAGGGCCCTCAACCGTGTCCGACCCATTCCCCGCACCTCTACCCTCACCCCTTCCCCTCCCTCCCAGAACCGTGACAGGGTTCCCCTTGTCCTCACTTTTCATCCCACCAGCCTCCATATCCAAAGGATCATCCTCCGCCATTTTCGCCACCTCCAGCGTGATGCCACTACCAGTCGCATCTTCCCCTCCCTTCCCCTGTCAGCATTCCGAAGGGATCGTTCCCTCCGTGACACCCTGGTCCACTCCTCCATTACGCCCACCACCTCGTCCCCGTCCCAGGGCACCTTCCCTTGCAATCGCAGGAGGTGTAACACCTGCCTATTTACCTCCTCTCTCCTCACTATCCCAGGCCCCAAACACTCCTTTCAGGTGAAGCAGCGATTTACTTGTACTTCTTTCAATGTAGTATACTGTATTCGCTGCTCACAGTGTGGTCTCCTCTACATTGGGGAGACCAAGCGCAGACTGGGTGACCGTTTTGCGGAACATCTCCGCTCAGTCCGCAAGCAGGACCCTGAGCTTCCGGTTGCTTGCCATTTCAACACTCCCCCCTGCTCTCATGCTCACATCTCTGTCCTGGGATTGCTGCAGTGTTCCAGTGAACATCAACGCAAGCTCGAGGAACAGCATCTCATCTACCGATTAGGCACACTACAGCCTGCCGGACTGAACATTGAGTTCAATAATTTCAGAGCATGACAGCCCCCCACTTTACTTTCATTTTTAGTCATTTTTAGTTATTTTTTCTTCCTTTTTTTTGCATTCCTTTTTACATTTTTTGCATTTATTTCATTTCATCTTAGTTTGTTCAGTTTGCTTACCCACTGTTTTTTTCAGGTTGTTTTTCTTCAGGTTTGCACTTGCTGATGTTCTATATTCAGTATATTCACACCTAATCTGTACTAATGCTTTGTCTTTCAAAACACCATTAACATATTGTTTGCCTTTGCTCCGTGACCTTTTGGTCAGCTATGTGGCCTGGTCCAATCTGCACCTTCTCCTTTGTTATCTCTTGCCCAACCCCCACCTCACTTGTTTATCATCTGTGACTTTTCTAATATTTGTCAGTTCCGAAGAAGGGTCACTGACCCGAAACGTTAACTCTGCTTCTCTTTCCACAGATGCTGCCAGACCTGCTGAGTGAATCCAGCATTTCTTGTTTTTGTTTCAGATTTCCAGCATCTGCAGTATTTTGCTTTTATATTATTATGGATATCCTTGTTCCCCTTTAATTGGAAAATTTCTTTATTTTAATGGGAAGATTTCTTCCCTCCGATTGTTATAATTTCTTCTATTTTGCAGCATAATTTTTCACGTAAAGTATATCTATTTTAATATAATTTCCTGGAAATTAACTGATTGTTAAATTTCATTTATGTTCTAATTTCTCCCGTTTAGAAGTCTCATTAATGGCATATTGTCTTTCCATGACCAATATAATTTTTTGCACTTTTCAGCATCACTTTCCACATTTGCAGCAACATTTCTCCTCTTCAGCGGTGTCATTTTCTTATTAACCAGTGTTATTTCTTCTGCTTGAACACAAGAACACAAGAATTAGGAGCAGAAGTAAACCACATGGCCCAACGAGCTTGCTCCGTCATTCAATACAATCATGGCTGATCTTGGGCTTCAATTCTACTTCCCTGTCCGCTCCCCATGTCCCTTGATTCCCTGTAAGACCAAAGTTCTATCTATCCCAGCCTCAAATATATTCAATGATAGAGCATCCACGACCCTCTAGGGTAGACAATTCCAAAGATTCACAACCCTGTGAGAGTAGTAATTTCTCGTCATCTCAGTCCTGAATGATCGGCCCCTTATCCTGAGACTGTGACACCACGTTCTCGATTCCCCGACAAGTGGAAAAAAATCCCCCAGCTTCTACCCTATCATGCCCTTTCAGAATGTTATGTGTTTGAAGTTGATCGCCTCTCATTGTTCTAAACACCAGAGAATGTAGGCCCAATTTGCTCACCCTCTCATCATAAAACAACCCCCTCATCCCAGGAACCAATTTAAGTCTTCGCTGCACCGCCTCCAGTGCAAGTATATCCCTCCTTAAATGTGGAGAATAAAACTGCACACTGTATTCCAGGTGTGGTTTTGCCAAAGCCCCGTACAATTTTAGTACGACTTCTTTATTCCTGTAGTCCAATCACCTTGCAATAAAGGCCAACATGACATTTGCTTGATAGTACAATTTAGTGTTTCTGACAGTGTAATTTCTCCCCCTTACTCTGCCATTTCACGCTATGAATGTAGATACATTGTGTTATTGGCACTGTTATTGTGGGTGGATTACCACATAGTTATCATGGTTTAACTGCAGTTCTATTGTGTTGTTGACATAGTTACGGTGGATGAATTAACACACTGCTATCATGGTACAAATGCATTTCTACTGTGTTGCTGACACTGTTACTGTGGGTGAATTATCACACAGTTATCATGGTGTAAATATAACTCCAATGCGTTATTGCTACTGTTATGACCAAGAAAAGAAGAGTACACTGTTAATTCCGTCCCACTTCTCCACATGTCATAGCATATCAATGTAATTTGCTGCTTACCAAAACAGCCAATTAAATACTCTATATGTCCCCAGAATAAAGCACACCGACTACGTGTCTTTAATCAACAACAAAATTAACCGTTTATTATAAACCAAAGCCTTAACGAATAATGAAGTAAATCTATACACCAATTGGGATGTTAAAGTTCCTTATTTTCCCCAGCCCCCATGCACACACACATACATCCAACAACAGGTTAACCAGGAAAAAAGGGACTTTTGTTTACACCTTGTGCAAGTGAATAAAAGGGATTTTAAAAATTGACAAATTGAAGTGAATAGTTGGGAGTCATTTGTTTTGGCGAGGTGTACCAAATTCCAATAGTTGATGCCGCTCGGAGCCTTTCCAGGCGAGGTTGATGAACAGTTTGTGATGGATAGGCGTTCAAAGTACTTCAACAGCAGCATGTCTTCCATCAGGTATGCAGCAACAAGGATCTTCTTAAAGGTTATAGCAGCAGCATAGCAGTAAAAGTTTTCTTCAAATTTCAGGATTTCTCAAAACACAGGAGCAACAGGAACCGCGCATGATGCAGGCATTCTTTACAGAGAGGTAATACTTTTTCTGGGTCTTCTGACCTCCAGGCAGGTCAAAATCAATTTTTCGATTGCCTGCTTTTTGTCCAAACCAAAACCTTCCAGAAGCAAGTCGCATGTCCAGTCATAAATGTTCTCTTGTCACTCAAAAAGTAGCTCTGAGGTCAAACACCCTGCTGGTTTCCTTGAAATTATCTGCTTGTTTGCAAGTTCAGCTTTTGTTGAACTTCCTTTTCAAAACATCTGTAAAGTTAATTTATTTCCAGTTGTCTCAATGTCCACTGAAATACTTTTCAAAAACATAGGATCTTAAGTTTTAAAACCAAAAGCAAAATCCTTGCAACATTACTGTGAGTAGATTATCACACTGTTTAAATGAATGTGTTCCTGACACTGTTGCTGGAGTGAATTATCATACTGTTAGCACAGGGTACATGGAGTTCTGTAGTGTTGCTGGCACTATTACTGTGCGTCAATTATCACTGTTCCTTCAGTGCACATCGAGGTCTACTGTGTTAGTGACATTGTCAGCGGCTCTCTGATTCGAAGAAATTATACACTGATTGAAATTATTCAACAAATAAATAATTCCTGACTGAATTTAATGATTGAATTCATTGCTAGGACATTATTAGAAATCGAGTTGTTAACAGAAATATAAGCAATGTAACCTATGGCCGCTTTATGGATGAATATGTACTTACCATATACACAGAGGACTAAATTATGTTTTGGAGGCTGGGATAAAAAGCAGGGGGTGGGGGTGTGGGGTGGTGGGGGGATGCTGAATGTTCTGTACTCAGCAAAGGACTCAGTTTTATCCCCATACGCCCACACTTCAATGAAGTTCGCGCAGATGCTGCCAGTCCTGCTGAGTTTTTTCCAGCACTTTCTGTTTTTATTTCTGATTGATTTGAATTTTCCTTCACAAACGAGGAGAAATCTGCCAGTGGTTTGGTAAAGAGGGGCGGCAGGAAAAGCTGATAACATGGCTTTGAAAACATTTACAGGGCCTGGGCTTTATAAATAGAGGCATAACGTACAAAACTAAGGAAACTAGGCTACACTTTTATCAATCAGTCTTCGGACTTTCAAACGTTGAAACTGACCTTTGCTTCATTTGAAATCTATCCAGGATATTAGACACTTCTGGATGCAATTCACAACGTTACGAACAGTAATATCCAAACCCTGCAGTGACAGGTAAACTCAGAAAATGGTATAATCAACAGAATCACTCCCCACATACAGAATATTTAACTGCCTTCACTCCATGGTGAATGGACTGGAGTGTGAGCAGGTCAGTGGAATGTGGGAATCCAGTCCCACATACAGAGCACGTAAATGACCTCTCCCCAGTGTGAGACTGCGTCAAAGAGTATCCAGCTCAGATGGGCAACTGAATCCTTTCCCTGAATGACTGAACTTTAGTTGTACTTTAATCCCCCTTGTCCTAGACTCCACAATCAGAAGAACCAGTTTCCCTCCACCTACCCTGTCAAATTCATTAATAATTTTAAGCGTAGTGGCTGGGTTCAATTCTACTCATTGCTTCCCATACCTCTCCTCCCCTGAAGGTGCTGAGCTCTGGCTGCATTCAATTCGACACTCACTGCTTCCTCGCCGTCTCCTAAACTGCTGACTCCGGCTGGGATCAATTCTACAGGGGGCATTCTGAAGGGGGAGGGTGAATAGCCAGAGGTTGTGGGACACATCGGTACCAACGACATAGGCAGGAAGAGTGATGAGGTCGTGCAGGGGGAGTTTAGGGAGTTAGGTGGAAAGTTAAAAAACAGGAACTCTCGGATTGTAATCTCGGGATTACTCCCTGTGCCACGTGCCAGTGAGGCGAGAAACAGGAAGATAGTGCAGCGAAACACGTGGCTGAACAGCTGGTGTCGAAGGGAGGGTTTCATATATCTGGACCATTGGGATCTCTTCAGGGAGGGATGGGACCTGTACAAGAAGGACGGGATGCATCTAAACTGGAGGGGAACAAATATCCTGGCTGCGAGGTTTGGTAGCGTCACTCGGGAGGGTGAAAGCTAGTGTGGCAGGAGGTTGGGAACCAGAGTAGAAGGACAGCAAGAGAAATAAATGAAGGGGAACTAGTAAATAAGGCCAGTAAAACTAAGAGGAAGAGCAGGCAGGGAGATGTTGCGGAGAACAGCGGGACTGGTGGTCTGAAGTGCATTTGCTTCAATGCAAGAAGTATAATAGGTAAGGCAGATGAACTTAGAGCTTGGATTAGTACTTGAAACTATGATGTTGTGGTTATTACAGAGACTTGGTTGAGGGAAGGACAGTATTGGCAGCTAAATGTTCCAGGATTTAAAAGATTCAGGCGGGATAGAGGAGGATGTAAAAGGGGTGGGGGAGTTGCATTACTGCTTAAGGAGAATATCAGAGCTGAACTGCGGGAGGACACCTCGGAGGGGCCATGCAGCGAGGCAATATGGGTGGAGCTCAGGAATAGGAAGGGTGCAGTCACGATGTTGGGGGTTTACTACAGGCCTCCCAACAGCAGCGGGAGGGAGAGGAGCAGATCTGTAGACAGATATTGGAAAGATGTAAAGGTAACAGGGTTGTAGTCGTGGGTGATTTTAACTTCCCTATATTGACTGGGATTCACTTAGTGCTCGGGGCTTGGATGGGCAAAATTTGTAAGGAGCATCCAGGAGGGCTTCTTGAAACAATACGCAGATAGTCCAACTAGGGATGGGACCGTACTGGACATGGTATTGGGGAATGAGCTCGGCCAGGTGGTCGAAGTTTCAGTAGGGGAGCATTTCGGGAGCAGTGACCATAATTCCATAAGTTTTAAGGTACTTGTGGATAAGGATAAGAGTAGTCCTCGGGTGAAGGTGCTAAATTGGGGGAAGTCTAATTATAACAATATTAGGCAGGAACTGAAGAATTTAGATTGGGGGCGGATGTTTAAGGGTAAATCAACATCTGATATGTGGGAGTCTTTCAAACGTCAGTTGATTAGAATCCAGGACCAGCATGTTCCTGTGAGGAAAAAGGATAAGTTTGGCAAGTTTTGGGAAACTTGGATAACGCGGGATATTGTGAGCCGCGTCAAAAAGAAAAAGGAAGCATTCGTAAGGGCTGGAAGGCTAGGAACAGACAAATCCCTTGAGAAATATAAACACAGTCGGAAGGAACTTAAGCAAGGAGTCAGGAGGGCTAAAATGGGTTATGAGAAGTCATTGGCAAACAGGATTAAGGAAAACCCCAAGGCTTGTTAGACGTATATAAAGAGCAAGAGGGTAACCAGGGAAAGGGTTGGCCCACTCCAGGACAGAGAAGGGAATCTATGTGTGGAGCCAGAGGAAGTGGGCGAGGAACTAAATGAGTACTTTGCATCAGTATTCAACAAGGAGAAAGACTTGGTGGATGATGAGCCTAGGGAAGGGAGTGTAGATAGTCTCAGTCATTTCATTATCAAAAAGGAGGAGGTGTTGGGTGCCTTGCAAAGCATTAAGGTAGTTAAGTCCCCAGGGCCTGATGGGATCTACCCCAGAATACTGAGGGAACAAGGGAAAAAATTGCTGGTGCCTTGACAGAAATCTTTGCATTCTCATTGGCTACTGGAGAGGTCCCAGAGGACTGGAGAATAGCCAGTGTTGTTCCTTTGTTAAGAAGGGTAGCAAGGATAATCCAGGAAATTATAGGCCGATGAGCGTTACGTCAGTGGTAGGGAAATTATGAGAGAGGATTCTTCGGGACAGGATTTAATACCATTTGGAAACAAATGGACTTATTAGCGAGAGGCAGCATGGTTTTGTGAAGGGGAGGTCGTGTCTCACTAATTTGATTGAGTTTTTTGAGGAAGTGACAAAGATGATTGATGAAGGAAGGGCAGTGGATGTTATCTATATGGACTTCAGTAAAGCCTTTGACAAGGTGCCTCATGGCAGACTAATACAAAAGGTGCAGTCACATGGGATCAGAGGGAAGCTGGCAAGATGGATACAGAACTGGCTCGGTCATAGAAGACAGAGGGTAGCAGTGGAAGGGTGCTTATCTGAATGGAGGGATGTGACTAGTGGTGTTCCGCAGGGATCAGTGCTGGGACCTTTGCTGTTTGTAGTCTCGATAAATGATTTGGAGGAAAATGTAGCTGGTCTGATTAGTAAGTTTACGGACGACACAAAGGTTGGTGGAGTTGCGGACAGTGATGAGGATTGTCAGAGGATACAGCAGGATATAGATCGGTTGGTGACTTGGGTGGAGAAGTGGCAGATGGAGTTTAATTCGAACAAATGTGAGGTATTGCATTTTGGAAGGTCTAATGCAGTTGGGAAGTATACAGTAAATGGCAGAACCCTTAGGAGTATTGACAGGCAGAGAGATCTGGGCATACAGGTCCACAGGTCACTGTTAGTGGCAACGCAGGTGGACAAGGTAGTCAATAAGGCATACGGCATGCTTGCCTTCATCGTTCGGGGCATAGAGTATAAAAATTGGCATGTCATGCTGCAGCTGTACAGAACTTTAGTTAGGCCACACTTAGAATATTGCGTGCTATTCTGGTCGCCACACTACCAGAAGGACGTGGAGGCTTTGGAGAGGGTGCATAAGAGGTTTACCAGGATGTTGCCTGGTCTGGAGGGCATTAGCTATGAGGAGAGGTTGGATAAACTCGGATTGTTTTCACTGGAACGACGGAGGTGGAGGGGCGACATGATAGAGGTTTACAAAGTTATATGTGGCATGGACAGAGTGGATCGTCAGAAGCTTTTTCCCAGGGTGGAAGAGTCAGTTACTGTGGGCCATAGGTTTAAGGTGAGAGGGGAAATGTTTAGAGGGGATGTGCGAGGCAAGTTCTTTACACAGAGGGTGGTGAGTGCCTGGAACTTGTTGCCGGGGGAGGTGGTGGAAGCAGGTACCATTGAGACGTTTGAGAGACATCTTGACAAATACATGAATAGGTTGGGAATAGAGGGCTACGGACCCCGGAAGTGCAGAAGGTTTTAGTTTAGGCAGGCATCAAGATCGGCGTAGGCTTGGTGGGCCGAATGGCCTGTTCCTGTGCTGTACTGTTCTTTGTTCTTTGTTCTTCGTTCTGCACTCACTGGTCTCCTTCCCTTCCCTCCCTAGTTCTTTCAATGTGAGTTTGAAAATTTTCAAATGACACCGAGTCTCAATAGCTGTCTGGTGTAGGAGATCACATGCGGGTCATGGTAACAGAGTCATCGAGTTATACAGCACAGTAACAGGCCCTTCGCCCCGTCGTGTCTGTGCTGGCCATCAATCACCTAACAATTTTAATCCCATTTTCCAGCACTCGGCCCATAGAGTTATGTGCTATGACGTGTCAGGTGCTCATCGAAATGTGTCTTAAATGTTGTGAGGGTTCCTGCTTCTACCACCTCTTCAGGCAGTGCGTTCCAGATTCCAGCCACCTTCTGGGTGATTTATTTTTCCTCAAATCCTCTCTAACCTTCCTGCCCCTTACCCTAATTCTATGACCCCTGGTTATTGACCCCTCTGCTCAGCGAAAATGTTTCTTCCTATCTAACCTATCAACACCCCTCATAATTTTGTATACCTCAGTCAGGTCCCCGCCCCAAGCCTTCTCTGCTCGAAGGAAAACAACCCGTGGCTAGCCAGGCTCCCGTCATAGCTGAAATTCTCCAGCCCAGGCAACATCCTGATGATTCTCCTCTGCACCCTCTCAAGTGCAATCACATCCTTCCTGTAGTGTGGTGCTCAGAACAGTATACAGTACTCCAGCTGTGGCCTAACTAGCGTTTTATATAGCTCCATTATGACATCCCTGCTCTTATATTCTATGCCTAGGGTAATAAAGGCAAGTATCCCATATCCCTTCGTAACCACCTTATCTACCTGTGCTGCAGCCTTCAGTGATCTGTAGACAAGTACATCAAGGTCCCTTTGACCCTCTGTACTTCCTCGGGTCCTATCATCTATTCCCTTGCCTTGTTATTCCTTCCAAAATGCATCACCCCACACTTCTCAGTATTAGATTCCATCTGTCATTGCTCCGCCCATCTTAACAGCCCATCTATATCGTACCAAAATCTAAGGCTATCCTCCTCACTATTTACAGCACCACCAATTTTCGTGTCATCTGTGAACTTACTGATCATACCTCCTGTACTTACATCTAAATCATTAATGTACACTACAAACAGTAAGGGTCCCAACACCGATCCCTGCGGTACACCACTGGTCACAACATTGCACTCGCGAAAACAGCCCTCAACCATCACCCTCTGCCTCCTGCCACAAAGCCAATTTTGGATCCAGTTTGCCAAATTGCCCTGGATCCCATGGGCTCTTACCTTCTTGACCAATCTCCCATGTGGGACCTTATGGAAAGACTTACTGAAGTCCATTTAGGCGATATCAACTGTTTTAACCTCATCTACATCATTTAACCTCACTGCCTCGAAAAATTCAATCAATTTAGTTAGACACAATCTCCCCCTGACAAAGCCATGCTGAATATTCCTGCTTAATCCATGCTTCTCCAAGTGGAGATTAATCCTGTCCCTCAAAATGTTTTTCCAATCGTTTCCCTACCACTGATGTTAGACTCACCGGCCTGCCATTACCTGGTTTATCCCTGCTAACCGTCTTGAATAATGGAACCACATTCGCTGTCCTCCAGTCCTCTGGAACTTATCCTGTGGCCAGAGAGGATTTAAAAATGTGTGTCAGAGCCACTACTATTGCTTCCATTGTCTCACGTAACATCCTGGGATGCACCTCATCTGGGCCGGGGATTTATCCACTTTTAAACCCGCTAAAACAAATAATGCTTGCTCGCTTTCAATGCTAATATGGTCAAGTATATCACAATCCCCCTCCCTGATCGCCACACCTACATCGTCCTTCTCCATAGTGAACACAGATGAAAATAATCATTTAAAACCTCACCTATATCCTCCAGCTCCAGACACAGATTGCTAATTTGGTCCCTAATGGACCCTTTTCCTTCCCTGGTTATCCTCTTGCCCTTAATATAATATTAAATAGCCTTGGGATTTTCCTTTATCTTCCCACCAGTGTTTTTTCATGTCCCCTCTTCGCTCTCCTAATTACTTTATAAATTACCCGCTATACTTTCTATAGTCCTCCAGTGCCTCCGCTGTTTCATCGTTCTGAAGATGCCATAAGTCTCTTTTTTTCCTTACGCAATCATCTATATCCCTTGACATCTCGGGTTCCCTGGACTTGTTGGTCTTCCCCTTCACCTTAACGGGAACATGTTGGCTCTGAGCTCTCTCTATTTTGTCTTTGAATGACTCCCACTGGTCTGATGTAGACTTTTCTGCAAGTCGTTGCTCCCAGTCCACATTGGCCAGATCCTGTTTTATCAAATCGGAATCGGCCTTCCCCAAATTCAGTACCTTTATTTCCGGTGCATCTTTGTCCTTTTCCACAACTAAGTTAAAACTTACAGAGTTATGGTCACTGTCAAAGAAATGTTGCCCCATTGACACTTCTACCACTTGTCCAGCTTCATTCCCTAGTATTAGATTCAGTACAGCCCCTTCTGTGTAGGACTTTCTAAGTGCTGGCTCAAAAAGCTCTCCTGTATGCATTTTAAGAATTCCTCCCCCTTTAGCCTTTTGCACTAAGACTATCCCAGTTAAGATTGGGAATGTTGAAATCCCCTACTATGCTTTCCCTATTATTTTTACACCTCTCTGAGATTTGCCTTCCATTCCGCTCTTCTGTCGCTCCCTAGTTGTTTGGAGACCTGCAGTATCATCCCCAGTCAAGTGATTGCCCTCTTTTTGTTTTTACGTTCTATCCATATGGCCTCATTTGGGGAACTTTCTAAGATATCAACCCTCCTTACTGCAGTAATTGACTCCTTGATCAACAGTGCAATGTCACTGCCTCTTTTACCCCCTCCCCTCTCACACCTGAAGATTCTATACACTGGAATATTGAGCTGTCAGTACTGTCCCTCCCTCCACCATAGTAATAATATCATATCCCCATTTGTTAATCAACGCCCTCAATTCATCTGCCTTACTAGTTAGACTCCTTGGGTTAAAATAGATACAATCCACCCTCGCATTATTCGCTTATGCCTCAACAGATCTCTATTAGCTCTGTCTTCAAGACTGGCTCAGTCTCCCTTCTATATTTGTCTATGCATCACCCCCTACTGTACCTCCACTATGTATCCCATTACCCCCCTGCCAAATTAGTTTACCCCCACCCCCCTCAAACAGCATTAACAAACCTCACAGCAAGGATGTTGGTCCTGATCCAGTTCAGGTGCAACCTGCCTAACTTGTACAGGTCACACATTCGCCCAGAAACAGTGCCAGTGATCCAGGAAACTAAAGCCTTCCCTCCTTCACCATCTCTTCAGCCACGCATTCATCTGCTCTATCCTTCTATTCCTATACTCACTAGTACGTGGCACCGGACGTAATCTCGAGATTACAACCTTTGAGGTCCTGCTTTTTAATCTGCTACCTAGCTCCCTAAATTCTTGTGGCAGGACCTCATCCTTCTTTCTACCGATGTCGTTGGTGCCAATGTGTACCACGACCTCTAACTGTTCACCCTCCCCCTTCAGAATGTCCTGCAGCCGCCCCTAGCACCAGGGAGGCAACACACCATCCTGGAGTCACATTAGCGGCCACAGAAAAGCCTGTCAGTACCCCTTACAATGGAATACCCTATAACAATAGCTCTCCCACTCTTTTTCCTCTCCTCCTGTGCAGCTGAGCCACCCGTGGTGCCACAGACGTCATCTCCCCCAACAGTATCCAAAGCGGAAAATCTGTTAGATAGGGAGGTGTACCCAGGGGACTCCTGCACTTCCTGCCTAGTTCTTCTACTCTGTGTGACGATCACCCATTCTTTTACTGCCTGAACAGTCTTCACTTGCAGTGTGACCTCCTCGCTGTGCATACTATCCCCGAGGATCTCAGCCTCGCGGATGCTCCACAGTGTCTCCAGTTGCCGCTCCAGATCTGAAACGCGGATTTTGAGTACCTGCAACTGGAGACACTTCCTTCACACATGCTCACCCTGAACACTGGAAGGTTCCATGACTTCCTACATTGCACAGGAGGAGAACTCCACGCTGCCAAACTTCCCTGCCATATGTTACCCTTAACTTACCCCCTTAAATTAGCCCAAAATTAGATAATTTACACTAGGGACCTTGATTCTCTAAAAAAATAAAACTACCTACTATATTTAAAAAAAAACTGCAGACCTTTCCCTTTGCTTTTAATTACTTACCCAGATATTTAGAATTATTCCAGAACAGCAGTTACTCACCAACCCATCACCTTGCACCTTTCCTGTGATGTCACTGTTGACTTTTTTCTTCTTTTCAAAACTTAAGCGGTCTGGACGCCACTCCACTCCCGCATGGTAAGTGACGAGGCCATGATCCTCGGGCTCTGCTTATCCTCTTCTCTCGCTCGGCATTCACCCCCACAGGTCCGCTCTGCTCCTGTAAGGTAAGTGACTGGGCCGTGAACCCCGGGCTCTATTTATCCTCTTCTCTCGCTCAGCGTTCTCCCCACAGGTCCGCTCTGCTCCCGTAAGGTAACTGGCTAGGCCGCGATCCTCGGGCTCTATTTATCCTATTCTCTCACTCGGTGTTTCCCCCCCTCCACCACCCCACCACCCCCACCCCCAGGTCTGTTCCACCAGTAATCCTGACACCTGGACTAATGATCTAAAAACATGAGTTCAAATTCCCCTATTGAAGCTAGGGGATTAAAATTCAGTTAATGAAATGAAACTCAAGTTCAAATAAAAAACACAGAATGAAGGATTATCATAACCACCGCCTCCAACCTACCTGCGCCCTCCCCTTCCACCCACTCTCACTACAATTTGGTTCACGAATATCCTTTAGGGGAGAAGATCTGGGGTCTTTAACCATCCTGGTCTATAATGGACTCCAGACAAACCACAATGTAGACAACTCTTCACTAAACTCTGAAATGGAGCAGAAAGGCTTTCATTGTACTATATCTCTCGGAGAAAGCATACTGAGAATAAAGCTGGGTTCCTACCTGGGCGTCAGATTTGAACAGGACAAGATCAAACATGAAAAGCAGGGCAATGGAGAGACGAAGGGAGGGGAATAGTTGAGTTGCTCTTTCGGACAACCTACATGGATATGACTGGTCGAATGGCCTCCTTCTGCGTTGTAATCATTGTATGAGTCTATGCTTCTATTATTCTTCACTGGCACATGGAGACGTGTTCAAACTTGGGAAAGCTGTCACACAGACTAGTCTTTAACATATTCAGACAGGACAGACCCACAGTGGCACGGTGGTATTCAATTGGGAGAGTTTGGCCCTGGGAGACTTCAACATTGGCATGCCGAAAGTCTTCTAGCATCAGGTCACATTTGGACAAGGAAAAACTCGTGCTGATTATTATCTTCCCTCACCTGATGAATCTGTACTCCTCCATGTTGAAAACCAATAGGAACAAATATGGAGGATAGCAAGGGCACAAAATGTACTTTAAGTGGGGGAATTTCAATATAGTTTACAAAGAGCGGCACGGTAGTGCCAATACTGGCTGAGTCCTGAGGGGCATAGCTGCCAGACTGGTCCTGTGGCAGCTGGCGAGTTAACTAAGAGAGAAAAGCTTACTTTACCTTGTTCTCCAAAATCGTAGATGCCTCTGTCCATGACAGTAATGATAGGAGTGACCAACGCACAGTTCTTGTGGAGACAAAGTACTGACTTCACACGGAGGAAATAATCAATCATATTGTGTGGCACTACCATCATGCGAAATGGGATACATTCGTAGCAGAGCTAGCAATTCAAAACTCGACATCTGTGAGGCACTGTGGGCCACAGGCAGCAGCTGAATTATATTCCACCACAATCTGACACCTCATAGCCTGGCATATCCAACACGCCACCACTACCATAAAGCCAGGGGTCTAACACTGGTGAAATGAGGAATGTAGCAGAGCATGGCGGGAACAGTACCAGGCGTACCTGAAAATGATGTGCCAGCCTGGTGAAGCGACAACACAGCACTACATGCATGCAAAACAATGGAAGCAGCATGCGATGGACACAGCTAAGCGATCCCATAACCAAAGGATATGATCTAAGTTTTGCATTCCTGTCACATCCAGTCTTGAATGTTGGTGGACAATTAAACAACTAACTGGAGGTGGAGTTTCTACAAATATCCCCATCGTCAATGATGGAGAAGCCGAGCACATCAGTGCAAAAGATAAGGCTGAATCATTTGCAACAATCTTCAGCCAGAAGTGCCGAGTTAATGATCCATTTCGTCCACCTCCTAAAGTCCGCAGCATCACAGCTGCCAGTCTTCAGCCAATTTGATTCACTCCGCGCGATGTCAAGAAATGACTGAAGGCACTGGATATTGTGAAGGCTAAGGGCCCTGACAATATTCCGGCAGTAACACTGAAGACCTGTGCTCCAGAACTTGTCGCGACCCTAGCCAAGCTGTTTCAGTATACCCCTCCAGTACTCCTTCATGTCCTTCCTAAAGTGCAGTGCCCCGAATTGGACACAGTACTGCATTTGCGGATGAAACAGCGTTTTTTAAAGTTTCATCATAACTTCCTGGCTTTTGTACTCTATGTCTCCAGTTATGAAGCCCAAGATCCCATATGACGTATTAACTGCTTTGTTAACCTGTCCTGCATCTAGAAAGATATATTCACAATTACACCCAATTTCTTCCTGCTCTTGCACTCACTTTAGAATTGTACAATTTAGCACGTATCATTCTTCCTGCCAAAATGTATCGCTTCACTTTTTGGGGGGGGGGGGGGGGGGGGCCGTGTCCGCCAATTCCACCAGCAATTTATGTCCTCTTGAAGATTTTTACTATCATCCTCACTTTTCACCACATTTTCCGGATTCATGCTATCTGAACATTTCAAAATTATGCCCTCTACCCCTAAATGAAAGCCATAATGTTTATCAAGATTAGCAGTAGTCAGAGCATTGAACATTTTGGAACACCACTGTATATTTCCCTCCAGTGCAAAAACAGCCATTCACCACAGCCTTGTCTTTTCTCTGCCTTGCACAGTCACACGTTTTGTCTTTTAATCTCTCATGTCTCCCATCCATTTTGTTCTTTCCTTCTCTCTCTCATTTCCCTGCCTCTGTAATTTCGCAAAATCTGTTGCATCTCTTACTTTTTTACATTACTCAGTTAAGGTTATCAACCAAAACGTAAGTCCATTTGTCTCTCCACAGCTGCTGTCTGACCTGCTGAGTATTTCCAACATTTTCTATTTTATAAAATTTGGATTTCCAGCATCTTCAGTATTTTGCTTCCCCTCTGTTTTCTATCACTTAGGGAAATTATATTCATTCTGCCCCATTTATTTTATTCAATTTCCCTCACAATCCTAATACGTGGTGCTACATCAAACACAATTTCAACGTCCATATATGCAACAAGAACTGCACTGCACTGACCAACCATCCAGGTAGCCTCATCAAAAAAAAAAATCAATCAAGTTACTCAAAGACAATTTTCCCTTCATACATTTGTGCTGTTTCTAATTTACACCTGTGTATGCCTGTCCAGGTGGTTATTAGTTTTCTGCTGCAATATAGTTTCCAGGTGCTTCCCCAGAACCGATGTTAAACTAACTTGCCTGAAATTGACATTATTATCCCTCTTTCCCTTTCTGCACAAGAACAATTACAATGCTATTGGGCAGGAACTGGGGAGCATAAATTGGGAACAGATGTTCTCAGGGAAATGCATGTCAGAAATGTGGAGGTTGTTTAGGGAGCACTTGCTGCGACTGCTGGATAGGTTTGTCCCAATGAGGCAAGGAAGGGATGGTCGGGTGAAGGAACCTTGGATGACAAGAGATGTGAAACAGCTAGATAAGAGGAAGAAGGAAGCTTACTTAAGGTTGAGGAAGCAAGGATCAGACAGGGCTCCAGAGGGTTACAAGGTAGCCAGGAAGGAACTGAAGAATGGACTTAGGAGAGCTAGAAGGGGACATGAAAAAGTCTTGGCGGGTAGGATTAAGGAAAATCCCAAGGCGTTCTACATTTATGTGTGGAACAAGAGGATGGCCAGAGTGAGGGTAGGGCCGATCAGGGATAGTGGAGGGAACTTGTGCCTGGAGTCGGAGGAGGTAGGGGAGGTCCTAAATGAATACTTTGCTTCAGTATTCACGAGTGAGAGGGACCGGGTCATTTGTGAGGACAGCGTGAAACAGGCTGATATGCTCGAACAGGTTGATGTTAAGAGGGAGGATGTGCTGGAAATTTTGAAAGATATGAGGACAGATAAGTCCCCGGGGCCAGACGGGATATACCCAAGGATATTAAGGGAAGTGTGGGAGGAGATTGCCGCGCCTTTGCCGATAATCTTTGCGTCCTCACTGTCCACTGGAGTAGTACCAGATGATTGGAGGGTGGCAAATGTTATTCCCTTGTTCAAGAAAGGGAACAGAGATAACCCTGGGAATTATAGACCAGTCAATCTTACGTCGGTAGTGGGCAAATTATTGGAGAGGATTCTGAGAGACAGGATTTATGATTATTTGGAAAAGCATAGTTTGATTAGAGACAGTCAGCATGGCGTTGTGAGGGCAGGTCATGCCTCACAAGCCTTATTGAATTCTTTGAAGATGTGTCAAAACACATTGATGAAGGAAAAGCAGTGGAGGTGGTGTATATGGATTTTAGCAAGGCGTTTGATAAGGTTCCCCATGGCAAGGTTTCCTCATTCAGAAAGTAAGGAGGCATGGGATACAGGGAAAGTTGGCTGTCTGGATACAGAATTGGCTGGTCCATAGAAGATAGAGGGTGGTAGTAGATGGAAAGTATTCAGCCTGGAGCTCGGTGACCAGTGGTGTTCCGCAGGGATCTGTTCTGGGACCTCTGCTCTTTGTGATTTTTATAAATGACTTGGATGAGGAAGTGGAAGGCTGGGTTAGCAAGTTTGCCGATGACACGAAGGTTGCTGCAGTTGTGGATAGTGTGGAAGGCTGTTGTAGTGTGCAACGGGACATTGACAGGATGCAGAGCTGGGCTGAGAAGTGGCAGATGGAGTTCAACCTGGAAAAGTGTGAAGTGATTCATTTTGGAAGGTCGAATTTGAATGCAGAATACAGGCTTAAAGACAGGATTCTTGGTAGTGTGGAGGAACAGAGGGATCTTGGGGTCCATGTCCATAGATGGCTCAAAGTTGCCACCCAGGTTGATAGGGTTGTTAAGAAGGCGTATGGTGTGTTGGCTTTCATTACAGGGGGATTGAGTTTAAGAGCCGCGAGGTTATGCTGCAGCTCTATCAAGCCCTGGGTCGACCACACTTGGAATATTGTGTTCAGTTCTGGTCGCCTCATTATAGGAAGGATATGGAAGATTTAGAGAGGGTGCAGAGGAGATTTACCAAGATGCTGCCTGGACTGGAGGGCATGTCTTATGAAGAAAGGTTGAGGGAGCTAGGGCTTTTCTCATTGGAACGAAGAAGGATGAGAGGTGACTTGATAGAGGGGTACAAGATGATGAGAGGCATAGATAGAGTGGATAGCCAGAGACATTTTCCCAGGGCGGAAAGGGCTATCACCAGGGGGCATAATTTTAAGGTGATTGGAGGAAGGTTTCTGGGAGATGTCAGAGGTAGGTTCTTGACAAAGGGAGTGGTGGGTGCGTGGAATGCACTGCCAGCGGTGGAAGTAGAAGCAGATACATTAGGGACATTTAAGTGACTCTTGGATAGGTACATGGATGATAGTAGAATGAAGGGTATGTAGGTAGTTTGATCTTAGAGTAGGTTAAAGGTTCGGCACAACATCGTGGGCCGAAGGGCCTGTACTGTGCTGTACTGTCCTATGTTCTATGATGCGACATTTGCAATCTTTCAGTCCTTTGGCACCCGCTCCTGTGTTTCAGGAGGATTGGAAGTTTGTGGCTAGCAACTCCACATTTTTCCTCCTTACTTCCTTCAACAACATAGTATTCGACCCATCTCAAAATTTTTATTGCACACTATTTATCTATTTTATATCATATGTTGTCCCAGCAACTTCCTCGTTTGACCATAAATTTTGCAAAGCTCTGTTGAAAACGTGCTCATTTAATGCCTCACGCAGCCTTGACCAATACATCTTCACTTTAGTGCATACCCGGCCACACCACTCCTCTGACAACTGCACACCTAATAAAATACATAATGTGTCTTTCACGTATTATTCATTTTCATCTCTCCTCTGTACTTTATATATTCAGCTTGATTTATCGCTGTATTACTGGGGGGAATCATTGTAAACTTACTTTATCTGTTTCATCCTGCTTTACAACACCGTCGTCATCTATTGAGCTCTGACTTTGAATTTCCTCCCTTTCCCCTGATGAAAATATACCTACACTGTGCCTGAACCACCGCCTGTGTGATGCCGTCCATTTCTTCAATACATTTCTGGCCGCCAGTCTTTGACTCCAGATTATCCGGGCTATATTCCTCTTCGATTCACACATGGCCTCCAAACACATATGTGAATGTCAGGTAATGGAAGAATAGTTGATCAAAGTATCTTTACGCTACCCAGGTGTTTCAAAGTGGAATAAAATTCCACCACCCAAATATATAGTTTTTATTTACCCAGCAGTCCCTGGTCCTCCGAAAACAAAAGGGAATTAACTTTTAAACTTCCACTGAAATTGACTTCCCAGCTGTAAGCTCACTCTCGCACCTTCGCTACTGCCAAAGCCAGCAGTCCCTGGTCCTCCGAAAACAAAAGGGAATTAACTTTTAAACTTCCACTGAAATTGACTTCCCAGCTGTAACCTTGCTCTCGCACCTTCGCTACTGTCAAAGCTGCAGTCACCAAAACGAAAAGCAAGATATACTAATAGATATGGTATAAACCAACAACAATTAGGATGGGCAAGAAATTTCTGCCTTGCCAGCGATGCACATCAAGAAATAAAAATATTTTAAAACAATGGTTGGCATCCAATGGCCGAAACATAGCTAGATTAGCCATATAAATACTGTGACTACAAGAGTAGGTCACAGGCTAGGTATTCTGCCACGAGTAACTCACCATCTGACCCCCCAAAGCCTGTCCACACCGAATGCAACCTTGCTCTACTGGATGCCTGCACACTAAATGCTAGCCAGCTGAACTGGACTTGGCCACACTGAATGCAACCGTGTGAAACTGGATGCTTCTGCAATAAGTGTAACCCTGATGAACTGGGCCCCTCCACAATGTGCAGTACTGGACCTATGCATGCTGGCAGTAACTGTGTTCAACTAGCCATCACAAACGAAATAAAAGCATGCTTGGATAGATGACATTGGCAGTAGCCGTGATGAACTGAGTCTATCTACAGTCAATGCAACCACACAGAACTGAAGTCGCCCTCACTGAAAGTAACAATACAGAACTTGTTTTGTCCACTCTGAATGTGATGTGCTGAATTGGAACTTTCCACACTAAATATTACCATGCAGACCTGGACCAGTCCTCACTACATATTACTGTGCTAATTGTTCCTGCCTCTCCTGCACACAACTGTACTGAATTTGACCAGTCAACACTGAATTCAACCATGTTGAATTGGACTTTTCAACATGACCTATGCACGTGGAATGTAACCTGGCTGCACCCATCAAAACCGGGAGTAAATGTGCTGAACTAAACCAGTGCACACATATTGTGACCATGCTGAACTTGACCTGATGCCACGGCATGTAACCGTGCTGACGTCAACCAGGCCACACTAAATGTAAATGTGCTCAATAGTCATGTTTCCACTGCATATAACCGTACTGAACTTGACCATCAATACCGAATGCAACCCGAATGAACTGAACATTTCCACTCAAAGCATAAATGCGCACAACTGCACCTATGCATACTGGAAGTACTGTGCGGTCCTAGACCTGTTCATACTGAACACACTCAGCTGCTTTGAAGTGGATACCACCTTAGAGCGATTTGGAGTCAGATGCCTATGACCCGGGATCACACGGACTGGAGTTGAATCGTGAACAGGAGTGACATCTTGGTTTCAGGTTCCGTCAGGACCAGTATATCTCTGGTCAGTTATACCTTGTTCTGAGGACACTTAACTCAGCATTAAATAGTTCAAACCCGGGGATTCCTCTTATGTAAGGTTCACTTTCACCATTGTAACTGCTTTTCAAACTTTTCTTTGTCGTAACTGTAACTACAATCATTTTGTTGTCTCTGCGTATTTCACTTTAGAGCTTTGTCAGATCCCTTCAAAAACATTCCATTCCATCAAAACAAAAACAAGAGTCCAGCAGCAGCTGCATGAATCTGCTTGTTTCAATTAGTGTAATTAATGCAAAACATCAAACCATCTAATTATCTCCCTGGAGCTTGACTCCAGATATAAATATGACAATCATTGAGTGCAGTTCAGAGCGTGCTCAGAGGTTTTGATAAAAATGCACGCAGCAGCCAAAGGTCTGGTGTTTGCCATTTACTATCCCATCCTTGCAGCTATTGGCGTTCCAGGTAAATTATTTTACTTAGATATTAGTTATAGAAATCATTGAATAGAAGTGTTACTGCTCTCATTTACAAGAAGTACATCTCCATCTTTTGGATATCCTTTCTTCCCTTAATATGATAATTTCTCCACTTTAATAGGGAAATTTCTTCCCTACAATTGCTATAATTTTCCACTCTTAGAGTATAGTTTTTTCACTTTTCCAATATTATTTCTCCATTTTATGATATAATTTATTCCATTTACTGATATATTTGTCGTCATTCATGTTATAATTTCTCACTTTTAGAAGTATTATTTCTGCTCATTACTGGTATAATTTCTTTAAAGTGCCAATGTAATTTCTCCCGCTTTCCAGCATCATTTTCAATTTTTGTGACACCATTACTCCACTTTCGTGGTATAATTTTCCCATTAAATGGTGTAATTTCACCTGTTTGAAATCATAATTTGGTGCTTCTAATTGTATAATTTTGTCACTTTACTTGTGCTATTTCACTGTGTAGATGTAGATATCGTGTGTTATCGACACTGTTACTGTGTGTAAATTGTCACACTGTAAGAACAGTGTAAAGGTAGTTCTATTGTGTTATTGACACTGTTACTGCACTGAATTATCACACTGTTACAACGGTGGAAATATAATTCCATTGTGTTATTGACATTGTTAGTGTTGGTGAATTATCACACTGTTATCACAGTGTAAATGTAGTTCTATTGCGTTATTGGCACTATTAGTATGGGTGAAATATCATATGGTTACAATGGTATAAATGTAATTCCATTGTGTTATTGGCACTGTTACTGTGGGTGAATTATCGCACTGTTATAACGGTGTAAGTGTAGTTCTACTGTGTTATTTTCCAACAGTGAATCCTTTTGTAGTATTTCGTTGGATGAGGGCCTTTTATGTCCTGAACAGGATTGAATCCGGTTAAATGCAAGTGTTTCCTTATTTCCTGCTAGTTTCAACTTTTATTGTCTGTTATTTTGTGATTTACCCTCTTAGATTTCGTTTAGAATAGTTTACTGTTGTTATTTTTTAGTTCTGTTTGATGTTCCCATTTTGGTTTCAATGGGTTTTCAATGCCTTCTTGTTCTCCATTATGTTTCATTGTATTATTTTACTTTCCGGTGTTCTTAACCTGTCTAATCTTTTAATTCAGGTTAATTCAGATTATTTTAAACACAGAAACACGCGTCCGATAAGCGATAGTTTCCCACTCTGGATCATATGCCAACGTTGTGAATTTCACATAGAATTCTCTAAAACTGACGATTTTGTTGGAGTCTTACCAGTAATTTTCCTCTTTGTCTTCGCTCACGCACATACATTCTGTCTCTTTCTCTTTGTCTCTCTCTGTCTCTATTGCAGCTAACTTGGCAGTGATTGTGATCCTGTCCCGAGGAAGATGCGGTCTCTCCAGATGTCTCACTTACTACCTGGTGTCCATGGCAGTGACAGATCTCCTGCTCATTATCACCACTGTGATATTAATCCGGATTGCTGGTATTTATTTCCTAGGCAGTTTCCTGTCAATCACACCGGTATGCAGTCTCCATTCTGCTCTAAACTATGCGATCGTAGATAGTTCTGTTTGGTTAACGGTCGCTTTCACCTTTGATCGATTTATGGCCATTTGTTGCCAAAAGCTGAAAATAAAATATTGTACCAAAAAAATGGCAGTACGTGTCATAGGAATCGTATCTATATTGAACTGTTTAAAAAATATCTTCCAGTATTTTATATATGAACCTTTGTATATAATTGACAATGTACCCTGGTTCTGCGGTGTAAAATTAATATTTTACACATCACCTGCATGGGTCGCCTATGATTGGATTCATCGCATTTTAAGTCCTTGTCTCCCATTCATTCTGATTTTACTGCTCAATGCTCTGACCGTCAGACATATTCTAGCGGCCAGTGGAGACCGCAGGAGACTCCGTGCCCACAGTAATGGAGAGAGTCAGAGTGACCCAGAGATGGGGAAGCGGAGAAACTGCATCGTTTTGCTCTTCACCATCTCGGGCACTTTCATCCTGTTAAATTTGGTACTCCTTACAAATTTCCTCTATGTCCGAATTGCGAAAGTTAGTTATTTTTCTGGTTCCAATTTCAATGACTCAAAATTTATTCTGCAGGAAACCGGATTTATGTTTCAGCTTTTGAGTTCCTGCATCAATCCGTTTATTTATGCAGGGACGCAAAGTAAATTGAGAGAGGAGTTAAAGAATGGAGTGAAATATCCACTAAGCCTACTTGTTAAATTGTTTAAATGATAGAAAACTACAATCGAACATAAATTGCATGTTATATTCTATGCATTGCTGTTCTTGCTCATGTCACACATCACCTCCCTTCCCAGAAAAATAGTTACTCGCTTGGAGATCCTTACCCATTGCGTGAATTTAAGAATGCGTAAGCAGAGCTGCATCACTGCACAATTCAGTGTTGCAACATGCTCTCATTTAGTTTCCAGTTCTCTTGCCCGTGCTGACTCAAGCTTGGTACATTCCTATTAGCACCAAGGGGTCCAGAGTATCGCTGGATTCGCTTCGAAGACAGAGAGTCTGATCTCTGATCTGTGATTAGATACCAAGTTTAACTGTTCAATAAAGGGCTATCAATAACCCTGCCGGGAAAGATTTGGGTCTTAAGGGTAGGATAGGCTCTGAAATGGAAATGTGCATTGCTATCCAATCCATAGGCACTCCCGACAGCTGCACACTTGTGCCAATAAACGTAGGAACAGAGGAAATACTGGAGGGGAAAAAAACACCGATTTAGTCTTATACTCTTTTCATTGGCCAATTAGGAGAGCATCCTTGTTTCATTAAAAAAATAAAATTATCATAACTGAAGTGCCCTCTTTTTTAAAGTGCTACAAACAATATCACCCAAATCTTAAAAATAAACTTATCAAATGAGGATATTATCCTCACTATCGACTATGCAGACCAGTCACTTTGCCTTCCACCATCCTGGTAGTCCTATGATACAATGTTAGTGAGTCTTTGACTAATCACAGCAATCTCTATAAAGTAGAGTGCAACAGACCGAGAAATGAGGCAACAAAAACGTTATTGGTGGAGAGCTTTAAATCATCCAGGACATGCTTTATCTCCAGGTCTGAAATATTTTGCTTAGTAATTACAGCTGCACATCATCCTTCTTTCCATCCGTATCTTTACTAAAAAAAATTGTATCCTGGAATATTTGGTACCCAGTCCTCCATTTTTCAGCCAGGTGTTCGTCATCGCCACATCATATTACCATGTGGCTATTTTCACCTGAAAATTTCCCACCTAAGTTACCATGCTCCATGCATTTACATACATGCAATGTCAACCTAATTTAAGCAGCATTGCATTTTCTTTTACTCTGATCACACCTAATGCCTTATTGTTTCTTATTCTAGAGTTACCTGCTTCTCCTAATCCTTCGTGTACCTTGTTTATTGGACTGTAGGCTGCATATTAGCTCCGAACCCCCATTCCAAGCCTGTGTAACCTCTCTCCAACAACACTAGCAAAATGAAACTTCCAAAGCATTGGCCCCAGCTCTGTGGAGATGCAGCCCATTAGGCCTGTATAGGTCCCACCTCCACAAAAACCAGTCCAAATGTCCCAGGAATCTAAAAGTCACCCTTCTTCACCACCTACAGCAATACATTCATCTGTTCTATCTTCTCTTATTTCGATAATCCTCAGCACAATGTACCTGAAGTAATGAGAAGATTTCCTGTTTGCTAGTCTCTGTACTAGCTCCCTAAAATTAGACTGAAGGATGTCATCCCTCTTTCAACCAATGTCGTTGGTATTAACATGGATCATGGCTACTGGCAGTTCACCCTTCCCGTTCAGAGTTTTCTGCACTTACTCTAAACTTACAGCGTGCACGGCTTCTGCTCTCAGTCTCTAACACTCAGTGGTTCCCCGTGGCTCTCCTCTTCCACATGAACTGCTGCTGATGGTTCTACAGTGACCGTTGCTGAGTCCAAGTGTTTCTTCTGCTCCTGGCATCTGACGATGTTTCAGAGTGTTCCCATGTTCACTTTTTTGTTGTTGCTCATAGATTGACAAACCTTTTATAGTTTTTTGAGGATGTAACTAGCGGAACAGATATGAGGGAACCAGTGGATGTGGTGCATTTGGATTTTCAGAAGGCTTTCGGTAACGTTCAACATGAGAAAGCAAAATTAAAACACATGAGTCCTGGGGTAATGTACTGGCATTGAGTGAGAATTCGTGAACAGACAGAAAAAAGCGAGTCAGAATAAACGGATCATTCTTTGATTGGCAGGTTGTGACTAGTGGGGTACCACAGCTATTCAAAATCTATATCACTGATTTGGATGTGGGGACGAGGTGTCATACTTTCAAGTTTGCTGATGACACAAAACTGGGTGGAATGTGAGCTGTGAGGAAGATGAAAAGCGTCTTCAGGGGGATTTAGACAGGCTAAGTGAGTGGGAAAGAACATGGCAGATCGCATATAATGTGACAAATGTGAATTTATCCTCCATGGTAGGAAAAACAGAAATGCAGAGCATTCTTAAATGTTGAGATATTGGGAACTGTTGATATCCAAATGGACCTGGGTGTCCTTGATTATAAGTCACTGAAGGCTAGCATGCAGGTGCAGCAAAAAATTAAGAAGGCAAATGGTATGTTGGTTATTATTGCAAGGAAGTCTGAGTACAGTAGTAAAGAAGTCTTGCTGGAATTGAATAACGCCTTGATGAGACCGCACCTGAAGTATTGTGCACAATTTTTGTTTCTTTACTTAAGGAAGGATGGACATGCAATGTCGGGAGTGCAACAAAGGTTCACCAGACTGTTTGTGGGATGGCGGGATTGCCCTATGAGGAGAAATTGAGAAACCTGGGCTTATATTCCCCAAAGTTTAGAAGAATGAGAGTTGGCCTGACTAAAGCATAGAAAATTCTTACAGGGTTCGACGGGGAGGATGCAGGAAGGATTTACTTTTCTCTGGCCGGAGGGTGGGTGTCTGGAACCCGGGAGGCATTGTCTCAGAATAAGAGGTAGGCCATTTAGGACTGAGATGAAGAGGAATTTCTTCACTTAGAGAGTAGTAATTCTATGGACTTCACGGCCATCTCAGAGGGTTGTGGAGGAACCATCATTGAGTATGTTTAAGGCAGAGATCGATAGATTTCTAGACATTAAAGATATCAAGGGATTTTTAATTATTTCACGGGATGTGGTGTTGCGAGCTAGGCGACTATTTATTGTCCATCCCTAATTACCTTTGAGAAGGTGATGGTGCTCCATCTTCTTGAACTGCTGCATGCTTGGACAAAGGCTGTAATGTGGTCAGGAGCCGATTGCCCCTGACAGAACCCAATCTCAGTGTCAGTGAGCAGGCTATTGCTGAGTAAGTGCTGCTTGATAGCACAGTTAACGACACCTTCACAACGTTGCAGCTGATTTGGAGGAGACTAATGAGGCAGTAAGTTTCAGATTGCAGCCTTTTCTTGATATCACGTGGAGTGAATCGAATTGGCTGAAGACTGGCATCTGATGCTGGAGATATCAGCAGCATGCTGAAATGGATCATCCACTTGGCATTTCTATCTGAAGATGGTTGCAAATGCTTCAAACTTGTCTTTTGCAACGATGTGCTGGGCTTCCCCATCGTTGAGCATGGGGATATTTGTGGAACATCCACGTACTGTTACTTGTTTCATTGTCCACCTCCATTCACGACTGATATGGCAGGACTACAGGGCTTAGAACTGCTCCATTGGTTGTGGGATCACTTAGCCGTGTCTATCCTATCCTGCTTCCACTGTTTGACATGGAAGTAATCCTGTGCTATAGATTCATCAGTCTGAAACCTCATTTTTAGGTATGTCTGGTGCTTCTCCTGGCATACCCTCCTGTACACTTCATTTAACCAGTGTTGGTCCCCCAGCTTGATGGTAATGGTAGAGTGAGGGATATGCCAAGCCATGAGGTTACAGATTGTGATTGAATAAAATTCTGCTGCTGCTGATGGCCCACATGGCCTCATGGATGCCCAGTTTTGAGTTGCAGACCTGTGTTAAATAAATCTCATTTAGCTTGGTGGTAGTGCCACACAATACCGTTGGGTGTATCCTCAATGTGAAGATGAGGATAGTGCAGGACTAACTGCATGCTGCAGCAGGCTCGATTAGCTGGATGGCCTTCTCCTGCTCCTACGTTCCCATGTTGCTATTGAGCGAGGCCGTAAAACTAGCGGCATTTCTTGTATGAATATAAAGGCTTTAAGTTCAATTCTTACTACGTGACCAAGCCAATTACGTTTCCGGACGGCACAGTGCAGTCCAGCATCACAGAAGGGCTCTTTCCCCAATGAGATCTCACCACCTGCCAGTTCTGGTGGTTCAGACGACACTGCCAATACTAGGTGACTTTCAAAGTAAGAGCTATATTTATCATTGTATCTTCACCGATATTTCCTCTGCAAAGTCCGAAAGCACCTAATGTCCATTCATCCTTTGCTATTTTGAACGTTTGTGTGCTAGCTGACTTCCATATTTTCGAACAATGAAAAAGTTTACAGTAATTCATTGGAGAAGAGCACTTTTGGAACTCTGCCGGATACAGCCCGTTTAAGAGCAAGCTTTTTCCTACTCCCTTGTTAGTTTTCACAGTTATCAACGTTTGTTGTGCTATGAATCCACCTGCGTGTCTCTTATGTTTAGTGATGCTGTTCTATTTGATGTCCGTGTGTTTTCAATGCCTTCTTGTTCTCTTTTGCAATCATTATACAATGTTATATTCTGATGTCATTGGTCTGTCATTTTTTTAATCTGCATGATTATTATAAAGACAGAAACAAGTGGTTGTAGCGTAACTGGTAGTGTTCAACTGAGGATAATTTATTGAAGCTGTGAATTCCACACAAAATCCTGCAAAATGGCTGATTTTGCTAGGGGTTAGACCAGCAATTTTCCACTTCTCGATCGCTCACGGCCATACACTCTCCCTCTTTCTCACACCCTTTCCCTCTCTGTGTTACCGCTAACTTGACAGTGATTATGATCTTGCCCGAGGCAAATATCGTCTGTCGACATGTATCACTTACTACCTGCTGTATCGCGGTGGTGGATCTCCTGGTCGTTAACACTGCTGTGATGAGAAACTGGATTGCTGGTATTTTCCCCTACTCAGTTTCCTTTACATCAAACCAGCTTAAAGTCTTCATTGTGTCTTAAACTATGCAAATTTAGGTGTTCTGTTCAGTTATCGGTCGCTTTTATCTTTGATCAATTTGTTGCCAGAAGCTGGAAGTAAAATATTGCACTGAGAAAACCAGGTGCTGGTTATAGTAATTGTCTGTACACTGAGCTGTTTGAAAAAATGTCTTCTTGAGTTTTATATATGAAACTTTAGTTTACATGATTAAAAATATATGCTGGTTCTGCAGTATACAATGAATACAGTCATCTGTATGAGCTGCATATGTCTGAACTCTCACCATTTTAGCCCCTTGTCTCCCATTCATTTTGATTTTACTACTCAATGCAGTGACTTCAGACACTTTCTCGAGGCTTGTAGAGGCCGCAGAAGACTTTGGACCCACAGCAATGGACAGATTCAGAGTGACCCAGAGATGGAGAAGTGGAGAAAGTCCATCATTTTACGCTTCACCATCTCGAGCAGTTTCATCCTGTTAATTTCATAACGGTCCTCTATGTCTGACCAGAGACGATTAGTTAGTTCTCCAGTTCAAATTTCAATGTATCAAACTTTGTTCTGGAGGAGAGCGTAAATACACTTCAGTTTATGAGTTCTTGCATCAACCCGTTTATTTATGCAGGAACCCAAAGTAAATTAAAGAAGTTAAAGAATGGGGTGAAATATCCACTGATCTAATCGTTAAATTAATTAAATTATGAAAATAATAAAATCTAACAAAATTGTAAATGGTATTCATTCCCTTGTTGTTGTTGTTCATGTCACACACGGCCTCCTCTCCCACTTCCAGTCACTCTCTTTGAGATCCCTATCAACTGTACGATTTAAATAAAAATGTATGGGAACTCTGCATCAGCCGATAATCCAGTGTTGTAACCTGTTTCTGGCTTCCAGTTCTCTTGCATGTGTTGACTCCGGCCTGGTACCGTCCTGCCAGCCTGAAGGCCTCTGGCGTATCTTTACATTTATGTCGGTGATGGAGAGTCTTGTCTCTGAACTGTTATTCGATGTGAAGTTGCACTGTTTAGTGAGGGGACCTCAATACTCTCTTTGAAATAATTTGGATCTTGAAGGTAGGATACACTCTGAAATGGGAACACACACAGTCCCCACACATTGTTCTCCCATCAATAGGCACCACCCCACAGCTATTTGCTGGAGGAAAAAGACAAAAGACTATCGGGTTCACCATTCACTCACAATTAGAACAACAACAACCGTCCCCACCCGGTGTCATAAAAAATAACATTAATCGAAAAAAACGTCCCTTTTTAAAGGGGTAGACAAAAAAATCAGGGAAACTAAACATCGCAAACTAAACGAGAATATTATATTCACTATCGACTGCGTACTCCAGTCTAATTCGATTTCTTCCCACCTGACAGTGGCTTAAAAGAGTCATATTGTCATAGAGTTATACAGCACAGAAACAGGCCCATCGCGTCTGTGCCGGCCATCAAGCATCTATCTATTCTAATCCTATTTTCCGGCACTTGGCACGTAGTCTTGTATGCCATGGCGTTTCAAGTGCTCATCTAACTACTTCTTAAATGTTGTGAGGTTCCTGCCTCTACCATCCATTCAGCCAGTGTGTTTCAGATACCAACCAGCCGCTAGGTGAAAAGAAATCCTCAAATCCCCTGTAAACCTCCTGCCCCTTACCTTAAATCTATGCCCCCAGGTTATTGACCCCTCTGCTACGGGAAAACGTTTAGTCCTATCTATCCCATCAATGCACCTCTTAATTCTGTAAAGCTCAATCACGTCCCCCCTCAGCCTTCTCTGCTCGAAGGAAAACAAGCCGAGCCTATCCAGCCGTTCTTCATAGCTGAAACGCTCCAGCCCAGGCAACATCCTGATGATCCTCCTCTGCACCCTCTCCAATGTAATCACATCCTTCCTATAGTGTAGTGCCCAGAACTGTACACAGTACTCCAGCTGTGGCCTAACTAGCGTTTTATACAGCTCCATCATAACCTGCCTGCTCTTATATTCTATACCTTGGCTAATAAAGGCAAGTATCCCATATGCCTTCCTAACCACCTTATCTACTTGTGCTGCTGCCTTCAGTGATCTATGACCAAGTAAACCAAGATCCATCTGACCCTCTGTACTTCCTAGGGTCCTACCATCCATTGTATATGCCCTTGCCTTGTTAGTCTTCCCAAAATGCATCACCTCACACTTCTCAGGATTGAATTCAATTTGGCACTGCTTCGCCCATCTTAATAGCCCATCTATGTCGTCCTGCAATCGAAGGATTTCCTCCTCACTATTTACGACACCACCAATTTTTGTGTCGTCTGACAACTTACTGATTATACCTCCTATATTCACTTCTAAATCATTAATGTGCACTACAAACAGCAAGGGTCCCAGCACCGATCCTTGTGGTACACCACTGATCACAGGCTCCTGCTCGCAAAAACAACCCTCGACCATCACCCTCTGCCTCCTGCCACTAAGCCAATTTTGGATCCAATTTGCCAAATTGCCTTGGACCTCATGGGCTCTTACCCTCTTAACCAATCCCCCATGCTGGACCTTATCAAAAACCTGACTGAAGTCCATGTCGACTACGTCAACTGTTTTCCCCTCATCTACACATCTAGTCATCTCCACGAAAAATTCAATCCAGTTTGCTAGACACGATCTCCCCCTGACAAAGCCATGCTGACTATTCTTCATTAATCGCTGTCTGTCCAAGTGGAGATTAATCCTGTCCCTCAGATTTTTTTTCCAGTAGTTTCCCTACCACTGATGTTAAACTCACCGGCCTGTAATTTCCTGGTTTATCCCTGCTACCCTTCTTGTACCCTAATGTAATAATAATATAGTTGTTGATAATCACAGGAATCAAACTTTATAAATTAGTCTACAACAGATCCAGATACGAAACGAGGAAAAGCCCAGTAGCGGACAACTTTAGGAAGCATAGTTCCCAATTTGCCTGTTCCTCTTAATCATTATACACTTCCCACATGTCATGTCTCAAATTACTCACATTCTGTATCGCAAAATGATATTCTGTCAGTGAAATCTGTTTACTTGGCATTGTAAGTTTCAGTATTAACTATTGGGAGTCTGCTTCATAGATCGATCTCTCAGTAAAATACTATTTCTGCAGATTGCACTTTGAATTTACCCTCTTTAAGCACAGACTGTGACCTCTGGCTCTTCTGTTCTGGAGAAGGATACATAACACTAGCTGGGCCCTTTTGAAGCTTAAAAACAGCAATCACATGACCTTTTAACATTCTCTTTTTCAATGAGCACATGCCAATTTGCATTAATGGAGAGAGAGGCGGAGTTAACGTTTAAGGTCACTGACCAGTCATCAGATGTTCCGATGAAAGGTCACAGGTCTGAAACGCTAACTCTGCTTCTCTCTTCTCAAGGTGCTGCACAAACTTCTGAGTATTTCTAGCACTTACAGTTTTTATTTCAAATTTCATGAATCCACAGTATTTTGCTTTTATGCTCATTTGCACAATCATTCCTCACAATCCAATTCATCCAGACGCTCAATCATTCTGCTTAATCCTTAGATATCCCTTCAATAGCTGCAACATCCTGTAGTGTCCAGAACTATACACATTAATGCAAGAGGAGTTGCACCAAAGTGGCATGATTGCTCACTATCACGTCTCAATATTGATCTTTTAACACATCCAAACGTCTGATTAAAAGCAAAAACAAAATTCTTTAAGCACTCAGCATGTTTGGCAGCAGCTGTGGAGAGAAAAGCAGAGTTAACGTTTCGGGTCATTGACCTTTTATCTCTGTGAGACACATTCTCCCAGGCCGATGGCATTCCCGGTATCACCACCCTCTGTGTTCCAGCGAGCATCTATTGGCAGACCCCTTTTAACACATTTCCACTGATCCCACCTATATATCTTTTCAGTTCTCCGCTTTCCAGAGGAAGTGCTAAAGGCCTACAGAAATCCAAGTGCATCATGTATTGACCACTATTGCAGCCTGTGTAGCCTCATGTTTCAAGAACTCACCCGATCACCTTTTCAGTAGCTCACACTAAATCAATCGATTTACTTTTACTGTAACTAAAACAAAACATAACCTGAACATAACCAGGTATTGAATCCATCAACACTACTCGGTGTCACATCAGCAAGCTTGCATCTACGACTCTCCATTCCTTTATCGCCAAGAATGCCTTTTTTAACATTGAAACCACCTTAGTTCTGTGCCATTGCCTTCATGAAATGAATCGGGTGTGGCAGAATCTATGAAGCGATAAACAGAGTTAACTTTCAGCTCTGTGACCTTTCATGAAAACTCTTTATTGCTTTTGCCGTTCTCCTGGCAGATCACATCGTAGGGTCAGGGTAGCATACAGCCACTTCCAACACAACAGAGAGCAGTTACTGGGAAGAGGTTGGTGCAAACAAAAATGCATGAATGATGACAGATAATTATTCAATTAATGATAAACTGCCATTGTCCTGATCAGAGAAATTCTCTACACTGATGATGCTACGCTAGCCACTGACAAGGGAACTCAGCTACAAAGACTCTGCCGTGCCAGTAATTTGTTCTGCATGACTTTCAGCGACAAGAAAACTGTGGTAACGGGACACGATAAGGCATCTCCGCCCCTGATCACACGAAATAACACCCCACTGGAAGTGGTTAGCAAATTCTGGGACCTTGGGTCTACGGTCACAACCAAACTGTCCCTTGATGCAGAGCTCGGTACACACAAAGGGAAAGGAGCTACCACCTTTGGCCAATTTTCAATTTTCATGGGATAACACCAAGCTGGCCCTTAGGACCAAGTTGATGGTTTATAAGACCTGTGTTCTCAGCACCTTGCTGTATGGTTGTGATACATCGGTAACTTACAGCGACCAGGAAAAGACGTTCAATAATTTCCATCTTCGCTGTCTGTGCCACATTCTGGATATATCCTGGCAGGAGAAAATTACAAATTTTGTAGTCCTCGCAAAGCCAAAGCTCCCAGGTGTGTTGTCACTAGTCAAACAGAGGCGGCTTTGGTTAATTGGACACGTTCACTAGATGGAAGATGGTCGCATACCCATCAGGGTCAGGGCCAGGGGGCCAGCCGACCAGTGGGGTACCCGAAGCTCCGCTTCAAAGATGCATGCAAGCGTGACATGAAGGCCCTAAATGTCGACTATCACACTTGGGAGTCACTAGCTGGTGAAAGAGGGAAATAGCGACACATCCTATGGACTGGTGTGCATTACCATGATGATCAGTTGCTGCAGCGTCTTGGCAACGGACGCCAACGTCAAAAAACAAACCACACTTTCAGTGTCGCTTGGCAGCTTCACGTACAGCAATTGTGGCAGAACCTGCCTCTCAAGGATTGGACTTCACAGCCATCAGCAAAGGTGTACCAAGAAAATACATCTGTCTTAAATTGATTGATTGCTGCATGTCCATCATTTTTCGTAGACGGCAGGATGCCAAACCAACAGCAGTGAGTAATGATACTGAGAAGATCAAGATGTAGAATCAGTTTGAGTGGCAATAATTATTAGCAAGGGAAATAAGTTACTGGTGGAAGTAATTTATAAGCCACCTAACAGGAGCTACATCGGAGGAGAGAGCATAAATCAAGAAATAGTGGAGGCTTCTAGGAAAGGTACATCAATAATCGTGGGCTATTTTAATGTCTTACAGCTTGGACGAATCAAAGAAATGAATGATTTATCACAACTTGATAGAATTTCACATTCCATTTGACGGTGAGAATTTTGTGTCTGAAACTGAAAGCATTGTAAGTGTATGGCTAAAGCGGACTGGGAAAGTATGTTCAAAGGTAGAACGGTTGAGAAGCAGTGGGAGGCATTTAAGGAGCTGTTTCATAACCCTCAACAAAGATATATTACATTGTGAAAGAAATACTCTATGAGAAGGATGCATCACTCGTGGCTAACCAAGGGAATTAAGGATGAAATGAAATTGAAAGAAAAGCCATACAGTTCTGTTCATAGGTAGTTGCAGGCCAGAAGATTGGGAAACAAAATAGAAACCACTAAAGGATAGCTGAGAAAAGAATGAAGAAGGAGAAAGTTATAGAGTCGTACTGCATAGAAACAGGCCCTTCGGCCCACCGTATCCATGCCGATCATAATGCCTATCTATGCTAATCCCACCTGCCTGCATTAATTCCATAATCCCCCTATGCCTTGCTCATTCAAGTACCTGTCCAGATGCCTCTTAGATGTTGCTACTGTTCCTGTCCCCACCACCTCCTTAGGCAGCTCATTCCAGATACCCACTATTCTTTGTGTGAAAACATTTGCCCCTTTGATCCTTGTTAAACCGCCTCCCTCTCACCTTAAATATATGCCCTCTAATTTTAGTCACCCCTACAATGGGAAACAGACTCTGGCTATCGACCCTAACTATGCCTCTCATAATTTTATATACCTCTATCATGTCCACTCTCAGTCTCCTTCGCTCCAGAGAAAACAGACCCAGCCTATCCAATCTCTCTTTACAACTCAAGCCCTCCAAACCAGGCAACATCCTTGTGAATCTTTTCTGCACCCTCTCTAGCTTAATCACATCTTTCCTGTCGTGCGGCGACCAGAACTGCACACAGTACTCCAAATGCGGCGTAACCAACGTTATGTACAACTGTAACATGACGTCCCAACTCTTGTACTCAATGCCTCGGCCGATGAAGGCAAGCATGCCATACGCCTTCTTCACCACCCTGTCTACCTGTGTTGCCACTTTCAAGGAACTATTTACTTGCACCTTAAGGTCTCTCTGCTCAATATTACTCATCAGGGCCCTACCATTCACTGTGTACGTCCTGCCCTGGTTTAACTTCCCAAAATGCATCACTTTGCATTTGTCTGCGTTAAATTCCATTTGCCAGTCCTTGCCCACTTTCCCAGTTGATATAAATCCTGTTGTAAACTTAGACAACTTTCTTCACTGTCCACTATTCCACCAATTTTGGTGTCATCTGCAAACTTACTAATCATGCCCCCTACATTCACATCCAAGTCATTAATATTTATGACAAACAACAGAGGGCCCGGCACCGATTCCTGTGGTACACCACTGGTTACCAGCCTCCAATCTGAAAAACAACCCTCCACAACCACCCTCTGCCTCTTATCAGCAAGCCAATTTTGTATCCAATTGGCTAGCTCACCCTGTATCCCATGTGTTCTAACATTCCGGACCAGCCTACCATGCGGGTCCTTGTCAAAAGCCTTGCTAAAGTCCATGTAGACAAGATCCATCGCCATGCCCTCGTCAATCCTCTTGGTCACCTCCTCAAACAAACTCAGTCAAATTCGTGAGACATAATTTCCCACGCACAAAGCCATGCTGACTATCCCTAATCAGACCTTGCTTTTCCAAATGCATGTAAATCCTGCCTCTCAGAATCCCTTCCAATAAATTTCCCACCACTGTTGTAAGGCTCACCGGCCTGTAGTTCCCTGGCTTATCCCTGCTGCCATTTTTAAATCAATGCACAACATTAGCGCTCCTCCAGTCTTCCGGTACCTCACCCGTGGCTAAATATGATACAGAAATCTCTGCCAGTGCCCCAGCAATCTCCTCCCTTGCTCCCATAGCATCCTAGGATACACCTGGTCAGGTCATGGGGATTTATTCACCTTAATGCGCTTCAAAACCTCCAAACACCTCCTCCTTTGTAATGCTGATATGCTCCAGGATATTGCTGTTCCCTCCTTTGAACTCACTAGCTTCCATGACCTTCCCCACGGTAAATACAGACGAGAAGTATTAATTTAAGACCTCGACCATTTCCCGTGGCTCCACACATAGATTGCCACACTGACCTTTAAGGGGACGTACTCTCTCCCTAGCTACCCTTTTACTCTCAATATACTTATAAATCTTTTAGGATTCTCCTTTATTTTATCTGCCAGGGAAATCTCATGGCCCCTTTTCGCCCTCCTAATTGCCTTCTTTAAGTCTACTCCTGCATCCCTTATACTCCTCAAGGGTCTCGTATGATACCAGCTGCCTATACCTGACATATGCCTCCTTCTGTGTCCTGACCAGACCCTCAATATCCCTCATCAACCAAGGTTCCCTAAACTTGCCAGCCTTGCCCTTCAATCTAACAGGAACATACCGGCCCTGAACGCTTCCTTTCTCACTTGTAAAAGCCTCTCACTTGCCAGATGCCCCTTTACCTGTGAACAGCCTCTCCCTTTCAACTTTTGAGAGTTCCTGTCTGATGCCATCGAAATTAGCCTTCCCCCAATTTAGGACTTCAACTTGAGGACCAGTCCTATCCTTTTCCATAACTATATTGAAGCTAATAGAGTTATGGTCACTGATCCCAAAGTGCTCCCACACTGACACATCAATCACCTGCCCAGCCTCATTTCCTAAGAGGAGGTCGAGTGTAGCCCCTCTCTAGTAGGGCCATCCACATACTGCTTCAGAAAACTATCCTGGACACACTTAACAAATTCTTCCCCATCTGATCCCTTAGCACTAAGGCAGTCCCAGTCAATATTAGGGAAGGTAAAATCACCTACTGTTACAACGCGATAATTCCTACACCTATCTGTGATTTCCCTACAAATCTGGTCCTCCAATTCCCTGTGACTATTGGGGGGCCTATAGTACAATTCCATCAAAGTGATCACCCCTTTCTTATTTCTAAGTTCCACCCATATGGCCTCTCTGGACGTTCCCCCGGGATGTCCTCTCTAAGTACTGCCGTGATGTCCTCCATAATCATTAGTGCAACTCCCCCTCCTCTTTTACCTCCACCTCTGTCACGCTGGAAGCATGAGTACCCCGGAACAATGAGCTGTCAGTCCTGTCCATCCCTCAACCATGGTTCCGTAATAGCTATAATATCACAATCCCATATACCGATCCATGCTCTGTGTTCATCTGCCTTACCTGTAAGACTTCTGGCATTAAAGAAAATGCAGTTTAGCCTACCAGACATCCCACCCTCCCTGCCCTGCCCTTGCCCGGCCTGCCTAATGGCCTTGCTTGCTTTGACCTCTACATTTGCCTCAACTATCTCATCGGAGAGACTACTACTTTGGGTCCCACACCCCTGCCAGACTAGTTTAAACCCTCCCGAGTAGTACCAGTAAACTTCCCCGCAAAGATATTGGTCCCCTTCCAGTTCAGATGCAAACGTATAGTATAGTACAAGTAGAGTAAATTATAGTATAGTAAAGTATAGTACAAGAGAAAGTATAGTATAAGAGTATACTAGCATGAAATATAAAACATACAGTAAAAACTTTTACAAATATATAGCAAAGGAAAAGAGTAGCTGAAGTAAGAATCGATTCTTTCGGGAAATGAGAATCAGGAATTAATAATGAGAAATAAGGAAATGGCAAAAACGTGGAACAAGTATTTTACCTCTGTCTTCACAGGAGAATACACAATCACATCCCAAAAATGTCTTTAAAAAGGGAGACAAAGGGAGGGAGGAACTTAACACAAATTGATTATGCAAGAAAACGTAGTGGAATACTAATGGGCTAAAAACTGACAAGTGTCATGGACCTGATGACTTGCACCCTGGCATCTTAAGAGAACTGGCTGCAGAGATAGTGGATGAATTGGTCATAATCTTCCAAAATTCTCTAGATGCTGGAAAAGTCCCAGCAGATTATGTAACACCTCTATTCAAGAAAGGAGGGAGACAGAAAGCAGTAAACTTTTAGGCTACTTAGCCGACCATCTGTCAATGGGAAAATGCTGGAATCCATCATTAAGGAAGTAGTAGCAGGACATTTAGAAAATCATAATGCAATCAGGCAGAGACAATATGGTTTTATGAAAGGAGAATCGTGCTTGACGTTCTTTGAGGATGCAACAAACAGGATGGATGAAGGGAAATCAGTAGATGCAGTGCATATGGATTACCAAAAGGCATTCGATAAGGTGGTACATAAAAAGTTACTGCACAAAATAAGAGCTCATGGCTTGGGGGTATTCTATTTGCATGAATAGAGGATTCGCTAACTAACAGGGAATAGAGAATCGGGACAAATAGGGTAATTTTCAGGTTGGTAAGCTATAACTTGTGGTGTGCCATCTGGATCAATGCTGAGGGCTCAACTTTTAACGAACTATATTTATGAGTTGGATGAAGCAACTGAATGTATTACAGAGAAATTGGTGGAAAATAAAACATCAGTAGGAAAGCAAGTTGTGAGGAAACACATAGTGCCTGCAAGGGAATGTAGGTAGGTTAAGTGAGTGGACAAAATGTAGCAGATGGAGTGTAATGTAAGAACATGTGAGGTTGTCCAGTTTGTTAGGAAGACTAGGAACGCATAATATTGTTTAAATGGAGAGAGACTGCAGAATGTTGTGGCACAGAAGGATCTGGTGGTCCTACTACACAAAATACAAAACGTTAGCATGCAGGTTTGGCAAGTAATTAGGAAGGCAAATTGAATGATGGCAGTTATTGCAAAGAGGATGGAGTATGAAAGTAGGGAAGCCTTCCTACAGCTGTAGAGGGCATTGGTGAGATCACACGTAGCATATTGTGTACAGTTTTGGTCTCCACCTTAAGGAGGGATATACTTGCATTGGAAGCAGGTCAGGGAAGGTTCGCTTGGCTGTTTCCTGGAATGAAGATGTTTTCTTGTCAGAAAATGCTTATGGACCAGAACAACACCCGTCAAAGGGCTACTTTTCCTCACAACTGTATCAATAAGTAGGTAATTCATGAGATTAAATTGTTTGTTGGCTTATTACTTTCATTTATATTTTTATTCCAATATTTATTCCCTGTACTAATGACTTGCTGTTCCTCGGGCTTTACTCATTAGTCAGTGAGTGTCCGTAGACTATTTGAAGTATCCACTAACTGAACCGTTGCTGTCAATATAGGAGATCCAGAGAGGAGCATTTTCCCATGGGAACGGGAGATTGGGCTGATGAAGACACTTATTTCTTGGCTCAGAGACAAATTGCACCGTCCATGGCCTGGGATCAGCTGACTGAGGGGCTAAAGCTTTGGATCTTCCCATTATGTTTCACATTGGCAGTGTTGTTAGTCGCTGCAATAGAGGGGGCTATGTCTGAAAAGTGTATGTGTATCTGTGTGCTTGTATTTTACAAATATGTGTTTCACCAAAAGTACAAAAAAGCCTTTATACCTAAATGTTCTATTGAAACCTTCACGTTACTTTGTTTACAGACCTCAGCGGCAGGATAACCTTTCCCAAATGCCCTCAGTAGTAACAGTGAGTGAAGGCGATATTGTAGTGTTGTCCTGTAACTACCCCGCCACATACACAGCCGCTAACCTATTCTGGTATGTACCGTACTCGGGGAAAGGCCTTCAGTATATGCTGATCGGACATACTGCTGGGAATAAAGAGAATGCGAAGCGGTTTTCTGCGGTACAGGACATAGCAAACACAAACATCTCTTTAACCATCACACACACCCAGTTGTCTGACTCGGCTGTGTATTACTGCGTGGCGATGTAGCACCATGTTACAGGAATCCTTTACAGTGGTACAAAAACTGCCAGTTCCAGGTGTTGAGAGTTTTGCGAATTTCACACTTCAACTCTCCCCTGTACATAAAACCGGTGCAGTGGTCGGAACTCACCATCCAAACCTGACTTTAATAGTGCAATGTCTTGTCAACGTTGGAACATCCTGAGAGCGCTAAAGGCGCTATATAAATGCAAGTGTTTCTTCTTTTCGTGCTTTGTAATATATATAAGTATCCAGAATATTGAAGGGCCTCTTTTAAGTCACCTTTTGTTTCTGATCCAGTTTCCCTAGTTTGTCCACATAAGTCCTTCATCCTCAGCATCATGTTTTGAGTCAATAGGTTGCATACTGTGAGTTCTGCACTGTTTTGGGTAAGTGCTCCCGTGACTCATTTGATGGCCCAAAAGTTAAGATCATTGTCAATCTTGGGGTCTTTCCTGCTGGCAGTCGGGTCAATCACAGCGGTTAGCAGTTAATGAAGGTCCTTGTGTCACCATTCTTAATCAGCGCCAAGCAACACACGGTGGGAAATAAATGAAACACTTAAGATAAATATTGAATTGTTTGAAAACAGTTTCGTCAGGACTATCATTCGACTCTGTCGGTTGATAGCTCAAGTTAAAATGAAATAGAGCTTGTACATATTTATCTTCATCATTATTAGAGAACAGATGTCCCCTGGTGATCAGGGTAACGAATAATAACAGGAACTGATACCTTGTGTTGGAATCATTTAAATCTTTAACTGTAAATTAGTATTAGAATTGCAAATACAATGACCTAGCTGAAGGAGATTCTGGTTCTCAGACCGGATCTCTCCAAAGACAGGTGTCAGTTGCCCTACTTCAGACCCCACCTCACCCACTGTCTCCCTGGGGAAACGGTTTGCACAAATACTTTTGGTATCAAGTAAGCGTGATGTACACCAGAATATCCATTCGAACTAACATTTTACTGTACCGCCACAACTTTTCGGTTAAATTGCAATTAAACGCCTGAGGTTCATAAATAACACCAGGAAAGGACATTTGAGTAACAGCTTAACTTTGGTGCCCACACCTCCTGGAAGACATTTGGAACAAAGTGAATGTGGCTCCACTCTACATGGACTGGCAGTGGATCGGGACAAGAAAGGGAATTACTTCTGCCAACGTCCTGATGAGTTTTGATGAAAAGTCATCGATCTGAAACGTTAACTGCTTGCTCTCCACAGATGCTGCCAGACCTGCTGAGCAGTTCCAGCATTTTCTGTTTTCCTCCTGCCATATGTCAGCCACATGGTGACGCTAAACCGCTTCATTTTCCAAATGCAGTGACTGCAGTATTTTGTCTTGTTCAATGTGTATCTTACAGATTTAGCATCTGTTATTGTTATTTTGATTACCAGTATAGCTTCTGATGAATATCAGAGCTGTGACATCGTAAAATACAAAAATAAAGCAATTTTACATCATCCTTTCACATTAAGAATGTTTTTTATATATTTTTACAGCTGTGTCCTAACCATTTATGGAACTTCTGAATTAGCTGTTATAGTGCTATGGACAAAGTCTCGGCCTTCCTACACACAGGGTGAAGGCAATGGGTCAGTTTCACTTTGCTCCATTGCATTTCTGGTCTGAATTGCTGCCAAAGTGGAAGAATAACACAGGAACATAGGAACAGAAGGAGAAAATTCATCTCCTCAAGCCTTTTCCGCCATTTAGTGAGACCCTGGTTGACCTGTATTCTAACTATATCCACCCAGCTTGTCTCCATGCCATGAAGAGCATTGGCGAGCAAAACTCTATCGATCTCAGATTTGAAGTGATTCATTCAGGTAGCACCTGCTGCTTTTCTGGGAGTGTGTTCACATTTCTAGCTCCCATTACATGAAGAAATGTTTCTTATCTGCTCTCCTGAATGGAATGGCTCTGTTTTTAAAATTATGCCCCTTTCGCAGACACCCTCACCAGCGGAAAATGTCTATTTTAATTTAACTTTTCAATTTCTTTCAAAATCCTAATACCACAATTGAAATTACATCTTAACTTTTTATATTCTATGGAATTTAAGCAGATTTTATGCAATGTCTCATTATAATTTAGCCGTGGGGCACTGTTAACATTCTGGTCTATCTGTGCTGTGCTCCTCCCAAAGCCAAATATTCTTTCTAAGATGTGATGACCAGAACTATAGACAATACTCCAGATGTGGTCTAAACATGCCTTCGTATGTCTATAAAAACACTAACTCTCCTTTATTAAGAAGAAGAAGAAAGACTTGCATTTATATAGCGCCTTTCACAACCTCAGTGTTTCTCTAAAGCACTTTACAGAAGAATAAACACAGTTGTAACGTAGGAATCTATCATAATATTCTAGCCTCATAGATATAAGTACTAACATGCCATTAGAATTTTATTTTAAATTACTTTTTTTTTACTGTCCACGACTTTTTTTAAAATGTTTTACATACATGGACCTCCACATCTTTTTGGGCCTCCACTGTTCCTAGCTTTTTACCATTTAAAAATACTCGGATCTATCGATGGATTCAAACTTATCTGCATTGACATCGATCCACCACAGTTTTGCCTACACGCATAATCTATCAATACCCCTTGATGACGTTACGCTCCAGTTTATGCTACATACTGTGGCACTAATCCTCATAATTGGCAAGCCTGGACATATGGCTCTCTATTGTGTTATTTAAGTCATTTTATTGCTCGTTCATGGGATGTGAGCGTCGCTGGTAAGCACCAACATTTGTTTCCCATCGCTAAATGTTCTTGAGAGCTTGTGTAATAGCTCCCTTCTTGAACCATCACAGTTAATGTGATGTAGGTACACCCACTGTTCTGTTCGGACCAGAGCTTCAGGTTATTGACCCAGTGACGATGAAGGAATGGCGATATTGTTCAAGTCAGAGTAACGTGTGGCTTGGAGGGAAAATTGCAGATGGTGGCATTCCAATGTGTCTCCTGTGCTTGTCCTTCTAGATGGCAGATGTGGGTTTTGAAGGTGCTATCGAAGGGAGCTTGGCAATTTGTTGAAGTGCATCTTGTATATGATACACAATGTTGCGACTAAGCACCAGTGGTGGAGGCAGTGACTGTTTTAGGTGGTGAATGGGCTGCTGATCAAGCGGGCTGCTTTGTCTTGGATTATGCCGAGCTTATTGAGTTTTTTTGAAACTGCACTTATCCAGGCAAGTGGATAGTATTCCCTCACACTCCTAAGCTGTGTCTTGTAGACGGTGGGCTTTGGGGATGCAGGAAGTAAATGACTCGCTGCAATATTCCGAGCCTCTGGGCTGCTCTTGTAGCATCTGTATTTATATGGCTGATCCAGTTAAGTTTCTGATCAATGGTAAGTCCTGGATATTGTTGATGGTGGGGGATTTAGCAATGGTAACGCCATTGAACATCAAGGGAAGATGTTTACATTCAGTCTTGTTGGAGATGGTCATTGCCTGGCTCTTGTGTGGCTTGAATTTTGCGACAAATGAACCCAAGCCTGAATGTTGCCCAGGCCTGCATAGTGAAATGCTTCAGTATTTGAGGAGTTGTGAATGTTACGGTTCATTGTGCAATCATCAGCACTTTTGACCTTATGGTGGAGGGAAGGACATTGATGAAGCAGCTGAAGATCGTTGGGCATAGGAAACTACGCTGAGGAACTAATGCAGTGATATCCTGGGGCTGAGTATATTGGCCTCCAACACTACAGCCACCTTTCTTTTTGTAATGTATGACTCCAACCAAAGCAGAGTTTTCCTCTGATTCCCATTGACTTTACTTTTGTGAGGGATCCTTGATGCCGCACTCGGTGAAATATTGCCTTGAAGTCAAGGACAGTAACTCTTATCTCCAATCTGGAATTCAGCTCTTTTTCCCTGTTTGGAAAAAAGGCTGTAATGAGGTCTGGAACTGAATGCTTCTGGCTATACCCAAACTGAGCATCAGTGAGCAGATTATGGCTGACTAAATGCTTGATTTCACTGACAATGACACCTTCCATAAGTTTGCTGATGATTGAGAATAGACTGATGGGACGGAATTGGCGGGATTGTATTTGTCTCGCTTTATATGGGCTGGTCATACTTAGGCGTTTTTTCCCGCATTGTCATGTAGATGCCAGTATTGTAGCTTTATTAATAAATACAGTGAATAGTTGAGGCCCGAGCACAGATTCCCAACACCAGTCACTTCCATACATTTCGATTAAGTAACCATTATTCCTGCCCTCTGCTTTTTACTCCACTATCTCCGAGCCAGGTCAATCCCATGAGCTTTTTAACTAACAGTCTCTACTGTGGAAAGTTATAGAATGTCTTCTGGAAGTCCTATAAGCTACGCATACAAAGATTCCCCAGTCTTCTGCTTTAATTATTTTCTTTTAAAAATGTCAATTAAGTTCGCTAGACCTGGCTGACCCCTTAAAATCCATTTTGGATCCACATTTGCAGCACACCTCTCGCTATGCACTCAGTTCCTCTGTCCTTAGGTTTCAATATCTTCCCCACAGCAGATGTTACATTAACAGGTCTATAATTTTCTGGTTTCTCTCTCACACAGTTTTACATAATATAGTTATATCTCTGACTTTACAATCTAAAGCGACAATTCCTGAATCAAGAAAGATTGGAAGGTCATGGCTAAAGCATCTGCAATTTATTCACCTAATTCCTTAAAACTAATGGGGTGGAGATGTTTATGTCCTGGTTAATTGTCAGTCTTTCGTGTCATTATTTTTTTCTAATATTGTTTTCATGCTTACGTTAACTTTAGTAAGTTTGAATCCTTGATTCGATATTAATTGCCCCAGAATCTTCGGTATTTTATCAACTTCCTCAACAATGAAGACTGACACAAATTAGTTATTTAACACATTCGCCATTGCCTCATTTGTGTCATTACCCGCATATGCTTTTAAAGGTCCCACATCAACCTTGACTAAAGGTATTTCTTCTATTGCAGTTGTAAAATGTTTTGTGTTAATTTTGTTATCCTTCGAAAGTTTCTTTTCATGTTCCCTTTCTTGTACCTCTTGCTAGGCTGTGTCTCTTTCTATTGCTGTTTTTTAATATATTTTCACAATTCCTTGGATTTACACTATTCTTTACACTTTTCTGTGTTCTTTCCTCTAGTTTTATGTTTCGTCAGGCATTGCTATTTTATTTGGAAGGTGGAGCTCTTGCCAATTTAGGATATATTCTGGCCCTATGTTAAGGTGAGTTTTGAACGCCTTTCATGGTTCATCTGTAGATTTACCCCGTAATAGTTTTGACCAGTTTGCTGTCGTGGGTTTCTGTCTCACCCCTTTATGTTAGCCTTAGCAATATCTAAAATCTTACTAACTGCGTTAGGTGACTCCTTTTCAAACCTGACATTGAATTCTTCAAATTATGAATACTGTCAAATGAATGTTCTCTTCATTTTAAAATAATAACTAAGCCCGGTTCATTACTCCGAACTAAATTTCATGTGGCCTGCCCTCTTGTTGATTGTAGGACACATTACTCCAAAAAGCACTTAAGAAATACACTACATTTCTAACTTGAGCGACTGTGCACTTTGCAATCTGCATGAATATTAAGGTCATACCATTAAGGCAATTCCGCTTTTACTACATACCCACTCTCTGAATATATATATTCTGCCACTTAATTGCTGCTGCCAGGTCTAGAGACAACTCTCATTACAGTTTTAGTCGACTCTTATTCTACAATTCTAACCACAGTCTCTGCTGATTGCTTTCCTTCAACTATCTGCTGTCTGACAGATGTTACAATAGTAATTTTAATCAAAAAGGCTAATCGAAGGTCGTCTCCTAATTTGAGAATCCAGTGAACTAAAGCAAAGAGCTGCAAAACCTACACTTGGCGGTGGATTAATACAGCTTGCGCTTTCATCTTAGAGCCACTGAGGTTTGCAGCGCTGAAGTTTGTCAGTTCACCATCAGAAATAGAAACATAGAAACATAGGAGCAGGAGTAGGTGATTCTGCCCTTCGAGCCTGCACCACCATTCAATACGATCATTCCTGATCATCCAAATTCAATACCCTTTTCCCACTTTCTCCCCGTATCCCTTGATTCCTTTTGCCTTAAGAATGACATCTAACTTTTTCTTGAAAATATTTAACGATTTGGCCTCAACTGCTTTTTGTGGTAGAGTTCCACAGGTTCACCACTCTCTGGGTGAAGAAATCCCGCCTCGTCTCAGTCCTAAATGTCTTACCCCTCATCCTTAGACTGTGACCTCTGGCCCCGGAACACACACCCCGTCCCCTCCATCGGGAACATTACAACATTAGAACATTAGAACATTACAGCGCAGTACAGGCCCTTCGGCCCTCGATGTTGCGCCGATCATCTGACCTACACTATTCCATTTTCATCCATATGTCTATCCAATGACCACTTAAATGCCCTTAAAGTTGGCGAGTCTACTACTGTTGCAGGCAGGGCGTTCCACGCCCCTACTACTCTCTGCGTAAAGAAACTACCTCTGACATCTGTCCTATATCTTTCACCCCTCAACTTAAAGCTATGTCCCCTCGTGTTTGCCATCATCATCCGAGGAAAAAGACTCTCACTATCCACCCTATCTAACCCTCTGATTATCTTGTATGTCTCTATTAAGTCACCTCTCCTCCTCCTTCTCTCTAACGAAAACAACCCCAAGTCCCTCAGCCTTTCCTCGTAAGACCTTCCTTCCATACCAGGCAACATCCTAGTAAATCTCCTCTGCACTCTTTCCAAAGCTTCCACATCCTTTCTATAATGCGGTGACCAGAACTGCACGCAATACTCAAGGTGCGACCTCACCAGAGTTTTGTACAGCTGCATCATGACCTCGTGGCTCCGAAACTCGATCCCCCTACTAATAAAAGCTAACACACCATATGCCTTCTTAACAGCCCTATTAACCTGGGTAGCAACTTTCAGGGATTTAGGTACCTGGACACCAAGATCTCTCTGCTCATCTACACTACCAAGAATCTTCCCATTAGCCCAGTACTCTGCATTGCTGTTACTCCTTCCAAAGTGAATCACCTCACACTTCTCCGCATTAAACTCCATTTGCCATCTCTCAGCCCAGCTCTGCAGCCTATCTATGTCCCTCTGTACCCTACAACACCCTTCGACACTATCCACAACTCCACGGACCTTCGTGCCATTCGCAAATTTACTAACCCACCCTTCTACACCCTCATCCAGGTCATTTATAAAAATGACAAACAGCAGTGGCCCCAAAACAGATCCTTGCGGTACACCACTAGTAACTAAACTCCAGGATGAACATTTGCCATCAACCACCACCCTCTGTCTTCTTTCAGCCAGCCAATTTCTGATCCAAAGCTCTAAATCACCTTCAACCCCATACTTCCGTATTTTTGCAATAGCCTACCGTGGGGAACCTTATCAAACGCCTTACTGAAATCCATATACACCACATCCACGGCTTTACCCTCATCCACCTGTTTGGTCACCTTCTCGAAAAACTCAATAAGGTTTGTGAGGCACGACCTACCTTTCACAAAACCGTGCTGACTATCGCAAATGAACTTATTCTTTTCAAGATGATTATAAATCCTGTCTCTTATAACCCTTTCCAACATTTTACCCAAAACCGAAGTAAGGCTCACAGGTCTATAATTACCAGGGCAGTCTCTACTCCCCTTCTTGAACAAGGGGACAACATTTGCTATCCTCCAGTCCTCCGGCACTACTCCTGTCGACAATGACGACATAAAGATCAACAACAACGGCTCTGCAATCTCCTCCCTGGCTTCCCAGAGAATCCTAGGATAAATCCCATCTGGCCCAGGGGACTTATCTATTTTCACTCTTTCCAAAATTGCTAACACCTCCTCCTTGTGAATCTCAATCCCATCTAGCCTAGTAGGCTGTATCACAGTAATCTCCTCGGCAACATTTTCTTTCTCTACTGTAAATACTGACGAAAAATATTCATTTAACGCTTCCCCTATCTCCTCTGATTCCGCACACAACTTCCCACTACTATCCTTGATTGGCCCTGTTCTAACTCTTATCATTCTTTTATTCCTGATATACCTACAGAAAGCCTTAGGGTTTTCTTTGATCCTATCCGCCAATGACTTCTCGTGTCCTCTCCTTGCTCTTCTTAGCCCTCCCTTTAGATCCTTCCCGGCTGGCTTGTAACTCTCAAGCGCCCTAACTGAGCCTTCACGTCTCATCCTAACATAAGCCGCCCTCTTCCTCTTGACAAGCACTTCAACTTCTTGAGTAAACCACGGCTCCCTCGCTCGACAACTTCCTCCCTGCCTGACAGGTACATACTTATCAAGGACACGCATTAGCTGCTCCCTGAATAAGCTCCACATTTCGTTTGTGCCCATCCCCTGCAGTTTCCTTCCCCATCCAACACATCCTAAATCTTGCCTAATCGCGTCATAATTTCCTTTCCCCCAGCTATAATTCTTGCCCTGCGGTATATACCTGTCCCTGCCCATCGCTAAAGTAAACCTAACCGAATTGTGATCACTATCACCAAAGTGCTCACCTACATCTAAATCTAACACCTGGACGGGTTCATTACCCAGTACCAAATCCAATGTGGCATCGCCCCGGTTGGCCTGTCCACATACTGTGTCAGAAAACCCTCCTGCACACACTGGACAAAAACAGACCCATCTAAAGTACTCGAACTATAGTATTTCCAGTCAATATTTGGAAAGTTAAAGTCCCCCATAACCACTACCCTGTTACTCTCGCTTCTGTCGAGAATCATCTTCGCTATCCTTTCCTCTACATCTCTGGAACTATTCGGAGGTCTATAGAAAACTCCCAACAGGGTGACCTCTCCTCTCCTGTTTCTAACCTCGGCCCATACTACCTCAGTAGACGAGTCCTCAAACGTCCTTTCTGCCGCTGTAATACTTTCCTTGATTAACAATGCCACACCCCCCCCCCTTTTACCCTCTTCTCTGTTCTTACTGAAACATCTAAATCCCGGAACCTGCAACATCCATTCCTGCCCCTGCTCTACCCATGTCTCTGAAATGGCCACAACATCAGGATCCTAGGTACCAACCCATGCTGCAAGCTCACCCACCTTATTCCGGATGCTTCTGGCGTTGAAGTAGACACACTTTAAACCAAGTTCTTGCTTGCCAGTGCCCTCTTGCGTCCCTGTAACCTTATCCCCTACCTCATTACTCTCAACAGCCTGTACACTGGAACTACAATTTAGGTTCCCATTCCCCTGCTGATTTAGTTTAAACCCCCCCGAAGAGCACTAACAAATCTCCCACCCAGGATATTGGTACCCCTCTGGTTCAGGTGAAGACCATCCTGTTTGTAGAGGTCCCACCTACCCCAGAAAGAGCCCCAATTATCCAGCAAACCAAAACCCTCCCTCCTACACCATCCCTGCAGCCACTTGTTCAACTCCTCTCTCTCCCTATTCCTCTCTTCGCTAGCACGTGGCACGGGCAACAACCCAGAGATAACAACTCTGGTTGTTCTCGCTCTAAGCTTCCACCCTAGCTCCCTGAATTTCTGCCTTAAATCCCCCTTCCTGCATCTAGTCTGTCCAGTCCTGTTAGAATGTTGTAGGTTTCTATGAGATCCCCTCTCATTCTTCTAAACTCCAGCGACTACAAGCCTAATCGACCCAATCTCTCTTCATAAGGCAGTCCTGCCATCTCAGGAATCAGACTGGTGAACCTTCGTTGCATTCCCTCTATAGCAAGAACATCCTTTCTCAGATAAGGAGACCAAATCTGCACACAATGCTCCAGATGTGGTCTCACCAAGGCCTTGTATAATTGCAGCAAGACATTCTTGATCCTGTACACAAACCCTCTCGCTATGAAGGCCAGCATACCATTTGCCTTCTTAACTGCCTGCTGCACCTGCAAGCTTACGTTCAGCGAGTGGTGCACAAGGACACCCAGGTCTCGCTGCACCTCCCCCTTTCGCAACCTATCACCGTTCAGATAATAATCTGCCTTTCTTTTTTTCCACCAAAGTAGATAACCTCACGTTTATCCACATTATACTGCATCTGCCATGTATTTTCTCACTCACGTAATCTGTACAAATCACACTGGAGCTTCTCTGCATTCTCCTCACACCTCACACTCCCACCCAGCTTTATGTCGTCTACAAACTTGGATTTATTACATTTAATTCCCTCATCTATCTCATTAATATATAATTGTGAACATCTGGGGTCCTAGCACTGATCCCTGCAGTACTCTACTAGTCACTGCCTGCCACTCGGAAAAAAGACCCGTTTATTCCTACTCTTTGTTTCCTGTCTGCCAACTAGCTCTCTATCCATGTTAGTACCTGAGCCCCAGTCCCAGGTGCTTTAATTTTGCACGCTAATCTGTTAAGCGGGACCTTATCGAAAGCCTTCTGGAAGTCCAAATACACCACGTCAATTGATTCTCCCTTATCCATTCTCCTGGTTATATCTCAAAAAAAATCCAGTACATTTGTCAAGCATGATCTCCCTTTCCTAAATCCATGTTGACTTTGTACGACCTTGTCATTGTTTACCAAGTGCTCTGCTACGACATATTTTATAATGGACCCTAGCATTTTCCCCACTAATGATGTCAGGCTAACCGATCTATAGTTCTCTTTTTTCTCTCTACCTCCTTTCTAAATAGTGGCCTTATATTCGCTACCTTCCAATTCATTGGAACTGTACCAGAGTCTACAGCATTCTGAAAAATGATCAGAAATGCAGCTACTATTTAGAGGGCCACTTCCTTAAGTACTCTGGGATGTAGATTATCAGGCCCTGGGGATTTGTCGGCCTTCAATCCCAACAATTTCCTAACCCCATTTCCCTACTAATACTTATTTCATACAGTTCCTCCTTCTCACTAGACCCTATATTCCCCAACATTTCTGGGAGGTAATTTGTGTTCTCATTTATGAAGACAGAACCAAAGTATGTATTTAATTGGTCTGCCATTTCTTGGTTCCCCATTATAAATGCCCCTGTTTCTGACTGTGAGGGACCCACATCTGGCTTCACTCGTCGTTTTCTCTTCACATATCTATAGAAGTTTTTACAGTCAGTTTTTATGTTCTCTGCAAGCTTACTCTCAGAAACCATTTTCCAATTCTTAATCAATCTCTTTGTCCTTTTTTGCTGAATTCGAAACTGCTCCTAATCCTCAGGTTTGCTGCTTGTTCTGGCCATTTTATATTTCTTATCCTTGGCTCTAATGTTTCCCTAATTTCTTTTGTAAGCCACGGTTGAGCCACACTTCCTGTTTTATTTTTGCACCAGACAGGAATGAACAATTGTTGTAATTCATCCATGCACTCTTTAAAAGCTAGCCATTGCCTATCCACTGTCAGCCCTTTAAATAACTTTCCCCAATCCATCATAGCTAACTCGTGCCTTTTATATTCATAGTTTCCTTTATTTAGATTCAGGACCCTAGTCGCGGAACCAACTCTCTCACTCTTCACCTTAATGCAGAATTCCATCATGTTATGGTCGCTCTTCCCCAAGGGACACCGCACAACAGGATTGTTAACTAATCCTTTCTCATTACACAATACCCAGTCTAGGATGGCCTGTTCTCTAGTTGGTTTCTCAACATATTGGTCCAAAAACCATCACGTACGCACTCCAGGAATTCCTCCCCTGCAATATTATTACTAATTTGTTTTGCCCAATCTATATGTAGATTAAAACCAACCATAATTACAGTTGCACCCTCATTGCATGTATCTCTAATTTCCTGTTTAATGCCAGACTCTACATCACACTGCTGTTTGGAGGTCGAGATACAATCCCCACCAATGTTTTCTGCCTCTTGTTGTTTCTTAGCTCCACCCATACAAATTCCACATCAGGACTCTTTGAGCTAATATCCTTCCTCACTATTGTATTGTTTTCCTCTTTTACCAACAACGCTACTCCACATCCTTTCCCCTTTTGCCTGCCCTTCCTAAATATTGACTGCCCTTGGATGTTCATACTGAACATACCATGTCTCCATAATTACAACTATCTCGCATCCATTTACATCTATTTGCAGCCATGTCTCCATAATTACAACTATCTCGCATCCATTTACATCTATTTGCAGCCATGTCTCCATAATTACAACTATCTCGCATCCATTTACATCTATTTGCAGCCATGTCTCCGTAATTACAACTATCGCGCATTCATTTACATTTATTTGCGCGGTTAATTCGCCTACCTTATTGCAAATACTCTGTGCATTGAAACACAATGCTTTTAGACTAGACTTTTTAACATTGTTAGTCATCTTAGCATTATTTCGCACTATGGCCCTATTTGTTTCTTGCCTTTGATTTCTATGCCTTCACCTTTTGCCTTTTGTATCCTGCCTTTCGTTTCTATCCTATTTCCTCCTCCTCAGTCTCCCCGCTCTGGTTCCCATCCCCCTGCCAGTCTAATTTAAATTCTCCACAACAGCACTAGCAAACGCCCCTGTGAGGACATCTTTTCCGGTCCTACCTGGATGTAACCTGTCCCACATGTACAGTTCCCACCTTCCCTAGAACCGGTCCTGATGTCCCAGGAATCTACATCCCTCCCTCCTGCGCCATTTCTCCAGCCACGCATTCACCTGGTCTATTCTCCTGTTCCTATACTCACTAACACGTGGTAGTAATCCTGAGATTACTATCTTTTAGGTCCTGCTTTTTTATTTTGGCTCCTAACTCCTTAAATTCATCTTGCAAGACCACATCCCTTTTTCTACCTTTGTCGTTGGTACCGACATGTACCACGACCACTGGCTGTTCACTCTCCCCCTTCAGAATGTCCTGCAGCCGCTCAGAGACATACTTCAACCTAACATCAGGGAGGCACCATACCATCCTGGAGTCCCATTTGCTGCCACAGAAACCCCTTACGTTTGAACTTCCTATCATTATGGCTCTCCCAGTCTCACCTCCCAACCCCCCCAACCCACTCGCTGTGCAGCAGAGCCATCCGTGATGCCACGAACTAGGCTGCTGCAGCTTTCCCCTGAGGCCATCCCACCAACAGTATCCAAAGCAGTATATCTGTTTGAGAGGGGTATGGCCACTGGGGACTCCTGCCCTGCCTGTCTGCGGCTACTACTCCACCTGATCATCACCCATCCCTTTTCTGCCTGTGCAGCCATTACCTGCGGTGTGACCACCTCATCAAAACGTGCTATCCAGGACGTAATCAGCATCACGGTTGCTCCACAGAAAATCCACCCGAAGCTCCAGCTCCATAATGCGGGTGGCCAGTATCTACAGATGGATACACTACCTGCACACATGGTCGTCAGGGATACTGGAAGCATCCCTGATTTCTCGCATTGCACAGGAGCAGCATATCACCAGTGTGAGCTATCCTGCCATGACTTACCTTCAGATTAATTAGTTACTCCCTAGAAAAAATACTAATTACAGTAGGCGCCTTGTTCTACTCCAAACACTACCCACGACAATCTAGAGTTCTTAATAAATTACACTAATGAAAAAAAAAACACTAGTAGTACTCACCTTATCACTTTTACCGTACGTTTTGAGATTCCTCTTTCAAAAAAAGTTCCCCTTATTTTTTGCACTATTTAAATACACTAACAGCTGTTACTTACCCAACCATCCTGCCACATTCTTCTGTATCCCATGGGCTTTCATTTTAGTGACCAGTCTGCCTTGTGGGACCTTGTCAAATGCTTTACCAAAATCCATATGGACCTCATCCACTGCACTACCCTCATCAATCCTTTTAGTAACTTCCTCAAAAAAACTCAATTAAATTAGTAAAACATGACCTTCCCTTAACAAATCCATGCTGAATATCTCTGATTAATCCATGTCTTTCTTAGTGGTAGTTTGTCCTGTCCCTCAGAATAGATCCTAACAATTTATGCACTACCGAGGTCAGACTGACTGGCCTATAATAATTTGGCCTATCCCTCGCAACCCTTTTAAACAATGGTACAATGTTTGCACATCTCCAATCGTCTGGTATCTCTCCTATATCTAGTGGGGATTTGAAGATGATCATCGGCCCATCTGTTGCTTCCTCCCTGGCTTTCTTTAACAACAAGGGATACAATCCATCTGGGCCTGGTGATTTATCCACTTTCAAGGATGCCAGACACTATAGTACTTCCTCTCTCATTGTGCTTATCGTATTTAGTATTTCACACTTCTCCTCTTTAACTACATTGTCTACATCAACCCTTTTATTTGTGAAGGCATAGACAAAAAAACTCATTAAGAACTCTGCCCAGATCTTCTGCATCCACGCATAAGTTCCCTTGTACATCTCATATTCTTTCCTTAGTTATCCTCTTGCTCTTATTGTACTGATAAAACATCTTCGCACAGTCCTTCATTTTACCTGCCAATATTTTTTTTCACGTCCTCTCTTTGCTTTTCTAATTTCCTTTTCTACTGCACCCTTGTACTTTTTATACACCTCTAGGCTTTGTAAAGTATCAAGATATTGGTCATCGTCATAAACTTTCTTTTACTGTTTTAACTTACCCTGTAATCTTCTAGATAACCAGGGGGCTCTAGATTTGGCAGTACCATCGTTTATCTTTGTGGAGACATGCCCACACTCTGCCTGTAGAATCTCACTTTTGAATGTTTCCCATGGGTTTGCCACTGATTTTCTTTCAAGTTGCTGCACCCAGTCCAATTCTGCCAGGTCACCTCTCCATTTTATTTAAATTTGCCTTCCCCTAGTTTCGATCTTTTACTCCTGTTTTATATTGCCCTTTTCCATGATTATGCTAAAACGTACTGTATTATGGTCACAAGCTTCTAAATGGTCACCCACTGTTACTTCATCCACGTGCCCAGCTTCATTACCAATGACTAAATCTGGAATTGCGCTCCCTCTCATTAGGCTTGTTACGTGCTTGCCAGAATCTTTCTTTTGAATGCATGTCAAGAATTTTTTTCCCCTCTGTGCCCTTCGCACTCTTGTTGTGCCAGTTATATTTGGGTAGATGAAGTCCTCAACTCATATTGCCCTATTGTTTTTGAACTCAGAAATGTGCCTACATATTTGTTCTTCTCCCTCCTTCTCACTATTTCGGGGTCTGTAGTACATTCCAAGTCGTGTGGTTGCCCCTTTTTTATTTCTGAGCTCCACCCATATGGCGTCATTTGATGATTAATTTAGCACGTCATCCCTCCTATCAGCTGCTATTGATTACTTAACTAATAATGCTACACCCCCCTCCTTCTTTATCTCCCTCTCTATCCCGCCTGAATTCTCTATATCCAGGGATGTTGAATTGCCATTCTGCCCCCCTTTAAGCCAAGTTTCCGTTATTGCAAAGATATCGTGTTACCATGTGTCTATGTGTGTCCTCAGCTCATCGGCTTTATTTACACCTTGCATTTAAATAAATGCCCTTTAACACTGCCAAATTCCTCTGCTGCACATTTCTTAATCTTTGCTTCTTCTGTCCTACAGAGTCACTCGTAAAATTTCTGCCTCTTGACCCCTGTCCTGAAATTGTCCTATCTAAGACTGCTCTCAGGTTCCCATCCTCATGCCAAGCTAGTTTAAATCATCACCAACAGCAGTAGCTTTTTGCAAGGATATTTGCTGCAGTCCTGTTCAGGTGCAGACAATCTGTCTTGTACAGGTTCCACCTTCCCCAGAAGCGGTCCCAATGCGCCAGAAATCGGAATCACTCTCTCCTGCACCAACTCTCCACCCACGCATTCATCTGGTGTATTTTCCTATTTCGATACTCACCGACACGTGGCCTTGGGAGTAATCCGGAGATCACTACCTTTGAGGTGCATTTTGTGAATCTTATTCCTAACTCCCTAAACTCAATCCCTCTTTCTTCCCATATCGTTGGTACCAATGTGGACAACGACCTCTGGTTTTCCACCCTCGCCCTTCAGAATGCCCTGTAGCCGCTCGGTGATATCCATGACCCTTGCACCAGGAAGGCAACATACCATCCTGGAAACATGTCTGCGACCACAGAAACGCTATCTGTTATCCTTACGATAGAATCCACTATCATTATTGCTCTCTTGTCCTTTCTCCTTCCTCCTTGCACAGCAGAACCACCCATGGTGGTTTGGTCATGACTCTTGCCGCACACTCCAGAGGAACCCTCTCTCCCATCGGTACTCAGAACTGAATGCCGGTTAGAACGTCCCTCTTGGGACTCCTGCACTCCCTTCCTTGAAGTTCTTGTCTGTCTGGCAGGCACCCAGTCCCTCTCTGCCTGTGTTCTCTTAAGCTCCGGTGTGACTACCCCCTGAAAAGAGCTATCCACGTAGTTCTGTGCCACCCAGATGCACCACGGTGACTCCAGCTGCCGGTCGAGTCCGAAACCCAGAGCTCAAGCTTCTGCAGCCGGTGACACTTCCTGAAGATGTGTTTAAAAGGACACTTGGTGCATCCACGACTTCCCACATGCCACAAGAGGCACATATCACTTGGCCAAGCTGCTCTGCCATTACCTAGCTTTACAAACTAACTATTGCTAGTGGAATAAGTGGAATAACTTACCAGTTACCTACCAATCAGCTTCTTCACCTGCACTGCACTTGATGCACGGACTCTTCAGAGACAGGAGACAATAGGAATCTGAAACATTTGAAGTACAGGGTTTCTTCTCAAGAGATGCAAGATTCTTTTGCACAGTAGTAAAATTTTTCTGGTTGTTCTTTTGATCTCCAGGCACTTCAGAAGCAAATTTCAGAATGCCTCCTTTTTATCCAAACTCGCTGGCTATTAAAGTTCCAAACTGAAACCATAACCTTCCTGAAACAGGCCACATATCTGGTCATAAAGTCTCTCTTGTCACTCAAAAAGTAGCTCTGCGGTCAATCCCTATTGCTGGTTTCCTGTTTTCTTGCCATTTTACAAGTTCAGTTCCTGCTGGACTTCCTTTCAAAACATCCATGAAGTTCACTGCTTGCAGGTGTCTCAATGCCCACTTAAAATATTGTTTTTCCAGTTTTTGAAAACATAGAGTCTTAAGTTACAAAAAAAGATATTCTTGCAACAGTGTCACCTCTGGTTCTTCCACCAATCTCCTTAAATTTTTGCCCCGATTATCGACCCGACATCCATTGGAAACAGTTGCTCTTTAATTTCTCTATCAAATCCTTTATGACTTTAAACCCCTCTATCAAATCTCCTCTTAGCCGTCTCTTCTCCAAAGAGCACAAACCCAGCTTTACCAGTCTATCCACATAACTAGAATATCTCATTGTTGTATTATTTTTAACATTCCATTGAAGATGCCAAAAGCCACAACATTTGTTGTTTGCAACACAGCTGCTGAAATAGCTGGAATGCCAAGAGCTAGGAGCCCTTTCTGAATCATTTAAAAGTGCCTTACAAGAATCACTTTGTTCTAATTTAAAATAATGATTACAATTTGTTTTGGTGCAAACGAGGTGGATTGAAACTGACAATTATAACCGCTTTCAGTGCGGTTTGGTTGTCAGATCTGAAGTTCTGATGCTTTTGATGCTACAACACTGAGCTGAAGCTGCCGCCAAACAAAGGACGAAAATCTATAATATTGGATGAACTCACAAACAGCAGGCGCAATACAGATCTGGTTGACATCAATCAGAAGGTTGTGGTGTTCAGCTCCACTCCAGTAACATCATCAAAGCAATGAATTATGATACCCCAGTTCAGTGGGACTGCGGCACTGTCCAGATAAAGCTAAACCGACACCTCGTCTTATCTTTCAGATATCTTATTTATTTATTTTGAGATACAGCACTGAAACAGGCCCTTGGGCCACTGAGTCTGTGCCGACCAACAACACCCATTTTATACTAATCCTATATTAACCCCACATTCTCTGCAACATTCCCACCATCTACCTGCACTAGGGGCAATTTACAATGGCTAATTTACTTATCATCCTGCAAGTACTTGGCTTTGGGAGGAAACCGGAGCACCAAACAGAAACCCACGCACACACAGGGAGAACTTGCAAACTCCGCACAGACAGTAACCAGAACTGAACTTGGGTCGCTGAAGCTGTTAGGTTGCAGTGCTAACCACTGCGCCACTAACCACTGCGCCACTGTGCTGCCCAAATGTAAACGATCCCATAGCTCTAATTGGAAAAGAAAACTAGTTATCCCTGGTATCCTGGTTGAGATTTTTCCCTCAATCAACAAAACTGAGAAAGATTTTAGTGAACTGGGTAAAGGAAGACTGTCTTCCATGTAGTTATTTTCATGACTCAGGACGTCCCAAAGCGTTTGACAGTTAATTAAATAATGCTGAAATACGGTTACCCTTTTAGGGAACTCGGCAGCCAATTTGCACACATCAAGCTCCCAGATGCAGCAATGGGATAATGAGCTGTTGATCTGATTTGTCATGTCGATTGAAGGATAATTACTGAATAGGACACCGGGAAAAACACCCCTTCTCTTCCTCAGATTTGTACCATGTGTTCTGTTATGTCCACCCGACAAGGGAAATGAGCGCTCGGTTTAACGTCTCTTTCAAAAGACAACGCCTCCAAATACGCATCTCACCCACAGTACCAGTGGAGAATGTAAGACCTGACTTCTGTGTTCAAGTCCTGGAGCAGAATTTATACCCGAATCTTTGTGACTCAGAGGCAGAAGTGCTTCCAACTGAGTCAGTACTGACAATACAAGTGCAATGAACAAGGCAGGAAATTGCATTTCACAAAAATGGGTTGTAAGGTGGTAAGATAACTGCAAAGGCAGTAGCAGTGGTGTGGAGAAACATAAAATATTAGCACAGGAGGAGGCAATTTATTCTCCTTTGACAGAGCAGTAATTCTTGTTCATTGTGAGCAATAATTGTACCAGACTGAACAACAGGCAAAGAAAATAGCTGTCCCATTGTCATCCACATGTCGGAGCAAATTTTGCAGACTTCCCGACGTCAGGGGCCGTGGCAGGGACAGGCGCGGGGAATGGAAATGTCTCCGTCAGAGTCCCGCCTCGGGCTCGACACTTGGAAGGCTCCGGCGAGGCCTCATGACGCAACCCCATAAGCACACCCATACTCGGCGACGGAGCCAAATTTAAATATGTAAATTAATTTACATTGTTGCTGAAGGCTGGCACTCCTGCACCTTCGGATCCCCATTCGGGCATCTGAGGAGGAACACTGTAGGGGAGTGTAAAGCAGGTAAGTTTGATTGTGCGGGTGGGGTGGGTGGAAGCGGCGTCAAAGTTTTATCATTAGTATAAGAGATGGTGGGAAGGAGTAAAGTGTAAAGTTTATTAACTTTGGGGGAGAAGGTCAGGTGGGCAGGGGGAACTTTTGGGAGGGAGAGGGCAAGTAATTGATTTTATGTTTTTTTGTGGAGGGTGGGAGAGGGGCAATTAAATGACCTTTACCTTTTTCACATTTCCCTTTAAATATTTAAATTAAATGTTACCTCTCGAAGCCCTTTAAAGATGACATCAGCACCTGTTCAAAGGCTGCTGACCCCATTGCTGGGACAGACAGCCTGCCTTCTCCACGTCATCAGGGTGGGCTGTCTGGCCGGCTATTTAAGTGAGCCGCCGTAATCGGCTTCGTATGGCTGTGACTCCACAACGTGCAGCCCGAGCAGGCAGACTGGATTTATTTATGTCTGCTGCTGTAATCAGCAGCAGAAGTAAAATTTCAGCCCACTTGCCTTGCACCATCATCCCGATTGTCAGTTTATCCAACATGGCTTGCAACATATAACAGCCCTTACCGTTAGTCCTTTTACTCCCCTACCTCCGCCTGTGCTATTATTTTTGACTTGTTGCACCTCTGACTTTTCAGCTCTGAAGAAAATTCATCGATCTGGAAGGTTAACTCTGTTTCTCACTCTACAGATGCTGCCAGATCTGCTGAGAATTTTCTGTACTCCTTCAGCAAGGAAATCGTTTTGCTTGCGTCAGTTCACACAGCAGCAAGAAGGTTTCATTCCGTGACTGGAAATCTAACCAGGACGGGGGATGATGGTGAAGGGTGGGCGTGAAAGTGCTGAATTCTAAAGACTGGACAACAAGGGAATCAGTGTGTCATGTGTCACTGCAAGTCAGTTAATCCACGCTGCATTTCCTATTTCTTTCAGGCCACTTTCGACACACACAGGTTTCTTGCATCAAGTGACATATTTAGTTATAACACGAAGACTTGTTCAGGCAAGGACAGTACCGAGTGAACTGGACAAGGACATGAAATGGGCAGTGTGGAGAAATAATACTACAAGCTGTGGATGTGCAAGTTTCAATTTACAGAACGTAAATGTGGTTCCTGTGAAACGTGCAAGGCTGCCATACAGCGATGGAAGCAACTGATGCATATCAAATTCTCCCAGTTTTATGTGCTATCTCCTCTGCTTCTGTCACTGCCTTCCTCCAGCTCTCTCTGCTCCTGCAGCTCCCAGATGAATACGCTGCTTGATGCAAAGAGAGAGAATTCCTGAAACCCAGCTTTCCCTGGAAAACTGGAAGTGAGAATTAAAGATGCAGGAAATTGAGGCCCCCCTCCCACCATCTTGCCCTCACACCCCTTTCCCCTCGCACCCCTTTCCCTCCACCGCTTCCTACCGCACGCCTCCTTCTCGCACCCCCACCCCCAGCACCCTCTCCCCCAACACCCCCACCTCCTTCCCCCACCTCCTCCCACCGGCATCCACCTATCACTGAGGAGGGGCCCGAACAACCCCACTGCCTTGTGGGCACCTCAGGAGAGACCAAGGCTAAGGGAGTAAACGCTAACAGAAAATCCGGAGCCGAACACCGAATGTGGTCATGTGTCACCTGTGGCATGTTTACGGCAGTTCCTGCAGCCATAACGGTGCCAAACATCGTGCTCTGCACTCCTTTGGGCCCCACCAGGAAGGCCGAGATGGGGGTTTTGACGCTTGGGCAGCTCACAACCTCCATACATCCGCCCAGGCATGCGCCATGGAGAGGTCACTCCATAGTCGCCTCACAGCGACCAAAACAACATGGAAGGCAGCAGTTAAGGGTTATAAGTCCAGCTGAACTGGGATTGTGCGCCATGGGTTGCCTTTGTTGGTGGGAGAGGTTATCGCATCTCACTGGACAGCTACCGCCCGCCTCAAACCGGGCATTCCCCGGTCAGTAAAGTTCCATCCCGCCACAGTCCACCCTCTTCAATGGGTGCTTGGAGCTCAGGGTCATTGCCTGAAAACTGGACTGCAACACTGGACCAAACAGCACGACAAACAAAAGGAAAAAAGTTACCAGCCCTTAGTTCTGCAAGCTGGAACGTCAGACCTATGTGTCCTGGCCTGTCGGAAGACCTTACACAAATCAACGATTCTCGGAAGACCACCATCATTAACAATGAACTCAGTAGACGTAATGTGGCCATTGCATCACTTCAGGAGACACGCCTCCCTGCGAGCAGATCTCTAAGAGAGCAAGACAACACCTTTTTCTGGCAGAGTAAGGATTCTGAAGAACCAAGACAGCATGGAGTGGGCTTCACCATCAGTAATTCTTTGCTCAGCATGATAGAGCCACCTACAAATGGCTCCGAACACATACTGTCCATCGGACTGCTCACCGCCTCTGGGACAGTACACCTACTCAGCATCTATGCTCCAACACTCTGCTCCCCACATGAAGCTAAAGACCAGTTCCACGAGGAACTCCATAATATCATTAGTAGCGTCCCCAATACCGAACATCTGTTCCTGCTGGGGAACTTTAATGCTAGGGTTGGGGCCGACCATGAATCATGGCCCTCCTACCTTGGGCGCTATGGCATTGGAAGGATGAATGAGAATGGACAGAGACTGCTTGAGTTGTGTACCTGTCATAACGTCTGCATCACCAACCAGTTCTTTCAGACGAAACCCTGTCACCAGGTTTCTTGGAGGCACCCAAGATCATGTCGTTGGCACCAGCTGGACCTCATCGTCACAAGGCGAGCCTCTTTAAACAGCATTCAAATCACATGCAGCTTCCACAGTGCGGACTGTGAAACCGACCACTCCAAGGTGTGCAGCAAGGTTAGCCTCAAACCAAAGAAGCTGCATCAATCCAAGCAGAAGGGCCACCCACGCATCAACACTAGCAGAATTTCTTATCCATAGCTGTTACATAACTTTCTAAATTCACTTGCAAAAGCCCTTCAAAACACTCCGACAGGTGATGCAGAGACCAAGTGTGCCCACATCAGAGACACCATCTATGACTCAGCTATGACCACCTATGGCAAACGTGTGAAGCAGAATGCAGACTGGTTTCAATCTCACTTTGAACATCTGGAACCTGTCATAGCTGCTAAGCGCATTGCACTGTTGAACTAAAAAAAAAACCCCAGCGAGTTAACATCTGAAGCAATTAAAGCAGCCAGAAGTGTTGCACAAAGAACAGCCAGGTGCTGCGCAAATGACTACTGGCAACACCTATGCAGTCATATGCAGCTGGCCTCTGACACCGGAAACATCAGTTATATGTATGATGGCATTAAGAGAGCTTTTGGGCCAACCATCAAGAAGATCGCACCCCTAAAATCTAAATCAGGGGACACAATCACTCACCAACGCAAGCAAATGGATCGCTGGGTGGAGCACTACCTAGAACAGTACTCCAGGGAAAATGTTGTCACTGAAAACGCCCTCAGTGCAGCCCAATCTCTGCCAGTCATGGATGAGCTGGACGTACAGCCAATAAAATTGGAACTCAGTGATGACATTTATTCTCTAGCCAGCGGAAAAGCCCTTGGGAAGGACGGCATTACCCGTGAAATAATCAACACTGCTAAGCCTGTTACACTTTCACCACTCTATGAACTGCTTTGCCTGTGCTGGGACGAGGGAGCAGTACCACAGGACATGCGCGATGCCAATATTATCACCCTCTAGACGAACAAGGGTGACCGCGGTGACTGCAACAACTACCGTGGAATCTGCCCTGCTCACCATAGTCTTCGCTCGAAGCGCTTTAAACAGGCTCCAGAAGCTGGCTGAGCGTGTCTCCCCTGCAGCACAGTGTGGCTTTCGAGCAGAGAGATCTACCATTGACATGCTGTTCTACTTTCACCAGCTTCAGGAGAAATGTCACAAAGAACAGATGCCCCTCTACGTTGCTTTCATTGATCTCACCAAAGCCTTTGACCTCGTCAGCAGACGTGGTCTCTTCAGACGACTAGAAAAGATCGGATACCCACGAAAGCTACTAAGTATCATCACCTCATTCCATGACAATATGAAAGGCACAATTCAGCATAGCGACATCTCATCAGACCCCTTTCCTATCCTGAGTGGCGTGAAACAGGGCTGTGTTCTCGCACCTACACTGTTTGGGACCTTCTTCTCCCTGCTGCTCTTACATGCATTCAAGTCTTCAGAAGAAGGAAATTTCCTCCACACAAGATCAGGGGGCAGGAATTTCAATCTTGCCCGTCTAAGAGCAAAGACCAAAGTATGGAAGGTCCTCATCAGGGAACTCCTCTTTGCTGACGATGCTGAATTAACATCTCACACTGAAGAGTATCTGCAGAGTCTCATCGACAGGATTGCGGCACCTGCAACGAATTTGACCTAACCATCAGCCTCAAGAAAACGAACATCATGGGACAGGACGTCAGAAATGCTCCATCCATCAATATCGGCGACCACGCTCTGGAAGTGGTTCAAGAGTTCACCTACCTAAGCTCAACTATCACCGTTAACTACCTCTCGATGCAGAAATCAACAAGCGCATGGGAAAGGCTTCCACTGCCATGTCCAGGCTGGCGAAGAGACTGTGGGAAAATGGCGCACTGACACGGAACACAAAAGCCTGAGTGTATCAAGCCTGTGTCCTCAGTAGCTTGCACTATGGCAGCGAGGCCTGGCAACGTATGGCAGCTAAGAGCGATGTCTCAATTCATTCCATCTTCGCTGCCTCCAGAGAATGCTTGGTATTAGGTGGCAGGACTGTATCTCCAACACAGAAGTCCTCGAGGCAGCCAACACCCCCAGCATATACACCCTGCTGAGCCAGCGGCGCTTGAGATGGCTTTACCATGTGAACCACTTGGAAGATGGCAGGATCCCCAAGGACATATTGTACAGCGAGGTTGTCACTGATATCAGACCCACCGGCCGTCCATGTCTCTGCTTTAAAGACGTCTGCAAACGCGACATGAAGTCCTGTGACATTGATCACAAGTCGTGGGAGTCAGTTGCCAGTGATCGCCAGAGCTGGTGGGCAGCCATAAAGGCGGGGCTAAGGTGTGGCGAGTCAAAGAGACTTAGCAGTTGGCAGGATAAAATGACAGAAGCGCAAGCAGAGAGCCAACTGTGTAACAGCCCCGACAACCAATTTTATCTGCAGCACCTGTGGAAAAGTCTGTCACTCGAGAATTGGCCTTTATAGCCAATCCAGGCGCTGCTTCACAAACCATTGACCACCTCCAGGCACTTACCCATTGTCTCTCGAGACAAGGAGGCCAAAGATGAAGAAGAATGCAGTTTTTGATTAGCTGTCGGAAAAAATAAAAATAAAGTATTTCGATGGAATACAAAGGTCCTTCAAATGTAGGAATTCAGTAGTTTCGCTGTTGTTGCATTAATTGTCCCTTCAGTGATGAACACTGCAATACCAATACTTTGTTCAGAAAAACAAAAGATTATCTTAAGATATTATTTCAGCTTGTTGCTTCACTTTGTAGAATTTTGAGAGAGAAATAACACAGCTCCTTCAGTTCAAATCGTGTCTCAACTCTCTTTGACCAAACCAGTCTGTGCCAGCGAGTTTTCGAAAGTCAAACTGCAACATTGAATCACGTGATCTCTCTCTTGCAGCTGTTGCTTGGCAGCCAGAATGCACTCTGGCAGACTGAGTGTCCGGAACCTTCTGCCTGAAAGGAACACTGATCTTTTTACAGTCTTAAAGGCACACGCAATACTTCCGAGGAGAACAAAGAGAAAGACCACGACTCATCCGCCCTTGGCAAAATGAAACACCATTGCCGAAGTGCGTTTCATTACAAGGCAGACAAATTAGAAATTGGAAAAATATGAACATTTATCCGGTGTTTAGACACCATTCACTCTGCTAATAATTTACAGCATTTTCTTTATACCATCACTATCTATATAAGTTAACATGGTTCAATTCGTGACAAAGTGTTCACGTTAACATTATTTTTCCCTGAAATATGTACAGCACCTAGATGATAAGTTTGTAACAATAGAATCCATCTAAAGATTTTAGCATTTCAGTTTTTAAACTTTTCCACGTTAATGGGTTATGGTCAGTGTATATTAATAATTCTTCGCAGTCTTGGTGGACATATACCTCAAAATGTTTGACAGCCAGTAAAAGTTGTAATGTTTCTTTTTCCACAGTGGAATACTTCTTTTGATGACAATTCAGTTTTCTGGAAAAATTTTATACTGGTTTCTCTATGCCCGATTCGTCATCTGAAAAATAGGACTGCACCAGGGCTAGGTCACGTGCAACGATCACTATTTTAAAGGGTTTAGTGAAATTTGGAGTAGCCAACACTGGTTCATTAATTAGGATTGCCTTTAGCTTTTCAAAAGTTGCCTGGCATTCATCTGACCATGCCACTTTCTTTTTTTTTATAGCATGTCGGTTAACGGAGCAGCCACATTGCTAAAGTTTCGTACAAGTTTCCAGTAAAAACCGCACATCCCAAAAAAACTAATTATTTCCTGTTCAGATTTAGGGTTAGGACACTCCATTAAGGCTTGCATATTTGCCGTTTTTGGCAATACCTACACTTGCCTCACTACGTGTCCAAGGTAGGTTACTCTTTCTTTTTCGAATTCACTTTTTTTCCAAATATAACACTAAGTCCACGGCTTGTTACTTTTAAACAACATTTTTAGCTGCTTTAAGTATTACTACATAAAGTACACATCATCACGATATACTGCACAGTTGGGAACACTGGCTACTATTTGATTCATTAATGTTTGAAATGTGGCTGGGCATTTTTTTTTAGCCCGAATGACATCACCTGGCACTGAAAAAGACCTTCAGTTGTTACAAAGGCTGATATCTCTTTGGCTCGAAGAGTCAAAGAAACGTGCCAGTATCCCTTTAACAACTCGACCTTGGTAAGACACGTAGTGCTGCCCACTCTGTCGATGCAGTTTCCTAAATGCAGAAGTGGGTCGGAGTCTACCTTCATTACCGCATTGACCTTTCTATAATCTACACAAAATCCGGTTGACCCTCAGGTTTAGGTACTGGAACTGCTGGTGAAACCCAGCTACTTTGACGAGGCTCGATCAAATTGCTTTCCAGCATGTATTGTATCCCTGCTTTCACTTGGGCCTGTTTTTCTGGACCCAAGCGATAAGGTTGTTGTTTCAAAGAAACGGTCCCCCCCCCCCCACACCCTTTATCGACATCATGGTTGGCTAAGGTTGTACATCCAGGCTTATCCATGCCAAGTCTTTTAAACGATGTAAAAAGCCTGGTTAGTTCTTCATGTTGTTTTGCTTCAAAGTGCAAAAACATGTGGTCCAATTTTCCGAGCCATTCTGTATTCACGAATCAGATAATTGGAGATTCAATCTGAAATTTTCCAAAGCATGCTTCTGCCTCATTCTCACTATTCCTTTTCTTCTCAACAGACCCAGTTACCTGACATACCTGGACTGGTTTATCCTCCTCCCTGAAATAATATTGTTTTAGCATATTGATGTGACACAACCAGTTCTTCTTCCAGCAATCAAGGGTGCCAATCAAGTAACCTACGTCACCCACTCTTTTAATCACTCTATATATGCTACTGGTTCTCCCTGTAACAATAAAAAGACCAACATCAACAACAACCCATGTCCTACATTGGCTCCTGATAAATCATCTTAATTTTAAAATCATCACTGTTTTTAAATTCCTTCGTGACTTCTTCCCTCCCTAGCTCTGCAAACTCCTGCAGCCCGTAAAATATTCTGAGATATCGCTGTTCCTCTGTTTCTGGCTTTGTGAGCATTCCCGATTTGAGCAGTTCCAAGATTGGTTACCATGCCTTCAGCTGCCAAGGCCCTAAACTCTGGAATGCCTCGCCCCTCAGTTCTCCGCCTCTCGACCAAGTCTTCATCCTTTAAGACACTCGTTAAAACCTACGTCTTGTACCAAGCTTTTGGTCATCTACCATGGTATCTCCGTCACTATGTCGCCTGATGACCCGTCTTACCCGAAATGTGTCCACACTTCACAGCTTGCCAGCATCATGCACGCATGCGCGCGCTGAGCTCAGCACATACGTACATCACCATGTCCTGAGGTCACCACGGGATGAGTAAGCGGCAAGCGGCTGGGTTGTGGGGAGGGGGGGGGGGTGGGGATGCAGAGGGGTAGAAAGCGAGGGGTGCAGCGGGGATGAGGGCAGCGACTGGGGGGTGGGAGCGAGTGAGACTTGAGCATCAGAGGTAGGGGAGCGGTGGGGAGCAGGTAGAATGAGTGGAGGAGGGGAAGCAGCAGTGGAGAAGCGGGTAATGGCACGTGGACAGGGGTAGGAGCAAGCGGGTGATCGTACACTGAACATCAAGCAGGGGTCGAGCATCAACGGGCGGATTTAGCAGAAATGGGGGGGGGGGTGGCTCATGTGGTGAGCAGCCAGGGGCCGATCAACCAGTGATGGGGGAGATCAATCAGTGACTGGGGGAACGTGTAGTCAGGGGGGATCGAACAGCAAGGTGGGATCAAGCAGTAAGTGGGGAGCAACGAGTGGTGGAGGATTGCATGGTGAGGATTGACCAGCAAGTGGAAAGCAGCGAAGGGGGTCAAACAGTCAGGGTCAGCTCGAACGGCAAGTGGGGATAGGCAGAGAGGGATGTTCAAGTGGCAACTGAATGGGGGAGTGGTGAATGGCAGTGAGTGGGAAGGGGGTATCGAATGGTAAGCAGGGGAATGGACGACAACGCAAGAAGGTAGATGATTTAAAGGCACAAATGGAGGTAAACGGATAAGATATCACTGCCATTACGGAAACGTGGCTACAGGATGAGGAAGGACAAGCAAAAAGAAAATGCGGGTGATGTTGCGCTGATAATAAGGGATGGGATCAGTACATTAGTAAGGAAGGGTCTCAGATCGGAGGGCAAAATGTGGAATCTGCTTGGGTAGGGCTAAGAAACAGCAAGGGGCAGAAATCATTGGTTGGAGTTGTTTATAGGCCAGCAAACAGTGGTGGTAGTGTGGGGCATAGCATTAATCAGACGATTAGAGAAGCATGTAGCTTGGGCAATACACTAATCATGGGTGAATTAAACCTGCATATTGATACAACCTAGGCAGGAGTAATGCATTGTCAATCCACAGGTAATGCAAAGGTCGAGGATATAACTAAATTTTCCCTCCAACTGGAAATTAGCTAAAATAAACACTTCGTTTAATCCCAGAATATAACACACCAAACCAGGTATCTTTAAACAACAAGTTAACTATTTATTAATAAACTAATTCTTAAACAATACTGAGGTAAATATATGCCGGAGAAGACTTTATAACTTCTTATTCATCATGAACACACACACATGTACATTCAAAACCCAGTGGTTACCCAGTTCTAAAATGATATATTTTTTTTAATTAGAGCTGTTTCTTCGGAATAATAAAAGAACTGGGTTATAAATCCTGGTTGGTTACTTTCCTGGATCCGTGAGGTGTCCCAGAGCCAAATATTCAGATGCCACTCGAAGTCTCCAGGCGAGTTGATGAACAGTTTGTACTGGAGAGGCATTCAAGGCACTTCGGCTGCAGTAAGCGTCAGACAGATCTTTCAACAAGGGGTATAACAACATGTCTATTTAGATTTTAAATTAGAAGTCTACAGGTAAAAATGTTACTGAAAATTCCAAATCTCCCAGGAACATTAAAGGTAGCAGTAAGTCACCCCGGATGCAGAGACTTCTCAGACACTGGAAGTAAAAAGGAATTTTCTACCTGTAACAATATAAACATCCTTTTCCAGAAGTATTTTCCTCTTTAGATGGAACAAATCCTATAGTCCAAAGTAGATTTTCTGCTGAGAGCGAGGGAGAGAGAGAAGTCCTTCCTTCAAGGAGAGCACGCTTTGCTAGTCTGCCAGATCAAACTGGTTCCAGCCAGTGTTACACACAGTCAAACTAATACAAAATGACGTGACTTCCCTGGCTCTTGCTTTTGCCTAGGAAACAGGTTTGCAGCTCGCACACATTGGACCTAGTGAATATATTTTTAAAAACTTCTATCAGTCTTAAAGGCACACAGACACCACACCCCTCCCCCGCCATACTTTTTCAACAGAAAAAAAAACACTTCCATGACAAAATAGACTGGGTAAAACTAATGCACACTAATGCTGTGGAGGACGATTTCCTGGAGTGTGGTAGGGATGATTTTCTAGAGCATTATGTTGAGGAACCGACAAGAAAACAGGCTGTTTTTGATCTTGCATTATGTAATTAGGAAGTTTTAATTAATAATCTTGTTGCAAAAGAATGTTTTGGGATGAGTGACATAATATGATACATTTTTTTCATGATGTGTGAAAGTGATGTGGTTCATTATGAAGCCAGGGTGTTAAATTTGAAGAAAGGAAATTATGGAGGTATAATGGGCAAATTTACAGAGGTGGACTGGGAAATTACGTTAAAAGGTATGACAGTACATAGGCAATGGATAGTCTTCAAAGAAACGGTACATAGTTTACAGCAACGATACATTCCTTCAAGGCACAAAAAACCCCAAAAGAAAAGGCAGACGACCGTGGGTAAAAATGGAAGTTAAGGATTGTATAGATTAAAAGAAAAGGCCTATAAAGTTGCCCGACATAATAGTAAACCTGAGAATTGGGAGGATTTTAGAATACAGCAAAGGAGGACCAAGAAACCGATAAAGAAAGGGAGAATAGAATATGAATATGAACTAGCAAAAACATTAAAATGGACTGGAAGAGATTCTGTAAGTAAGTAAAAAGGAGACGTTTGGCTAAGCCAAATGGTGGTCCATTACAAACAGAGTTTATAATGAAGAATAGAGAAATGGCAGGGAAGCTAAATGATTACTTTGTGTCTGTCTTCATTGAGGAAAGTACAAGAAATCTCCCAGAATTAGAGATCTAAGGGACCATGGAGAATGAGGAATTGAAGGAAATTAGCATTAGTAAGAGGGTTGTATTGGAGACATTAATGCGGATGAAGGTTGATAAGTCCCCTGACCTATATTCTACATGTCAGACTGTTGAAACAGGTAGCTATGGAGATAACGGATGCATTGGTGATCATCTTCTACATTTCTGGAAATGTTCCTGCAGATTGGAAAGTAGCAAATGTCACAGCACTACTTAAGAAGGGAGGGAGAGAGAAAACAGGGAACTACAGCCCTTAGTCTTACATGAGCAGGAGGGAAAATGCTAGAATCTATTCTAAAGGATGTGATCAATGGACACTTGGATATTAATGATCAGATTGGGCATAGTCAACATGGATTTATGAACGAGACATCCCGCTTGACGAAGCTGACAGAGTTTTTTGAGGATGTTATGAACAGAATTGATAAAGCGGAGTCTGTGGACATAGTATGCTTGGATTTTCAGAAGGTTTTTGATGAAGTCCCCCACAGGAGGTTAGTTGGCAAAATTAAAGCACATGGGATAGGAGGTAATATACTGGCATGGATTAAGGATTGGTTAACAGGCAGAAAGCACAGAGTAGGAATAAACGCATAATTCTTACATTGGCAGGCTGTTACTAATGGGGTACTGCAAGGATCAATATTTGGGCCCCAGCTGTTCACAATATATACCAATGATCTGGATGTGGAGTCCAAATGTAGTATTTTCACGTTTACGGATGACACAAAAATTAGATGGCAATGGGTGTTGTGAGGAAGATACGAAGCGAATTCATTAGGGATTTGGACTGGCTAAGCAAATGGGAAAGAACGTGCTAGGTGGAACAGAATGTAGAAAAATGTGAGGTTGTCCGCTGAAGTAGGTGCAGAGTCAGCTGCCTGGTTTAAATTAAAGCTTGGCAGTTAACTGTCAGTCACCGTAAACTGATGGATTTTCCATGACAACGCCTCTGCCAATCAGATTTCAATCCTCCACCAATCAGCACCATCTTCACATGCAGTATAAGTTGTTGCTTTCTCTTACATTGGTTATTCTTTTGGATTGCCTAACTCATGGCCATACTCTCCTGCCCCCAGACCAAATCTGAAGCAACTAGTCGAAGAGATATGACTACTCCTGGAACAAAGTGTCCAGAAAACTTTCCCCTCCCTGGTGCATGTCCAAATCCCAGGCTCCAATGCCTCACCTCTGAGATTAAATTCCTCCAGCTGCAGACACTTACTGCAGATGTGGTTAATGTGGATATCACTGTTGTCTGTTTGCACCCACATGCTACAGCTGCAACACATTGCACGCCCTGCCATTTTCATTGTGTTTTATTTAACTGATCAATTTTAGAAATATCACTCAATGATTAATTCTAATTATAATCAGCAGTTTAACTAGTTAAGCTATGAAGTTAATACAATACTTAAATTTCCCCAGCACCAATTTAAACTAATGCCCAAGTTTAGAGGGAGAAAGGAAAAAGAACAGAAACCTTAAATTTCACCAACCAATCGGCTACCTGCTCACCTAATTAATGCCACTGGGCCTCAACTCTCAGGTCATACTGTGCCCCATTCTGTCTCTACCGGATCACTCTTTGTTCTGGAAAAGACCAGAAGAGCACCTCCTCCCTCACTGCACCGAATTCACCCACTTATTAAATTCCCGTGTTAAGCACTCAATCTCACAGGACCCAGTTGAGATGGAATTCATGCTACAGGAGATTGACTGATCAATGTAGCTTTATCCTTTCTCAAGCGTTTGTTGAATGAACCAAATTCTTCGTTAATAGAAGAATTGTATCTCAAATTATCTTACTCAGATCACAGTGTTTGGTGAACTAAACAGTACGCCCAGGTAATAGATGACTCACGGACCAAGATAAATTCATCCTGCACCAGGTGTTTCATAAAAGGGACAGAACCGAAGAGTGATACTTGAATAACTGATCAATATTATCAGTTGAATGCGTTACTCAAACAGTAGTGTGGGACATAGGCATTTTGTTTCATTGGTCGCTGGCTCCAGTACTGGGCAAGGAAAGAGCTGTTCCTTTGGAACGATGTTCACATAAACTGGGCTAGGGCCAATGTCCAGGCAAAGCCAATAACTCGGGCTATAGATCGGGCTTTTAGATAAAAGTTGAAGAGTATTAAAATGATGCAGAATTTATAAAAGTAAAGAGAAAAGTGAAGGGCACAGAGCAGCGTAGCGATTTGGGTAAAGTTAAGCTGAATGTGGAAGGAGAGAGTTTTTAACGGTAATAGTGTATCCGTAAATAAGGTACACTCATGGGAAATGGCAAAAAGGTAAAAGTAATACCACTTTGTCTGAATGCTCGGCGGATTTGAACAAAGAACAAAGAACAAAGATAATTACAGCACAGGAACAGGCCCTTCGGCCCTCCAAGCCTGCGCCGATCCAGATCCTCTCTCTAAACATGTCGCCTATTTTCTAAGGTTCTGTATCTCTTTTCTTCCTGCCCATTCATGTATCTGTCTAGATACATCTTAAAAGACTCTATCGTGCCCGCATCTACCACCTCCGCTGGCAACGCGTTCCAGGTGCCCACCACCCTCTGCGTAAAGAACTTTCCACGCATATCCCCCCTAAACATTTCCCCTTTCACTTTGAACTCGTGTCCTCTAGTAATTGAAACCCCCACTCTGGGAAAAAGCCTCTTGCTGTCCACCCTGTCTATACCTCTCATGATTTTGTACACCTCAATCAGGTCCCCCCTCAACCTCCGTCTTTCTAATGAAAATAATCCTAATCTACTCAACCTCTCTTCATAGCTAGCGCCCTCCATACCAGGCAACATCCTGGTGAACCTCCTCTGCACCCTCTCCAAAGCATCCACATCCTTTTGATAATGTGGCGACCAGAACTGTACGGAGTATTCCAAATGTGGCCGAACCAAAGTCCTATACAACTGTAACATGACCTGCCAACTCTTGTACTCAATGCCCCGTCCGATGAAGGAAAGCATGCCGTATGCCTTCTTGACCACTCTATTTACCTGCGTTGCCACCTTCAGGGAACAGTGGACCTGAACACCCAAATCTCTCTGGACATCAATTTTCCCCAGGACTTTTCCATTTACTGTATAACAAGTTATACATTTGCAACAAGTTAGACAAGTTAATTGCATAAATGGAGATAAATCGTTTGATCTAGTAACATTATTGAGACGTGGATGCATGGTGACCAGCGTTGGGATATAAATATTCCAATGTTTTGCAAAGAAAGGCAAAATGAAAAATGAGGTAGGGTAGCGCTGATAATAATGGACCACATAAGAACATAGTAAGGAAGGATCTTCGCTCTAAAGAGTAGGAAATGAAATCAGTATGCATCCATATACAAAGTAACAAGGAGAAGCTAAGACAGGCGAGAGCAGTTTATCGGCCTTCTGTGAGCAGCTATACTGTTGGATATGATATTAATCCAAATCAATTCCAATGGGCAAAAAATGCCTGCCTTGCCAGCGATGCACATCAAGTAATAAGAGGATCTTGTAACAGCAGAAACTTAACTGTCCCAGCCAAATATATACTGTGGCGACAAGAGCAGGTCAGAGGCTTGGAATTCTGCGGCGAGTAACTCACCTCCTGAATCCCCAAATTCTGTCCACACCGAATGCAACTTCACTGGATCTCTGCACACTTAGGGCTGGACTTTATGCACCCACCGCCGGGAGCGGCAGCGGGTGAAACAATGGCGGCCCGTAACACCATGCCGCCGCCATCTTCCTTGCAGCTGCCCATGATAATATGCCTTCGGGCCGCCCCATCCCAATCACGCAGAGGGAGCGGGCTCATGGATGCCGGCAATGGTGTCAGGTCTCTGTGCGCAGGCCCTGGCACCATTTTAACGCCCAGCCAGCTAATTTACTTATTTTAAAGTTAACCACTACCCCACCACCCCCACTGTACTGACTAAAACTCTTCCACCCCTTGTGCATCCTCCAACAGCAATAAAATTCATTATTTCCCCTCTCCCAACTAAAACACTTAACTTCCACACTTGACCTTCCCCCACCGTGCGTGGTCCAGCACGTTCCCCTCCCCACCCCTCACCCCCCGCCAAACTGAATAAAATGCACAGGTCCCATCTTCCAACCACCCCTACACTAATATGTAAATTTGACCCTGCCCCCCAACACTGGACGGAAAAGCTTCAGTTCCCCCTTCCCCATCAATGCAGCACCTGTTTTCTCCAGATGAGAAATTGAAGGTGTGTGGGCGCCAGCCATGCACAGAAGATCAGGGCCCGACAGCAAAACTTGCTATTTTATTTAAATGTATGGATTCAGATAATTTGAATATTTTAATCCGCTCCCATTGCCTGGAGGCGGGGTTCGGCCGCCACGAGCTTCACCGCCGTTTGCAAGGTCAGGCCCTGTCCTCCTAGCGTGGGGCTCCATGGCCGACTGCTTTCAGAACAATCCTCAGGCCCTACCAACCAGCCCCCACCCACCGTCACCCGCCTCGTCTCAAAGCCCGAGGTCGGAGCTTTCTAAATTGCCAGCCTAAGTACGAGCACGCAGAACTGGACATATTCATACTGAATGTATCCCTGCAAAACTGAACATTTCTAAAATAAATGGAAACCTGAGGAACTGGACCCCTTCACACTGACAGTAATTGTGCAGTACCGGACCTGTGCACACTGGCAGTAATCGTTTTCAACCAGCCATTTGCGCACTAGAGATAAGTACACTGACCAGACAAGATGACATTGGCAGTAACCGTGTTGAATTGAGTCATACCAACATACAGTTTAGGAGTAGGTCTAGGCCACTCGACTCTTTGAGCCTGCTCCACCATTCAATAAGTTCATGGCTGAACTGATTCTTCCATATTTCCACCTACACCCGAAAAGCTTCCACACCCTTGCTTATCAAGAATCTATCTAGCTCTGCATTAAAAATATTTAAAGACTCTGCTTCCACCTCCTTTTGAGAAAGAGAATTCCAAAGACTCACGACCTGCTGAGAGAAAAAAAAACTCTTCATCTCTGTCTTAAATGGGCGACCACTTATTTTTAAACAGTGACCCGGAATTCGAGATTCTCCCAGAAGGGGAAACATCATTTCCACATCCAGCCTATCAAGACCCCTCAGGATCTTATATGTTTCAATCAAGTCGCCTCTTGCACTTCTAAATTCCATAGCTTGCAAGTGTAGACTGTCTAGTCTGTCCTCATAAGACAACCCGCCCATTCCAAATATTAGTCTATTAAACCGTCCAACGTATTTACATGCTTCCTTAAATAAGGAGGCCAGTGCTGTACACAATATTCCAGATGTGGTCTCACCAATGCCCTGTATAGCTGAAGTATAAACTCCCTACTTCTGTAAAAGCGAAATACTGTGGATGCTGGAAATCTGAAATAAAAACAAGAAATGCTGGAACCACTCAGCAGGTCTGGCAGCATCAGTGGAAAGAGAAGCAGAGTTAACATTTTGGGTCAGTGACGCTTCTTCGGAACTAGCAAATTTTAGAAATGTCAAAGGTTATAAAAGTGAGGCGGGGGTGGGGCAAGAGATAACAAAGGAGAAGATGTAGATTGGACAAGGCCGCATAGCTGACCAAAAGGTCATGGAGCAAAGGCAAACAATATGTTAATGGTGTGTTGAAAGACAAAGCATTAGTACAAATAAGGTGTTAATGGACTGAAGGTTGCACAACAGCAAGTAGAAAAATGAAAAACAGTGGGTAAGCAAACTGATCAAACTAAGATGAAATAAAATAAACATGAAAAAAAAGTTGTAAGAACATGTAAAAAAAAAATGACTTAAAATTAAAGTTAAATGGGGGGCCCGTCATGCTCTGAAATGATTGAACTCAATGTTCAGTCCGGCAGGCTGTAGTGTGCCTAATCGGTAAATGAGATGCTGTTCCTCGAGATTGCGTTGATGTTCACTGGAACATTGCAGCAATCCCAGGACAGAGATATGAGCATGAGCGCAGGGGGGAGTGTTGAAATGGTGAGCAACCGGAAGCTCGGGGTCCTGCTTGTGGACTCAGTGTAGGTGTTCTGCAATGCGGTCACCCAGTCTGCGTTTTGTCTCCCCAGTGTAGAGGAGACCACATTGCGAGCAGTGAATACAGTATACTATATTGAAAGAAGTACAAGTAACTCGCTGCTTCACCTGAAAGGAGTGTTTGGGGCCTGGGATAGTGAGGAGAGAGGAGGTAAATGGGTCGGTTTTGCACCACCTGCGATTGCAGGGGAAGGTGCCCTGCGACGGGGACGAGGTGGTGGGGGTATGGAGGAGTGGACCAGGGTGTCGAGGAGGGAATGATCCCTTCGGAATGCTGACGGCGGAAGGGAGGGGAAGATGTGTTTGGTAGTGGCATCACGCTGGAGGTGGCAGAAGTGGCGGAGGATGTTTCTTTGGATATGGAGGATGATGGGGTGGAACGTGAGGACAATGGGAACAGTGTCACTCTTCTGGGAGGGATGGGAAGGGGTGAGGGTAGAGGTGCGGGAAATGGGCCAGACACGGTTGAGGGCCCTGTCAACAACAGTGGGGGGAATCCTCGGTTGAGGAAAAAGGAGGTCATATCAGAAGCACCGTCATGTAAGGTAGCATCATCACAGCAGATGCGTCGGAGATAGAGAACCTGGGAGAATGGAATGGAGTCCTTACAGGAGGTAGGGTGTGAAGAAGTGTAGTCGAGGTAGCTGTTGGAGTTGGTGGATATTAGCAGACAACCTATCCCCAGAGATGGAGACAGAGAAGTCGAGGAAGGGAAGGGAAGTGTTGGAGATGGACCATGTAAAGGTGAGAGAAGGGTGGAAATTGGAAGCAAAGTTGATAAAGTTTTCCAGTTCGGGGCGGGAGCAGGAAACAGTACCGATACAGTCATCAATGTACCGGAAAAAGAGTTGGGGAGGGTGCCTGAGTCGGACTGGAACAAAGAATGCTCGACATATCCCACAAAAAGACAGGCATAACTCGGACCCATGCGGGTACCCAGAGCAACACCTTTTACTTGAAGGAAGTGAGTGGAGTTGAAGGAGAAGTTGTTCAATGTGAGAACAAGTTCAGCCAGGTGGAGGAGGGTGGTGGTGGATGGGGACTGGTTGGGCCTCTGTTCAAGGAAGATGCGGAGAGCCCTTAAACCATCCTGGTGGGGGATGGAGGTGTAGAGCAATTGGACATCCATAGTGAAGAGGAGGCGGTTGGGACCAGGAAACTAGAAATTGTCAAAATGACGTAGGGCATCAGAAGAGTCACGGATGTAGGTGGGAAGAGACTGGACCAGCGGAGATAAGATAGAGTCAAGATAGGAAGAAATGAGTTCAGTGGGGCAGGAGCAGGCTGACACAATGGGTCTGCCGAGACAGTCCCGTTTGTAGATTTTGGGAAGGAGGTAGAAGCGGGCTGTCCGGGGTTGCGAGACTATGAAGTTGGAAGCTGTAGAGGGAAGATCTCCACAAGAGATGAGGTCAGTGACCGTCCTTTAGACAGTGGCTTGATGTTCGGTGGTGGGGTCATGGTCCAGAGGGTGGTAGGAAGAAGTATCTGTGAGTTGGCGTTGAGCTTCTGCAAGGTAGAGGTCGGTACGCCATACAACAACAGCACCACCCTTGAATGCAGGTTTGATGACCATGTCAGTGTTTGACCTGAGAGAACGGAGTGCCTCAAGTTCAGAGGGGGACAGGTTAGAGTGAGTGAGGGGGGCAGAGAAACTGTGATGGCCAATATCTCGCCGACAGTTTTCAAAGAAGAGATCAAGAGCGGGTAAGAGGCCAGGGGGAGGGGTCCAGGTAGAGGGAGAATGCTGGAGGCGGTTAAATAGGTATGCTGGTTGGGGTAGGACTCCTGGTCAAAGAAGTGAGCCTGGAGGTGGAGGCGATGGAAGAAGTACTCAACTTCATGCCGAGCTCGACGTCTCCCTACTTTTGGATTCAATTCCACTCGTGATAAACAATAACTTTCTATTAGCTTACCTAATTACGTACTGTACCTCCATACTAACCTTTTGCGATTCATGCACTGGGATACTCAGATCCCTTTGCATCTCAGAGTTCTGCAATCGCCCACCATTGAAATAATATGCTTCTTTTTTATTCTTCCTGCCAAAATGGAAAATTTCACCCTTTCCCACATTATACTCCCTTTGCCAGGACTTTGCCCACTCACATAACAATCCTACATCCCTTTGTCGCCTCGGTCTGTCATCTTCATCTGTTACTTTCCTACTTATATTTGTGTCATCAACACATTTAGCAAACGTTACCTTTGTTCCCTTCATCTAAGTCATTTATATAAATTGAAAAAAGTTGTGGTCCCAGCTCAGAATGTAACTGAGCTGAAACGGTTAACACTAAGTGCTGAACTAAACCTGGGTATCCTGAAATTAACTGTGCTTAAATAAACCTGTGCACAAAGATCATGACCGTGCTGAACCTGACCTGATGACACTGCATATAAGAGCGCTGACCTCGACTAGCCCACACTAAATGTAAATGTACTTAACAGGCAAAGTCTCCACTGGATACAACTGTACTGAAATTGACCAACAATACTGAACGCAATCGTGCTGAACTAGACGTTTACACACAAAAAATAAACGTGCACACTGCACCTATGCACACTGAATATACCGTTCTGACGTTGTCTGCATTTTCCTTCAGGACCAGATAATCTATTGTCAGTTATACCTTATGCTGAGGGCACTTCAGGCAGCATTAAAGGGTTTAAACCCTTGGATTCCTCGTTAACAAGGTTTACTTTCATCTTTGTACCGCTTATTAAACTTTTTATTATCATAAACTGTGGCTAGCATCATATTTTTAATCTCTGGGCATTTCACTTTAGAGCAACGTTAGATGCTTTGAAAAACATTCCATTCCATCGAAACAGAAACACAAGTCTGGAAACCGTTGCACTAACCTGTTTATTTCAATTAGTGTAATTAATATAAAACATCAAACCATCTAATTATCTCCCCAGAGCCTGACATCAGGTATAAATATGACAATCATTGAGAGCAGTTCAGAGCGTACTCAAAGTTTCTGATAAAAATGCACGCAACAGCCAAAGATCTGGTGTTTGCTATTTACTATCCCTTTCTTGCAGCTATTGGGCTCCACAGAATCACAGAATAATACAGTGCAGAAGAGGCCATTCGGCCCATCGAATCTGCACCGATGCATTAAAGACACCTGACCTGTCTACCTAATCCCATTTGCCAGCACTTGGCCCATAGCCTTGAATGTTATGATGTGCCAAGTGCTCATCCAGGTAATTTTCAAAGGATGTGAGGCAACCCATCTCTACCACCCTCCGAGGCAGTGCATTCCAGACTGTCACCACCCCCTTAAACCTCCTACCCCTCACCTTAAACGTGTGTCCCCTAGTAACTGACCCTTCAACTAAGGGGAACTGCTGCTCCCTATCCACCCTGTCCATGCTCCTCATAGTCTTGTACACCTCGATCAGGTCACCCCTCTGTCTTCTCTGGTCCAGCGAAAACAACCCAAGCCTATCCAACCTCTCGTCATAGCTTAAATGTTCCATCCCAGGCATCATCCTGGTGTATCGCCTCTGCACCCCCTCCAGTGCAATCACATCCTTCCTATAATGTGGCGACCAGAATTGCGCACAGTACTCCAGCTGTGGCCTTACCAAAGTTCTATACAACTTCAACATGACCTCCCTGATTTTGTAATCTATGCCTCGATTGATAAAGGCAAGTGTCCCATATACCTTTTTCACCACCCTATTAACCTGCCCTTCTGCCTTCAGGGATCTGTGGACAAACACGCCAAGGTCCCTTTGTTCCTCGGAACTTCCCACTGTCAGGCCATTCATTGAATACTTCTGTGTCACATTACTCCTTCCAAAGTGTATCACCTCACAGTTTTCAGCGTTAAATTCCATCTGCCACTTTTCTACCCATTTGAACATCCCGTCAATATCTTCCTGTAACCTAAGACACTCAACCTCACTGTTAACCACTCGGCCAATCTTTGTGTCATCCGCGAACTTACTGATCCTACCCCCCACATAGTCATCTATGTGGTTTATATAAATGATAAACAATAGGGGACCCAGCACAGATTCCTGTGGTACGCCATTGGACACTGGCTTCCAGTCATTAAAACAGCCGTCTGTCATCACTCTCTGTCTCCTACAGCTAAGCCAATTTTGAATCCACCTTCTCAATTTACCCTGTATCCCATGTGCATTTGCTTTCTTGATAAGTCTCCCATGTGGTACCTTGTCAAAGGCTTTGCTGAACTCCATGTAAACTACATCAACTGCACTACGGTCATCTACACACCTGGTCACATGCTCAAAAAATTCAATCAAATTTGTTAGGCATGACCTCCCCCCGACAAAGCCATGCTGACTATTCCTAAACAAATTTTGCCTCTCCAAGTGGAGATAAATTCTCTCCTTCAGAATTTTCTCCAATAGTTTCCCTACCACTGACGTGAGACACGCTGGTCTGGAGTTCCCTGGCTTATCTCGCCAACTTTTCTTAAATAGTGGGACCACATTAGCTGTTCTCCAGTCCTCTGGCACCTCCTCGGTGGCCAGAGAGGAATTAAAAATTTCGATCAGAGCCCCTGAAATCTCTACCCTCGCCTCCCACAGTATCCTGGGACACAAATCGTCTGGACCTGGAGATTTGTCCACTTTTAAGCTGCCAAAACCTCCAATACCTTGTCACTCCCTATGACAATTTGCTCAAGAACCTCATAGTCTCTCTCTTTGAGTTCCACATATACTTCCTCATTCTCTTGGGTGAAGACAGATGTGAAGTATTCATTCAACACCCTACCAATGTCCTCTGGCTCCACCCACAGATTCCCCCCATTGTCCCTAATGGGTCCTACCCTGTTCCGAAGAAGGGTCACTGACCCGAAACGTTAACTCTGCTTCTCTTTTCACAGATGCTGCCAGACCTGCTGAGTGGTTCCAGCATTTCTTGTTTTTATTTCAGATTTCCAGCATCCGCAGTATTTTGCTTTTATTTTTGGGTCCTACTCTTTCCCTGGCTATCCTCTTCCCATTTATATACTTATAGAATGTCTTGGGATTTTCCCTACTTTTACCAGCCAGAGCTTTCTCATGTCCTCTCTTTGCTCTCCTAATTGCTTCCAGGTAAAGTATTTTACTTAGGTATTATTTATGTAAATCATTGCTTAGCTTTGACACTATTCTCATTTATTAGTAATTTGTCTGCATGTTTTGGAAATCCTTTTTCCCCTTTAACAAGATGCTTTCTCCACTTTAACAGGAATATTTCTTTGCTCCAATTCTTATAATTTCTCCTGTTTTGTATTATCATTTCTTTTTCTTCTTAACTGTATTATTTCTTAATTTTAATGATATAATTTCTTCCATTTATTGTTATTTTGTCCCCATTAATATCATAATTTCTCTCTTTTCGAAGTGTCATTTCTCCCATTACTGGTATTTTTTTTATATTATCAGTGTAATTTCTCCCGCTTTCCAAAATCACTTTCCACCTTGGCGGTGCAATTGCTCTCCTTCAGCGGTATCATGTTCCCATTAACCAGTTCGACTGCTTGAAAATAGAATTTAGTGCTTTTAACTGTATAATTTTGCCCTTTACTTGGGCCAATTCATGGTGTAGATGTAGATATACTGTGTTATTCACACTTTTACTGTGGGTGCGTTATCATACTGTTATCACAGTCGATGTGTCGTCATGCTGCGTTATTGACACTGTTGCGGTGAGTGAATTGTCACACTGTTAGCACAATGCTAAATGTAGTTCGATTGCGAGATTGAGACAATCTGGGAATTATCACACTGTTATCACGTTGTAAATGCAGTTCCATTGTGTTGGGGTCACTGTTACTGTGGGTGAATTATCACACGGTTATCACAGTGTTAATCTAGTTCTATTGTCTTATTGACGCTCTTAATGTGGGTGACTTATCACACGGTTATCACGGTGTAAAGGTTGTTCTATTATTACTATCACTGTTACTGTTGGTGAATTATTACACTGTTAGAACGGTAGAATTGTAGTTCTGCTGTGTTATTGACACTGTTACTGTGGGTGAATTAGCACACTATTATCAAAGTGTAAAATTTAGTTCGATTGTATTTTGACACTGATAGTGTGGGTGAATTTCCACACTGTTATCAAAGTGTAAATGCAGTTCTATTGTATTATTGACACTGTTGCTGTGGGTGAATTATCACTGTCACCAAAATGTGCACAAGATGACTACTGTGCTGATGAAATTGAGAGCGGCTAACTGATTTTCACAACTTATTAACTGATTGAAATTATTCAACTATTGAATAATTCCTGACTGAATTGAATGAGTGAGCTTATAGATGGGACATTATTAGCAATCGACATATTAACAGCAATATCAGGAATGTATCAAGTGTCCGTTTGATGAGTGAATCTGTACTTAACCTAAACACACAGAGCGAACTGCTTCTGCTGGCAGTTTCAAACTCACACTGCTTCAGCCTGGCTCTCCTCTCAAAAGTTAACTGCTACTAACTGATTGACAGTGACCTTTGCTGAATTCGAATGTTCCTTCTGCTTCGAACCCCTGATAATGTCCAAGACTGTTCACGTCTTCAATCTTTTTTATTTTACCATATTTTGTATAATTGGTGGCTTCTCTCGCATCTGTGTCTAAAAGTTCAAATTTCAACAACCACTTTAGGACCAAGCTGATTATCCACGCGGACAGGGGATTTGTTGGAGGTACCTTTCCTCAAATGGGACCTCATTACCCACCACTTCCGCTCGTGTAGATCGACACCGACTTTCCAAAGTGACAAATGGGAGAAGTGGTCGAAATTATCACGGCGTCTTCAACAACATCCCCTATGGAAAGTCGGAAAACACTGACTGTGTATTTGATTCTCTCTGCTTAAGGATCATTTCGAACAAGTTGACAATCAAAGTTTCCAACAGTGAATCATTTTAATGAAATTCATTGGATGAGGGACTTTTTGGTCCTCAGTAGGATATAATCCGTTTTAAATGCGAGATTTTTTATTAATTTCCAGTTCATTTACACTTTTATTCTCGGTTGTTGTATTATTTACCCTCTTAAATATCTCTTAGAATATGTTACTGATGTTACTTTTCTTGTCTGTTTCTGGTTGCTTTTGGTTTCAATGGGTTTTCGACGCCTTCTTGTTCTCTATTATGTTTGATTGTATTATTTTACTTTCCGATGTTATTTTTAATCTAGATTATTTTAAACACAGAAACACACGCCCGCAGGTTAGCCAATCGTTTTCTACTCGGTATACTGTCTCAAAGCTGCGATTCTCACACAGAATTCTGTAAAATGGATGACTTTGTTGGGAGTCAGACGAGTAATTTGCCTGTTCTTGCTCGCTCACGCACATGCCCTCTCCCTCTTTCTCTTAGACTCTCTGTCTCTATTACAGCTAACTTGGCATTGACTGTGATCATGTTCCGAGGAAGATGCGGTCTCTCCAGATGTATTACCTATTACCTGGTGTCTATGGCAGTGACAGATCTCTTGGTCAAATTCGCCGCTATGATATTAAACCGGATTTTTGGTATTTATTTCCCAGGCAGTTTTCTGTTCATCACCCCGCTATGCAGTCTGCGTTCTGCCATAAACTAGACAATCATGGACAGTTCTGTCTGGTTTACGGTCGCGTTCATCTTTGATTGATTATGGCCATTTGTTGTCAGAAGCTGAAATTAAAATATTGCACCCAGAAAACAGCAGCACGGGTTATAGGAACCATGCCCAGACTGAGCTGTTTAACGAATAGCGTCCTGTATTTTATATATGAGCCTTTGTATATAATTAACAATGTACCCTGGGTCAGCAGCATAAAACTAACATACTATACGTCACTTGCATGGGTCGCAGGGGACTGGATTCGTCACATTTTAAACCCTTGTCTCCCATTCATTCTGATTTTACTGCTCAATGCTCTGACTGTCAGACACATTCTAGTTGCCAGTAAAGACCGCAGGAGACTCCGGACCCACAGCAATGGAGAGATACAGAGTGACCCAGAGATGGAGCAGCGGAGAAAGTCCATCGTTTTATTCTTCTGCATCTCGGGCAGTATCATCCTGTTATATTTGCCACTTCTTATAAATGTCCTTTATATCCGAATTGTTAAGTTTAGTTATTTTTATGGCTCCAATTTCAGTAAATCAAATTTTATTCTGCAGGAAACCGGATTTATGCTTCATCTTTTGAGTTCCTGCATGAATCTGTTTATTTATGCAGGGATCCAGAGTAAATTCAGAGAGGAGTTAAAGAATGAAGTAAAATATTCACAGAGTCTAATTGTTCAAGTGTTTAACTGATGAAAAAGTACAATCCAACATGCATTGCACGTGATTTTCAATGCATTTCCGTTTTGGTGCATGTCACACACCACCTCCCCTCCCAGAAAAAAAATTCACTCGTGATCCTTACCCCTTGTGTGCAATTAAGAATGTAGAAGCAAGGCTGCATCACTGCGTTGTAACATGTTCTCATTTCGTTTCCAGTTCTCTTCCCTGTGCAGACTCAAGCTTGATACCTTCCTATCAGCACGAAGGGCATTGGTGTATCGCTGGATTTATATGGGAGACAGTGAATCCAACCTCTGGTCCGTGACTAGATAACAATTTAAGTTTTCAATGAAGGGACATCAATATCCCTCCTTGGAATGATTTGGGTCTGAAGGGTAGGATAGGCTCTGAAATGGAAGCATGTACTTTCCCATAAATTGTTCTCCAATCCATAGGCGCGGCCTCACAGCCGGACTCTTGTGCTCATAAACATAGGAACAGTGGAAATGCTGGAAGAAAAAGACAAAAACAAGTTCGCCTTCTAGTCTTTTCATTGGCCAGTTGGGATAGCATCCCTTTGTCATCGAACAAAGCAAAATTACTTGAACAAACGTACCCCCCTTTTTTAATGGGATATAACCAATAAACACCCAAATCATTAAACAAAACTTATCAAATGAGGATATTATCCTCAAAATCGACTATGCACTTCGATCACTTTGCCTCCTACCATACTGGTAGCCCCATGATATAATGTTAATAGAGCCTCCTCAGACTCCTTTCCTATCCTGAGCGGCGTGAAACAGGGCTGTGTTCTCGCACCTACACTGTTTGGGATCTTCTTCTCGCTGCTGCTCTCACATGCGTTCAAGTCTTCAGAAGAAGGAATTTTCCTCCACGCAAGATCAGGTGGCAGGTTGTTCAACCTTTCCCGTCTAAGAGTGAAGACCAAAATACGGAAAGTCCTCATCAGGGAACTCCTCTTTGATGACGATTCTGCATTAACATCGCACACTGAAGAGTGTCTGCAGAGTCTCATCGACAGGTTTGCGGCTGCCTGCAACGAATTTCGCCGAACCATCAGACTCAACAAAACGAACATCATGGGATAGGACGTCAGAAATGCTCCATCCATCAATATCGGCGACCACGCTCCTGAAGTGGTTCAAGAGTGCACCTACCTAGGCTCAACTATCACCAGTAACCTGTCTCTTGATGTAGAAATCGACAATTGCATGGGAAAGGCTATGTCCAGACTGGCCAAGAGAGTGTGGGAAAATGGCGCACTGACACAGAACACAAAATTCCAAGTGCATCAAGCCTATGTCCTCAGTACCTTGCTCAATGGCAGCGAGGCCTGGACAACGTATGTCAGCCAAAAGTGACGTCTCAATTCATTCCATCTTCGCTGCCTCTGGACAATCCTTGGCATCAGGTGGCAGGACCGTATCTCCAACACAGATTTCCTCGAGGCGGCCAACATCCCCAGCTTATACACCATACTGAGCAAACGGCGCTTGAGATGGCTTGGCCATGTGAGCCGCCTGGAAGATGGCAGGATCCCCAAGGACACATTGTACAGCGAGCTCGCCACTGGTATCAGATCCACCGGCTCTTCATGTCTCTGCTTTAAAAACGTCTGAAAACGTGACATAAAGTCCTGTGACATTGATTACAAGTCGTGGGAGTCAGTTTCCAGTGATCGCCAAAGCTGGCGGGCAGCCATAAAGGCGGGGCTAAATTGTGTCGAGTCGAAGAGACTTAGCAGTTGGGAGGAAAAAAGACAGAATCGCAAGGGGAGAGCCAACTGCGTAACAGCCCTGACAACCAATTTTATCTGCAGCACCTGTGGAAGAGCCTGTCACTCTAGAATTGGCCTTTATAGCCACTCCAGGCGCTGCTCCACAAACCACTGACCACCTCCAGGCACTTACCCTTTGTCTCTAGAGACAAGGAGGCCAAAGAAGAAGAAGAAGAGTGTTTCACTAATCACAGCAAGCTGTATAAAGTAACCTACAACAGACCAAGACATGAGGTGAGGAAAACGTTTGTGGTGGAGAGCTTAAATCCTCCGGGACATGCTCAATTGCCAGGTCTGAAATATTATGCTTAGTAATTACAATTACACTTCGTCCTGCCATTTAATCCTTATCTTTACTAAACATTTTGTATTCAGGACCTCATATTTTCCTTGTGGCTATTTGCATTTGCAACTTTTCAACATAATTTTCCATGATCCATGCGTTTACATGCATGTACAATAAACCTAATTTTGACCGTATTACATTCAGTCATACTCTGACCGCGCTTATGCATTTTTACCGTACAGTTATCTGCGTCTCCTGCGCCTTTTTGCATCTTATTCATCCGACCTAATGCTACATCTTGGTTACAAACCCTAATGTTAAACTAGTTTAAACACTCCCCAACAGTACCAGCAAAGTGAAACCTCCAGAGCATTGGTCCCAGCTCTGTGGAGATGCATCCCATCCGGCCTGTATAGGTCCCACTTCCCCCAGAATTAGTCCCACTGAACCATAAATCTAAAGACCTCCCTCCTTCAGCTCCTTCAACCACACATTCACCTGCTCTTTCCTCCTATTTCTATACTCGCCAGCACATTACACCCAGAGTAATCAGGAGATTCCTTCTTTTGAGGTCCTGTTTGCTAGTGGCTTTCCTGGCTCTCCAAAATCAGATTGAAGGATGTCATCTCTCTTTCAACCTATGTCGTTGCTACCAGTACAGACCACGACCAATGTGTGTTCACCCTTCCCACTCAGAGTTTTCCGTGCTTACCTTAAACTTTCAGAGTGCATTGCTTCTACTCCCAGTCTGTACTCTCAGTGCTTCACCCCAGCTTTCCACTTCCAGATTATCAGCTGCTGACGGTTCCACAGTTACTGCTGCTGTGCCCAAGTGCTTCCTCTGCTTCTGGCATTTAACAATGTTCCGAAGTGTTACAATCAACACTCTGTTCTCCATAGTTTAACAAACCTTTTAAAGTTGTTTGAGGATGTGACAAACAAAATTGATGAGTTGGTACCAGTGGATGTGGTAGATTTGGATTTTCAGATGGTTTTCGGTAAAGTTCAACACATGAGGTTAGTAAACAAAATTAGAATACATATACTGGCATGGATTGATAATTGTTTAATGGATAGAAAGTAGAGAAAGAATAAAGGGGCCATTCTTGGGTTGAAAGACTGTGACTAATGGTGTTGTGCAACGATCAGTGCTTGGGTCCCAATAATTCACAATCTCTATCAATGTAGGATTTCCAACTTTGCTGATGGCACAAAACCAGGTGGGCATGGGACCCCACTTAAATAATATTTATCAGAGTAATGTAGAATTCTTACAGAAACAATATGCAAAGTATGAAACAGACCCAAACAAGAACTGTTTTTCTTCCTCTCTCAAACGGAACAGAGAAGCAGTTCCTAACACGAGGATCATCACTGCTGTAAACAAGATAGGGGGAGAAGAGCATAACGTTTCCATGGGGGTCATATAAAAGCCACCAGACTCCAGAGACAATCCTAAGCTGATACAAGGGAGTGTTGTAGCGCCTTGCGTATCCTATTATCGATATAAATGTCTAATGTGGCCTCTGGTAAGAAGTAAACTGAAAGTTGACCACCAAATGGATAAGGGGGAGGTGATGAACACTGATACCTCGGGTCGCCGTCCTATATCCGTTGGTTATAAGGGTTCAAACAAGTAATTGACATAGGATGAACTACCAGCCCCCTAAAATAAGTATAAGACTGGATACTGGGAGGAGCAGCGATCACAGCCCCGTTCTGGCTGTGTAAGAATCCGTTCAGACCAGTCACGGGAAAGAAGTCTCAACACCATTTAAAATCAATCACTCTTTATTGCTTGCAAGCTGAACTCAGTTGATTCTACTGTGCAGGACCACACGCCCCACTGACAGTGTCACAAGTGAGTTAAATTTAAAACAATGCGAGGTAGCATTTATACATTTCAGAGCATACGTCACTTGTTATTCAAATTTTAGTGTGGTTGCCTAGGCAATTTACAGAAGCAGAAGGTCCAGCAGATTGTTCTTATCTTACATCACCATCTCTGTCATGAGTTCCGTCTACTCCTTGAGACAATTAGTGTGATTAGATTAGCTCCAAACTGCATCCCATTATCACCGTTTCTAAAGCTTAGCACATCCAGTCTGGAGATAACGAATTTGCAATAGTTAGTGAATGAGTCATCTTTTTGTCTGCTGAGCTTCCCTATCCGAACAAACCAGTTGGAACCTTTTACTGCTGACATGACCTCACAGATCATGCAGCCAGGAGTTTAGTCTTGCTTTCTCTAAACTTGTTTTCATCGTTTTTCCTGGGTTAGGGCTAGGAGTCCGAGCAATTGTCCACATTTCCACATTCCCTCCTTTTATCATCTCATGATAACAAAACATCATCGTATGAGGAGAGGAGAGGTAGGGGCTTGAAGTAGTCATGATCATTAAGTCCTTCAATATCAATACCTGCCAGACGGGTAACTTTCCTGATTACCACCTCGTCGGTAGCAGAGGTGCTTCTGGCAGGCTCCGAAGTGGCAGGATGAAAGCTGGATCATGGTAGTCATTTCCCCACAATATCGGGTCAGGAGGCGCTTAATGATGCTTAGGAAGGCGCAAAAAAGAAGGAGCATAACCACGACTATTACCAAAGAATGCATAATCCAGGTTCCCCAGCCACCGCCAAATAGCCAGTTCTGCCAATCCTCTCCTACTTTAGGGCCTTGCCTGAAATCATCAAGCTGGTCTTTAATGGCGTTAATGGCGTTGGTGATGTTGAGCGACTCATCCCGCACATTGGTAATACACTTGTTCCCCACGATCGTACGTACTCCCCCTTGCTGGGCCAGGAGGTAGTCTACAGCATAACGGGTCTGTTGGGTGTATAGTCGCAATTCGGACAGCTCTCGATTGATGGCTTCCAGACCCCTTTTTGTGCTGCTTCCCAGGATAGTAAGGCCGCAAATGAGATAATTCCTATTCTTAGCAGCTATGACTCCCGCCGATCCTCCCAGCGAGAGAGCACGAAGGAATCCGTAGCCCAGTGACGATCCTAGGGTAATTGGATCCTTCCAATCGGCGCAGAAGTCTGAACCGATAGCCCGGGCCATTATTCTCCTGCGGGTGTGAGTCTCTTGGGGGCAGGGGACGGTGAGTGGTCCTATTGCTCCGACTGCAAAAACGAATCGGGAGAGTTGGTGTTGCCGTTGGGCAACTGCCATTGAGGAGAAACATGAATCCCCTCTTGGCTTGGTAACATATAATATTTTTGTTATTGGGCTGTGTGAACTGGACGTACCACCAGTTGTGGGGGTCGGTTGATCTTCCATTTGACCAGATCATTTGGTGCAAATCGACCACGCGTCTGAACTCACATGGGTTCCATTACAATAGCCGCAAATGAATTGCCTACAGTCCGATTACCATACAATTTGGTATGGACCTGGTAGAAAAGATTATCCCTCAATCCTTTGACCTGGGTGACCGTGACAATGTAGGTTATCACAACTAAGAGTCCAAAGCTGAAGAGACTTGTTTGCAATGGGTCTTGTGAACCCATTTTGGTTGTCCTTTTAACTTGACAGCTGTAGGGGTTGTCAGGATGATATGGTACTGTCCTCTCCACCGGGCGCCGAGCTTCCGCTTGTTCCACTCTTTAATTAGGACGAAATCGCCGGGTTTCAGATCGCTTGGCCAGTCGGCTGGTGATTCATCAGTCCCTTGGCACTTTTCTTCCTGGACCGCTCTAACCTGCGAATGGAGAGCTTTGAGAGAAGAGGTTAGTGCCATCATGTAAGATATCACCTGGTCACTCATTACATGAAGATCTAGAGTTCCCACAAGGTCAGTGGTCCATGGAGTCCTCATTGGTCGGTCATATAATACTTCGGCCGCCGAGATTCCATGAGCTGTTTGAGGAGTGATCCTCATATAAAACAGGGCGATTCGTAAGACCTGAAGCCAATTTCGTCCAATTTCGATTGTCAATTTTGCAAGTTTGGTTTTCAATGTTTGGTTAGCTCTTTCCGCTACTCCAACAGCTTGTGGCCGCCGTGGACAGTAGAATTGTTGTCTAATTTTTAATGCCGAACATAATTCAACGTTTATTTGTCCCACAAAATGTAGACAATTATCTGAACTGATAGTGTGAGGTATGCCGAACCTTGGAATGACATCCTTCATCAATATTTTCACCACCATTTCAGCAGTATTATCTACTGTGGGGTAAGCTTCTAACCACCTCGTAAAAACATCGATTAAAACAAGACAATATTTGTAATTATGTACACGGGGTAATTCAATAAAATCAATCTGAACAGTTGAAAAAGGTCCATCTGGCAAGGGTGTGGAGCCCTGTTTACATTTTGCGCCCTGGCCAATGTTGTATTTCTGACAAGTTGTACACCTTGCGGCCATTCTTTCTGCGCTTGAAGAGAAATTAGGGCTCCACCAGGATTGCAATAACAATTTTACCATTCCCTCCTTGCCAAGATGTGTACATGTGTGGACAGAATCCAAGAACAATGGTAAAAGCGCATCGGGCAGACAGACCTTCCCTGCAGGGGAAGTCCAAAGGTTGGATTTGTTGTCAAACCGGTTTTTCTGAGTCAGAGGCGTCCCTCTGATATTTAGAAACAACCTCAATGCGAGGTAAAGCCTCGGTATCAGAAGTGGGAATCACTGAATCAGGTTAGATAGATAGAAGATAGAACATTAAAGCGCAGTACAGGCCCTTCAGCCCTCGATGTTGCGCCGACCTGTGAAACCATCTGACCTACACAATTGCATTTTCATCCATATGTCTATCCAATGACCACTTAAATGCCCTGAAAGTTGGCGAGTCTACTACTGCTGCAGGCAGGGCGTTCCACGCCCCTACTACTCTCTGAGTAAAGAAACTACCTCTGACATCTGTCCTATATCTATCACCCCTCAACTTAAAGCTATGTCCCCTCGTGTTTGCCAACACCATCTGAGGAAAAAGGCTCTCACGATCCAGCCTGTCCAACCCTCTGATTATCTTATATGTCTCTATTAAGTCACCTCTCCTCCTCCTTCTCTCTAACGAAAACAACCTCAAGTCCCTCAGCCTTTCCTCGTAAGAATTTCCCTCCATACCAGGCAACATCCCAGTAAATCTCCTCTGCACCTTTTCCAAAGCTTCCACATCCTTCCTATAATGCGGTGACCAGAACTGCACGCAATACTCCAGGTGCGGCCGCACCAGAGATCTGTACAGCTGCAGCATTACCTCGTGGCTCCAAAACTCGATCCCCCTACTAATAAAAGCTAACACACCATATGCCTTCTTAACAGCTCTATTAACCTGGGTGGCAACTTTCAGGGATTTATGTACCTGGACACCAAGATCTCACTGCTCATCTACACTACCAAGAATCTTCCCATTAGCCCAGTATTCTGCAATCCTGTTACTCCTTCCGAAGTGAATCACCTCACACTTTTCCGCATTAAACTCCATCTGCCATCTCTCAGCCCAGCTCTGCAGCCTATCTATGTCCCTCTGTAACCTACAACATCCTTCGGCACTATCCACAACTCCACCGACCTTCGTGTCATCCGCAAATTTACTAACCCACCCTTCTCCACCCTAATCCAGGTCAGTTATTAAAATGACAAACAGCAGTGGCCCCAAAACAGATCCTTGCGGTACACCACTAGAAACTATACTCCAGGATGAACATTTACCATCAACCACGACCCTCTGTCTTCTTTCAGCTAGCCAATTTCTGATCCAAAGCACTGTGGTTTAAAGTGGTGGTTTAATTCGATACAATCATGCGGGGGATTGGGCAGAGTGGACGGAGGATCTTCAAGAAAGAAGGCTGGGTTGATAGCTGAACAATAGTGAAAGGATATAAGAGGATTCTGCTGTAGCGATATCTCATAGCGACTTTGCCGGGCAGTCGTGAGGTGCTGGGTCTGTTGGCTTGTGAGTAAGGCCACCACTGAGTGCGTGGTGTAAATATGGACCGGTTGCTGTAATGTGAGACTGGAGGAGGCCTGGACAAGTACGTGTACCGCAGGGAGGATCTGCGTGCAAGGTGGTAACCCGAGCGCAACAGGATCACGTTTGGTGGAGTAATATGCCACGGGCCGATGCGCAGTACCATAGGTCCGAGTGAGAACGCCGGTGGCGACCTCAGAGAGGACATTAACACAGAGGCGAAAGGGCCGATCATATAGGTGCCTTCCTAGAGCTGGGGCCGAAATGAGAAGCCTTTTAATCAGGAGGAAAGAATCTAGGGCTTCCGGGGAGAGAACATATTGTTGCGGGGATTTGGCTGAACTGTAAGGCGTCAAGGACATGGTAAGTAAGCTGACATTAGGTAACCATAGGCGGCAATAGTTGATGAGACCCATAAAGGACCTCATCTGTATAGGGGTCTGAGGGGGTGCAAGGTTATGAATAGGGGCAATGCGTTCAATCGTGAGTGGTCGCTCAGTGGCAGAAATCATTAGCCCCACAAATTTGACCTGTTTCTGGCCCTTCTGGACTTTCAAAGGGGGCACAATGTATCCGAGCTGGTGTAAATAGTTAAGTAACATGGCTGTGTCCCCTTCAATATCCCGCTCATTGGGGCTTGCAAGGAGCAAGTCATCTCCGTATTGGACTATCGTCGAATGGCCGCGGAGGATCAGATCAGTGAGCTGAGAGTGGAGAATCTGGGAAAAAATAGTTGGAGAGTGAATAAAACCCTGGGGCAACCGGGTCCACGTATGCTGGCGACTGCGATAGGTGAAAGCAAAAAGAAACTGTGAGTCGGAATGGATGGGAACAGAGAAAAAGGTATCCTGAACGTCTATAAGGGTGAAAATTGTAGCATCAGCCGGAATCGAACTGAAGATATTAGCCGGGTTGGGAACTACAGCATGGAGAGGCTTAACGATCTTATTGATGGCCCGAAGGTCCTGTACCAGTCGATAATATGGTCGGCCAGGCTTAGGAACAGGGAAGATAGGAGTGTTAGACGCAGATTGGCAGGGAACAAGGATCCCTTGGGTAAAAAGGAGTCAATAATTCCCAGGACGCCTTTCTCTGCCTCAGGTTTTAACGGGTATTGGGCAATAGAAGGGAATCTGGCATCGGGCAAAACCTCAATGCGGACTGGAGGAACTTTAGTGAGGCCCACGTCAAATTTCGATGTGGCCCAAACGCCTTCATGAACTTCTCCCAGGGAAACATTGGCACGTGTCCTATGATGGGCAATAGTCCCCAGAATGGACGGACGATCAGGCAAATATCTAATAGTACCCCGGGAGAAAGTTTGCTCCGCCAAATCATGCGGATCTGATTGGTTGAGGAGATCATAGGCGAGGGCCCCTAATTCCTTTGCATGATGGGTAGCATTGACAGTTAAGGGAATGTGAGAGGCAACTCCTGGGGGTTGGGACCAGATGTCATTAGGAAATAAAACAGCATAACACTGTCCCGCAGGACCCTGTACAATTGCGAAGAGAGTGACCTATTGTGGATTTCCCTGAAGAGGCTTAAAGCGGTCCTCATAAAAGCGATCACATCCACTGGCATCGTAGCAAAGGGTAACATGAGGGGAAATAAGTAGGGGCTCAAAAGGGATTTCCTGGGTAGGGTGGTCGACAAACCAATATTGAGGGTCAGGGATAAGTGGGAACATTCTGCCTGTCGGTGGGGACAGGGGAGTAACCTGAATCCCTTCATCCGAACAGGAAATGGTCAGTCCTAAGGGGCAGAGGAGGTCGCGGGCGGACAAGTTGACCCCGATACCAGAGGTGGCAACAAAGGGGAGCATGGCACACAGCTGGTTATGGACAACCGCAAGAGGGTAGGTGAGGGCATACCTTTCAGCCTCTCCCTGAAATCCCGAGAGATTCATTGTAACAGAGGACATGAGAAATCCTTCCCTCTCAATCAATGTCTGTTGCAGAGTAGAGACAGATGCACCAGTATCGACAAGAAAAGAGATAGGTCTCCCTTCGACAACAAGGTCGAGGATATGCTCTTGAGAATAATGTGTGGTTAGAACATGCAGTTGCCTAGAGGGATCGGGTCATGAGGTGAAAGGGTTATTCACAGAGAATCCTGTTCTCTGTTGTGGAGTATACTGACGGGATCAACCCTGTCGAGAGGGGCAATTCCGTCTCCAATGACCTATGGCTCCGCAATTAAAACAGGAGCCTTGGTTTCCGGAGGGGAGTAGGGGGTGTTGTCGTTGGCGACGGGGTGGGGGGGGGGGAAGGGGGGCACATAGGGGGGTCCATAGTTAGCGGTGGAAGGGCTGTTAGGATGTTGGGGGTGAAAGTTGCCTTGCATATCCTGAAACCCAGGGACGCACATCTGCGGTTCCATCTGATACCCAGTAGGGTCAAGAAGCGGGGGAGGTGGACGTTGGGGCCGAGGTTGGTAATTAGATCTATGTTTTTGGTAAAACTCACGTTTAATTCGGGTCGACCCTCCTTCTCGAGATATCTCCCAATAATACCGAACAACTCTGCACATCTGTTCAGTAGTATTATCTGCCCAATTCGTATTATTCGTTTTTGATTTGGTCGGAAACATACTGGGGTAAGGCTTGGAAGATTAAGGCATTGAACTGTGGAGAAGGGTTGCCAGCAATAAAGACTGTGTCACCAGAACGAGATTCGTAGAGGCTTTTAAATCATTCAAGGAAGTCTTCCGCACTTTCATCCCTAAGGGGTCGGCATTCGAGTACTTTGGTGATATTAATTGATTTCCGTAGTGCATCTTTAATTGCCCGAATCATAGCAGTAACGCGGGCTGGGCTTTGGGCCACCACTTCAGTGAAGGCCGCCCAGTCCTGATGCCCTAAATGTGCTTTCCATCTCACTGTCTCTTCTGCACTAAGGGCTTGCTGACACAATCCCCATAAATCCTAAAATAAAAGCAAAATACTGCGGATGCTGGTAATCTGAAATAAAAACAAGAAATTCTGGAATCACTCGGCAGGTCTGGCAGCATCTGTGGAAAGAGAAGCAGAGTTAACGTTTCGGGTCAGTGACCCTTCTTCGAAAGTGACAAATATTTGAAAAGTCACAGATTATAAGCAAGTGAGGTGGGGGTGGGGCAAGAGATGACAAAGGAGAAGGTATAGATTGGACCAGGCCACATAGCTGACCAAAAGGTCACGGAGCAAAGGCAAACAATATGTTAATGGTGTGTTGAAAGACAAAGCATTAGTACAGATTAGGTGTAAATACACTGAATATTGAACAGCAGCAAGTGCAAACCTGAAAAAAACAGTGGGTAAGCAAACTGAGCAAACTAAGATGAAATGAAATAAATGCAAAAAAAAAGATTGTAAAAAATGTAAAACAGAATGTAAAAACAAGGAAGAAAAAATAACTAAAAATGAAAGTAAAATGGGGGGCTGTCATGCGCTGAAATTATTGAACTCAATGTTCAGTCCGGCAGGCTGTAGTGTGCCTAATCGGTAGATGAGATGCTGTTCCTCGAGCTTGCGTTGATGTTCACTGGAACACTGCAGCAATCCCAGGACAGAGATGTGAGCATGAGAGCAGGGGGGAGTGTTGAAATGGCAAGCAACCGGAAGCTCAGGGTCCTGCTTGCGGACTGAGCGGAGATGTTCCGCAAAGCGGTCACCCAGTCTGCGCTTGGTCTGATCATAAATCCTGATCATTATCCTGGTCGATCTCGATAGTCCTTTTCAGGTAGTCAGCAAAGGCTGACCCACTAGTCTTCTTGGCTGGGGCCTGTTTTAAAATACTTATCATCTCATGAGGTTTCCAGGGAGTATAGACCTGGATAGTAGGGTTCTGACCAGGATTTCCTGCCTGGGGATTAGGTGCCGTTCGAAGAGCATACTGCCCAGTAGGGCTGATCTGGGGAGAGGCGGCCAACAACAGGCCTTGTAGCGCGTGTGTCAAGGATGACGGGGAACAAGGAGAGTTCCAAGGAGCCCTGGACTCCTTCTGACAGTACGAAATATCGCCCTCGTCGTGAGTGGCCGTGTTCCCCATATCGGAGTCATCCTCTCGTTGGTATAATTCTGTAGGGAGTAACTGGGATGGTGCCGAAGAGGGTTTAGGTTCGTTTTTGGTTCTCAGTCTGGTCCGGGAAGCGATCGGTTCAGTGGATGAACGCGGGCTGTGTCGGGAGGTGGGCAGGGGCGGCTGTAGTGGAGTTCCAGGGGTTAGGGCAGGAGACGGTCTCAACGAGGAGTCTGTCGTAGAACCCCCAACGGGGCCGGGTGCTGGATAGGGTGGGGGTGGGGCAGTCGGAGTGGGGAGCGGAGAATCTTCTGGAGGTGCCGCGGGTCTACTGGATACAGGCTGTGGTCTTGAGGGGGCCACACCCCACATATCCCAATTCCACTGACTATCATCTGATTCCCCTTCTGTACCCGAGACTGAAACCGAGGACTGAGGTGCCTTGGCCAAGGACATAGTTTGTCGCGACGGTTTAAAAGTCAGAGGATCAGGATCACTCTTCTCCGGCTGTCGACATTCCTTTCTCTTCTTGTCAACCGCATCCGTTTGTTTGCACAAAAGACGCAGAGCCTCCCACCCCTTTGGCTGTCCATTCTCATCACATACATCAATCCCTTTCTTTATCACATTATCCTGCCAGCTCCTAAGCTTACTCTCCTCGATCCTCTTAATGGCCATATCCTTCCACATTTGAATATATTTTTTTATTTTTTTTTCCTTATTTCTCCTCCAGATTTCTTGTTCTACGTATTGGATCTGATCAAGATCCCAGGTACCGCCGATTGGCCAATTAGTCGGTCCCAGTTTGCTAGTTAATCCCGCACTAAATTTTCTTAACTCTGTTACCATTGTAGGATGCGCATTACATATCATTTGGATCGGACTCGAACCATCCATAGTATCTAGGTGTTGCCCCATTTGAGATGTCTTACTAACTATTTGAGAGACTTGAACTTCCTGCAAAGGTGGACTCGAACCTGCTCTTAGAGAACTGAAACATAACTCCCACAATGAAGCTAAAATTAATAACGTAAGGGACTCGAACCCTTACAAGAGGGGGGACTCGAACCCGCCCTTTGAGAACACAAAAAACTACTCTGTTCTACGGCAGTGGTCTTTCCATGCCGTCTTGCCACAGCGTCTTTCCCTAACTGTTTTACAGCAGTGGTCTTTCCAGCCGTCTTGTCACAGCGTCTTTCCCTCACTTGGGATCAGCCGGACTCAGGTCAGGATCACGTATTCTTTGGATCAGCCGGACTCAGGTCAGGATCACGCAGTCAGCCGAGCCCTGAGAGGAACGTTGCCCCTCTACTTCTCACCTATTTTTTGACAGGGTCCCGTCAACGGCCGACCTCGCAAGAAGATGAGGGATGAACCAGAATTACAGTCAGTCAATAAGAGACCAAGGTTAAAGCCTTGCCTTGTGGGCCCGTCTGTTATGATCGATCACAACTGCTGTTTCACCACAAACTCAATCTCCCTGCGGCGGGTCAACCATATATTGGGACCCTGCTCGCAGCGCCAAATGTAAGAATCCGTTCAGACCTGTATAGGTAAAGAAGTCTCAACACCATTTACAATCAATCACTCTTTATTGCTTGCAAGCTGAACTCAGTTGATTCTACTGTGCAGGACCACACGCCCCACTGACAGTGTCACAAGTGAGTTAAATTTAAAACAATGCGAGGTAGCATTTATACATTTCAGAGCATACGTCACTTGTTATTCAAATTTTAGTGTGGTTGCCTAGGCAATTTACAGAAGCAGAAGGTCCAGCAGATTGTTCTTATCTTACATCACCATCTCTGTCATGAGTTCCGTCTACTCCTTGAGACAATTAGTGTGATTAGATTAGCTCCAAACTGCATCCCATTATCACCGTTTCTAAAGCTTAGCACATCCAGTCTGGAGATAACGAATTTGCAATAGTTAGTGAATGAGTCATCTTTTTGTCTGCTGAGCTTCCCTATCCGAACAAACCAGTTGGAACCTTTTACTGCTGACATGACCTCACAGATCATGCAGCCAGGAGTTTAGTCTTGCTTTCTCTAAACTTGTTTTCATCGTTTTTCCTGGGTTAGGGCTAGGAGTCCGAGCAATTGTCCACATTTCCACAGCTGAAGGTAGAGAGCTTCATTAAACCTCAGTTAAATTGAGGAGGTGAATCGTCGAGGGGGTAGGGGAGGGGTGGGGGCAGGGAAGAGAGTGAGAGAGAGAGGGTGAGAGAGAGAGAGATGTCTGTTCTTCCAGCTGCAGTGATCGGCTGCAAAAACATCTGTCACAGATCGCATACTTCTTCTGTCTAATTAGCTTATGTAATATCATATTTAAACTGCTACTTAATTTGCACTATGCTTAAACTGATGCTACCTAATAAACTTAGTACGCTACTTTCAGATTACTTATGAGGTTTCGACCCAATTCTTTAGATATCTGTGACCCAAGAACCTGTATCTTACAGGTGCAAAAAGTCTTCAAAGGAATTTAGTCAGGCTTTGTGAGTGGGCAAGAACAAGGCAGATGGACTATAATGTGAGCATATGTGAAGTTATCCACGTTGGTAGGGAAAACAGAAATTTAGAGTATTTGTTAAATGGTGTGAGATTGGGAAGTATAGATATCCAAAGGCACTGGGTGTCTTTGTTCATAAGTCACTGAAAGCGAACTTGCAGGTGCAGCAAAACATGAGGAAGGCAAATGGAATATTATCTTTATTGCAAGAGGATTAGAGTACAGGCGTGAATAAGTTTTGCTGAAATTATACAGAACCTCTGTGAGGCTACACCTGCAGTACTGTCTTCAGTTTTAGTTTCTTTACCTAAGGAAGGATAGATTTGCATCAGAGTGGGTGCTTTGAAGGTTCACCAGAGAGATTCCAGGATGGGAGGATTATCTTATGAGGAGAGTTTGAGGAGACTGGGCCTGTATTTTCGAGAGTTTAGAAGAATGCGAGATGATCTCATTCAAGCACACAAAATTCATACAGGGCTCAACAGCGTTGATGCAGTAAGAATGCTTCCCTTGGCTCGGAAGTCTAGGACCAGTGAACACATTCTTGGAATAGGATTTAGGCCATTCAGGATGGTGATGAGGAGGGATTTCTTCACACAGAGGGTGGTGAATCTGTAGAATTCTCTACCCACCCGCGCCCCACCGCCTGAGGACTGTGAAGGCTCAGTCATTGAGATTGTTCAAGACAGAGATCAATAGATCTCTCGATATTATTGATATCAAGGCGTTTATTATTCTTTCACGAGATGTGGGTGTCGCTGGCTGGGCCAGCAATAATTACACAACCCTTATTGCCCTTGAGAAGGTGGTGGTGAGCCGCCTTCTTGAACCGCTGCTGCCCATGTGGGGTAGGTACACCCACAATGCTGTCAGGGAGGGCGTTCCAGGATTTTGACCCAACAATTGTGAAGAAACGGCAATATAATTCCAAGTCAGAATGGTGTGTGTCTTGGAGGTTGTGGTGTTCCCATGCATCTGCCGCCCTTGTTCTTCTAGGTGGCAGAGATCGCACATTTGAAAGGTGTTGTCGATGGAGGTGCGGTGAGTTGCTGCAGTGAATCTTGTAGATGGTACACATTGTTGCCACTGTGCGTCATTGGTGGAGGAAGTGAATGTTGAAGGTTGTGGATGGGGTCCCAGTCAAGCGGGTTGCTTTGTCCTGGGTGGTATCGAGCTTCTTCACTGTTGTTGGAGCTGCATTCATTCAGTTTAGAGGAGAGTATTCCGCCACATTCCTGACTTGTGCCTTGCAAATGGTGGATAGACTTTAGAGAGTCAGGAGGTGAGTTACTCGCCGCAGAATTCCCAGCCTCTGACCTTATCTTGTCGCCACAGTACTCATGTGGCTTGTCCAGTTGAATTTCTGGTCAATAGTAAAACTCCAGTTTTGATTTGCCTGATCTGTTCGAAATCTATCTCATTTAGCACGGTGGTACAGCCAAACAACACGATGGAGGGTATCCTCAATGTGAAGACGGGATACAGCTGGAAAAAGGCATTGAGGTAAAAGATCGTTCGCTCAAAACGCTTATGTCAATGCTACTTTTTGATCTCCACATTCCCTGCATATTGTTACAACTGACGCAAGAACAATGCACTGACAATTCAATCCCATCACTCCACAGGTCGCAGCATATTACTAAATGTTTCCCACCCAACCAGAAAACAGTCAAATTAATCGCTCGAGTAACCCCCAGAATGAAGCAGACAAAACCAGATATATTTGGATAACAACAAATTAACTATTTATTAAAACCAAATCTTAAACACGATTAAGATAAACCTATGTTGAAAGACTTTATAACTTCTTATTTTAACCTAACTCCCATCATTCGCAAATATACAGTCAAAATCAACGTTTAGTCGTTTTTATTTTTAAAAGACTGATGTTTTAAAAATTAACTGTTTCTTAAGAATAAATAAATAACTGAGTTATAATTCTTTGTGGGTTTCGTTCCTGATGAATGAGGTATCCGTGTGTAAAATAAATCAGATGCCACTCGAAGTCTGCACGTAGATTTGATGAACAATCTTTACTTGATAGGCAGTCAAAGCACTCCAGCTGCAGCAGGGGTCACACGGTTCCTTCAACACGGTGTATAACGACAGATCAATTATTTGGATTTAAAAATTTGTAGATTTCAGTCGAAATTTTACTGTGAATCCCATAATAAACAATCAGTCAAGAAAGAGTCATTCTTGAATCAAATATTCTTACATTGGAAGGAAAGAAAAATGAATTTTGTGACCTCCATCAGTACAAATATTCTCCTCAAAAAATAATTTTTTTTCTTCTTCGGCAATTAACAAGTCTGTAGCTCATTGTAGAAATTCTTCTGAGAGATTTCTCTTCTTTTAAGGCAAGCAGACTTCGTTGGTGTCGCTCGAAACTGGTTTTAGCTGTTTTTTGCACACAGTTAAAAGTTACAGGGCACCATGTGACCTCTCCACTCTCCTGCTGTTGCTGATGTAGCAAATTCAGCTGTGACACACTGTGTCTCTTAGATCTTAAAGGCACGTAGTTTTTTTTTAATCAGAGGAGGAAAAAGAAATAGTTCTGTGACAATATGGATACTGAAGTACAACACAGTAAAAAGCAGACCTCAGATAACATGGAGCCAAAAATATACACTCATGTTCATCTCAATCTTTCCCAACGATTCAGACACTACAGTTATATGGTCCACTTAAGCTCTTCAATCACTTTATTACTATAAGGAATGACCAACCCAAATTTTAGAGATCTCAAGGCATGTGTTAATGACTTTACCATTCCTTCAGCTTCTCATCTGCTACCTAGCACCCCTATTCAGCAGAAGTTAAAACTGTTTTAACTCATCATGTGCTGATCCCACATACAATGAATTACAATAAGATGCATGGATTGTATTGCTACGGCTGAGGGGGGAGGAGTGTACTGTTTATTTTAGTCCAACTTCCAGCATGCTTTCTACCATCTTTGCACATAGGTAACTCAAAGCAGTTAGTTTCCGGATAAAGCATGTGCAATCTCATTATTTTGTCCCACAATGTGGATAATCTTTAAGTGCTATGGCTGTAACAGTAAACTCCATCGAAATAGTCTGGCATTCTAGTTTTTGAACTTTTCCACAAAGGCTCGAGGTTTATGATCCGTATATACCAGGTCTCTCTGGTAGTCGTGGCGAAAAGACCTAAGGTTTCTTTTTCCAATGTTGAATATCGTTTTTAAGGTCGATTTAGCTTGATCGCCAGGTCACAAACATCATTTGTTACCTTGAAGGGCTTACTGAAATTTGAAGCAGCCAACACTGGTTCATTAATCCAAATGGCTTTCAGCCTCTCAAAATATGATTGGCATTCACCTGATCACACTACTTTGGTATTCTTTTTCTGTAGTAAATCTTTCAGTGAGCAGTTGTGGTACTTAAATTTGGTACAAACCACATATCCCAAAAAACTCATGATTTCTCGCTTAGTCTTAGGGGTAGGGAAATCCACCAATGCTTGTACTTTAATGGTTCTTCGTAACACCTGTCCTTGCCCTACCATATGTCTGAGGTAGGTCATTCTCGCTTTCGCAAATTCACTTTTGAGAACATTTATTACTCAATTAGCCAATTGTGCGTTTCTAAACATAGATTGCAATTGTTCCAAGTTGTCCTTCCAAGTGTCACTGTACACCAGCACATCATCAACATAAATTACACAGTTAGGAACACTGGCTACCATTTGGTTCATTAGTCTCTGAAAGCTCTGAACATAGAACATAGAACATAGAACAGTACAGCACAGTACAGGCCCTTCAGCCCACGATGTTGTGCCGAACCTTTAACCTACTCTGAGATCAAACTACCTACATACCCTTCATTCTACTATCATCTATGTACCTATCCAAGAGTCGCTTAAGTGTCCCTAATATATCTGCTTCTACTACCACCACTGGCAGTCCATTCCACGCACCCACCACTCTCTGCGCAAAGAACCTGCCTCTGACATCTCCCCGAAACCTTCCTCCAATCACCTTAAAATGATGCCTCCTAGTGATAGCCCTTTTTAGTCTGGGAAAAAGTCTCTGGCTATCCACTCTATCTATGCCTCTCATCATCTTGTGCACATCTATCAAGTCACCTCTCATCCTTCTTCGCTCCAATGAGAAAAGCCCGAGCTCCCTCAACCTTTCTTCATATGACATGCCCTCCAGTCCAGGCAGCATCCTGGTAAATCTCCTCTGCACCCTCTCTAAAGCTTCCACATCCTTCCTATAATGAGGCAACGAGTACTGAACACAATATTCCAAGTGTGGTCTAACCAGGGCTTTATAGAGCTGCAGCATAACCTCACGGCTCAATCCCCCTGTTAATGAAAGCCAACACACCATACGCCTTTTTAACAACCCTAACAACTTGGGTGGCAACTTTGAGGGATTTATGGACGTGGACCCCAAGATCCATCTGTTCCTCCACACTGCCAAGATTCCTGTCTTTAAGCCTGTATTCTACATTCAAATTCGACCTTCCAAAATGAATCACTTCACACTTTACAAGGTGGAACTCCATCTGCCACTTCTCAGCCCAGCTCTGCATCCTGCCAATGTCCCATTGCAACCTACAACAGCCCTCCACACTATCCACAACTCCAGCAACCTTCGTGTCAGCAGCAAACTTTCTAACCCAGCCTTCCACTTCCTCATCCAAGTCATTTATAAAAATCACAAAGAGCAGAGGTCCCAGAACTGATTCCTGCAGAACACCACTGGTCACCGAGCTCCAGGCTGAATACTTTCCATCTACTACCACCCTCTGTCTTCTATGGGCCAGCCAATTCTGTATCCAGACAGCCAACTGTCCCTGTATCCCATGTCTCCTTACGTTCTGAATGAGCCTACCATGGGGAACCTTATCAAACGCCTTGCTAAAATCCATATACACCACATCCACTGCTCTTCCTTCATCAATGTGTTTTGTCACATCCTCAAAGAATTTAATAAGGCTTGTGAGGCATGACCTGCCCCTCACAAAGCTATGCTGACTATCTCTAATCAAACTATGCTTTTCCAAATAATCATAAATCCTGTCTCTCAGAATCCTCTCCGATAATTTGCCCACCGCCTACGTAAGACTGACTGATCTGTTATTCCCAGGGTTATCCCTATTTCCTTTCTTGAACCAGGGAATAACATTTGCCACCCTCCAATCATCTGGTACCACTCCAGTGCACAGTGAGGACGTAAAGATCATCGCCAAAGGCGCGGCAATCTCTTCCCTCGCTTCCCGTTACAACCTTGGATATATCCCGTCTGGCCCCGGGGACTTATCTATCCTCATGTTATACAAAATTTCCAGCACATCCTCCTGCTTAACATCAACCTGTTATAGCATATCAGCCTGTTTTACGTTGTCCTCACAAACGACAAGGTCCCTCTCACTAGTGAATACTGAAGTAAAGTATTTATTAAGGACCTGCCCTACCTCCTCTGACTCCAGGCACAAGTTCGCTCCACTATCACTGATCAGTCCTACCCTGACTCTGGCCATCCTCTTGTTCCTCACATAATTGTCGAACGCCCTGGGATTTTCCTTAATCCTACCCGCCAAGACTTTTTCATGTCCCCTTCTAGCTCTCCTAAGTCCATTCTTCAGTTCCTTCCTGGCTAACTTGTAACCCTCTAGAGCCCTGTCTGATCCTTGCTTCCTCAACCTTAAGTAAGCTTCCTTCTTCCTCTTGACTAGCTGTTCCACATCTCTTGTCATCCAAGGTTCCTTCACCCTACCATCCCTTCCTTGCCTCATCGGGACAAACCTATCGAGCAGTTGAAAGGTTGTTGTTTTTTTTCAGCCATTGGAAAAGACCATCTTGTGTGACAAAGGCCGATATTTCTTTAACTGAGAGTGTTAAAGGAATTTGTCAGTAGCTGTTTAACAAATCTGATTCTGTCAGAAACATGGCACTGCCCTTCTGTGAATGCAGTCTTCCAAGCACGGTATTGGGTAGGAGATGTCTTTTTACTGCTTTAACTTTTCTGTAGTCTTGTTGAACCGTCAGGTTGAGGCATTAATACTACTGGAGAACTCCAGATGCTTTGTTCAGTTGGGTGGTTTTCCAACGTGTATTGGATTTCTGCTTTTACCTGGGCCCTTTTCTCTCGACTTAAGAGATAAGAATATGGGGCAAGGTTCCCCTACATAAGCATCATTTATGGCTAAAGTTGTACATCCTGGATTATCCCTACAGACCCTTTTAAATGTGGTGAGTAGCCGTGTTAGGTCTTCGCTTTGTTCTGCATCTAAATATGAAAGCATAGTTACTAATCTCCCTCGCAATACTATATTAGCTAACCGGATAGTAGGAGATTCTATTTGAGAATTGTCTAAGCCTCCATCTGTCTCATCCTCACTCTCCTTTCTTCATCCTTCAGCGTCCCTGCTACCTGACACAGCGATGCAGCCTTATCCTCCTCCCAGCGATGATGTTGGTTGAACATATTAATATGACACAGTCGATTTTTTTCCGCCTTACCTTACTAACTCTCTTGAACACTTTATATGGGCTACTGAACCATGCTTTCAACAGTTCGCCCTGTAAAGGCAGGAATGCTAACACTTCATGCCCTTTTTAAAATGTTATGTTCCTGGCATGCTTGTCTCTCCATTTCGTTGTTGTTGTTTGGGAAGCTTTAAGGTGTTTCTGAGCCACTTTGCAAGCTCTTGTGAGCCGTTCCAAGAACACGGATACAGAATCTAGCAGAGAAGATTCGTCCCTTTGTGCTAAAAACCCTGCTTTAATTAATTTTGGAGGCCTTTTTTTTCATGTCCATAAACTAATTCAAAAAGACTAAAACCTATAGATTCATTAGGTGAATTCCATAGTGGCAAACAAAAGAAATTCCAGCCCTTTATCCCAATCACTGTGATATTCAAGACAGTACGTCCTGATCATTGTTTGGAGGGTCTGATTGTACCTTTGTAAAGCTCCCTGTGTCTATGGGCGGTATGTTAAGATTTTAACTGTGCGATACCCACGTTACGCATAACTTCCTGATAAATCGGAGACATAAAATTGGAACTTTGATCCGAATGAATCTCAATCGGTAATCCATATTTAGTAAAGAACTGGGTTAACCTCTCTGCCATTACCTGAGCAAGAATTGTTCTCAAGGGAACGGTCTCTAGGAACCAATTATCCATATCCATGATAGTGCCTATATATAGGTGTCCCGCTTTTGTTTTCGGTAAAGGTCCCACACAGTCTACCAACACCGTACTAAATTGTTCCCCAATAACTGGTATGTGAGTTTGAGGTGCCGGTGTTATGGCAGGTTGTGGCTTTACAACAATCTGGCACATATGGCACGTTTTACAAAACTGCACCCCATTGCTGGAAAGACCTGGCCAGTAAAAATGTCGACTTATGTGTGATTTGGTCTTCTGGACCCCACACATCCCGTTATAGGAATCTCATGCACTATCCTTAATATTTCCCCGCAATACTTTGGCAGTACCATTATGTGATGGCCTACCATACATTTTTCATCCACATGATTGTGAGGTGGTGTCCACTTCCTCATCAGAATCTCATTTTTCATATAATAACCTTCTGGAAATCCTTTTACCTCTGCTTCTGTTAAAGCTGATTTTGCCACTTTATTTAACTCTGGATCCTCTCGCTGAACATTGATCAGAGAAGACTTATCAAACTTCTCCTTTGGATTATCCAAATCGCCAAAGAACATTTCAGATATTCGACGATCTGAGGGTGGTGCCAATTTTACCTCCAACAACGGAACTTGTTTAGCCATTGCTCGGGTTACTACACATGAAGGAAAGAATCCTGGATCCTTTTCCTCAACTGTTTTTTCTCTTTCAAATTCATTTTTTTTCTGGGACTATTGGAGAAACTACTATTTTTGCACTGGTCAAATCATTCCCCAGGAGTATGTCAACTCTGTCTAGTGGCAAACTATGGACACCTCCAATAGTTACTCTTCCAGGCATTAGCTCACACACTTGCTGCACCCAATACAAAGGTAGGGGTATATACTCCGCCCCAATACCAATCACTAAACCAGCGCACCATTCACTGCGCTCTCTGGTGGAAATGTTATGCTTTTCCCCAGCAAAAGAGTTTGGTTGACTCCTGCATCCCTAAGTATAATTGCAGGTTTGCCTGCCTTACATGAGGGATGAGGGGAGATCTGATTTAAATGTATGACATTTTGATGGACCCGGATAGAGTGGAGGTAAAGGGTCTATTCACCTTAGCAGAGAGGGGTCAGTGACGAGGGGGCGTGGAACTCATGGCCTGAAAGGGTAGTTGAGGCAGAAACCCTCAATTCATTAAAAAGGAGTCTGGATATGCACCTCAAGTGCCAAAATCTGCAGGGCAACGAACCAAATGCTGGCAGGTTGGGGTTAGAATAGGCGGATCGTTTTTCGGCCAGCACAGACATGATGGGCTAAGTGACCTCTTTCCGTGCCTTAAACTTTCTATGATTCTATGATTGAAAATGAGTTACCTTTCGACCAGAATTCCCTATAACTCTCAGATATCTTATTCACAACCACTACACTCACATTGATTTTTTTACTTGACCTTACAGCTGCATTCAGAACTGCAGCCTAATGTACTGTACTCTGGGACAGTGCACCTTTCTCTGCATTGGCTTTGTTTTCCCCAATACTTCCCATGAGTTTACCCTACAACGTCCAGTATTCTGCACGAAAATTTCCTACCTTGTGGTAATGGTAACACTTCGGCTTCAGGACCACACTTCCACCCTCAGCATCTTCCTCTCTGGCCTGAGAAGGAGATTCCAGAGCATTCCCAGCTGTCCCTTCCTGTCCCTAGCTATTTTCCTTCCTTTCATTCTCCCACCTTCGATCCTTCTCAGTTTGTGGGGCTGACGGTCAATGAGTTTGAGCTTCTAAACAAGTTTATAATCATCAACAAATTCCAGTGTGGCTGTTGAAACCTTTTGATTCTCTACATCCGTTCTCACTAATGGGGGGAGTGATGTTTTAAATTGTTCCAGGAGATTTTGTTCCCTATGATTCTCATACATGGCCTCCATCTTTAGTGCCCGTATCCAATGATCAAAATTTATTTGCTTTACCCTCTGAAATTCTAGATAAATCTGCCCAGTCAATCTCTGGAGGTTCTGAAATTTTTTGTCGATCAGCTAAGGGACCAACTCATCTGCAGTGAAAATAATCTATTTTGCCATCTCATGATCTGCAGAAATCTCTTTAGAAATTATGGCAGAAACTTCATGAGCTCTTCCGATCATCCTGCTTTGCACAATCAGTGTCCAGTTTTCCTTTGGCCTCTTAATCTCTTTTTCTACCTTTTCAAAGGAAATGAAAAATGCCTCTACATCCTTTCCTCAAGCTTTGCGAGGGCTTGCATAAATTTAAACAGCTCTCCACTGGGTCCTGGGCTGGAGCCAGATATTTCCTCACCAGTATTGTCCTTGAAGTCAAGGCCACCCTGTGGTCTTAGTTCCAGCTTATTAACTTCAAATTACCTTCCTTCTCTTTCTCTTTCACTTTGAAGTTCTAGTTCGAGTTGCTTAATTGTCAATTCTTTTCCAAAACCAAGTTTCCTTTTACAATATTTTTTCCTGCTTAAGTTTTCTCAGTTATATTTCTTTTATTTGTCTTTGTCAAGTTCAGGCTGCCTCGTCTGTAACCGTATTTTGACTAATTCAACTGCACTATCCCTTGGTTTTCTTTCTTCTTCTTCCAATTGCAAATGATGTGCTATTACTTCAATTATGTCTGCTTTCTTATCTCCTAGTTTTAACTCTAACACCAACAATTCTGCCAAATCCTTTGCTTTAACCATGGTTAAATGTCTTAAATCACTCAGGGATACCTCCTCCTTCCCCAGAAACGCTTCAGCAACTGCTAGAGACATTCATGTAGAGTAAACTTTAATCTAGTGCACAAGAAACCTGTTTTCTTTTCGTTCTGTTTTGTCCTTTACAATTATTATTACCCACTTGCAATTGTATGTCGTTGACATTGGGTTTATCCTGTAAAGAGAACCCCATTTTATGTTACAATTGAGGCGGGACGAGTGCACTGTTTATTCTCGTCCAATTTCTTCACAGGTCACAACATATATTTAAATTTTCCAACTTAGCGATTCAGTCAATCATATACTCTATTTCTCCCAGAATAAAACACACTGACCAGGTTTCCTTAATAAAGAACAAAATTATTACTTAATTATAAAATAAGTATTCACCAGTAATGAAGTAAACGATAAACACACAGATTGAATTATTAAAGGTCCCTTTTTACCTAACCCACATCCCCACCCCCCACCTCCCCCCCCCCCCACACTCACACGCACACGAACACACACACACCGGTTAACCGGAACAATGAAGGGATCTTGGTTTTTAGGGCTCTATTCTAGACAGAGGAAAAACACTTGGGCGGAATATTTGTTCATTCTTGAAGAAACAGCAGATGAGAAATGTTGTCTTTCAAAACTAGCATACAGTCTGACCCTGAATACATGTTGACTGGTCACTGGGATATTTTAGACCAGTACTTTGCAGACAGCATTGAGAATTAATTTAGCAATTTTTCTGCAAAGACAGGAGACCAGACGAATTGACACAGTAGACTTCTGAGGGTCTTTTAGAGAGGCATTGGACTGTTGAGCTGGAAATTCTCTACTCTCATTTGAAGTTCAATTCCATCCTTGGGAGTTCTCTCCCTTTGTATACAATTCAACCCTAACTCAAAACAATCTAATAGTGGAACCGAAAACGGGAGGTCAGCATTTTGACCTCCATCAATCTTGACCTGTCACTTCTTCGTAAACAACTTCTCCGGATGTCAAAAATTCTCTGTTATATTTTGAGCTGGAAGTCATGTGGTTTCCCGTAAAGGTTTGGTTTCCTCAGAAGACTTCTCACTGACCATTTAAAAACCATTTTCAGGGGCTGTTTTTGAAAGTCAATTGGCCTTTACATGACCCCCTTTGAAATCACCCAAATTTAACATTTCTTCAATCATTCACAAAAGTACTCCTCACAATTACATTATACAAAACACAGAGGCATTTTTGCAATAGAATGAACTCACATTCGCAAACTCCTCAGCGTCTTCATTCTGTTCATTTTGCCAGCCATTATCTGGTTTACATTTGTATCGCCATTTGAGCTTGTGCAACACATGGTCCAGTTGTTGTCCTTGTTTCAAAACATGTCATCTGCAATACATTAATATTACCAATACAATATGCTGAAAGAATGCTCGCATAATAATTGGGTGTATAATTTTGTTCATCACACCAGTCGCTGTCGGGCTCCATCTGAATGATTACTCCCACCAGCTCACATGTGACATTCTCACTTTCATCCGTTTGAAGATTAAAGTTTGCAATAAGTATTTGATTCAAACGCTGAAGCCGTCGAAATATTATTCTCCATTTCCACATCCCCTTCTTCCAAGTTGCAATACGATTATAATTTGCTTGCTGCAAACGTATATCATCCAAATCAGGATGAAACGGCCCCAGATGACAACGAGTAAAACGATGGACGTTTTCCAGATCTGCGTCAATGTGTCACTCTGATCGAATTCATTGCCTTGGACCGGAGTTTTCTGTTACTTTATTGGCAGCGACAGTGAATCTGAAGATCAGAGCACTGACCAAAAGAATCAGAAAGAATGGAGTTAAAATAGGTCAGTCCATTGGAAAGCATCCATTATTGGTGAAATACAATGGATTGCGTTTGGTCTGCAATACCACGGGCATTTTCAGTTATGTAGATTGATCCGTGCATAATATGCCATGAGATATTGATTAAACAGCCCAAAGTACATATAGGTCTTTCCAAAAAAACAGAGACACCGTTTTCTCTGGCAATACTCTGTTTTCAGCTTCTGACAACAAATGAGTCCAAATCGATCAAAGGTTAAAATACTAAATTCCTAGACAGTAGCATCTCTGGATGCATAAATTAGCCTAATACTGAGACTTTACCCGGGAGTAATGGCCAGGACGCTGCCTGGAATATAAATGCTAGGAATCTGGTTCAATATCACGACGGTGAGAATGATCAGGAGATTCATCAGCGCCATGGATACCTGGTACCGAGTGATGCAGTTGGAGAGACCGCACCTTCCTCGGGACAAGATCACAATCTTCACTAAATTAACTGTAACAGAAATAAAGAGAAATAGATTTTTTTAAAAATCTGGTCCTTTAGGGAAGGAAATATGCTGCCCTTGCCTGATCTGGCCCAGGAAGCATCTAAAGGGAGAGCTAAGAAGAGCAAGGAGAGGACACGAGAAGTCATTGGCGGATAGGATCAGGGAAACCCCTAAGGCTTTCTATAGGTATATCAGGAATAAAAGAATGACTGGAATTAAATTAGGACCAATCAAGGATAGTAATGGGAAGTTGTGTGTGGAATCAGAGGAGGTAGGGGAAGCGTTAAATGAATATTTTGCGTCAGTATTTACAGTAGAGAAAGAAAATGTTGTCGAGGAGAATACTGAGATTCAGGCTACTAGGCTAGATGGGATTGAGGTTCACAAGGAGGAGGTGTTATCAATTTTGGAAAGTGTGAAAATAGATAAGTCCCCTGGGGCAGATGGGATTTATCCTAGGATTCTCTGGGAAGCTAGGGAGGAGATTGCAGAGCCTTTGTCCTTGATCTTTATGTCGTCATTGTCGACAGGAATAGTGCCGGAAGACTGGAGGATAGCAAATGTTGTCCCCTTGTTCAAGAAGGGGAGTAGAGACAGCCCTGGTAATTATAGACCTGTGAGCCTTACTTCGGTTGTGGGTAAAATGTTGGAAAAGGTTATAAGAGACAGGATTTATAATCATCTAGAAAATAATATGTTCATTAGCGATAGTCAGCACGGTTTTGTGAAGGGTAGGCCGTGCCTTACAAACCTTATTGAGTTTTTCGAGAAGGTGACCAAACAGGTGGATGAGGGTAAAGCAGTAGATGTGGTGTATATGGATTTCAGTAAGGCGTTTGATAAGGTTCCCCACGGTAGGCTATTGCAGAAAATACGGAAGTATGGGGTTGAAGGTGATATAGAGCTTTGGATCAGAAGTTGGCCATCTGAAAGAAGTGGTGGTTGATGGCAAATGTTCATCCTGGAGTTTAGTTACTAGTGGTGTACCGCAAGGATCTGTTTTGGGGCCACTGCTGTTTGTCATTTTTATAAATGACCTGGAAGAGGGTGCAGAACGGTGGGTGAGTAAATTTGCGGATGACACTAAGGTCGGTGGAGTTGTGGATAGTGTCGAAGGATGTTGTTGGGTACAGAGGGAAATAGATTGGCTGCAGAGCTGGGCTGAGAGATGGCAAATGGAGTTTTATGCGGAAAAGTGTGCGGTGATTCACTTTGGAAGGAGTAACAGGAATGCAGAGTACTGGGCTAATGGGAAGATTCTTGGTAGTGTAGATGAACAGAGAGATCTTGGTGTCCAGGTACATAAATCCCTGAAAGTTGCTACCCAGGTTAATAGGGCTGTTAAGAAGGCATATGGTGTGTTAGCTTTTATTAGTAGGGGGATCGAGTTTCGGAGCCACGAGGTCATGCTGCAGCTGTACAAAACTCTGGTGAGACCGCACCTGGAGTATTGCGTGCAGTTCTGGTCACCGCATTATAGGAAGGATGTGGAAGCTTTGGAAAGGGTGCAGAGGAGATCTACTAGGATGTTGCCTGGTATGGAGGGAAGGTCTTACGAGGAAAGGCTGAGGGACTTGAGGTTGTTTTCGTTGGAGAGAAGGAGGAGGAGAGGTGACTTAATAGAGACATATAAGATAATCAAAGGGTTAGATAGGGTGGATAGTGAGAGTCTTTTTCCTCGGATGGTGATGGCAAGCACGAGGGGACATCGCTTTAAGTTGAAAGGTGATAGATATAGGACAGATGTCAGAGGTAGTTTCTTTACTCAGAGAGTAGTAGGGGCGTGGAACGCCCTGCCTGCAGCAGTAGTAGACTCGCCAACTTTCAGGGCATTTAAGTGGTCATTGGATAGACATATGGATGAAAATGGAATAGTGTAGGTCAGGTGGTTTCACAGGTCGGCGCAACATCGAGGGCCGAAGGGCCTGTACTGCGCTGTAATGTTCTAATTCTAATTCTAATTCTAATATGTTCCTCCAGACCCAGAGCAATATGGTTGAACTTTTACCCACCCCCACCCCAGCCCCCGCCCCTGCCACCCTCTGAAATGGCCTGGAAAGCCATTCAATTGTTAAGGGAAATTAAGGCTGGGTGACAAATGCTGCTTTTGCCAGCAACGCACGCATACCATGAAATATATATTTTTTAAAAACACCCCCAGGATAAGTAACATATTAATCTTTATGCGTCTGCTCCCTAAAAACAGCAGGGAGACCATTAACTAGTTAGCCCTGAACTGACGAGAAAAGCGTACTGGCACTTCTTCAATGGAAATCTAAATTTCCATCCTAACTTCCTAAGTGAGGCATTGTTTTAATGTCTCACGTAAGTATCTCATTTTCCGCATCGCAACACTGCCCTCAGTACTTCCTGATGTCGGTTTGGATGGTGGACTGAAGTCCTGGGTCTTCAAACCGATAACCCCCGAACTGAGAGTTCTACCATCTAATCTAAGGTTATTCATATTAAAATAAGTGCAGAAAATTGAATAGGGGGACGCTTCAAAGAACATTCACGGTCACGTAGTAAGCAACAAATCGAAAAACAGTGAAGGGCAGAGAAGGTAAACGTTGGGACTACATTCGGATTTGGGCTTTCAAGTGGATGTTTGAATAAAAGTGAGCCGGGTGATATGGTGGATAGCAATGGTGCTTGAAGATAAAAGAGGGATCCAAAGTCCAGACCGGATGTTGAGCCCATGACCGAGGGTGGAGTGAAGAGTTGGATTTGGAACCTTAAAGGACAGTGACCAGCACAAGGATCAGAAACGTATTTTGGGCTGAATGATACTTGATGCTGTATTGACAGCAAGAGTGAGTCTGCTTGTCAGAGAATTGAGGAAAATAATTAGAAAGAAGCGGTTTAGAAGTTTACAGCAGAAAAAAAACAGTTGGCTTGGCAAAAGCAGCGAGATATAACTGGATGGATGGATGGAGTGAGAGGTAAACCGAAAGCATGTGGGAAACAGTGAGAGATTAACGAACTGCTGGAATCTGGAGCCGTGAGTAGTTGTTCTTGAGAAATGGATTATTGATGCATCCTGTCATTTAATTCATTATTCTGAACGATCAAGAAAATGTGAACTAATCCATAACTTCAACAAGTTCATCGCTCAAACCCAACATAATTAAATTACCCATGAAATACACATGCCCGTTGTTAGTGTGTTCATTATTTAATCAAACCAGGTAGTAAAAATTATATATCTGAATAATTAAGCTATCGATCGATATAATTCTGGAATGTTATTAAATCCTATACAAAAATGTTAGTTCAACAGAAATAGCAGTTCCATGTCATTACATAGAAACATAGAAACAGATAAAATAGGAGCAGGAGTAGGCCATTCGTCCCTTCGAAACTGCTCCACCATTCATTATGATCATGGCAGATCATTCAACTCAGTGACCTGTTCCCGTTTTCTCCCCAGATCTTTTGATCCCTTTCACACAGAGAGCTATATCCAACTCCTCCATGAAAACATGCAATGTTTTGGCCTCAACTGCTTTCTCTGATAGCGAATTCATAAGGCTTGCCACTCTTTGGGTGAAGTAATTTCTCCTCATCTCAGTCCTAAAAGGTTAACCCCGTATCCTTAGACTGTGACCCCTGCTTCTGGACTCCCCCACCAACGGGACCATCCTTCTTCCATCTACCCTGTCAAGTCCTGTTAGAATTTTCTAGGTTTCTATGCGATCCACCACCCACCCTCCGCCCCCACCCCCCCACCCCCACCGCCCCGTCATTCTTCTGGACTCCAGCGAAAATAATCCTAACCGACTCAATATCTACTCATACCTCAGTCCTGCCATCCCAGGAATCAGTCTGGTAAACCTTCGCTGCATTCCCTCTATAGTAAGAACATCCTCCCTCAGATAAGGAGACCAAAACTGCACACAATATTCCAGGTGTGGCCTCACAAAGGCCTTGTATAATTATTGCTCCTGTACTCGATACCTGTCGCTATGAAGGCAAACATACCATTTGCCTCTTTTACCACCTGTTTCACCTGCACGCTTACCTTCAGTGACTGGTGTACGAGAACACCCAGGACTCGTTGCAGATCCCCCTCTCTCAGTTTATAGCCGTTGAGATAATAATCTGCCTTCCTGTTTTTGCTACCAGGGTGGATAACCTCACATTTATCCAAATTATACTGCATCTGCCAAGCATTTTCCCACTCACTTAACTTGTCCAAATCACCCTGAAGCCTCTCTGCATCCTCCTCACAGCTTCCCCTCCCCCTCCCAGTTTTGTGTCATTTGCAAATTTGGAGATATTACATTTAGTTCCCTCATCTAAATCATTAATATATATTACAAATCCCTGTCGTACCCCACTAATCACCGCCTGTCATTCGGAAAAATACCCATTTATTCCTTCTCTTTGTCTCCTGTCTGCCAACCAATTTTCTATCCATCACAATACACTACCCCGCAATCTCATGCATTTTAATTTTACTCGCTAATCTATTGTCGAAAGCCTTCTGAAAGTCCAAATAAACCACATCCACTGGCTCCCCCTCATCAATTCTACTAGTTAAATCCTCGAAGAATTCTCGTAAATTTGTCAAGTATGATTTCCCTTTTGTAAATCCATGCTGACGTTGTCCGATTCATAGCGATAGGTTTCGAGTACAGGAGCAGGGATATCTTGCTGCAATTATCCAGGGAACGGATGTTCTTGCTATAGCGGGAGTGCAGCAAAGGTTTACCAGACTGATTCCTGGGATGGCGGGACCGACGTATGAGGACATATTGAGTCGGTTTGCATTATATTCACTGAAGTTCAGAAGAGTGTGGGGGTATCTCAGAGAAACCTATAAAATTCTAACAGAACTTGACAGGCTAGGTGCAGGAAGGATGTTCCCGATGGTGTGGGCATCCAGAATCAGGGGTCATAGTCTAAGGATGCGGGGTAAACCTTTCAGGACTGAGACGAGGAGAAATTTCTCACCCAGAGAGTTGTGAGCCTGTGGAATTCGCTGCCACGGAAAACAGCTGAGGCCAAAACACTATTTTTTTGAAGAGGGAGTTAGATATAGTTCTTGGGTCTAAAGGGATCAAAGGCTATGGGGGGAAAGCTGGAACAGGCTACTGAGTTGTATGATCACCCATGATCATAATAAATGGCGGAGCAGGCTCGAAGTGTCAAATGGCCTATTCCTGCTCCTATTTTCGATGTTTCTATGAATATTTCCTGCGTGTGTAGGAACCCGAGCGATGGCTAAACTAGTTGCATTGCTGGGGGTAAAATTGCCACCACAGACAGAATGCTGAAGATTTGAAACTTTCCTTGGGGATTTAGGCAATCCAAATAAGTTGTTTAAAAATATAATCAAAGCAAAATACTGCAGATGCTGGAAATCTGAACTAAAAGCATGAAATGCTGGAAATACTCATCAGGTCTGGCAGCATCTGTGGAGAGAGAAGCAGAGCTAACGTTTCAGGTCAGTGACCCTTCTTTAAACGCTGCACTGCAAGCTGATTAAGAGATCATTAAAATAGCAGTCAGCTCTGACAGAAACTGAGACAATCGGTGTTCCAGGAGGCTATTATTTTGAAGACGGGTTCTGATGAGGCAATGGAGACCGCTTCATAGACCTGTTGATGAAGACTGGACGATTGTTCGACTGATAGTGGCACCATCCAAATATGGCCGGGAATTACTAAGGTCAGCACATGATATTCCTCTCGCAGGACAAAATGGGATCTGGGAGACCAAATCACGTACAAGTCAACATTATTAATGGCCAAGCTTTACAAAGGACTTGGTAGAGTTTTGTAGGACATGCCACATGTGCCAAACGGTGAGAAACCACAACCCATCATAAAATCGGCACCCCTAATTCCCGAAGCCGTTATTGCGGAACTATCTATTAAGGTATACAAGCCATAGCATGCAAGGCTACGGGACAAGTGCTGGAAAGTGAGATTGGAATAGATAGGTGCTTGATGGCTGGCATGGGCACAATGGGCCGAAGGGCCTGCTTCTGTGCTGCATAACTCTACGACTCTAGGACTCTGAGGTGTGGGCAGACTGTGTAGGACCTTTACTGAAAACAAAAGTGGAACAGCAATATATACTCACTATCATAGATATGGTTGCTCGATTTCCAGAGGCCATTCCCTTGAGGACAATTACTGCTAAAGGCTAAAATTGTAGTAGAGAAGTGAGGCCAATTCTTTACGCGATATGGATTACCATATGAATTTCAGTCGGATCAAGGTTCTAATTTTATGTCCAAGGTATTTCAAAAAGTCATGGGCAATTTGGGTATCGAACAGTTGAAATGTTCAGCATCTTATGCACAGGCACAGGGAGCTTTAGAAAGGTGCCATCAAACTTTCAAAATTATGATTAGAGCATACTGTCATTTATATCCCCATGATTGGGATAAAGGGCTATGCTTTATTTTATTCGCCAGCAGAGATTCACCGAATGAGTCCACAGGTTTTAGTTCTTTCAAATTAGTTTACAGACATGGGATAAGAGGTCCTCTAAAACTAATAAAAGACATGTTCTTTGAACAAAAATGATGAATCTTCGGTACTAGACTATGTATTCGTGTTCCAGGGAAGGTTCACAAATGCTTGCAATGGTCTTCAGGAAAACCTTAAAGTATCGCAAACCACTATGAAAAACTAGCAGACATGAACACAAAGACCTGGACTTTTCAACCAGGGGATGAAATAATAGTGTTATTACCTTCAGAGGATGAATCATTAAAGACATGGTTCAGTGGTCCATATAAAGTGATCAAAAGAATTGAGAAGGTAAATCATTTGGTTGCCACCACAGATCACTGGAGAAAGAATCGTCTGTGTCATATCAGTATGTTAAAGCAATTTATTGCAGAGAGGAGCATAAGCTACTACAGGTATGTCAGATGATAGAGGAAAATAAGAATGAAAGGGATAGTGAGGATGAGGCAGAAGGAGGCCTAGACAATTCTCAAATTGAACCTCCTACTATCTTGTTAGCAAATACAGAATGGCCAGGAAAATTGGACAACATGCTTTTATACTTAGAAGTTGAACAAGAAGAAGACAGAACAGGCTACTCATGGCATTTGAAAGCGTCTACATTATAAGCCACGATGTGCAAACTTCGCCACACATGATGTGGATGTAGGGAATTTATTCCTATGAAAAACATCCTTACCACTTAAGTCCAAAAACGAAAGGCCCAAGTATAAGTAGAAATCCAATACATGCTGGAAAACAACGCAATTGAACATAATTAAAGCAGTTGTAGTTCACCAGTAGCATTGGTGCCTAAACCTGTTGTGTCAACCCAACTTTGCACAGACTACAGAAAAGTCCATGCGGAAACAGAGGCAGACTCCGACCCAGTTCCTTACTTGGAAGACTATATTGACAGAGTGGCAAGTGCCATGTTTCTGAGAAAGATAAATTTGTTCAAGGAATACTGGCAAGTTCCTTTAACATCCCAATTAAAGAAATACCAGCTTTAGTCTCACTGGATGTTTTTTTTCAGTCAAGGGATACCACCCTGTTTAATGGATACTCGAGAAACCGTTCAAAAAATAGTGAAACCAACAGTGTCCATTGTTCCAAACTTTGCAGTTTACCTTGATAGATAAGGAACACATGAAACATCTAGGAGACTATGTTTGGAAGGTTGCAATTGGCTGATGGGAATAATCTTTCAGGAAAAATGTAAAACTCAAAATTCCAATATGTTCCGATGGAGTTTGTTGTAACAACTTTATTGCTTGAAGATCGTACACATTTCAGTTGGGGGGGGGGGGGGGGGGTGGTGGGGGGGGGGAGCTATGATATCGCAAATGCTTTGCCACGAACTTAACTTCGTTGAGTTACATGAGTAGCAATGGTACAAAGCAAGATTGCGTTAAATACCAGAAAAGTGAATGAGGGGCATGAGTGTTAAAATATGTTTGAAATGTTTTCAACTTCTGTTTTTGCATTGTAATCAAATGCAGTCACGAATGGCGTTTCGTTTTGCCAAGGGCGGAAGTGTTACAAGAGGTTTTTATTGCAGTACTGAATTCTGTGAGTTTTAAAACTGAAAAAAGGATTTGTGATCAGTGTAAATTGAAATTAAATAGCTGAAATTTCTGCATGTTGATTCTATAGGAAAGAACCGGAAAGCAAGCAGTTTCAAGGAAGCTAATCAGGGGGTTTGATCTCTCAGAGAATCAAGGGTGATAGCGAGCGGGCGGGAAAGTGGAGTTCAAGCCCAAGATCAGCCATGATCGTAATAAAAGATGGAATAGGGTTGATGGGCCATATGGCCTACTCCTGCTCCCAGTTCTTTTGTTCTTGCATTCAAATAAGTTTCATATAAGTTTGTCATAGTGTCATAAACTTCTTCTTTTCTTTCTTTTGGGCCTCCTTATCTCGAGAGACAATGGATACGCGCCTGGAGGTGGTCAGTGGTTTGTGAAGCAGCGCCTGGAGTGGCTAGAAAGGCCAATTCTGGAGTAACAGGCTCTTCCACAGGTGCTGCAGAGAAATTTGTTTGTTGGGGCTGTTGCACAGTTGGCTCTCCCCTTGCGCCTCTGTCTTTTTTCCTGCCAACTACTAAGTCTCTTCGACTCGCCACAATTTAGCCCTGTCTTTATGGCTGCCCGCCAGCTCTGGCGAATGCTGGCAACTGACTCCCACGACTTGTGATCAATGTCACACGATTTCATGTCGCGTTTGCAGACGTCTTTATAACGGAGACATGGACGGCCGGTGGGTCTGATACCAGTGGCGAGCTCGCTGTACAATGTGTCTTTGGGGATCCTGCCATCTTCCATGCGGCTCACATGGCCAAGCCATCTCAAGCGCCGCTGACTCAGTAGTGTATATAAGCTGGGGATGTTGGCCGCTTCAAGGACTTCTGTGTTGGAGATATAGTCCTGCCACCTGATGCCAAGTATTCTCCGAAGGCAGCGAAGATGGAATGAATTGAGACGTCGCTCTTGGCTGGCATACGTTGTCCAGGCCTCGCTGCCGTAGAGCAAGGTGCTGAGGACACAGGCCTGATACACTCGGACTTTTGTGTTCCGTGTCAGTGCGCCATTTTCCCACACTCTCTTGGCCAGTCTGAACATAGCAGTGGAAGCCTTGCCCATGCGCTTGTTGATTTCTGCATCTAGAGACAGGTTACTGGTGATAGTTGAGCCTAGGTAGGTGAACTCTTGAACCACTTCCAGAGCGTGGTCGCCAATATTGATGGATGGAGCATTTCTGACATCCTGCCCCATGATGTTCGTTTTCTTGAGGCTGATGGTTAGGCCAAATTCATTGCAGGCAGACGCAAACCTGTCGATGAGACTCTGCAGGCATTCTTCAGTGTGAGATGTTAAAGCAGCATCGTCAGCAAAGAGGAGTTCTCTGATGAGGACTTTCCGTACTTTGGACTTCGCTCTTAGACGGGCAAGGTTGAACAACCTGACCCCTGATCTTGTGTGGAGGAAAATTCCTTCTTCAGAGGATTTGAACGCATGTGAAAGCAGCAGGGAGAAGAAAATCCCAAAAAGTGTGGGTGCGAGAACACAGCCCTGTTTCACACCACTCAGGATAGGAAAGGGCTCTGATGAGGAGCCACCATGTTGAATTGTGCCTTTCATATTGTCATGGAATGAGGTGATGATACTTAGTAGCTTTGGTGGACATCCGATCTTTTCTAGTAGTCTGAAGAGACCACGTCTGCTGACGAGGTCAAAGGCTTTGGTGAGATCAATGAAAGCAATGTAGAGGGGCATCTGTTGTTCACGGCATTTCTCCTGTATCTGATGAAGGGAGAACAGCATGTCAATAGTCGATCTCTCTGCACGAAAGCCACACTGTGCCTCAGGGTAGACGCGCTCGGCCAGCTTCTGGAGCCTGTTCAGAGCGACTCGAGCAAAGACTTTCCCCACTATGCTGAGCAGGGAGATTCCACGGTAGTTGTTGCAGTCACCGCGGTCACCTTTGTTTTTATAGAGGGTGATGATGTTGGCATCGCGCATGTCCTGGGGTACTGCTCCCTCGTCCCAGCACAGGCATAGCAGTTCATGTAGTGCTGAGAGTATAGCAGGCTTGGCACTCTTGATTATTTCAGGGGTAATGCTGTCCTTCCCAGGGGCTTTTCCGCTGGCTAGGGAATCAATGGCATCACTGAGTTCCGATTTGGTTGGCTGTATGTCCAGCTCATCCATGACTGGTAGAGGCTGGGCTGCATTGAGGGCAGTCTCAGTGACAGCATTCTCCCTGGAGTACAGTTCTAGGTAGTGCTCAACCCAGCGGTCCATCTGTTTGCGTTGGTCAGTGATTATGTCCCCCGATTTAGATTTGAGGGGGGTGATCTTCTTGATGGTTGGCCCAAGAGCTCTCTTCATGCCATCATACATTCCTCTGATGTTTCCGGTGTCTGAGGCCAGCTGAATATGACTGCATAGGTGTTGCCAGTGGTCGTTTGCGCAACGCCTAGCTGTTCTTTGTGCAGTACTTCTGGCTGCTTTAAGTGCTGCGGATGTTAAATCGCTGGGGGCTTTCTTGTAGTTCAAAAGTGCAATGCGCTTAGCGGCTATGACAGGTTCCAGCTCTTCATTATGAGATTGAAACCAGTCTGCATTTCTCTTCGCACTTTTGCCGTAGGTGGTCAAAGCTGACTCATAGATGGCGTCTCTGATGTGGGCCCACTTGGTCTCAGCATCCCCTGTGGGAGTGTTTTGAAGGGCTGTTACAAGTGAATTTAGAAATTTTTGTAACAGCTGTGGGTGAGAAATTCTGCTCGTGTTGATGCGCGGGTGGCCCTTCTGCTTGGAATGATGCAACTTCTTTGGTCTGAGTCTAACCTTGCTGCACACCAGGGAGTGGTCGGTGTCGCAGTCCGCACTGTGGAAGCTGCGTGTGATTTGAACACTGTTTAAGGCGGCTCGCCTTGTGACAATGAGGTCTAGCTGGTGCCAACGACGTGATCTTGGGTGCCTCCATGAAACCTGGTGACAGGGTTTAGTGTGAAAGAACGAGTTGGTGATGCAGAGGTTATGATAGGTACACAACTCAAGCAGTCTCTGCCCGTTCTCATTCATCCTTCCAACGCCATAGCGCCCAAGGCAGGAGGGCCATGAGTCATGGTCGGCCCCAACCCTGGCATTAAAGTCCCCCAGCAGGAATAGGTGTTCGGTGTTGGGGATGCTGCTAATGATGTTATGGAGTTGTTCATAGAACTGGTCTTTAGCTTCAGGTGCGGAACAGAGTGTTGGAGCATAGATGCTGAGTAGGTGTACTGGACCAGAGGTGGTGAGCAGTCGGATGGACAGTATGCGTTCCGAGCCATTTGAGGGAGGCTCTATCATGCTGAGCAAGGAGTTTCTGATGGCGAAGCCCACTCCATGCTGTCTTGGTTCTTCAGGATCCCTGCCCTGCCAGAAGAAGGTGTAGTCTTGCTCTGCTAGAGAGCCACTCGCGGGGAGGCGAGTCTCCTGAAGTGCTGCTATGTCCACATTGAGTCTACTGAGCTCGTTGTTAATGATGGCGGTCTTCCGAGAATCGTTGATTTGTGTAAGGTCTTCCGACAGGCCAGGACACATAGTTCTGACGTTCCAGCTTGCAAAGCGAAGGGCTGGTACCTTCTTTCCTTTTTTCATGTTGTTTGGTGCGGTGTATCAGTCCACCTTTCGGGCAATGACCCTGAGCTCCAAGCACCCATTGAAGCAGGCAGACTGTGGCGGGACACAACCTTATTGACCGGGGGCTGCCCGGTTTGAGGCGGGCGGTAGCTGTCCAGTGAGGTGCAATGACCTCTCCCACCGACAAAGGCAACCCGTGGCGCCCAGTTTCTACGCCAATTTATCTGGACTTATAACCCGTAACTGCTGCCTTCCGTGTTGTTTCAGTCGCTGTGAGGCAACTATGGAGTGACCTCTCCATGGCGCATGCCTGGGCAAATTTATGGAGGTTGAGAGTTGCCCAGTCGTCAAAACCCCCCTCTCGGCCTTTCTGGTGGGGTCCAAAGGAGTGCAGGACACGACGTTTGGCACCAGTATGGCTGCAGGAACTGCCGGAAACATGCCAAAGGTGACACATGACCGCCTACGGGGTTCCGCTCCGGATTTTCTGTTAGGGTTTACTCCCTTAGCCTTGGTCTCTCCCGAGACGCCCACAAGGCAGTGGGGTTGTTGGGGCCCCTACACAGGTGGAGGATGGTGTCATAAACTAATAGATTCCTTTATGGCATAGAAGGAGAACATTTGGTCCATCAAGTCCACACCAGCTCTCCGCAGAGCAATCCAGTCACTCCCATTCCTCCATTGGATCACTGTATCCCTATAAATGCATTTCCTTCAAGAACCCATCTCATTTCGTTCTGCATTCTTCAATGGTCTTTGCTTCCTGCACTTTTGTGAACACATTTACAGATAGGAGAAGGGGGCAACAATCGGCAATGGGCCAAAATTTTCAGTATAGTTGAAAAGCATTCTCTGGAAAGCAGATGATCTATTAACTGCATATATACTTATTAAACTCTATTCCATCAAGAATATACACGAAAGATAGTTATACATATGTAGATATCACTATAATCTAATGAATTGGTTTGTTCAATTGCACCTCCCCAAAACTCCGCTTTATAAATTGTAAATGCAATTTACTTTATTTAGATTAACAGAAAATTAGCAGAGAAGAACGTGATTCAACACATCATGCACGTGCCAGCTGTTTGCCCGAGTAGTCCAATTCAGTCCCACAACCAAGGCTTTTCCCCCATAACCCTGAACATTAGCTCTCATCCAGTGCACGTCCAATTGCCGTTTGAAAGTTCCTGCAGAATCTGATTCCACCACCCTTTTAGATGGTACGTTCCAGAACATAGCAGCTTATCTACTTTTGCACAGATCCATTTCTTGTCTATTTACCGATATAACCAATATAATACACAGTTTAGGAGCAAATACGCAACAGAGAGCGAACATTGATGACAACAACAGAAATTGCTGGTTATACGCAGCAGGCCAGGTGGCATCTTTGGAGATAAAAAGTGCTGATGCTTCAGGTTAATAACCTTTTGACAGTTCGGATGGTAGTTTATTTACCTGAAACGTTAACACTGTTTCTCTCTGTACAGATGCTGCCTGACCTGCTGAATATTTCCAGCATTTTCTGTTTCTATTTTAGATTTACAGCATGTGCAGTATCGTGCTTTTGCCAAACATTGGTGATTTCCTCTTGGCAATGGTAGTTGGTTTTATAAACAGTGGGTCACTTTTCTCTTTAGTAACAATGTCATTCATCCCACGTTACCCATTTGTATGGATGCCCCATCTCCATAGTAAAGGGGATAGATTAGACTCATCTGCATATAACTATCTAGTCCGCTTGGCTAATTGCCATTATCCGAGACTATAGCTGAGCTCTCTACTGGTGTCATTGTGATGCATCATTTCGGGGTGGTGGGGTGGATCCGCACAGTCACACAGGATAGATCAATAAGAAGGACGAAGTGCAAAGAGTGACCAGTTGCCATCCGGGATACAACTATTGTTACACTCCATGTCAAACACACGGACACATTACTGCATCAGTGATAATGGAGTAAAAGAGTCTGGACATTCCTCTTAATTAATTATGCAGTATTGATTTTACTTTTACTGAAGAGCGTTACAGAGGTCAGAAATTTGATCCTCTGGGGATAGTACTTCCTGTAATAAAGATAAGGGTCTGTTATTCAGTGGTCTCTTGGGACCCTATCCCTCTCTGGTGGCACGCATATCCATCAACATCTGGAGGGGAAGCCTTAGAGAGCTTGGCGCTCTCTGATTTCCGGTGTTCCTGTGGCCCTGCCATTCTTCTATCCCAGGCGTAAACACCACCATTGTAAGAGAGGTCTCAGTCAATTCGGCACTGAACCCCCAAATTTAGCAAATCAAAACATTGTGGCAATTTTTTAATGACTTGTCTAGAGAGTATGTTGGCCACTACAGTTCAATGCATGTGACTGTAAAGAATTTTAGTCCAGATCCTCCATTATTTATACAGTGTAGTTAATGATTCACTGGGTGTTTGCTTTAAAACTGTCCCAAACCACTGCAGCCACTGATCGTCTGTCTGTACTCCACTTACATAATTACACGTTGTTGGGTCAAATCTAGCCACTAACTTCACCACCATTCGGAATTGCGTCATGTAAGTAAGCAAAATGAGATTTGCATGCAATAGAAGTTGAGAATTGAACACAAGCAATATTGGAAATACTCAGCAGGTCTGTCGGCATTCATGAAACAAAACAGTTCATGTTTCAGGACGAGAGCAGAATGGGTCAGATTTCAGAGCAGTTGCTTCTGCAGCAGGGTCCACAACTCCCACATTAGTTGGTCCCATCTCTCCAAATATGACGTCCGACCTCAAAAATTACTTCACTAAATTAGTAACTTAAACTAGATGAAGCAATTAATTAATAAAAACAAAAAAGGCTTCAATCAAAGAAAATCTCTTAACTAATTAACAAAACTTTTAGAAAAAGAAAATGTAGATCAGCATGGCAGGGCAGGCAGCTGCCATAACTACAGTATGTGGGAGTTTGTGGAGAGAAGCATAACTGCGTTAAGTGTCTGCAGCTCGAGGAACTTTGACTTAGAGTTCGAAGTGAAGATGTTGCAGGGCATTAGAGAGGTGTGAAATTACCTGAGCGCTTTGTTATAGAAGGTAGTCAGACACCTTACGTTAAGTATAACTTTAGAACTATGAATTATCCAATTTCGTCGGAAAAATATTTTTTGAATCGTGAGCTACATAGAAATGTTTGCATTCAGAGGGACATAGGTTCACATGAAAAACAAACAAATAATTCGGAAGGAAAGTGGTATGCTAACATTTGTTACCAAAAAACATTAAGACGCCTTAGTACATTTATGGAAGACACTGGTGAAGCCACACCTGAGGTACTGTGTATAGCTTTTGTCACTCTACCTAAGGAAGGACATACTTGCCCTAGATGCAGTGCAATGAATGGTCACTAGACTGGTTTCTGGGATAAAGGGATTGACCTATGAGAAGAGATTAAGCAAATTAGCTCTGTATTCGAGCTTGGAAGAATGAGAGGTGAGCTAATCGACGCTTATAAAATTATTGCGCACTTTGACAGGGGAGATGCAGAGAAAATAATTCTCCTGGCTAGGGAATCTAGAACACAGGGTCACAATCTCAGAATAAGGGTTCGACCATTTAGCACTGAGATAAGCAGAAATCTCTTCGCTCAAAGGGTTGTGAAACTTTGGACAGCACTAATCTGTTTATGTCAATTAGTATAATTAATGTAAAACATCAAACCATCTAATTATCTCCCTGGCGCCTGACATCAGGTATAAATGTGATAGTCTTTGAGTGGTAGCTCAGAGCGTGCTCAGAGCTTCTGATAGAAATGCATGGATCAGTAAAAGGTCCAGTGTTTGGATGTACTATCCCGCCATTGCAGCTATCAGCATTCCAGGTAAATTATTGGAGTTAATTATTAGTTACGGGAATCATTGATTAGCATGCTCTTAGTTCTTATTAACCACTAGCGTTTCTCCACATTATTGATATCCTAAGCCCCCTTTCATGGCATAACTTCTCCACTTTAATGGGAAAATGTATTTTCTCCAATTGGTATAATGTCTCTTGTTATACAGTATCATTTTCCACTTTAACTGTATTATTGCTCCATTTTAATTCTATACTTTCCTCTATTTACTGATATAATTTCTTGTCATTAATGATATAAATTTGCACTTTTAGAAGTGTCGTTTCTCCCCATTACTGGTGTTTTTTTTTACATTGCCAGTGTAATTTCTCCTGCTTAAAAGCATAATTTAGTGTTTCTCAGCAAAGAATTTCAGCCCTCAACTTGTGCCATTTCGAAGTGTAAGAGTGTTTCAGTTCTGCCACTGACACTGTTACTCTGGTGAATTATCACACTGTTATCACGGTGTAAATATAGTTAGAAACATGGAAAAATAGGAGTAGAAGTAGGCCATTTCGTTCCCTCGAGCCTGCACCACCATTCCGCACAATCAAGGCTGATCATCCAAACTCAGTACCCTTTTCCCGCTTTCTCCCCGTATCCCTTGATCCCTTTAGCCTGAAGAACTATATCTAACTCTTTCTTGAATATATTTAATGCGTTGGCATCAACTGCTTTCTGTGGTAGAGAATTCCACAGGTTCACCACTCGCTGGGTGAAGAAATCCCTCCTCTTCTGAGTCCGAAATAGCGTACCCCTATGCTTAGACTGCGACCTCTGGTCCTGAACTCCCGCCATCGGGAACATCGTTCTTGCATCTAGTCTGTCCAGTCCTGTTAGAATTGAGTAGGTTTATATCAGATCCCCTCTCATTCTTCTAAACTCAAGCGAATACAAGCCTAATCGACCCAATCTATCCTGCCATCCCAGGAATCAGTCTGGTGAACCTTCGCTCCATAGCAACAACATCCTTCCTCAGATAAGGAGACCAATATTGCACACAATACTCCAGATGTGTTCTCACCAAAGCCTTGAATAATTGCAACAAGACATCCTTGCTCCTGTGCTCGAATTCTCTCGCTATGAAGGCATACATACCATTTGCTTTCTTAACTGTCTGCTGCACCTTCATGCTTACTTTCAGTGACTGGCGCACAACGGCACCCAGGTCTCGCTGCACCTCTCCCTTTCCCAATATATCGCCGATCAGATAATAATCTGCCTTTCTATTTTTGCCACCAAAGTGGATAACCTCACGTTTATCCACATTATACTGCATCTGCCATGTATTTGTCCACTCATTCAACCTGCCCAAATCACACTGGAGCTTCTCTGCATCCTCCTCACAGCTTCCACTCCCACCCAGCTTTGTGTTATCTGCAAACTTGGTTACACTACACTTATTTCCCTCATCTATGTCATTAATATATATTGTGACGAGCTGGGGTCCTAGCACTGACCCCTGCATTACCCCACTAGTCACTGCCTGCCACTCGTAAAAAGACCTGTTTATTCTTACTCTTTGTTTCCTGTCTGCCAACCAGTTCTCTATCCATGTCAGTACCATTCCCCCAATCCCATGTGCTTTAATTTTACACGCTAATCTCTTATGTGGCACGTTATCGAAATCCTTCTGAAAGTCCAAATACACCACATCCACTGGTTCTCCCTTATCTATTCTACTAGTTGCATCCTCAAAAAATTCCAGTAGCTTTGTCAAGCATGATTTCCCTTTCGTAAATCCATGCTGACTTTGCCCGATCCAGTCATTCTTTTCCAAGAAATCTGCTATTACATCTTATATAATGGACTCTAGCATTTTCCTCACTACTGATGTCAGGCTCACTGGTCTATAATTCCCTGTTTTCTCTCTACCTACTTTTTTAAATCTTGGGCTTATATTAGGAGCAACAGGGTGGTGGTGATAGGAGATTTTAATTTTCCCAACATTGACTGGGATTCGCTTAATGTTAGAGGTCCAGATGGAGCAGAATTTGTAAGGAGCATCCAGGAGGGTTTTCTAGAGCAGTATGTAAATAGTCCAACTCGGGAAGGGGCCATACTGGACCTGGTGTTGGGGAATGAGCCCGGCCAGGTTGTTGAAGTTTCAGTAGGGGACTACTTTGGGAATAGTGATCACAATTCCGTAAGCTTTAAAATACTCATGGACAAAGACGAAAGTGGTCCTAAAGGAAGAGTGCTAAATTGGGGGAAGGCCAACTATACCAAAATTCGGCAGGAGCTGGGAAATGTAGATTGGGAGCAGCTGTTTGAAGGTAAATCCACATGTGATATGTGGGAGGCTTTTAAAGAGAGGTTGATTAGCGTGCAGGAGAGACATGTTCCTGTGAAAATGAGGGATAGAAATGGCAAGATTAGGGAACCATGGATGACAGGTGAAATTGTGAGACTAGCTAAGAGGAAAAAGGAAGCATACATAAGGTCTAGGCGGCTGATGAAAGACGAAGCTTTGAAAGAATATCGGGAATGTAGGACCAATCTGAAACGAGGAATTAAGAGGGCTAAAAGGGGTCATGAAATATCTTTAGCAAACAGGGTTAAGGAAAATCCCAAAGCCTTTTATTCATATATAAGGAGAAAGAGGGTAACTAGAGAAAGGATTGGCCCACTAAAGGACAAAGGAGGAATGTTATGCTTGGACTCAGAGAAAATGGGTGAGATTCTAAACGAGTACTTTGCATCGGTATTCACCGAGGAGAGGGACATGACGGATGTTGAGGTTAGGAACAGATGTTTGATTACTCTAGGTCAAGTCGGCATAAGGAGGGAGGAAGTGTTGGGTATTCTAAAGGGCATTAAGGTGGACAAGTCCCCAGGTCCGGATGGGATCTATCCCAGGTTACTGAGGGAAGCGAGAGAGGAAATAGCTGGGGCCTTAACAGATATCTTTGCAGCATCCTTAAACACGGGTGAGGTCCCGGAGGACTGGAGAATTGCTAATGTTGTCCCCTTGTTTAAGAAGGGTAGCAGGGATAATCCAGGTAATTATAGACCGGTGAGCCTGACGTCAGTGGTAGGGAAGCTGCTGGAGAAGATACTGAGGGATAGGATCTATTCCCATTTGGAAGAAAATGGGCTCATCAGTGATAGGCAACATGGTTTTGTGCAGGGAATGTCATGTCTTACCAACTTAATAGAATTCTTTGAGGAAGTGACAAAGTTGATTGATGACGGAAGAGCTGTCGATGTCATATACATGGACTTCAGTAAGGCGTTTGATAAGGTTCCCCATGGCAGGCTGATGGAGAAAGTGAAGGCGCTTGGGGTCCAAGGTGTACTAGCCAGATAGATAAAGAACTGGCTGGGCAACAGGAGACAGAGAGTAGCAGTAGAAGGGAGTTTCTCAAAATGGAGACGTGTGACCAGTGGTGTTCCACAGGGATCCGTGCTGGGACCACTGTTGTTTGTGATATACATTAATGATTTGGAGGAAAGTATAGGTGGACTGATTAGCAAATTTGCAGACGACACTAAGATTGGTGGAGTAGCAGATAGTGAAGGGGACTGTCAGAGAATACAGCAGAATATAGATAGATTGGAGAGTTGGGCAGAGAAATGGCAGATGGAGTTCAATCAGGGCAAATGCGAGGTGATACATTTTGGAAGATCCAATTCAAGAGTGAACTATACAGTAAATGGAAAAGTCCTGGGGAAAATTGATGTCCAGAGAGATTTGGGTGTTCAGGTCCACTGTTCCCTGAAGGTGGCAACGCAGGTAAATAGAGTGGTCAAGAAGGCATACGGCATGCTTTCCTTCATCGGACGGGGCATTGAGTACAAGAGTTGGCAGGTCATGTTACAGTTGTATAGGACTTTGGTTCGGCCACATTTGGAATACTGCGTACAGTTCTGGTCGCCACATTATCAAAAGGATGTGGATGCTTTGGAGAGGGTGCAGAGGAGGTTCACCAGGATGTTGCCTGGTATGGAGGGCGCTAGCTATGAAGAGAGGTTGAGTAGATTAGGATTATTTTCATTAGAAAGACGGAGGTTGAGGGGGGACCTGATTGAGGTGTACAAAATCATGAGAGGTATAGACAGGGTGGATAGCAAGAAGCTTTTTCCCAGAGTGGGGGTTTCAATTACTAGAGGACACGAGTTCAAAGTGAAAGGGGAAAAGTTTAGGGGGGATATGCGTGGAAAGTTCTTTACGCAGAGGGTGGTGGGCACCTGGAACGCATTGCCAGCGGAGGTGGTAGATGCGGGCACGATGGAGTCTTTTAAGATGTATCTAGACAGATACATGAATGGGCAGGAAGAAAAGAGATACAGAAGCTTAGAAAATAGGCGACATGTTTAGAGAGAGGCTCTGGATCGGCGCAGGCTTGGAGGGCCGAAGGGCCTGTTCCTGTGCTGTAATTATCTTTGTTCTTTGTTCCAATGCGTTGGAACTGTTCCAGAGTCTATAGAATTTTGAAAAATGACCAGCAATGTAACTACTATTTCTAGGGCCATTTCTTTATGTACTCTGGGATGAGCTGAAGGGGTTGGAGGGTGAAATCAAGTGGGAGGTGGGGAGGGAAATTATTGGCACGCCTGAGGCAGGGCCAGAGGCAGGGGGGAGGGGGTCTCATAAAATTGTGATTTGAGGCAGGAGGCAGAGGGCTCGTACCCGCTCCATCGCCAAGTGATTTTTCCAGTGAGAGTGAGGCCAACAACTTTCCACCTAGAGACCAACTGAGGCCCTTAGGTGACCCGTAAAACCAACTTAAGGACAACTTCAAAGAACAAAGAACAGTACAGCACAGGAACAGGCCATTCGGCCCTCCAAGCCTGCGCTGATCTTGATGCCTGCCTAAACTAAAACCTTCTGCACTTCCGGGGCCATACCCCTCTATTCCATTCCTATTTATATATTTGTTAAGATGTCTCTTAAACGTCACTATCGTATCTGCTTCCACCACCTCCCCTGCAGCAGGTTCCAGGCACTCACCACCCTCTGTGTAAAAAACTTGCCCCTCTAAACTTTGCCCCTCGCACATTAAACCTATGACCCCGAGTAACTGACTCTTCCACCCTGGGAAAAAGCTTCTGACTATCCACTCTGTCCATGCCGCTCATAACTTTGAAAACCTCTATCATGCCGCCCCTCCTCCTCCGTCGTTCCAGTGAAAACAATCCGAGTTTTTCCAACCTCTTCTCATAGCTAATGCCCTCCAGACCAGGAAACATCCTGGTAAACCTCTTCTGTACCCTCTCCAAATCCTCCACGTCCTTCTGGTAGTGTGGCGACCAGAATTGCACGTAATATTCTAAGTGTGGCCGAAATAAAGTTCTGTACAGCTGCAACATGACTTGCCAATTTTTATACTCTATGCCCCGACCGATGAAGGCAAGCATGCCGTATGCCTTCTTGACTACCTTATCCACCTGCGTTGCCACTTTCAGTGACCTGTGGACCTGAACGCCCAGATCTCTCTGCCTGTCAATACTCCTAAGGGTTCTGCCATTTACTGTATACCTCCCACCTGCATTAGACCTTCCAAAATGCATTACCTCACATTTGTCCGGATTAAGCTCCATCTGCCATTTCTGTGCCCAAGTCTTCAACCAATCTATATCCTGCTGTATCCTCTGACAATCCTCATCATTATCCGCAACTCCACCAACCTTTGTGTCGTCTGCAAACTTACTAATCAGAACAGCTACATTTTCCTCCATATCATTTATATATAGTACAAACAGCAAAGGTCTCAGCACTGATCCCTGCGGAACACCACTAGTCACATCCCTCCATTCAGAAAAACACCCATCCACTGATACCTCTGTCTTCTATGACAGAGCCAGTTCTGTATCCATCTTGCCAGCTCACCTCTGATCCCGTGTGACTTCACCTTTTGCACCAGTCTGCCATGCGGGACCTTGTCAAAGGCTTTACTAAAGTCCATATAGACAACATCCACTGCCCTTCCCTCATCAATCATCTTTGTCACTTCCTCAAAAAACTCAATCAAATTAGTAAGACACGACCTCCCCTTCACAAAACCATGCTGTCTCTCGCTAATAAGTTTGTTTCCAAATGGGAGTAAATTCTGTCCCGAATAATCCTCCCTAATAATTTCCCTACCACTGATTTAGGAGTGATAGATAAATAACTGATCAATCTTACAAAGCGTGTCTCAAATCGTGCTGTTTGAGGCAGAGATTTGTTTTCATGGGTCACTAGCTGCAGTGTTGGGGAACGAGGGATCTGTTTCGTTGGGATGAGGTCAAATTGAGAATTAGCATGCACAACTGGGCCGATGTAAGGTGAATGTAATCCGGCTGAAACCTTTAACACCTGGAGTAAATATGCTGAACTGAACCTGTGCGCACTGACTGTGACCGTGCTGAACTTGACCTCTCCACTACAGCTAACTGGGCCGATCTCGAGGAGTCCACACTAAATGTAAATGTGCTCAACTGGAGATATCGCCACTGAATATAGCCGTGCTGAACTTGACCATCAATATTGAAGGCAACCGTGCTGAACTGGGGACGTTTCCGCACAAAACCTAAACACAGCTCCACCTGTGCACGCTGGAAGTACCGTTCTGACTTCGACCCGTCCACACCGAATGCAGCCAACTGCATTCAAATGGATGCAACTCATCATTTGGCAGATATCCATTCATCTAAACCAGGAAACCAGAGACAGTTTGCGATCCACAATTGTATTATTCTGAATCCACAGTTCAGTACAAATTCCAGTTTACACTCTTCCCTTCTGGACTAACTCCCTGTCCAGAAGTAACTTTTCCGAATGCGGGAAACCCCAGCCATTCAATACAAGCTGAACTGGGCACTGCCTGCTCTCCACTAATTCTTAAGTAAGTCCTGGTTAAAGGGGCCAGCATTTTCAACATTGTTAACACAGTCTCCGAGTGATTTGGAGTCAGGTGCATATGCCTCGGGGATCGCACGGACTGGAGCTGAATATTGATCAGCAGCAATAACTTGGTTGGAGTTTCCTGCAGTGTCAGAATATCTATGGTCATTTAAGGCTTGTGATGTGGGCACTTAACAGAGCATTAAAGGAGTGAAACCTGTGGACTCCTCGTACAGAAGGTTCACTGTCACCATTGCAACAGCCTATTATATTTTTCATTATCACAACTGTAACTAGAATCATTTTGTAATCTCTGGGTAGTTAACTTTAGAGCGGTGTCAGATCTCTTGAAAAACATTCTATTCCATCAAAATAAATACTCGTGTCTGGCAATGCATGCACGAGTATGTTTGTTTCAATTAGTGCATTTATTGTAAAACATCAAATCTTCTAATTATCTGCCTGGAGCCTGACATCAGGTATAGATATGATAATCTTTGAGTGGCAGTTCAGAGCGAGCTCAGACCTTCTGCTAGAAATATATGCATTAGTGAAAGGTCTAGTCTTCACCATTTACAATCTCGCCCTTGCAGCTGTCGGGATTCCAGGTAAAGTACTCTAGTTAATTATTAGTTATGGGAATTATTAATTAAATCTGTCACTGCTCTCATTTACCAGTAACGCTTCTCCACGTTATGGATATTCTTTCACTTCTTTAACAATTTAATTTCTCCACCTTAAGGAGAATATTTCTTCTCTCCAATTGGTATAATTTCTTCCCTTTTACAGTATCAGTTTCCCCTTTAAAGGTATTAATTCTTCATTTTAAACCTTCTTTTCCATTCACTGATATAATTTCTCGTTATTAATGATATGATATCTCCCTTTTAGAAGTGCCATTTCTCCCTATTGCTGGTATAATTTCTTTGCATTACCTGTGTAATTCTTCCCCCATGCCTGTATCACTTTCCACTTTCAAGGCATCATTTTCCTCGTCAGTGGTAGCATGTTCCCATTAGCCGTTGTAATTTCACCCGTTTGAACGTATAATTTAGCACTTCTAACTATATAGGTACTCCCCTTTACTTGTGCCATTTAGTGGTGTAAATGTAGTCCTGTTCTATCCTTAAAGTTACTGTTATCACACAGAATTCACTGTAAATTTAGTTATATTGTGTTATTGAAACTGTTATTGTGGGTGAATTATCACACTGCTATCACGCTGTAAATATAGTTCTACTGTGTTATTCACAATGTTACAGTGGATGAAACATCGCACTGTCACCATGCTGTAAATGTAGTGCTGCTGTGTTATTCAGATATTCTTGTGGGTGATGTATTACACTTTTATCACGGTATATATGTATTTCTAATGTGTTATTGACACGATTTCTGCGGTGAATTATCAAACTGTTGCCACGGTGTAAATGTAATTCTAATGGCGTCATTGACTCCATGGGTGAATTATCACACTTCTATCACGGAAAAATGTATTTTAAAGTGGTATTTACACTGTTGCTGTGGGTGCATTATCACACTGTCATCACGGTGAAAATGCAAATTCATTGCGTAGATGGTCCTGTTACTGTGGTTGAATTATCACACTGTTATCACAATGTACGTGGAAGTGTATTGTGTGAATGGCCGTGACAGTAGATGTATGATTTTCATAAATGATTCACTAATTGAAATTATTCAACAAATAAATAACTTCTGTCTGAATTTAATTGAAGAGTTTATTTAGTGAACATTATGAGGCTATCGAGTTGTTAGTAGAAATATTAAACAATTGAACAAAGGGCCATCTTAACAATGAATTTACACTTACCCTAAAATCAAAGCTCTCAGTCGTTCTGTTCTCTGTCTCAAATTCTCACTGCTCTCCTCTTCCATACTAGCTGCTGCTAACTGTTGTACAGTGGTCACTACTGTGTCCTTCTGCCTGAACCCCCTGACGTTGTTCCCGTCTTCAATGCATTCCCCACATTTTGTATAACTGGTGGCACCCCTTGCACATGAGTAAAAAACGTTTTAATTTCAATACCCACGAATGGACTGACCTGATCATCAATTCGGACAATGCAGAGCAATACTGGGGGAGTGCTATATTGTAGGAGGGCCCTTTCCTCGATTGAGACCTTATCACCTTCCAGTTCCGCTGGTACACATCAACACGGGGGTTTCCAGCTGAATAACGGGAAAATCGCATGGATTTATCAATGATTGTTCACCAACATCCCTCCACAAGGTGAGAAAACACTAATTGCCTATTCGGTTATCCCTGTTTGACTATCTTTCCGAACAAGTTGACAGTGACATTTTCCACAATATTTTATTTATTTTAGGTCCTCAACAAGATATAATCCATTTTAAAGGCAAATGTTTCCTACTTCCCTATTAGTTTCCTCTTTTATTGTCGGATATTGCATTAGTTACCACCTTAAATATCTTCTATAATAAGCTACTGGTGTTATTTTTCTTGTTTGTTTGATTTCATGTTGGTTTTCATGCGTTTCCAATGAATTCTTGTTCTTATGTTCATTCGTATAATTTTACATTCTGATGCTATTGACCTGTCTGATTTGAATCCAGGTGATTATTTTAACTGAAGAAGCAAGTGCCCCGAGGTGAATTGATAGTTTTCCACTCAGGATCAGGTGTCAGTGTTGTAGAATTTACACAGAATTCTGTAAAACGGATGATTTTGTTGGGAATCGGACCAGTAATTGCTCTGTTCTCACTCGGTCACACACATACACTCTCCCTCTTTGCCTTACTCCCTCTGTCTCTATTACAGCTAACTTGGCAGTTCTTGTGATCCTTTTCCTAGGAAGATGCGGTCTCTCCAGATGTCTCACTTACTACCTGGTTTCCATGACAGTAACGGATCTCCTTGTGATGATCACCGCTGTGATATTAAACCAGATTGTTCGTATTTATTTCACAGGCAGTTTTCCGTCCATCAAGTCCATATGCAGTCTCCGTAATACCCTAAACTTTGCGAACATAGACAGTTCTGCCTGTTTAACAGTCGCTTTCACCTTGGGTTGATCTATGGCCATCTGTTATCAGAAGTTTAAAGTAAAATATTGCACCGAGAAAACGGTGACATGGGTAGTAGGAACCGTGTCTACATTGAGCTGTTTAAAAAAATACTTTCTGGTATTTTATATATGAACTTTTGTACATAACTAACGATATACCCTGGTTCTGCAGCATTAAGTTAATATATTATACGTCGCCTGCATGGGCCTCATAGGACTGGATTCATCGAATTTTAACCACTTGTCACTCATTCATTCTCATTTTACTGCTCAATGCTCTGACCGTCAGACACATTCTAGTGGCCAGTAAAGCCCGCAGGAAACTCCGGACCCACAACAATGGAGAGAATCAGAGTGACCCAGAGATGGACAATCCGAGAAAGTCCATCGTTTTACTCTTCTACATCTCAGACAGTTTCTTCCTGTTATATTTGTTACTTTTTATAAATGTTCATTATGTCTGAATGACAAAACTTAGTTATGTTTCTGGTTCCAATTTCAATGATTCAAATATTATTCTGCAGGGAACTGGAATAATGCTACAGCTTTTGATTTTCTGCATCAATCCGTTTATATATGCAGGGACCCAGAATAAATTTAGAGAGGAGTTAAAGAATGGAGTGAAGTATCGACTGAGTCTAATTGTTAAATTGTTTAAATGATGGAATCATAGAACCATAGAAACATAGAAAATAGGAGCAGGAGTGGGCCATTCGGTCCTTCGAGCCTGCTCCAACATTCATTATGATCGGGGCTGATCATCCAACTCAGTAACCTGTTCCCACTTCCGCCCCATATCCTTTGATCTCTTTAGACCCATGAGCTATCTATAACTCCTTCTTGAAAGCATACAATGTTTTGGCCTCAACCAAAACAAGAAATGCTGGAATCACTCAGCAGGTCTGGCAGCATCTGTGGAAAGAGAAGCAGAGTTAACGTTTCGGGTCAGTGACCCTTCTTCGGAACTCCGAAGTTCCGAAGAAGGGTCACTGACCCGAAACGTTAACTCTGCTTCTCTTTCCACAGATGCTGCCAGACCTGCTGAGTGATTCCAGCATTTCTTGTTTTTGTTTCAGATTTCCAGCATCCGCAGTATTTTGCTTTTATTTTAATGTTTTGGCCGCAACTGCTTTCCGTGGTAGTGAATTACACAGGCTCACCATTCTCTGGGTGAAGAAATTTCTCCTCATCTCAGTCCTGGAGGGTTTACCCCGTATCCTTAGACTATGACCCGTAGTTCTGGACTCACCCACTACGGCACAGCGGCGCAGTGGTTAGCACCGCAGCATCACAGCGCCAGCAACCCAGGTTCAATTCTGGGTACTGCTTGTGTGGAGTTTGCAAGTTTTCCCTGTGTCTGCGTGGGTTTCCTCTGGGTGCTCCGGTTTCCTCCCACAGCCAAAAGACTTGCAGGTTAATAGGCCATTATAAATTGCCCCTAGTGGTGGTAGCGAAATGTAGGGACAGGTGGGAATGTGGTAGGAATATGGGATTAGTGTAGGATTAGTATAAATGGGTGGTTGATAGTCGGCACAGACTCGGTGGGCCGAAGGGCCTGCTTCAGTGCTGTATCACTAAACTAAACTAATCAGGAACATCCGTCCTGCATCTACCCTGTCAAGTCCTGCTAGAATTTTATAGGTTTCTATGAGATCCCCCTCACCCTTCTGAACTCCAGCAACTATAATCCTAACCGACTCAATGTCTCCTCAAACGTCAGTCCCACCATCACAGGAATCAGTCTGGTAAACGTTCGCTGCACTCCCGCTATCGCAAGAACATCCTTCCTCACATAAAGAGACGAAAACTGCACGGAATGTTCCAGGTGTGGCCTCACCATAATTGCAGCAAGACATCCCTGCTCCTGTACTCGAATGCTCTCGCTATGAAGGCCAACATACCATTTTCCTTTTTTACCACCTGTTGCACCTGCACCTTCAGCCACTGGTGTACGAGGACACCCAGGTCTAGTTGTAAATTCCCCTCTCTCAATTTATAGCCGTTCAGATCATAATCTTCCTCTCTGTATTTGCTAACAAAGTGGATAATCTCACATTTATCCACATTATACTGCATCTGCCATGCATTAGCACACTCACTCAACTTGTCCAAATTACCCTGAAGCTTCTCTGCATCCTCCTCACAACTCTCCCTGCCACCCAGTTTTGTGTCATCTGCAACTTTGGAGATACTACATTTAGTTCCCTCATCTAACTCATTAATATATATTGTAAATAGCTGGGGTCCTAGCACCGATCCCTGTGATACCCCACTAGTCACTGCCTGCCATTCAGAAAAAGACCCATTTATCCCTATTCTTTGTTTCCTGTCTGGCAACCAATTTTCTATCCATCGCAATACTTTACCCCCAATCTCATGTGCTTTAATTTTACATGCTGATCTCTTATGTGGGACTTTGTCGAAAGCCTTCTGAAAGTCCAAATAAACCACATCCACTGGCTCTCATCAACTCCACTAGTTTCATTCTCGAAGAATTCTAGTAGATTTGTCAAGCATGATTTCCCTTTCGTAAATCCATGCTGCCTCTGCCCGATTCTACCACTGTTTTCTAAGTGCTCTGCTATAAAATCTTTGATAATGGACTCTAGAAATTTCCCCACTACCCAATTCAGGTTGACTGGTCTATAATTCCCTGCTTTCTCTCTACCTCCCTTTTTAAATAGTGCGATTACATTAGTTACCCTCCAATCTGTAGGAAACGTTCCACATTCTATAGAATCTTGAAGGATGACCACCAATGCATCCACTGTTTCTCCGGTCACTTCCTTAAGTACTCTGGGATGCATACCATCAGGCCATGGAGATTTATTGGCCTTCAATCCCATCAATTTCCCCAACACCATTTCTCTACTAATACTGATTTCCTTCAGTTCCTCTATCTCACTAACCCTTGTGTTCCCCAACATTTCTGGTATGATATTTGTACCCCCCTTTGTAAAGACAGAACCAAAGTATGCATTTAGTTGGTCAGCTATTTCTTTGTTCCCCATAACAAATTCCCCTGTTTCTGATGGTAAGGAACCTACATTTGTCTTCACCAATCATTTTCTTTTAACATACCTATAGAAACCTTTAATCAGTTTTTATGTTCCCTGCAAGCTTACTCTCATACTCTGTTTTCACCTTCTTAATCAATCCCTTGGTCCTCCTTTGCTGAATTCTAAACTGCTCCCAATCCTCAGGTCTGTTGTCTTTTTCCTGGCAAATTTATATGCCTCTTCCTTGGATCTAATGGTATCTCTAATCTCCCTTGTAAGCCATGGTTTGGCTACCTTTCCCGTTTTACGTCTGCGCCAGACAGAGATAAACAATTGTTGCAGTTCATCCATGTGCTCTTTAAATATCTGCCATTGCCTATCTACCGTCATCCCTTTAAGTAACGTTTCCCAATCGGTCATAGCCAACTCGCGCCTTATACTTTCGTAGTTTCCTTGGAAAATGTATCTTCCAACGTTGATTGCATGCTATACTCCGTGCATTGTTGTTTTTGTCCATGTCACATACTGCCTCGGCCCCGCCCCAGAAAAAAAAGTCGCTCGCGTTCAGATACTTACCCCTTTAAGAATGCTAAGCAACGCTGCAACGCTGCACAATTCAGTGTTGGAACATGCTCTCGTCTAATTTACAGTTTTCTTCCCCGTGATGACTCAAACTTGGTACGTTCCCATAAGCACCGAAGATACTGGAATATCCCAAGATTCAGATGGGAGACAGAGAGTCCGACCTCTAATCTGTTATCAGATATCAAGTTTAAGTGTTCAATGAAGCGGCATCAATACCCCTGCTGGGAATGATTTGTGTCTTAATGGTCGGATAGACACTGAAACTGAATCATATAATGCCCAATACGTTCTCCAATCCATAGGCACCACCTCACAGCCGCACTCCTCTGCCCATAAACATAGGAAATGATGGAGGAAAAAGACAAAAACTAGTTCGCCTCCTCCTCTTTTTATTGGCCAATTAGGACAACACCCCTTACCATCAAAACAAAATAAATTTGTTCGAACTAAAGTGCCCCCTTTTTAAAAGGGATCTAACTGCTAAATACCAAAATCATGAAAAAGAAACCTATCAAATGAAGATATTATCCTCAATATCGACTATGTACTCCAGTCACTTTGCCTTCCATCATCCTGGTAATCCCATGATGCAATATGACGCAATATTAATGGAGTATTTGAATAATTACAGCAATTGCTATAAACTAGCCTACAACAGACTGAGACATCAGCTGAGGAAAATTCTAGTGGTGGGGAGCTTACATCTTCCAGGACATGCTGTATCTCCAGGTCTAAAATATTTTCCTAAATAATTACAGCTACACATTCTCCTTTCTTTCCATCCTTCTCTTTACTAAATATTTTGCGACGAGGAATATTTGTTACCAAGTCCTCCTTTTTTTTTAGACAGGACTTCGTTACCGTCATGACATCGTTTTTCCATGTGGCTATTTCGGCTTGCAAATTTCCAACCTAATTTACCATTCTCCCTGCGTTTGCATGCATGCACAGTAAACCTAATTTAGACCACATTGCACCCGCTCTTAATCTGATCACACCTAATATTTTCTTTTAACTCTCGAGCTATATACTTCTCGAAATCCTTTGTGCACCTTGTTTATCCGATCTAATGTAGCATCTTGGTTCCAGCTCCCATTTCAAGTTACTTTAAACACTTCCCAACAGCACCATCAAACCGAAATCTCTATTCAGCCTGTGGACGCCCCACCTTCCCTAGGAGCAGTCACGATGTCCCAGGAATGTAAAGACCACTTTCCTTCACCACCTCCAGCCACACATTCACCTGCTGGCCTTCTACTATTTCTCTACTCACCAGAAAATTCCACCTGGAGTAACCAGGAGATTCCTTCCTTTGAGGTCCTGTTTGCTAGTCATTTTTGCTGGTTCCCTAAAATTAGCCTGAAGGACGTCATCCCTTTTTCGGCTTTGGGCGCTGGTACCAATATGGACCACGGCTTCTGGGTGTTCACCCTTCCCATTCAAAGTTTTCTACACTTATCCTAACATTACAGAGTATTACTTCTACTCTCAGTCTCTAACTCGCAGTATTTCAGCCCGGGTGTCCTCTTTCACAGTAGCTGGTGCTGATGGTAGTTCAGTGACGGCTGATGAGTCAAATTGTTAGTTCTGCTCCTGGCATCTGACAATGTTCAGGAGCGTTCCCATCTTCACTCTTCTCCCTACAATTTGACAAAACTGTTGGAGTTTTTTGAGGATGTAAGTAGCAAAATATTTAAGGGGGAACCAGTGAATGAGGTGTATTTGTATTTTTGAAGGCTTTCGATAAGGTTCAAGAGGCTATTTGAGTGGGCAAAAAAATGGCAGATAGACTGCAATGCGAAAAAGAAAGTGAAGTTAACAACCTTGGTTGGGAAAAAGAGAAATACAGCGTATTTCTTAAATGTTGAGATATTTAGAAGTGTTGATGCTCAAAAGGCACCTGGGCGTCCTTGTTCATACGTCACTGAGAGCTAACATGCAGGTGCACAAACCATTAGGAAGGTAAATGGTATGCCGGTCTTGAATGCAAGGGGATTTGAGTACAGGAGCAAATAAGTCTTGCTGCAATTGTATAGAGCCTTGATGAGACTGTACTTGGCGTTCTGTGCACAATTTTCGTTTCCTTACCTAAGAAGGGTATTTTGCCAGAGGCAGAGTGCAACGAAGATTCGCCAGACTGATTCTGGGATGGCGGGATTGTCCTGTGACGAGAAATTGTGGAGACTGGACCTATATACTATACAGTTTAGAAGAATGAGAGATGATTATATTGAAGCATACACAATTCTTGCAGGGTTGATGCAGCAAGAATGCATCCCCTGGCTGTGTGGCTCTAGAAGCAGGGGGCACATTCTCAGAACAAGTCATAGGCCATTTAGGGCTGAGAGTAAGAGGCATTTCTTCACTCAGAGGGTGGTGAATCTGTTTCATTTCTACCCCAGAGGGCTATGGAGCCCCAGTCTTTGAGTACATTCAAGAGAGGAATCGATAGACTCTAGATACTGAAGATGGCAAGGAATTTATTTTATTGTTTCACGGGATGTGGGCATAGCCAGCATTTATTTCCCATCCCTAATTGCCTCTGAGAAAGTGGTGGTGAGCTGCCTTCTTGAACTACTTCAGTCCATGTGGTGTAGGTACACTAACAGTGCTGTTAATACGGGAGTTTTATGATTTTGACCCAAGACAGTAAATAAACGGGGATATGTTTCCAAGTCAAGATGGTGTGTAGCTTGGAGGGAACTTGCCAATGGTGGTGTCCCCATGCATCTTCTACCTTTGTTCTTTTAGGTAGTGGAGATTGAAGGTTTGGAATGTGCTGTTGATGGAACCTCGGTGCGTTGTGCAGTGCATCTTGAAGATGGTATACATTTCTGCCACTACGCATTGGTGGTGGAGGAGGTGAATGTTGAAGGTCGTGGATGGAGTCCAAATCAAGCAAGCCAATTTATCCTGATGGTGTCGAGCTTCTTGAGTGCTGTTGGAGGTAAACGCATCCAGATAAGTGGAGAATATTCCATTACAATCCTGACTTTTGCTTTGTATATGGTGGACAGGTCTTGGAGAGTCAAGTGATGAGTTACTCGCCGCAGAATTACCAGCCTCCATGTGCTCTTGTAGCCACAGTGTATACAGTTTAGAAGAATGAGAGATGATCATATTGAAGCATACACAATTCTTGCAGGGTTGATGCAGCAAGAATGCATCCCCTGGCTGTGTGGCTCTAGAAGCAGGGGGCTGGTCCAGTTCAGTTTCTGGTCAATAGTAACCCCCAGAATGCTGATATTGGGGTTTCAGCAATGATAATTCTATTGAATGTCAAGTGGAGATGGTTGGATTCTGCTTTGCTGGAGATGGACCGTGCCTGACACTTGTGTGGCCACTTGTCAGCTCAAGCCTGAATGCTGTACAGGTTTTGTCGCATATGGAAACGAACTGTTTCAGTATCAGCGGAGATATGAATGGTACTGAACATTGTGCAATCGCCAGTGAACATCTTCCATTTTGACCACATGATCGAGAGAAGTTCATTGCTGAAGCAGCTAAAGATGGTTGGGACTAGAACCCTGCACTGAGGATAGGCTGCAGTGATGCCCTGGGAATGATATGATTGACCTCCAACAACAATTACCACCTTCTTTTGTGCTAGGTGTGATTTCAACTAGCTGAATGCTTCCACCCTGACTTTTATTTTTATTTATTCATGGGAATCCCCTTAAATGTCAAATACATTTCCCTTTGTGTGCTTTAAGTAACCATTCATATCAACTTAATTTTGTTTATCGATTCCAATTTCTTATGCCCAATGTTGGTGGTATTGCATAGCTTTTTTACGTTAAAGACAGAAGTGCTTGCAACTATTTCCCCATCTCAAGCACTTTTACTCGGAAGATAACAAATAAAAGCTTTTGAAAAGGCAAAGCCATTTGTCCAAATTATGACTATGCTGTGGCATTTGATGTCTGCAGTTAAGTACTTAAATTTATAAAGCTGCTGGATCTCTTGCTGTGGCATTAGCTCCCATGTGGCTCTGGAAACTATCATCACATGTGTAAAAAAAACACAAAGAATCCATTGTCAATTTAGAAATTTAAATTTAATAATGTCCACTATATAAATTGTATTTTAGCAATGCAATCAATGTGTGGTAGATTAAAGGGAAAAGCAACAGCTGCAGCGGTGTAAATTTTATGCTCGTCTCCAAGGGGGCAGAACAAAACCTTCTCAGGTACGTCTCTTTGCGTAACTTTTTTTGGAAAGAAAAACTTTCCCTATCGAAAACTCCATTTAAACGGTTTTTAAAAAAAATTATTTTGGTATCCTTAGGGTTTAAAGGCAACAGAACCATTAGTAACATTGTCAACTTAAAAGGAAAGTATCTCCATCAGGAAAGATAACATTTTAGGTTGAACTCCAACTGTTTCCAAACTTTTTAATATCTTTTGTAAGAGGTTTCTAGTCCAAGGATTTTTTTTAATGCAACAAAGATGATTCTAAATTCCAATGCATGGCAATAAACTTTTCAAATTCAAAACTGCCAATGTCACATGAGCGAGACTTATGTCCGGAATTAAAGACTCCCTCAAAACCTGACATAATAAGCTTTAAAGTTCATTGTGGCCACAAATGAAATTCCAGTTTTCTCAACTTAACATGTCAGTTAGCCTTAATAGTATAAACACAATTCAGACTTATTAACTTATACTTGTTAACTACACACAGAATAAAATATCACGTGTTTTTTTTTAAAGAGAAAGTACATTACGTAATTTTTCCCTTGTTCTTTCTTCAGGCTCCTTTTCAAATGACTAATAAAACCAAAACCTAAACAAAACCTTACTTAACATTCTTAAAACAAAAGATTTAACACCAGCTTCTTGAACAAACATTAAACATTCCAATTTTTCCCATATCTCCTTGATTTGTCCTTCACTCCCTTAAAACAATATCCAATTTCTGACATTTTCTACTTTAAAACAGTCAATAAAACATGTATTTAATTTAAACTGCAAAAAAGAAAAAAAAAGAACAGATTTTAAACCTTGGTCCAATTAAAATACTGTTGTCACCTTCAAATTGGAGGTCTGTCAGACATATTCAGACATTTAAGGTTGAAACTTATCTCTTACAAAATTATTCAGTTCCTTTTCACAGTTGCAAAACCAATTTTTAAAATAACAACTTTAATTTAAAATATAATTCGATTTTATATCCCATTTCTGGGTGCACAATCTCAAATTGAAATGAACATATTCATCACCTTCACACTTATTCAACTCCACACAACTTAGAAAAATTAATTCCTGAATTCAAAGTAACAAAGGAATTTGTGTTAAATTCCTTGTCCCGATCCCAAGGAACACAGACAGGTTCAATTGGTTCACACCCAAAACATGACTCAAGCTTCCTACAGAAATATACATGTGTAAAAATAGAACAAGTAGCAGACTCATGCTTTCAACATTAAAGCTAGACAACAAAGGGTTAATGACTGTTAGCTCTACACAACACAATCTGTACATCCCAAGGACATTCATTTCATCTGTGGAAGCTTCCAACATTCACACATCCGAATCAAAATACAGTAACTTGATTTTACTCATTTGAAATTTCACTAAAAAGCATCATAAGTTGTCCCTCTTTCCTCATTCTGATGACAATCACTTTCCCACTCCAGCTTCCCCAATCTACGTTCTAACCACTGTCCTCGTAGGAGACCGAGACAGTGCCTCCCGCGGTTAGTGCAGTCACAGTTGCCCGGTGTCTCCCCACTTTTCTCTGCAGTTCCAAACTTTTTCTGAAGCATTCATTCTCCTCCTGCTGTTGTTTCAACTGACTTTTATTTTCCTGAGCATCAATCTCATCTGCACCAATGTTCAGGTTAGACAAATACTGTTGCTGTAAAAGAGCAGTCGTATGCTCGTGGCACAGCTCAAAATCTCGAACCCGATGGTTCAGTCGCTCAATCGGTTTATCTTTGAGTACTGTAAGCCAGAAGTTTTTTTGCCTTCTCTATCTTTACATTCTTAGCAATAACCTGCTCAGTGATGCTCAGTTTGGGTTCCACCAGGGCCACTCAGCTCCTGACCTTATTACAGTCTCGCTTCAAACATGAACAAAAGTGCTGAACTCAAGAGGTGAGGTGAGAGTGACTGCCCTTGTCATCAAGGCACCTCGCATGGCATCAAGGAGCGCGAGCAAAACTGAAGTCAATGGGAATCAGTGGGAAAAGTCGACGCTGCTTGGAGTCCTACCTAGCGCAATGGAAGATGGTTGTGGTTGTTGGAGTTCAATCATCTGAGCTCCAGGGCATCACTGCAGGTGTTCCTCAAGGTAGTGCCCTAGGCCCAAGCATCTTCAGTTGCTTCATCAATTACCTTCCTTCAATCATAAGGTCAGAAGTGTGGATGTTCGCTGATGATTGCTTCCAAATCAGGGAAACAAAGCTTAGAAATTAACTGAGGATATTATCTTCACTATCGACTGTACATTCCGGTCTAATTCCCTTTCTGCCCTCCTGACTGTCCAATAATTTAAAAATAATGGATCTGTTGACCAATCACAAGAATCAATCCCTGTAAATTAGTTTATAACAGATCCAGATATGAGGCGAGAAAAACTCCAGTGATGGAGAAACATAGGTCCTAATTTGTCTTGCCTTATCACCTCTGGATTGTTACCTGAGCCATACGCAAATTGGCATAGGGTCAAGCAGATTAGAGAACTAAATGTGTGGTTCAAAGTGTGGTGTGGGAAGAAGGGGATTCGATTCTTGGGGCACTGGCATCAGTACTCATGGAAGAGGGAGCTATTCCATTGTGATGGGCTTCACTTGAACCGGGCTGAAAACAGCATCCTGACCTATTGCATAACTAGGGCTGTGGACAGGGCTTTAAACTAACAAAGGTGGGGGGGTGGGGAGGGATTGGGTAAAGTGCAATTTCGAAATTCAAACAGACAGGTCAGGGCATCGGAGCAGGATAGTGCTGTGGGTAACTCCTAACGGAATGGGACACGAAGGGACAGAGAGTTTATCAAAAATTGTACATATTAGCAAATAAGGTCATTGCAGGGAATAGAAGTAAAACAAAAAATGAAATTGAATCCCTTTATCTGATTCTACGAAACATCTGTAATAAGATAGATGAACTACTGCCACGAATAGAGATAAATGACCTGAATCTAATTGCCATCACTGAGACGTGGTTACAAGGAGATCAAGGTTGGAAAATAAATATTCCAGGGTACACAATATTTCGGACTGGCAAAATGGCAAAAGGAGGAGGGGGAGCCCTAATAGTAAAGGATGGCATAAAGACATTAATAAGAAGGGATGTGGTCTCAGAAGATAGTGAAATAGAATCAGTGTAGGCAGAAATTAGGTATAGCAGTAGTAAGAAAGCACTGGTGGCAGTAATTTACAGGCCCCCTAAAAGTAGTTACGTTATTAGACAACACATTAAAAGTAAAATTATTGGAGTTTGTAAAAAAAAAAAGTAATGTATTAATTGTGGGGGACTTTAATGTGCATATAGACTGGGCCAATCAGATTGGCAACAGTGGTCTGGAAGATGAATTTGTAGAATGCCTTCGTGACAGTTTCATGGAGCAATACATTGTAGAACCGACTGTTATCTTGACTGAACATTACAACTTCCTTGTATTTCTGCTTGGAGACCCGTTTAACACCTTTTGAGAATATTACTGCATTTATTCTCTTTATATATGTTTTCTTATAAGTGCCTTTGATCACTGGTGGGTCCGTTAAGGTCTCCACACTCCCCTAAAAGGTTTTCCCTCCCAAGACGCGTGTTGGCCTGACTCGCGAACTTGAGATCTCCCCATTCTCTCAAAAAGTGTTCACAATGCACCAAGTCCCACCGGGGTGCCACTGTAAGATTTATGATAAGATAGGGGTAGTTTCCCCCCGTCTAAGGTGGGAACAGACTTGGCAGCACACAGCTTGTTGTGAATCAACTTTATTGAGATAAACATAAAGTCAAGTTTGTTAATTTTCAGATGAACTATAAGGAACAAACTCAGGCCGTGATTAACAGTCCAACACAGATAATACCAGTTTTACTGGCTGGAGGGCAGAGTGCACAACTCTCTCTCTCTCTCTCTCTCTCTCTCTCTCGCAGTTTCTTGTTGTTGTTCAAATTCTCTGCGGTGTAGTGACAAAGTCACAATCTAACTCACTCTGGCAGCTTTACAGTTAACCCTCCCCTCATACCAATCAGTGATCAGTCTTGTGTTAAAGGATTGCTTTCTTAAACAACCAAGGATTGTTTTCTGATGATTGCTAACCTTTTAATTTACGCAATTAGTGCATAGAAAAAGTCTTTGTATTAACCATCTTATCTCAATGCTTGTACTTTTCCAAGGATGCCTTATCTCACTGCGAGACAAATTACGCAGCACTGTCCGTTCTCACAGTCTAATACTTTTTACCGCAAGTAAGCATTGTAAAACTTGACATAACATCCCAGAATCCTTCTGCCTTGACATCTTGTCCATACATAGAAACATAGAAATTAGCAGTAGGAGGAGGTCATTCGGCCCTTCGTCCCTGCTCCACCATTCAAAAAAGATCACGGCTGATCGTCTAATTCAGTACACTCTTCCTGCTTTTTCTCCATATCTCTTGACCCCTTTGGCATTAAGAAATATACCTATCTCTTTCTTGAATATATTTAATGATTTGGCCTCCACTGCCTTCAGCAGTAGAGAAATCCATAGGTTCACCACCGTCTGAGTGAAGACATTTCTCCTCATCTCGGTTCTAAATGGCAGACCCCGTATCCTGAGACTTTAACCTTTGGTTCTGCACAGCACAGCCATCGTGAGCATCCTCCCTGCATCTAGCCTGTCTATTCTTCTTAGAATTGTATCGTTTCTATGAGATCCCCTCTCATACTTCTAATCTCTGGTGAATATAGGCATAGTTGACCAATCTCTCTTCATACATCAAGCCTGCCATCCCAGGAATCAGCCTAGAAAACCTTCTTTGCACTCGTTCCGCTGCAAGAACAACCTTCCTCAGATAAGGAGACCAAAACTGCACACAATACTCCAGATGTGGTCTCACCAAGGCCCTGTATAAGTGCAGTAAGACATCCTGGCTCCTGTACATAAATCCTCTTGTAATGGAGGCAAACATGCCATTCGCCTTCCTAATTGTTTACTGCACCTGAATACTTGCATTCAGCGACTGGTGTACAAGGACACCGAAGTCTCGTTGCACCTACCCGTTTCCCAATCTATCACCATTAAGATAAACCGACATTTATCCACGTTATGCGACATCTGCCATGCATTTGCCCATACACCCAACTTGCCCAAATCACATTGGAGCATTTTTTTTTTAAGAACATTACAGCGCAGTACAGGCCCTTCGGCCCTCGATGTTGCGCCGACCTGTGAAACCATCTGACCTACACTATTCCATTGTCATCCATATGTCTATCCAATGACCATTTAAATGCCCTTAAAGTTGGCGAGTCTACTACTGTTGCAGGCAGGGCGTTCCACGCCCCTACTACTCTGAGTAAAGAAACTACCTCTAACATCTGTCCCATATCTCTCACCCCTCAACTTAAAGCTATGTCCCCTCGTGTTTGCCATCACCATCCGAGGAAAAAGACTCTCACTATCCACCCTATCTAACCCTCTGATTATCTTATATGTCTCCATTAAGTCACCTCTCCTCCTCCTTCTCTCCAACGAAAACAACCTCAAGTCCCTCAGCCTTTCCTCGTAAGACCTTCCCTCCATACCAGGCAACATCCTAGTAAATCTCCTCTGCACCCTTTCCAAAGCTTCAACATCCTTCCTATAATGCGGTGACCAGAACTGCACGCAATACTCCAGGTGCAGTCTCACCAGAGTTTTGTACAGCTGCAGCATGACCTCGTGGCTCCGAAACTCGAACCCCCTACTAATAAAAGCTAACACACCATATGCCTTCTTAACAGCCCTATTAACCTGGGTAGCAACTTTCAGGGATTTATGTACCTGGACACCAAGATCTCTCTGTTCATCTACACTACCAAGAATCTTCCCATTAGCCCAGTACTCTGCATTCCTGTTACTCCTTCCAAAGTGAATCACCTCACACTTTTCCGCATTAAACTCCATTTGCCATCTCTCAGCCCAGCTCTGCAGCCTATCTATGTCCCTCTGTACCCTACAACATCCTTCGGCACTATCCACAACTCCACCGACCTTCGTGTCATCCGCAAATTTACTAACCCACCCTTCTACACCCTCTTCCAGGACATTTATAAAAATGACAAACAGCAGTCGCCCCAGAGCAGATCCTTGCGGTACACCACTAGTAACTAAACTCCAGGATGAACATTTGCCATCAACCACCACCATCTGTCTTCTTTCAGCCAGCCAATTTCTGATCCAAAGCTCTAAATCACCTTCAACCCCATACTTCCGTATTTTCTGCAATAGCCTACCGTGGGGAACCTTATCAAACGCCTTACTGAAATCCATAGACACCACATCCACTGCTTCACCCTCATCCACCTGTTTGGTCACCTTCTCGAAAAACTCAATAAAGGTTTGTGAGGCACGACCGACCCTTCACAAAACAATGCTGACTATCGCTAATGAACTTATTTTCAAGATGAATATAAATCCTGTCTCTTATAACCTTTTCCAACATTTTACCCACAACCGAAATAAGGCTCACAGGTCCATAATTACCAGGGCTGTCTCTACTCCCCTTCTTGAACAAGGGGACAACATTTGCTATCCTCCAGTCTTCCAGCACTATTCCTGTCGACAATGACTACATAAAGATAAAGGACAAAGGCTATGCAATCTCCTCCCTGGCTTCCCAGAGAATCCTAGGATAAATTCCATCTGGCCCAGGGGACTTATCTATTTTCACACTTTCCAAAATTGATAACACCTCCTCCTTGTGAACCTCAATCCCATCTAGCCTAGTAGTCTGTATCTCAGTATTCTCCTCGACAACATTTTCTTTCTCTACTGTAAATACTGACGAATAAAAATTCATTTAACGCTTCCCCGATCTCCTCTGATTCCACACACAACTTCAAACTACTATCCTTGATTGGCCCTAATCTAACTCTAGTCATTCTTTTATTCCTGATATACCTATAGAAAGCCTTAGGGTTTTCCGTGATCCTATCCGCCAATGACTTCTCGTGTCCTCTCCTTGCTGCTCTTAGCTCTCCCTTTAGATCCTTCCTGGCGAGCTTGTAACTCTCAAGCGCCCTAACTGAGCCTTCACGTCTCATCCTAACATAAGCCTTCTTTTTCCTTTTGACAAGCGCTTCAACTTCTTTAGTAAACCACGCCTCCCTCGCTGGACAACTTCCTCCCTGCCTGACAGGTACATACTTATCAAGGACACGCAGTAGCTGCTCCTTGAATAAGCTTCACATTTCGATTGTGCCCATCCCCTGCAGTTTCCTTCCCCATCCTACGCATCCCAAATCTTGCCGAATCGCATCATAATTTCCTTTCCCCCAGATATAATTCTTGCCCTGCTGTGTAGGCCTGTCCCTGCCCAACGCTAAGGTAAACCTAACCGAATTGTGATCACTATCACCAAAGTGCTCACCTACAGCTAAATCTAACACGTGGCCGGATTCATTACCGAGTACCAAATCCAATGTGGCATCGCCCCTGGTTGGCCTGTCTACATACTGTGTCAGAAAACCCTCCTGCACACACTGGACAAAAACTGACCCATCTAAAGTACTCGAACTGTAGTACTTCCAGTCAATATTTGGAAAGTTAAAGTCCCCCATAACAACAACCCTGTTACTCTCGCTCCTGTCGAGAATCATCTTCGCTATCCTTTCCTCTACATCTCTGGAACTATTCAGAGGTCTATAGAAGACTCCCAACAGGGTGACCTCCCTCCTGTTTCTAACCTCGGCCCATACTACCTCCGTAGACGAGTCCTCAAACGTCCTTTCTGCCGCTGTAATACTCTCCTTGATTAACAATGCCACACCCCCCCCCCCTCTTTTACCCTCTTCTCTGTTCTTACTGAAACATCTAAATCCCGGAACCTGCAACATCCATTCCTGCCCCTGTTCTACCCATGTCTCCGAAATGGCCACTACATCGAGATCCCAGGTACCAACCCATGCTGCAAGCTCACCCACCTTATTCCGGATGCTCCTGGCGTTGAAGTAGACACACTTTAAACCATGTTCTTGCTTGCCAGTGCCCTCTTGCGTCCTTGTAACCTTATCCCTGACCTCACTACTCTCAACATCCTGTACACTGTAAATACAATTTCGGTTCCCATTCCCCTGCTGAATTACTTTAAACCACCCCGAAGATCACTTGCAAATCTCCCCCCCCCCCCCCCCCCAGGATATTGGTACCCCTCTGGTTCAGATGCAGAGCATCCTGTTGGTAGAGGTCCCACCTACCCCAGAAATAGCCCCAATTATCCAGGAAACCAAAACCCTCCCTCCTACGCCATCCCTGCAGCCACGTGTTCAACTCCTCTCTCTCACTGTTCCTCGCTTCGCTAACACGTGGCACGGGCAATAACACAGAGATAACAACTCTGGTTGTTCTCGCTCTAAGCTTCCACCCTAGCTCCCTGAATTTCTGCCTTAAATCCCCATCTCTCTTTCTACCGATGTCGTTGGTGCCTATGTGGACCACGACTTGGGGGTGCTCCCCCTCCCCCTCCCCCTTAAGGATCCCAAAAACACGATCCGAGACATCACGAACCCTGGCACCTGGGAGGCAACACACCAACCGTGAGTCTCTCTCGTTCCCACAGAACCTCCTATCTGTTCCCCTAACTATGGAGTCCCCAATGACTAATGCTCTGCTCCTCTTCCCCCTTCCCTTCTGAGCAACAGGGACAGACTCTGTGCCAGAGACCTGTACCCCATTGCTTACCCCTGGTAATTCGTCCCCCGCAACCGTGTCCAAAACGGTATACCTGTTGTTGAGGGAAACGGCCACAGGGGATCCCTGCACTGCCTGCTGGTTCCCTCTCCTTCCCCTGACGGTAACCCATCTACCTTCTTCTTTTACCTGAGGTGTGACTACCTCCCCATAACTCCTCTCAATAACCCCCTCCGCCTCCCGAATGATCCGAAGTTCATCCAGCTCCAGCTCCAGTTCCCTAAAGCGGTTCTCGAGGAGCTGGAGTTGGGTGCACTTCGCGCAGATGCAGTCAGCAGGGACACACTTGGCGACCCTTACCTCCCACATTCTGCAGGAGGAACATACAACTGCCTTAACTTCCACTCCCACTATTCTAAATTCCCAACAAATCTACTGAAAAACCCCCAAAAAAGTCAAAGCGTGTTAGGTTAGCAATCCAACAGACAGAACTTCTAAAATAAAAAGCTTACCTTATCAACACAACAGAGTCCTTTTTTTTGGTTAGAGGAGGAGGGTGGGTGGGAGACACTACACGTGTAGTGTCTCGTTACAGCCACCACCCAAATATATAGTTTTTACTTACCCAGCAGTCCCCTGGTCCTCCGAAAACTTCTAAACTTCCACTGAAATTCACTTCCCAGCTGTTAGCTCGCTCTCGCACCTCCGCTACAGTCAAGCTGCTGTCACCAAAACTAAAAGAAATTGATTTTAAACCGCCCAAATATATAGTTTTCACTTACCCAGCAGTCCCCTGGTCCTCCAAAAACAAAAGGGAATTAACTTTTAACTTACACTGAAATTGACCTCCCAGCTGTAAGTTCGCTCCATACCTCTGCTTCTGTCCAAGCTGCTGCAACCAAAACTAAAAGAAATTGATTTTAAACCGCCCAAATATATAGTTTTCACTTACCCAGCAGTCCCCTGGTCCTCTGCAAACAAAAGGGAATTAACTTTTAACTTACACTGAAATTGCCCTCCCAGCTGAAAGTTCGCTCCGTACCTCTGCTTCTGTCCAAGCTGCTGCAACCAAAACTAAAAGAAATTGATTTTAAACCGCCCACATATATAGTTTCCACTTACCCAGCAGTCCCCTGGTCCTCCGAAAACAAAAGGGAATTAACTTTTAACTTACACTGAAATTGACCTCCCAGCTGTACGTTCGCTCCATACCTCTGCTTCTGTCCAATCTGCTGCAACCAAAACTAAAAGAAATTGATTTTAAACCGCCCAAATATATAGTTTTCATTTACCCAGCAGACCCTGGTCCTCCGAAAACTAAAGGGAATTAACTTTTAACTTCCACTGAAATTGACCTCCCAGCTGTAAGTTCACTCCGTACCTCTGCTTCTGTCCAAGCTGCTGCAACCAAAACTAAAAGAAATTGATTTTAAACCGCCCAAATATATAGTTTTCACTTACCCAGCAGTTCCCTTGTCCTCCGAAAACAAAAGGGAATTAACTTTTAACTTACACTGAAATTGACCTCCCAGCTGTAAGTTCGCTCCGTACCTCTGCTTCTGTCCAAGCTGCTGCAACCAAAACTAAAAGAAGTTGATTTTAAACCGCCCAAATATATAGTTTTCACTTACCCAGCAGTCCCCTGGTCCTCCGAAAACATAAGGGAATTAACTTTTAACTTACACTGAAATTGACCTCCCAGCTGTAAGTTCGCTCCGTACCTCTGCTTCTGTCCAAGCTGCTGCAACCAAAACTAAAAGAAATTGATTTTAAACAGCCCAAATATATAGTTTTCACTTGCCCAGCAGTCCCCTGGTCCTCCGAAAACAAAAGGGAATTAACTTTTAACTTACACTGAAATTGACCTCCCAGCTGTAAGTTCGCTCCGTACCTCTGCTTCTGTCCCAGCTGCTGCAACCAAAACTAAAAGAAATTGATTTTAAACCGCCCAAATATATAGTTTTCACATACCCAGCAGTCCCCTGGATGCTTCTTTGCATCCTCCTCACAACTCACTTTACCCTCCAGCTTTGTGTCATCTGCAAACTTGGAAATGTTACATTTAGTTCCCTCGCCCAAATCAGTAATATATATCGTGAATAGCTGGGGCCCTCGCACTGACCTCTGTGGTACGCCACAAGTTATTGCTTGCCACCGGGAAAAAGACCCGTTTTTCCTACTCTCTATTCCATGTTTGTCTACCAATTCTCAATCCATACCAGTATATTACTCCCAATCCCATGTGCTTTAATTTTGCTCACTAACCTCTTATGTGGGACCTGATCAAACGTTTTCTGAAAATCCAAATACGCCACATCCACTGGTTCTCTCATATCTATTCTATAGGTGACATCCTCAAAAAACTCCAGTAGATTTGTTAAGCATGATTTCCCTTTTGTCAATCCATGCTGATTTAGTGCAATCCCGTTTATGCTTTCCAGGTGTTCTGCTATCACATCCTTCATAATAGACTCTAGCATTTTTCCCACTACTGAATGTAAGGCTGACTGGTCTGTAGTTCCTTGTTTTTTTTTTTCTCTCCCTCTGTTTTTAAATAGCGGGGTTACATTTGCCACCCTCCAATCTGTAGGAATTGCTCCTGAGTCTCTAGATTTTTGGAAGATGACCACCAATGCATCCAATATTTCCAGGGCCACTTCCTTTCGTACACTGGGATATCGATTATCAGGTCCTGGGGATTTGTCAGCTTTTAACCCCATTAATTTCCCCAGCACTACTTTTTTACTAATACTGATTTCCTTCAGTTCCTCCCTCTCATTAGACCCTTAGTTCCCTAACATTTTTGGGAGGTTATTTGTGTCCTCCTTTATGAAGACAGAAAAGTTGTTATGTTCCCCGCAAGCTTACTCTCATACTCTATTTTCACCCGCTTAATCAACTTATTTGTCCTCCTTTGCTGTATTCTAAATGTCCCCAATACTCCGACTTGCTGCTTTTTCTGGAAATTTTATATGTCTCTTCTTTGGATCTAATACTATCTCCAATACTATTCCTGATTTCCTACGTTTTCCACGTTACCATACTACAAAGAAGGATTCTAATAAAGCTAAATGTTAGTTTATAACAACAAAGTTATTTGATAGTTTTTAATAGCTAGATGCTAACAATTAGTATGCTGTTCAGTGACTTTTAGCAACCTGATAATCTTACAGTTGTTTCAATGCTCACCGCCATTCACAACAGTATAATTAAAGCAAAATACTGCGGAAGCTGGAAATCTGAAATAAAAACAAGAAATGCTGGACATACTCAGCAGGTCTGGCAGCATCTGTGGAGAGAGAAGCAGAGTTAAGGTTCACGACAGGCTGTGACTGGACGACGCAGCTTTGATCCGATCTGTTGGTTGTGGGATCGTTTAGCTCTCTCAATTCAGACTGCTTCTGTTGGTGTGCACGCATGTAGTCCTGTGTTGTAGCTTTACCAGGTTGGCACCTCATTGTCAGGAACACCTGGTTCTGCTGCTGCCATTTTCTTCTACACTCCACGTTTAACAGGTGTTAGGTCCCTGTCTTCGTGGTCGTGGTAGCATGTTGGATATGATTGACTACAAGGTGTTAAATTATGGAGGAATAAAATTATGTATTGTTGATGGCTCACAGTGCCTCACTGAATATATCCCATTTAGCATGGCGGTAGTGCCACATAGTACAATGGAGGATATCCTCCACGTGCAGACGGGACATCGTCTCCCCATGGACTGAATGGTGGTTACTCCTATCAATATTGTCACTGGCAGAGGCATCAATGACAGGCAGATTTCTGAGGATGAGTTCAAATAGATTTCTCTCTCTTTTCAGTTAATTCACCACCTGCCACTTTGGTCATTATGTCCTTCTTGACTCAGCCAGTAGTGGCACTACCGATCCACTCTTGATGATAGGCATTGAAATTCCCCCACCCTCAATGTTTCCTACGACTGGTGTTCAACATGCAGGAGTACCGATTCATCAAATGAGGAAGAACGTTTATCAGCAAGATTTTTTCTTTGTCCAAGTGTGACCTGTTGCTGGAAGACTTCAGGCATCTGGTGTCAATATTGAGGACTCCCAAGGCCAATATCTCCCAATTATATATGACTGTGCCACTGTGGGCCTGTCGTGACTAATCTGTGGGACAGCTTTCCCAAATTTGGAACAAGTGCCCAGCTGTCGCTGAAGAATACTAGAAACATGGAATGGGTATGGCATTTTTTGTCTATGTAGGCTGTCCTCTAGAGCAACTCAGCTATTCGACAATTTTCATGGTTTGACCTTGACGTGTTCGAATCTGATACGTAGGTGAAAGTCCAGTGAACAGTCCAGTTTTATTTTCAGTATGCTTTCTCCTGGAAGTATGATGCAAGTGCACGTCTTACTGTGTCATTTCAGAGATTAGTGAAGATTCAACAGCAATGCGGTTTGTCTGGAGTCTCACATAAACCATCAGATTAAGGCCATCAGATTTCCTCCTTAAAATGACATGAGCGAACCCGTTTTATATGACATTTCCGTAGTTCTGTGGTTTAAAAAAATCCAGCTTTATTTAATTAACTGAACTTTAATTCCCCCTCTGCAATGGTGGAATTTTGACTCATGTCTTTTGATCATTAGTCCAAGTATCAGAATTACTCCGTCATGAACATAACCAACCTGATATTATCTATTCACATAGAAAAAACCTATTGCAACGGGGGACAAGTGAAAAATTCCAAACTAAGATTGATGGACTTTTGATAGGCAAGGTATCAATGGTCACGGAAGGAAGGTAGACTAAGATAATATACAGGTTATCAATGATCTGATTGAATGGGAGGAAGTGTTGGAAGGGTTTAATGGACTTCTCCCATTATCCTACGTTTCTTTCTATGTTTTTTTATTCCTTTGGGGGATGTGGGTGTTGCTGGCTAGGCCAGCATTTATTGCCCATCCCAAATTTCCCATGAACTGAGTGCCTTGCTAGGCCACTTCAGAGAGTACTTAAGAGTCAACAACATTGCTGTGAGTCTGGACTCACATGTAGGCCAGACCAGGTAAAACAGCAGATTTCCTTCCTTCAACGGCATTAGTGAGCCAGATGAGTTTTTTACACAAATCGACATTGGCTTCATGGTCACCATTAGGCTCGCTTTTAATTCCAAATTTATTCATTAAATTCAAATTTCACCATCTGCCATGGTGGGAATTGAACCCATGTCTCCCTACATATGTCAGCACCTTTAGGGGAGGAGCGAGAGTGGACATAGTAATTGGACAACCGAAGCCAGCACTCTCAGCACCTTCGTGGAGGAGAGGGAAGGGAACCAGTCAGTGTAGAACTGAACACAACCAGATTCAGAACCTTCAGGGAAAAGTGAGGGGAACCAATGAGTTTAGAACAGAACCCAGCCACAATATTTAAGAATATTAATGAATTTGATAGGGTTGGTAGAGAGAAACTCGTTCTTATGATTATGGAGTCCAGGACAAGGGGCTTAATGTACAATTAAAATTCAGTCAGTAAGGGATGATTTGTAAAAGTACTCCTTCACAGAGAAAAAGGTCGCAGATATCTGGAATTGGCTCTCTAAACTGTTGTTTAGATTGGTGGGCGATTGAAAAATTGAACACTGGAAGTGACAAACCTTTGGTTAGACAAGGATATAAAGGATTACGAAAACAAGGCATGTAAATGGAATTAATATACTAATCATCTATGCTTTTACTGAATGTGGAAGATTCTGTCGGGGCTAAATGGCCTCTTTCCTTTCCTATGTTCCTTCATAGCAGTACTTTCAAGGGAAGGAGAGGCAGGAAATTCCTGAGTAATACTACTGAACCGGGCAGAGAGGAAAACTGTTTGACTGTTCTATCTGTGGGAAAAGATTTCACACACCAGTGTGACAGGAAAAGCACCAAGACATACACACACTATCGCGAGAGTGTTCCACTGCACTGACTGTGGAAAGAGCTTTAATCAATTGCGCAGTCCGATTGGTGATCATACCATTCACAACAGGGAGAAACTGTAAGCTTGTTCTGTATGTGGATGAAGCTTCAACTGATCTTTAACGTGGAAAAACACAAGAACATCATCACAGTGGAGAAACCATCGGAATGTGGGAGGTGAGGCACTGTGCAACACGCATAAAAAACAATGGAATGAATGTACAGTGCCATTGATGTTGGATTGTGCTATTTTTATCATTTAAACAATTTAACAATTAGATTCAGCGGATATTTCACTCCATTCTTTAATTCCTCCCTGAATTTTCCCTGGGTCCCTGCATAAATAAACGGATTGACACAGGAACTCAAAAGCTGAAGCATATATCCGCTTTGGTCCAGAATTACATTTGATTCACTCAGATTGGAACCAGAAAAATACTTAAGGTTCGCAATTCGGACATAAAGGAAGTTTATAAGAATTACTAAATATAATAGGATGAAACTGCCCGAGATGCAGAAGAGTAAAACAATGGAGTTTCTCCGTTTCTCCATCTCTGGATCATTTTGATTCGCTCCATAGCTTTGGGCCCGCAGTCTCCGGCGGACTTTACTGGCTGCTAGAATGTGTCTGACAGTCAGAGCATTAAGCAGTAAAATCAGAACGAATGGGAGACAAGAGGTTGAAATTGAGCGAATCCAGTCAAATGCAGCCTATTCAGGTGACGTATAAAATGTTAATTTTACACTGCAGAACCAGGGTATATTGTCAATTATATGCGAAGGTTCAAATATAAAATACCAGAAGGTATTTTTTAAACAGCTCAATGTAGACAAGATTCCTATAACTCTCGCCGCCATTTTCTCAGTGCAGTAATTTATTTTCAGCTTCTGGCAACAAATCGCCATAAATCGATCAAAGGTGAAAGCGACCGTTACCCAGACAGAACAGTCTGTGATCGCATGGTTTAGGACAATACGGAAACTGCATATGGGTGTGATGAACAGGAAACTGAGTGGGAAATAAATACCAACAATCCGGTTTAATATCACAACGGTGATCATGACCAGGAGATCCGTCACTGCCATGGCCATCAGGTAGCAAGTGATACATCTGGAGAGACCGCATCTACCTCGGGACAGGATCACAATCACTGCCAAGTTAGCTGCAATAGAGACAGAGAGACTGATAGAAAGACTGAGGTGTATGTTTGTGAGCGAGCAAGAACAGGAAAGTTTCTGGTCCGACTCCCAACAAAATCATCCGTTTAACAGAATTATTTGTGAAATTTACAGATTTGGCACAAGATCCTGCATGGAAAACTATCGCTTAGCTATCGCTTGTTCCTGTATTTAAAATACTATCTGGATTAAAAATAAGACAGGTCAATAACATTGGAATGTAAAATAATACAAGCAAATATAATGGAAAACAAGAAGGCATTGGAAACCCATTGAAACCAACATGGGAACATCAAACAGACAAGTAAAGTAACATCAGGAACATATTACAGAAAATATTTAAAAGGGTAAATAATACAATAACCAACAGTAAAAAGTGCAAACTAACAGGAAAGTAGATAAAGCTTGCATTTACAATGGATTATATCCTGGTCAGGACAGAAAAGGCCCTCACACAATGAATTACTGCAAAATAATTCACAGTTGATGATTTTCTACTGTCAATATGTATGAAAGGATCCTTAAACAGAAAGAACTGAACGGACAATTAGTGTTCCCTTACTGTGCGTGGGGGATATCGTTGAAGATGCAGTGATAACTCCAAGCACTTCTCCCGTTGTTCAGCTGGGAACTTGGGTGGCACTCTATACCAGCGCAAGTGGTAGATTTTGAGGTCTTATTTGAGGAAAGATCCCTCCGACAGTGCAGCACTTCCTTAGTACTGCGCTGCGCTGTGCTGTCAGCATTGCAGATCAACTTTGTCCGAAATGGTTATTGAAATTAACACTTTTTTTTACTCAGATGTGTGAAATGCCACTAGCTATGCAGCCTCACAGTTAAGGAGAATAGATTGAAGGCGGAAATAGTCTGTGACATTGCCAGGGGCTTGGAGCAGAAGGAACGTTCAGACTCAGCAGCCATCAATGTAGAGCAGTCAGCAGTAGCTAATATGGAAGAGGGGAGCGCGGCTGAAGCGGTGTGAGTTTAAGACTGAGAGTCGAAACGCTGTGCTCTCTGAGTTCAGGATAGGTACAGATTTATTCATAATACAGTGACTTATTGCATTGTTTATATTTCTGTTAATAACTCCATTCCTAATAGTGTCCCATCAATTAACTTATTCATTAAATTAATTCAGGAAATATTTAATTGTTGAATAATTTCAATCAGTGAATCATTTATGCAAATCAGATGGTCGTTGTCAATGTCATTCATACAGTAGAACTCGATTGACACTCTGGTAACAGTATGATAGTTCACCCACAGTAACAGTGTCAATAACACAATAGAGCCACATTTGCACCATGATAACAGTGTGATAATTCATCCACAATAACAGTGGAAATAATGAAATACAACTACATTTACACCATTAAAAGGCACACATAAAAGTGAGAACTTATACAGTTAGAAGCACGAAATTATATCTTTAAATAGGAGAAATCACACCGATTAATGGGAAAATGATACCACTGAAGAGGAGAAATTATGTTACTGGAGTGGAAAGTAATACTTGAAAGCGGGAGTAATTATGCTGGTAATGTAACATTATATGAGTAATGGTGAGAAATGACACCTCGAAAGGGGATAAGTTATAACATTAATGTCAAAAAATCAGATCAGTAAATTTCAAAGAAATTATATCATTAAAATGGAGAAATAATGCTGTTGAAGTGGAAAAATAAATCCTTAAAATAGGAGAAATTACAACAACTGGAGGGCAGAAATCTTCCCACTAAGTTACAAAAATTATCGCAATGAAGGAGAGAAAGTAATACTTGAAAGCGGGAGTAATTATGCTGGTAATGTAACAACATTATATGAGTAATGGTGAGAAATGACACCTCGAAAGGGGATAAGTTATAACATTAATGTCAAAAAATCAGATCAGTAAATTTCAAAGAAATTATATCATTAAAATGGAGAAATAATGCTGTTGAAGTGGAAAAATAAATCCTTAAAATAGGAGAAATTACAACAATTGGAGGGCAGAAATCTTCCCACTAAGTTACAAAAATTATCGCAATGAAGGAGAGAAATTCTATTCATAATATACAGAAAAGTTCGTGGTAAATAAGAGCAGTGACATAGTTAATCAATGATCAGTAACTAATAACTAACTACAATACTTTACCTAGAACCCCGATAGCTGCAAGGACGGGATAGTAAATGGCAAACAGCAGGCCTTTTGCTGATCCATGCATTTCTATCAGAAGTTTTGAGCACGCTCGGAACCGCACTCAAAGATTGTCATATTTATTACCTGATGTCAGACTCCTGGGAGATAATTAGATGTTTCCATCTTTTACTTTAATTACACTAATTGAAACATGCAGATTAGTGCAGCTGCTGCTCGCCTGGTGTTTTTGCTTTAACGGAATGGAATATTTTTCAAGGGACCTGACACGGTTCTAAAGTGAAATACACAAACTACCATATGATCCTAACTACAGTTAGCATAATGACAAATTGAATAGGTGGTTGCAATGGTGAAAGTGAACCTTGTATATAAGGAATCCAAGGGGTTAAACCATTTAATACTGAGTTAAGTGTCCACATTACAAGGCATAACTGATCAAAGATATGCTGATCCTGAATGAAACTGTGGTCAATTTCTCGCTCTGGATCACTATTCAAGTCGAGTCTGCATGATTCCGGATCCAACTCTCTCTGAGATGGTGCATCCACTTCAACACAGCTGACTGTGTTCAGTGTAGGCAGCTCTCGGTCAGCACGGCACTTTCAGTGTGTGCACGTGCATTTGTGCACGTTCATGTTTTGCGTGAAATCGTGCAGTTCTGCACAGTTGAGTTATGTATTGGTCAAGTTTAGTACGGTTATATTCAATAGAGACATGCCCAATTGAGCACATTAACATTTCGTATGGACTGTTTGAGCTCGGGCGCCCTTATATGCAGTGTCATCAATTCAAGCTCAGCCTAGTCATAATCTGTGTGCACAGGCTTGGTTCAGCATGATTACATGCAGGGTATATAGGTTCAGTGCAGCACAGTTTATTCTCGTTTTTGACAGGTTCTGTACAGTTACTTTCCACTTGCATAGAGCCAGTTGTGCACGCTCATTCTTAGTGTTGAAAAGTCCAATTCAACACGTTTCCTTCAGTGTTGACTGGTCAAGTTCAGTAGATACAATTAACACCGTGATATTTAATGTGGACTGGTCTAGGCCTGCATGACAATATTCAAGGTCGAAAGTTCCTATTCAGCACACACATATTCAGAGTTGACTGATCAGTTCTGTATTAAATACTGAAGCTGCTGGAAATACTCTGCAGGTCAGACAGCATCTGTGGAGAGAAAAGCAGAATTAACGTTTCAGGTCTGTGACCGTTCATCAGAACTGGCCAAAGGTAGAGAATGATTAGGTTTTCAGCAAGTGAAGGGTGGGAGGAGGGCGGTGATTGGTGGGGAAGAGAATAAAATGGATGGTGTGTGAGGGGGCAGAGGGCAGGAGAGATTAAATAAAACCGCCTCATTTCTGTATTGTTCATTTCAGTGAGGCAGTTATAGTTCCATCTGGTTACATTGAATGTGATCAGGCCAAATTCAGCAGGGTTACTTCCAATATGATCTTGCTCAGCTCAGCGTGTTTACAAATAATGTGCAGATAGCTAGATGATTCCGGTTATTGCCAGTATGTGCAGGTCGTGTACTGCACAGTTATCTGTAATTTGGAGGGGTCCAATTCATCAGGGTTACATTTATTCTAGAATCGTTCAGTTTAGCATGACTACATTGAGTGTGGAAAAGTACAGTTCAGCATGCTTGCAGTTAGTGTGCATTGCGTCTGACTTGCTATTGCAGCCATAGTATTAATATGCCTGGCATGGTTACGTTTCGGCCATTGAACGTCAACCTTTGTTGCAAGATACTTTTATTTCTTGATGTGCGTCTCTGGCAAGGCAACTATTTGTTGTTCCCCTAATTGCCTTCGATTGAGACAATATCCAATGGCATAGCTGTTACTAGAAGGCCTAAAAACTGCTCTCACATGTCTTAACTTCCATTTTTATTGAGAATCTCGAAGCAAACTGACTAAATTTCCTCCACTTCAGAGGCAAGATTCTTGCTTAACTACTATCCTTATGTGATCTTTTAGTATCAGGGCCACCTTACCTCGTTTTCATTTCGTATGTCTTTGCAAAATGTTAAGTATCCTGAAATATTTATTTCCCAACCTTGGTCACCGTTGTTAATGTAGTTTTCACTTTTTTCTCCTTTTTGTTAAAACAGGAGAATCCATATTCTAAAAAATGGAAAAGGATTTTATGAGCATTGAATCATCTGAAGATTGCTGATTTTTGTGGGTGCTTTTTTTCTTCAAAGGAAGGTCAAATAAGGAGTTGACCAGTAAACAAGTTCCGGGAAACATGTGACTTCAAGTAAACATAGCAGATGTCCTATCCTGAAGGACAGTTGTTTACAAGGAAATACAAGACAAAGATATAAAGCTGTCATAGGATGATTGCTGAACTGCATTTGCTTTAATTTAGGACTGTTAAAAGCCAGCTGGTATTTGGACTGAAACAGACAGATGGAATTTGTATTGAAGTGCCAGGAGATCATAAGAAAATCCAGAGAACTATTACCATTCTTTGAAGAAGGCAAAATGGCTAACAGTTAAGCATCTGCAGAGGATGAAATGAAAAAATGGCCATTCTTTCACAAGGGCGAGAACTGTGAGACACGAACCGTCCTGAATAAGCAATGTGTGAGATAAGATGTGCTACTGCTAGACAAAGACAGAAAACAAGAACAAGACCAGCAGATTTATTTTGTTTTGCTTTAACTAGCACTAAACAAAACGGATGATTCCAAGTCTGGGGTGTACGTGATTAAGAACATTCCCGAGGCTGGGAACAACTGGATAAAAAAGGAGACTAGGAGCCTTCAAAAGGGGAAAACCAGCAGCATCGTCACAGAAAGGGAAGCGTGAGTCCACTTCAGTGAAGAGAACCCATCAGAGGGAGACTGATCACCTCGCTTCGCAATAGATAGTATTTAAGTCCAAGCCGTGGGTCTTGTGATTTATTGTAACAAGTAACAAGTAGTTTAACAAGTGAAAAAAACAGCAGATAAGTGACTTAAGTATCAATAAAAGTGTTTATGCAAAGTATGTTGTGCAGGCGTCTTTTGTCCGCGACGTCAGTTGACACCCTAGTTTGAGGGTCAACATTTTGGCGTCCCTGGGTGGGCACAGTTAAGTGATCACCTTAAATTCACACCGTTTCTGGCCCACAGACGTGCCGTACAAACAGCAGAATGATGGATGCCTGTCCAGAGTGAGAGAAGGACCTCTGGGGTACCTAAAGCATAAATGGCCCAAGTGGGTCGAATATGCTGATAAGGTGTTTGAAAGTCAGGGACCCATTGGACAGAAACACTGGGAAGATGCTAGGAAAGAACAAGCGAAGCTCGCCTCTCAGCTTAGTAAGGCTACAGCAATAGCCAGTTGTATGAGGGAATTGTGTTAAAAGCAAATGGAGAATGTGAGGTTAAAAGCGGAACTAGAGGGGACCAAACTACAGTCAGAAGCTTCAAGGCGGGAGACAGATGATTTGAGAAAAAAGGTTTTGTGTGGAGGAGTATAAAGCACAAATGTACTTTATTCATATGACTCAGTTTCAAACTCAAACTGAACAGGCGCACCAGGAGAGAGAGAGAGAGCAGTCCAAGAAAAGAGGCAGCTAATAAGGTGGTGTACGACTTAAATGAAAAATGTTACAATTTGCAGGCAGTCCTTAAAGCGCTGCACCAGTTCCACTTACAAGGGCAGCATAAATGAGCCGACTGTAGTAAGTGTCAGCAAGAAATAGATAGATTAAAAAGTCAACTTGCTGCCTGCCGAGATATGATATGTGCTTTTCGGGAGACACAAGGGAACGATGATGACGATGTGGATCGGGGCAGTCTAGATACAGCAGCCCACAGGTGTGGAGAACGAGAAGGGGAAGGAGGGCGTGATTGGGGCTGGGTTGAGACGCCGCCACAATACATCAAAAAGCCGGTGGTCCCTTCTGCACCACCTGAGATGGTGCCAATGAACCCGGTAACAATGACCCGAGGTGCGCCTGCTGAAAACGGAAGTACTTCTTACAGTATTCCCCTTACAATGGTACAATTGTCGGAAACAGCCAAGAAGGTAATATCCCTGGAGCCGGGACAGGACCCTTGGGAGTTCTTTAGTCATTTCATAGACTTGGGACCCTACATGGCTTAGATGCAGGGGAAGAGCAAAGGTTAGTACTTATGTGTTTGAGGAAAACATTCCTCATTGCACTGCCTGAGGATAGAGCAAGCGGCTAAGGGATTTTTGAGGAAACCAAAACCGCCATTCTTTCAGCTATGCAATACAACAAAGGTAACCCCGTTGATTTACTGAGTAAGTGCAGGCAGCGCAAAGGGGAGCACTCAATGGCATTCGCTAATAGATTGTGGGTCCATTTTAATGATATCCTTGGGCCAGGCCTTAACAGGGCAAAACTAGGAGCCTTTAAGAGAACCCGGTGGGTCAGAACATTGATCTCTCATGCGAATTTTTTCACCCAGTGGACAGTGGCCATACTGAACAGTGGGCAGTTAGGCGCATGACCATCGCCTGGGAAAGGGAGATGTAGGAGAATGCAAGGCAGCGGTCTAAAGAAGGGTGAATGAACCCGGTTAAAATTCAGTCAGGGCTCTGTATGGAAAAATGAAGGTCGAAGAGGGGGGCAGGTAAATAACTCCCGACAGCCTCCATCCCCATATGCTACCCCAGTAGACAGAGGCCGGATCAATATCAGAATATCTATCAGGGCCAATGTAACAGTTGTGGTCGGATGAGCCATTATGCAAGAGAGTACCAGGAGCCAGCCCCCGACCTCCTCAAGATCAGGGACCTGGTCAAAATCATTTCCCCCAACCATCTCCACCATTGGAGAGAACTTGGGAACAGGGGCAGGCGTTCGCCCATATGGCCCCAGTCGTGGAGACAGACTGTCCCAACCTTCTTTACCCTCAGTGCCCGGACCAGAATCCGAGCACATGATGGTGTCAGACCTCTCCAATATGGGTGTGCAGCGCCAGATGGGATGGTGTGGGGCGACCTCTGGTGGAAGGTGAGGTAGGAGGCTGCCCCACCGAATTTTTATGGGATACTGGAGGTTTGTGCACCACCTTTAACACATCCAAAGGAATAGATCCGTCATAGCGTATGCACGAATGTCAGGTATTGACAGTGCATGATCCCAAGGGATCATTTGTACCAAAACAATAGGGTGGTGGGGGAGTGGGGACTTGGCAATCAGACCCTAAAATTTTTTGTTAATGGATCGTTCGTAGTGGAGGAGGGGATGAGGAAAACAGGATGTGACATCTATGCAGAAGACTACCAAGGCACAGTGCTGGCAGAGATAGCTTTAAAACTGCCAGCTAAAATAAGCACTCAGACTGTCGAGTTAGCAGCGATAGCATCTGTGGTCAGCCACTCCGACAAACGTTCCCACCAGCTGATCGATATTCGGACAGCATGCAGGTATGCAGTATTTTAACTGATTTCCTGCCCTTGTGCAAAGAAAGAGACTTTGCAATAGCGGACGACAAACCTTTACTGTCTGCGCCCTCCTTAAAACACATTATCCAGATTGTCCAAGGACAAGAATATGGTATAATCAAAGTGAAAGCGCAGCATATATCTTCCTCAGCTGGGAACATGTGAGCAGACGAATTGGCAAAGCAAGGTGCCCGGGCCGAGAGCCACGACAATTCCCAATAGGTGAGCAAGTAAACGCAGTCACTGTCAAGACTTTTGAGGGCAAGGTGAAGCCTGTTGAATATGATATAAGACAGAAAGTTATGCTCCAGGTCCACCAGCCAGCACATTCCTGCCCCCTAAGTATTTTGGCCGCCACTCCATTCTGGACAAAGCAAGTCCCTCGGTATACAAAGTCCTGCTGGACTTTGGGAAGACCGGATGGCTCATGTAAACCAATTAAAACTGTTTAGCAAATAGAGTAACCACCAGCATCATATGTTGCTGGACGCGTGCGAGGCATCATCTCCGGCCCCTATCCTTTTGTCACTGCCACAGTGCTGCAAGCAGGGCAGGCCATAGGGAAGGTTCAGGGGACCCAACAACAATCAGAGCCAAAGGTGAAGAAGGCCTAGGCAGATATCGATCTCCCCGACCCAGACTCGCTTACAGGGGAGCAGGCATTTAAATCACCTGAATGATGATATTGATCTCAGCCAGGTTAATTGGCTATAATAAGGAACTGCAAATAAGAGCAGAAATTACCTTGTGTTTTACAGATAATAAGTAAGTGGAAATGGAGCTGTTAATCGTGTCTGTGATGTATGGACTGCCAAATACCACATGCACCGAATTAAGGTCTGACCCGGACCACACTTTCAGAGAAACGAAAGGTCCTGATATCCGGAGAATACAAAGTGTCTTCAACCCATGATGCGTTGGAAAGTAAGGGTCATCCATTTCATGGACCATTCCCGGGGCCAAAACTGGACGGGGAGGCACCTGGTTCGGTATTCACCTGGTGTGTTGGCATAAAATTTGAACAGACTATTAGTGTCCCATTGAATAGTCAAGTGTGTATTAATTGTCTCTCAGCATTTTCCAGTCTGATGTTCTTTGAGGCATAGGCACAGGGCGAGCAGGTTCAGGATGAACCTGGGGACCATATAACCATATAACCCTGACAATACAGCCAGGATAAGCCAAATCGAGCTGATTGATCTACATAAGAGGGAAGAGACTAGGATTAATGTCACGGTAGAAATTAAACAGAGTTTAGGAAGGTATTTTGAAAAATACGAAACTAACATTGGACTTTTACCCGAGGACTAGCGATGGAGCAAGGAACAGTTAGCTAAAACCCACCAGACACTTGTCAAAGTCATTGAGAAAGCCGAGAAACCGGGCAAAAGATTGAAACAATTAGCGCAAGGAACTGGTGGGATGATATTTTAAATTGGGATACCAACATACAGATACATCCATGGATAAGAATTGTTTTGCACTCTGTGATTATTGGTATGATTGTGATTTTGATGTGTCAAATAAATACCCTGATTATGTTTAAACGTTGGAAAGTTGAAATGGAAGGGAACTTGGAAATGGACTGGTATGTGCGACAATGTGAGCGAATGATAGATATAAGTAAATGTAACGCAGCCTGGACTTGAATATCTGCTGTCGCAAACGAGAACAAGGCCAGCAGATGTTGCTTTGCTTTTAACTAGCACTAAACAAAACAGATGACTCCAAATCAGGGTTTACGTGACTAAAACATTCCCGAGGTTGGGAACAACTGGATAAAAAGGGGAGGCTAGGAGCATTCAAAAGGAGATAACCTGCAGGACCATAGCAGACAGGGAACCCTAAGTCCACATCAGTGAAGAGAACCCATCAGAGGGAGACTGATCACCTCACTTTGCAACAGGTAGTATTTAAGTCCAGGCTGTAGGTCTTGTGATTTATTGTAACAAGTAGCAAGTAATTTAAGAAGTGAAAAAGCTGCAGATAAGTTATTTAAGCATCAATAAAAGTGTTTATACGAAGTCTCTCGTACAGGTGTCTTTTGTCCGCCACGTCAGTTGACACCCTAGTTGGAGGGTCAACGCCCTGCTGTTGAAACGCTGTATGCATTTCTGAGTTGCCTCTTATAGTCTGAACAATTTCTGAATGTTTGCAGAAACCTTGCATCCTTAAAAAAACCTTGTGTCGAATGTGGGAGAACTGATGCCTTTGCTGTTGCACACCTGCTGTAAGGCCTATGTGAAGCCTTCTGTAGTCGGATTTCCTTGAAAGGCTACACAAACAGACTACTCATCACCCTGGCCTGGAAAGATTCTGAGTGGAAATCACCTATTCGACTTTGTGACATCTTGCCAAAACAAACGACAGCCATCACTTCACTTCAGTATAAGCTATTGTTTTTTTGTTATTACACCTATTTCTTTGTAAAGACTAGAAACAAAAATCCTTTTCTTCCTGGTTAACTGGTTGTATATGTGAGTGTGTGTGTGAGAGAGCCAGGATAAAAATAAGGGTCTTTAATATTTCATTTTGCATATATATTTCCTTCGTTATTGGTTAAGACTTGGTTTGTTACAAACAAATAATGTTGTTGTTTACTAAAGAAACCTGGTTGGTGTGTTTTATTCTGGTGAGAAATGGAGTGTCTAATTGACGCTTTTTGTAAGTGGGAAAATTTATTGATATGTTGCGACCTGTGGAGAAGAGGGGCTGAATTAACAGTGGAGTCTTCCTGCCTCGGTCGTAACATGTTAATTGGGGGCTCTTGTCGGAATTAAACCCAATGCTGACAACGTTCAATTGTAAGTGGAGTAATAATAACTGAGAAAGCAAACTAAAAGAACCAGGTTTCTTGTTTAATAGGATAAAGTCTCCACCACTTAGATCTCTCTAGCATTTTCTCAAGATTTTCTGGGGAAGGAGGAGGTATCTTTCTGTGACTTGCAAAATTTAACCAAGGCTAAACAAAATGGTTTGGCAGCAAAATTGGGGATAGAATTGAAATCAGGAGGTAAAAAATCAGAGATAATTGAATGTATCGCCCAACATTTGAAATTAGAAGAAGTAGACAGTAAATGAGAGGTTAATGCAGTTGAATTAGCTAAAATGCAGTTACAAATGAAGCAGCTTGAGCAGAAACAAGAAATGGAAAAACTTAGGCAGAAGGAGGCCCAGATAATTTTCATAATGAATGTCCTACTATCCAGTTAGCTAATACTGAATTGATAGGAAGATTCAAACTATGCTTTCATATTTAGATGCAGAATCGGGAGAAGACCTACTCAGAGCATTTGAAAGCGTCTGTGGGCATGAGCCAGGATTTACAACCTTAGTCACACATGATGTGGGTGTAGGGGAATCCATTTCTATAAAACAGAAACTTTACCACTTAAGTCAAGACAAACAGGCCCAGGTAAAAGCAGAAATCCAATCAATGCTGGAAAACCACCGAATGGAACCTAGTCAAAGCAGCTGGATCTCACCAATTGTGTTAGTGTTTAAACCTGACTATTCATGCAGACTTTGCATAGACTATCGAAAAGTTAATACAGTGACAAAGGCAGAATCCGACCCAATCCGTTTCTTGGAAGACTGTATTGACAGAGTGGGCAGAGCCATGTTTCATACCCAGATAGATTTGTTAAAGGGATAATGACAACTTTCTTTACCATGCCGAGCTAATGAAATATCAGCTTTTGTCACACTGGATGGTCTTTATCAGTGCCAAATGATACCATTCAGGCTTAAAAATTCCCCAGCAACCTTTCAGAAACGAATGATGTGCTGATATACAGTAACACTTGGAAGGAACGCTTGAAACAGCTCGAATCTTTTTTTAAATATTGCAAGCAGCTGATTTTGTGGTAAAGGTAGCCAAAAGCGAAGTAGACCTACCTCGGGTATATATTAGGGCAAGGGCAGTGAAAGTACAAGCCTTGGTGGAGCTCCCGACCCCGAAGACTAAGCGAGAAATCATGAGGTTTTGGGGATGTGTAGTTGCTACAGGAAGCTTGTACCAAATGTCAGCACTGTAGCTGCTCCACTAACAGATTTGTTACAGAAAAAAATAAAACCAAGGTAGCGTGGTCACGGGAATGCCAGGCATCTTTTGAAAAACTGAAGGCTATTTTGACGAATGAGCCAGTGTTTCCTGCTCCTGATTTCACTAAGCTCGTCAAGGTAGCGATTGATGCTAGTGACCTCGGGTTAGTGCAGTCCTGTTACAAGATGATTAATCGAGCATAGAAAAACCGGCGGGATACTTAAAAAAAAAAGATTGACACCAAAAAGGATATTCCACGGTAACAAAAACAAAGGAACGTTAGGTCCATTATTGACTCTTAAACATTTTGAAGTCTGTCTCTGCCATGACTACAGAGAAACACTGGTATATACTGACCATAACCCACTAAACTTTGTGGAAAAACTGAAAACCGGGAATGCCAGAATATTCCCATGGAGTTTATTGTTGCAGCTCAAACACTGAAAAATCGTCCACATTTCGGGACAAAATAATGATATTACAGATGCTTTGTTGCGAATCTAACTTTGTTGAGCTACATGAGTAAAGATGGTACAAAGCAAAAATGCGTGAATGGGAAATGAGCGTGAAAAATGTGTTTTAAAATGGTTTCAACTTCTGTTTTTTATATATCAATTTTTTTTAGAGAGATACAGCACTGAAACAGGCCCTTCGGCCTACCGAGTCTGTGCCGACCATCAACGCATTCAAAAACGACCTTTCATTTATCCAAGGGTGGAGGTGTTACCAGAGTTTCCTTTTTATTTGTTATATTTGAGATTCCATATTCTGAAAAACTGAAAAAGGATTTCATGGACATTCAATTACCTGGAGAATGCTCAACTTTGTGGGTGTTTCTTGAAGAAGGTCAACATAATGGTTGACCAGTAAACAAGTACTGGAAAACATGTGATTTTAAGTAAATACAGCAGGTGTTCTAACTTGAAGGGACTGATGCTTACAAGGAAATGATAGACAACGGTATATGGCTGTCACAGAATTGTTGCTGAACTGTTTTGGTTTCATTTTGAACTGTTAAAATCTAGCTGCTTTTGGGACTGAAAGAGGCAGTTGAAATTTGTATTGACCTGGCAGGAAATCAGAAGAAAACACGAACTACTGTTACCTCACTTTGAAGAAGCTCTGCTCTTAAAAAGCAAAAGTCTGTATGAAGTTGCACTGTTGCCTGTATTTTGTAGAAAGCCAGAATGTTTGCAGAAACTTTGCGTCTTTCAAAGAACTTTGCATCAAATATGTGAGAAATGAAACCTTTGCAGCTGCTTTAATATGTATGTGAAACCTCTGTCGTTGAATTTCTTTGAATGCCTACCCAAACAGACCGTTCGGCAACCTTTCCTGGAAAGATTCCTTGTGGCAGCCACCTATTCGACTTTGGGACAACTCGCCACAACAAAGGACTTCCATCTCTTCTCTTCAGTGTAAATTTTTTATTATTATTATTCCTTCTATTTCTTTATAATGGCTGGAAACAAAAATCACTTATTTCCTGGTTAATGAGTTACGTGTGTGTGTGTGTGTGTGTGTGTGTGTGCGCGCGTGTGTGCCCGTGCGTGCGCGTGCGCACGCGCGGGCCAGAAAAAAAATGAGGGGCTTTAATATATCAGTTTACATATATACTTAGTTCAATACTGGTTAAGATTTGTTTTATAATAAACAGATAATGTTGTTGTTTACAAAAGAAAGCTGGCTGGTGTACTTTATTCAAATAGAATACCTAATTTACTGCTTCCATAAGTCGGAAAATCATTTACTAAAGAAAACTGGCTGGTGTACTTTATTCAAATAGAATACCGAATTGACTGTTTCCATAAGTCGGAAAATGTATTGATATGTTGTGACCTATGGAAAATCTCTGGGACTGAATTAACAGTTCACTCCTCCCACCTCAGTTAGAACACCACACAACTACATCTCAATAATGATCTTAGATCTAACTGTTTAACTTTATTTATGCCATTAACTTGTCTCTCTTGTTAAAAATCTTCCAGTAATTTAGATAATTTAACTTTTCTGCCATTTTCCCCTTATTTTACCTATTTACTGACACATTATTGCTGTTAAACTTTTTGTCCCTTCCTGGCATATTCTGCTTAACTTTACCCAAATCGCTACACTGCTCTGTGCCGTTTCATTTATAAATACCCCACCACTTTAATCTTCGCCAGCTTTTTAAGTAAAGCCCCAGTACAATGCTAGTTATTGGATTTGCCTGGACATTTCTACCCCACTTTAACAGGACTTTGTCCCAACGGAACAGTTCCCTCTTTCCCCAGTACTGGAGCCAGTAATCCATGGATAGTAATGCCTGACTCCAACAGCACAGTTTGGGGCTCCTATTCAACAAAGTATTGATTAACTAATTCGTAAATTCTGTTCCTTCCACCAAACACCTGGGGCAGCGTAAAGCTACATTAATCTGCAATTCCTCTATTACCTGAGCATACTATCCTGTTCACCAAGCACTGGGATCTGAGTGAAATTATTTTAGCAGCTGGTCTTGCAGTAGCTTAGAATTCTGTTCGTTCACATAACACCTGAGACAGGGGAAAGCTGCATTGATCAGTCAATCCCCTATTACCTGTACATTTCAACCCATTGCCCAACTATTTTGGGCTAGTTAAAGATACTTTGATCAGCGAATCCTCTTTACCCATATATTCTAAAACATTGAGCAAACACCTGGGACAGGCTAAAGCTGTAATGATCAGTCAGCTCCCTACTACCTGCACATTTTTGCCATTGATCAAACATCTTGGACCAGTTAAGCATACTTAGACTGGATAATCCTCTATTTCCCATACATCTTATCCCGTTGACCAAACGCTTTTGCCTTGTTAAATACATTTTAATCAGGTGATCCTCTGTACAGGTGCATTTTAATTTTATCCCATTGAGAAGACACCTGGAGCTGGTTAAAAATACTTTGATCGTATAGTCCTCTATTACTTGTACATTCTATTCCTTGAAACAACCATCTGTAACAGGGCAACGATACACTGAACAGCTATTCCTGTATTACTCAAACATTCACATACGTGTTTGGAGTGTATCTGTATGAAAACATGAAATGTGGTTAATAAGATTGGTGAGATGCAGGCACAAATATTCAAACCAGAATGTGACGTGCTGGCGATGTCTGAGACCTGGCTCAAAATAGAAGATGAGAGGATGCTTAATATTCATGGATGCAAGGCATTCAGGAAAGAACAGGAAGGGGAAAAAGAGGGTAGCAGTTTTGATGAAGATTTTTTTCGCACTGCTACAAACATGTCCTTGAGCAGTCAAAGACAGAATCTATTTAGTGGGAATTAAGAACATAAATGAAGGAGCTATGACTTTACTCGGTGCATTTAATGGGCTATAAAATAGCGAAAAGTAGGTGGAGGAGCAGATTTGAAATGTGATAAACGGCAGAGGCAAGAGCTCTCGAGTAGTGATGATGGGAGATTTTAATTACAATGATATTGAATGAGGCAGTGCTTGTTAAGGGCAAACATGAAAGAAATTACTGAAGTGCGTTCAAAGAATATTCTTGATCAGTATGTTTCCACCAGAGAGGAAGGAGGCAATGCTGTACTTAGTCCAGGAATCTCACAGCTGAGAAGAAAAGTGATCATAGTGGCTGCACTTTTATGCCCCGCCCATCCCTGCGAACGAGTGGGTTGGTGGTGCATGTGTGTGTGGGGGGCGCGGAGGCTGTGGGGGGCAATGTAAAATTGGTTGCGAGTTGAAGGGGGCCATTCCCACTGACAGCCCACCCCCGATGCAATGTTACACACGGTGACAGCGGCAAGATACGACATGCCCGCCTCAGGTGTATCAAAGCCATTAAGTGGCTAGATGGATGGCAAAGGCCCCATGAACCCCGTCAGGTAAAATCTGGCAGCACTCTTACGTGCTGGGGGGAAGGTGGGAGCCTCCTGTTCGGGTAACCTGTGTCCCACGCAGAGCCGTGCATAAATCCGCAAAAGTACCCAATGTACAACATTCCCCAGCCCACGTGATCCCTGCTGCCCAGTCAAAGCCCGGCTGATTGTTCCCGGCGTGGCCTCAAAAACTTACCTTCATTCAGGCCGGCCTTCCTCTTGCCACTGCTGGCTGGGTGTAGTCCCAGCAATGTCTACCTCACCCCATGGCGCTGCTGGAACTAGTAACTGCAGGCCAGCTGATTGGTCCATTAAGCCGGACTTCCTGCCTCAAGGAGGTGGAATACCCGTCCAAGGCCAGTTAAGGGCTTGGGAATGAAAAATCCTGACGTGGATCCGCAGACCTGGCATAGGTGAGCTCGCCACCGACTTTTTGGAATGTGTGCAGGGCTTCCCGCCCAACGTTAAATTCTGGCTAGTATTTTAAAGTTTAGATTAGTTATGCAGAAGAACAATGAAAAATCTAGAAAAAACAGAGCAGGAGCAGGGCGAATTTCAGCAAATTAAGAAGGAATCTGTCCCAGAAAAATTGATGTCATAGACTGGCTTGAGAATGCAAGGAAGAATACGGCTGAAATTTTTTTTTTAAAGTACAAAGGGGAGGTAAAAATTAACAATAGGTGCAAAGGCGCAATAACAAAATTTAAAGAAAAAGAGTTGTGAGAGGACTTGTGCATCCAATTAAGCACCAAAGTGAAGATGCTTCGATGAAGGCAGGAGACATGCCCGAGGCACTAAATTAGCAATTTTTCAATGGTGCTAACCGAGGAAGAGGACTTTGCCAAAGTTTGGGCAAAAGGAGGAAGTTGCTGGGACACTGTATCAGATAAAATAGATAAGTAGGACGTACGAAGAATTCGGGCCTAATCAACATCTCCCGAGTTGTGGAGTTCCTGACCACAATCTTCCAAACCTTCTTAGATACAGGGGTTGTGTTAAAGAACTGGAGAATTGCAAATGCTAGTGTAGAAAGGGGAAGGAGGATAAGACTGTCAGTCTTATAGGCCAGACAGTTTAACGTCGCTGGTGGGGAAACACTCAGGAACAATTAACCCGGAGAAAACTAACAACCACCTGGACAGGAATACACTGATAAAGTACAGGCAGCACGGATGTGTTATGGGCATATCATCTTTCACTAACTTGATTGAGCTTGTTGATGAGGCAACATAAAAGGTTGGTCAGGGCAGTGTAGTTGTAGTGCATATTGTAGTGTAGGGCTTGTTGCAAAAATTGAAGCCTATGGAAGAAAATAATCAGGGGAGAATGCATACAGTATTGGTTAAGCGATGGAAAGCAGAAACAAAAGCAAAATGCAGTGGATGCTGGGAATCTGAAATGAAAAAGTGAAGCAGAAAATACTGAAAATACCCAGCATGTCAGATATTACCTGTGGAGAGAAAAACAGAGTTAATGTTTCAGGTCGAAAACCTTAACTAGGAAATGGAAGTAGAGTTGTAATACTTTTTGAGCGATTACAGAGGCAAGAAAAGGGGGCAGGGGAAGAAAACAACCAAATGACAAGTTTGTGATCGGATGGAAGGCTTGAGAGATTATTGGACAGAATACATGATGGTGCAAGGCACACAAAACAAAAAATTGTTGTAAGTGCCTGTTTACTGTGCTGGAGCGAGATATGTAGTGGTGTTCCCCAAGGTTCACTGATCTGACCAATTACTCTTATTGATATACATTAATGGTTCCCACTTGGGGAAAGAGATCACCATTTGAAACGTGTTAGATTGTAAAAAAAATCTTGAAAATTAGGTAAACAGTGAGTAAGATACTAAAACTTTAAAGAGGGCATAGGCTGGTGGAATCTGCGGACGCATGACAGAAAACTTCTACTCAGAAAGTGCGAGCTGATACATTTAAATTGGAAGAATGATGGGAGATAATGCATGCTAACTATATTCAATGATAGCGCATCCACAACACTCTGGAGAAGAAGACTTTAAAGATTCACAACTCTCTGTAGTGAAGCGTTCCAAAGACTCACAACCGTTTCAGTGAAGAACTTTCTCCTAACTTCAGTCTTAAATGATAGCCCCATAACCTGCAACTCTGCTCTGTGTTCTAGATTCCTCAGCCAGAGAAAGCAATGTCTCAGTATCTTCTCTGCCAAGCCCTTCATATCTTGAATGTTGCAACGACATTGTCTCTCATTCTGCTAAACTCCAATGAATATAGACCCAATTTACTCAGCCTTCCATCAAAGGAAATTCCTTCCGTCTAAGGAACCAATCTCGTGAACGTTCACTAATCTGCATCCAGTGCGAGCACATCCTTCCTTAAATATGGAGACTAAAGTTGCACACAGGTTTGCCATAACCACAGTCCTGTAAAACTGTAGCAAGACATGTTTTTTTTCTATTCCTGTACTTCAATCCCATTGCAATAAAGGCCAACATGTTATTTGCCTACCCAATTGGTTGCTGTACCTGCATGGTAACTTCCTGTATACAAGTATACCCAAGTCTCTCTGAACATCAACATGCAGCAGTTTCACTTTGTCACAAAATGTTCTTTATGTCGAATGATGAATTTTAATCCACCAGCTGGAAAATTGAATTTTTTTTTTCTCAAAAAAAAAAACAGACTAAAAGTGACTCAATTCTTGCAGTTAAATATGACTCCTCAATTTGCGTCATTTTAAGTTCCACATTCCAATGCATTCAGATGGAGTCAGCATGTCTGCACAGACCCATCAAGGACAATGACCTGGGGAATATGTGTAAACCATATATTCTGTTCACATTAGCAAGGCGTCAAGGCCATTACTAGAGATATTCAACTGATAGAGATGAACGACTTTTACCTAATCACTTGAACAATGGGAGACTAGCTGTGAGAGGGGTAATCCTGATATGGACTAATCGAGCTGCAAGAGAAAATACACTAGTACATGCTTGAATCACTGGGTGACAGTGATGTGACAGGCCCACCCTTCGTATGCTTAAATTGATGTTTTCTTTGCAGTAAGGAGAAAAGCAACTAGACGCTGATAAGAGAAGATCCGAATGGTGTCCCCCTTCCTTTCTCTCCCTCTCCAATTCACCTTGCAAGCTTCACCCCTGTTTGTTGGCCATGACCACCCTGGGATGTCCTGCTGCAGACAGATTCTTTGAAGGAAATACGCTGCTCTACTGTCTCCAGGAGAACCAACGAAACATCTCTCCACATCTTCAAATCGGACAACTCAGGACCATGAAAGGAAAGTCGCACAACCACAGCTTTAGCCTGAAGCCAATCGAATCACCAACCTCCACAGACTGTATACAACTCCTATTTCTCTTGACTCTGATTTGGCCAACCTATCCTTCCCCACTCTGTAACATATTTGTGTGTATGTGTGAACTTCGAGTGTGTGTGTGTGGAAGTCGGAGCATATTTTATTATTTATTTAGATCGGTTTAAGTTAATAAAACTAACCTCTTTCTCAGTTAAACTCAAGAAAACCTGTCCTTTTTTTTTAGATCAGAGCACGTATACAGTTATTGGCAAGTGTATGTTCTTCAAAAAGAAATAAACATGTTGCTGTCAAACAAGCAGAGGGGAAAGTGGGGAGCGCTTCGACCAACTTGATCTCTAGCGATAAATTATAATTGCCAAAACAAGTTTTCTTCTTGTTTTCATTGTCAGAGTACTAAAATGTTCGCATTCGAGGCCTAGAACAGAATAAAGCAACTTCACACAGTTTTAAAGCATGATCCATTGAAAAATTAAGAAATAAATTCTGCAGTTAGAGATAAATATTCCGTTCAAATGCTAAGAAACCTGGAATCCTAAAACATGTGGGCAACCATTTTTAAATTGAAATTGAAGAACTGGAGACAGGCATAGAATCTAACCCAGACAGTCTAGCATTAGCCAAGATACAACTGGAACAGTGGAGATTGTGTTAGAATTCCAAGGAAAAGAAAGGGAAAGGGAGAGACAGGAATGGAAGGAAGAAAGAGTGATGATTTCAGGAAAGGAGGAAGAACGAGCTTTCCAGAAGGAGAAGCAGGAAAGAGAGTTAAGGTAGCTCGAACTGATTAGGGAAGATCCAATGTAACTGGTCACTAGTGAAGGAACTACACTTAGCTTAGGACTGAGTGCTGAGCTCTCAAAGTTCTCCCAATTGACACAACATTTTGATGAAGCAGAATGTGGAATTATTTCTCATCTAATTTGAAAAGCTTGCAAATCAGTTGAAGTGGCCAACGGAGGGATGGACCCTGCTACTGCAAAGCAAATTAGCAGGAAAAACCCATGATATTTATTCTCTATTTACTGAAGAAAGTTCGTCATACAATGAGATTATCACAAATGCCATCCTGAGTGCATATGAGCTGGTACCAGAGACATGCTATCCAAAAACGGACTCAATAACCTTACGAAGTCCACCTGTGAAAGCCTCAGAGCGTGATCCTCCTGGAGGAGTTCAAAACTCTTTCCCTTTCCATAAATGCCCACGTGGAATAACAATAGGTTTTAAGAGCCATTCAGGCAGCAACCCTGGCTGGTGATTTTGCGCTTGCTCACAGCCCTTGCTCCAAGTGAAACCCTTCCTTAGTCACGTCCGAAAAAGTTGAAAAAGATAGAAGGTACGAGTCTGATAGGAGGATGAACAGCAATGGACGACGAGGGAAAGCTCGAAACACAGAAAGCCTTCCACAGGCAAGAAGGAAAGTGCTGAGAATGGGAGTGATGCCAGAAATTCTGTATGTTTCCACTGCAACAAGGATGGTCACCTTAGAGCTGACTGATGGAAGTTCCATGCAAAACCCATATGATTTATTGGGGTACACCAGACCAGTGCAGGAAAAGGGGCCCTGACGGGAAGCATGGCAGAGGAGCCTGTGGCTCTAAACGGGGCAGTAGGTACTTGTAAATGTACTGCTGTGAGTGCAGGAGAACTTAACAAAATCCTTGAGGGTTACCAGGATTTTGTGCTGAAAGAAAAAATGATCCATACCCCTCGAGTGAGGCCAATGAGCCTATTGTAATACGTAGGGGTACAGGGGCCACCTAATCCCTTCTTCTGTGAAAAGGCATAACATTTCCCCCAGACAGCACATTGAATGCCAAAGTATTCATGACCAATTTTGGCAAAGGTATATGCTCATACCTTTATATCGGGTGCATCTGGACTGCGAACTTATTTCAGGACGAGTAACCAACTCAATGTTTTAAAAGTTCTTACAGACTTCCAAAACTGAGTCTGAAGCAGAGAGAGTTCCAGACTGCTACTGTTTAAAGAATGAGATGCTGATGAGGAAGTGGAGACATCTTCACAGACCTGCAGATGATGAGTGGACAGGGGTGACAATGAGGTACCATGGGGAAATATTGGGAATAGCCCACAAAATTCGAATGGCTGGACATATTGGTATCCAAAACAACTCAAGTCCACATAAGACGGCATTTTAACTGGCCACTCCTCCACAAGGATGTGGAGGTTCTCTTCTGAAAGTTACAGTCAGCTGACCTAGTGGTAAATCTCGCAAAAAGTGATTTTGCTAAAGCTCAGGTAACCTACCTAGGGCATGTTGTGGGTCAAGGGTAGGTGCTGCCCACAGCACCGAATATGCAAGAGTTAATGGATTTTCCCATCCCACGAATGAATGGGAAACAATGCGAATTTTTGAGATGCATGGGTTCTACTGTGAGTTCAACCCACTGACAGACTTGTTAAAGAAAACAGCATAGGTAGTATGATAAGGAAGGTACGAAGTGGCTTTCAAGAGGCTGAAAGCCATCTTAACCAACGAACCAGTTTTGGCAGATACAAATTTTGACAAACCATTTAAACAGCAGTCGATGCTAGTGACCTAGTGCTAAGATGATGGGCTGAATTTTTCCAATTCGCCGCTGAGCTTCAAATACCGCATGGTGCGCGCACGAGATGTGTGCCACAGAGCTGCTGTGATATTTAGCGCAGGTGTTAATTTTAATGGACCGGGTGGACCGGCCTCGCCAATGATGTGGGATAGCGCATGTGAACATATGAAAAATAATTGATGAAATAGTCACATCCCCTCTCCTACCCAATACCCCGCCTCTACCGCCCCCCACCCACAAATAGCCTGACATGTCTCCCACACCCCCAAATGCATACCTTGTGTATATGATATTCCCCATCATATTATCAGAACCTATTACCGTTATCTCTTCCCATCAATCCCTCAACCAATCAGGTAAGTTTTTTCCCTCTCCCCAGCTTCCTGCATGAAAACTTACCCGCTCCCCCTCCCAACCAGTGTTCCACCATGGATATCCGAATGGAGATCCAAATGCATGGGAGTTCGGGCAACCAGGTGGAGTATCACAGCAGGAAGGCCGTCGTGATGAGGTAAGAATTAATTAATTAATTTACATTAATTAAAGCATTTTAATGAGGTCCCTATCGCCGAGCGGTAGGGGGCCGCCATGAGGCCTCACCGTCGCCGATAAAATGGGATGGGGCCTTCCCAGCGTCGAGACCTGTGGCAGGCCTTTCCCAGAGTATCTTCTGGGCCACATTACCATGACTGCCGTTGTCAGGCTTCGAGGAATCAGTTGGGTTTTCTCCAAAAAGTAAATAGGCATCAAAAGGAATACTCTGCTCTGGAGAAGGAAACTCTGGGAGTGTTACTGGATCTCAAGCACTTTGAACTATATCTTCAAAATGGCTATAGAGAGACCATAGCTTATACAGACCACAATCCCTTGACATTTCTGGAGAAATTCAAAACTGTTACCATCTAAAATTAACTCACATTGCAGGAAAAGATAATGTCATAGTTGATACTGTATCCACAGTCTAACTCAGCACTGAATCAGCCAGGATTCAAACATCGAGATGCAGTGCAGCAACGCACCAAGACTCCTCAGACAGCACCTTCCAAAACCAGCGACCTCTACTCCCCAGAAGGACAAGAGCAGCAGCACCACCTGCAAGTTTCACTCCAAGCTACACATGACGACTCAGACTTGGAACGAGATCACCGTTGCTTCACTGTCACTGGGTAAAAATCCTTGAATTCCCTTCCAAACAGCACTGTGGGTTTACCTACCCCAAATGGACTGCAGCAGTTCAAGAAGGCGGCTCACCACCACCACCTTCTCAAGGGTAATTAAGAATGGGCAATAAATGCTGGTTTAGCATCCCATAAACGAATAAACAAAAACATATTAATTTAAATTTTCCCACTTATTAATACTCTGTTTTCCCAGAATAGAACAAATATACCAAGCAGTGACCTGTGGAGAATTGGGACTAGAATAAACAATGCACTCCTCCCGTCTCGGGCCATAGCATAATGTTATAACTGCTTTTAAAAAAAGGAAACTGTGCACATTCATCCATCCTCAATACATACACTTGCCAAATTTACACTGCCATAGCTATGCTTTGGTTATGTTTTAAGGTAACCATTGCTGTCACTGTGCGTTGGTTGGGGAGGGAGGTGCTAATCAAGTGGGCAACTTTGTCCTGTATAGTGTCGAGCTTATTGTGTGCTTTTGGAGTTCCAGACTAGTGAAAAGTATTCCATAACACTCTTGACTATTTCCAGCATTTGTATGGCTCATCCAGTTAAGTTTCTGAAGATTGGATGCCCCCAAGGAGGTTGATATTTGGAGATTCAGTGATGGCAATGCCGTTGGATGTCAACGGTAGACAGATTCTCTCTTTTTGGAGATGGTAACGGTCTGGCACTTGTGTGGCGCAAATCGCACTTGCCACATATAAGTAAAGGCCTGAATGTTGCTCAGGGATACTGCATGCAAGCACACAATGCTTCATTATCTGAGGAGTTGTGGTTGGTACTAAGCTTTGTGCAATCATCAGCGAGTAAACCCATTTCTGGGTTATGATGGAGTCAAGGTCGTTGGTGAAACAGCGGAAGATGGTTGGCTCAAGGCACTACCCTGAGGAACTCCTGCAGTGATGGACTGGGGCTGGGAAAGTTGGCCTCCTACAATCATAGCCATCTTCCTTTGTCCTAGGTTACTCTCCAGTGGACAGTTCTCCCCGATTCCCATTGACTTCAATTTTTACTAGTTGTCCTCAATGCCACTCTATCAAATACTGCCTTGATGTCAAGGTCTGTCACTCTCACTTCACCTCTGGCATTCAGCTCTTTTTTCCTTGTTTGGACCAAGACTGTAATGAGTTTTGGAGTGAACTGTACTTGGGGGAATTCTAAATGTTTTTCCCCACATGGTTTATTGATTCGAGGTGCAAACAAGTAAGGTGTTTCGTATAATAAAAGCAAAATACTGCGGATGCTGGAAATCTGAAATAAAAACAAGAAATGCTGGAACCACTCAGCAGGTCTGGCAGCATCTGTGGAAAGAGAAGCAGAGTTAACGTTTCGGGTCAGTGACCCTTCTTCGGAACTCTTCGGGTATGTACACAGGAATGCAGCCTTGTAGCAGAGACTAATGATGGGAGAACAAGGGAATGTGTTCCCAACTAAGACCAAGAAATAATTTGTCCTTCACGCCCATAGGAGGGCCTCAAAGTGTTTCACAGACAATGAAGTATTTTAGAAGTGTAGTCACTGCTGTAATGTGGGAAATTATGGTGCACCACTGTGCGCCAGTAAGTTACACAAACATCAAATAAATAAATGACCAGATAATAAGTTCGAGGGAACTTTGGTCCAGGGATAAAACATTGGCCAGGGCATGGCAGAACTCACTTTTTCATCGAAGTAGTAGCATAGGAATTTTAACATTCAACTGAGAGGTAAGTCAGAATATCATCTCATCTCAAAGGTTGCACCTCTGAAAATGCAGTAATACCTCAGTACTGTACTGAATGTCAGCCTGGAGTGGGACATGAGCTCTCAACCTGTTGATTAAGAGGCGAGGGACGTACCATGGATGGCACGTGAGAGCTTCCATCTCAAGAATCAAGCTATTCCAAGAAAGCAACGGAATTACCCTTACTTACATGGGAAACGCTTCCACTGCCATGTCCAGGCTAGCCAAGAGAGTGTGGGACAATGGCGCACTGACACAGAACACAAAAGCCCAAGTGTATCAAGCCTATGTCCTCAGTACCTTGCTCTATGGCAGCAAGGACTGGACAACATATGTCAGCCAAGAGCGATGTTTCAATTCATTCCATCTTCGCCTCCTCCGGAGAATCTTTGGCATCAGGTGGCAGGACCGTATCTCCAACACAGCAGATCTCGAGGCGGCCAACAACCCCAGCATACACTCTACTAAGCCAGCGGCCCCTGAGATGGCTTGGCCATGTGAGCCGCATGGAAGATGGCAGGATCCGCAAGGACACATTGTACAGCGAGCTCGCCACTCGTATCAGACCCACCAGCCGTCCGTGTCTCTGCTTTAAAGACATCTGCAAACGCGACATGAAGTCCTGTGACATTGATCACAAGTTGTGGGAGTCAGTTGCCAGCGATCGCCAGAGCTGTCGGGCAGCCATAAAGGCGGGGCTAAAGTGTGGCGAGTCGAAGAGACTTAGCAGTTGGCAGGAAAAAAGTCAGAAGCGCAGGGAGAGAGCCAACTGTGTAACAGCCCCGACAACCAATTTTATCTGTAACACCTGTGGAAGAGTCTGTCACTCTGGAATTGTCCTTTATAGTCACTCCACGCGCTGCTTCACAAACCACTGACCACCTCCAGGCGCTTACCCATTGGCTCTCGAGTCAAGGAGACCAAAGAAGAAGAAGACTGCTCTTAAGGCGTCATAACCGACAGGAAATGACGGGTCACAGAGAGATAAAAATAGAGCAGCGTATAACATTAAATTGGGCGATGATTGGGCATTGGCAAAAGAGAGACGGCTTTGGAGATTCGGGAGGCAAGACTACAAGGCAGAGCTTAATGCAAGTTGACTGCTTCAATTGGTTGTTGCACATTTGAACTAATTTAGCAATTAAATTCAGTGAATATTTGACAGTGTTCTTTAACTCCTGTTTGAAGTTACTCTGAGCAACTCTGAGCACAGCAATTCAGGAGTTGAAACATGTTTCCACTCTCTTAAAGAACTGATTTTGTGTCACTGCTTGTGAAATAGTTATGAAGGTAGATTGGAGAGTTGGGACTGTTTTCCTTGGTGGGCAGAAGGCTGAGAGGAGATTTGAAAGTGGTATTCAAAGTCATGACAGGTCTGGATGGAGTAGATAAGGAGAAACTCCCTATTCATGAAAGAATCAAGAACGAGAGGGCACCGATTGAAAGTAATTGGTAAAAGAAGCAAAAGCGAAATGAGGAAAAATGTTTTCACACAGCTAATGGTTAAGGTGTGGAATGTGTTCCCTGAGACTCTGGTGGAGGCAGGTTCCAATGAAACATTCAAAAGAGAGTTAGATGGGTATATGAAAAGGAAGGATGTGTGGGGTTCCAGCAGAAGGCGGGAGAATGGTATTAGGTGAATTGCTCATTCAGAGAGACGATGCCGGCACGATGGGTCGAATGGCCTCCTTCTATGCCTTAACAATTCTGTGATTCCATGATTCTGTGTTTTCCGGCTGTCACCGATGTTCCCTTATGCGAATTTCCGTCCTACAGCGATACCTGGCGCAGTGTGTCGGTCCCTAGTGGAGGGACGGCTGCAAGTTCTTTCTTTGCCAACATTTGACACTCAGACGGTACCACAAAGATTCGCATTACTAAGCAATGACGTCATTGCCTTTGCTCAATTCACAGTGGAAGAATGGCTGCATCATTTACTGAGTTCTCTTTGATTATAATTCAGAGTTATTCCGTCTGAGAACCACGTTGTGATTCTCCCAATGTGTAAATGGCAGCTGATCTTATTCTTTCTCATATCGATTTCCAATATCTTACTCAATTTAATATTAAGATTTAGTACTGTTTAATTGTTAGTTTATATTTCTTCTTTACTATAATTAGCTCCGTTCTGTTTCCTTCTTTTGTCCCTAGTTCAGAAGGTGACAACTTCAATTCCAGTGAGAAGAAAACTTTTGTTTGATAACAAGGTTTCTTTAGAGAAGAATTAACCACTTGCTACGTGGAAAAGCTTTTTTCCTCATCTCTCTTTTGCATCTTTTATTGAGCTGATTGGGAACAGATCTATTGCACTCGTAGTAATATTGAAACTATGATACAAAGTCTAGTTCAAATAAGATTTTCAATGGAAGTCTAAACTGCAATTTCCATTTGTACTCCTGTTTTGCAGTTAACATCCTGCTAATTGTGATCCAGTCTCGAGGAAGATATGGTCTCACCAGATGTAAAACTCGGTACGTGCTGGTTCAGGGCAGTGATAGATCTCCTTGTCATTATCACTGCGGTGATATAGAATAGGATTGTGGTATCGATTTCGGGAATAGCTTCCTGTCCACGACATTAGCCTGGTGTGTCCATAATGTACTTATACACTCATCTTGAAACAGTTCCATTTGGTTAACAGTCGCTTTCACCTTTCATCGATTTGTGGCCATTTGTTGCTAGAGGCTGAAAACAAAATACTGCACCTAGAAAACAGTGACTGCGATTACAGGAACGGTCTCTATCTTGAGCTGCCTGAAAAACATCCCATTTTACCTCACAATTGAAGACAATTAATAACTGGACTGGGACTGCAACGGAAAATATAGTTTTTATGTATAACCTGTATGGACAGAGCTTGACTGATTTGATCATCTTTTTACCCTGTGTATCCTGTTCCTCATGATGTTGTGCTCAATGCTCCGATGGTCAGACATCTCCGAGCGGTCAGTAGATACCATAGGAGATTCTTGTCACGGCATTTGAGACACTGGCTCATTGAGATAGGTATTAGGCAAAAAAATAGGACAGGGGGAGTAGAGCAGGATCCACTGATCGACCAGTTCCAATAACTGACCAAGGGAATGCTCTGATATGAAATAGGAGCCCGAGACTCAAGCAGGATAGAGTCATAAAATGTGCAGCAATGATGACGCTATTTGGTCCATTGTTCCCATGGTGGCTCTTTGGTACAGATCTTACATTTTAGCCATAGCCCTGAGGTTTTCTCCATTCAATAGCTTAACCAAATTCCTTTGAATCTGCTTCCACCAATCTTTCAGGCGGAGCATTCCAGATCACAGTAACGGACCAGATAACAAAATTTCTCTGAAACGCCTCCGGTCGTTTTGCCCATTGCAATAAACATGTGGCCCTTGGTTCTTCATTTTGAATACCTCTACTAACTCTCCATCAACCTTCTCTTTGCCAGTAGTCTGAAGAGACCACGTCTGCTGACGAGGTCAAAGGCTTTGGTGAGATCTATAAAAGCAACGTAGAGGGGCATCTACGTTGGATGTCCACCAAAGCTATTAAGTGTCATCTCCTCATTCTATGACAATATGAAAGGCACAATGCAGCATAGCAGTACCTCATCAGACCCCTTTCCTATCAAGACTGACGTGAAACAGGGCTATGTTCTCACGCCTACACTGTTTGGGATCTTCTTCTCCCTGCTGCTCTCACATGCGTTCAAGTCTTCAGAAGAAGGAATTTTCCTCGACACAAGATCAAATGGCAGGTTGTTCAACCTTGCCCGTCTTAGAGCGAAGACCAAAGTACAGAAAGTCCTCATCAGGGGACTCCTCTTTGCTGACGAAGTTGCATTAACATTCCAGACTGAAGAGTGTCTACAGAGACTCATCGACAGGTTTGCGGCTGCCTGCAGCGCATGTGGCCTACCATCAGCCTCAAGAAAACGAACATCATGGGACAGGACGTCAGAAATGCTCCATCCATCAATATTGGCGACCACGCTCTGGAAGTGGTTCAAGAGTGCACCTACCTAGGCTCAACTATCACCAGTAACCAGTCTCTCGATGCAGAAATCAACAAGCGCATGGGAAAGGCGTCCACTGCTATGTACAGACTGGCCAAGAAGGTTTGGGAAATAGCGTACTGACACAGAACACAAAAGTCCGAGTGTATCAAGCCTGTGTCCTCAGTACCTTGCTTTATGGCAGCGAGGCCTGGACAACGTATGTCAGCCAAGAGCGACGTCACATTCCATCTTCACTGCCTCTGGAGAATCCTTGGCATCAGGTGGCAGAACCGTATCTCCAATGCAGAAGTCTTCGAGGTGGCCAACATCCCCAGCATATACACCTTACTGAGCCAGCGGTGCTTGAGATGGCTTGACCATGTGAGCTGCATGGAAGATGGCAGGTTCCCCAAGCATGCACTGTACAGCGAGCTCGTCTCTGGCATCAGACCCACCAGCCGTCCATGTCTTCGATTTAAAGACGTCTGCAAACTCGACATGAAGTCCTGTGACAAAAACAAGAAATGCTGGAATCACTCAGCAGGTCTGGCAGCATCTGTGGAAAGAGAAGCAGCGTTAACGTTTCGGGTCAGTGACCCTTCTTCGGAACTGACAAATATTAGAAAAGTCACAGATAATAAGCAAGTGAGGTGGGGGTGGGGCAAGAGATAACAAAGGAGAAGGTGCAGATTGGACCAGGCCAATTTTACTTTCATTTTTAGTTAGTTTTTCTTCCTTTTTTCTTTTTTTACATTCTTTTTTACATTTTTTACAATCCTTTTTTTTTTGCATTTATTTCATTTCATCTTAGTTTGTTCAGTTTGCTTACCCACTGTTTTTTTCAGGTTTTTTTCAGGTTTGCACTTGCTGCTGTTCAATAATCAGTGTATTTACACCTAATCTGTACTAATGCTTTGTCTTTCAACACACCATTAACATATTGTTTGCCTTTGCTCCGTGACCTTTTGGTCAGCTATGTGGCCTGGTCCAATCTGCACCTTCTCCTTTGTTATCTCTTGCCCCACCCCCACCTCACTTGCTTATAATCTGTGACTTTTCTAATATTTGTCAGTTCTGAAGAAGGGTCACTGACCCGAAACGTTAACTCTGCTTCTCTTTCCACAGATGCTGCCAGACCTGCTGAGTGATTCCAGCATTTCTTGTTTTTGTTTCAGATTCCAGCATCCGAAGTATTTTGCTTTTATGAAGTCCTGTGACATTGACCACAAGTCGTGGTAATCAGTTGCCAGCGATCGCCAGAGCTGGTGGACAGCCATAAAGGTGGGGCTAAAAAGTGGCGAGTCGAAGAGACTTAGCAGTTGGCAGTAAAAAAGACAGAAGTGCAAGGAGAGAGCCAACTGTGTCACAGACAAACAATTTTATCTGCAGCACCTGTCAAAGAGTCTGTCACTCTAGAATTAGCCTTTATAGCCACTCCAGGCGCTGCTCCACAGACCGCTGAACACCTCTCGGCACTTACCCATTGTCTCTCGAGGTAAGGAGGCCGAAGACGAAGAAGAAGAAGAAGAACCTACTCTGTTGTAAGTAGAAGCACCCAAACATTCATAATCCCTTCAGATAATTTAAGCCCCACATCCCGTTCTTTGAACTGATGTCATGGATAGGCAGTGTGTTGGGATGGTGACTGGAGAGAGCAACGCTCGGGAATATTAGGAAAAAATATTGGCTGTGGAACAGTATTTGCCGCAGATAATGCAGGTGGACCTCATTTGGAATAGCAGCAGCAGATGACCAGATTCATAAGAAGGAGAATAGAAATACGTGATGTTTGTGCAACGTGTTTAATAGAAACTGCGATCTGTCATGGTTAATCAACCATTGTAAATAGCCTCAACATAACACGTTATCAGTAAATGCTCTGGTTAAATTCAGTCATCATTAAATCAACCAACTAAGAAATCGTTTTCTGTAAATAGTAATAAATGTGTAGGTAGTAATATAATACGCGCTGTCAGTAATTCTTTGAATTATGTATTGAAATCAGCTAGTAGGTCATTAATTATTAAATCTATTGACTATTCTAAATATATAAATAAAGACGAAAATGTGAATTTAATTTTAATTTAACACGATTTTAGCTGAAAAAAAACTTTTATTTTTGGTCATGTTGCATCCTCAGCTCCTCAGATACTGAAGCAATCGGTGTCCAGATGCAAGAAGACCTGGAAGTGAATGGTACCAAACATTGTGCAATAATCAGTGAACATCCCAGTTTTGGACCTCATGATGCAGGGAAGGCCATTGATGAAGTAACTGAAGATGGTTCAGCCAAGGACACAATCCAGTTGCAACATGACCTAAAAATATGTTTGTTTCTCGATGGACAACATCCTGACTTGGGCTGATGAGTGGCAAGTAACATTCGTGCCATACATATGCCAGGCAATGATCAGCTCAAACAGAAGATAATCTAGCCAACTCTCCTGGATGTAAAATAGCTGATGAGTGAACACTGATCAGCCTCATTTGTGGCTCGTCAGATAATGAATAACTCCTTGCTCACATGCAGCAAAACCTGGACAACATCAGCCTTGGTCTGATACGTGGCAAGTAACATTCACGCTGCACAAGTGCTAAACAATGACCACCGGCAACAAGAGAGAATCTAATCACCCGCCTTCACCATTCAATGGCATTACCATCGCTAAATCTCCCACCATCAATATCCTGGAGGTTACCATTGGTCAGAAAATTAACTGGACTAGCCACATAAATACAGGAGCAGGTCAGAGGCTGGGAATTCTATGGGAGCAACTCACCTCCTGACTCCCCAAAGTCTCCCCACCATCTAGGTGCAAGTCAGAAGTCTGATGGAATACTCTCCACTTGTGTGGATGAGTGCAGCTCCAACAAAACTCATGAAGTTTGACATCACCTCGGACAAAGCAGCCTGCTTGATCGGCTCCCCATCCACGACCTGCAACATTCACTCCCTCCTCAACAGTCGCACAGTGTGCACCATCTACAAGATACACTGCCGCAACTCGCCAAGCCTCCTTTGACAGAATCTTCAAAAGTCTGCAACCTCTAACACATAGAGGGACAAGGGCAACAAATACATGGGAACAGCACCACCTGCAAGTTCCCCTGTAAGTCACACAGAATGCTTATTTCGAACCATACCGTCGTTCCTTCACTGCTGCTTGGTTGAAATCATTTGAACCATCTTCCTAACAGCACTTGGGCGTACCTGCACCACAAGAATAGCAGTGTTTCAAGAAGGCGGATCACCACCTACTTCTTAAGGGGAATTAGGGATGGACAACAAATGTTTGCCTTGCAGCGATGCTCATGTCCCATGAATGAAAACGAACATGGAGCATATAGCCCAATAGCTTCCTCTAATCGGTATTTCTAGCATAATTTAAAGCATATTTGTACATCATTGCGCTAGAAGTATCGATAAATTGAAATTGTCTTGTGCCTGAACAAAGTAACGGGAATATGTTTCAGTTTAATGTTAATCTGATGCATGAAGTAAATGAAAACACGTTTACATTGCAAACAGTAGAATCTCTGCCGGTGTAATTTAGATAATGAGTTACTGCAGTAAGGAGGGCTGATATCTTAGAAAGTTCCTCAAATGAGGACATATGGGTAGAACTTAAAAACAAAAAGGGGGCAATAACTTGGCTGGGAGTGTACTATGGGCCTCCAAACACTCAGGGAGAGATAGAGGAGCAGATCTGTTGGCAAATCTCAGAGAGGTGTAAAAACAATAGGGTAATAATAGCAGGGGATTTCAACTTCCCCACTATCAACTCGGATGGTATTAGTGCAAAAGGCTGAAAGGGGGTGAAATTTTAAAGTGCGTACAGGAGAGCTTTTTGAGCCAATACGTAGAAAGTCGGAGAAGGGGTGGTACTGGACCTAATCCTAGGGAATGAAGCCAGACAAGTGGTAGAAGTGTCATTGGGGGAGCATTTCGGGAATAGTAACCATAACTCTGTAAGATTTAAGGTCGTTATGGAAAATGATAAAGAGGGTCTGGAAATGAAAGTACTGAACTGGGGGAAGGCCGATTTCAATATGATAGAACAAGATCTGGCTAAAGTGGACTGAGAGCAGTTACTTGTAGGAAAGTCTACATCAGACCAGTGGTAATCAGTCAAAAATGAAATAGTGAGAGTTCAGGGCCAACATGTTCCTGTAAAGGTGAAGGGAAGGACCAACAAGCCCATGGAACACTGGATGTCATGGGATAAATAGGATTGGATCAGTAAAAAAGGAGGCTTATGGCATATTCAGAACGCTGGAAACAGCGAAGGCCCTAGAGGAGTATAGAAAGAGTGTGTGTAGCGGGGGCGGTGGCGAGTACTGAGGCAAGACAGGAGATATCAGGGGCTCTGACACAATTTTTCAAACCCTCTCTGGACACAGGAGAGGTACCAGAGGACTGGAGGACAGCGAATGTGGTACCATTATTCAAGAAGGGTAGCAGGGATAAACCAGTGAGTGTAAAATCAGTGGTAGGGAAACCATTGGAAAACATTCTGAGGGACAGGATTAAACTCCATTTGGAGAGGCAGGGATTAATGAGGGATGGTCAGCATGGCTTTGTCGCCGGGAGATCGTGTCTAACACATTTGATGGTCCAGATGTGTAGGTAAGGGTAGAGCAGTTCATGTCGTCTACAAGGACTTTACTAAGGCATTTGATATGGTGCCACATGGGATATTGTTTAAGAAGGTAAGAGCCCATGGGATCGAGGGCAATTTGGCAAATTGGATCCAAAATTGGCTTAGTGGCAGGAGGCACAGGGTGATGGTCGAGGGGTTTTTTTTGCGAGTGGAAGACTGTGAACAGTGGTGTACCACAGGGATTGGTGCTGGGACCCTTGCTGTTATTAGTGTACATTTATGATTTAGACATGAATATCGAAGGTATGTTCAGTAAGTCTGCAGATGACATGAACATTGGTAGTGTTGTAAATAGTGGGGAGGAAAGCCTTAGATTACAGGACGATATGGGTTGGTAAGATGGGCGGAACAGTGGCAAGTGGAATTTAATCCTGAGAAGTGTAAGGTGATGCATTTTGGGAGGACTAACAAGGCAAGAGAATATAGAATGGATAATAGGACCCTCGGATGTACAAAGGGTCAGAGGGACCCAGGTGTACTTGTTCATAGATCACTGAAGGCAGCAGCACAGGTAGATAAGGTGGTTAGGAAGGCATATGGGATACTTGCCTTTATTAGCTGAGGCATAGAATATAAGAGCAGAGAGGTTATGAAAGGGCTGTATAAAACTCGAGATAGGCCACAGCTGGTGTGCTGTGTACAGTTCTGGGCAGCACACTATAGGAAGGATGTGATTGCACTGGAGAGGGTGCAGAGGAGATTCACCAGGATGTTGCCTGGGATGGAACATTTCAGCTAATAAGAGAGACTGGATAGGCTAGAGTTGTTTTCCTTCGAACAGCGAAGGCTGAGGGGGTACGTGATTGAGGTATACAAAATTATGAGGGGCATTTGTAGGATAGATAGGAAGAAACGTTTTTCCCTTAGTGGAGGTATCAATAACCAGGGGTCATAGATTTAAGTTAAGGGACATGAGGTTTAGAGGGGATTTGAGGTTCTTTTCTTCACCCAGAGGGTGTTGGAATCTGGAACACACTGCGTGAAGGGGTGGCAGAGGCAGGAACCCTCACAACATTTAAGAAGTATTTAGATGAGCACTTAAAACGCCATAGCATACAAGACCACGGGCCAAGTGCTGGAAAATGGGATTAGAATAGTTAGGTGCTTGATGGCCGGCACATACACAATAGGCCGAAGGGCCAGTTTCTGTGCTGTATAACTCTATGACTCTATGCTTCTTCAAATACTTGCATTTTTTCAGCTTATAAACCTCCCCTATAAATTACAGCCACATTTGTTCCTCTAAAATGCTTCGAATGTATATACAGAGGCAGAGCAATATGCACGTATTAGCTGGATTTTAGTGAAAATATGATGCTCTATCGGGCTAACAGATGATCCGACACTGGCTGCTACATGTCCAGAATATAAATGTACACTGTAACGTGCAAGGCCTTAGAAGTATTGTTGACATTCAGCAAAATCATGTGCAGTTCCTTCGTGTTATGTTCTGTTAACAACCACCATGAATAGCCAACATGTAACTCCACCATAACATTTTCCCTGAACAATAATATCAACAGACCAACACGTAGCTCCTCCATATGATATTCGCTGGCGAATAATATCAACAGAAAAACATGCAACTCCGTCATATGATGTCCCCTGATTATTAATATCAACATAACAACACTTATCTCCTCCATTTCATACCCATCATCACTAATATTAGTCGAGCAATGCCGAAGCCCTCCACATGACGTCCCCTTAAAAAGAATCAGTAGAACAACGCCTCATTCAGACATGTGATAGTCCCTGACCAGTAATATTAGTAAATCAGCACACAGACCTTTCAGAAAATACCTCCTGGCAAACATTAACAGCAGAACGATGTCTGACTCTCGCAATTACTGTCTATTGGCCATTATTTTAACAGAGGCCTCAACTCTTTTAAAATATAGAGGTTATGGTATATAACCGAGGAATAACACATAGATTTGTTACAAAAAGAATCCTATCTGCAGTTGCAAAGGAAGATGCGAACAATAGGAAGCTATTCAGCCACATCAGCCTGTTCTACATTGCAATTCCTTCCAAACAGATCTTCAAGTTACCTCAATTTACTCACTTTGGCTTCATATCCCTTAATAACTTTACTTTAAAAAGTTTTTTACTTTACAATTGGCCTAGCTTCAAGCGCCTTTCCCGGGCGATGTCGGTTTATTTCAAAATTTACACTTCATTTTGTGAAAAAGTACTTCCTGACATCAAGGCTGAGTGTTCTAGCTCTAATTTTAAGGTTATGCCATTTTGTTCAGAACTCACAGCGAGGGAAAATAGTTTATCTCTATCTTTTCCATCAAATCCTTTAATCATCTTAACCATTTTATTTTGATCACCCCTTCAGCCTCGACAGGGAAGGGAATAAGTATTTTTGACGAAGTACCAAGAACTGAACGGTAAACAGGGTCTCATTAGTGCTTTATATGAGTGTAACACAACTTCCAGCCTTTTTATTCCAGTCTGTGAAAAATTTGACTATCCAGGACATTACCTGTACTTCTGGGGTAATTTTCAGTGATTGCTGGACATGGGCCGCCAATCTCTCTGCTCCTCTACAGTTCTTAGCTGCTCACAATTTATAAAATACCTTGATCTATTTTCTCAGGCCCAACGTGGATGACCTCACACTTCCCCAAGTTGAACTCCATCTTCCACAATTTGTTCTCCAGGTTTGGGGTTAGCTCTCAATTAATTGGCAGCAAACGCCCTTAGTCAGACTTTCCTGAAACGTTTCATTTCCATCTCATTACTTTCCGCTTCCTCTGTTCTTGAAGGCCGTGTGATTTCCACTGGGACTGGAAGTCATTTGCTGCTGGCTCATGTACACAGTGCGCTGTGTGCAATGGGTGTTTGGTTATTGCAGTTTAGTCCTATAATGTGCTCGTCAATATCTCCATAAACTAATCTAACCGGCAGAGTATTATTGCAATTGTGTTTCAACATAAGAATATAAGAAATAAGGGCAGGAGTGGACCATAAAGACCGTTGAACCTGTTCCACCGTTCAATAGAATCATGACTGATCTTCAGCTTTAACACACTTTCCCGCCCTTTGTCCATATCCCTTGATTCCCTAAGAGGCCAAAAATATATTTACCAAAGCGTTAAATATAATTAACGATGGAGCATCCACATCTTTCTGGATTGAAGAATTTCGAACATTCACAGCATTCTGAGTGAAGAAGTTGCTCCTCATCTCAATCATCGGCCCTTTATCCTGAGACTGTGCTCCTGTGTTCTATCACCAGCCAGGAAAAGCAATATGTCAGTTGCCGACCCAATCAAGATTCATCAGAATCTTTTATGTTTCATTGAGATCAGCTCTCAATCTTCTAAACTCCTGAAAATGTAACCCAATTTACTCAGCCTCTTATCATAGGACAACCCTCTCATCCCAGTGACCAATCTAGTGAACCTTTGCTGCACTGTCGCAATGTATGTCTATCCTTCCTTAAATATGGAGAGCAAAACTGTGCACAGTACTTAAGGTGTGGCCTCAGCAGAGACGTGTACAATCGTAGCAAGACCTCTTTATTCTTGTACTCCAATCCCCTTGCAATTAAAGCTAACACACCAGTTGTCTTCCTAACTACTTCCTCGACCTGCATGATAACTTTCCGTCTTCCTTGTTCAATGACACCTTAATCCCTCTGAACATCAAACTTTACAAGTTTCACACCTTTTGAAAATATCTGCTTTTCTATTCTTACTAACAAAATGAACAACCTCACACTTCACCACATATAACTCCATCTGCCACCTTGTTGCGAACTTATTTAACCTGCCAATACCTCGTTGCAGCCTTCTTGTGGCCTCCCCTCATTTCTTTATTCCCATCTGGGTTTCTATCATCAACAGACTTATGTACATTGCTGTCTGTCACTTCGTCTAAGTCATTTATGTAGCTGAGGCCCTGGAACTGATTCTTGTGGCACTCCACTAGTAACGTAGAAACATAGAAAAGAGGAGCAGGGGTAGGCCATTCGGCACTTCGAGCCTGCTCTGCCATTCAATATGATCATGGCTGATCATACAACTCAGTAGCCTGTTCCAGCTTTCGCCCCATATCCTTTGATCCCTTTCGCCTCAAGAGCTATATCTAACTCCTTCTTGAAAACATACAATGTTTTGAACGCAACTGCTTTGTGTGGTAGCGAATTCCATAGGCTCACCACTCTCTGGGTGAAGAAATTTCTCCTCATCTCAATCCTGAAAGGTTTACCCCATAACCTTAGACTATGACCCCTGGTTCTGGACTCCAACACCGTCGGGAACATCCTTTCTGTATCTACCCTGTCAAGTCCTGTTAGAATTTTATAGGTGTCTATGAGATGCCCCCTCACTCTTCTGAACTCCAGCGAATATAATCCTAATGAACTCAATCTCTCCTTATACGTCAGTCCCGCCATCCCAGGAATCAGTCTGGTAAATTTTCGCTGCACTCCCTCTATGGCAAGAAAATCCTTCCTCAGATAAGGAGACCAAACTGCACACAATATTCCTGGTGTGGCCTCACCAAGGCCCTGTATAATTGCAGCAAGAAATCCCTACTTCTGTACTCGAATCGTCTCGCTATGAAGGCCAACATACGATTTGCCTTTTTTTATGGCCTGTTGCACCTGCATGCTTACCTTCAGCGACTGCTGTACGAGAACACCCAGGTCTCGTTCTATATTCTCCTCTCTCAGTTTATAGCCGTTCAGATAATAATCTGCCTTCCTGTTTTTGCTACCAAAGTGGATAACCTCACATTTATCCACATTATACTAATGCCATGCATTAGTACACTCACTCAACTTGTCCAAATCACCCTGAAGCCTCTCTGCATCCTCCTCACAATTCACCCTGCCACCCAGTTTTGTGTCATCTGCAAATTTGGAGATACTGCATTTAGTTCCCTCATCTAAATCATTAATGTATATTGTGAATAGCTGCTGTCTTAGCACCGATCCCCGCAGTACCCCACTAGTCACTGCCTGCCATTCGGGAAAAAAGACCCATTTATCCCGACTCTTTGTTTCCTGTCCGCCAACCACTTTTATATCCATTCAATCCACTTCCCCAAATCCCATGCTCTTTAATTTGACTGGCTAATCTCTTATGTGGGACTTTATCGAAAGCCTTCTGAAAGTCCAAATGAACCACATCCACTAGCTTCCCCTCATCAAGTCTACAAGTTACATCCTCGAAGAATTCGAGTAGATTTGTCAAGCATGATTTCCCTTTAGTAAATCCATGCTGACTCTGTCAGATTCTACCACTGTTCTCTAAGTACTCTGCTATAAAATCTTTGATAATGGACTCTAGAATTTTCCCTCTACCAACGTCCGGCTGACTGGTCTATAATTCCCTGCTTTCTCTCTACCTCATTTTTTAAATAGTGGGGTTACATTAGCTACCCTCCAATCTGTAGGAACTGTTCCAGAGTCTTTAGAATCTTGCAAGATGACCACCAGTGCATCCACTATTTCTAGGGTCACTTCCTTAAGTACTCTGGGATGCGTACCATCAGGCCCTAGAGATTTATCGGCCTTCAATCCCATCAATTTCCCCAACACCATTTCTCTACTAATACTGCTTTTCTTCAGTTCCTCTCTCTCATTAAGCCCGGTGTTCCTCAACATTTCTGGAATTATATTTGTGTCCTCCTTTGTGAAGACAGAACTAAAGTGTGGAGGGTTTGGTAAGGTAAGATTTTCCTTTATTTTTGCTTAATCTCTGTGTCAATTTAGAGCAGAGGGCATGGAAGTTAGGGCAGTTGCACGCTCCTCTTGCAGGATGTGATAGGTAAGGGTCACCACTTGTGTCCCTGCTGACTTCACCTGTGAGAAGTGCACCCAACTCCAGCTCCTCGCAGACCGCGTTAGGGAACTGGAGCTGGAGCTGGATGAACTTCGGATCATTCAGGCGGCTGAGGGGGTGATAGAGAGCAGTTATAGGGAAGTAGTGACACCTAAGTTACAGGATAAAGGTAGCTGGGTGACCGTCAGGGGAGGGAAAGGGAATAGGCGCACAGTGCACGGATCCCCTGTGGCCGTTCCCCTCAATAATAAGTATACCATTTTGTATACGGATGGGGGGGACGACCTACCAGGGGAAAGCCACAGCGGTTTGGTCTCTGGCACTGAGCCTGGCTCTGTGGCTCAGAAGGGAAGGGGGGAGAGTAGGAGAGCGATAGTGATAGGAGATTCAATGGTTAGAGGAACAGACAGGAGATTCTGTGGTCGCGAACGAGAATCCTGGATGGTATGTTGCCTCCCGGGTGCCAGGGTAAGGGATGTCTCGGATCGAGTCTACGGGATTCTTAAGGGGGAGGGGGAGCAGCCAGAAGTCGTGGGATACATTGGTACCAATAACACAGCTAGGAAAAGGGATGAGGACCTGAAAAGCGAATATAGGGAGTTAGGTTGGAAGCTAAAAGGCAGGACGAGCAGAATAGTAATCTCAGGATTGATACCAGTGCCACGTGCTAGTGAGACAAGAAACAGAGAGCGAGTGCAGCTGAACACGTGGCTACAGAGGTGGTGTAGGAGGGATGGCTTCAGATATGTGGATCATTGGGATACCTTCTGGGGAAGGTGGGACCTGTACAAGAAGGACGGGTTGCATCTGAACTGGAGGGGCACCAATATCCTGGGCGGGAGGTTTGCTAGCGCTCTTCGGGAGGGTTTGAACTAGTTTGGCAGGGGGATGGGAACCGGAGCTACGGATCAGTGGATGGGGTAGCTGTTGAACAGTCAGATACAGAGTGCAGAGAGTCTGTGAGGAAGGTTAGACAGTTGACAGGGCAAAGTTGCAGCCAGTATGATGGGTTGAAGTGTGTCTATTCTAATGCAAGAAGTGTCAGGAATAAGGGTGATGAACTTAAAGTATGGATCAGCACTTGGAGCTACGATGTTGTGGCCATGACGGAGACTTGGATATCAGAGGGGCAGGAATGAATGTTGGATGTTCCGGGGGTAGATGTCTCAAAAGGAATAGGGAGGAAGGTAAAAAAGGTGGGGGAGTGGCATTGCTAATCAGGGCTAATCAGGCAGAAAGGGAGGTCATCGAGGAGGCTATGTCTACTGAGTCATTAAGGGAGGAAGTCAGAAACAGGAAAGGAGCAGTCACTTTATTGGGAGTTTTCTATAGAACCCCCAATAGCAACAGAGACATGGAGGAACAGATTCGGAGGCAGATTTTGGAAAGGTGCAGAAGTAACAGGGTTGTTGTCATGGGTGATTTCAACTTCCCTAATATTGATTGGAAACTCCTTAGTGCAAATAGTTTGGATGGAGCAGTTTTTGTCAGGTTTGTCCAGGAAGATTTCCTGACTCAATATGTAGATAGGCCGACTAGAGGGGAGGCTATGTTGGATTTGGTGCTAGGCAACGAACCAGGTCAGGTGGCAGATCTCTCGGTGGGACAGCATTTCGGTGATAGTGATCACAACTCCCTGACCTTTACTATCATCATGGAAAGGGACGGGAGCAGACGGGATGTGAAAATATTTAATTGGGGGAGGGGAAATTACAATGCTATTAGGCAGGAACTGGGGAGCATAAATTGGGAACAGATGTTCTCAGGGAAATGCACGACAGAAATTTGGAGCTTGCTTAGGGAGCACTTGCTGCGACTGCTGGATAGGTTTGTCCCGATGAGGCAAGGAAGGGATATTAGGGTGAAGGAACCTTGGATGACAAGAGATGTGGAACAGCTAGTCAAGATGAAGAAGGAAGCTTACTTAAGGTTGAGGAGGCAAGGATCAGACAGGGCTCTCGAGGGTTACAAGGTAGCCAGGAAGGAACTGAAGAATGGACTGAGGAGTGCTAGAAGGGGACATGAAAAAGTCTTGGTGGGTCGGATTAAGGAAAATCCCAAGGCGTTCTACACTTATGTGAGGAACAAGAGGATGGCCAGAGTGAGGGTAGGGCCGATCAGGGATAGTGGAGGGAACTTGTGCCTGGAGTCGGAGGAGGTAGGGGAGGTCCTAAATGAATACTTTGCTTCAGTATTCACTAGTGAGAGGGACCTTGTCGTTTGTGAGGACAGCGTGGAACAGGCTGATATGCTCGAACAGGTTGATGTTAAGAGAGAGGATTTGCTGGAAAGTTTGAAAGACATGAGGACAGATAAGTCCCCGGGGCCAGACGGGATATACCCAAGGATAGTATGGGAAGCGAGGGAATAGATTGCCGCGCATTTGGCGATGATCTTTGCGTCCTCACTGTCCACTGGAGTAGCACCAGATGATTGGAGGGTGGCAAATGTTATTCCCTTGTTCAAGAAAGGGAATAGGGATAACCCTTGGAATTATAGACCAGTCAGTCTTCCGCCAGTAGTGGGAAGATTATTGGAGAGGATTCTGAGAGACAGGATTTATGATTATTTGGAAAAGCATAGTTTGACTAGAGACAGTCAGCATGGCTTTGTGAGGGGCAGGTCATGCCTCACAAGCCTTATTGAATTCTTTGAAGATGTGACAAAACACGTTGATGAAGGAAGAGCAGTGGATGAGGTGTATATAGATTTTAGCAAGGCGTTTGATAAGGTTCCCCATGGTAGGCTCATTCAGAAAGTAAGGAGGCATGGCGTACAGGGACAGTTGGCTGCCTGGATACAGAATTGGCTGGCCCACAGAAGATAGAGGGTGGTAGTAGATGGAAAGTATTCAGCCTGGAGCTCGGTGACCAGTGGTGTTCCGCAGGGATCTGTTCTGGGACCTCTGCTCTGTGTGATTTTTATAAATGACTTGGATGAGGAAGTGGAAGGCTGGGTTAGCAAGTTTGCCGATGACACAAAGGTTGTTGGAGTTGTGGATAGTGTGGAAGGCTGTTGTAGGTTGCAACGGGGCATTGACAGGGTGCAGAGTTGGGCTGAGAAGTGGCAGATGGAGTTCAATCTGGAAAAGTGTGAAGTGATTCATTTTGGAAGGTCGAATTTGAATGTAGAATACAGGCTTAAAGACAGGATTCTTGGTAGTGTGGAGGAACAGAGGGATCTTGGAGTCCATGTCCATACATCGCTCAAAGTTGCCACCCAAGTTGATAGGGTTGTTAAGAAAGTGTATGGCATGTTGGTTTTCATTAACAGAGGGAATGAGTTTAAGATCCTTGAGTTTATTCTGCAGCTCTATAAAGCCCTGGTTAGACCACACTTGGAATATTGTGTTCAGTTCTGGTCGCCTCATTATCGGAAGGATGTGGAAGCTTTAGAGAGGGTGCAGAGGAGATTTACCAGGATGCTGCCTGGACTGGAGGGCATGTCTTACGAAGAAAGGTTGAGGGAGCTAGGGCTTTTCTCATTGGTGCGAAGAAGGATGAGAGGTGACTTGATAGAGGGGAGCAAGATGATGAGAGGCATAGATAGGGTGGATAACCAGAGACTTTTTCCCAGGGTGGAAAGGGCTATCACCAGGGGGCATAATTTTAAGGTGATTGGACGAAGGTTTTGGGAAGATGTCAAAATAGGTTCTTTACACAGAGCGTGGTGGGTGCTTGGAATGCACTGCCAGCGGTGATAGTAGAAGCAAATACATTAGGGACATTGAAGCGACTCTTCGATAGGTACATGGATGATAGTAGTATGAAGGGTATGTAGGTAGTTTGATCCTTGAGTAGGTTAAAGGTTCGGCACAACTTCGTGGGCTGAAAGGCCTGTACTGTGCTGTACTGTTCTATGTTCTATGTTCTATGTATGCATTTAGTTGGTCAACCATTTCTTTGTTCCCCATAATAAGTTCCCCTGTTTCTGGCTGTCCGGGACCTACATTTATCTTCACCTATCTTTTTGTCATCACATGCCTATAGAAACTTTTCCACTCAGTTTTTATGTTCCCCACAATCTTGCTCTTGTATTCTGTTTTCCCCTTCTTAATCAATCCCTTTGTCCACCTTTGCTGAATTCTAAACTGCTCCCGATCCTCAGGTCTGTGTTTTCCTGGCAAATTATATGCCTCTTCCTTGGACCTAATGCTATCTCTAATTTCCCTGTAAGCCATGGTTTGGCTCCCTTTCCCGTTTTACTTTTGCGCCAGACAGGGATAAACAATTGCTGCAGTTCACCCATGCGCTCTTTGAATGTTTGCCATTCCCTATGCACCGTCATCCCTTTAAGTAACGTTTCCCATAGAGAGGATTACTAGAGAGGATTCTTCGGGACAAGATTTACTCCCATTTGGAAACAAATGAACTTATTAGCGAGAGGCAGCAGGGTTTTGTGAAGGGGAGATCGTGTCTCACCAACTTGATTGAGTTTTTTGAGGAAGTGACGAAGATGATTGATGAAGGAAGGGCAGTGGATGTTGTCTATATGGACTTCAGTAAAGCCTTTGACAAGGTCCCTCATGGCAGACTGGCATAAAAGGTGAAGTCACATGGGATCAGAGGTGAGCTGGCAAAATGGATACAGAACTGGCTCCGTCATAGAAGACAGAGGGTAGCAGTGGAAGGGTGATTTTCTGAATGGAGGAATGTGACTAATGGTGTTCCACAGGGATCAGTGCTGGGACCTTTGCTCTTTGTAGTATATATAAATGATTTGGAGGAAAATGTAGCTGGTCTGATTCGTACATTTGCGGATGACATAAAGTTTGGTGGAGTTGCGGATAGTGATGAGGATTGTCAGAGGATACAGCAGGATCTAGATCGGTTGGAGATTTGGGCGGAGTAATGGCAGATGGAGTTTAATCCGGACAAATGTGAGGTAATGCATTTTGGAAGATGTAATGCAGGTGGGAAGTATACAGTAAATCGCAGAACCCTCAGGAGTATTGACAGGCAGAGAGATATGGGCATACAGGTCCACAGGTCACTGAAAGTGGCAACGCAGGTGGATAAGGTAGTCAAGAAGGCATTCGGCATGCTTGCCTTCATCGGTCGGGGCATAGAGTATAAACATTGGCAAGTCTTCTGCAGCTGTACAAAACTTTAGTTATGCCACACTTAGAATATTGCGTGCAATTCTGGTCGCCACACTACCAGAAGGACGTGGAGGCTTTGGAGAGGGTACAGAAGAGTTTTACCAGGATGTTGCCTGGTCTGGAGGGCATTAGCTATGAGGAGAGGTTGGAAAAACTCGGATTGTTTTCACTGGAACGACGGATTTGGAGGGGTGACATGATGGAGGTTAACAAAGTTATGAGCGGCATGGACAGAGTGGATAGTCAGAAGCTTTTTCCCAGGGTGGAAGAGTCAGTTACTAGGTGACATAGGTTTAAGGTGAGAGGGGCAAAGTTTAGAGGGGATGTGCGAGGCACGTTCTTTACATAGAGGGTGGTGAGTGCCTGGAACTTGCTGCCGTGGGAGGTGGTGGAAGCAGATACGATTGCGACGTTTAAGAGGCATCTTGACAAATACATAAATAGGAAGGAAATAGAGGGATATGGGCCCCGGAAGTGCAGAAGATTTTAGTTTAGGCAGGCAGCAAGATCGTTGGAAGCTTGGAGGGCCGAATGGCCTGTTCCTGTGCTGTACTGTTCTTTGTTCTTTGTCACCCATAAGCAGCAAACAAACTACACAAAATATCAGGAGGTTTACTAGTTGTTGCTCGATTTTTCAGTAAACCTCTCAATCCACGTCGAATTTCACTTTCTCAGTGAATGCCTGTTATAGAATCATAGAGTCACAGAGTCATACAGCAAAGAAACAGGCCCTTCTGCCCATCGTGCCATGCCGGCCATCAGGCACCTATCTATTCTAATCACATTTTCCAGCACTTGGCCAGTAGCCTTGCATGCTATGGCGTTTCAAGTTCTCATCTAGATACTTTTTAAATGTTATGAAGGTTCCTGCCTCTATTACCCCTTCAGGCAGTGCGTTCCAGATTCCAAGCACCCTCTGGGTGAAAATGTCTTCCCTAAATCTCCTCTAACCCTCCTGCCCCTTGCCTTAAATCTGTGCCCACTGGTTATTGACACTTCCACTAAGGAAAAAGTTTATTCCTATCTACCCTATCAATGCCCCTCATAATTTTGCATACTTCAATCACGTCTCCCCTCAGCCTTCTCTGCTTTCAGGAAAACAACCTTCACCTATCCTGTCTCTCTGTATAGCTGAAATGCTCCAGCCCAGGCATCATCCCTGTGAATCTCCTCTGCACTCTCTCCAGTGGAAGCACATCCTTCCTATGGTGTGGCAAACTGTACACAGTACTCCAGCTGAGGCCTAACCAGCGTTTTATACAGCTCCATCATAACCTCCCTTCTCTTATATTCTATGCCTCAGCTAATAAAGGCAAGTATCCCATATGCCTTCCTTACCATCTTAACTACCTGTGCTGCTGCCTTCATTGATCTATGGACCAGTACACCAAGGTCCATTTGACCTTTTGTACTTGCTACTACCCATTGTATATTCTCTTTCCTTGTTAGTCCTCCCAAAATGCATCACCTCACAGTTCTCAGGATTAAATTCCATTTGCCACTACTCTTCCCATCTTGCCAGCCCATCTATATGGTCCTGTAATCTAAGGCTTTCCTCCTCACTATTTACGACATCAGCAATTTTCGTGTACTCTGCAAACCTACTGATCATACCTCCTATATTCATGTCTAACTCATTAATGGACACTATAAATAGCAAGGATCCCAGTACCGACCCCTGAGATGCACTACTGGCTGCAGGCTTCCAATCGGAAAAACAACACTCGACCATCACCCTCTGCCTTCTGCCGCAAAGCCAATTTTGGATCCAATTTGTCAAATTGCCGTTGATCCCATGGACCTTCTTAACCAATCTCCCCTGCGGGACCTTTTCAAAAGCCTTACTGAAGTCCATGTAAACGACATCAGTTTCTTTACCCTCACCGGCACATCTAGTCACCTCCTCGGAAAATTCAATCAAGTTTGTTGGACATGCTCTCCCCCTGAAAAAGCCAGGCTGACTATTCTTAATTAATCCCTGCCTCTCCAAGTGGAGATTAATCCTGTCCCTCAGATATTTTTCCAATTGTTTCCCAACCACTGATGTTAGACCTGTAATTACCTGGTTTATCCCTGCTTCTCTTCTTGAATAATGATACAACATTCGCTGTCCTCCAATCCTCTAGCACCTCTCCTGCGGGCAGATAGGATTTGAAAATTTTTGTCAGAGCCCCTGATAGCTCCTTCCTTGCCTCACATAACAGCGTGGGATACATCTCATCTGTTGTCCTTCTAATTCTGTGAAAACTTTGTGCGGCCTCTGACACAATCTCGCTGGCATTTCCATGGCTGCCAATGTACTGATGGTGTTTTTTTTACTGCTTGACATGCTCCAGACCGTTACACTTTGTTTTCAATGTCCTCATCAAACCCTGGCCACCCTCGCTAGACTCTTTGTGAAACAGATGACTCAGTGTTCAACATGAAGATCACATAGCAACTGCAATATATACTTTCCAGGGATTACAACTTTGGCTCCCCACATGACACAACACTGATCAACCGATAGATCATGCTTATGAGTAAAAATGGCTTGAATTCTAAGTCCAGTATTTGAGTTTCCCACCCATTTGTGATATATTTGTACACCCTTGTCAATACGGGGTCCCTAAGATTTGTTCTACCAATGTGATATGTTCTGACTGGAAACTCGTCTACATACGAAACCCACATCACAGGAATGAGTAAAATAAATCCTACTCTGTATGGAGAGGAATCACATGCTAGCTTAATCTCTTTGAGCACATCGTAACGCACAAGCATCACACCCTCTACAAGTTGACTTTTACACTATTTGAATGCCTTTTCACACTCCTTCGTCCAATTCCATGGAACATACTTCCTCAAGAGTTCATTCAATGTATGCAATAATGTTGCCAGATCTGGTATGAGTTTACCATAATAATTCATGAGGCCCAAAAAATATCTGAGCTCAGAGGTGATCTGATGGTGTGGCTCATTTCTAAATACTTGCACATTACTCTTGGTAGCATGTAACCCATTCTTGTCTACTTTGTGTCCCAAGTACTTTACAGAAATTTGAAACATTTCATATGTGTGTTCCTTCATCCGAACTCCATGCTTTTCCAAACGTTGGACCAACTCTTTCAGGCTGTCATCATGGTTCTGCCTGTTTGGAACTCGAATAGATTTGTCATCTAAATAACACACTACTCCCTCCATGCCTTACAAAATGTGGTTCCTCACCGTTTCGAATATTCCAGGGGCTGAAGGAACACCAAATGGAAGCCTATGAAATTCAAATAGACCCATGTGCGTATTTATAGTCAAGAATGACTTAGACTCAGCATCTGACACAAGCTGCAGATAGGCATTTGTCAGATACAACTTTGAAAAAATCAGGCTACCTTTCAACATTTTGAACAGATCCTCGATGTTTGGCAAGGTATTGGGTGGATAACATTCCAGTATCTGTTTTACAGTTACCTTATAATCAGCACACTACAATCTGACTTTGGTACTATCATTATGGGAATAGACTTATTATTCTGCTCTAGCTCAGAGATAATGCTATCAGTCACAAGTCATTTCAGTTCTTGCTCTTCCTTCTCTCTTAAACAATAGGGTACCATACGCGACCTGCAATACACCAGCTTTGCATTCCTCTGAAACTGTGTAATAGCCTTGTCCCCTTAAATCGATTTGTCAATTTCACTGAGCACCTAAAGGCACTTGTCGAGCACTTTGTCTTGCGATATGAGTTTCATTTCAGAACGAGAAAGCTCGCTCCAATTTAACTTAAGTGCTGCTAACCAGTTTCTTCCAAACAAGGCTTTTTTTTTCCTTTCACAACAATGATGGACAATTTTGCACATTGCTCATTGTATGTGACCGCAACCAATACACTTCCAAATTTTGGGAATATTCTCTCCTCCATAACTGTGTAACTTCACTCATTATTTTTCCAGAGGATGTTGACTCAACTTTTCATGATACAACAAACTCAGAAATTATGCTCACTGATGCACCCGTGTGGACCTCCATGTTGATTTTAGCCGTTTGTGGGATGTGGACATCGCTGGCAAGGTCAGCATTCATTGTCCATCCCTTATTACCCTTGAGAAGGTGGTGGTGCTGAGCTGCCTTCTTGAACTGCTGCAGTCTTTGGAATGCAGTTACACCAACAGTGCTATTAGGAAGGGAGTTTCAGGATTTTGACCCAGTGACAGTGACAGAAGAGCAATAGAGTTCCAAGTCAGGATGGTGTGTAGCTTGGAAGGAAGCTCGTGGGTGGTGGTGTTCCAATGCATCAAAGAACAAAGAACAGTACAGCACAGGAACAGGCCATTCGGCCCTCCAAGCCTGCGCCGATCTTGATACCTGCCTAAGCTAATACCTTCTGCAATTCAGGGGTTCGTATACCTCTATTCCCAACCAATTCATGTATTTGTCAAGATGCCTCTTAAACGTCGCAATCGTATCTGCTTCCACCACCTCCCACGGCAAGAAGTTCCAGGCACTCACCGCGCACATCCCCTCTAAACTTTGTCCCTCCCACCTTAAACCTATGTCCCCTAGTAACTGAATCTTCCACCCTGGGAAAAAGCTTCTGACTATCCACTCTGTCCATGCCACTTATAACTTTGTAAACCTCTATCATGTCGCCCCTCCACCTCCGTCATTCCAGTGAAAACAATACGAGTTTATCCAACCTCTCCTCATAGCTAATGCCCTCCAGACCAGGCAACAGCCTGGTAAACCTCCTCTGTACCCTCTCCAAAGCCTCCACGTCCTTCTGGTCGTGTGGCGACCAGAATTGCACGTAATATTCTAAGTGTGGTCTAACAGCTGTAGCATGAGTGCCAATTTTTATACTCTATGCCCCGACCGATGAAGGCATGCATGCCGTATGCCTTCTTGACTACTTTATCCACTTGCGTTGCCACTTTCAGTGACCTGTGGACCTGTATGCCCAGATCTCTCTGCCTGTCAATGCTCCTAAGGGTTCTGCCATTTACTGTATACTTCCCACCTGCATTATATCTTCCAAAATGCATTACCTCACATTTGTCTGGATTAAACTCCATCTGCCCTTTCTCCACCCAAGTCTCCAACCAATATATGTATCCTCTGACAATCCTCATCACTGTCCGCAACTGCACCAACATTTGTGTCGTCTGCAAACCTACTAATCAGACCAGCTACATTTTCCTCCAAATCATTTACATATACTACAAACAGCAAAGGTCCCAGCACTGATCCCTGCAGAACACCACTAGTCACATCCCTCCATTGAGAAAAGCACCCTTCCTCTTCTACCCTCTGTCTTCTATGACCGAGCCAGTTCTGTATACATCTTGCCAGCTCACCTCTGATCCCATGTGCCTTCACCTTTTGTATCAGTCTGCCATGAGGGACCTTGTCAAAGGCTTTACTGAAGTCCATATAGATAACATCCATTGCCCTTCCTTCATCAATCATCTTTGTCACTTCCTCAAAAAACTCAATCAAATTTGTGAGACACGACCTCCCCTTCACAAAACCATGCTGCCTCTCGCTAATAAGTCCATTTGTTTCCAAATGGGAGTAAATCCTGTCCAGAAGAATCCTCTCTAATAATTTCCCTACCACTGACGTAAGGCTCACCGGCCAATAATTTCCTGGATTATCCTTGCTATCCTTCTTAAACAAAGGGACAACATTGACTATTCTCCAGTCCTCTTTGACCTCACCTGTAGCCAATGAGGATGCAAAGATTTCTGTCAAGGCCCCAGTAATTTCTTCCCTTGCCTCCCTCAATATTCTGGGGTAGATCCCATCAGGCCCTGGGGACTTATCTACCTTAATACTTTGCAAGACACCAAACACCTCCTCCTTTTTGATCATGAGATGACTGAGACTATCTACACTCCCTTCCCTAGGCTCATCATCCACCAAGTCCTTCTCCTTGGTGAATACTGATGCAAAGTACTCATTTAGTACCTCGCACATTTCCTCTGGCTCCACACATAGATTCCTTTCTCTGTCCTTGAGTGGGCTAACACTTTCCCTGGTTACCCTCTTGCACTTTATATACGTATAAAAAGCCTTGGGATTTTCCTTAATCCTGTTTGCCAATGTCTTCTCATAACCCCTTTTAGCCCTCCTGGCTCTTGCTTAAGTTCCTTCCTACTGTCTTAATATTCCTCAAGGGATTCGTCTGCTCCTAGCCTTCCAGCCCTGATGAATGCTTCCTTTTTCTTTTTGACGAGGCTCACAATATCCCACGTTATCCAAGGTTCCCGAAACTTGCCAAACTTATCCTTCTTCCTCACAGGAACATGCTGGTCCTGGATTATAATCAACTGACGTTTGAAAGACTCCCACATGTCAGATGTTGATTTACCCTCAAACAGCCGCCCCCAATCTAAATTGGTCAGTTCCTGCCTAATATTGTTACAATTTCCCTTGCCCCCAATTTAGCACCTTCACCCGAGGACTACTCTTATCCTTATCCACAAGTACCTTAAAACATACGGAATTATGGTCACTGTTCCCGAAATGCTCCCCTACTGAAACTTCGACCACCTAGCAGGGCTCATTTCCCAATACCAGGTCCAGTACGGCCCCATCCCTAGTTGAACTATCGACGTATTGTTTCAAGAAGCCCTCCTGGATGCTCCTTACAAATTCTGCCCCATCCAAGTCCCTAGCACTAAGTGAGTCCCAGTCAATATAGGGGAAGTTAAAATCACCCATCACTACAACCCTGTTACCTTTAAATCTTTCCAAAATCTGTCACATATCTGCTCCTCTACCTCCTGCTGGCTGTTGGGAGGCCTGTAGTAAACCCCCAACATCGTGACTGCACCCTTCCTATTCCTGAGCTCCACCCATATTGCCTCGCTGCATGACCCCTCCGAGGTGTCCTCCCGCAGTACAGCTGTGATATTCTCCTTAACCAGTAATGCAACTCCCCCACTCCTTTTACATCCCCTTCTATCCCGCCTGAATCTACGAAATCCTGGAACATTTAGCTGCCAATCCTGTCCTTCCCTCAACCAAGTCTCTGCAATAGCAACAACATCATAGTTCCAAGTACTAATCCAAGCTCTAAGTTTATCTGCCTTACCTGCTATACTTTTCGCATTGAAACAAATGCACGTCAGACCATCAGTGCCGCTGTGCTCCGCAACATCTCCCTGCCTGCTCTTCCTCTTAGTCTTACTGGCCTTATTTACTAGTTCCCCCTCATTTATTTCACTTGCTGTCGTACTCCTCTGGTTCCCACCCCCCCTTCCACACTAGTTTAAACCCTCCCGAGTGACGCTAGCAAACGCTGCAGCCCGGATATTTGTGCCCCTCCAGTTTAGATGCAACCCGTCCTTCTTGTACAGGTCCCATCTTGTCCTTGTCTTTCATGGTGATAGAGGTTGCAGGTTTGGAAGGTGCTGTCAAATGAGCCTTAGTGAGTTGTTGCAGTTCACTGGAACTCCATCCAACGCTACTTGGACCACGATGCTCTGTGAATTTTCATTGGACATCGTTGTGCTTCTGATCACATGGATCTCAAATGATGCCTCATCAACCTGCTGCTGTTCGACAAATGTATGCAGCGAATGATGTTCCCTCCTGCCTGTGTTTTCACCAGTGACCTTCTTGCCACATGACTTGGCAAGATAACCCTTCTTCTTCCTACTGTATCACTCTGCCTGCACAACGGGACAATTCTGTGCTCAATGTTGGCATCAACACTGCAACAGGACATTGTTGCATCACTGCTTCTACCCCGATGGCCTCCTCCCTGTTCACTTATGAGTGACATCCACATGACCACCACCATCAGCCGTCATTGGGGCTTTTGCTTACACATCTGTAGCTTATTTACTTTAGCAGACGACTGACGGTTGTTAACTCTTACTTCTCTCGAGTTACATTCAGCCATGTCCATGGACAATGCTGTTTGACAAACTATGGCAAAAGTCAACTTTGGCAATGTCATCAACCTATTGTGAATGTGCTCAACTCTCACTCTTGAAATTCTCCAAAATTACAATGAAATGACAGCTTTTTCAAGACCACAATATGCTACTATTCGGAACACCTCTGCTCAATCCGAAAGCATAACCCCGAGCTTCTGGTCACTTGCCATTTAAATACACCTCCACCACTCTGCCCCCCACCCACACCCCCCCCTCCCCCCACCCGCCCCACTGCTCTCATGCCAACATTTCTGTCCTTGGCCTGCTCCAGTGTTCCAGCGAACATCAACACAAGCTTGAGGAGCAGCACCTGATCTTTCAATTAGACACTACAGCCTTGCGGACTGAACATTGAGTTCAATAATTTCAGAGCATGACTGGACTTTCTTATGTATAGTTTTTTATTTATTTTATTTTTTAACCATGTGCCTGTTTTACTGCTCATTATTCCACTATTAATGCTCTCTCTGGACTAATGCTTTCTCTTTCACCGCAAGCATTAATACACTCTTTGGCTTTGTGCCAGGATAGCTTTGTTATTTAATCTCTCCTGCCACCTGCCCTATCACACACCTTCCCGTTTGTTCTCTTTCCCACCATCCCCCTACCTTCACTTGCTTAACACCTAATTCTCTTCTAACCTTTACCAGTTCTGATGAATGGTCACTGACCTGAAATATTAACTTTGTTTCTCTCTCCATAGATGGTGCCTGACCTGCTGTGTATTTCCAGCACATTCTGCTTTTATTTGAGATTTTTAAAGATAAGGAAAGAAAGTTTCCATATTGAGATGTAATTCTCAAGATCATATTTTGACATCTGCTGAATCAGCATTTGTGTCGAACTCTTTGTCTCTCTCTGTCATTCGATTACAACGGTGACCACACTTCAAAAGTACTTAATTGACTGCAAAGCGCTTTGTGAGATCCTGGGGATGTGAAAGGTGCTGTTTGAATGTAAGTCCTTGTGTCTGTTCTTACTTTCTGTCTGTGAATCTCAATGAAGTAAGATATGGATTTGTAAAGTGAACCTGCTCCTTTCAGCATCTACTCCACACTTTGTCCATCTCACTGTCTTTGTCTCTTTTTCTCTCTCTCCTCAGTCACTGTCTGGAATAAAAGTCCTCCCTCTGGGGCTGGTGTTAACAGTGCGATTCTTGGTCTGATGCATCTGCAGGGGATGCACAAATACCGGTTGTATAAGTTCAGTGGTGAGTGTCTCTACCTGTCACATGGGGGATGAGGGTTCAATTCCTACATTGGGAGGTTGCGCATTTTCAAGACATCAAACTGTTTCATGGTGCAGTTTCATTTTAAAACACAATGGGGAAAATTAGAAAAGTAAAAATATGTAAGAGGGAATGTTTTTTAGAATTAGAATTAGAATTAGAACATTACAGCGCAGTACAGGCCCTTCGGCCCTCGATGTTGCGCTGATCATCTGACCTACACTATTCCATTTTCATCCATATGTCTATCCAATGACCACTTAAATGCCCTTAAAGTTGGCGAGTCTACTACTGTTGCAGGCAGGGCGTTCCACGCCCCTACTACTCTCTGCGTAAAGAAACTACCTCTGACATCTGTCCTATATCTTTCACCCCTCAACTTAAAGCTATGTCCCCTCGTGTTTGCCATCATCATCCGAGGAAAAAGACTCTCACTATCCACCCTATCTAACCCTCTGATTATCTTGTATGTCTCTATTAAGTCACCTCTCCTCCTCCTTCTCTCTAACGAAAACAACCCCAAGTCCCTCAGCCTTTCCTCGTAAGACCTTCCTTCCATACCAGGCAACATCCTAGTAAATCTCCTCTGCACCCTTTCCAAAGCTTCAACATCCTTCCTATAATGCGGTGACCAGAACTGCACGCAATACTCCAGGTGCGGCCTCACCAGAGTTTTGTACAGCTGCATCATGACCTCGTGGCTCCGAAACTCGATCCCCCTACTAATGAAAGCTAACACACCATATGCCTTCTTAACAGCCCTATTAACCTGGGTAGCAACTTTCAGGGATTTATGTACCTGGACACCAAGATCTCTCTGCTCATCTACACTACCAAGAATCTTCCCATTAGCCCAGTACTCTGCATTGCTGTTACTCCTTCCAAAGTGAATCACCTCACACTTCTCCGCATTAAACTCCATTTGCCATCTCTCAGCCCAGCTCTGCAGCCTATCTATGTCCCTCTGTACCCTACAACACCCTTCGACACTATCCACAACTCCACCGACCTTCGTGTCATCCGCAAATTTACTAACCCACCCTTCTACACCCTCATCCAGGTCGTTTATAAAAATGACAAACAGCAGTGGCCCCAAAACAGAACCTTGCGGTACACCACTAGTAACTAAACTCCAGGATGAACATTTGCCATCAACCACCACCCTCTGTCTTCTTTCAGCTAGCCAATTTCTGATCCAAAGCTCTAAATCACCTTCAACCCCATACTTCCGTATTTTCTGCAATAGCCTACCGTGGGGAACCTTATCAAACGCCTTACTGAAATCCATATACACCACATCCACGGCTTTACCCTCATCCACCTGTTTGGTCACCTTCTCGAAAAACTCAATAAGGTTTGTGAGGCACGACCGACCTTTCACAAAACCGTGCTGACTATCGCAAATGGACTTATTCTTTTCAAGATGATTATAAATCCTGTCTCTTATAACCTTTTCCAACATTTTACCCACAACCGAAGTAAGGCTCACAGGTCTATAATTACCAGGGCTGTCTCTACTCCCCTTCTTGAACAAGGGGACAACATTTGCTATCCTCCAGTCCTCCGGCACTACTCCTGTCGACAATGACGACATAAAGATCAACAACAACGGCTCTGCAATCTCCTCCCTGGCTTCCCAGAGAATCCTAGGATAAATCCCATCTGGCCCAGGGGACTTATCTATTTTCACTCTTTCCAAAATTGCTAACACCTCCTCCTTGTAAATCTCAATCCCATCTAGCCTAGTAGGCTGTATCTCAGTAATCTCCTCGGCAACATTTTCTTTTTCTACTGTAAATACTGACGAAAAATATTCATTTAACGCTTCCCCTATCTCCTCTGATTCCGCACACAACTTCCCACTACTATCCTTGATTGGCCCTGTTCTAACTCTTATCATTCTTTTATTCCTGATATACCTATAGAAAGCCTTAGGGTTTTCTTTGATCCTATCCGCCAATGACTTCTCGTGTCCTCTCCTTGCTCTTCTTAGCCCTCCCTTTAGATCCTTCCTGGCTAGCTTGTAACTCTCAAGCGCCCTAACTGAGCCTTCACGTCTCATCCTAACATAAGCCACCCTCTTCCTCTTGACAAGCGCTTCAACTTCTTGAGTAAACCACGGCTCCCTCGCTCGCCAACTTCCTCCCTGCCTGACAGGTACATACTTATCAAGGACACGCATTAGCTGCTCCTTGAATAAGCTCCACATTTCGTTTGTTCTCTTTAAGAATTTTCTTGAGCAGAGACTGTTTCATCATGAAGTCCTCTCACACAACACAGTGATAAATAACTGTGATCATTATTTAATTTTATACCGATTACCTTTCGTGCTGCTCAGTGACATTGTTTTATATCTGCATCAAAAACAATCCGATGTTTATCAATGTGGAAATTAAGATTCAATATTTATGTATAATTGTGAAGAATCTGAAGTGCATAAAGTATAGATGGAGCAAAATTCTTGAAGTGCGTTCAGGAGAATTTTTAGCCAATGCTTAGCAAACCCAACAAGAGAAAGGGCAGTTTTCGACGTAGTTTTAGGTTATAGCCTGAACAGGTGGAAAGGACATCAGTGAGAAAGCATTTTAGTGGCAGTGATCATAATTCAGTTAGATTTAGTGTAGTTATAAAAGGATAAATATAGACCAAGGGTTAAAATTTTAAATTGTGAGAAGGTCCATTTTACTAATCAGAGATTTGATTTGGTAAAAGTGGATTGAAAACAGCTACTTGAAGGTAAATCAGTGGCAGAGCAATGGGGTTGGGGGGCATTAAAGGAGGAGCTAAGAGGGTTCAGAACAAATATGTTCCCACTGGGAAACAGGATGGGATTCCCAAATTTAGGCTCCTGCAGATGTCAGAATCCCACAGGGATATACATCCATCAGCTATTACCCTTTGCTTCCTGCCACTGAGCTAATGTTAGATTCAACGTGCCATATCCCCTTATATCACATAAACTTTTAATTTGCAGACCAGTCTTCCATGTTGTACTTTGTGAAAAGCCTGACAAATATCTATTCGACTAAATGAAGCGCACCAACCTCAACAACCCTCCACTGATGCTGCCAGACCTACTGATCTTTATTTGCTTTAATTCAGCATGGAATGTATTTTGTTTGTGACAGTTCATGGAGGAGCAAGGAAGTGTCAGTCCCTGACTTGGAATGTAACCATGTCTGTTGTGGAGAAAACATCACATTCCGACCACAAGCCAATCTGCCAGGCTTCACTGCAAGTTATCTGGCCCACGCCGCTTTTACTATTTCTTCACTTCAGGCCACTTTCGCAACAGCCTAGTTTCTTGTTCAAATAAAAGTCTAATGTTTACGTAGAATACAAAAGACTTGCCCAGGCAATTACAGCACTGAGTGCCTTAGCATGAGCGTAAAACTGCAGATATACAAGTTACAATTTCCAGGATGGCACCAGAATCACAAGATAATACAGCGCAGAAGAGGCCCTTCGGCCCATCGAGTCTGCACGGATGCATTAAAGACATCTGACCTGTCCACCTAATTCCATTCGCCAGCCTAATCAATGCAGTTCCTGTGAAACGTGGAAGGTAATGCACGGCTGTCATACATCAATAGAAATAACTCACTCACATCTCCTTCTGCTTCTATTACTGCTTTTCTTCCAGCTCTCTCTGCTCCTGCAGCTTCGAGGTCAATTACTTGCTTGATGCAAACACGCCTAATTCATGAAACTCAGATTTACCCGGAAAGCAGGGAGTGGGAATGAAAGATGCAGGACATTGAGAAGTGATGCATTTTGCGGATAACAGGATATATTTTTTCCCGAGTGTGTTGTATCTGTCCAAAAGCGTACTAGAGAATGGGGAGAGGGTGAAATGTGTGCCCAAGAGTGTGCTGGGAGTGAGCAAATGCGTGATTGGTCCAACGAAGTGTGTGCTCGGGCTGACCAAGTGTGTTCTAGTGGTGCCCAAGAGTGGGCTACTTTGCCCAAATGTGAGGTCAGAGTGCCTAAAATGTGATTACTGTGCCCAGGAATGTGATAGTTGTGCCCAAGAGTATGGTAGGATTGAGCAAGTGTGTACTAGGGAGGCCCAAGAGGGTGCTCGAGATGATCAAGCATGTAGTAGGGAATGGCAGGAGCGTGCTAGGTTCTCCAGGTGTTTGCTAGTGCTGCCCAAGAGTGGGCTAGTTTGCCCAACTGTGCATTCGGACTGCCCATGAGGTGGTAGTTGTGCCCAAGTGTGTGGTCGGTAATGGCATGTGTGTCCTCCGAATGCCCAAAATCTTCTAGATTTGACCAAGAGTGTGGTAACTGTGCGAAGGACTGTTCTGGAGTGCCCCAGAATGTACTTGAGGATGGTAAGTGCGTGTCAGTGGTCTCCAAGAGTGTGTTGGGGTGAACAGGTGTGTGCTAGGGGAGACCACTGTGTGATAGAGATGCCTGCGGGTGATCATTGTGTCCAGAGTGTGTTAGGCTTGCCCAAGAGTGTACTAGAGAATGATAAGAATGTACTACGGGTACCCAAAAGTGTGCTAGGAGTGAGCAAGTGTGTGATAGATATGCCCAAGAAGGTAATTGGGGAGTCCAAGTGTGTGGTAGCGGTGCCAAATGTTGTGCTGGGGGTGCCCAAGAGTTTAGTAGGAGCACCCAAAACTATACTCAGGGATGGCAAGAGTGTGCCAGTAGGGTCCAAGAGTGTGCTAGAGAAGCCATGTGTGTGCTAGAGGTGCCAACAAGAGCAATCAGTGTGCTCAGAGCGTGCTAGGGTAATCCAAGAATGAGTGTTAGAGAATGACAGGAGTGTGCTACAGTTGCCCAAGAGTGCACTAGAAGTTGGCACGTGTGTGATGGGGTACCCAAGAGCATGACAGGGGTGAACAAGAGCCCCTAGGTGTGTGTAAGGTCATACATGAATGTGATAGGCGATAGCAAAAGTCTGCAGGTCAGAAGCTGGGCATTCTGCAGCGATTAACGCACCTCCTGCCTCCCCAAAGCCTGTCCACATCGAATGCGACCTCACTTAACTGGATTTGTGAACACTAAATGTAATAATTCTGTACTGGACTGAATGTAGCCGTGAAAAACTGGACGTTTCCACAATAAATGTAACGCTGATGAACTGGGCTGTCCACACTGAAAGTACTGTGCAGTATTGGACATGTGCACACTGGCAGTAACTGTGCTCAACTAGCCATCTACACACTGCGTTTCATACTGACAGTAACCGTGCTGAATTTGGCCAACCCACATTTCAGTGGAATCCGGCGGAGCTGAAGCTGTCCTCACTGGAAGCAACAATACAGAACTGGATCTGTCTACTCTGCATGTGAGTGTGCTGAACTGGAACTTTTGACACTGAATATTATGGTTCAGACCTGGACCAGTCCACACTAAATATCAGCGTGATAATTGAATCTGTCTCTACTCACGCAACCGTAATTGACCAGTCAGCATTGAATGCACCCGTTGTGACGGCACTGTTCCTTTTTCCCTCCTCTGATTGTCAGTGGGCCTTTAAGACTCTGCTTTAAAAAAGTGTGCCTTTGAAAACAAAGAGACAGTGTGCTGGCTGCACCTGTCCCTAGGCCACAGCAGGGAAGAAAGGTCACATGGTGAAATATTTCGATTTGACTGGGTAAAAACTGGTTAAAACCGCTCTGAACGAGACACTAGCGAAGTGTGATTACTGGAGGAAGGAACTGTCTAATTCTTTCAACAGCAAGTCTACAATGAGCTACAGGCTAAGTTAATTACCTAAGAAAAAATGAATCATTTTTTTTCTTTACTTCCAATCTAAGAAGTCTTCACTTCAGGATTGACTCTCTCTTGACTGATTGCGTTTTTCTGTAATTCACGGTAAAGTTTCAACTGAGACCTACAATTTTAAACCCAAAATAATGTACCTGTCATTATACTCCGTGTTTAAAGAACTGTGTGATGCCTGCTGCAACCGAAGCACTTTGAATGTCTGTCAAGAAAGGAATGTTGCATTGAATTTGTAGGGAGACTTTGAGTGGCATTTGATTGCTTTTTACACGAGGATACCTCACCCATCAGGAACATAACTCACAAAGACTAACAGCTCAGTTATTTATTTATTCTTAAGAAACAGCTAATTTTTCAAGCATCATTAAAAAAAAGTTAACTATTGATTTGTGAATGTATGTGTGTGAAGGGGGGAATAAGTTAAAATAAGAAGTTATAAGGTCTTCAGACATAGGTTTATCTTAATAGTGTTTAAGATTTAGTGTTAATAAATAAGCAATTTGTTGCTGTCTAAAGATACCTGGCTTCGCCTGTTTTATTCTGGGGGTTAATAAAATGTTTAATTTGACTGTTTTCTGCTTAGGTGAAAAAAAACTTTAAATAATATGCTGCGACCTGCGGAGTGATGGGACTGAATTGACAGTGGATTGCTCCTGCCTTGGTTGTAACACCGTATTGAATTGGACTTTTCAACACTGAGAATTGGCATGCACAACTGGACCTTTGCACATGGAATGTAACCGAACTGAACCAGTCAACAACGGAGTAACTGTGCTGAACGAAACCTATGAACACAGATTATAACCGTTCTGAAATTGACCTCTCCACACAGCATGTAACCGTGACGACCTTTACCTGTCCACACGAAATGTAAATGCGTTCAACTGGACATGTTTTCACTGAACATAACGGTACTGAAATAGACCATCAATAGTGAACTCAACCGTGCTGAACTGGACGTTTTCACACAAAGCATAAACATGCATAATTGCACCTATGCGCACTGAAAGTACCCACGTTGGCCTCGGGTGATCTGCGCTGAATACATTCAGCCATGTTGAAGTGTATGCACCATCTCAGACAGATTTGGATTCAGGTGTATGTGCCCCAGATCATATTGACAGGAGCTGAAGAGTGATCAGAAGAGAGAACTTGGCTACAACTTCCTTCAGGACTGGCATATCTCTGTCAGTTACATCTTGTGCCGAGGCCACTTAACTCAACATCAAAATGTTTACAATCTGATGATTCCTCGTATAAAACGTTCTCTTTCACCATCGCTACCGCTTCTTGAAGTTTTTCATTATCGTAACTGTAACTAGGATCGTATAATAATCTCTGGATAGTTCACTTTAGAGATGTGTCAAGTCCCTTGGAAAACCATTCCATTCCATCAAAACAACAACATGACTCTGGCAGCTACTGCACTAATCTGCTTATGCAATTAATGCAAAACATGAAACCATCTAATTATTTCCCTGGAGCTTGACATCGGTATAAATGTGATAATCTTATGGTGTAGTTGAGAGCGTGCTCAGAGCTCCTGAGAGAAATGCACGTAGCACCAACAGGCCTGGTGTTTGCCATTTATTATCCTGTCCTTGCAGCTATCGGGGTTCCAGGTAAGGTGTTGTAGTTAATTATTCATTACAGGAATCATTGCTTATCTGTGTCACTGCTTTCATTTACCAGTAACACTTCTCTACGTTATGAATATCCTTTCTTTCTGTAACGTGTTAATTTCTCCACCTTAACGGGACTTAATTGCGTCCCTCCAATTGGTATAATTTTCCCCCTTTACATGATCATTCTTTTCCATTTTAATGCTATAAATTCTTCATCTTAACGGCTGTTTTTCCCCATTTACTGATATAATTTCCCGTCACTAATTATATCGTTTTTCCCCTTCAGAAGTGTAATTTCTCCCTATTACTGGAAGAATGTTTCAACATTGCCCATAAGCTCTCCCACTTGCCAGCATCAGGTTCTACTTTCACGGCATAATTTCTCCTCTTCAGCCATATCATTTTCCCATTATAAAGTGTACTTTCTCCTACTTAAAAGGAGAATTTAGTGCCACTAATTTCACCCCTTCCCTTGTGCCATTTCACGGCGTAACTGCAGTTCCATTCTGTTCACTGTGGGGGGAATTATCACTTTGTTATCACAGTGTAAATGTAGTTCGATTGTATTACTGATACTGTTCACTGTGGGTGAAGTATCATACTGTTATCACGGTGAAAATGTAATTTTTGTGTGTTATTGGCACAGTTCACTGTGGGTGAATTATCACACTGTTATCACGGTGTATGTGGAGATATATAGCGTTACTGGCAGTAAGTGTTGATGTCTGATTTTCACAAATGATTCACTGACTAAAGTTATTCAATAATTAAATAACTCTTGACTGAATTTAATTACTGAATTTATTGAAGGAACATTCTAAAGCATCGAGTTGTTGACAGAAATATAAGAAATGTAACAAGTGGCCATTTTATGAATGAATCCGTACTTCCCCTAAACCCAGAGCGCTCAGTGTTTCTGCTCTCAGTCTGTACTCTCACTGCTGCAGCCCGGCTCTCCTCTTCCACATTAGTTGCTGCTGACTGCTCTACAGTGACCACTACTCAGTGTGAATGTTTCTTCTGCTCCAAGCCGCTGGTCATGTCCCATGTTCCCGTCTTCAATCTTTTCTCCATATTTTGTATAATTGATGGCATCTCTCGCATCTGAGTCAAAAAGTTTCAATTTCAATACCCATGATAGGACGAAGCTATGCCGGCAGCTCAGCACAGTACTGGGGTACTGCTGCATTGTCAGAGGGAACTTTCCTCTGGTGGTTTAAATCGACACCGAAATTCCCAGGTGAATAACGAGAGAATCGGTCAGAGTTAGGCTAACATCTTCAATAACATCCCCTCCGGAATTTAGAAAACACTGTCTCTCCTTCTATCTGTTTGAGCTTCTTTTCGAGCACGTTGACAGTCGAATCTTCCAACAATGATTCATTTTACGGTAATTCATCAGATGACGGCGTTTTAGGTCCTTAGCAGAATATACTCCTTTTTAAATGTAAGTTTCCCGCCCCGCCCACCCTTTCTTGTTAGTTTATTGTCGGTGATTGTATGTTTTGCCCTCTTAAATATCTGCTAAAATATGTTACTGATGTTATTTTTCTTGTCTGCTTCATGTTCCTATTTTGGTTGCAATGGATTTTCGATGCCTTCTTGTTCTCCATTATGTTTCATTGTATTACATTATATTTTGTTGTTAATGACCTGGCTTATCTTCAATTTAGATGATAATTCTAAACACAGAAACAAGTGCTGAGAGGTTAAGCAATAGTTGTCTACTCAAGATCATGTGTCAAAGCTGTGAATTTAATACCGAATTCTATAAATAGGATGATTTTGTTCGAATTTGGACCAACAAATTTCCAGTTCGCTCTCGCTCACACACGTATACACTCTCCCTCTTTCTCTCAATCTCTCTGCCTCTATTACAGCTAACTTAGCAGTGATTGTGATCCTGTCCCGAGGAAGATGCGGACTCTCCAGATGTATCACTTACTACCTGATGTCCATGGCGGTGACGGATCTCCTGGTTATGATCACTGCTGTGATATTCAACCGGATTGCTGGTGTTTATTTCCCAGACAGTTTCTTGTCCATCACGCCCGTATGCAGTCTTCGTGTTGTCCTAAACAATGCCATCGTAGACAGTTCTGTCTGGATAACAGTCACGTTCACCTTTGATCGATACATGGCCATTTGTTGCCCGAAGCTGAAAATAAAATACTGCACCGAGAAAACGGCAGCTTGGGTTATAGGAATCGTGTCTGTAGTGAGTTGTTTAAAAAACATCTTCTTGTATTTTATATATAAACCTTTGTATATAATTAACAGTGTACCCTGGTTCTGCAGCATAAAATTAATATTTTATACGTCACCTGCATGGGTCGCATATGACTGGATTCACCGCATTTTAACTCCTTGTCTCCCATTCATTCTGATTTTACTGCTCAATGCCCTGACCGTCAGACACATTCTAGCGGCCAGTGGATCCCGCAGGAGACTCCGAGCCCACAGAAATGGACAGACCCAAAGTGACCCAGAGATGGAAAGCCGGAAAAAATCCATCGTTTTACTTTTCTGCATCTCGGGCAGTTTCATCCTGTTATATTTGCCATTTCTTATAAATTTTCTTTATATCCGAATTGCGAAATTTACTTATTTTTCTGGTTCCAATTTTAATCAATCAAATTTTATTCTGCAGGAAGGCGGATATATGCTTCAGCTTTTGAGTTCCTGTGTCAATCCGTTTATTTATGCAGGAACCCAGAGAAAATTCAGAGAGGAGATAAAGAATGGAGTGAACTATCCACTGAGTCTAATTCTTAAATTGTTTAAATGACGAAAATGATAAACTCCAACATCAATTGCACGGTATATTCCTTCCATTGCTGTTCTTTTTCATGTCACATAGGACTCCCCTCCCTGAGAACGTCACTCGATTTGAGATGCATCTCCATTGTGTGAATTTAAGGATGCATAAACAAAGCCACGCAATTCAGCGTTGTAACATGCCTCTTACTTAGTTTCTGGTTCCCTTCCCCATGCTGACTCGAGCATCGAACATTCACATCAGCCCCAACGGTACAGAAGTATCGCTATAGTCACATGGGAGACAGAGTCGGACATCTGATCTATTATCAGATATCAAGTTTAACTGTTTAATGACGGGGCATCACTATGTCTGCTGGGAATGTTTAGTGCCTTAAGGGTAGGATAGGCTCTGAAATTGAATCGTCTACTGCCCCATGCATAGTTTTCCAATCCATAGGCACCACCTCACAGACGCACACATGTACCTATAAACATGGGAACAGTGGAAATGCTGGAGGAAAGAGACTGTTCGCCTTCCACTCTTTTCATTGGCCAATTATGTCAACACTCCTGTTCCATAAAACTGAATAAAATCATTAGGAAAAAAAGTGCCTCCTTTTAAAAAGGGATACAGTCAATAAAGATCCAAATCAGAAAAAAAATGCATCAAATTAAATGATATTCACTATCGACTATGCACTCCAGTCACTTTGCCTTCGACCATCCAAGTAGTGCGATGGTTCCCATGAAACAATGTCAATAGATTTTTTGAATGAATCACAGCAATCGTTATAAACTAGCCTACAACAGACTGAGACATGAGGCAAGCTACACCCCCGTGGTGGAGAAATTTGAGAACCATATTTACGCAGTCACCTCTTCCTCTCGAGCAATACCGCACTTCCTACATTTACCACATGTCATGTCCCAAATTTCTCACATACCGTATCCCAAAATGGTATCCTGTGAATGAAATCTGACTAATTTGCATTGTAAGAATCAATATTAACTGCTTCCAACTTAGCTGTAGGGAGTTTGCTCCACAGATCGACCACTCAGTGAAGTATTGCTTCTGTAGATTGGTTTTTAATTTATTCCCTTCATCACAGCCTCTGACCTCTGGTTCTCCTGTTCTGGAAAACTTGTCGAGCTTTACATTATCTAGTCCCATTTGAATCTGGAAATCAGAAAGCATACCAACCCTCGACCTTCCATTTTCCAATGAGAATATGCTCAATATACATAAGCGTTCCTCACAATCCAATTCAATCTGTCACGTTAATCATTCTGTTTACTCTCTTTAGTGTCCATTCAGTAGCTGCAATATCCTGCGGTGTCCAGAAAGTATGCAGCGTTCTAAGTGAGGTCGCAGCAATGATTTATAAGGTGACAAGATCACCGCATGATTTCTGCTCAAAATCATCCCCTTTGATACATTCCAATGTTGAATTTGCTGTGTTCATTGTTGTGATAGCTTCAATTTATTGTCAATCAAAAAATACAGCACATTTTATTTATTTTCCATGCAAATTAATTTCTTTTAATTTAAGTGACGGTCCATTGTTTGAATTTCTTCTCTCCATGTGACGTACTATGCATTTCTCGACATTAAATGTCATTTGTCGCCTGTCTGCCATTTTGTATGTAATCTAATTCTCCCGTAGCTTATCCTCTTCAGCTTTGTAGTCCACCACCTGCATTGTTTTATTTCACACGCAAATGTAGTGTTTCTCTGGTGAATCCTCATTCCCAATCACTTAAAAGCTATTAAACTAACGTGGTTCAAAACAGATCTCTGTGGAAATTGCTGGCAACATTTTTCCAGGGCAATGACAATGCCTATATCACCAGCCTTTGGGGTATATCGATCAAACAACTACAAATCGATTTTTAAATATTTTGACAGATTTCTGCTTTATACTTCACAGTCACATCCTTTTCAGAGGACGTTTACACAAGTCCAAGTGCAGCACATTCACTGCCTTAACCCTATCAAGCTCCTATCACACGCTGGAAGAAAACTAACTAACTAGGTTGGCAAATCTCTCCCATTCGTGAACACACATTGAATATATTTTAAGATTATATTTCTACCCAGATGCTCCATGATCTTATTTTTAATAAGTGTTTTCACAGCTTTACCCACAATGTACATGTAACTCACAGGTCTGCAGTTTCCAGGGTCACGTTTCCAACCTTACAAAATGGCATAGATCTGCTTTTTCTGCCACAGACAACTCTCCGGATTTGAATAATTTCTTCTAAATTTGTGCTCAATGTACTTTTACTTTCACCCATATTTCTATATGGATCCTGGAATGCATCTCATCAAACCCCTGAGATGGATTCATCTTCAGTTTTCACAGCTGTTAAACAACCATGCTGACGAGAGTGTGAATAGCGTCACAGCTAACCTCTGAAAGACCCTCTAGTTCCCATTTCCAGATAAAATCTATTAGCTGCCCCCTCCTTAGTAAAGACTGAGGCAAAATAGTATTTAGATTGTTTGCAGCCTGTGTTGCTACACTCGGTCCAGAGTTTGATTTTTTTTTCCGGCAGAATGTAACGGAAAAAAAAACAATTGTTTACATCTTCTTCACTTGCTACATTCATTTTTTTCATTCCTATCTCTACGCCTTTTTTACACTCCAGGCTTCACTTTTAGTCATACAGTCATAGTCATAGAGAGATGCAGCACTGAAATAGGCCCTTCGGCCCACCGAATCCGTGCCGACCAACAACCACCCATTTATACTAATCTTACGTTAATCCCACATTCCCTATCACATCCCCACCATTCTCCTACCACCTACCAACACTGGGGGCAATTTACAACGGCCAATTTACCAATCAACCTGCAAGTCTTTGGCTGTGGGAGGAAACTGGAGCACCCGGCGGAAACCCACGTGGTCACTGGGAGAACTTGCAAACTCCGCACAGGCAGTGCCCAGAATCGAACCTAGGTCCCTGGAGCTGTGCGACTGTGCCACTGTGCCGCCCTGAAACATCTGACCCTTTCCGCCCTCGGGTGGCCTCCGAAACACTCACGCCTCCCCGTCGGGGAATTAAACCCCGGTCTCCCGCCTGTCAGGGGATACTAGCCACTAAACTAACGAGGAAGCACTCATATTGGTATTTAATACATCTTGATTCTGCTGTATTTTCCTTAATGAACTTAAATTAATTTTTTTCTTGGTACTTTTAGCGGCATATCTTTTAGGGTCACGCTCGCACAGAATCTTTCCCATCATATCAAGGTGCAGTCACTAGAGAGCGGTATATCTGTTGTTGGAAACACAAATTGTTTAATAATAACTGATGATTAGATAACTGAGGATTAATTGCTGACAACTACACATTTACTTATAATGTGAATTCATTCAATGCTTACATTAAATTTAAGCAATATGTAATTAGTTTGAGTTTATCTTCACAGATGTGGAGAAACTTGCCAGCGGTATGGTAAAGAATGACAGCTTTAGTTCAGCACTAATATAATAAAAACAAAAAAAAAATGCTGGAAATACCCGGCAGTCTGGCAGCATCTGTGGAGAGAGAAACAGAATTAACGATTAAAGTCAGTGACCTTTCATCAGAACAGGCAAAGGTTGGAAATGTAATAGGTTAGAAGCAAATAAAGCAGGGCTGGGGCAAGAGATAACAAAAGGGAAGGTGTTGATAGGACAGAGGATCACAGAGAATAACTGACAAGAAGATGAGTTCTGCACTCACTGGTTCCCCTCCTTCTCCTCTCCTGAATGTGCTGACTGACTGGGTTTAATTCTACACTCTGCTTCTCTTTCCACAGATGCTGCCAGACCTGCTGAGTGATTCCAGCATTTCTTGTTTTTGTTTTAATTCTACACTCATTGGGTTGAATTTTACAGGACCCTCGACCCCGCGGCTCACGACGCGGGGGCAGGCAAAATACTATGGAAAGAGGTCCGCCTTGACGCGCGACGTGGGGAAGGGCCCACCGCAAATTTCCGGTGGTGGCGGGTCCTCGGTGTGCACCCCAACTCAACACCGCCCCCCACCACTGCCGCTCTGCGGCGGCACCCCAACTGGAATATGTAGAATTGTACTTACCTCTGCAGATTATCCATCCCGCCACCTCTCACTCCGCACTTCCTCATTTTACGTAGCATGGGCGGCCGTCACGTGCCGTCGCGTTCACGAATAGAAAACCGGACTGGCAGCCGAAGCAGGAGTCTGGACAGTGAAGCTAAGTCTAGATATACAGGGGTCTGAACTCTGCACACGGGAAGGGAGGAGGGAGGGGGGATTACAGGGATCTCACTCTGAATTCGAAAAGGGAGGAAGGGGGAACACAGGGGTCTCATTCTGCCTTCAATAATGGAGAAGGAAGGGGGTCTGGGATTACTGGAGGGAAAGCTCTGCAGGCATGAGGGGAGGTACTGAGTACCCTCCCTCCGTAAGCAGTGTAGGCTCTGCATTTGTTTGTGCATGTGAAGGAGCAATGGCACTCTCGATACCCTGTGTGTGGGGAGGGTGCCAGAAAGGGTAGGAACGTTAAGGTTATATGGATGGTGGTCGCAATCGATGCAGCTGGTAGGATATTGATGTGGTCATGCTGTGCCACTCTGAGTGTTGGACAAGATGGGCAATGCCATGCCAAAGCGCATAGTTGATCCATGAAAGCACCTGATGTACCTGCCAACACCAATCCCTGCCCTGTTAGGAACCTTCGAATAAATGAATGGCTCAATTTTATTGATCACATGGAAATGGGAATGGCTCATCCTACATTGTGTGATCGTCTGCTCCTGAGGATCTCTAAGTGCTGGAGGCAAAATCAACAGGCAGGTATGGTCCACGTAGAGGCCTCTGGTCGTGAGCAGCAGCCCCCATGGGGAGATCACCATTACAGGAGCCGTGCAGCTACAGGCCACACATGTCATGCCATCGAATGTCAGAGCCCTGGTTTCAGAGGTGATTGTGCATGTAAAGAGGGTGATGACACATCTCTGTGCCCTGCTCAACGATGACCTCAACGGTGGACATCCTATGCCTGCGGTGTCCATAGTGGCAGCGGTTCTTAAGTTTGACGCTTGTGCAGCATTTCAGGGGCCCACCAGAGACCTTTATGGAGTCACACAGTCAGCAGTGCACCGCTGCATCAGGGAGGTCACCGATGCCCTGCACCGGAGGGCCAGTGAGTATGTGCGCTTCAGGATGGACTCTCACATCCAAGCACAGATGGTCACTGGTTTCAGCGCCATTGATGGAGAACCATTGTTTTTTGGGTTCACAGACCGCACCCATGTGGCCATCAGGCCTCCCGCCAGGCTACCACCTACATAGGTCACCATTAAAGGATAACTCTCAATGCCCTGTCTCAATGCCTCTGTGCCCTGCTGAAAGATGACTTGCAATCCATGGGCTTCGGTGGACATCCTATGCCTGCGATCCTCATGATAGCAGTGGTTCTCAAGCCTGATGCCCTTGCAGCTTTTCAGGGGCCCACTGGAGCCCTTTCTGGGGTCACACAGTCAGCAGTGCACCGCTGCATCAGGGAGGTCACCCACACCCTGCAACAGAGGGCCAGTGAGTATGTCCGATTCAGGGCAGACTCTCAAATCCAGGCACAGAGAGCCATTGGTTTTGGGCGAACCATAGGTTTTAATGTTCATAGACTGCACCCATGCGGCCATCAGGTCACCCACCAGGCTAGCACCTGCAGACGTCACCATTAAACAATCTTCTCAATCTAGCTGATGCTGGTATGTGATCACCACAGATGCTTCATGCAAATCTATGGCCGCTTCTCAGGAAGATGCCATGAAACCTGGATCCAGCGCCAGTCCCAGCTGCCACCACTGTACACTGAACTGGACCAGATGGAGGGGTGACTTCTTGGAGACAAGGGCTATCCATTACAGACATGACCCGCAACACCAGTGATCGACCCCACACTGCTACAGAGGAGAGATACAACACCAGCCACTGAGCTACAAGAGCCACCATTGAGCAGACAATTGGCATGCTGAAAAAGCACTTCCAGTGCCTGGATGGATAGGGTGATGCTCTGTACTATGGGCCGAAAAAGCTAGCTCCTTTCTTTGCTACTCACTGTGCTTTGCACAACCATGCACCCAATAGGGGGTAGGCCTGGCATGATGAGGAGAGACGTCAACAGGATTCCTTCACCGACTATGAGGACGCTGAGGACCTACAGTAGGAAAGCTACATGGGAGGGCAGATGGCAGCCAGGCTCTGCATCCAGGGCTGGCAGTGAGCTCGGGATGTATGGTAGTGGTTAATCAGAGAAAGGCTCTCCGCTCCAAAAGGAGCCGACATGAGCTCTGCAAGCCACATATCACGTTTTCTCACCTGCTGTGTAGCTGCCCACATCTGCAACAGCTTTGTGTCCAGCATTACTGACAGCAGAATACTAAGCCATTGTCCAAATTACTGCATCCATGGAGGCGCACATGAGTGATACTGGCATGGCTCTGAAAGGCCAATGGTGTCATGGGAGGAGCCACGATCGATATATGCTGGCACACTTCATTCACAGAGTAAGAGCAACGCACATGTTAGTGAAGACGATTTTATTTGCGGCCTTCCGACATTGTTGTGTTACCCATCCAGACCCATTTGTGTCACGATACTTTTTGGAAATGCTTGCAGATGCTTCCACGTGGTGCCACTTCTGTGCTAGCAGGCTGACTGTAGGAAGGCTGATGATATGATGGCCCTTTGCCTGTGGATAACTTTGGCGTTCATACCTTGTGCACAAGAGGCCTAGAGTGCCCTGGCAGGCTGGGAGAGTGATCGTTCGTCCGCTTCCTTTATTGAACCCTTTGACGCTGGATGGTCCAACGGATATTCTGCTCCTTTTCCATCTCCAGCCAGGCTGCCTTACCCAGGTGGGAGGGCCTTTTCTTACCATCGCTGGTGCAAAGGACAGCCATACAGCCTGGAGGAGAGTGATCAGGGAGGCTTCGGTGACCTGTAGGTCACCCTAAAGCACCCCTCTGCCATCCTTGACATTTGGTGTTGTCCTTAAAGGTGACTCCACCGTGTAACTGCTCTCACATCTAGCTGCGAGGTTTGTCTTCACAGAAAAACACAGAAAATAGGAACAAGAATAGGCCATTCGGCCATTCGAAACTGCTCCGCCATTCATGATGATCATGGCTGTTAATCCAACTCAGTAACCTGCTCCTGCTTTCGCCCCATACCCTTTGATCCCTTTAAAACCAAGAACTGTATCTAACTCATTCTTGAAAACATATGTTTTGGCCTCAGCTGCTTTATGTGATAGCGAATTCGACAGGCTCACCACTCTCTGGCCGAAGAAATGTCTCCTCAGTTCAGTCCTGAAAGATTGACCCCATATCCTTAGACTATGACCCCTGGTTCTGGACTCCCCCACCATCGGGAACATCCTTCCTACATCTACCCTGTCAAGTCCTGTTAGAATTTTATAGGTTTCTATGAGATCCCCCTCACTCTTCTGAACTCCAGCGAATATAATCCTAACCGACTCAATTTCTCCTCATACGTCTGTCCCGCCATCCCAGGAATCAGTCTGGTAGCCCTTCTCTGAACTCCCTCTATAGCAAGAGCATCGTTTCTCAGCTAAGGAGATCAAAACTGCACACAATATTCCAGGTGTGGCCTCACCAAGGCCCTGTATAATTGCAGCAAGACATCCCTGGTCCTGTACTCGAATCGTCTCGCTATGAAGGTCAACATACCATTTGTCTTTTTTACCGCCTGTGGCACCTGCATGCTTACCTTCAGCGACTGGTGTACGAGAACACCCAGGTCTCGCTGCATATTCTCCTCTCTCAGTTTATAGCCGATCAGATAATAATGTGCCTTCCTCTTTTTGCGGCCAAAGTGGATAACCTCACATTTATCCACTTTATAATGCATCATCTGCCATGCATTTGCCTACTCACTCAACTTGTCCAAATCACCCTGAAGCCCTTCAGCATCCTCCTCACAACTTATCTTCCCATGCAGTTTTGTGTCATCTGCAAATTTGGAGATATTATATTTAGTTCCCTCATCTAAATCACAAATATATATTGTGAATAGCTGGGGACCTAGCACCGATCTTGCAGGACCCTACTACTCACTGCCTGCCATTCAGAAAAAGACCCATTTATCCCCACTCTTTGTTTCCTGTCTGCCAACCAATTTTATATCCATCGTAATAAACTACCCTCTATCCCATGCGCTTTAATTGTACACGATGATCTCTTATGTGGGACTTTGTCGAAAGCCTTCTGAAAGTCCAAATGAACCACATCCACTGGCTGTCCCTCTTCAACTCTACAAGTTACATCCTCGAAGAATTCTAGTAGATTTGTCAAGCAAGATTTCCCTTTCGTAAATCCATGCTGACTCTGCCCGATTCTACCAATGTTCTCCAAGTGCTCTGCTATAAAATGGTTGATAATGGACTCTAGAATTTTTCCCACTACCGACGTCAGGCTGACTGGTCGACAATTCCCTGCTTTCTCTCTATCTCCCATTTTTAAATAGTGGAGTTACATTAGCTACCCTCCAATCTTTAGGAATTGTTCCAGAGTCTATAGAATCTTGGAAGATGACCACCAATGCATCCACTATTTCTAGGGTCACTTCCTTAAATACTCTGGGATGACATCAGGCCCTGTGGATTTGTCGGCCATCAATCCCATCAATTTCCCCAACACCATTTTTTTACTCATACTGATTGCCTTCAGATACTCTCTCTCACTAATCCCTGTGTTCCCCAACACTTCTAATATGAAATTTTATGCGTGGTACAGTGGCGCAGTGGTTAGCACTGCAGCCTCCCATTTTCAGGGACCCGCGTTCGATTCTGGGTACTGCCTGTGCGGAGTTTGCAAATTCTTCCTGTGAACCTGTGGGTTTTCGTCGTGTGCTCCAGTTTCCTCCCACAGCCAAAGACTTGCAGTTTGATAGGTAAATTGGCCATTGTAAATTGCCCCTAGTGTAGGTAGGTGATAGGAAATATGGGATTACTGCAGGGTTAGTATGAAATGGGTGGTTGTTGGTCGGCACAGACTCGATGGGCCGAAGGGCCTGTTTTAGTGCTGTATCATAAAATAAATGTTTGCACCCCCCCCCCCCTCGCCTTTTTGAAGACAGAAACGAAGTATTCATTTAGTTGGTCAGCCATGGTTTTGTTCCCCATAATAAGTTCCCCTGTTTCCAACTGCAAGGGACCTACACTTGGCTTCACTAATATTTTTTCTCTTCACATACCTATAGAAACCTTTACAGTCAGTTTTTATGTTCCCCACAAGCTTGCTCTCATACTCTGTTCTCCCCTTCTTAATCAATTCCTTGGCCCTCCTTTGCTGAATTCTAAACTGATCCCAATCCTCAAGTCTGTTGGTTTTTTTCTGGTGAATTTATATGCCTCTTCCTTGGATTTAATGCTATCTCTAATTTCCCCCGTAAGCAATGGTTTGGCTGCCTTTCCCGTTTTACTTTTGTGCCAGACAGGAATAATCAATTGTTGCACTTCATCCATGTGCTCTTTGAATATTTGCCATTGCCTTTCCACTTCATCCCTTTAAGTAACGTTTCCCAACCCATCATAGCCAACTCACGCCTCATTCCTTCGTAGTTTCCTTTACTATGATTCAGCACCCTAGTCTCAGAATCAACTACGTCACTCTCTATCTAGATGAAGAATTCTATCATATTATGATCGCTCATCCCCAAGGGGTCTCGCACAACTAGATTGTCAATTGTTCCTCTCTCATTTCACAATACCCAGTCTAGGATGGTTTGTTCTCCAGTTGGTTCCTCAACGTTTTGATCCAGAAAAACCATCCTGTATACACTCCAAGAATTCCTCCTCTATGATATTATGACGAATTTGATTTTCACAATCTATATACAGATTAATATCACCCATAATTACAAATTTTGCTTTATCGCATGCATCGCTAACTTCCTGCTTAATGCAATTCCCAACATCACCACTACAGTTTTGGGGATATTTTTATAACCCCCACGAACGTTTTTTGCCCCTTAGTGTTTCTCAGCTCTACCCATACAGATTCCACATCGGCAGATCTAATATCTTCCCTCTCTATTGCGTGAATGTCTTTTTTAACCAGCAATACAACTCCACCACCTTTTGTTTTTTTTCTGTCCTTCCTAAATACTGAATACCTCTGGATGTTCATTTCCCATGCCTGGTCATCTTGCAGCCATGTCTCCGAAATCCCGACTATATGATACCGTTAACATCTATTTGCACAATTAATTCATCCACTTTATTGCAAATGCTCCATGCGTTAAGGCACAAAACCTTAAGGCTTGCCTTTTTAACGTTACTTGTCCCCTTCCCATTATTTTTCACTGTGTTCCTTTATTATTCTGGCCCTTGATTTCTCTGCCTATCACTTTTCTTATTCCCCTTTCTATCTTTTGTTCTTGTCTTTGATCCTCCCTCCTCTGACTCCTTGCAAAGGTTCCCATCCCCCTGCCATTTTAGTTTAAACACTTCCCAACCACTCTAGCAAATACTCCCCCTAGGATATCAGTCTCAGGCCTGCCCAGGTGTAACCCGTCCAGTTTGTACAGGTCCCACCTCCCCAAGAACCCGTCCCAATGTCCCAGGAATCTAAAACCCTCCCCCTCATACCGACTCTTCAGTCACATATTCATCCGATATATACTGTTATTTCTACTCTGACCAGCACGTGGCACTGGTATTAATCCTGAGATCACTACCTTTGAGGCCCTACTTCTCAACTTACTTCCTAACTCCCTATATTCTGCTCTTAGGACGTCTTTTTTTTTTACCTACATCGTTTGTACCAATGTGTACCGCGACCACTGGCTGTTCACCCTTCCCCATCAGAATGTCCTGTAACCGCTCAGAGACATTTGACCCTAGCACCAGGGAGGCAACATACCATCCTGGAGTCTCTTTTGCGGCCACAGAAACGCCTATCTATTCCCCTTATAACTGAATCCCTATAACTAATGCATTCCCAAATGTTTTACTCCTCCCCGGTGCAGCAGAGCCAACCATGGTGCAACGAATTGGGCTGTTGCTGCTTTCCCACGAGAGGCCATTCGCCCCAAAAGTATCCAAAGCAGTCTACCTGTTTTGCAGGTGAATAGCCATTGGAGATTCCTGCACTGCCTGTCTAGTCCTCTTGCTCTGCCTGGTGGTCACCCATTCCCTTCCTGCCTGTGGAGTCTAAGCCTGCCATGTGACCACCTCTCTGTAAGTGCTATCCACGACACTCTCCGCCTCGTGGATGCTCCACAGTGTCTCCAGCTGCCGCTCTAGCTCTGAAATCCGGGCTTCCATGAGCTGCAGCTGGAGACACTTCCTGCACATATGATGGGCCCGGGCACTGGAATTGTTCTGGCTTCTGACATAGAGCAAGAGGAGTACATCACGGCTTTGAGCTCTCCTGCCACGACTTAACCCTTTAAATTAAGCCTTTTTGAAGATGCTTAATATCAAAAAAAAATCAATTACGCAAGGGCCCTTCTTCCCTGGTCCTTGTTACTACAGAACTCCCTAAAAAAACAATATTTACTATATATGGAAAAAAACTGCAGACCTTTCTTACCTTAGTTCCTGAGCCAGATATTTCCCGAACAGCAGTGACTCACCAACCAATCACCTTGCAGCTTTCCTTTGACGTCACTGTTGCCTTTTTTTTTCTTTTTTTTCAAAAGTCCGGTGTCCTGGAAGAATTCAGGAAAGTAAGGTATTACTTTACAGTCCGATGTTATTGGCCTGTCTTATTTAAAATCCAGATGATTATTTTAAATACAGCAACAAGTGCCTGGAGGTTAAGCAATAGTTTTCCTGTCAGGACCTGCTGTTAAAGCTGTAAATTCCACACAGAATTCGATAAAATCAATGATTTGTTTGAGAGTTGGACCTGTAATTCTCCTGTTTTCTCTCACTCACACGCATGCACTCTCCTTCTTCCTCTTAGTTTCTCTGCCTCTATTACAGCTAACCTGGCAGTGATTGAGATCCTGTCCAGAGGAAGATGTGATCTCTCCAGTATCACTTACTACCTGGTGTCCATGGCAATGACGTATCTCTTGGTCATTATCACACTTACGATATTAAGCCCGATTGTTGCTATTTGTTTCCCAGTCATTTTCCTGTCCATCACACCGATATGCAGTCTCCATCTTCCCATAAGCTATGCGATAACAGAGTCTTCTGCCTGGTTAACGGTCACTTTCACCTTTGATCGATTTATTGCAATTTGTTGCCGGAAGCTGAAAATAAAATATGGCACAGGGAGTAGGGCGGCATGAGTTATAGCAACAAATTAATATTTTATACGACACCTGCATGGGCCACATATGACTGGATTCATCGCATTTTAACCCCTTGTATCCCATTAATTTTGATTTTGCTGCTCAGTGCTCTGCCCGTCAGATACATTCTCATGGCCAGTAGTGACTGCTGGGGACACTGAGCTCACAGCATTGGAGAGACTCAGAGTGACCCAGAGATGGAGAAGCGGTGAAAATCCATCGTTTTACCCTTATGCATCTCAAGCAGTTTCCTCCTATTATATTTGCTACTTCTTATAAATTTCATTTATGTCCACGTTGAGAAATTTCGTTATTTTTCCGGTTCCAATTTCAATTAATCAAATTTTATTCCGGAAGTAAGTGCATTTTTGCTTCAGCTTTTGAGTTCCTGCATCAATCCGTTTATTTGTGCAGGGACACAGGGAAAATTCGGAGGTCAGTTAAAGAATTGGGTGAAATATCCACTGATTGTAATCCTTATCCTATCTATATCGAATTGTTAAATTGTTTAAATAATGAAAATAGTAAAAGCCAACATGAATTGCGCATTATATCCCATCCATTACTGTTCTTGTGCATGTCACACATGGCCTCCCCGGCCACAAAAATAGTCACTCACTTTCAGATGCTTCTCTATTTTGTGAATTTAAGAATGTATAAGCAATGCCGTATCACCGCACAAATCAGTGTTGTAACATGAATAAAAGCAAAATACTGCAGACGCTGGAAATCTGAAATAAAAACAAGAAAGGCTGGAAATACTCAGCAGGTCGGGCAGCATCTATGGAGAGAGAAGCAGAGTTAACGTTTCAGGTCAGTGACCATTCTTCAGAACCGACAAATATTAGAAATTTAAATGATTTTAAGCAAGTAAAGCGAGGTGGCGGGGTGGGGGGCGGTGGGTGGCAAGAGATAACAAAAGAGAAGGTGTTGATAGGACAAGGTCACAGAGAATAACTGACCAGAAGGTCATGGAACAAAGGCAAACGGTGTGTTAATGGTGTGCTGAAAGACAAAGCGTTATTACAGAGAGTGCGTGAATAGACTGCAAAGCACAAAGTACTCCAACCACAAACATTAAAAAAAAACTTTAAAAACAGAAACAATGGGTAGGCACAGTAGAAACAAACTAAACACACTAAAAAAAAATAAATAAAATAACCAAATAAAGAAGAAAAAAATAAATAAATAAACATAAAAGGGGGCGGGGCCGTCATGCTGTGAAATTATTGAACTCAATGTTCAGTCTGCCAGGCTGTAGTGTGCCAAATCGGTAAATGAGATGCTGTTCCTCGAGCTTGCATTGATATTCCCTGGAACACTGCAGCAATCCCAGGACACAGATGAGAACATGAGAGCGGGGTTGGGGTTTGGGGTGGGGGGTGTGGGTGTGGGAGGGGGGATTGTTGAAATGGCCAGCAACGGAAGCTCGGGGTCATATTTACGGGCCTTCATGTGGGAGACAGAGAGTCCGACATCTGATCTGTCATCAGATATCAAGTTTAACTGTTTAATGCAGGGGCATCACTATCCCTGCTGGGAATTATTTGGAATTTAAGGTTAGGATAGGCACTAAAATGGAATCATGTACTGTTCCATGCATTGTTCTCCAATGTAAAGGCTCCGCCTCTCAGCCACTCTCTTGTGCCTATAAACATAGGTACAGAGGAAATGCTGGAGGGGACAAAAAAGAAACCGAGTTCACCTTCTACTCTTTTTATTGGTCAATTTGGACAATACCCCGTGACATCAAACGAATAAATAAATTCGAACAAACGTGCCCCTTTTTAAATGGCATTCAAACAAAAAACACACAATTCATAAAATAAACTTATTAAATGAGGGTATTATCTTCACTTTCAACTATGCACCTCAATCATCTTCCAATCGCCTTTTACCACCCTGGTAGTCCCAGAATACAATGGTAATAGAACTTTTGACTCATCACAGCAATCGCTTTGAACTGGTTTACAACAGACCAAGACATAAAGCGAGGGAAACGTTCGTGGTGAAGAACTTATATCCTCCAGGACATGCTGTCTCTCCAGGTCTGAAATATTCTGCTTAGTAATTAAAACTACACATCCACGTTTCTTTTCACCCTTATCTTTAGTAAACATGTTGTATCCAGGAATATTTGGTGCCCAGTCCAGTCCTTTTTTGAGCCCGGTCTTCATTATCGTCACATCATAGTCCCACATGACTAGTTGCACCTGAAAATTTCCAACCTAATTTACCATCCCCCGTCTGTTTACAAACATGCACAATAAAAGTAATTTAGCCCTTACTGCACTCCCTCTTATTCTAACGGTACTTTGTCTCACTCTAGTGCTATTTCCTAATACTTTGTGCACCTTATTCATCGCTCTGAAGGCTATATATTGACTCCTATCTGCCTCCACCATCCCCAACTGCCAAACCAGTTCAAATCTTCCAAAAGCACTAACAAATCGCTCCTCGAGGGCATTAGTCCCGACTCTGTTGAGATGCATCCCGTCCTGCCTGTATAGGTCCCACCTCGCCCGAACATGTTCAAATGTCCCAGGAATGAAGTACAATGTGGGAAGATCTTAACATGTCTATGTTGGCAGGAAGAGTCAAAAAGAAGCATATTATCTTAATGGTGAGAGATTGCAAAGCTCTAGAGATGCAAAGGGATCTGGGTGTCCTCGCGCATGAATCGCAAAAGGTTCGTATGCAGGTACAGCAAGTAGTTAGGAAGGCTAATAGAATGCTATTTCTTGCGAGGGGGAATTGAGTACAAAAGTAAGGGTGTTATGCTTCAGCTCTATAAGGCAGTGTTGAGACAACATCTGGAATTCTGTGTACAGTCTAGCTCTACTTATTTAATGAAGGATGTAGATGCGTTGGAAGCAGTTCAGAGAAGGTTTACTAGACTAATCGCTGGAATGGGCGGGTTGTCTTATGAAGAAAGGTTGGACAGGCTAGGCTTGTATCCACTAGAGTTTAGAAGAGTAACAGGCGACTTGATTGAAACATATAACATTCTGAAGGGTCTTGACAGGGTGGTTGTGGAAATGATATTTCCTCTTGTGGGAGAATCCAGAATGAGAGGTCACTGTTTAAAAATAGGGGTTCGCCCATTTAAGACAGTGATGAGGAGATTATCTTTTCCTCTCAGAGAGTCGTGAGACTTTGGAACTCTCTTCCTCAAAAGGCATTGGAAGCAGAGTCTTTGAATATTTTTAATGCAGAGGTAGATAAATTCTTGATAAGCAAGTGGGTAAAAGGTTATTGGGTATAGACGGGAATGTGGAGTTGAGGTTACAATCATATCAGCCATGATCTTACTGAATGGTGGAGTAAGCTCGAGCGGCCTAGTGGCTTACTCCTGCTCCTAATTCGCATGTTCGTATATATGTTCATATGTTTGTATGAATCTAAAAACCTCCCTCCAGTCACACATTCATCTGTTCTATCCTCCTGTTTCTACGCTCATTAGCACATGTCCACCTGAATTAACCTGGAAATTCTGTTTGCTAGTCTCTTTCTTAGCTCCCTAAAATCAGATTGAAGGCTACTATCTCTCTTTTAACCTATGTCGTCGGTACCAATATGGACCAGGACCTCTGGCTGTTCACTGTCCCCTCCCAGAGTTGTCTAAACTTACCCTAAACTCACACAGTGTGCTGCTTCTACTCACAGTCTCTCTCTCAGTGATTCACCCCAGAATTCCTCTTCTACATTAGCTGCTGCTGACAGTTTTACGGTCACCGCTGCTGAGTCCAAGTGTTTCTTCTGCTTCTGGCATCTGATAGCATTCTGAACTTTTCCTGTCTTCACTCTTTTCTCCACATTGAGTGAGACTGTGCAAACTGTGGCATTTCTGGCATGAGTCTATAGGTTCTAAGTTCAATACCTGCTATGCGACCAAGCCATTTATGTTTCCTGATAGCATAGCACAGGACTAAGGAAATGCTGCATTATAGAAACGGATCTTTTCCTGAATGACATCTCATCACGTCAGTTCCGGTGGTTCAGACAACACCGAAGATCCCAGGCAACTATTAAAAGAAGAACTAGGCGTTATTACTACTTCCTCACCAATATTCCATCTTCAAATGTGCCTTTGCCCCTTGCTGTCTGGAATTTTTTGAGGAAGTTGACTTCCATATTATCTAACAAAGAAAAATGTTGTAGTAATTCATCGGATGAAGGTGATTTTGATACTTATGGGGATACAAACCATTTTAAATGCATGTTTCCTACTATTTTGCTACTTTCCACACGTATTCACTGTTGCTATTTAACCTCTTGCATATCACCTATGATAGGTTTGTGATGTTATTTTCTTGTCTATTTGATGTCCATGTGTTTTCGATGTTTTTTTACTATATTATGTTACATTCTGATTTCATTGGGCTGTCTTATTTTCAATCCAGATGATTGTACCAAACACTAAAGCAGGTTCCTGTAGCGTGTGCGCTCGTGTCCAACTCAGGATCACGCATCAAAGCTGTGAATTTCACACGAAATCCTGTAAAGGGGCTGATTTTGCTGGGAGTTGGATCAATAACTTTCCTAAAATAAAAGCAAAATGAAGGGTCACTGAATTGAAACGTTAACTCTGCTTCTCTCTCCACAGATGCTGCGTGATCTGATGAGTATTTCCAGAATTTTTTGTTTATGTTTCAACAACTTTCCTATTCTCACTCACTCACACGGATACACTCTCCAGCTTTCTGTCACCAAATCTCTCTCTCTGTTACCGCTAAATTGGCAGTGATTGCGATCCTGCCCCGAGGAAAATGTGTTCTCTCCACTTGGATCACTTACTACCTGATGCCTATGGTGGTGATGGATCTCCTCGTCATTATCACCACTGTGGTACTAAACTGGATCGCTGGGATTTTTCTTTCCACTTAGTTTCCTTTCCAACAAGCCAGAATCGTTCTGTCCGAAATTAAACAAACTTAGGCGTGTTGCCAGGTTAGCAGTCGCTTTAATCTTCAATCGATGTATTACCGTTTGTTGCCAGAAGCTGAAAATAAAATACTGCACTGAGAAAGCGGCAATGGTTATAGGAATGGTCTGTACACTGAGCTGCTTGAAAATGTCTTCTTGAATTTGATCTATGAAGCGTTGTACATTACAATACACGCTGGCCTGCAGCATAAAATTAATATTTTATACTTTGTCTGCATGGACTGCATTTTAATCCATGTCTCTCCCATTCATTCTGATTTAACTGCTCAATGCTCTCAACAATAGACATTTTCTAGCAGACAGAAGTGACTGCTGGAGCCTCCATCAATCGCAATGGAGATACTCAGGGTGACAGAGAGGTGGAAAAGCAGGGACAGTCCATCGTTTTACTCTTCGCCATCTCAGGCCGTTTCATCCTATTATGTTTGTTATTTTTTTATAGCAGTCCTTACTAAGTGCTATTTGTCGCCTGTCTACTCAATTGCCAAGTATTTAAAGCCTCCTGTAGCTTATCGGCTTCAGGTTTGCAGTCAACCACCTTTATCAGCTTTATTCCATCTGAAAATGTAACCATTGTTCATGTGATTCCTAATTGCTGATCGTTTATAAATATATTAGACTGAAGAGGTCCAAAACAGATCTCTGTGGGACGCATTCTCCCAGGCCAATAGCAATCCCTATACCACCACCTTCTGGCTTCCAGCGGTCAACTAATTACAAAGCATTTGACTTGAAATGTTAACTCTGTTTCTCTCTCCACAGATGCTGCCAGACGTGCTGAATATTTCTGGCACTTTCTATTCCATCTAAGAAAGAGAAGCTTGAGTAAGCTACCTGGTCCTTCGAACCTACTCTGCTTTTCAACAAGATCATGGCAGTTCATTTACCTCAACTCTACTTTCCTGCACTATCCCCATATTCCTTGATTTCTTCAGTACCCAGTCATCGTTGGCCCTCTCTCTTGAATGTATCTGAGATGGAGAATTCCAAAGATTCACAACCCTTTGAGTGAAGAAATGACTCCTCATCTCAGTCCTAAATGGTCGGTCTCTTATTCTGCGACTAAGACCCAGTGTTGCAAATTCCCGTAATGTCTACAGTTCTAACTCCAGCTCATCAACTCTGAGCCCAAGTCCATCGAGCTGCAGACACGTGCCGCAGATAGACTTGTCTGGGATCGCAATGCTGTCCACAAACTTCCATATACTTCAGATACAACACGCCACCTGTTCTATCATGTCGGTCTACACTTATTTCTTTATTTAGAAGATATGTTAACTATTTCGTTAATTGAAACTTTTTTATTAAATAATTGGCTTCTCTTGCTCAAGTTAATAATTTGATAAAGAAGATGCTGAGGTCAAACTTCATCTGTGAAGAGAATGGGCCAGTTAATGTGAGAGGTCTGGATCCTGCTGAAGAAGCGGTTGTTCCAAAACCTGACACCCTCTCTTCTCTTCCTGAAACATGACCTCTTCTGTTCTCTCCCTGTATGCCATCAGACCTGCAGAGTGTTTCCAGTACTTATTTGTTTTCAATTCTCACTTATACTGCAGTTAAATGTGATTTTGTTCATTTATGTGACATTGTTGTGATGAACATTTCCTGGTGGTGGTGAGATCAGAGGTTAGATTTTATGCAACAATATGCAATGATTTTATACGGAGATGATTAGTGGCTGCAAAGCGCCAGTTTAGGACATTTGTAATGCAAGAACCCAAAATGAATAGTGAGCTATGCAAAATAAATAAAGAAGGATGTGGGGCTCCAATTATCTGAAGACACAAGAAAGGTTTTAGTAGTTCTCCTTAGAGAAGAGAAGGTTGAGGAAAGACCTAATAGAGGAATATACAATCAAGAACCAGGATACATATATTTATTGCAATGAGCTAAATGTGGCCAGAGGCGACATTAAGGCACCTTTTTCTATGTAGCACATTATTGTGATCTGAAATGAATTCCCTGAAAGGGTGGTGGAAGTAGACTCAATAGTAACTCAGTAAGGGAAAAGGTTAAGTATTTGAATGGAAAAGCTGCATGGCTATGGGGAACAGGTAAGGCAGTGTGACTTATTGGATAGCTGCAACAAAGAGTCAGCAAAGGCACAATGGGCCAAATAGCCACCTTCTATGTTGTGCATTTTATGACGTTATCCTGCTTGACTCTCTGGTCCTAGTTGAGATCGGAGCATTCCCCTGGTCAGTTTACTGGTACTGGTAAATCACTGGCTCCTTCTCTCCCATCACCCCCACCCCCATCATCCCCTCCTGCCCTACGTTTCCAACTAACTCCTAACTGGATCATCTTGTGGGTGCCGAAATCCAAATTCGAACCGACAGTTCACGATTCCTTATGGACACAAAGGCTCCAGTCGCCACTTCCAACATGATTTGGTGTATTTAACATGCCTTTTAAATTCTGCCACTTGCTGCAATCTCTGTTGTGGCTACATGATTCACAGTAATGGTCCCTAACCATCTATCCTCCATGTCCGAAGACCTTCATGGCTGTCACTGATTGTTCCCTTGGGAGAATCGCCGTCCATACAGTGATAACTGACACAGTGTCGCAGCCCCTTGTGGAGTAACGGTTGAAGTTCTTCCTTTGACATTGGGCACTCAAACAGGACCAGGAAGATGCACATTATTGGTCAATGAACTCATAGTCTTTTTCAATGTACAGTGTAAGAATCGCTGCCCCGTTTACCAAGTTCCCAATAATTTTTATTCAGAGTCATTCTGTTTGAGAAACACTTTGTGATTCTCCCAATGTGCAAATGACAGCCGGTCTTTCCTCATGTCGATTTTAAATATTTAGAGATACTGCACTGAAACAGGCCCTTCGGTCCACCGAGTCTGTGCCGACCAACAACCACCCATTTATAGTAACCCGACAGTAATCCCTTATTCCCTACCTACACTAGGGGCAATTGACAATGGTCAATCTACCTTTCAACCTGCAAGTCTTTGGCTGTGGGAGGAAACCAGAGCACCCGGGGAAAACCCAACAGACACAGAGAAAACTTGCAAACTCCACACAGGCAGTACCTAGAATCGAACCCGGGTCGCTGAAACTGAGAGGCTGCGGTGCTAACCACTGCACCACTATGCCACGCAAATGAATGCCTTATTCAATTTAATGTTAAGGTTAAGTATTGATTAATTGTCAGTTTATACCTCTTCTGCACGATGTTTACTTTTGTTCTGTTGCCTTTTTTATGCCTAGTTCAGAGGGTTGCAGCTTCTAATCAAGCGAGTAGATAGTTTTTCTCCTGGTGACAAGTCTTATTTACTGAGTAAATCCGTGACGATTGGGCACAGATAGATTGCAAAGCGGTCATCTTGGAAATATTGCACCAAGTCCAGTCTAACTACGATTTTCGATGGATATCTAAACTGTAATTTTCATGTTTACTCATTTTTCTGGCGAACATCGTGGCAATTGTGATCCTCTCACAAGGTAAGCGCAGTCTCTTCAGATATATCACCTGGTACCTATTGTTTATGGCAGTGTCGGATCAATGTTCATTATCACTCGGTACCTGGTGTTCATGGCAGTGACGGATCTCCTGGTCATTATAATTCGGCACCTGGTGTTCATGGTAGTGACAGATCGCCTGGTCAATATCAGTCGGTACCTGGTGTTCATGGCAGTGACAGTTCTCCTGGTCATTATCATTCGGTACGTGGTTTTCATGGCAGTGACAGATCTCCTGGTCATTATCAGACGTTACCTGGTGTTAATGGCAGTGACAGATCTCCTGGTCATTATCACTCGGTAACTGGTGTTCATGGCAGTGACAGATCTCCTGGTCATTATAACTCAGTACCTGGTGTTCATGGTAGTGATAGATCTTCTGGTCATTATCACCTGGTACCTGGTGTTTATGGCAGTGATAGATCTCCTGGTCATTATCACTCAGTACCTGGTGTTAATGGCACTGACAGATCTCCTGGCCATTATCAGTCAATACCTGGTGTTTATGGCAGTGACAGATCTCCTTGTCATTATCACTCAGTACCTGGTGTTTATGGTAGTGACAGATCTCCCAGTCATTATCAGTCGATACCTGGTGTTCATGGCATTGACAGACCTCCTGGTCATTATCACTCGGTACCTGGTGTTTATGGCACTGACTGAACTCCTGGTCATTATCACTAGATACCTGGTGTACATGGCAATGACGGGTCTCCTGGTCATTATCAGTCGGTACCTGGTGTTCATGGCAGTGACGGATCTCCTGGTCATTATCACTTGGTAGCTGGTGTTCATGGCAGTGATAGATCTCCAGGTCATTATCACTCAGTACCTGGTGTTCATGTTAGTGACAGATCTCCTGGTCATTATTAGACAGTACCTGGTGTTCATGGTAGTGACAGATCTCCTGGTCATTATCACTCAGTACCTGGTGTTCATGGTAGTGACAGATCTTCTGGTCATTATCACTCGGTACCTGGTGTTCATGGTAGTTACAGATCTCCTGGTCATTATCACTCAGTACCTGGTGTTCATTGTAGTGACAGATCTCCTGCTCATTATCACTCAGTACCTGGTGTTCATGGTAGTGACAGATCTCCTGGTCATTATCACTCAGTACCTGGTGTTCATGGTAGTGATAGATCCTCTGGTCACTATCACTCGGTACCTGGTGTTTATGGTAGCGACAGATCTCCTGGTCATTCACACTCGGTACCTGGTGTTCATGGCAGTGATAGATCTCCTGGTCATTGTCACTCAGTACCTGGTGTTCATGGTAGTGACAGATCTCCTGGTCATTATCACTCTGTACCTGGTGTTCATGGTAGTGACATATCTCCTGGTCATTATCAGTCGGTACCTGGAGTTCATGGTAGTGACAGATCTCCTGGTCATTATCAGTCGATACCTGGTGTTTATGACAGTGACAAATCGCCTGGTCATTATTACTCGGTACCTGGTGTTTATGGCAGTGATAGATCTCCTGGTCATTTTCACTCGGTACCTGGTGTTTATGGCAGTGACAGATCTCCTGGTCATTTTCACTCGGTACCTGGTTTTCATGGCAGTGACAGATCTCTTGGTCATTATCACTCGGTACCTGGTGTTCATGGGAGTGACAGATCTCCTGGTCATTATCACTCAGTACCTGGTGTTCATGGTAGTGATAGATATTCTGGTCATTATCACTCGGCACCTGGTGTTTATGGCAGTGACTGATCTCCTGGTCATTATCACTCAGTACCTGGCGTTCATGCTGATAATAGATCATCTGGTCATTATCTCTCGGTATCTGGTGTTCATGGCAGTGACGGAACTCCTGGTCTGTATTATTGTGCACCTGGTGCACTGGTCAGTGTCATTCGTTTCCTGTTGTTCATGGTAGTGACAGATCTCCTGGTCATTATCGCTTGGTACCTGGTGTTCATGGTGGTGACGTATCTCCTGGTCATTATCACTAGGTACCCAGAGTTATTGGCAGTGATGGATCTCCTGGCCATTATCACTGCTGTGATATTGAACAGAATTGGTGGTATCCATTTTCGTAATAGCTTCCTATCCGTAACATCAGCGCATAGTGTCAGTACTGCACTTATTTATTCATCTCAAGACACTTCCATCTGGCTAATGGTCGCTTTCAACTTTGATCGATTTGTGGCCATTTGTTGCCAGAAGCAGAAAACAGAATACTGCGCTGAGTAAACAGCAGCTGCGGTTACATGAACGCTCTGTATCTTGAGCTATCTGGAAAATCATCTCATTTTTCCACCCATCTGAGCCTTTGTATATAATTAATAGCGTCGCCTGGTACTGCAACAGAAAACTTAGTGTCGATTTTTCACCCGTATGGGCAGCGTTTGACTGGGTTGATCATCCTTTAACCCGTGCCTCCCGTTCCTCCTAATGTTACTGCTCAATGCTCTGATGGCCAGATACATTCTAGCGACGAGTAGAGGCCGGAGGAGACTCTGGGCCCACAGCAATGGAGACAATCAGTGTGAGCCAAAGATGGAGATCAGATGAAAATACCTCATTTTACTCTCCACCATTTCAGGCAGTTTCATTCTCCTGTGGTTAATGTATGTTATCAATTCTTTGTATGTTCGAATTACAAACAGTAACTATTTCACAGGTTTTCATTTCATTGACACAAATTTATTCTGCAATAGAGTGGAAACATGCATCAGCTCATGAGTTGCTGCACAAACACCTGTATTTATACAGTCACTCAGAGTAAAATCAGACAGAAGTTAAAGAACACTGCGAAATATTCACTTAATCTAATTGTTAAATTAGTTCAAAAATAAAGCAACCAATTGAAGCAATCAACCTCCAATAAGCTCCGCCTTATAGTCTTGCTCTCCATTCTCCAAAGCCGTCTCTCCTTTGCCGATGCTTTACAGTCCAATTTAATGTTATACACTGGTCTGTTTTTATCTCCCAGTGACCCGTTATTTCCTGTCAGTGATGTCTCCTTAAGAGCAATAAGTATAAAAACTGCGTTGCTTTTTGGGATCGTTTGATTCTTGAGATAGGAGCTTTCATATGTCAGCCCTGGTAGCTCTCTTGCCTCACAGCCAAAAGGTTGTCGACTCAAGTCTCACTCTCGGCTGCCATTCAGTGTAGTACTGAAAGAGTCCTGCATTGTCAAAGGTGTGGGCTTCGAGATGAGGCATTATTTTGTCTTCCCTCTCCGTTGAATGTTAAAAATCCTGTGCTACTATTTCGAAAAAAGGAAGACGAGTTTTCCCGTATCCTGGCCGATGTTAATCCCATGACATATATTACTAAAGTTTATTATCTGGTCGTTTATTTATTTGATGTTTGAGGAACCTTAGGGTAGATTCCTAGGCCTAACCATCTTCCACTCCTTCATCAATGGCCTTCCCTCCATCAGAAGGTCAGAAGTGGGGATGTTCATTGATGATTGCACAATGTTCAGCACCATTCGTGACTCATCAGATACTGAAGCAGTCTGTGTAGACATGCAGCAGCACCTGGACAAGAACAAGGCTCGGGATGACAAGTGGCAAGTAACATCCGTGCCACATAAGGGCTAGGCGATGGCTATCTCAAACAAGAGAGAATCTAATCATCTCCCCTTGGCATTCAATGGTATTACGATCACTGACTCCCCCACTATCAACATCCTGGGGATTACCATTGACCAGAAACTGGACTGGACAAGCCAAATAAATACCATGGCTACAAGAACAGGCTTGGAATTCTGTGGCGAGTAAGTCACCTCCTGACTCCGCAAAGCCTGTCCACCATCTACAAGCCACAAATCAGGACTGTGATGGAATACTCTCCACTCGCCTGTATGGGTGCAGCTCCAGCAACACTCAAGAAGCTTGACACCATCTAGGACAAAATAGCCTGCTTGTTTGGCACCCCATCCGCAAACATTCACTACATCCACTAACGACACACAATGGCAGCAGTGGGTACCACCTACGAGATGCACGACAGAAATGCACCAAGTCTGCTTAGACAGCACCTTCCAAACTCACGACCTCTACCAACTAGAAGGACAAGGACAGCAGATGCATGCGAACACCACCATCAGCAAGTTTTCCTCAAAGCTCCACACTAACTGGGAACTATAACGCCGTTCCTTCACTGTAGCTGAGTCAAAATCTCCCATTATCACTATGACATAGCTCTTGTAGCTCTCGTTAATTTCATTGCGATTCTGCTTCTCTATCTACTTCGTACTTCTTTATAGCCCATAAAACGCATCAAGTAGGATAATAACTCCTACATTTTTCTACTCTATTCCAACTGAATAGATTCTGTCTTTGATTCCTCGATGACATTCTTTGCAGCATGCCAATTGTTTTCTTAAGCGACACGGCTACCATCTTTTATTTCCCCCTTCCCGTTGTCTTCTGAATGCCTTTCATCCAAGAAGATTAATCATACACACTTCACCTATTTTGAGCCAGGGCTCAGATGTGGCCAGAACATCATATCCTTTGTGAATATTTGCGCCTGGAGCTCATTAATGTTATGCACCATACTTGCTATTTTTACACACTTGCACTCCAAATTTGGATGCGAATGTTAATGTAATAGAAGATTAGCAGATCAAAGTATCGTGAGATTACCCTACGTTATCTTTTTATATTCGTTTGGGGAATATACGCTGTCTCGATGAGCATTTATTGCCAACCCTTGTTGCCCTTGAGAAGGTGGTGGTGAGCTGCCTTCTTGAACCGCTGCAGCCCTTGTGGGATAGGTACACCCACAGTGCTGTTAGGAAGGGATTTCTAGGATTTTGACCCAGTGACATTGAAGGAAAGGCGATATAGTTACAAGTCAGGATGGTGTGCGGCTTGGAGGTGGTGTTCACATGCAACTTCTGTCCTTGTCCTTCTAGGTGATAGAGAGTTTGGAAGGTGCTGTCTAAGGAGCCTTGGTGAGTTGCTGCAGTGCACCTTGTAAATGGTACACACTGCGTGGCAGTGGTTAATGGAGTGAATGTTGAAGGTGGGGGATGGGGTAACAACCAAGTGGGTTGCTTTGGCTAGAATGGTGTCAAGCCTATTCCGTGTTATTGGAGCTTCACCCATCCAGGCAAGTGGACAGTATTCCATCACACTCCTGACTTGTGCCTTGTAGATGGTGGACAGGCATTGGGGAGACAGGAGGTGAGTTACTCGCCGTAGAATTCCCAGCCTCTGACCTGCTCCTGTAGCCACAGCATTTATGTGGCTGGTCCAGTTCATTTTCTGGTCAATGGTAACCCCTAGGATGTTGATAGTGGGGGATTCAGCGATCGCAATGTCACAGAAAGTGAAGGGAAGATGGCTAGATTCTCTCTTGTTTGAGATAGTTATTTCCTGGCACCTGTGTGGCTACAATGTTACTTGCCACTTATCAGCCCAAGCCTGGATGTTGTCCAGGTCTTGCTGCATATGGACATGGGATGCTTCTGTATATGAGGAGTCACGAATGGTGACGAACATTGAGCAATCATCAACGAGCATCCCCACTACTGACGTTAAGATGGTGGGAAGGTCAATGATGAAGCAGCTGAAGATGGTTGGGCCTAGGACATTACCCTGAGGAACTCCTGCAGTGATATCCTGGGACTGAGGTGGTTGACTTCCAACAATCACACCCATCTTCCCTTGTGCTAGGAATGACTCCAACCAACGGAGAGTATTCCCTCTGATTCCCATTGACTCCAATGTTGCTAGTGCATCTTGATTCCATACTCGATCAAATGCTGCCTTGATGTAAAGGGCAATCAAGCTCAACTCACCTCTGGAGTTCAGCTCTTTTTTCCATGCTTGGACCAAGGCTGTAGTCAGGAGCTGAGTGGCCCTGGTGCAACCCAAACTGAGCGTCAATGAGCCGTTTGTTGCTGGGTATGTGCCGCTTGATAGCACTAACGACGACCACTTCCACTTTGCTGATGATGGGGATTAGACTGATAGGACAGTAATTGGCCAGGTTGGGTTTGTGCTGCCTTTTTTTTGAGACATACCTGAGCAATTTTCCATATTGCCAGGTAGATGCCAGTGTTTTTGCTGTACGGGAGCAGCTGGGGCGGCACAGTGGCACAGTGGTTAGCACTACCGCCTCACAGCTCCAGCAACCCGGGTTCAGTTCTGGGTACTGTCTGTGTGGACTTTGCAAGTTCTCCCTGTGTCTTCGTGGGTTCCTCCGGGTGCTCCGGTTTCCTCCCACAAGCCAAAAGACTTGCAGGTTGGTAGGTAAATTGGCCATTATAAATTGCCCCTAGTATAGGTAGGTGCTAGGGAAATATAGGGACAGATGGGGGTGTTTGGTAGGAATATGGGATTAGTGTAGGATTAGTATAAATGGGTGGTTGATGGTTGGCACAGACTCGGTGGGCCGAAGGGCCTGTTTCAGTGCTGTATCTCTAAACAAAAAAAGCTTGGCTTGGAGCGCAGCCAGTTCTGGAGCACACGTCTTCAGTACTATTGCCAGAATGTTGTCAGGGCCCATAGTCTTTTCAATATCCAGTGCCTTCAGCCGTTTCTTGATATCACGTGGGGTGAATCGGGTTGGCTGAAAACTGTTATCTGTGATGGTGGAGACCTCAGGAGGAAACAAAGATGGATCATCCACTCGGCACTTCTGGCTCAAGATAGATACAAATGCTTTAGCCTTATCTTTTGCACTGATGTGCTCGGCTCCCCCATCTTTGAGGATGGGAATATTTGTGGAGCCTCCTCCTCATGTCAGCTGTTGAACAATCCACCACCATTCACGACTGGATGTGGCAGAACTTCAGAGCTTAGATCTGATCCGATGGTTGTGGGATCGCATAGCTCTGTCTATCATATGCTGCTTCCGATGTTTCACATGCAACTATTCCTGAGTTGTCACTTCACCAGGCTGACACCTCATTTTTAGATATGTCTGGTGCTGCTCCTGGCATACGCTCCTGCACTCTTCGTGCAACAGGGTTGGTCCCCCGGTTTGATGATAAAGGCAAAGTGGGGGATATGTCGGGCCATGAGGTTACAGAGTGTGGTTAAGTGGAGTTCTGCTGCTGCTGATGGCCTACAGCGACTCATGGAAGCCCAGTTTTAAGTTTCTAGATCTGTTTGTAATCTATCCCATTTAGCATGGTGGTAGTGCCAAACAACACGATGAAGGGCACCCTCAATTTGAAGACGGGTCTTCGCCTCCACAAGGACTGTGCTGTGATCACTCCTACCCATTTTTCCATGGACAGCTGCATTTGTGACAGGTAAATTGGTGAGGACGAGGTCAAGTTGAATTTTCCCTCTTGTTGGTTCCCTGACAACCTGCTGCAGACCCAGTCTAGCAGCTCTGTCCTTTAGCACTCGGCCAGCTCGGTCAATAGTGTTACTACCGAGCCACTCTTAGTGATTGGCATTGAAGTCCTCCACCCAGAGTACATTTTGTGCCCCTACTGCCCTCAGTGCTTCTTCCAGTCAGTGTTCAACATGGACAAGCACTGATGCATCAGCCGAGGGTGCATGGTAGATGGTAATCAGCAGGATATCTCCTTGTCTATGTTTGACCTGGTGTCCTGTGACTTCATGGGGTTCAGAGTCAATGTTGAGGACTCACAGGGCACCTCCCACCCTACCGAATTCCACTGTGCCACGATCTCTGCCGGTGGGTCAAGACATACCCAGGGATGGTGATGGTGGAGCCTGGGAAATTATCTGTGAGGTATGATTCTATGAGTATGACTATGCCAGGCTGTTGCTTGACTGGTCTGTGGGACAGCTCTCCTAATTTTGGCACAAGCACCCAGATGTTAGTTAGGAGGGCTTTGCACGATCCACGGGGCTGGGTATGCCATTGTCCATTCATGCCTATGTCTATGCTGGGTGGCTGTGTGGTCCATCCGGCTTCATTCCTTTTCTTAGACTTTGTCGTGATTTGATATAACTGAGTGGCTTGCTACGCCATTTCAGAAGGCAGTTAAGAGTCAACCATATTGTTATGGATCTGGAGTCACATGTAGGCCAAATCAGATAAGGACAGCTGATTTCCTTCCCTTAAGGACATTAGTGAACCAGATGGGTTTTTACAACAATTGACAATGTCTTCACCGTCACCACTAGACTAGCTTTTTAATACCAGATTTATTCATTGAATTCAAATTCCGTCCCCTATCGTGGTGGGATTCGAACCCATGTCCCCAGCGCTTTAGCTTAGGCCTCTACTGGAGAATTGCCTGCTGGATTTGTAACATGATAGACAAGTTAATCTCAGAAATAGAGATAAAATGTTTGATCCAATAACATTAGTGAGACGTGGCTGTATGATGAGGAAGGTTGGGTAATAGATATTCTAGGGTATATGACATTTTGCAAAGACAAACAAGATGAAAAACGAGGTAGGGTAGCCCTGATAATAAAGGATCACATAAGGCCACTAGTAATGAAGGGCCATGGTTCGAAAGTGCAGGAAATAAAATCAGTCATGGTAGAGATACGAAATAGCAAGGAGAAGCTAAGACATTGAGAGCCATTTATAGGCCTCCGAGTCACATCTATCACAGAATCACATAATTTTTACAGCGCAGAAGGAGGCCATTCAGCTCATTGTGGCTGCATAACCTATCCAAAAGGGCAATTCACTAAGTGCCATCCCCGCATCTTCTCCCCGTAACCCTGCACATTCTTCATTTTCCATTAACAGTCTAACTCCCTTTTGAATGCTTCAATTGAACCTGCCTCCACCACACTTTCAGGCAACGCATTCCAGACCTTAACCACTCGCTGTATTAAAAAGTTATTCCTCATGACACTTTTGCTTCTCTTGCCCATTATTTAAATCTGTGCTCTCTCGTTCTCGATCCTTTCACGAGTGGGAACAGTTTCTCCCTGTCTACTCTGTCCAGACCTCTCATGATTTTCAATACCTCTATCAAATCACTTCTCAGCCTTTTCTTCTCCAAGGATACCAATCCCTACTTCAGTGGGCCGAAAAGCCTGTTTCAGTGCTGTATCTCTATGATTATGACTATGACTTCTCCAATCTATCCTCATAACTGAAGTTCCTCATCCCTGGAATCATTCCTGTGTATATTTTCTTTACCCTCTCCAATGCCCTCACATCTTTCCTAAACTGTGGCGCCCATAACTGGATGCAATGTTCAAGCTGAGGCCGAACGAGTCTATTATATAAGTTCAACATAATATCGTTGCTCTTTTACTCTACGCCCCTATTAATAACGCCCAATATACTGTATACTTTATTAACTGCTCTCTCAATCTGTCCTGCCACTTTCAAAGACATAGGCACATACGCACGCAGGTCTCTCTGCTCCTGCACCCCATTTAGCTATACTGTTGGATATGGTGTTAATTGAAGGCAGTTAGAATAGTCAACAAATGCCTGCCTACCAGAGATGCACATCAAGAAATACAAGGATCTTGTAATAAAGGTTGACATTCAACGACCAAAACATAACTGCACCTGCCATATAAAGACTGTGGCTACAACAGCAGGTCAGAGTCTGGGATTTCTGCGGTGAGTAACTCACCTCCTGAGTCCCTAATGCCGGCCACACCAAATTCAACCTCACTTAACTGTATCTATACGTGTTAAATGTAAGCATGCTGAACTGGGCATGTCCACACTGAATGTAGCCATGCGAATCTGGACTTTTCTTCAATAAATGTAATCCTGATGAACTGGACCCCTCCACACTGAAAGTAACTGTGCAGTACCGGACCTATGTATGCTGACAATAACCGTGTTCAACTAGCCACCTGCACACTAGGTATAAGCACGCTGACCCTAGCAAGATCATATTGGCAGTCATGATTTCGTAATGATTTACATTCAATGGAACGGGCGGAACTGAAGCTGCCCTCACAGCAAGCAACAATACAGAACTGGATTTGTCTACTCTGAATGAGAGTATGCTGAACAGGAACTTGCAACACTGAATATTACTGTGCAGACCTGGACCAGTCCACACTGAGTATTGTCGTGCTAACTGTACCCGTCTGTACTGAATGCAACAATACTAAACTTCACCAGTCAACACTGAATGCAATGGTGTTGAATTGAACTTTTCAACACTGAGATTTAGCGTGCACAACTGGACCTGTGTACATGGAAGTAACCGGGCTGAAACCGCTAATACTGAACGTAACTACGCTGAACTAAACTATGAACACAGATTGCGACCCTGCTGAACTCGACCTTTCCATGCTGCATATAACTGCGCCAACCTCAAGCAGTCCACACTCAATGTAAATGTGCTCAACTGGGCATGGCTCCACTGTATAACAGTACTGAACTTGACCATCAATGCTAAAGACAACCGCTTCCACACAAAACATAAACATGCACAATTGCACACTGAAAATAAAGTGCTGACATGCACCAGTCCACATTGAATACCGTCAGCTGCGTTGAAGTCGATGTACCATCTCAGAGGGTTATGGGGTCAAGTGCGTATGATCAATATCACATGGACTGGAGCGGAATAGTGATCAGGAGTGAGAACTTGGCTGCAGTTTCCTTCAGGACCAGAATATCTCTAGTCATCTATACCTTGTGCTGCGGGCACTTAATTCAGCATTAAAGAGTATAAAGGTAGGGATTCCTGTATACAAGATTCACTTTCACCATTGCAACCGCCTAATAAACTTTTCATTATGGTAACTGTAACCAGGATCTCTTTGTAATCTCTGGATAGTTCACTTTAGAGGCGTGTCAGATCCCTTGACAAACATCTCACTCCATCAAAATAAAAACACAAGTCCAGCACTACCCTAATTTATTTATTCAATTAGTGTAATTAATATAAAAGATCGACGCATCTAATTATCTCCCTGGAGCTTGACATCAGGTTTAAATATGCGGTTCCGAGCATGCTCAGAGCTTCTATTAGAAATGCACGCATCACTAAAAGGTCTGGTGTTTGCCATTTACTATCCCATCCTTGCAGGTATCGGGGTTCCAGGTAAAGTTTTGTCAGTTCTGAAGAAGGGTCACTGACCCGAAACGTTGACTCTGCTTCTCTTTCCACAGATGCTGCCAGACCTGCTGAGTGGTTGCAGCATTTCTTGTTTTTATTTCAGATTTCCAGCATCCGCAGTATTTTGCTTTTATTGAAGTGTTGTCGTTATTTTTTAGTTGTGGGAATCATTGATTAGCTTTGTCACTGCTTTCATTTACTAGTAGCGCTTCTCAATGCTCTGGATATTCTTTCTCCCCTTTAATGGGATAATTTCTCTACTTTAACGGAAAGATTTCTTCCCTCTAATTGATATAATTTCTCGTCTTTTACAGAATCATTTTTTCACATTAACTGTATTAATTTTCCATGTTAACGCTATGTTTTTTCATTCACTGATATAATTTTTCAACATTAATGATATAATTTCTCGCTTTTAGAATTGTCATTTCTCCACATGTTGGTATAATTTCTTGACATTTCCAGTGTAATTTCTCCTGCTTTCCAGTATCACTTTCCATATTCATGACATAATTTTTCTTCTTCAGCGATGTCATTTTCCCATCAACCAGTGCAATTTATCTTGTTTAGAAGTATAACCCAGTGCTTCTAATTGTATAATTTCTCACTTTACTTGTGCCATTTAAGGTATACATTTAGTTCTATTCTGTTCACACTGTTACTATGGGTAAATTATTACGCTGTTATCACCATGTAAATGCAAATCCATTGTGTAATTGACACCGTTACTGTGGGTGAATTATATACTGTTATCACGGTGTACGTGGAGGTGTATTGTGTTAATGCAATCAGAGTCGACGTCTGATTTTCACTAGTGGTTCACTGTGAAAATTATTCAATAATTAAATAATTCCTGACTGAATTTAATAAGTCTAATCAATGAAGGAACATTATTAGGCAAGGAGTGGTTAACAGGAATATAAGCAATAGAACAAGTGGCCGTTTTATGAATGAATCTGCACTTACCCTAAACTCACACCTCTCAGTGTTTCTGCTCTCAGTCTCGAGCTAGCACAACTTCAGCCGGCTCTCCTCTGCCAGCGGTAGCTGCTGCTAGCTGCACTGCAGCGACCATTACTGAGCGGAAATGTTCCTTCTGCTCTGAGACTCTGGCATTGCCCCGGACTGTTGCCGTCTTCAATACTTTCTCCATATTTTGTGTAACTGGTGGCATTTCTTGCATCTGTGTCAAAACACCTGAATTGCAATACCCACTATAAGACTAAGCTGATCATGTATGCTGCCAGGGCAGTGCAGTACTAGGAAACTGCTGCATTGTAGGAAGGACCTTCCTTCAAATGAGACCTCATAATCTGCCAGTTCTGGAGGTTCAGACGGAAGCAAAAGTTCCCACATGAACAAAGGGAGAAGCGTTTTTAGGTATTGCTGTATCTTCAACAACATCTCCTCCGGACAGTCAGAAAACAATAATTGTCATTCAGTTCTCTCTGTTTGAGGATTTTTCCGTAAAGGTTCACAGTCAAATCTTTTGCAAAGAAGCATTTTACAGTGAATTCATCGGATGAGGGCGTTTTTGGTCCTCCACAGGATTTAGTCAGTTACAAATACAAATTTTTCCTACTTTCCTGTTGGTTTCCATTTTTATTGCCGGTTATTGTATTATTTACCCTCTTAGATATCTTCCATAATATGTTACTGATGATATTTCTCTTGTCTGTTTGATGTTGCCATTTTGGTTTCAATGGATTTCCGATGTCTTCTTGTTCTCCATTATGTTTGATTGTATTATTTTACGTTCCAATGTAATTGACTGGTCATATTATTAATCCAGATGATATTTTAAACACAGAAACAAGTGCCCAGAGGTTAATCAATAGATTTCCACCCAGGATCAGGAACAAAAACTGTGAATTTTACACAGAATTATGTAAAACGGGAGATGACCAGTAATTTTCCTGTTTCTGCTGGCTCACACACATACACTCACGTTCTGTCTCTTAGCCTCTCTGTCTCTGTTACAGCTAACTTGGCAGTGATTGTGATCCTGCCCCGAGGAGGATGTGGCCTCTCCAGATGTATCACTTACTACCTGGTGTCCATGGCAGTGACGGATGTCCTGGTCATTATCACTTTTGTGATATTAAACCGGATTGCTGGTATTTATTTCCCAGTCAGTTTCCTTTCCATCACACCTGTATGCAGTTTCCATATTGCCCTAAACAATGCGATCATAGACTGTTCTGTCTCCATAACGGTCGCTTTCACCTTTGATCGATTTTTGGCCATATGTTACCAGAAGCTGAAAATAAAATACTGCACTCAGAAAACGGCGGCTTGGATTATAGGAATGGTCTGCACACTGAGCTATTTAAAAAATATCTTCTGGTATTTTATATATGAGCCTTTGTATATAATTAACAATATACCCTGGTTCTGCAGCATTAAATTAATATTTTATGCGTCGCCTGCATGGGCGGCATATGATTGGATTCATCGCATTTTAACTGCTTGTCTCCCATTCATTCTGATTTTACTGCTCAATGCTCTGACCGTCAGACACATTCTAGCGGCCAGTAGAGCTCGAAGGAGACTCCGGGCCCATAGCAATGGAGAGAATCAGAGTGACCCAGAGATGGAGAAGCGGAGAAAGTCCATTATTTTACTCTTCTGCATCTCGGGCAGTTTCATCCTGTTATATATGGTACTTCTTATAAATTTCCTTTATGTCCGAATTGCGAAATTTAGTTATTTTTCCGGTTCCAATTTCAATGAATCAAATTTTATTCTGGACCAATGCAGATATATGCTTCAGCTTTTGAGTTCCTGCATCAATCCATTTATTTATGCAGGAACGCAGAGAAAGTTCAGAGAGGAATTAAAAAATGGGGTAAAATATCCACTGAATCTAATTGCCAAATTGTTTACATGACGAAAAAAATACAATCCAGCATAAATTTCACATTATAGTCTATCCATTACTGTCCTTATGCATGTCACACACCGATTCCCCTCCCAGGCAAATAGTCACTCGCTTTGAGATCCTTTTCCATTGTGTGAATTTAAGAATGAATACAAAATGCCGCATCACCACATAATTCAGTGCAGTAACATGCTCTCGTTTAGTTTCCAGTTCTCTTCCGGTGCTGATTGTAGCTGAGTAAACTCCCAGCAGCTACAAGTGCCCTGGAGTATCGCTAAGTTCATGTGGGAGACAGAGAGTTCAATCTCTGATCTATTATTAGAGATCAAGTTTAACTGTTCACTGAAGGGAAATCAATATCCCTGCTGGTAATGATTTGGGTCTTATAGGTAAGATATGCTCTGAAATGGAATCGTGCAATGCCCCATGCTTTGGTCTGCACTCCAGAGGCACTGCTGTACAGCCGCACACCTCTACCCATAAATGTAGGAACAGATGAAATGTTGGACAAAAAAGAAAATAACACCATCTAGTTCGCCTTTTACTCTTTTCATTGGCAAATTAGGACAACATTCCGGTGTCATCAAGCAAAATAAAATTATTCTAACAAAAGTGCTCCCTTTCAAAAAGGGATGCAACCAATAAACACGCAAACCATAAAGAGAAAATTATAACATTAAATGAGGATATTATCTTAATTATCAACTGGGAACTGCCGTCACTTTGACTTCTACCATCCTGATAGTCCCATGATACAATCTTAATAAGGTTTTTGACTAATTGCAGAAATCGCTATAAACTAGCCTGCAGTAGATCGAGACATGAGGAGGAATACTGCAGAGGTGGCGAGCTTTATGAACCATATTTACAAAGTCACCTGTTCCTCTCAAGAAATCCTACATTTACCACATTGTCATGTGTCAAACTTCTGAAATACCGTATCCCAAAATGGCATCCTATGGTTGAAATCTGCCTAATTTGCATTGTAAGAATCAATATTAACTGCTTTCAACTTAGCCATAGGGAGTCTGTTCTACACATCGACCACCTAGTGAAATATTGGTTTAGTAAATTGGCTTTGAATTTAACTCCTTCATTGCAGCCTGTGACATCTAGTTCTACTGTTCTGGAAAACTTGTCGAGCTCTACATCATCTACTCCCTTTAGCATCTGAAAAACAGAAAGCATACCAGTCCTCGACCTTCCCTTTTCCAATGTGAACATGCTCAAGTTGCATAATCGTTCTTCATAATCCAATCTAATTCATCCCCTTAATTATTATGCATTTTCTCTTGGGTGTATGTTCAATAGTTGCAATTCCCTATCGTGTCCAGAATGTACACATCAATTTATGCGAGGATGCACCAATGATTTATAAAGTGTCAGGATTACCTACAATTTCTGCTCAATATTGACCTTTTTATACATCCCAACGTCTGATTTGCGTTGCTCATTGTTGTGATAGCTTCAATTATTGTCAATCAGAAACCACTGATCTCCTCTATTTTCCATACACATTAATATCTTTTCGTTTAAGTGATTGACCTATTTTGATTTCTTCTCTCCATGTGACTTACTTTTCATTTCTTTACGTTGAATATCATCTGCTGTCTGCCTTTCCAATTTTAAAGTAATGTAATCCTCCCGTAGCTTATCCTTTTCAGCTTTGTTTCACCTGCAAGTGTAGCCGTTGCCTTGTGACTCCTTGTTGCCAATCATTCAAAAGGCTGTTAAAGAGGTCCAAAACAGATCTCTGTGGGAGCCACTGGTAACATTTTTCAAAGATGATGACAATCCCGGTATTACAAGCCTTTGGGTTCGATCGATCAAACAATTACAAATCATTTCCGAAACATTTTGACTGATTCCAACTTAATTTCTTTTCAATCCCATCATTTCTAGAGGGAGTTTAAAAAGGACTACACAAGTCCAAGTGCACCACATCCATCATCTTAACCCTATCAAGCTCCTCTGTCACATGCTCGAAGAAAACCAGTGAACTAGGCAGGCAAAGGTCCCCCATTCATGAATGCATGTAGATTATATTTAGATCCAAATGCTCCATGATCTTCTCTTTAATGAGGATTTCCACAACGTTACCCACAATCGACATCAAACTGAAAGATCTGAAGTTTCCAGGGTCACGATTCCAACCTTTTAAAAATAAATAGGTGTAACGTGTGCTCCTCTAGTGTTGAATCCATTTACACTATTTAATGTGCACTTCATAGTGTCATCAGCAAACTTGGATATACACCTCTCTATTCCAACGTCTCCAGGCATAACTTTTGGTATTGAAACCATCTTAATTCTGTGACATTTCCCTGAATGAACGAAAATGATGCATTTTTTTCGTTGTATTCCTGGCAGCTTAGCTTTCAGGGTCATGGTAGCACAGAAGCCTTCCCAGAATATCAAGGTTCACTCAGTAGGGAGCAGTATAGCTGTGGGTTGAAACACAATTCTTTAATAATACCAGACAATTAGATAATTAACGATATATTTCTGTCAACTACACATTAACTTCTAATGTGAATTTAATAAATGCTTACATTAAATTTAAACAATATGTGATTAAATTGAATTTGTCTTCGGAAAAGAGGAGAAACCTGCCATTGCCACGGAAAGAAGGACGGGCAGCACAATTGGACAACAATAAATGTGGAGAAATGGCTTGGCATTGCTCAATGCAGAAACGGGTCTTGATGGGATATATCCACGGCTGCTCGACGGAGTAATGGTGGCCAAAATTTGTCAACCTTCCATGGATAACGCATAGGTGTCAGAACACTGGAGATCAGAAAATGTTACTCCACTGTTCAAAAAAAAAGCGGAGAGGCATACACCCAGCAACACAAGGTAGTCAACCTAACATCAGTAAAGGACAATGTTCGAGTGAGCAACATCCGCACCAAAGTTAAATCCCCTTGGAAGAATATAGGTTCATATATGACAGCTAACAGGATTATATAAAAAGACAATCGTGTCAGAGAAACTTGATTAATTACTTAAATGAAATAATAGAGAGGGCTGATGAAGATGAATGTCTTGTATAGACTTTCAAAGGGTGTTGATAAAGTGATGTGTAGTAGACTTGTTGGCAATATTGAAGTCAATGGGCTTAAAGAGGCAGTGGAAATATGGACACACAATTTGCTAAAGAGAGACAACAGAGAATAGTAGTGAGTCTGTGGAAACTATACAGTCCTGTCACCCAGGGATTAGGAAGACTGCCCTTTCTGATGTATATTTATAAGTTAGGTACTTAGCTTTAGGGTGTATAAGTTCAAAGTCAACTTATACAGAAAACTTGGAAACATATTAAACTGTCAAGAACAAAGTAGCACACTTTATGAGGACAAAGACTGGCGAAATCGGTACACACATGGCAGATAGAATTTAATGCACAGAAGCGTGAAGCAATGTATTTTGATAAGAAGAATTATCAAACAAAATACCACCAAAATGGTACAATTTTAAAAGGGATGCAGGAACAGAGAGATCTGAGGGTGCATGTACACAAATATTTGAAGGAGGCAGTAAAAGCTGCTAGGATTGTTTAAAAACAACATACAGGGCCTGGGATTTGTAAATACAGGCATAAATTACAAAAACAAGGAGGCTAGGTTAAACTTTTATCAATCATGCGTTCAGCATTTCAAAGGTTGAATCTTATCAATGACCTTTGTTTTAAGTGTTTTATTTATCCATAATATTAAACTGACCTGGATACATAGGAACATAGGAATATAGGAATAGAAGTAGACGATTCCGCCCATCGAGTGTGCACCGCCATTCAATTAGATCATGGCTGATCATCTACATCAACGCCACTTTCCCACGCTATCCCCATATCCCTTGATGTCATTAGTATCCAGATAGCTATCGAATTTTGTCTTGAACATGCTCAGTGACTGCACTTCCACGGCCCTCTGGGGTAGAGAATTCCAAAGATTCATCAACCTCTGAGTGAAGAAATTCCTTCTCATCTCAGTCCGAAATGTCCTACCCCTTATTCTGAGATTATGTCTCCTGGTTTTGGACTCACCAGCCCAGGGGAAAATCCTATCTAAAGACCCTGTCATGCGCTATAAGAATTTTGTAAGTTTCAATGAGATCGCCTCTCATTCTTCGAAACTCTGGAGAATACAGGCCCAGTTTCCTCAATCTCTACTCGTAAGACAATCTGCCATCCCAGATATTAGTCTGATGAATCTCTGTTGCACTCCCTTCATGGCAAATATATCCTTCCTTAGTTGAGGAGACCAAAATGGTACACTCCAGGTGCCGACTCACCAAAGCTCTATACAATAGCAGCATGACTGCTTTACACTTGTACTCAAAGCCCGTTGCAATGAAGGACAAAATAACATTCCTAATTGCTTGCTGCACCTGCATGCTAGCTTTTAGTGACTCATGAGCAAAGACATCCCGGTCCCTTTGTACATCAATACTTCCCAACCTCCCACACCTCCCATGTTTTTTTTAACCAAAGTGGATAAATCCACAAATATTCACATTAAACTCCATTGACCATGTGCTTGTCCATTCACTCAGCCTGTCCAAGTCCCCTTGAAGCCTCCTTGCATCTTTCTCACAACATAAATTCCCATCTGGTTTTGTGCATCGGCAATTTGGGTATATTACATTTGTTCCTCACATCCAAATCATTTATATAGATTGTGAATAGCTGTGGCCCAAGCACTGCTCCCACTAGTAACAATACGCCATCCTGAGAATGACCCGTTTATTCTGACTCTCTGTTTTCTGACTGGCAACCAATTCTCAGTCCATATCAGTATATCACCCTCAATTCCATGTGCACTAATTTTGTTTACTAACCTACATCACATCCCCTAGTTCTCCTTTATCTCTCCTACAAGTAACACCTGAACAAAACTCCAACAGTTTTGCTAACAGGTATCATAGTTGATAATACCAGAATCCAATCCCTGCAGTGACCGGTAAACTCAGCAATTGATATGAACAACTGAATGATTGAAATGGAATATTGAAATGCCTTCATTCACTTGTGAATATACCGGGGTGTGAGCAGATGGGAGGACTGTTTGAATCCCTTCCCACACACGAAGCAGCTGAACAGTCTCTCCCCTGTGCGACTGCGTTGAAGAATATCCAGCTCAGGCAGATAATGGAATCCCTTCCCACAGTCCCCACATTTCCACGGTTTCTCTGTGGTGCCGGTGTCCTTGTGTCGCTCCACGTTGGACAATCAGTTGAAGCCTCGTCCACACACAGAGGATATGTACAGTTTCTTCCCGCTGTGAATTGTGTGATTTATTTTTTCAGGCTGTGTAACCGGTTCAATCCATTTCCACACACAGTGCATTGGAACATTCTCACTATAGTGTGTGTGTTTGTGTGTGTGTGTGTGAGAGCGACAGTGTGTGTGTGTGTCTTTGTGTGTGTGTGTATGTGTCGGTGCATGTGTGTGTGCGTCGGTGTGTGTCGGTGCCTTTCCAGTCACATTGATGTTGGAAATCTTTTCTCACAGACAGAACAGGCAACAGTTTTGCTCGCAGCTCGGTTCAGTAGTACCCTCAGGAATCCCCTTCCTTTCCTTCCCCGAAAGGTACTGTTATGAAAAAAAAATAGGAACGGAAGGAAGACATTTCGCTCTTTGTGAACATCAACGCAAGCTCGAGGAACAGCATCTCATCTACTGATTAGGCACACTACAGCCTGCCGGACTGAACATTGAGTTCAATAATTTCAGAGCATGACAGCCCCCCACTTTACTTTCATTTTTAGTCATTTTTAGTTATTTTTTCTTCCTTTTTTTTTACATTCCTTTTTACATTTTTTACAATCTTTTTTTGCATTTATTTCATTTCATCTTAGTTTGTTCAGTTTGCTTACCCACTGTTTTTTTCAGGTTGTTTTTCTTCAGGTTTGCACTTGCTGCTGTTCAATATTCAGTATATTCACACCTAATCTGTACTAGTGCTTTGTCTTTCAACACACCATTAACATATTGTTTGCCTTTGCTCCGTGACCTTTCGGTCAGCTATGTGGCCTGGTCCAATCTGCACCTTCTCCTTTGTTATCTCTTGCCCAACCCCCACCTCACTTGTTTATAATCTGTGACTTTTCTAATATTTGTCAGTTCCGAAGAAGGGTCACTGACCCGAAACGTTAACTCTGCTTCTCTTTCCACAGATGCTGCCAGACCTGCTGAGCGAATCCAGCATTTCTTGTTTTTGTTTCTCTCTTTGAGCCTGTTCCACATTCAATTAGATCATGGATAATCTGTCTATTAACTCCATCTACACGTTTGTTTCCGTAATTCTTCATATCCTTGCCTAACCAAATGTTTATCAATATCAGTGTTCAATTTTTCAATTGATACCTATCTCAAAAGCTGTTTGGGGAGAGCATTCCAATGATCCACTACATTAGTGTAAAGGGGTACTTTAGGAAACCAACCCTGAACCACTTTAATATATTGTACTTTACACCCCCATTGTCCTGATTCCACAATGAAAAGAATGAGTTTCTTTCTACCTGCCCTATCAAATGCATTAATATTCTTAAACACTGTGACTTCAGTTCTACCTTCACTAGTTCCCCTCTTTCTCCCCGCTTGAAGCTGCTGACTTTGGCTGGGTTCAGTTCTACACTCATAGGTTCCCCTCACTCTCCTCCTTTGAAAGTGCTGATCCTGGCAGGGTTCAGTTCTACACTTACGGGTCCTACTCCCTCTCCTCCCGAGCAGGTGTTGACACATAGAAAGAAATATTAGAATGGTAAGAGGCCATTCAGCCCTTCCAGCCTGTGCTCCTATTTAATCAGATCATTGATGATCTGTATATTATGTCCATCTAACTTCATTCTGCAACCACTTGCCTGATAAAAGTCTATCAATCTTAGTTTAGAAATTTTCAATTGACCCCCAGTCTCTGTAATTTTTTGAAGGAGCAACCTACATAATGGTTGTTATGCTCATGGAAGAGTAACCCTGACACCTGGACTAATGATCTAAGACATTAGTTCAAATTCTACCATTGCAGCTAGGGAATTAAAATGCCGCTAATTAAATAAAACTGGAACAAAAAAAACACGAAACTATTGGATTGTCATTTTTAAAAATGCAACTGGTCACTCATGCCCTTTAGGGAAGGAAATCTGACATCCTGAACCAGTCTGGCCTATGCGTGACTTCAGCCAAACGCCATTGCATTTGACGCATCACTAACTTCTGAAAAGGCCCAACAAGACATTCACTTGTACCATATCTCTAGGAGAATAAAACCAGAGTGTTCACCGGGCTTCGACCTGGTCACCAGATTTCAACAGGATAAGATCAACCAGGAAAAGAAGGGCAACGGGGAGAGGGCAGGGAGGGGACTGGCTGTGTTGCTCTTGCAGACTGGCTCCATGGACATGACTTGCCGAATGGTTTCCTTCTGTGCTGTAACTATTCCATGACTCTATGACAGTATTATTCTTTATTGACACCTGGGGACTTGTTCGAAAGTTGGGAAAGCTGTCCCACAGCCTTCTTTTTCCTCTTCTTTGGCCTCCTTGTCTTGAGAGACAGTGGGTAAGCGCCTGGAAGTGGTCAGTGGTTTGTGAAGCAGCGCCTGGAGTGGCTATAAAGGCCAATTCTAGAGTGACAGACTCTTCCACAGGTGCAGAAGATAAAATTGGTTGTCGGGGCTGTTACACAGTTGGCTCTCTCCTTGTGCTTCTGTACTTTTCCTGCCAACTGCAGAGTCACTTTGACTCGTCACACTTTGGCCCCACCTTTATGGCTGCCCGCCAGCTCTGGCGATCAGTGGCAAGTGACTCCCAAGACTTGTGATCAATGCCACAGGACTTCATGTCGCGTTTGCAGACGTCTTTAAAGCGGAGACATGGACGGCTGGTGGGTCTGATACCAGTGACGAGCTCGCTGTACAATTTGTCCTTGGGGATCCTGCCATCTTCCATGCGGCTCACATGGCCAAGCCATCTCAAGCGCCGCTGGCTCAGTAGGGTGTACACGCTGGGGATGTTGCCACCTCGAGGACTTCTGTGTTGGGGATACGGTCCTGCCACCTGATGCCAAGGATTCTCCAGAGGCAGTGAAGATGGAATGAATTGAGATGTCGCTCTTGGCTGACATACATTGCCCAGGCCTCCCTGCCATAGAGCAAGGTATTGAGGACACAGGCTTGATACACACGGACTTTTGTGTTCCATGTCAGTGCGCCATTTTCCCACACACTCTTGGCCAGTCTGGACATAGCAGTGGAAGCCTTTCCCATGCGCTTGTTGATTTCTGCATCGCGAGAAAGGTTACTGGTGATAGTTGAGCCTAGGTAGGTGAACTCTTGAACCACTTCCAGAGCATGGTCGCCAATATTGATGGATGGAGCATTGCTGACGTCATGTCCCATGATGTTCGTTTTCTTGAGGCTGATGGTTAGGCCAAATTCGTTGCAGGCAGCCGCAATCCTGTCAATGAGTCTCTGCAGACACTCTTCAGTGTGAGATGTTAATGCAGCATCGTCAGCAACGAGGAGTTCCCCGATGAGGACTTTCCGTACTTTGGTCTTCACTCTTAGACGGGCAAGGTTGAACAACCTGCCACCAGATCTTGTGTGGAGGAAATTTCCTTCTTCTGAAGACTTGAACGCATATGAGAACAGTAGGGAGAAGCAGATCCCAAACAGTGTAAGTGCGAGAACACAGCCCTGTTTCACGCCACTCAGGATAGTAAAGGGGTCTGATGAGGCGCTGCTATGCTGAATTGTGCATTTCATATTGTCATGGAATGAGGTGATTATACTCAGTAGCTTTGGTGGACATCCTATCTTTTCCAGTAGTCTGAAGAGACCACGTCTGCTGACGAGGTCAAAGGCTTTGATGAGATCAATGAAAGCAACATAGAGGGGCATCTGTTGTTTGTGGCATTTTTCCTGTAGCTGGCGAAGGGAGAACAGCATGTCAATGGTCGATCTCTCTGCTCAAAAGCCATACTGTGCCTCAGGGTAGACACGCTCAGCCAGATTCTGGAGCCTGTTTAAAACGAATCGAGCGAAGACTTCCCCCACTATGCTGAGCAGGGAGATTCCACGGTAGTTGTTGCAGTCACCACGGTCACCCTTGTTCTTATAGAGGGTGATGATATTGGCATCGTGCATGTCCTGTTCTACTGCTCTCTCGTCCCAGCACAGGCAAAGCAGTTCGTAGAGTGCTGAAAGTACAACAGGCTTGGCAGTGTTGATTATTTCAGGGGTAATCCGTCCTTCCCAGGGGCTTTTCCGCTGGCAAGAGAATCAGTGGCATCACTGAGTTCCGATTTTGTTGGCTGTACATCCAGCTCTCCATGACTGGCAGAGACTGGGTTGTATTGAAGGCGGTCTCAGTGACAACATTTTCCCTGGAGTACAGTTCTAGGTAGTACTTCACACAGCGGTCCATTTGCTTGCATTGGTCAGTGATTGCGTCCCCTGATTTAGATTTGAAGGGGTGATCTTCTTGATGGTTGGCCCAAAAGCTCTCTTAATGCCATCATACATTCCTCTGATGATTCCGGTGTCAGACGCCAGCAGAATATGACTGCATCGGTGTTGCCAGCAGTCATTTGCGCAGCGCCTGGCTGTTCTTTGTGCTGCACTTCTGGCTGCTTTAAGTGCTATGGATGTTAACTCGCTAGGGGTTTTCTTGTTGTTCAGCAGTGCAATGCAGTTGGCGGCTATGACAGGTCGGTGTCATATTCAGACAAGACAGATCCACAATGGCACAGTGGTATATAATTGGGAGAGATCATCCCTGGGAGCCCTCAACGTTGGCACCCAATGCTTAAATTCATCCAGCATCAGGTCACAGTTGGACAAATACTGATTAGCATCGTCCCTCACCTGATGAACCTGTACTCCAGGTGGAGCAAGCACTGATGGTAGCAAGGGCAAAAATGGGGTGCTCAGTGTCTCTCACCAATAGCGGCGTTGTCATACCAATACTGGCTGAGTTCTGAAGGGCATAGCTGCCAGTCTGGACTTATGGCAGGTGGCGTGTTAACTAACAAAAGAGAAAAGCCGACTTGACCTCCTCGGAAATCTGTCTGTCACCGATGCCTCTGTCCGTTGCAATATTGAAAGGAGGGACCATCACACAGTCAATCTGGAGACGATGTCCCGTCTTTACACTGAGGATAACCTTTATCATATTATGCGGCACTATCACCATGCTAAATGGGATAGATTCTGGATATATCTAACAGCTCAAAACTGGTCATCCGTGAGGCACTGTGGACCATCAGAATTTGTTCCACCAAAATGTGGCGCCTCATTGCCCAGCATATCCCTCACGTTACCACTACCATGAAGACGGAAGCTAACATTGGTTAAATGAGTGTAGCAGAGCAAGGCAGGAGCAACATCTGCCAACCTTGTAAATCTAAAACACAAAACTTCAGATATGCAAAACAACGCAAGCAGTATGCCATTGACAGAGCAAAGCAATCCCACAACAAACAGATCAGACCAAAACTCTATAATTCCGTCATATTCAGTCGTGAATGGTGGAGGACAATAAAACAACAAACGGTAAGAGGAGCCTCCATGAGCATTTGCATAATTGAAGGTGGAGTCCAACACATTAGCGCAAAATACAATGATGAAGCATTGGAAACTATCATCAGACAGAAATTCTGAGTAGATGATCCATCTCGAACTCCTTTTGAGGTCCCCACCATCATATATGCCAGTCTTCAGCCAATTCAGTTCAAGAAACGGCTGAAGGTACTAGATGCAGCAAAGACCATGGGCCCTGAAAAGATCCTATCTGAAGGATTGAACACTTGTGTGTGGAACTGCTGCACCCTTAGCCAAGTTGTTCCAGAACACTGTCATCGACCCAACAATGTGAAAAATTGTCCAGGTATGTTCTGTGTACAATAATCAGGGGTGGCACAGTGGCGCAGTGGTTAGCACCGCAGCCTCACAGCTCCAGGGACCCGGGTTCGATTCCGGGTACTGCCTGTGTGGAGTTTGCAAGTTCTCCCTGTGTCTGCGTGGGTTTTCTCCGGGTGCTCCGGTTTCCTCCCACAAGCCAAAAGACTTGCAGGTTGATAGGTAAATTGGCCATTATAAATTGTCACTAGTATAGGTAGGTGGTAGGGAAATATAGGGACAGGTGGGGATGTTTGGTAGGAATATGGGATTAGTATAAATGGGTGGTTGATGTTCGGCACAGACTCGGAGGGCCGAAGGGCCTGTTTCAGTGCTGTATCTCTAATCTAATCTAAAAAAAATCTAATCAGCCAATTACCGCCCATCAGTATAACCTCAAAATGACAGAAAGTGCTTTCGACAGTGCTATCAAGCTGTTCCTACTCACCATTACCCAATAATCTTGCTGTATATTGAATTAAATGTCAGACGCTGTGTAGAAAGGGCAGTTGATTAAATACTGCCCGTTTTGCACCGTCACCCAGGGTGAATTTATAGCTGTTTATCTCGTACTTATACTGTGATTTGAGCATTTAGTGTGGTTGTTTCCACTTTAAGCATGCTTGATGGAGTTGTGTTCTAGTTTGTATCGTGTTTCTTCCTTCATAAGTTGTGAATAACTTAATTAATTTAAAGTGGCTGTAAGATCAGCTATCACAGCACTCGTACCTGTTCTATTAAATTGTCATTCCTCCCTTGAAAGCAGAGACAATTCTAAATGTCAACTTTGAGTTGGATGCATACTCACTGCGTGATTACCTTCATGCCTACTTATTTACCAATGTTTTTATAGTTTCCTTATAATCAATTCTACTTAAAGCTCTGTATTTATGACACTTTTGCTAAGTGTGAAACTCTCCCTGCCGTAATTCCTATGAATGGACCAGGGTACAATCCTTCACCTGTCATCTCTCTAACAGTGTGAGATCTTTACAGATGAACTGACAGCTGCTGAAGTCAATTGCTGTAATTCATGAATTAATTGGCCGATATCAGACTTCTGGTCTCAGGGAACACCGGGTCCAGCTCTGAAATGAGGAGCTGAGTTCAATAGGTGATTAAGTTCATTCATACAATGCAGGCATTTTCTAGTATCAATACATTGATTCATCACAAAACAAATCATATCGGCTCAAATTCAACTGTGGTATGGTCCTTGGGGGGGAGGGTAGAGTGGGGAAGAGGGGGTAGGGGATGATGTGGAGAGGGGGAGAGGGGTAGAGTGGGGGGGTGAGGGGGTAGTGGGGGGTTGAGGGGGTAGAGGGTAGAGGGGGAGGGGCAGGGGGTAGAAGGGGGAGCGGGGGAGAGGGGGTAGAGGGGGTGAGGTGGTATTGGGGGTTGAGGGGGTGAGAGTGGTGAGGGGGTAGAGGGGGGTAGGGGGATGGGGTTGAGGCGGGAGAGGGGGAGGTAGTGGGGTGGGGGGAGAGGGTGAGGTAGAAGGGGTGGGGAGAGGAGAGTGGGGGTGTAGTGGGAGGGAGTTAAATTCAGAACTGCCTGAATAGGGGGATGCAAAAGGCAGTACATTTGAGAAGTCGGGGAGAGAGCGGCTGGATGCGGGATCTTGGGCTGGAGGGAGTGGCTGGTTGGGGGATCTGCAGCTGGAGGGAACGGCTGGATGGCGGGGGCCGGATGTGAGAGGCCGTCGAGAGCCGCGGGGAGTGAGCGGTCGAAGAACTTGGTGTCGCCTGCTGCGGGGACCAGCCTGCACATCTTTTGCTTTGCAAATTTGTGGTGCATGCGCAGAAAAACACCCTCCTCCTCCCTTACCCCCCCTCCCCCTCTTCGGCCGCTCCACTCCCCCTCTCGTTGCTCTTTCCAGCCACTCCGCTCCTGCCCCCCACCCCTCGCCACTCTCTCCGGCCGCTCCACTCTTTGCAGATGCTCCGCAACCCCCCCCCCCCCCCGCCCCCTCGCCGCTTCCTCCGGCCGCTTCGGTCCCCCACTTCGCCGCTCTCCATGGCCGCTCTGCACCCCCGTCCCCGGACCGCTCGTTTGCCCTCTCCCTGGCCACTCTGCTCCCTCCCCCCCCACCCCCGTCCCTGGCCACTCGCTCGCTCGCTCGCTCCCTCCAGCCTTTGTGTGCTGCCAGTTGTATAGCTTAGGTTGCCTCCGTGTTATTATTTGAGTAGCACCATCTTTAGTTCTGGCAGCTGCCTGAAGTGGCAGACTGTGATGTATTAGTGGCACATTCTGCATTTGCGCATTTGCCACTGCAACGCCACCTAGCTGTAGCGTTGTCCGCAAATGCAGCCTTCAAGAAAACCAATTTGCCACCGAAAATGTGTTCCACTGTAGAAAAAGAAACATTAGGACTATTACTGGCCCTTAAACATTTTGCAACGTATGTCCGCCAAGTCTATAAAGAAACATTAATATACACTGACCATAATCCATTAACGTTTGTTGAAAAAAATTATAACCATAATGCTAGAATATTCAAATGGAGTTTGTTGTTGCTGCTTTATCATTTGAAGATTGTACATATCTCAGGGAGAAACAATATTATCGCCGACGCTTTGTCACAAACTTAACCTTGTTCAGTTACATGAATAATGATGGTACAAAGAAAAATTCTATTACTTACCAGTAGAGTGAACGGGGGCACAGATGTAAAAATATGTTTAGACTGGTTTTTTTTTCAGTTTCTGTTTTGCATTGTAATGAAATGCATTTGAAGAACGGCATTTCATTTTGCTAAGGGTGGAGGTGCAATGGAAGTGTTTTTTTCTCTCCTATTAAAAAATAACGTGGGGGGTTTTGTATGCCTGTAAGAATGAGAGCAGTATGTTAACATTCACTGCAACACTGTGTGCGAGCTAGAAGACTGTTCCTAAGCAACAGCAAGAGAGAGAGAGATGATGTGTCGTATTTTATCATTTTGACTGTGTAAAGACTGGCTAGAACTGGTTTGAACTGGCAGACTAGTGAAGTATGCTCTGGAGGTAGGATTTGTCTCTCTCAGCAGAAAATCTACATTGTCCTCCAGACTGTTTCGCCTATAGGGGAAACCACTCTTGGAAAGGAATATTTGCATTTTTGGAGGTAGCAAATTCCTTTATACTTCCAGTCACTGAGAAGTCTCTGCCTTAGGATTGACTTTCTGTTGCCTGTCGTGTTTCTGGGAGTTCTGGAATTCTCAGTAAAGTTTTTACTGATAGACTTCTAATTCAAAATTAAAATAAACCTGTTCTTATACTCCTTGTTGAAAAATCCGTGTGATACCTACTGCAACTGAAGTAGTGAACACCTATCCATTACAGACTGTTCATCAATCTTGCCTGGAGATTTTGAGTGGCATATTCGACTCTGGGACACCTCACCCAATAAGGAATGTAACCGTCCGAGGCTTACAACCCTGTTGTTTTATTATTCCTAAGAAACATTTCCAATTTAAAAACGTCATTTTTAGAACTGGTTAACCACTGGTTTTTGAATGAATGTCTGTGTGTGCATGAGGGTAAGGAGGAATAAGTTATAAAGCTTTTTCATAGATAGATTTATCTCACTATTGTTTAAGATTTCGTTTGTGAATAAATAGTTAATTTGTTGCTCTTTAAAGTTACCTGGTTTGGTGCGTTTTATTCAGGGGGATAATAAAGAGTTTAGTTCAGCTAATTTCCGGTAGGTGGGAAACTTGAATAATATGCCGTGACTGTGGAGTAATGGGACTGGATTGGCAGTGCATTGCTCCCACCGCCGTTGTAACACTGTGTACGTGAATTGTAACCGGGCTGAACCCGCAAACACCGCGAGTAACTCTGCTCAACTAAACCTATGTACCCTGAATCTAGCAGTACCGAACTAGCCCTATGCATATAGACTATACTGGTGCTGAACTTGACCTCTCCACACTGCATATTAGCGCGCCGAGCTGGATCAGTCCAAACTATATGTAAATATGCTCAACTGGAAATGTCTCCACTGAATATCACTGGACTGAACTTGACCATCAGTACTGATGGCAACCGTGCTGATCTGGACTTTTCCACACAAAACATAAACGTGCACAACAGCACCGATGCAGATTGAAAGTATGGTGCTGACCTGGACATCGACTAAATGCAGTCAGTTGCGTTGAAGTGTCTCAGAGGGATTTGGAGTCAGGAGCATGTGACCCGGGAAAACATGGCCTGGAGCTCAATCATGATCGGGAGCAAGAACTTGGCTGCAGGTTTCCTCCGGACCAGAATATTTCTGATCAGTTATGTCTTGGGCTGCGGGCACTGAACTCAGCATTAAAGGGTCTAATGAAGGGTCACTGAGCTGAAACGTTAATCCTTCTTCTCTCTCTCCACAGATGCTGCCAGACCTGCTGAGTGCCTTAACACGCAGAGCATTCACAATAATGTGGATGAATTAATCACACAAAAAGATGTAAATGGGTATGATATAATCGGGATTACAAAGACATGGCTTCAGGGTGACCAGGGATGGCTTACAAGTGAAATTAAAGATAGCATTGGATGCAAGGAAGAGGCATACAATTTAGCCAGAAAAAAACAACAGACCTGAGGATTGGGAGCAGTTTAGAATTCAGCAAAGGAGGACCAAGGGATTTATTAAGAAGGGGAAACAGGAGTATGAGTGTAAGCTTGCAGGAAACATAAAAACTGACTGTAAAAGTTTCTATAAGCATATGGAGAGAAAAAGATTGGTGAAGACAAATGTAGGTCCCTTGCAGTCAGAAACAAGGGAATTTATTATGGGGAACAAAGAAATGGCTGACCAGCTAAATGCATACTTTGGTTCTGTCTTTACAAAGGGGGGCACAAATATCAGACCAGAAATGTTGGGGAATAAAACGTTTATTGAGAATGAGGAACTGAAGGAAATCAGTATTAGTAGAAAAATGGTGTTGGGGAAGTTGATGGGATTGAAGGCCGATAAACCCCCAAGGCCTGATAATCTACATCCCTGAGTACTTAAGGAAGTGGCCCTGGAAATAATGGATGCATTGGTGGTCATCTTCCAAGATTCTATAGACTCTAGAATAGTTCTTACAGCTTGGAGAGTAGCTAATGTAACCCCACTATTTAAAAAGGGAGGTAGAGAGAAAGCAGTAAATTATAGACCGGTCAGCCTGACGTCAGTAGTGTGGAAAATTCCAGAGTCCATTATCAAAGATTTTAAAGCAGAGCACTTGGAGAACAGTGGTAGAATCGGACAGAGTCAGCATGGATTTATGAAAGGAAAATCATGCTTGACAAATCTACTAGAATTCTTCGAGGATGTAACTAGTAGAGTGGATGAGGGGGAGGCAGTGGATGTGGTTTATTTGGACTTTCAGAAGGCTTTCGACAGAGTCCCACATAAGAGATTGGCGTATAACATTCAAGTGCATGGGATTGGGGGTAGTGTATTGCGATGGATGGCAGATTTGTTGGCAGACAGGAAACTGTTGAGGTCAAAACATTGTATGTTTTCAAGAAGGAGTTAGATATAGCTCTTGGGCCGAATGGTATCAAAGGATATGGGGAGAAAGCGGGTATAGATTCCTGAGTTGGATGATCTGCCTTGATCATAATGAATGGTGGAACAGGCTCGAAGGACTGAATGGCCTACTCTTGCTCCTATTTTCTAAGTTTCTCTGTTGCTATGACTACAGCGTCCATTTGCACCATTTCAACGCCTATTAATATATTTAGTACAGTAACTGTAACTAGGATCATATTGTAATCTTTGGGGTATTTCACTTTAGAGTCCTGCCAGTTCTGTTGAACAACATTCCGTTCCATCCAAACAAAAAGCCAAGCCCAGCAGCAGCTGCACTTAGTGTAATTAATGTAATTAGTGTAATTAATGTAACACATCAAACCATCTAATTATCTCCCTGCAGCCTGACATCAGGTATAAATTGACAATATTTGACTGCAGTTCAGAGGGTGCTTAGAGCATCTGATAGAAATGCACGCAACAGCCAAAGGTCTGGTGTTTGCCATTTACTACCCAATCATTGCAGCTATTGGGGTTCCAGGTAAAGTACTGCAGTTAGTTATTAGTTATGCAAAGCATTGATTAGCTGCATCACTGCTCCTATTTACCGCTGGCGCTTCTCCACGTCTTGGATATCCTTTATCCCTTTTAATAGAATACATTCTCGACTTTAACTGGCACATTCTTTCCCTCTAGCTGTTATATCTCACCTTTTACAGTGTAGTGTTTTTCACTTTAACGGTATTATTTCTCCATTTTAATTATAGAATTTCTTCCATTTACCGATATAATTTGTCGTCATTAAAATTGCAATTTGTCCCTTTAAGAAGTATTCTTTCTCCTCATTAACAGTATATTTTTTTCCATTACTAGTGTAATTTCTCCCGCTTGCCATTATCACTGACAACGTGGGCGGCACAATTTGTCCACGTGGGCGGCACAATTTCTCCGCTTGAGAGATACCATTTTCCCATTAACTGGTGCAATTTCTTGTGCTTGAAATTATAATTTAGTGCTTCTAACTGTATAATTTTGCCACTTTACTTGTGCCATTTCATGGTGTAAATGTAGTTATACATTGTTATTGACATTGTTGCTGTCAGTGAACTATCATACTGCTATAATGGGATAAACCTTATACTGTTGCATTACTGACACTGTTAACATGGGGTCAATATCCACACAGTTATAGTGGTGCAAATTTACTGCATTGTGTTATTGACCATCTTACTGTGGGTGAATTATCACACTGTTACCATGGTGTAAATGTATCTGTATTTTGTTATTGACCATCTTACTGTGGGTGAATTATCACACTGTTATCACGGTGTAAATGTAGTTCTATTGCGTTATTGGCACTGTTACTATGGGTGAATTATAACACTGTTGTCACAGTGTAAATGTAGTTCTATTATGTTATTGACCTATTTAGTGTGGGTGAATTGTCGCACTGTTATCACTATGTAACTGTAATTCTGTTGTGCTATTGACACTGTTACTTTGAGTACATGATCACACTGTTACCATGGTGTGAATGTAGTTCTATTGTGTTATTGACATTGTTACTGTGGGTGAATTATCCCACTGTGAGCACGGTATAAATGCTCTGTGCTGTTGACACTGTTACTGTGGGTGAATTATAACTGTCACCACAGTGTGCACACATCTCTACTGTAATAATGAGAGCGGCTGCCTGATTTTCACAAATGATTCACGGATTGAAATTATTCAACAATTAGATAATTCCTGACTGAATCTAATGAGTTAATTCATTTATGGGACATTATTAGGAATCGAGTTATGAACATAAATTTAAGAAATGTAACAAGTGGTCGTTTTATGATTGAATCTGTACTTACAGAGCGCACAGAACCTGCGGTAAAGGTTCTAACTCGCACTGCATCATCCCAGCTCTGCTCTTCCACATTAGCTGCTGTTTACTGTTCTGCAGTGACCAGCACTGAGCACGAATATTCCTTCTGCTCCAAGCCCCTGGAAATCTCTCCGACCGTTCCCGTCTTCAATATTTTCACCATATATTGTCTAACCAGCCGCATCTCTCACAAGTGAGTAAAATGACTTTTATTTCAATACCCACTATAGGACGAAGCTCATCAGCTATGTTGACAGCGCAGTACTGAGGAAGTGCTACATTGTAGGAGGGACCTTTACTCAAATGAGACCTGAAAATCTGATATTTCTGCTGGTACTGTTCGACACCAACGTTGCCAGGTGACCAATGTGAGAAATGGTCAGAATTATCATTGTGTCTTCAACAACATCCCCTCCGCAAAGGGAGCAAACACTAATTGCCAATTCGGTTGTCTCTGGATCTTTTCGAACATGTTGACAGTCGAATTTTCCAACAGTGAATCTTTTTACAATAATTTGTTGCATGAGAACCTAAAACGTTCAGAGTGTCAGAGAGATATACAGCACTGCAACAGGTTCGTTGGCCCATTGAGCCCGTGCCAACCATCAACCACCCATTTATACTAATCCTATATTAGACCCATTTTCCCTCACACATGCCCACCTTCCCTCAAATCTCCTACCACCTACCTACATTATGGGCATTTTGTTTTGACAATGGCCAATTTACCGCAAGCCTGTGGCATGTGGGAGGAAACCAGAGCACCGTGAAGGAACCCACGCAGTCACAGGGAGAACTTGCAAACGCTGGACAGGCAGCACCCAGAACGAAACCCGGGTCGCTGGAGCAGCAAGATTGCAGTGTTAGCCTCTGTGCCACCCGCAGAAGCATGCTTTGGTTCCCTAATTTCCTATTAGTTTATTGTTGGTTATTGTATTATTTACCCTCAAACATCGTCTATAATATGGCACTGATGCTTTTTTGGGGGTCTGATATTTCCATGTTGGTTTCAATACGTTTCTGATGCCTTCTGAAGAAGTATCACTGACCTGAAAGGTTAACTCTGCTTCTCTCTCCACAGATGCTGCTGAGTATTTCCAGCATTTTTTGTTTTTATTTCATATTTCCAGCATCCACAGTATTTTGCTTTTATTATTCCGATGCCTTCTTGTTCTCCATTATGGTTGATTGTATTATTTTACATTTCAATGTTATTGACCTGTCTGATATTTAATCCAGATAATTATTTCAAACTTTGAAACAAATACCTAGAGGTTAAGCCTTAGTTTTCCACTCAGGATCGTATGTCAATTCACACATAATTCTTTACTCGGATAATTTTGTTAGGAGTCAGACCAGTAATTTTCCTGTTCTCACTCGCTCACACACATACATTCTCCCTCTTTCTCTCTTAGCCTCTCTGTCTCTCTTACAGCTAACCTGGCAGTGATTGTGGTCCTGTCCCGAGGAAGATGCGGTCTCTCCAGATGTATCACTTACTACCTGGTGTCCATGGCAGTGACGGATCTCCTGGTCATTTTCACCACTGTGATATTAAACCGGATTGCTGCTATTTATTTCCCGGTCAGTTTCCTGTCCATCACACCGGTATGCAGTCTCCATTCTGTTCTAAACTATGCGATCATAGACTGTTCTGTCTGGTTAACAGTCGCTTTCACCTTTGATCGGTTTATTGCCATTTGTTGCCGGAAGCTGAAAATAAAATACTGCACCGAGAAAACAGCAGCACGGGTTTTAGGAATCGTGTCTGCACTGAGTTGCTTAAAAAATATCTTCACGTATTTTATATTTGAACCTTTGTATATAATTAACAAAAAACCCTGGCTCTGTGGCATAAAATTAGCATTTTATACGTCTCCTGCATGGATTGCATTTGACTGGATTCGCCGAATTTTAACCCCTTGTTTCCCATTCTGTCTGATTTTACTGCTCAATGCTCTGACCGTCAGACACATTCTAGTGGCTAATAGAGCCCGGAGGAGACTCCGGACCCACAACAATGGAGAGACTCAGAGTGATCCAGAGATGGAGAAGCGGAGAAAGTCCATTGTTTTACTCTTCTGCATCTCGAGCAGTTTCATCCTGTTATATTTGCTACTTCTTATAAATTTCCTTTATGTCCGAATTGCGAAACTTAGTTATTTTTCCGGTTTCAATTTCAATGTATCAAATTTTATTCTGCAGGAAAGCGGATTTATGCTTCAGCTTTTGAGTTTCTGCATCAATCCATTTATTTATGCAGGTACCCAGAGAAAATTTCGAGAGGAGTTAAAGAATGGTGTGCAATATCCACTGTGTCTAATTGTTAAATTGTTGAAATGATGAAAAAGTACAATCCAACATGAATTGAACGTAATGTTCCATCTATTGCTCTTCTTGTCCATGTCACACACCACCTTCCCTCCTAGAAAAATAGTCACTCACTTTGAGATCCTAATCCATTGTGTGAATTTAAGAATACATATGCAACACCGTATTGCTGCGCAGTTCAGTGTTATAAGATGCTCTCGTTTAGTTTCTCATTCTCTTCCCTGTGCTGACTCAAGCTTGATACATTCTGATCAGCCCCGAGTGTCCCGTGTATCGCTAGATTCATGTGAGAGATGGAGATCCGACCTCTGATCTGTTATTAGATATCAAGTTTAACTGTTCAAAGAATGGAAATGATATACCTGCTGGGGATGATTTGTGTATTAAGGGTTGGTTAGGCACAGAAATGGAAACGTGTGCTGCGCCATGCATTGTTTTCCAATCCATTGGCCCCGCCTCACAGCCGCGCTCTTGTGCCTATAAACCTAGAAACAGAGGGAAAAGACAAACCATCATCTAGTTCGCCTTCTACTCTTTCCATTGGCCATTTAGGCCAACATCCCGGTGCCATCAAAGACCACAGAACCAGTCACAACGTCCCAGGAATCTAAAGAGTTAACGCCTTCACCACCTCCAGCCACATATTCATCTGTTCTATCCTCCCATTTCTGTACTCACCAGCACATTGCATCTGCAGTAATCAGGAGATTCCTTCCTTTTAGGTCCCGTTTGCTAATCTCTTTCCTGGCTCCCTAAAATCAGACTGAAGGACGTCATCCCTCTTTCAACCTATGTCGTTGGTATCAATATGAACCATGACATCTACGTGTTCACCCTCCCCAGTCAGAGATGACTGTACTTACCCTTAACTCACAGGGTGCTCTATTTCTACTCTCAGTCTTCAACTCTCAGTGGTTCACCCCAGCTCTCAACTTCCACATTAGCTGCTGCTGATGGTTCTACGGTGATCGCTGCTGAGTTCAAGTGTTCATTCTGCTCCTGGCATCTAACAATGTTCTGGAGTGGTCCCATCTTGACACTTTTCTCCACATTGAGTGTGTCCGTGGAATTTCCCATATGTGTCTAAAACATTTAACTTCAATACATACTATGCGACCAAGCCAATTCCATTTCCCAACACCACAGCACAGTAATATAAAAACAAAATACTGCAGATGCTGGAAATCTGAAATAAAGACAGGAAATGATGGGCATACTCAGCAGGTCTGGCAGCATCTGTGGAAAGAGAAGCAGAGTTAACGTTTCAGGTCAGTGCCTCCACATCCAAAAGATCATCCTCCGCCACTTTTGCCATCTCCAGCGTGATGTCACCACGAACAGCATCTTCCCCTCCAGCATTCCTTCCGTGACACCCTCATCCACTCCTCCATCACTCCCATCCCCTCTTCCCCTTCCCACGGCACCTTCCCCTGCAATCACAGGAGGTGTAATACCTGTCCATTTACCTCCTTCCTACCTCCTTCCTACTTCCTACCTCCTCTCTACTTCCTATCCAAGGCCCCAAACACTACTTTCAGGTGCAGCAGCGATTTACTTGTACTTCTTTCAATTTAGTATACTGTATTCACTGCTCACAATGTGGTCTCTTCTACATTTGGGCGACCAAACGGAGAATGGGTGACCGCTTTGCAGAAGACCTCTGCTCCGTCCGTAAGCATAACCCTGAGCTTCTGGTTGCTTGCCATTTCGGCACCCATCACCCCCATCTGCCTCCTGCTCTCATGCTCACAAGTCTGTCCTGGCTTTGCTGCAATGTTCCAGCGAACATCAACGCAAGCTCGAAGATCAGCACCTCATATACCGATGAGGCACGCTACAGCCTGCCGGACTGAACATTGATTGCAATGATTTCAGTGCATTACTACCCGCCACCCCCCCCCCCCCCTTTTTTTATTTTTAGTTAATTTTTAAAATTATTTTTATTTATTATTTATTTATTTTAGTTTAGTTTGTTCAGCTGTTTCTACTGTACCTTCCCACTGTTTTCTGAATGTTTGTGCTTGCAGCCAGGGCTTTTCATTGTACAGTCGATTAGCACCCTCTCTGAAATAATGCTTTGTCTGTCAGCACACCATTAACATACCATTTGCCTTTGTTCCATGACCTTCGGGGTCAGTCATTCTCTGTGAACTTGTCCTATCAACATCTTCTCTTTTGTTAACACTTGCCCCACTCCTGCTTTACTTGCTTAAAAACCTTTTACAGTTCTAATATTTGTCAGTTCTGATGAAGGGTCACTGACCTGAAACGTTAATTCTGCTTCTCTCTCCACACATGCTGCTGAATATTTCCAGCATTTCCTGTTTTTATTACCACAGCACAGTAGTCAGGAAGATCTGCATTATAGAAAGGACCTTCCTCCGAATAAGACCTCATACCTGCCAGTTCCAGGGATTCAGGTGGAATATCCCAGGTGGCTATCAGAAGAAGAGCTGGGAGTTATCACTGCATCCTCTCCAATTTTTCATCTGCAAGGTCAGAAAGCCTGAATTTTCCTTTCACTCCTTGCTGTATCGATTTACTTCTTGAGATAGTTGACTTCTATATATTCCAACACTGAATAATTTTGCAGTACTTCACCGGATGAAGGCATTTTTGGTCCTCAGTGGGATACAGACCGTTTTAAATTCAAGTTTTTTTTCTTCCTACCCTCTTGTTCGTTCCCACACATCGACGTTTTTTCTGCTATCTGTCCTCTTGCGTGCTTCCTATGATCTTTTACTGATGTAATTTTTCAAATCTATTTGATGTCCGTGTGTTTTGGATGCCTTCTTGTTCTCTATTAGTTTCATTATATTATGTTACATTCTGATGTCATTGGTCTGTCTTGTCTATAATCTGCATGATTGTTTTCAACACAGAAACATAAGCCCGTAGCATAAGCGATATTGTGCAACACTGGATCATGTATCAAAGCTGTGAATGTCACACAGAATCCTGTAAAATGGCAGATTTTGCGGGGAGTTGGGCCAGTAATGTTTTTCTTCTGGCTCACTCACTGCCATACTCTCTCCGACTTTCCATCACCCTTTCTTTCTCTCTGTTAGCTCTAACTTGGTCTGATTGTGATCCTGTCCCGAGGACGATGCGGTCTCTCCACAGGTATAGCTAACTACCTTGTGTCTTTGGTGGAGACGGATGTCATGGACAATCTCACCACTGTGATCTTACACTGGATTTCTGGAATTTTTCTGCCTCAGCTTCCTTTACATCACACCAGTATACAGTCTTCGATCCGTCATAAAATATGCAAACTTAGCCAGTTCTGGCTGTTTAACGGTCGCTTTCACCTTTGATCAATTTATTACCATTTTTTCCAGAAGGTGAAAATAAAATATTGCACTGAAAAAATGCATGTAGCAGATATAGTCAGTCACGTTTGTGAGAGTTGTCATAACAGTAAAAGAACTGATTACTTTCTGACCAGGAATCGAACCCAGAACACACGAGTGAATGCATTGAGCCCACGGCACTCGACCACCAGTGAAGCTCGCCCACAACTTTTAATATTAGCTGCTTTTCCTATTTCTTCACCTTCAGCAGGCTGATTTATTTGTTTATTTCTCATCTATTTTTTGCCTTTTGTTCAGTTTACAACAAATCCACGATCTCTGATTGATACTGAGACATTTGAACATTTCCAACAAGCAAAACGAGCAGCCAACTGAAGGAAAATGACACAAAACCACAGTGAGCAGGGTTTTAACCCACGCAGATAAATTCCCCATTTGATTTCGAGTCCAATGCCTTTACCACTCGACCATCACAGCTCAGCTGTTCTAATTAAATCATTGGGACAGTGCATTTGACAGTTGCTTAAATTCGACATATTCTGGGGAATCATTGTCTTTGAGCCTTGAGTTGAGTTGCATCTCCCAGTGTATGTTAAGATTAACATGATGGAATCAATGTAGTTTACAGCACAGAAGGAAGCCTTTTGACCCGCCGAGGCTGTGCCAGCTCTTTGAAAGATCAGTCAGTTTAATCCCACAATCCACCTTTTCCCCATCACCCTGGAAATCAGTCCTCTTCTCTTCTCGCTATTCTGTTTCATGTACCTCAGAAAATGATGTATCTGCGCTGCCGCTGGTCCTTTAATTCCAACACTTTAATTTTTCTGGCAAGTTGATTATGTGGTATTTCACCAAATGCCTTTTGAAAGTCCATCTCCACAACATCAATCACATTACCACTACCCTCATCAACTTTAGAGTCATACAGCGATACAGCACAGGAATAGGCCATTCGGCCCATCGTGTCTGTGCCAGCCATCAAGCACCCATCTATTCTAATCCCATTTTCCAGCACTTGGCCCGCAGCCTTGTGTGCTATGGCGTTTCAATTGCTCATAGAAATACTTATTAAATGTTATGAGTGTTCCTGCCTCTCCCACCCGTTCTGGTAGTGTGTTCCAGTTTCATAGAACATAGAACAGTACAGCACAGTACAGGCCCTTCGGCCCACCATGTTGTGCCGAACCTTTAACCTACTCTAAGATCTCAGTAACAACCTACCCTTCATTCTACTATCATCCATGTACCTATCCAAGAGTCGCTTAAATGCCCCTAATGTATCTGCTTCTCCTACCACCGCTGGCAGCGCATTCAACACACCCACCACTCTCTGTGTAAAGAACCGACCTCTGAAATCTCCCCGAAACCTTCCTCCAATCACCCTAAAATTATGCCCCCTGGTGATAGCCCTTTCCACCCTGGGAAAAAGTCTCTGACTATCCACTCTTTCTATGCCTCTCATCATCTTCTACACCTCTATCAAGTCACCTCTCAGCCTTCTTCGCTCCAATGAGAAAAGCCCTAGCTCCCTCAATCTTTCTTCATAGGACATGCCCTCCAGTCCAGGCAACATCCTGGTAAATCTCCTCTGCACCCTCTCTAAAAATTCCACATCCTTCCGGTAATGAGGCGACCAGTACTGTACACAATATTCCAAGTGTGGTCTAACCAGGGCCTTATAGAGCTGCAGCATAACCTCACAGCTCTTAAACTCAATCCCCCTGTTAATGAAAGCCAACACACAATACGCCTTCTTAACAACCCTATCAACTTTGGTGGCAACTTTGAGCGATCTATGGACATGGACCCCAAGATCCCTCTGTTCCTCCACACTACCAAGAATCCTGTCTTCAACCCTGTATTCCGCATTCAAATTCGACCTTCCAAAATGAATCACTTCATACTTTTCCATGTTGAACTCTATCTGCCACTTCTCAGCCCAGCTCTGCATCCTGTCAAAGTCCCGTTGCAACCTACAACAGCCCTGCACACTATCCACAACTCCAGCAACCTTCGTGTCATCGGCAAACTTGCGAAACCCGCCTTCCACTTCCTCATCCAAGTCATTTATAAAAATCACAAAGAGCAGAGGTCCCAGAACAGATCCTTGTGGAACACCACTGGTCACCGAGCTCCATGCTGAATACTTTCCACCTACTACCACCCTCTGACTTCTATGGGCCAGCAAATTTTGCATCCAGACATCCAACTTTCCCTGTATCCCATGCCTCCTCACTTCTGAATGAGCCTACCATGGGGAACCTTATCAAACGCCTTGCTAAAATCCATATACACCACATCCACTGCTCTTCCTTCATCAATGTGTTTTGTTACATCTTCAAAGAATTCAATAAGGCTTGTGAGGCATGACCTGCCCCTCACAAAGCCATGCTGACTGTCTCTAATCAAACTATGCTTTTCCAAGTAATCATAAATCCTGTCTCTCAGAATCCTCTTCAATAATTTGCCCACTGCCGACGTAAGACTGACTGGTCTATAATTCCCAGGGTTATCCCTATTCCCTTTCTTGAACAAGGGAACAACATTTGCCACCCTCCAATCATCTGGTACTACCCCAGTGGACAGTGAAGACACAAAGATCATCGCCAAAGGCGCGGCAATCTCTTCCCTCGCTTCCCGTAATATCCTTGGGTATATCTCGTCTGGCCCCGGGGACTTATCTGTCCTCATATCATTCAAAATTTCCAGCACATCCTCCCTCTTAACATCAACCTGTTCGAGTATATCAGCCTGTTCCACGCTGTCCTCACAAACGACCAGGTCCCTCTCATTAGTGAATACTGAAGCAAAGTATTCATTTAGAACCTCCCGTACCTCCTCCGACTCCAGGCACAAGTTCCCTCCGCTATCCCTGATCGGCCCTACCCTCAGTCAGGCCATCCTCTTGTTCCTCACATAAGTGTAGAACGCCTTGGGATTTTCCTTAATCCTACGTGCCAGGACTTTTTCATGTCCCCTTCTAGCTCTCCTAAGTCCATTCTTCAGTTCCTTCCTGGCTACCTTGTCACCCTCCAGAGCCCTGTCTGATCCTTGCTTCCTCAACCTTAAGTAAGCTTCCTGCTTCCTCTTGACTAGCTGCTCCACATCTCTTGTCATCCAAGGTTCCTTCACCCTACCATCCCTTCCGTGCCTCATCGGGCCAAACCTATGCAGCAGTCGCAGCAAGTGCTCCCTAAACAACCTCCACATTTCTGTCGTGCATTTCCCTGAGAACATCTGTTCCGAATTTATGCTCCCCAGTTCCTGCCTAATAGCATTGTAATTCCCCCTCCCCCAATTAAATATTTTCCCATCCCATCTGCTCCTGTCCCTCTCCATGACTATAGTAAAGGTCAGGGAGTTGTGATCACTATTACCGAAATGCTCTCCCACCGAGAGATCTGCCACCTGGCCTGGTTCATTGCCAAGCACCAAGTCCAACTTAGTCTCCCCTCGAGTCGGCCTATCTACATATTGAGTCAGAAAACTTTCCTGGACACACCTGACAAAAACTGCTTCATCGAAAACTATTTGCACTAAGGAGGTTCCAATCAATATTCGGGAAGTTGAAGTCACCCATGAGAACAACCCTGTTACTTCTGCACCTTTCCAAAATCTGCCTCCCAATCTGTTCCTCCGTGTCTCTGCTGCTCTTGGGGGATCTATAGAAAACTCCCAACAAAGTGACTGCTCCTTTCCTGTTTCTGACTTCCACCCATATTACTCAGTGGACAAACCCTCCTCGACGACCTCCCTTTCTGCAGCTGTGATACTATCCCTGATTAACAATGCCACTCCCCCACCTCTTTTACCTCCCTCCCTATTCCTTTTGAAACATCTAAACCCTGGAACATCCAACATCCATTCCTGCCCCTGTGATATCCATGTCTCCGTAATGGCCACAACATCGTAGCTCCAAGTACTGATCCATGCTCTAAGTTCATCACCCTTATTCCTGACACTTCTTGCGTTAAAATAGACACACTTCAACCCATCATACTGGCTGCAACTTTGCCCTGTCAACTGTCTAACCTTCCTCACAGACTCTCTGCACTCTGTATCTGCCTGTTCAACAGCTACCCCATCCACTGATCAGTGACTCCGGTTCCCATCACCCTGTTCTTTCTCCATTAATTTATCACAGAACACATTTCATGAGAAAAACATCATCTGCCATGAAAACAAAACCCAGTTCTTCAATTCACACCCTTGTCAAAGAAGATTCCCCAAATAAATGTTGTCAACAACAATCTGCTGCCCTTCCAAAGGCCAGCCCTGCTTTTGTAGCGTGTGTCTGCTGAGCGGTCACTCAGACCTAAATGTCAGATACAAAATACCTGTTCAATGCCTCGGCCATTTCATCATATCCCATAACTAAATTCCCCTTCTCATCCTCTAAAGGACCAACGTTTACTTTAGCCACTCTTTTTCGTTTTATATATTTATAGAAACATTTGCTATCTGTCTTTATATTCTGTGCTAGTTTTTTCTCATGTTCTATTTTACTTTTCTTTATAGCTCTTTTTGTGTCTTTCTGTTGACCTTTAAAGTTTTCCCAATCTTCTAGTTTCATGCTGTTTTGGGACACTTTGTATGCCTTCTCTTTCAATTTGATAGCCTCCCTTATTTCCTTGGACACCCATGGCAGATTATCCCTTTTCTTCCAGTCCTTCCTTTTCACTGGAATATACTTTTGCTGAGCACTTTGAAAAATTGCTTTGAAAGTCCTCCACTGCTCGTCAACTATCACGGATACACTCAACAAGCTCCTCCTCAAGGCTACCCTGACTGAGCTGGTTCGACCAATCTACATGTAGATTAAAATCCCCTGCTGCCACTGTGTATCATAGTGGAGGAAGTGAATGTTTAATGTGGTGGATAGGGTGATGATGAAGCAGGTTGGTTTGTCTTGGATGGTGTTGAACCTCCAGAGTGTGTTTGGGGTTGAAATCATGCAGGCAAGTGGAGAGTATTCCATCACACCCTGACCTCTGCCTTCTCTATGGTGGACAGGTTTTGGGGAGTTAGAAGATGAGTTGCAAAATTCCCAGCCCCGGACCCACTCTTGCAGCCACAGTATTTATCGCTGTTCCAGGTTTCTGGGCAAGGCTAATCCCCAGGATGTTGATGGTGGAGGATTCAGCGATGATAATGCCATTGAACGTCAAGGGGAGATGTTTAGAATTTCACTTGTTGGAGATGAAAATTGTCTAGCAATTGTGTGGTGTGAATGGAACTTGCCGTTTATCAGTCCAAGCTTGACTGTAGTCCAGGCCTTGTTGCATGTGGCCCTGGACTGCTTCAATGTCTGAGGAGTCGAGAATGGTAACAACCATAGTGCAATCATCAGCGAACATCCCCACGTCTGACCTTGTGATGGAGGGACGGTCATTAATGAAGTATCTGAAGTTGATTAGGTCCAGGACAAGACCCTGAGGAACTCATGCAGTTATGTCCAGGAGCTGAGATGATTGACCCCCAACAAAGCAGCCATCTTCCTTTTAAAATAGAAGTATAGAAAATAGGAGCAGGAGTAGGCCATTCGGCCCTTCGAGCTGGTCCGCCATTCATTATGATCATGGCTGATCATGCAACTCACTAATCTGTTCCTGCTTTCCCCCCATATCCTTTGATCCCTTTAAGCCCAAGAGCTTGAAAACATGCAATGTTTTGGCTTCAACTGTTTTCTGTGGTGACGAATTCCATAGGTTCACCACTCTCTGGGTGAAGAAACGTCTCCTCATCTCAGTCCTGAATGGTTTACCCCGTTTCCTTAGACTATGACTCCTGTTTCTGGACTACCCCACCATCGAGAGCAGCCTCCCTGCATCTACCCTGTCAAGGCCTGTTAGAAATTTATAGGGTTCTATGAGAACACCCCCCCCCCAACCCCCAACCACCCCTTCACTCTTCTGAACTCCAGTGAATATAATCCTAACCAATTCAATTTCTCATACGTCAGTCTCGCCATCCCAAAGTTCAGTCTGGTACACCTTCGTTGCACTCACTCTTTAGCAAGAACATCCTACCTCAGATAAGGAGACCAAAACTACACAGCATAGTCCAGGTGTGGCCTCACCAAGGCCATGTATGATTGCAGCAAGACATTCCTGCTCCTGTACTCGAATCCTATTGCAATGAAGGCCAACATAACATTTGCCTTTTTTTTAACACCTGTCGCACCTGCATGCTTACATTTAGCGACTGGTGTACGAGAACACCCAGGTCTCGTTGCATATTCTCCTCTCTCAGTTTATAGGCATTCAGATAATAATATGCCTTCCTGTTTTTGCTACCAAAGTGGATAACCTCACATTTATTCACATTATACTTCATCTGCCATACATTAGTTTGTTCAGTTAGCTGACCCACTGTTTTTTTTTCATGTTTGTACTTGCAGCAGTTCAATTTTCAGTCCGTTAACACCCTTTCTGTACGACTGCTTTGTCTTTCAACACACCATTTACATATCTTTGCTCCATGACCTTCTGATCAGCAATTCTGTGACCTTGTCCTATCTCCACCTTCTCCTTGTTATCTCTTGCCCCACCCATACTTTTCTTGCTTATTACCTTTTATATTTCTAATATTTGCCAGTTCTGAAGAAGGGTCACTGACCTGAAACGTTAACTCCGCTTCTCTCTCCACAGATGCTGCCAGACCTGCTGAGTATTTCCAGCATTTCTTGTTTTTATTTCAAATACTCCTGGATGTTCGTTTCCCATCTCTGGTCAGCCTGCAGCCATGTCTCCGTAATCCCAACTATATCATACTCATTTACATCCATTTGCGCAATTAATTCATCCACTTTATTGCGAATACCGACTACTCACTGGTGTGCAGCAAGGTTAGACTCAAACCAAAGAAGCTGCAACACTCCAAGCAGAAGGACCACCGAGCATCAACACGAGCAGAATTTCTTATCCACAGCTGTCGCTTAAATTTCGAAATTCACTTGAAAAAGCCCTTCAAAACACTCCCACAGGGATGCAGAGACCAAGTGGGCCCACATCAGAGAAGCCATCGATGAGTCAGCTATGACCACCTATGGCAAACGTGTGAAGCAGAATGCAGACTGGGTTTCAATCTCACTTTGAAGAGCTGGAAGCTGTCATAGCTGCTAAGTGCATTGCACTGTTCAAAAACAAGAAAGCCCCCAGCGAGTGAACATCCGTAGCACTTAAAGCAGCCAGAAGCACTGCACAAAGAAGAGCCAGGCGCTGCACAAATGACTACTGGCAACACCTATGCAGCCATATACAGCTGGCCTCCGACACTGGAAACATCAGAGATATGTATGATGGCATTAAGAGAGCGTTTGGGCCAACCATCAAGAAGATCGCCCCCCTCAAATCAAAATCAGGGGACACAATCACTGACCAATGCAAGCAAATGGACCTCTGGGTGGAGCACAACCTAGAACTGTGCTCCAGGGAAAATGTTGCCACTGAGACCGCCTTCAATGCAGCCCAGTCTCTGCCAGTCGTGGATGAGCTGGACGTGCAGCCAACAAAATGGGAACTCAGTGATGCCATTGATTCTCTAGCCAGCGGAAAAGCCCCTGGGAAGGATGGCATTACCACTGAAATCATCAAGAGTGCTATACTCTCAGCACTCTACGAACTGCTTTGCCTGTGCTGGGACGAGGGAGCAGTACCACAGGACATGCGTGATGCCAATGTCATCACCCTCTATAAGAACAAAGGTGACCGTGGTGACTGCAACAACTACCATGGAATCTCCCTGTTCAGCATAGTGGGGAAAGTCTTCACTCGAGTCGCTTTAAACAGGCTCCAGAAGCTGGCGGGGCATGTCTACCATGAGACACAATGTGGCTTTCGAGCAGAGAGATTGATCATTTACATGCTGTTCTCCCTTCGCCAGCTACTGGAGAAAGGCCGTGAAAAACAGATGCCCCTCTACGTTGCTTTCATTGATCTCACCAAAGCCTTTGACCTCGTCAGCAGACGTGGTCTCTTCAGACTACTAGAAAAGATGGAATGTCTACCAAAGCTGCTAAATATCATCACCTCATTCCATGACAATATGAAAGGCACAATTCAGCACAGCGGTGCCTCATCAGACCCCTTTCCTATCCTGAGCAGCGTGAAACAGGACTGTGTTCTCGCACCCACGCTGTTTGGGATCTTCTTCTCCCTGCTACTCTCACATGTGTTCAAGTCTTCAGAAGAAGGAATTTTCCTCCACACAAGATCAGGTGGCAGGTTGTTCAACCTTGCCCATCTAAGAGTGAAGACCAAAGTACGGAAATTCCTCATCAGGGAACTCCTCTTTGCTGACGATGCTGCATTAACATCTCACACTGAAGAGTGTCTGCAGAGTCTGACAGGTTTGCGGCTGCCTGCAACGAATATGGCCAAACAATCAGCCTCAAGAAAATCAACATCATGGGACAGGACGTCAGAAATGCTCCATCCATCAATATCGGCGACCACACTCAGTAAGTGGTTCAAGAGTTCACCTACCTAGGCTCAACTATCACCAGTAACCTTTCTCTCGATGAAGAAATCAACAAGCGCATGGAAAAGGCTTCCACTGCTCTGTCCAGACTGGCTAAGAGAGTGTGGGAAAATGGCGCACTGACACGGAACACAAAAGTCCAAGTGTATCATGTTTGTTTCCTCAATACCTTGCTGTATGGCAGCGAGGCCTGGACAACGTATGTCAGCCAAGAGCAATGTCTCAATTCATTCCATCTTCACTGCCTCCAGTGAATCCTTGGCATCAGGTGGCAGGACCGTATCTCCAACACAGAAGTCCCCGAGGCAGCCAACATCCACAGCCTATACACCCTACTGAGCCAGCGGCGCTTGAGATGCTTGGCCATGTGAACTGAATGGAAGATGGCAGGATCCCCAAGGACACATTGGAAAGCGAGTTCGTCACTGGTGTCATCCCATCGGCCGTCCATGTCTCCACTTTGAAGACGTCTGAAAATGCAACATGAAGTCCTGTGACATTGATCGCAAGTCGTGGGAGTCAGTTGCCAGTGATCGCCAGAGCTGGTGGGCAGCCATAATGGCGGGGCTAAAGCGTGGCGAATCGAAGAGACTGAGCAGTGGGCAGGAAAAAAGACAGAAGTGCAAGGGGCGAGCCAAGTGCGTAACAGCCCTGACAACCAATTTTATCTGCAGCACCTATGGAAGAGTCTGTCACTCGAGAATTGGCCTTTATAGCCACTCCAGGCGCTGCTCCACAAACCACTGACCACCTCCAGGTGCTTACTCATTGTCTCTCGAGACAAGGAGGCCAAAGAAGAAGATTGTTAATACTCCACACGTTAAGTCACAAAGCCTTAAGGCTTGTCTTTTTAACATTACTGTTCTCCTTCCCACTATTTTTCACTGTGGCCCTGTTTGATTCTGGCCCTTGATTTCTCTGCCTATCACTTTCCTTATTCCCCGAATGTCTTTTGTTCTTGTCTTGATTCCCCTTCCTCTGACTCCTTGCAAACTTTCCTGTCCCCCTGCCATTTTAGTCTAACCCTGCCCAACCACTCCAGCAAACTCTACCGCTCGGGCATACCTTTGTGTTTGGTAAGACTTCATCTCGTGGAGCATTTCCCCCCTCATTCCCATTGCCTCCAGTTTTGCTCAGGCTCCTTGATACCATACTAGGTCTAATGTTACCTTGATGTCAAAGGCAGTCACTGTCACCTCTTGAATACAGTTCTATTTTCCATGTTTGGCCAAGGTTGTAATGAAGTCTGGAATTGAGCGCCCCTGGTGGAATCCAAATTGAGCATCGGTCAGCGATGTGTTACTGAGTATGTGTTTATTGATAGCACTGTCGATGATACCTTCCAAAACTTGGCTGATGATTGGGAGTAGACTGATGGGGCAGGAAATGGGCGGATTGGCCTTTTCCCGATTTTTGTAGACAGGACATAGCTGGGCAAATTTCGCATTGTCAGGAAGATGTGCGTTTTGCAATTGTACTGAAACATTTTCTCTCAGGCCACAGCTGGTTCTAAAGCACAGGTCTTCAGTATGACAGTTGGAATTGTGTCAGGGCCCATCATGTTTTCTACATTCAGTGCTTTCACCCGTCTCTTGATAGCACGTGGGTTTCATGGAATTATCTAAAGGCTGGCATCAATGATGGTAAGGACCAATCTTCTCTTCAACCCAGGACCGAATCTGCTTCCACCACACTCTCGGTATTGGACAGAGCTGTTGCCCCAGCACTGATCCTTGAGGCACTCCACGAGTTACGGTCTGATAACTTGAAAATGCTCCATTTATCCCTACTCGTTGCTTTCTGTCCGTTAACCTCTAAGTCCTCCATGCACGTTAATATATTACTTCAATTCCATGAGTCTTTATCTAGTGTATTAATCGTCGATGGCATCTTATCGAATGCCTTTTGGAGTTCCAATTATGCTACATTCCTAGTTTCCCTTTATCTGCCCTTTCAGTTACATCCTCAGAATTCTGGAATAAATTTGTCAATCAAGATTGCCATTCGGTAAAAGCATGTTGACTTTGTTTGTTCAGACAATGATTTTCCAAGTGCTTGTTAATACTTCCTTAATCATAGATTAGAACATTTCCCAGACGACTGATGTTAGGCTAACTTGCCTGCAGTTCCCCATAATATATAGGAGAATTTGTGGCTCTCGTGGTGCAATTGGTTAGCACGTGGTACTTATATAACAGTGCAATTAATGAGCTATGCCGAGGTTGTGAGTTCGAGCCTCACCTAGAGCACAGAATTTTAGAGACGGGGAGCAATGAGAAACAGATTCGCAATGCAAAGAGCAGTGATTCGTTAGTCTGAGAATTGAAAGAAAACAACTGTGAGGTGACATCAAAGGAACAGGAGCCACGTGCGGTGAGAGCACTGCAAAACGTCATAGTCATATGCAGCAGAGAAGGAGACAACTCGGTCCATGCCATCTCTGCAGAGAGCAACGCAGTCAGGCTCGATGCCCGTAGCCCTGCAACCCTACTTTTCTCAGAATTCCTCCTGAAGGCATTGATCGTTTCTGCTTCCACCACTCTTGTGGGCAGCAAGTTCCAGGTCATTATCACTTGAGATATAAAAACAGTGCTTCCTCATACTCCCCCACATCTTTTTTTCCCCACAGAACTGGCAATTTGTGGTCACTACTCCTTGTGCCATTTGTTAATGGGAACCATTTTTCCTTGTCTAACTTATCCAAGCGTATCATAATCTGGTACACTTCTATTAAATCTCCCCTCCATCTCTCTTGTTCTAAGGAGAACAAGCCCAGCTCTGCCAACCTAACCTTGTAACTAAAATGTTCCATCCCTGGAACCCTTCTGCTAAATCTCCACTTGCACCCTCTCAAGGACCCTCATATCGTTCCTGAAATGTGGTGACAAGAACAGGGCAGAGTTGTGGCTAACCAGAGTTTTATAGAGGTTCGCCATAATTGTACTGAGTACTTCTATTTATGAAGCCTAAGATTCCTTCTGCTTTACTAACTATTCTCTCAATGTATCTTGCTACCTTCAAAGATCTATGCACCTGCACCCCAGGTCACTCTGTTCCAGCACACTCTTTAGAACTATGCTATTACATCTACATTGCCTCTCCTCAATCGTTCTGTCAAAATGCATCACTTCACACCTTTCAGTATAAAATTCTATCTGCCATCATTCTGTCCATTCTACTACGCTATCTATGTCCTGTTGCAGGCTGTTCATATTATGCTCACTGGTTGCTGCAGCTCCAAGTTTGGCGTCATCAGCAAATTTTGAAATTCTGCTATCTATTCCTGGATTCATGTCATTTACATGAAGAACTAAAAGCAGCACTGACCCTTGGGGAACATCACTATCTACCGTCCTCCAGTCTGAAAAACAACCATTTTCTTTGACTCGTTGTTTTCAGTCCTTAAGCCAATATTTTATCCAACTGGACACTGACCCTCCTATTCCATGAGTCACGATTTTGTTAACAAGCCTTTAATGTGGTACCTATCAAATATTTTATTAAAATCCGTATAAACAACATTCAACACACTCCCCTCATCAAACTTCTCCTTTACTTCATCAAAAAAATCAATTACATTAGTCATGCATGATCTGTCTTTTGCAAATCCATGCTGGTTATCCTTAATTAACTTGAACCTCTGTACGTGCAAATTGATACTTTCCCTGACTATTGTTTCTAAAATCTTACCCACCACTGATGTTAAACCAAGTGGTATGTAATTGCTAGGACTGAACTTACACATTTCTTGAATAAGGGCGTCACATTTGCCATTCCCCAATTCTATGGCACCTTCTATCCTGACTCAAATTTCCAGAACTTGTGGAAAGACCTTGACCCATCTTGGACTGAGTCTGAGGAGAGGTTTGCTCAACAGAGGCTGATTTTGACCTTGAGCTACATTTGAAATTTCCACTTCATCAGACATGTCTCTCTAACTGTGCCTTGGATCTGAACTCAAACATTTTCTTGCACAAGCTTCTGGCATGGTTTGTGTTTGAGTAACTATTGGTGCTCAACTCGTAACCAAACTATCTGATTTATTAGACTCATTTGATTCTTTCCAACTTCTTTTTTTTTGTGAACCTCTGAAGGTAAAATATGAACTATATGTACAAACTTAACCTTTCCACTGCCAAACATCTTGACTAAATATGTGCGACGACCACATCTTCCACTACTCTTCCTGGTCACCACTTCAACCACTTGTGATGATGAATCTTCACTCTCACCTTCTGGTTCAACTTCAGACTTCTTTCTCCCACTCTACCCCGATCATGACTCTTTTTCTGTCTTGATTGTTTTTCTTCTACTGACAGTGCTAAATGTGGCTTCAGCAATGAAAACCTCATTCTGGCCTCTCTTATGAGAAACAAGTCCCTCATAATTTTATACACAACCATTATATCTCCCCTTAGCTTCCTCTGTTCCAAGGAATACAAACCCAGCCTTATCCAATCTTTCCTCATAGTTCATCTGCATGTAAATGACGTTCAGGATGAGTTTCCGAGTTTTTCTTCCTGAATCTAATGAATCCGATCATTATCATTGGAATCCTTTCAGACGTGGATCCGATGCTATTTGTCCCGCAGAATGTGGCCATTCTCATTCTGTGACTGAGAAGTTTTTTGTTTTGGGACAAAAGCTGCACTGGAACCCCCCACTTTTAAAGTATTATCATTCACTGTACATTAGGCTGTATCTACAAACTTGTCTCTCACATGTCCAGTGATTCGGAGGACAGTTTTCACTTGTAAATCAGGAATTGTAATATTCACAACAGCGTGCTGGAGAAAGATACAGTTTGAGCGCGGGTGACAGTGCTGGAGGAATGGAGAGCTGGGGTTCGCCCGTGAAAGCAGCAGCAAAGTTTAAAACAATCACAGTGAACATGGATCTCTAACCTATGACCATGAAATTAAGAATCTCATGCTCTATTGACTGAGGTAGCTACCCATGGTAGCGTTGCCATATCTCTCATTAAAGCAAGATAACTGTTGGTTTCCTCCTGGTGCCTCAGCTTTTTTTGTGTTCCAAGACGTAAAAGGAAATTAATCAACAAAAGCCCAATGATGCAATACATTCCACTCAATCATCAATAACATCATTCCCATCTTCCACTTTTTAGTTGCACTTCCTTCCAAAGATTGCAATCCATTTTACTGAGGAATTATTCTGGGATTTAATGTTTACCTACTTTGTGTCCTCATTTTGAAATGAGATTCTCTTCAATATCCACCACAAATTGAATTGCAAACCTAACAGACAATCACGAAAAACACAAATCACATGGTGCTCACTTTCAGATACAGAACAATCAGCTTTTAAATAACATGAACACATTTTACAGGGAAGCGATTTCGAAAGTTGTCACTTTTGTTTGTAACTCATTCATCGTGCTCAGAGTATGAGGAGGTTTGGCCCGGGCTGTAGTGTCCCGTGTCCCACGGATGTACAGTAAGCCTCTGATTGATTTGTTGTTTTCTGTTGACAGTGGGTGATTGGAGAGTGTGGGTTTAGAATATTGCTGCTTGTCCCGGTCTCACTGACTGTGGCGTTGGGAATGGGTGAATAATTGAGGTAACTGTATCCATGTGCGACATAAAGCTTTGACCGGCTGTTATTAACCGAGGTAGCACGGAATGATCCTTTAATAATCACTCACAAATTTGAACAGAAATCAGCTGTAATGTTCAACGATGAGGGTGACTTTCTGCACTGACAGGGGTAGAAAGGAAATTGAGTGAAAGATGCTGTGGACAGCTTGAGTGTATAGAACTGTACAGAGGAAAAGCAAATGTAACAATCTGTGACATATTGCAATTTGATAACATATATTGACGAATGTCTATCGCGCAAGGTTTCCTAGTATTTCATGGAATGCGTTTTGATAAGGTTTCAACGTGGTTTTGAACTGGGGACTGTTCCCAAATACAAGAAAGATGATAACTCTGACGTTATGGAAACACTGCACTGCAATCAACCTAGGGAGCAAAACCAGAATGTTAAACTGTTATTTTAAATTAGCACGAGGTGATTTTTTTTCAAAGTCATCTTTAAATAATCTATAAATGATTCGAAGCTCATGACATTCTGGCTATTTCAGCAGCCATGTTGAAAACATGAAATGTTTTTGCTTTTGACGTCTTCAATCTGCAGGAATAGATAATTCAGGAATGTGAGATTCCAGATATGTGGATAGACTGGAGAAGCTGGGGTTGTTCATCTTCGAGCAGAGAAGGAGAGAGGAGAATTGATCGAATGCTTAAATGAAGGGTTTAGATAGAAGAATTAAAGAGGACCTATTTCTATTGGCTGAAGGAGTGAAGAACCAGAGAGTACAAATTGAAGAAGATTGGCAAAAGAAGAGTCGACATCGAGATCTCTTGAAAAGATCGTTGACCTGAAACATTAACTCTGTTTCTCACTCCACAGATGCTGGCGAACTTACTGAGTATGTCCAGCACTTTCTGCTTTGATTTCAGATTTCCAGCAATAACAGTATTGTTGCTTTTCTACTAGACTTCATCCCAAGTTGGGCGAGTTTATTTTGAACTTTGCTGTTGCTTTTATGACCGAACTCCATTTACCAGGTATAATACTTTACTGCATGCAGTTGGTTAAGATGATAAAATTAACAAGCTGTTGTGAAATCTGTGTGAGCGCTCGTGTCCTGCTGCCTACCTTTCTGATTATTTCAAAGTTTAACCAGGTCCCAACAGAACCAATCATCAATTACAGGTAATAAAATCCTGCACCTTTCAATCCCTCCAGGATTTTCTCATTTGCATTTCAAAATTTACCTTTAGAAATGGAGCAAAAATCTGCCAAATTGGAGACACTCTTTCTCTCCAGCTGTCTGTCTCTCTTTAGGCCTCCCTCACTCTCGGTGTGCATGTCTGTGCGTTTCACTCTATGTGTGTCAATGTGGTTCAATTCCCAGAGGAGGTGACTGGATTTTTACCTTCACAAACTCGATTTATTTTAGTTGTGCAGCGTTATTTTAACATGTTACAGAGGAAAATAGCAGGGTAAAAATCATGCAAGGCGAGATTTTCTCTTTCTGTATTTTCTCACGTGGAGACTGTTTAGCGGCTAAGTGCCCGTGTGTTCCAAAACAGAGGACGTTTGAAATTTTAACTGGACAGAATTTGAACAGATAGAGACCGAGTAGTTATAGTCGAGTGGTTAAGGTAATGAATACATCGACAGAATGTATTAATAAGTAAAAAAAGAGAACAATTTCAAATTGCTCACACATTAAGAATTGTTTCCACTGCTGCCAGGTCTCACAGTGAACAGGAAAATAAACGTTCACTCACAACTTTTATCAGAATGGAGAGGTTAAAACAAACAGGAAAACCTCGAGAACAGAGAAGGCTGGAAGGTGACCTGATAGAATTTGGAAAGCTTTGTCCCTTTTTCATCAGGGATTAGAGGCAAAATTTATTCACTCAGCTTTAGGTTTGCATTTGCTGAACCGGAATCAAACAAACAATAAGATTTTTACAGACCTGGAAATAAAGTTTCCATATTGAGATGTAATTCTTAAGATCATATTTTGGCATCTGCTGAATCAGTATTTTTGTCTAACTCTCTGTCTCTCTCTATCATTAGATTACAGGAGTGACCACACTTCAAAAGTACTTCATTGACTGTAAAGCGCTTTGTGAGATCCCGATGATGTGAAAGGTGCTGTTTAAATATACGCCTTTGTGTCTTTTCTTACTTTCTGTCTGTCAATCTCAATGAAGTAAAATACGGAATTGTGAATCTGTTCCTTTCAGCATCTATTCCAGACACTATTGATCTCTCTGTCGTTCTCTTTCTCCTTTTCTCTCTTTGTTTCTCTCTCCTCGGTGACTGGAATAAAAATCCTTCCTCTGGGGCTGCTGGATGAACCCAGGTCTGGTCACAATGCGATTCTTGTCCTGATGTTTCTGTGGTGAATAACCCTACCGATCACTTGGGGAATGAGTGTTCAGTTGCTACATGGGGAGGTTGCACATGTTCAAGACATCACAATGTTTCATGGTGCAGCTTTATCTGAAAATACAACAAGGAATATTAGCAGAGTTGAAACATGCAAGAGGGGATGTTTAAGAATTGTCTTGAGCAGAGACCATTCCATCATGAAGTGCCCTCACATGACACAGTGATAGATAATTGTAATTTTAATTTAATTTAATACTGATTTCCTTTCGTGTTGCTCAATGACACTGCTTTATATATGCATCAAAAAAAAATCCAATGTTTATAAATGTGGAAATTAAGATTCAATATTTATGTATAATCCTGAATATTCTGAAGTGCATAAAGTATAGATGGAGCAAAATTCTTACAGTGCGTTCAGGAGAATTTTTAGCCAATGCTGAGCAAACCCAACAAGAGAAGGGGCAGTTCTGGACGTAGTGTTAAGGAAAAAAACCTGTGTAGGTGGAAGGGTTAACAGTGGGAGAGCATTTTAGTGACAGTGATGATAATTCAGTTAGATTGAGCGTAGTTAGAAAAGGATAAAGTGAGAACAAGTGTACAAATTTTAAATTGTGAGAAGGTCACTTTTACTAATCAGAGATTTGATTTGTTAAAAGTGGACTGGAAACAGCTACTTGAAGTACGAGGCATTCAAGGATGAGCTAAGAGAGTTCAGAACAAATATTCTCCGACTAAGAAAAAGGGTTGGACTCCCAAATTTAGGGACCCCAGAGGTCAGAATCCCACAGAGAACAGGTTAACAGTCACAAATATACCCTTTGGCCATTATCTTTTGCATCCTGCCACTGAGCCAATTTTGGATCCAACTTGCCAGGTGCCTTAATATCGTATAAGTTTTTAATTTGATGACCATTCTTTCATGTTGGACCTAGTTAAAAGCCTTGCTCAAATCTACGAAGACTAAATGAGGCACGCCAGTCTCATCAACCCTCAGAGAAAAGCAAAATACTTCAGATGCGAGAAGTCTGAAATAAAAACAAAAGTGCTGGAAATCCTCAGCAGGTCTCGCAACATCTGTGGAGAGAGCAGCAGAGATAACGTTTCAAGTCAGTGACCTTTCATCAGAACTTGCAAAGGTCAAAAATGTAGCAGATTTCAAGAAAATTAAGTGGGGGTGGGGCAAAAGAGAAGAAAAGAACAAAGAGAAAAGAAGAACAAATATTATCCCTAATGAGCTTTTTAATGTTTTTATTCAACAAGGAATGCATTATTTTTTGTGACAGTTCATACAGCAGCAAGAAAATTTCATCCCCTGACGGGGAATGTAACCAGGTCTGCGGTGGAAAAAGCACGGAATTCTCACCACTGGAGCACCAGGGAATCCGCCAGACTTCACTGTAAGTTAGCTGCTCTATGCTGCTTTTGCTATTTCTTCACTTCACCACTTTCACCACAGATTGGTTTCTCATTAAAACAATCGAATATTTAGCTAGAACACAAAAGACTTGTTCAGGCAATGACAGCACAGAATGTGTCATCAAGATCATAAAGCTGCAGATGTACAAGTTTTAGTTTCCAAGCTGCACGAACCTAATCAATGCAGCTCCTGTGAAATGTGCAAGGCAACACACTGTCGTCAGACATCAATAGGAACAACTGACACACATCAAATTCCGCCAGTTTCATGTGGAATCACCTTCTTCTTCTATCATTGTTTTTTCTCCATCTCCCAGGTGAATTGGCTGCTTCATGTGAACACACCGGATTCATGAAACACAGATTTCCCAGGAAAGACGGGAATGGGAATGAAAGATGGAGGACATTCAGAAGCGATGGGTTTTGCAGATAACAGGATAAATAAGCACTGTGATCGCATCTTCCTGCTTCTTTCAGATACTGAATACTGGAATGTTATTCCCATTAGCAATTATCCCCAGACACACTCTCCTTCCAATATTTTACCCGTTACTCAGATTTCAAACTGTGCATGATTTCACATTGGCTTTCAATGTGAAGAAAGCGGAGCTGCGAGAAGCTAATGTTGTTCAGCAGATGTAACTCAGGAAGATGCCTAACAGACCGATGATAACAGTGAATGTTTAAGCAAAGTAATTCATGACAACGCTACGTTCTCGCAAACGTCATCAGGATGCGCCGCGGTGCGCACATGCGCAGACGGTCTCATGCCCCCTGCGCATGCGCTGCGGTCCGACATGCCAGGACCGTTGTGTGCATGCGCAGATGACGTCATCGCGTTCCATCCTCTTCCTCGGGCAACGCGCCAGGTTGGCCTCTGCGCATGCGTCAAAGCTTCAGCGCGACGTTTTGAAAGTGGAAGGAGGAGAGGTTTCGTCGGGCATTTTCTCGCATTTTATTTGAATTATTTATTCGTTTTGGAGACTTGCTTCATTTTTATTTGACACAGGAGATTGTTCCAAGGTAAATCGCTCTGCCTTTGTAAGTTGCTCTGAAAACATTTCCATTGTCTGGGCCAGCGCATGTTCTCCAGTCCCTGTTGCGAGTTGCTCTGAAAACATTTCCATTGTCTGGGCCACCGCATGTTCTCCAGTCCCTGTTGTGAGTTTCTCTGAAAACATTTCCATTGTCTGGGCCACCGCATGTTCTCCAGTCCCTGTTGTGAGTTGCTGTGTGCAGGCAGTACATGTGGTGCAACCTACCGTCTTAACGGTCACTTTCGTTTTTGTAACGTTTTAATGGAGTGCATTCTGTATTTCTTATCTCATCTCATGTTTCCCGTGTGGTCCCTTAATAGCCTTCCTGAACCTCAAACTTCGGTCATGGCAACGTCAGTAGATTCCACAGAGCAGTTCCTTGCCACCTTCACAACCCAGGAGTTCGAGAGTTATGACGACTTCAGCAGTAAACTTGAGATGTTTCAACAGGTAGCATGGTCTGCAGGCACATCCTGTGATGTGCCTTGTTATGTTTCACTATGTTAACAATGCTATTTAAATGCACTTTACTGTTGTGCTTACAGGCAACGGGGAGTCTATTTAAAAAAGTGAGCACCCATACGCTTGAGAGGGAAAACAAGAGACGGCGAGTCGAAATTCCCATCCGCTTTAAGTATGCCTCAGTGAGGCTGTGCTGTGTACACTATGGGCAGCCACGCATCCGTTCCACTGGAGTGAGACCGAATCAGAGGTAGGTGCTGCAGTCACTACATTTCCACTTGTGTAGCTTGTCAGTCCTGTAAAGCTGTTCCTTGATGTGCATTGAACCAAGATTCGATTTGCAGTATCAATTCTTCTCGTCAGTGAGATCCTGTGCCCACAAAGCCACGCGCATACCGCCCCCATGTCTACGGACTGCCTTTGTTGTGATTTCCTGGATAGACCAATGGCTGGGCGACCACCTCAGCGCAACCTCCTCTAGACTGCGAAACAGGTGCGCACCAGATGTTGGGACCTTGTCATGGTGCACATGTAAACTGCTGCCAGCAACACACCTGGGGATGGCTGGCGTTTTCGTGAGGGCACGAGGCACGTGGGGCGTGCTCATTGAATGTCTGTTATTTTTCAGGTATCTCGCCCTGGGCTGTGAGGTCTTCATCAGTGTGAAATTCAATACGACCAAGAACAAACTGTGTGTCAGCTCCTACCATCTTGTGCATACCGGTCATGTTTTGCATCCAGAATGTTTACGCTTCTATGCAAGGAGACGCCAACTGAACCACGATGAAAGGCAGAAGGTAGAAGAGTTGGTCAAGCTGCAGGCTGGGAACAAACAGCTGAAGGATTATATCGAGCGTTCATTCAATAAGACCGTGACCCTTAGTGACATTAGAAATGTAAAATCCCAGCTCAAGAAAGGGGATGACAGCATGGATGCACTGTGTGATACACTGGAGAAGATTCAGCAGGATGGGGCTGCAGTGCGGGTTGGCCTGCAGGGAAGCAGCATCCTCTATATTGCCTTCATGACACCAGCCATGAAGGCCCACATGCAGGCCTTTCCTGAACTGCTGTTCATGGACGGAACGTACAAGGTGAACAAATGCGGCTACCCTCTGTACCAAGTGATGGTGCAGGACAATGTTGGTAGGGGCAGGGCTGTGTTCTATGCCATGGTGAGGAATGAGACGGCTCAGATGCTGGATGAGATTGTGGGTGTTTTTGTTGATTTCATGGGATCCAGCGCCTGCTGCGTGAGATCAGCCATTGTGGATAAAGACATCAATGAGATCAATGCGATCAGAAAGCATCTCCCAGCTGCAACGGTTCTCCTCTGTCAGTTCCATGTGATGCAGAGCATGAGGAGGAAGATCAGCAGCTACCCACTGAATGGTGAACTGAGGGATCAGTTGTTTATGATCTGCAAGGAAATGGTTCATGCACCTTTGGAGGAGAAGCTCACTAGTTGTGTAGAAAGGATTGGACACCTCTACCCACCCCTGCCGAACTACCTGCTTACAAACTGGATTCCACAGAAGGAGATGTGGGCAGCATGTTCACACAGTAAAGTCCTAACGTTTGGGAACAACACCAACAATCGCATTGAGTCAGAGAATGGCAAGATAAAGCACCTGCTCCACTCCTCCTCATCCATGAAAGAATGCATCTCAGCGCTGATCTTCCACAATAGTGTCCTGGATCGGGAGCGTGCCTATTACACATTCCTGCAGGGAGCCTCTTTCAAGCGCATCACAGAGGCGCCAGCAGATCTGCAATCAATTTACACGGGATTCACCGGTCATGCTATGAAGCTGATGCATCAGGATCATAGCCACATTCAGCGAGTACATGTCAAGGAGCAGGATGAATGCACAGTGACTGTGATTTCTGGTGCCAAACAGTGCACACTGCAGATACATGATGGCCAGGCTACCTGCAGCTGCATCTTCTCCATTCAGACTTTGTTGCCCTGCAAACATGCTGTTGTTGTGCAGAGGAATCTGGGTCTGCCTTTGGACAGGCTCACCCCCAATTGTCGTTGGCGTGCATCTCAGACACCAACGACGACAGGCATGGCTGCTGCCATTGTGATTACAGAGGAACAGCCAAGGCCCCTCAGCCACAATGAAAAATACCGCTTGCTTTCAGATCAATTGTACCAGCTACAACAGGCCGTTCTGCAGAGTGGAACGGAAGCATTCATGAGGAGACTGGACTGGCTGCGGCGACAGACTCTCCGCTGGCAGCAAGGACTGGCTGATGAGATGGAGCCATTTACTATGCCCAACAATTGCCCGGAAGCACCTTCGGATGGAGGTGGCCGTGCGCTGGACATCAGTCACGTGTCACAAACCCTGGATCCTGAGCATCTCACCCCCTGGCCTAATGATCTGATGGACCATACATATGCCTGCCTGTTCAAATCTCCACTTCCCCTACCTGCGGTACCCTCTCCTTGCTGCTCAGTTACACAGTCACCTGCTCCTACACCCATCAGGGCAGTGCACATGGGCACACAGTTACCTGCTCCTACACCCATCAGAGCAGTGCCCATGGGCACACAGTTGCCTGCTCCTACACCCATCAGGGCAGTGCCCATGGGCACACAGTTACCTGCTCCTACACCCATCAGGGCAGTGCACATGGGCACACAGTTACCTGCTCCTACACCCATCAGGGCAGTGCTCATGGACACACAGCCACCTGTTTCCCCATCCAACGTTGAAACAACCATGCAGAGCCTTGTGAGACTCCGCAATTGCCAGTTGCTGCCTGTCAAGCAGAGAGGGCGTCCAAAGGGGTCAAGCACTTGGGGAGCATTCAGCAAGAAGAGACTGAGCACTGAAAGAAACAAGCATGCCGTGTCCAGTGGTAGCAGAAATGTGAATGCTCTTGCTGTGAACACAACTGGTGATAGTAGTAGGCAGGATTAAATGGGAATGGATGGGAAGATGCACGAGTAACATAACCACTAGCAGGGAACTGCTGGGCTAAATGGCCAGCTTTATGTTCATAGCCCAAAAGAAATGTGCTTCTTTTCCAGCACCCTCACATCATTCATGTTTTCCCTGAGAGCAGCATTGAACCATCACGAGATAGGGGCAATAACATCATCCTGCCTCCTACAGCTGAGGTGGGTACTAAGTGATTCATTGGCGGTGTTATCAGTACATGCCTTTACTGCAGAACACAAAGCATGCTCAACAGTAATTCCATTGGAGGGAGGGAAGCTCTGACACTGATGTTCTTTCCTTATTTTCTTTCATGTAAAACGTGCCCTTGAGAAAACAATCCTTGACACTTAAGGACAGCATTCAAGCAAAGGAGGCAGTGCGGGAGAGGACGCAAGGATGTGCTGATTCCTGCATCTGAGGTGGGTAATAAGTGCTTCATTGGCGACGTTATCAATTGGTGCCTTCACTGCAGAACTTAAAAAGGTGTGCACAACAGTAATTTCAGTGGATGGAGGGAGGCAAGCTCTGACTCTGATTTGCTTTATTTCTTTTCATGTAAAACATGCCATCGAGAAAACAATCCTTGAGACTTAAGGTCAGCATTCAAGCAACGAAGGCAACTGGATCATGCTGCGGAGCTCATCACGATGTGGAAAGGAACATTGCATTTATGGATGAATTGGGAATGCACATTGGGATGCGCTTGGGGAACATTCACCAAGAATAGACTGAGCTCAGACTCTTGTGACTTTGCCTTCTTCACATGGACAATACAGTAGTGGAATAGACAGCCAAGCGTTTATTCACCACAAGGCTCTCCAGGAACAATCTCTTTAGCTGTGCATAGCAGAGACTCAGCCTGTCTGTCTAACGGGAATGCTGGACACAACACTCATGTATCCATGCACAGCAGTTCCTCGGATACTTAATGAACTTAATAAAACTTTTCAATAATTTAACCCAGAATTGTTGAGGTTTTGTTTTGCATGCTATTTCCCCGACATTGCAACTGCACTTCAGATATTCAACTATGGTGGGGGGGGTAGAGGGAGGGGTGGGTGAAGAGGAGGAGGGGTGGGGAGTGCGGGAAGGGGTGGGGAGAGGGAGCATGCAAAATGCAGGGACCAAACAGTTGCAATGCCTGAAGTACTGAGGAGAAGTAGAGAAAGCAACTGGGTCGGGGAGAAAGCAACTGGATTGGGCATCCACAGCTGGAGGGAACGGCTGAATGGAGAGGGCCGGAAGCGAGAGGCCGTAGAGAGTCGCGGGGAGCGAGCGTGCGAAGACCTTGGTGTCACCGGGTCCAGGGACTGGCCAGTAAGTCTTTTGCTGTTGTGTTTATGGTGCATGCACAGAAAAAGGCACTCCTCTTCCGTTCTGCTGCTCCCCCCACCCCCACTCTCTCCCCTTCCTCCCTCTCCCCCCAGCTCTCCCCCTCCCCCCTTCCATACCCCTCCCTCTCCCTCTTTCACCCCCCCCTCTCCGTCTTTCTCTCCCTCTCCCTCTTTCTCCCCCTCTCCCTCTTTCTCCCCCCTCTGTCTCCCCCCTCCCTCTCCCTCTTTCTCCCCCTCCCCCCTTCCTTACTTCTCCCTCTTTCTCCCCCCTCCCCTCCCTCTTTCTCCCCCTCCCTCTTTCTCTCCCTCTCCCTCTTTCTCCCCCCCTCCCTCTTTCTCCCCCCCCCGGCACCGGAACCGCTGGTCTCCCCGCGCTGCTCTCCCCGGCCCCCGCGCTGCTGTCCCCGGGCCCCGCGCTGCTGTCCCCGGGCCCCGCGCTGCTGTCCCCAGCCCCCGTGCTGCTGATCTCCCCGGCCCCCGCGCTGCTCTCCCCGGCCCCCGCGCTGCTCTCCCCGGCCCCCGTGCTGCTCTCCCCGGCCCCCGTGCTGCTCTCCCCGGCCCCCGCACTGCTCTCCCCGCCCCCCGCGCTGCTCTCCCCGGCCTGCTCCACTCTCTCACTCCGGCCATTGTATTCTGCCACGTGTTTGTTAGGTTTCATCTGTGACTTTTTGAGCAGCGCCATCTTTAGTCCTGGCAGCTGCAACAGTTGCAGGCTGTGACGTTTTCGTGGCACATGCTGTATCGGCGCATGTGCCAAAACAGCGCCACCTACCGATCGCGTTGTCAACAATTGCGGTCTAATATTAATGTTTCTGGTCTGTCACCTTTCATCAGAACTCTCAACAGATGCTGAGTATTTCCAGCAGTTATTGTTTTGAGTTCAGATGCACAGTATTTTACTCTTATTTCTATTTTCAAATGTCTTTGGCAAAGTCGATTTATCCAGAAACCCTGGACTACCAATTCAACAATGCAACCACTCAACATGCAGTTTGAATGAACTGTGCTTGGAAATTCGTCTCATTTTCATCTTCCAAAACAAAGACCTCGATTCACAGGATAATCCTGCAGAAAATAAATGTCAAATAAATCAGCTTTTGTTAAAACACACTGCTGTAGATTTGTTGTCTTTCCCGCCTGAGTGTTTAGCATCACCTGGCTGGAGCTCAGAAAGGACAATCTGGGGGAGGATCGTACAGCAGGAACAGAACTTCAGCCTGAACACAGTCCTTCAGGATCATGGCACTTTGGTCTTTCTCATGTCTCTTCACTGACAGCAAAGTCCCCGTGTGGGTTAATCCTGAGGCCTGTAAGAAATGTGCCCCAGCCACTCTCTTCCATGTTCAGAGCTCCTGGGCACAGAACAGAAGGTTCCTTCACAACTGTGTTTCGAGTCAGGAAGAACAACAATGAATGCTGGAAATGTGCTGTCAAATCAGAGATTGGTGTAAAACTGTGACCTGTTCCTGACTGAAAGTGAAACAGCAGGTTTAAGTATCCAGTCTGAAAATTAATATTGTATTACTCTGTGGAGATTTAATGTGTTTGTGTGACAGTCCTGAGTCTACAATTTTAACACAGGTGTTAACTCATTTAAAATAAACCTTTTGAAATTAAATAAATTCAAGTCTGCATTAAAATAGCAGAAGGAGGAATTCACTTCTGGTACAATTATACAACAGATATTTAATCTCCAGATAAAGAAGGTCCTGCAGCGTGTTTCCAGGAATTCCATGTTTTATTGATGTCTGAGAGTTAGACACCAGGATAACTAAAAATACACAGAACATCCACAGGAGTGCTGTCCCGACAGTTACTCTGGGATCACTCCCACTGTGAAACTCCACCACTGACCTGCTGAAGGTTGTAAGCTGAGGGAGTGGAGCCTCCAGGAGTGGACTGTGGTGTGAGAAAGCTAGGTTTCAGTATCCTGACAGATACATGGTGAGGAACCAGAGGAATCCTTACTAAGGAACCGTCTGGGGTTTTACCTGTAGTGTAGGTCTGGGGTGAATGATGCCTGACCCCCCAACTGTCTTACACTGAACCTAGTTTGGAACAAGTTGAATTCCGTTTCCAGGAGAATAGGGACAAATATCACCCACAATTGAGGGAGACGGAAACAGCCATTAGAGAAGCTGAGAGATCTTTGGAAAAGAATATGGTGCACAATGATGGTAATAGTGGCAAAAGCTTTTCCAGCTACATCAGGAGTGAGAAGATGGATACAGATGGTTTTGAGCCACTGAGAGACAGTTCAGGACAGATTGAAACAGATTACCAGGCTATGACAGAACTGTTAAATGACTATTTCACATCAGTCTGCACTCCTGTGGATGATGCTCAGATTCCAGCTGTGGGATGTGCTGTCAACAATATCATAAATATTAAATTAGAAAGGGATTGTCATCCTGGATAAAATAGGAAATCTCAAACCTGATGGTTTTCCAGGTCCAAATGATATCTACCCAAGGGTGTTTAAAGAGATGGGATGGGTGATCTTTAAGCCCCTTGTCTGTATCTTCAACAGCTTAGTAGAGTCAGGGATTGTTCCCTGAGATTGGAAGGTAGCTCACGTAGTTCCCATTTTCCAAATCAGAGACAAATCAGAGCCAGGGAACTACAGACCCATCAGTGTGAGCTCGATCACAGGGAAGATGTTTGCAGGGATCCTAAGAGATGCTGTTTCTGATCACTGGGGAAGAGAAGGAGTCATTAGAGATACTCAATACGGCTTCAGAAAAGATGATCATGTCTTACAAACGTGTTTGTGTTTTGTGAAGAAGTTGTTGTGTTGGTGGGTGAGGGGAATCTGTTTACATTGTCTATCTCAGGGTGTAATCCAACAACATAGAGGTTGTGGGGCTGAAGGAGGTGAGCTGTGGTCTAACTAGCGTTTTGTTCCAACATAACCACTCTCCCATTTTCCATTGACTTCAATGTAATGGAAACTGGCAGTTTGAACCTGTCAGCATTTGAACGATATTTTCAAATAACTCAAGGGTTTCTTACAGTTGGGATCATTCTTTATTCTGTCCCCTCGAGGTGATAGAGAACACACATTCTGCTGCATATAGCAATCTAGCATACTGGGGCAATGGTGACATAGTGGTAATGTCATTGGATGCTGTCCTGTTGGTATGGGTTCAAACCACGCCATAGCAGCTGGTGGAATTTAATTTCAATGAAGTTTTAAAAATTCTGCAATTGAAAGCTAGTCTTAGTAATGATGTTATACAAGTATCAGTGATTGTTGTAAAAATCCATCTGGTTCACCAACATTCCTCATGGAATGAAATAATGCTGTCCTTATTTAATGTGGTGTATTTGTGATTCCAGACCCACAGCAATATTGTAACAGAGTTCACTGTTTGGTGTAGTGTCTTGCAAAGTTTAAGCTTAATTAGAAGTGATTATAAGTAATAATGCTTTCAAATATTGTTATAGTAACTATAATATGTGTAAGCTTAGTTAAACATGGTCTGAGGCTGAGAAGCAAAGCCTGATGCTGAACCAAGGTTATGTTAAAAAAAAAAACTGGCAGAGCAGCGAAAAAGAAACCTTGAATTAAATGTGAAAAGAATGTCCTGATATGTTTGAAATTAACAGATAGTGAAAAACTGAATATTAATTAAGTTACAATAAAAACAGAAGATTTAAAGCTTCAAAGATCTGTTATCACTCGAGTAAAAGACATTGCTGTACCTCATGTAACAACTGTATGAATTTCTAGATAAGAAATAACAAAGGGGCAAGAAAATGGAACAAAGAGATACCAGAAAACTAAGCATAAATTTCATTTTAAAGTTTTGAAAAATGATGATGGAACAGAATGAGTGAGATAGTCCAGGCGTATGTCAGCTGCTACAGAGGCTCAAAGGCAAAAAAGGGGATAAAAGAACAGCTATTGAACACAAGAAGCACAACCAAAAACCCAGAGGAAGAAAGAAGAGAATCTTCAGAGAACAGAACCCAGCAAGAGAAAGAGAGACCGGACCACAGTCAGTCGGAGGGCTACCGCCGAGGTTCTGAATATCAGCCTGTGATTATCGTCTTTGTTAAGTATTACTTCTTTGCACTGAATGTAAACTGCTTCATAAATCTACAACACTTATAACCAATATATACCTGTACCCATAGTGATTTGTTGTAGTCACGAACAAGTTGCTCTTGTTGGATTAAATTGAATCCTGAATCCAGGAAAGCTACAATTGCCACCCCAGATATAGAACTCTGACTAACAACTGAAACCAGTTTTTGTTGACGATAAGGCAGCAGGCACCCGGGTTTTCAAGTTCATTTTTTTAAACAGCTGATAGTGTCTCACTAAGTACACCAAGTGCTTAAAGGGGATTTTTGGACAAAGAAGGTGAATGCACCACATTTGCAATTTATGGATCAGAACTTCAGATTCTTGGTGCACATGAAAAGTCAATGAGCTACAATGACTCATATAAAACATGAGGGGGATCTCCCGGTTTGGACAAGAAATAGTAAAGGAGAGAGTGTAACCACAGCACACATAATAGGTTGTGGTATTCTCCTGGGAAGAGTTTCCATGTGGGAAATAAAAGAGGGATATGGAGTGGGTTTTTGGTGCAAGGTAAAGGAGGCCCGAGCGTGTGGAAATTTCTGGGAAAGAATAAACACACTTGGGAGCAGATAAAAGAACCAAACCAAGACCCAGTGGTTTTAGAGAGTGAAGGATACATCCAATGTGTTGGCCATGATGGTGGAAGAGACACGAAGGGCAGTGCTCTTGTATTGGGTCTAATGTAAGGTCCAATAACGGAAATTGGGACAACGAACCCCTTTTAGTAACTTTTAAGCAATGGGGAGAATATAACTACCCTAACATTGGAGGGGTGGTGGAATCGGTAGATTCAAAGATACAATAACTAGATGCACAAAGACCGATGGGTACCTCTACAGTGTAATGCTCACACTGTATGAGAAGGAGGATAGCTCAGATGCTTGGGGTCAGGGCCAAGAGGGGAAATGCCCTCAATAAAAGCAGGACCTGGAATTGGCCTTGCAATTATCCCCACCTACAAAGCAGTATATCACTAGGTAATACCAGAAGTGGTCTTTGTCATTTTAAACTTAACTGATTTAGTATTGCCCAAATGGTGTCCCAATAAAACAATACAGTAAACTCAAGGGATGATACAGCAGGTTTTTGACCGGTATTGGGAAAAGACTACCTTGTCCCAAGTGTAGAGGATGTACAGAATGCATTCCTCCATGAGAATAATACTGGAAATGAAATGAATCAAACAAGAAGTAGGCGAAAGAGAGGCTTGATAAATGCTGGATTTACTGGTTTAACACAGTCACCTCAATGATTAACTCTATGGATTTGGCAGTTTAACAGATAGTTATGGACGGTACAGGAGAAATTGATAAATATACTCAATAAAGAGAATAGCATAGAACATGAAGAGCTGGGAGAGGATCAGACAATGGGCGTGCACTTACGAGACATTATACACGAGACAGAAAATCATGTGAAAAAGATTAATAACCTTATCCGAGAGGACAGAAAGGCCACTGACAAAGCAACTCATAATGATGTATGTGTCATGTATGGGAATTGGTTGGTCGAACGGTTCAGAGACAACCTAGAAGTTATCAATGAAGGACGTCTTCCCACTTGGGTAACAAATAGACATTTATCAGGACGATCCTGTTATCAGGACGATGCAGAATTCTGTAAAATTAGGAGTTTGATTGAGGTTCACCTGGTCAAGCACAAATGCCACAAGGTGGGGAACCAGAAGCTATTGGGACTAGTCGTATACATCCCCAGTCTGATGAATGGAACCATGCCTAATCCTCTGTTTAGAACAGAAAACATAGGGGTTATGAGGGAAAGTGTCATTAATCGATTCCTGACATCACTCCAATAGTTGATCTAGTTAGAAGAACTAACTTGGATAGAACGAAACCTACAAGGATACAGAACAAGCATGGATATCCTCATTTGCCCATATGATTTATATGATCATTAAAGAGACACATGTGCTTTCAATTGGAATGGGAAGGGGCTGAACTGCACTGTGGAAGTTACAGGTTCATCAGATGTGAGAACTAGAACGGCCTATGTACGAGAAGGGAAGTCCTGTTTTATCACCTTAGAAGACTATTACCATCACGGGAACTGAAATGTTCAGACCTGGGACTGACTGTATTACACCGACCAAAACCTACAGTCCGAGGGGGAAAACCCTCCTCGCCATTGCTTTGCCTGCCCAACAGGTTTTACGAGTAAAAGATGGCTTGAACATAAACCTAGAGGTTTATGTCACTAAATTTGGGTACCACATCCCTGAACTACCAATAACCTTAACAACATTAATAAGTCAAATGAACGCCTCCCAACTCCATTATTACACACTACAGCAAGGAAATAAAGCTATAGCTAAGGAAATTCCAGGGGTAGGGGATTCATCACATTGGTGGGAAACAGGGTTAAACATGGAAATTCCCCTCTGGATTGGAATAATTTCACATGAATTGATTATAACCCAGTTATTGGCGCTAATATACTTACTGATCCACACTTGTTACTTGAAGCACCTGGTGTGCCAGACAAGATCACAATTAAACATGATCACTGCACAAAATGTCTTGGAAATGAGTAAATATGTAAGTTCAAAGTATACGAGAATTTAATTTGAGGGGTGGGCATAAATGCCTTGCCCTCAGGGTGGGGATATTGTAAGATAATTCACTGCTTGGTGTATTGTTTCAAAACCCACTAAGATCACCCAGATAGGGAATGATATCATGTTCCCTGTACCTACTCATAACATCACTGAAATCAGAGTCGACTTTGGAATGCAGGAGGAAGCATTGAAGACAATGTTTCAGTGGAGACACCCCATACCCCCTCTATCCTTAGATTTATAATCCATAATTAAAATATTGTAACATCCCAAAGGCACTGGTTTATGATGTGACAAGATAATGAACAATGAAAGAAGGAATTGGAAATCTGGGAAATAGACATAGGTGGGAAACAGTTGTGAATACAAGTCAACATCCTTGGCTCAGAACTATTTCTATTCTGTTCACGTTGATACAAAGGATAGTCACAATTGTAATAATAGCCGTCCTCTGTTACTTGAAAAATCTTACCTCAAGACAGCTGAAGCACACAGAATTGAGCTGGAACCCAGCTCTAATGTCTAAAAGAAAGTAATAGTCAATGAAAAGTAGTGAGGGGTCAATATATTGTCATATATTTCACCCTCAAACTGGGGAGTTGTAAGTAGGTTGGGTAGCTAGATTTTAGCTTAACTTGACCATTTTCACACTGTATCCTCTGTAATAACTAACAAGGTGAAGTAAGCCATCTTAATACTAACACATGACCAAAAAATTTATTTTTGAGTCTTGTATCAGCAGCTGTATTAATCAAATTAATGAATGTATTGAGCAGTAACCCATCAAGAAACAATGATTACAAAGCAATGGACCTTGACTGAGTTATAATTAATGAATTAAGAATCATGTTAGAACGAATGGGCTTTAATTAGTTCAGTTCAGTTTAGAGATACAGCACTGAAACAGGCCCTTCAGCCCACCGAGTCTGTGCCGACCATCAACTACCCATTTATACTAATCCTACACTAATTCCATATTCCTACCACATCACCACCTGTCCCTATATTTCCCTACCACCTACCTATACTCGGGGCAATTTATAATGGCCAATTTACCTACCAACCTGCAAGTCTTTTTGGCTTGTGGGAGGAAACCGGAGCACCCGGAGAAAACCCACACAGACACAGGGAGAACTTGCAAACTCCACACAGGCAGTATCCAGAATTGAACCCGGGTCGCTGGAGCTGTGAGGCTGCGGTGCTAACCACTGCGTCACTTTAAAAACTAAGTCTTCAGCTTGTAAGAAATTCAGTATCAGTCGGACTTTGTAAGTCACTGTGACACAAATTCAGCGGAAAAAGATTTCTGACCCTGATCACATTCATTAACTTTGCTAAAAAGAATCAATTTCTGCACAAATTCATACTGTCCAAGGAGATAACAACCAGAATGAATAGAACTCTTCATAGGTTTTTATCACAATTATTGACAAAATGCTTTATCAATTAAGCCTCAATTAGAGTAGGGTAGGAACTGACATCGCAGGACCTGGACCAACCATTGGGCAAACTAGAAAGGTGCTCTGAGGACCAAAAAGTGGATAAAAAAACAGCTACTGAACATGAGAAGCAACATGTAAAAAATCCAGAGGAAGAAAGAAGAAAAACTTCAGTCAACAGAACACAGCAGGAGAAAGAGAGACCGTGCCACAATCACTCAGAGGGCAAACGCTAAGGATCTGAGGTTCAGACTGTGACTATTGTCGTTGTTAAGTATTACTTCATCACACTAAATATAAATTACTTAATAAATCTTCTACACTTAATACCAACATGTACCTGTACCCATAGTGGTTTAAAAACAAGAAATGCTGGAACCACTCAGCAGGTGTGGCAGTATCTGTGGAAAGAGAAGCAGAGTTAACGTTTCGGGTCAGTGACCCTTCTTCGGAACTAACAAATATTAGAAATATCAAAGGTTATAAGCAAGTGAGGTGGGGTGGGGCAAGAGATAACAAAGGAGAAGGTGTAGATTGGACAAGGCCACATAGCTGACCAAAAGGTCATGGAGCAAAGGCAAACAATATGTTAATGGTGTGTTGAAAGACAAAGCATTAGTACAAATAGGGTGTTAACAGACTGAAGGTTGAACAACAGCAAGGACAAACATGAAAAAAAACAGCCGGTAAGCAAACTGAGATGAAATGAAATAAACATGAAAAAAAAAAGTTGTAAAAAATGTAAGAAAAAGAAAAAAATAACGAAAAATAAAAGTAAAACGGGGGGCCCGTCATGCTCTGAAATGATTGAACTCAATGTTCAGTCCGGCAGGCTGTAGTGTGCCTAATCGGTAAATGAGATGCTGTTCCTCGAGCTTGCATTGATGTTCACTGGAACATTGCAGCAATCCCAGGACAGAGATGTGAGCATGAGAGCAGTGGGGAGTGTTGAAATGGCAAGCAACCGGAAGCTCAGGGTCCTGCTTGCGTACTGAGCGGAGGTGTTCCGCAAAGCGGTCACCCAGTCTGCGTTTTGTCTCCCCGATGTAGCGGAGACCACATTGTGAGCAGCGAATACAGTATACTACATTGAAAGAAGTACAAGTAAATTGCTGCTTCACCTGAAAGGAGTGTTTGGGGCCTGGGATAGTGAGGAGAGAGGAGGTAAATGGGCAGGTATTACACCTCCTGCGATTGCAGGGGAAGGTGCCATGGGACGGGGACGAGGTGGTGGGGGTAATGGAGGAGCGGACCAGGGTGTCGCGGAGGGAACGATCCCTTCGGAATGCTGACAGGGGAAGGGAGGGGAAGATGCATTTGGTAGTGGCATCACGCTGGAGATGGCGGAAATGGCGGAGGATGATCCTTTGGATATGGAGGCTGATGGGGTGGAAAGTGAGGACAAGGGGAACCCTGTCACGGTTCTGGGAGGGAGGGGAAGGGGTGAGGGTAGAGGTGCGGGAAATGGACCGGACACAGTTGAGGGCCCTGTCAACAACAGTGTGGGGAATCCTCAGTTGAGGAAAAAGGTCATATCAGAAGCACCGTCATGGAAGGTAGCGTCATCAGAGCAGATGCGACGGAGATGGGGAAACTGGGAGAATGGAATGGAGTCCTTACAGGAGGTTGGGTGCGGAGAAGTGTAGTCAAGGTAGCTGTGGGAGTCGGTGGGCTGATAATGGATATTAGTAGACAACCTATCCCCAGAGATGGAGACAGAGAAGTCGAGGAAGGGAAGGGAAGTGTTAGAGATGGACCATGTAAAATGAGAGAAGGGTGGAAATTGGAAGCAAAGTTGATAAAGTTTTCCAGTTCGGGGCGGGAGCAGGAAACGGCACCAATATACCGGAAAAAGAGTTGTGGGAGGGGGCCTTGAGTAGGACTGGAACAAAGAATGCTCGACATAATCCCACAAAAAGACAGGCATAACTAGGACCCATGCGGGTACCCATAGCAACACCTTTTACTTGAAGGAAGTGAGTGGAGTTGAAGGAGAAGTTGTTCAATGTGAGAACAAGTTCAGCCAGGTGGAGGAGGGTGGTGGTGGATGGGGACTGGTTGGGCCTTTGTTCAAGGAAGAAGCGGTGGACATCCATAGTGAAGAGGAGGTGGTTGGGACCAGGAAACTGGAAATTGTCAAAATGACGAAGGGCGTCAGAAGAGTCACGGATGTTGGTGGGAAGAGACTGGACCAGTGGAGAAAAGATAGAGTCAAGATTGGAAGAAATGAGTTCAGTGGGGCAGGAGCAGGCTGACACAATGAGTCTGCCGGGACAGTCCCGTTTGTGGATTTTGGGAAGGAGGTAGAAGCGGGCTGTCCGGGGTTGCGGGACTCTGAGGTTGGAAGCTGTAGAGGGAAGATCTCCAGAGAAGAGGAGGTCAGTGACAGTCCTTGGGACAGTGGTTTGATGTTCGGTGGTGGGGTCATGGCCCAGAGGGAGGTAGGAAGAAGTGTCTGTGAGTTGGCGTTGAGCTTCTGCAAGGTAGAGGTCGGTACGCCATACAACAACAGCACCACAGACAACTTTTTTTTCATGTTTATTTCATTTCATCTTCGTTTGTTCAGTTTGCTTACCCACTGTTTTTTTTTCATGTTTGTACTTGCTGCTGTTCAATCTTCAGTCCATTAACACCTTATTTGAACTAATGCTTTGTCTTTCAACACACCATTAACATATTGTTTGCCTTTGCTCCATGACCTTTTGGTCAGCTATGTGGCCTTGTCCAATCTACACCTTCTCCTTTGTTATCTCTTGCCCCACCCTCGCCTCACTTGATTATAACCTTTGACTTTTCTAATATTTGCTCGTTCCGAAGAAGGGTCACTGACCCGAAACGTTAACTCTGCTTCTCTTTCCACAGATGCTGCCAGACCTGCTGAGTGGTTCCAGCATTTCTTGTTTTTATTTCAGATTTCCAGCATCCGCAGTATTTTGCTTTTATTTTAGGGAATATCCTTAACCGCGGAGAATATTGGGTCGAAACCGCGCCATTGAACAGTCCAATTCGAGCGGCGGAGCAAGCCGGATGGGAGGAGCGAGGAATCGACGTGGCGATTGAGCGGCGAACTGAATGCGGCGATCGCGGGAGGGAGGGAACTGAATGCGGTGACTGATGCGGCGGTTGCACTATTGTGGAGGTGATGTTGGGTTTAATTCGCTTTTCGTGTCCAGTTAAGCAGTGCCATCTTTATACAGCTGCCTGTGACGTCACAGACAATAGCGTTTTGGACGATGATGGTGCATTTGCAGCAAACGAGTCCTAAATTTAAAATCGTTCCCAAAAGAAGTTTTTTTAAAATTCATTCATGGGATATGGGCGTCGCTGGGCAAGCCAGCATTTATTGCCCATCCCTAATTTCCCTTGAGAAGGTGGTGGGGAGCTGCCTTCTTTAACCACTGCAGTCCATGTGGGGTAGGTACACCAACAGTGCTGTTAGGAAGGGAGTTCCAGGGTTTTGACCCAGAAGTAGAAGAATATTGAAGGAAATTTTTGCAGACTAAGGGTTGTTAAGATCTGGAATGTACCGTCTGAATGGATGTTGCAATCAGATTGCACAGCAACATTCTTGAAGAGGACAAATTTCCAGGGCGATGGGGAAAAGATGGATTATGGTATTAAACTGACTGTTCTTCCCACTTGTTAGGGCCCCTGCTCAGGGATACGAGCTACCAACCCCTCTGCCTTGTGGGTGTCTCAGGAGAGACTCAGGCCAGGAGAGTAAACCCTAACAGAAAATCATGAGCGGAACTCCTAATGCGGTCATGTGTCACCTTTGTCATGTTTCCAGCAGTTCCTGCAGCCAAACTGGTGCCAAACGTTGAGCTCTGCACTCCTTTGGACCCCACTAGGAAGGCTGAGACGGGTGTTTTGATGCTTGAGCAACTCACAACCTCCATACATTCCGTCCAGGCATGCGCCATGGGCAGGTCACTCCATAGTCACCTCACAGCGACCAAAACAACACGGAAGGCAGCAGTTACGGGGTCGTCGCTTCTCTTTCAGAGAGCCGGCACAGGCTCGGTGGGTCGACAGGCTTCCTTCTGTGCTCTAAAATTCACTGACTCCATCATGTTCATTATCACATCAACTGGGAGATACAACACAACTCAAGGCTCAAAGACAATGATTCCCAGAATATGTTCAGGGATGGGCAATAAATGCTGGCCTAGCCAGCGACACCCCATCTCATGAACGAACATACAAAAAAGGGCAGTTCTCTAATGCTTTGTATGGATAATTTAATTACAGAGCAGACAATTTCTTAAGCTGTGATGGCCGAGTGGTTAAGGCATTGGATTTGAAATTTAATGGGGCTTTCCCTGCGAAGGTTCAAGACCTGTTCACAGCAAACTTTGTATCTGTTCTCTTGAGTTACCTGCCTGGTGAGATCACAGACTTGTTTACCAAAAAAATCTGCATCTGCTATAATCTATCAAACCAATTGATGCAAAGCTCATTTTTCCAATGTTAAACATTAAAATGTATTGCCATTAATTACATATTGTAGTTTTTTTAGAAGACAAATGTAAACATGGGTGAGAAATAAACACTGAAAACAACCAGAAAAATTGTGTTTTCCTAAAGATCCTTGCAAAATTTAGAGGAAAAATAGCACCTTCAGCGAATGAGTGGGAATACGGTTTGGTTTCAATAAGTTGAACCAGATTTCTCAGTGTAAAATGACAGTGGCAGAACTCAAATCATCATCGAATCATAGAAGTTTCCTGCTGAAAGTGAAATGGGAAAAGCAGCTCACCTGAGGAGCATTGCAGAGCTTCCCTGGTCGTCTAGTGGTTTAGATTCAATCATCTTAATACCATCCTCTGGTTTCCATTCTTGATTAGGTAAATCAGAACTTCTTGTGGCAACTTTCACTTACTTGTTGCATGAAAACAGAAAATGTGGAGTGAAGAACGCTCTTAAAGCTCTCGGTTGGTGATTGTTGATCAGAGCTGGAGAATCAGTGATGTAACTTGACAAGAACAATTACAGATACAGTTGGTGAGTGAAAGAAAGCAATTTAAGGGCTGTGGAAAAGTTGCAACATGGAGTGATATACTGACTAAAGGGATGATAGTGCAAGGCAAAATGTTGGTGGCAATGGGATAGCTTTTTCTGCTTGCTATACAAACTGGCACAAATATCGCTCCTGAGCAACCAAACACAACTGCTGTGTCAAAAAGCATGCTGGGCTGAATGGCCTCCTTCTGTGTTGTACCTTTCCATAATTGTATGTTTCTCAACACCACTAATGCTGCCTTCATTCTGCCATCTCACAACCCATTACAGCCAAATATACTTTCTTGCCTTGTGCCCTTTCCTTTTGATCTCATGACAATGAGGAAATTCAGTGAGAAGTTTTCTTGTCATTTCTATCACCAGATTTGGAACCTGTTGAATGACATTTTAAATGGTGCCAACCCTTTACTGCAGCTCAACTCATCAAACATTCACTGTTATCATTGGCCTATTCGGTATCTTCTTGCACTACATCTGCTGAACAACATTACTTTCTTGTAGCTCCACTTTCTTCACATTGAAAACCTGTCAGAAATATGTAGTTTCAAAGCTTAGCAACTTGTAAAAGATTGGAAGAAGAGGATGACAGTGTCTAATTGCGAATGGGAACAACTCTTGTATATTCATGCGTTCAGTATCTGGAAGAAGCAGGAAGATGAGATCCTGGTGCTTATTTATCCTGTTATCTGTGAAACCCATCGTCTCTCAATGTCCTGCATCTTTCATTCCCACTCCCTGCTTTCCAGGTCAAGCTGGCTTTCACGAATTTGGTCTGTTTGCATCAAGCAGCTCATTCACCTGCAAGCTGGAGGAGCAGAGGGAGCTGGAGGAAAAGCAGTGATAGAAGCAGAAGGAGATGCCACATGAAACTAGCAGGATTTGATGTGTGTCAGTTGTTTCTGCTGATATATGATAGCCCGTGTGTTGCCTTGCACATTTCACAGGAGCCGCATTGATTCTGTTGTTGTGTTTTGGAAATTGAAACTTGTACATCCGCAGCTTGTGGTTCTGTTTCATGTTACTGTCCATTTAATGCTCATGCCTTCATCTCTCAGTGCTGTCATTACCTGGATAAATCATTTCTGTTCAAACTAAACAGGCCATTTTGTACGAGAAACATCTCTGTGGTGAAAGTAGACTGAAGTGAAGGAACAGGAATAGCAGCGCATGTCAGTTAACTTGCCGGGCAGTGCAGTCAATTCCCTGGTGGTCTTGCTGTGTTTATTGCTTTTATTCTCCGTGACCTTGTCCTATCAACATCTTCCCTTTTGTTATCTCTTGCCCCACCTCCCACTTTATTTGTTTAAAACCTATTACATTTCTAACCTTTGCCAGTTCTGATGAAAGGTCACTGACCTGAAACATTAACTCTGCTTCTCTCTCTGTAGATGCTGCCAGACCTCTTGACCATTTCCAGCATTTCTTGTTTTATTTCAGATTTCCAGCATTTGTACTATTTTGCTTATACATTCCTACTATCTTTGTGTCATCTGCAAATGTAGCTACCATGCCATCACTCCCTTCATCTAAGTCATTGATATAAATTGTAAAACGTTGAGGCCCCAGCACAGAGCTGTGCGGGATTCCATTCGTCACATTCTGCCAATCAGAAAAGGACCTATTTCTGCATACTCTCTGTTTTTTGCCAGCCAGCCAATCTTATATCCATGCTAATACGTTACCCCCTACACCATAAGATGGTTAAGAAGGCATATGGAATCCTTTCCTTTATTAGCTGAGGTATAGAATATAAGAGCAGTGAGGTTATGCTGGAACTGTTTCACTCATTAGTTAGGCCACTACTTGAGTACTGTGTGCAGTTCTGGTCACCTCAATACCAAAAGTATGTAATTGCACTAGAGAGGGTGCAGAGGAGATTTACGAGGATATTGCCAGGATTGGAAAAATGCAGCTATGAGGAAAGATTGGATAGGCTGGGGTTGTTCTCCTTGGAACAGAAAAGGCTGAGGGGAGATCTGACTGAAATGTACTAAATTTTGAGGGGGCCAGGATAGAGTGGAGCTGAAGGGTCTATTCACCTGAGCAGAAGAGGTGAGTGTCGAGGGGGCATAGATTTAAAGTGATTGGTAGAGAAATTAGAGGGGAAACGAGGAAAAGCTTTTTCACCCAGAGGGTGATGGCGGTCTGGAACACACTGCCTGAAAGAGTGGTTGAGGCAGAAACCCTCAACTCATTCAAACGGAGTCTGGATATGCACCTCAAGTGCTGTAATCTGTAGGGCTATGGACCAAATGCTGGAAGGTTGGATAAGAATAGGTGGATTGGTTTTTAGCTGGCACAGACACGATGGGCCAAGTGGTCTCTTTCTGTGCCTTAAACTTTCTATGGTTCTGAGACCATGAGCTCCTACTTTGCGCAATAACCTTTTATGTGGCACCTTGTCAAATACCTTCTGGATATCCAAGTACAGTACATCAATGGGCTCCCGTTTATCCATAGCGCACGTTACTCCTTCAAAGAACTCCAATTAATTTGTTAAACATGCTTTCCCTTTCACAATACCATGTTAACTATTCCCGATGTGCCCAGCCATAGCCTCCTTGATGATCGATTCTAATACCTTCCCCACGACAGACGTCAAGCTAACTGGCCTATACCAATGCATCGACTACCTCATTAGCCAACTCTTTTAGAACCATAGAATAACAGAAAAATTATGGCACAGAAGGAGGCCATTCAAACCATTGTGTCCATGCTAGCCGAAAAAACGAGCCGCCCAATCTAATCCCACCTTCCAGCACCTGATCCGTAGCCTTGCAGGTTACAGCACTTCAGGTACATGTCCTTTCAAAAGAATTGAGCGTTTCTGCCTCCACCACCATTCCTGGCAGTGAATTCCAGACACCCACCACACTCTGGGTGAAAAAGTTCTTCCTCATGTCCCCTCAAAACCTTCTTGCAATCACCTTAAATCTGTGCCCCCTGGTAATTGACCTCTCCACTAGGGGAAACAGGTCCTTCCTGTCTACTCTATCGAGGCCCATCATAATTTTGAACACCTCAGTTGTCACCCCTCAGCCTCCTCTGTTTGAAGGAAAATAACCCTAACCTATCCAATCTTTGCTTATAGCTGCAACTTTCAATCCCTGGCAACATTCTTGTAACTCTCCTGTATACTCTCTCCAGAGCAATTATGTCCTTTTTGTAATGTGACGACCAGAACAGTACACAATATTCCACCTGTGGCCTAACCAGCATTTTATACAGTTCCAGTATTACATCCCTGCTTTTGAATTCCAAACCTCAGCCAATAAAGGAAAGCATTCCGTATGGCTTCCTAATCACTCTATCTACCTGTACTGCCACCTTCAGGGATCAGTGGACATATGCCCCAAGGTCTCTCACTTCTACTACCCATCTCAATATCCTCCCGTTTATTGTGTATTCCCTCGCTTTGTTTGCCCTCCCCAAACGCATTTCTTCACACTTCTCCGGATTGAATTCCATTTACCACTTTTGCGCCCACTCAACCAAACCATTGATATCTTTCTGGAGTCTACAGCTATCCTCTTCACCATCAACCACATGGCCAATTTTTGTGGCATCAGCAAATCTCCCAATCATGCCTCCCACATTTAATATCATTAATATATATCACGAACAGCAAGGAACCCAACACTGAGCCCTGTAGAACACCACCGGAAACAGCTTTCCATTCACAAAAACATTCATTGACGACGACCCATTGTTTCCTGTCACTGAGCCAATTCTGGATCCAACCTGACACATTCCCCTGTATCCCACGGGCTTTCATTTTACTGACCAGTCTGCCATGTGAGACCTTGTGAAATGCCTTACTAAAATCTATGTAGACCACATCCACTGCACTACCCTCATAAATCCTTCTTGTTACTTCCTCAAAAAACTCAATTAAGTTAGTAAGACATGACCTTCTCTTAACAAATCCTTGCTGACTATCGCTGATTAATCCATGCCTTTCTAAGTGGCAGTTTAGCCTGTCCCTCAATAGATGCTAACAATTTACCCATCACCGAGGTCAGACTGACTGACCTATAATTATTTGGCCTATCCTTCGCACCCTTTTTAAACAATGCTACAACGTTCGCAGACCTCCAATCATCCGGTACCGCTCCTGTATCTAGTGAGGATTCGAAGATGATCCTCAGCACATCTGCTATTTTCTCCCTGGCATCTTTTAACAACCTGGGATGCAATCCACCCGGCCCTGGCGATTTATCCACTTTTAAGGATGTCAGAACCTCCAGTACTTCCTCTCTCACTGTGCTGATCATATCTAATATTTCACACTCCTCCTCTTTGACTACAAGGTCTACATCAACCCTTTCCTTTGTGAAGACAGAGACAAAAAAACTCATTAAGAACCCTGCCCACATCTTCTGCATCCATGCATAAGTTCCCTTGTACATCTCTGATAGGCCCTACCCTTTCCTTAGTTATCCTCTTGCTCTTAATGTACTGAGAAAACATCTTTGGGTTTTCCTTGATTTTACCTGCCAATTATTTTTCATGTCCTCGCTTTACTTTTCTAATTTCCTTTTTTACTTCACCCCTACATTTTCTATACTCCTCTAGGCTTTCTGAAGTATTAAGATTTTTGTGATTGTCATAAGCTTTCTTTTTCTGCTTTAACTTACCCTGTAAGCTTCTAGATAACCGGGGGGTTGCAGATTTGGCAGTACCACCCTTTATCTTAGTGGGAACATGCCTACACTGTGCCCTGTAGTATCTAGCTTTTGAATCCCTCCCACTGGTTTTCCACTGATTTTCCTTCAAGTAGCTGTATCCAGTCCACTTTCGCCAGGTCGCCTCAGTTTCTTAAAATTTGCCATCCCCCTATTTCGAACTTTTTTATCTTTGTCCTTTTCCATGATTATCCTAAAACTTACTGTATTATGGTCACTATCGCCAAAATGGTCACCCACTGTTACTTCCTCCAGAATTGCACACCCTCTCGTTGGGCTTGTTATGTGCTGGCTAAAAAAGTTCTCTTGTACACAGTTCAAGAATTTTGTTCCCTCTGTGCCCTTCACACTGTTTGTATCCCAGTTATATGGGAGAATTGAAGTCACCAACTATTATTGCTCTATAGTTTTTTGCACTCAGAAATTTGCCTACATATTTGTTCTTCTACCTCCCTCTCACTATTTGGGGGTCTATAGTACACTCCTAGTAGTGTTGGTGCCCCTTTTTTATTTCTGAGCTCCACCCATATAGCCCCATTTGATGATTCATTTAGCGTATCATCCCTCCTCAAAGCTGTTATTGATTCCTTAACTAATAATGCTACACCCCCTCCTTTTTTATCTCCCTCTCTATCCTGCCTGAAAACTCGATATCCAGGGATGTTGAGTTGCCATTCTTGCCCCTCTTTAAGCCAAGTTTCCGTCATAGCGATAATGTTGTGTTGCCATGTGTCTATATGCGCCCTCAACTCATCGGCTTTATTATACTCCTTACATTTAAATAAATACCCTTTAACACTGCCAAATTCCTGTGCTGCACACTTTTTAACCTTTGCTTCTTCTGTCTTTCAGAGTCACTCACTAATTTTCTGCCTCCTGTTCCCTGCCCTGCAATTGTCCTGTCTAAGACTGCACTCAGGTTCCCATCACCCTGCCAAGCTAGTTTAAACCATCCCCAACAGCACCAGCAAACCTTCGTGCAAGGATATTTCTCCCAGTCCTGTTCAGGTGCAGACCTGACCTCAGGCTTGGACAGGTCCCAATGCCCCAGAAATCTGAAGCCCTCCCTCCTGCACCATCCCTCCAGCCATGCATTCATCTGGTGTATTTTCCTATTTCTATACTCACTAGCACGTGACCTTGGGAGTAATCCAGAGATTACTCCCTTTGAGGTCCTGCTTGCTAATCTCCTTTCCAACTCCCTGAACTCAGCCTGCAGGACCTCGTCCCTCTTTCTTCCTATAGCATTGGTACCCATGTGAACCATGACCTCCGGCTGTCCACCCTCACCCCCCAGAATGCCCTGTAGCCGCTCGGTGATATCCATGAGCCTTGCACCAGGGAGGCAACATACTATCCTGGAATCACGACTGCGACATAGAAACGCCTATCTGTTCCCCTAACTATAGAATCCCCTATCACTATTGCTCTCTTGTCCTCTTTCCTCCCTCCCTGCACAGCTGAGCCACCCATGGTGCTCTGGTCATGACTCTCGCTGTACTCTCCAGAGGAACCCTCTCTCTCATCAGTATTCAGAATTGAATACTGGTTAGAAAGTGAGATGCCCCGTGGGGACTCCTGCACTACCTACCTTGACCTTCTTGTCTGTCTGGCAGCCACCCAGTCCCTCTCTGCCGGAGCTCTCTTAAGCTCCGGAGTGACTCCCTCCTGAAACATGATATCCACGTAGTTCTCTGCATCACGGACGCGCTACAGTGACTCCAGCGACCAGTCAAGTTCTGAAATCCGGAGCTCAAGCTTCAGCAGCCGGTGACACTTCCTGCAGATGTGTTTGTCCAGGACACATGGTGCGTCCGCGACTTCCCACATGCCACAGGAGGCACACTCCACTTGGTCAAGCTGCCCTGCCATTACTTAGCTTTACAAACTAACTATTGCTAATGTAATTAGTGGAATAACTCACCAGTTACTTGCTAATCAACTTATTCCCCTGTACCGTGGAGGCTGAACAGGCAGAAGAGAAAGACTGCAAAGAGCACCTCTTTCCCCCAGTCAGTAAAATCCCTCACACAACTCACAACCTGACTCTGTTCAAACAGCACTATTTGAATGAGTAATTATTAATAAATTACACTCATTAAAAAACTTTATTAGCACTAACCTTATCACGTACAAGGTAGCTACTTGAGAGTTTAAAAAAAAATTCCACCTAATTTTTAGGCTATTTACAGGCAATAACAGCTGTTTCTTACCTACCAATCCCATGATGTCACTGTTAGTTTATTTTTCCGCTTTGTAAACCCAGCGCTGGCCGACACAGACAGACTGAGAGAGAGAGAGACAGACTGAGAGAGAGAGAGACAGAGAGAGAGAGACTGCCACTGCCCTGGATCCGCCTCCCCGCAGGTCCACTGCCGACACTCTGGTCTGAGGTAGGTAAGGGCCTCGAGCCCCACTCTTTATTTCCAGAGGTCCTGCTCCAGATCAGCCTCCTCCCAGGTCATCCGCGGACTGCCACTGCTCCAGTCTAAGTTAGGTAAGGGCCTCGAGCCCCGCTCTTTATTTCTGCAGGTCCTGCTCCAGATCCAGCTCCACCTCCTCCCAGGTCCGCCGGAGTTCTGGTCTAAGGTAGGTAAGTGCCACGTGCCCCACTCTTTACTTCCACAGGTCCCGTTCCGGAAACGCCTCTTCCCAGGTCCACCGCCGACTGCCGCTGCTCTGGTCCTCGTTTCTTGCTTCCGGAGCAGCTGTGGTGCAGTCTTCTCTCTTGAGGTGTTCTGTTGACTGTAGGTGGTCTCTTCATCGAATCGGTGCATGCATTGATGTCTCTCAGCACCTGTCATTTACCCCTCCATCCCCAGTGGGTTTCCTCATTTCATGTTCGGTTACATTCCACTTTAACCCCTTGATTGGTCAGCAATGACTCACCTTCTATACGATCTCTTTTCTTGATTAATTTATAATAATTAGATTGTCCATATATGACCTCACCTTCCATATATTGATACATATATAAAGTATAACTATCCCCAAGCATAACAGCAACATCACTTAAAATCATTCTACTTTAAAGCATAGCGCCCCATGTGATTTGCAGCAGGCCATAACTTGCATAGATTCATCCAACAGACTAAACATGGCAGTTGTTGATCCCTTACTTTCTACAGAACTGGACAGGTCCAGACCCAGCAGTGACAAGACAGGACAGTCCCACTGGGAGGTGATATAAAGCCCAATTAAACTCAAATGTAGCATTTTCATTATTTAATTAATTTCACAATGAGACTCAGTGAATATTTTCCATTGGGTTACCTTTCAGCTGAAGGCAGGATAAAGGTTTTAACATCACCAATCACATCAATGTTGAATATATTGGACAGCCCTGGAAAACATTCCTCCAAATCCCTTTAACAGGATACTGATGAACTTTACATTCAGAAATGTAAATGTACAAGGAGATAATAGTATAATTTAGGTGGAGAGGGGTCTGTGATTACGAATCCATTTGAAAAGGGATCCTTCAACCAAAAATCTTTGAGAACCACTGCTGTCAATTTGATGTGCCCCGATGTACTCACTGTAATTCTCTGTAACTCTATATTACGATGTCTCTGACTCCTGACGTAGCTGGAAAGGATTTCACTATTTTCACCACAATGGTGCACCATCTTCTTTTCCGAAGATCTCTCAGCATTCAGGCTCAGATTGGGTTGGACACAGTGACAGCCAGGACGTCAAGATGGGAAACACTCAGCACCAGTCTGCAGTGTGCGATTCCATCCAAGGTAGAGCACAATCTTTTCAATATAATCAACTTTATTCCGGTGGTCGAGTCAGGTCAGGCACAGGACAAAATGAAAGGACTCGGGCCGGATGTGGTTCTATCGGGCACGGGTCGGGTTTAATTTGCAGACCCGAGCAGGCCTTTACTGTAAATCTATGCCCCCTGGTTATTGACCTCTCTGACAATGGAAATATCTACTTCCTATCAACTCTATCTCAGACCCTTATATTTTTATACACCTCAGCCTCCTCTGTTCCAAAGAAAACAACCCTAGCCTAACCAATCTTTCCTCACAGCTAAAATTCTCCAATCTTGGGCAACATCCTTTTAAATCTCCTCTGTACCCTCTCTAATACAATCACATTCTTCCTGTAATGTAGTGACCAGAACTGCACACAGTATTCCAGCTGTAGCCTAACCAGTGTTTTTTACAATTCCTGTATAATCTCCCTGCTCTTATATCCTGTGCCTCAGCTAAAGCAAGCTTTATGTATGCCTTCTTAACCACCTTACCTACCTGTCCAGCCACCTTCAGGAATTTGTGGACATGCACTCCAAGGTCCCTCTGTTCCTCTATACTTCTCCGTATCCTACCATTTATTGTGGATTCCCTTGCCTTTTTCACCCTCCCCAAATGCATTACCTCACACTTCTCCAGATTGAATTCCATTTGCCACTATCACAGAATTGTTTCAGCACAGAAGGAGGCCATTCGGTCCATCATGTCTGCACCAGATCTCCGAAAGAGCAAGTCAGCTAGTTCCATTCCCCCACCTTCTCCCCGTAACCCTTCAGATTCTTCCGTTTCATACAATAGTCTAATTTCCTTTTGAATGCTTCAATTGAACCTGCCTCCACCACATTCTCAGGCAGCACATTCCAGACTTTAACCACTTGCTGTGTGAAAAAGTTTTTTCTCATGTCGGTTCTGCTTCACTTCCCCATCACTTTAATCTGTGCCCTCTCATTCTTGATCCTTTCACGAGTGGGAACAGTTTCTCCCTGTCTACTCTGTCCAGACTCCTCATGATTTTCAATACCTCGATCAAATCACCTCTCAGCCTTCTCTTCTCCAAGGAAAACAGTCACAACTTCTCCAATCTATCTTCAGAACTGAAGTTCCTCATCCCTGGAACAATTCTTGTGAATCGTTTCTGTACTCTCTCCAATGCCCTCACATCTTTCTGAAAATATGGCACCCAGAACTGGCCGCAATTCTCCAGCTGAGGCCCAACTAGTGTTTTATACAAGTTCAACATAACCTCCTTGCTCTTGTCCTCTATGCCCCTATTAATAAATCCCAAGATACTGTATGCTTTATTAACGGCTTTTTCAATCAGTCCTGCCACTTTCAATGACTTATGCACATATACACTCAGGTCCCTCTGCTCCTGCACCCCATTTACAAGGGTACCCTTTATATTCTCTCTCCATGTTCTGCCTAACAAAATGAATAACCTCACATTTCATTGCATTGAACTGCCACCTCTCTGCCCATTCCACCAACTTGTCTCTGTCCTCTTGAAGTTCTACACTATCCTCCTCACAGTTGACAATGCTTCCAATTTTGTATCATCTGCAAACTTTGAAATTTTGCCCTGTACACCAAGGTCTGGGTCATGAATATATTTCAGGAAAAGCAAGCGTCCTGACACTGACTTCTGGGAAATCCACTACAAAGCTTCCTCCAGCTCAAAAAGCACCCATTAACCACTACACATTGTTTCCTATCCCTCAGCCAATTCCATATCCATGTTGTGACCGTCCCTTTTATTCCATGAGCTATAACTTTCCTCACAAGTCTGTTGTGTGGCACTGTATCAAATGCCTTTTGAAAGTCCATGTACACATCAACTGCATTGCCCTCATCAAAAAAAACAGCAAGTTAGTTAAACATGATTTTCCCTTCAGAAATTCATGCTGGCTTTCTTTAATTAACCCAGCTGCCTACCTGACCAGTCCATTGATATCTTCCAGCAGTCTACAGCTTTCTTCCTCAGTGTCAACCTCACGGCCACTTTTTGTCCCATCTGCAAACTTCTGAATTATGCCCCCTGCATTTAAGTCTAAATCATTGATTATATACCACAAAATGCAAGGGTCCTGGTACTGACACTGTGGAACCCTCACTGGGAACAGGCTTCCAGTCATGATTCAATTCAGATGGGAGGACCGAGTGAATCCCTCCCGACACTATGAGCTGGTGAACGGCCTCTCCCCAGTGTGAGTGCATTGGTTTATCTGTAGATCTGCTGTTCTTTTAAAACTCTTCTCAGTCAGAACATTTAAACGGCCTCTTCACAGTGTGAACTCGCTGGTGTCTCAGCAGGTGGGAGGAGTTAGCAAATCCCTTTCCACACTCAAAGCAGGTGAACGGCCATTCCCCAGTGTGAATACGCTGGTGTCTTAGCAGGATGGATAACCGAGTGAATCCCTTTCCACACTCAGAGCAGCTGAACGGCCTCTCTCCAGTGTGAACTCGCTGGTGTCTCAATAGATCGGATGATTCAGTGAATCCCTTGTCACACTCAAAGCAGATGAATGGCCTCTCCCCAGTGTGAACTCGCTGGTGTCTCAGCAGGTGGGATAACCGAGTGAATCCCTTTCCACACTCAGAGCAGTTGAACGGCCTCTCCCCAGTGTGAGTGTGTTGGTGCATCTGCAGATCTCTTTTCCCTTTAAAGCTCTTCTCACAATCAGAACACTTAAACGGCCTCTCCTCAGTGTGAACTCGCTGGTGTCTCAGCAAGTTGGATAAGTCAGTGAATCCCTTCCCACACTCAGAGCAGGTGAACGGTCTCTCCCCAGAGTGAACTAGCTGGTGTTTTAGCAGGATGGATGAGTCAGTGAATCCCTTCCCACATTCTGAGCAGGTGAATGGCCTCTCCACAGTGTGAAGCCGCTGGTGTCTCAGCAGGTTGGATGAGTCAGTGAATCCCTTCCCACATTCTGAGCAGTTGAACGGCCTCGCCCCAGTGTGAGTGCGTTGGTGTGTCTGTAGACCAGTTTTCCTTTTGAAGCTCTTCTCACAGTCAGAACATTTAAACGGCCTCTCCTCACTGTGAACTCGCTGGTGTCTCAGCAGGGTGGATGACCGACTGAATCCCTTCCCACACTCAGAGCAGGTGAATGGCCTCTCCCCAGTGTTACTGCGTTCATGAATTTCCAGCTGGGATGGGCGATTGAATCCGTTCCCACAGTCCCCACATTTCTCTGTGATGCGGGTGTCCTTGTGTCTCTCCAGGTTGGATGATCAGTTGAAGCCTTGTTTACACACAAAACAGTTCCTCCCAGCTGTAAATGGTGTGATGTGTTTTCAGGCTGTATCGCTGATTAAAGCTCTTTCCACAGTCAGTGCACTGGAACACTCTCACTCGGGTGTGTGTGTCTCGGTGTGTTTCCAGTCACACTGATGTTTGAAATATTTTCACACTCAGAATAGATAGAAATTTCTCCTTTCACATGCAAAGGCTGATGATATTCAGGTCCTTCAATTGAGTGACGCTGTCAGATTGGGACATTATTTTTCGCTTCACATTTCATCTGCAAATGCTCCCATTCTTGTACCCTTTAAAAGGAGTTTACAAAAGTCATCACTGTCAGGCAGGAAAGAAATTCACAACATTCTCCCCTCCTGCTTCCTGACCCAGGATGGTCATGCATGCACCCTGCTGCACATTCCTCTCCAATCTACCTCCCTTGACAGTCTCACATTGGAATTTGTTGGGCCTGAATGGACTCAAAAGTATTTGGGGTTAAACTCAGCAACTTCTCCTCCATCTGCACTCCAGCTCCAACTGATTTAACAGAAAAGACCCACAATCGAGGTCAGGGACCAACTTCCACATCCAACACCCACAGCGATACAAACGGGCTTTTAATTGGTCCGTCTTGTGTTTCTTGGCTCAGTTCTGTGAGCAACACCTGCATTAAAACTAAAGCAAAATACTGTGGATGCTGGAAATCTGAAATAAAAGGACAAACTGCTGGATCTACTCAGCAGGTCGCGCAGCATCTGTGCAGAGAGAAACAGAGTAAACATTTCAGGCACATCAAGCCGCCGGTGCCTGCAGCCTGGAACTCGGAGTGGGAGAAGGAGGAAGAATGAGGAGAGACAATATAGTCCAACACTCACAGCAACCTACAATCCACCGACATTACCGGGATAGGGAGACAGAGTTTAGAAACACTCAGCAACACGACTCCAGTGAAACATCCCAGGAGGAAAAGGGGGAGCAGTGTGTGTACCTGCCCTGATATCCCCCTCCCCAGGCCTGTCAGTCAAACCCCCCACTCCTCCCAGTCCACAGCTCAGCCTATCAGCTTCCTGCACCTTGAGCCAGCCCTGCCCAGGTGTGGCCCAGTCCAAGGGGAGTCTTTGTGGAACCGGGGAGGGGGGACCTCCTGCCCTGTGCTGTGTCCCAAATGGTTCCTCCCTCCCTCCCCTCCCCCAGGCCCCTTTATAACTGAGCTCAGTTTCCTTTAAAGTTTTCTCCTTTGATGTTACACTTTATTAATCTTTAATTCCTCCAAAAGAGCTGGAAATCTGGCGGCCGTTAACCCCGGGCCTGTCACCGGGAGAAGCCCCGCAGCTGCCGCCCCGCTCGGTACAGACGCGGCACTGAGGGCTTCTTATTGGGGGTGTTGAGGCCTACACCGAGTGTTTCTCAGGCCTCCCCACCCACCCGCCGGCTCCTTTCCTCTCCTGTACTCGGTGGTTTCTCACCCGCTGCGGATCTGAAACGACCGACTCCGTCCAGTCCAATACTCGCACTGCGCATGCTCCACCCTCTGTCGGAGGCGCGCGGAGGATTGTGGGCGGGAATCGGTTAACGGTCGCCGGCGTTGCCATGGCTGCGGGGGCGGAGCTTGGTAACGGCGCGCGCCGGCACAGGTGGAGCATCGAGCTGGAGCTGAGCAGCAGCAGGTGAGCGGCCAGGAGCAAGGCCGCGGAGAGAGCCTGGGGCTGGAGTGGGACCCGGGCTGGCCTCTCTCCTGGGGAGGTCACCACTCTGACTGGGGCCTCCTGAAACACGGGGATTTTAATGTCACAGTCTCTGAGGCAGAGGCAATGGGTGGGAGAAAACCTGGTTGATAATGACTGAGCTTGGATGGGTTTTGGTGTCTCCAGTGGGTGAGCTTCAGATTTTCCACCAGTCCCTTTGAGGAAAGGACTGGCTGCAACTTTTTACTCATTCATTCTTGGGATGTGGGCATCGCTGGTAAAACTGGTATTTATTACCGTCCCGAATCTCCCCTTGAGAAGGTGCTGGTGGTGGGCGGCCGCCTCCTTGAACTGGTTTCATACGACTGAGTGGCTCGTTCGGCCACTTCAGGGGCAGTTAATAGTCAATCATGTTAGTGTAAGACTTCAGTCACATGTACAGGCCCAGACCGGGTAAGGTCGGCAAGTTTCCATCTCTCGAGGGGCATTAACGAACCAATTTTACACCAATTGTGAAAAAGTGGACTATTTTGTCCTTTATCCCTTTACTGTTTGTGGGATCTTGCTGTGCACAGCTTGGACTGCCCATGTTATCTTACATTACAAGAGTGAATACACATTTTAAAGATGTTTAATTGACTGTAAACGCTGTGGAACGCCCCGAGGTCAGGAAAGGTGCTGTATAAATACACGGTCTTAGGTAATCCAGCAGCTTCATGGTCACTTCTACTGATAATCAGCTTTATTATTTCCAGATTTTGACTTGCAATTCTCAAATTGCCATGGCAGCATTCAAATTCTCGGCCCCTGGATTAATGTAACAGAACCACGAGTAACACCAAGTTCTGCTCAATTGAGTGCAATACAGTGTGTTTAACTCAGGAATTTGGTAAGTATGGGAACTTGAAGGGTTGATCTCTTTCTAAAGTCCAGTCAAGTTTTCATTTAGCATTTAACTTAACTTTAGCATTAAATTGTAGTATCTTTCATTCTTTGTCAATGGTAAACTCTCTACCTCAGAGTTGTGAAGGCTAGGTCACGAAATGTATTTGCGGAGGAGGTAGATAGATTTTTGAAATCACGGGGAGTCGAGGGTTAGTCAGAGCAGGCCCGAAAGAGAAGTTGAGGACTGGGACAGATCAGCCATGATGTTATTGAATGGCGAGGCAGGCTTGAGGGGCTGAATGGCCTACTCCTGCTCCTATTTCTTATGTTCTTATGTTTAAACAAGTTGCTTGCTTGTTTCAGCTGCAGTTAATTCTTTAGGTAGCTGGTTAGAACTGCTTCCCTAGTCAGCAGGGCCTGACTCAGGTCTCTGTAATTCTAGTGAGTATAAATACAGGAGGATAAAAGCAAAATACTGCAGATGCTGGAAATCTGAAACAAAAACAAAAAGTGCTGACAATACTCAGCAGGTCTAGCAGCATCTGTGTGGAGAGAAGCAGAGTTAACGTTTCAGGTCTGTGACCTTTCATCAGAACAGTTCTGATGTAATACCGCTATTCAAGAAAGGAGGAAAAGAGAAATCAGGGAACTGCAGGCCAGTGGGCCTGACATCAGTCGTCAGAAAAGTGCTGGAATTGATTAAGGAAATCTTAACAATGCACTTGGAAAAGCATAGTATGATTAGAACAAGTCAACATGTTTTTATGAAAGGGAAATCCTGTTTGACACATTGATTAGAGTCTTTTGAGGAGTAACTAGTCGGGTAGATAAAGGGAAACAGCAGATGTAATGTACTTGGATTTCCAAAAGGCATTCAATGAGGTGGTACACAAAAGGTTAATACACAAGATAAGGGCTCATGGAGTTGGGCGTGATATATTAGCATGGATAGAGGATTAGTTAATGGACAGGAACCAGAGAGTAGGGATAAATAAGGAATTTTCAGGTTGGCATGGTGTAACTAGTGGAATACCACAAGGATCAGTGCTGGGACCTCAGCTATTTACACTCTATATTAATTACTTAGATGAAGAGATATGGAGTAATATATCTAAGTTTGCTGACAATACAAAGCTAGGTGGAAATGCAAGCTGTGAGGAGAACACAGAGGCTGCAAAGAGATATGGACAGGTTAAATGAATGGACAACAAGATGGTAGATGGAATATAATGTGAGGAAGTGTAAAGTTATTCACACTTTGGTCGTAAGAATAGAAAAGCAGAATTTTTTAAAAAGGCATGAAACTTGTCACCATTAATGTTCAGAGAAACCAGGGTGTACTTGTACAAGGAACACAAAAAGTTAGCATGCAGTTCCCCTCCAAGCCACACACCATCCTGACTTGGAACGATATCATTGTTCCTTCACTGTCTCTGGGTCAAAATCATGGAATTCCCTTCCTAACAGCACTGTGGCTGTACCTATCTGTGGGAGAAGTTTTTGCTGAGCTTTGCTAATTGTTGCTTAACTTTGTAGAAACAGAAAAACAGGACGCAGCTTGTAGCTCACCTAACCAATGGTCATAAAATGTAGACATAGCAACTGACCACAATCAACTGTCTTTGGAAGAGACAGAGCTCATGATGGATTTTGGGGAAGTGAACGCAGACTGTTCGTTGCTGACTCTTCCGCTTTTATCATGTTTGTGCAACCTAGCCAGAAGTAACGGCCAGATATAGTATCTGGAGTGTGTACGTTGAATAGGGAACAATAGCTTGTTATGCTCGAACTAACGCTTTACTGACCTCGGACTTTGCAAAGGGTACAGAGCTGTAGGCGGTCCTGTGGTTGTCTTGTGGGTGCTAATCTAATTGTGAAAGTGTCTGTTCGGCATCTTTTATACTATATAAGTCCACGGCAATCTGTAGCTTTTGGAGTAGCACTGGACCGCCTTTAGGTAAGGTGTGTTTTCCCATGATATAATGCAATAAAGTGTTTATTCTCAACGTCTGAGTCCGGAGAATTTGTTCAACAATTGGGCATAATCTGGATTTCTCCAACACTACCCCACATGGACTGCAGCGGTTCAAGAAGGCATCTCACCACCACCTTCTCAAGGGCAATTAGGAATGGGCAATAAATGCTGGCATCGCCAATGATGCCCACATCCCATGAATGAATAAAAAAAAGATATAGCAAGCAATTAGGAAAGCAAATGACATGTTGGCCTTTATTGCAAAAAGGATGGTTGATGAGAATAAAGTCATCTTGCTACAATTGTATGGGGTTTTGGTGATACCACACTTGGAATACTGTGTGCCGTTTTGGTCTCCATATCTAAGAAAGGATAGACTTGCTCTGGGAGGCAGTACAGTGAAGGTTTACTAGATTGGTCCCTGGGATGAGAGGGTTGTCCTATAATGAGAGGCTGAGTAAATTGGGTCTATACTCTGTGGAGTTTAGCAGAATGAGGGGTGATCTCATTGACACATTCAAGATTCTGAAGGGGCTTGACAGTGTAGATACTGAGACATTGTTTCCCCTGGCTAGAACACAGGGGTAATAAAAACAAAGTTCAGGAAATACTCAGCAGGTCTGGCAGCATCTGTGGAGAGAGAAACAGAGTTAGAGTTTCAGGTCTGTGACCTTTCATCAGAACATTGCTCCCTATAAAGATGGTGGCCGTTAACCCCTGGCCTGTCACTGGGAGAAGCCCAAGAGCTGCCGCCCCACTTGGTGCAAATGCAGGACTGGCAGGTTCTTATTTGGGGTTAAGAGCATAAGAAATAGGAGCAGCAGTAGACTATATGGCCTGTCGTGTCTGCTCAGTCATTCAATATGATCATGGCTGATCTTGGGTTTCAATTCCACTTCCCTGCTCACTCCCCATATCCCTTGATTCCCTGAGAGACCAAAAATCTCTGTCTCAGCCTTAAATGTATTCATTGATGGATCATCCACAACCCTCTGAGGTAGAGAATTCCAAATATTCACAACCCTTTGAGTGAAAAAATGTCTCCTCATCTCAGTCCTAAATGATCAGTCATTATCCTGAAACAGTGCCTCCATGTTCTCGAATAAAAACAAAATACTGTGGATGCTGGGAATCTGAAATAAAAAACAAAGTGCTGGAAATACTGTATATGTCCGTGCTGGTTGGAAAAGAGCTGTACATCCTAATCCCACTTTCCAACTCTGTCCGTAGCCCTGTAGGTTACAGCACTTCGAGTGCAGATCCAGATATTTTTAAAATGTGATGAGGGTTTCTACCTCTACCACCCTTTCAAGCAGTGAGTTCCAGACCCCCTTCCATTTCCCGTTTAATCCTTCTGCTAATTACTTTAAATTGATGCCCCCTGACCTCTGTGGCAGGGGAAAAATATGTCCTTCCTATCCACTCTAACTGGGCCCTTCATAGTTCTGTACACCTCAATTAAATACCCCCACCCCACAGCCTCCCTTGTTTGAAAGAAAACAACCCCAGCCCATCCAGTCGTTCCTCATAGCTGAAATTCTCTATTTCTGGTGCATCTTCCTAAATCTCCTCTCTACTGCGATCACATCCTTCCTGTGACGTGACCAGTACTTGCTCCATCTGTGGTCTAACTCGTGCTTTATACAGTTCTAGCATGACCTCCCTGAACTTGTATTCTGTGCCTTGCTGATGGAGGTAAGCATCCCATATCCTTCTTAACCACCCTATCTACCTGTCCTGCTACCTTCAGGGATCTGTGGGAATGCACTCCAAGATCCCTCTATTCCTCTACACTTTTCAAGATGCCACCATTTATTGTGTATTCACTTGCCTTGTTTGCCCTCCCCAAATGCATTACTTCACTTTTCCAGATTGAATTCCATTTGCCATTTTCTGCCCACCTGACTAGTCCACTGATATCTTGCTGCAGACTCCAACTTCCTTCCTCACTGTCAACCGCACGGCCAATTTTTATATCATCTGTAAACTTCTGAATCATGCCCCCTATATTTAAGTCTAAATCATCGATACCTCCCACAAAAAGCAAGAGACCTAGTACTGAGCCCTGTGAAATCCCACTGGAAACAGCCTTCCAGTCACAAGACACCAGTCGACCATTAGCCTTTGCTTCCTGGCACTGAGACAATTTTGGATCCAACTGGCCACTTGTGTTGGATCCCATGGGCTCTTACTTTTCTGACCAGTCTGCCATGTGGGAACTGGTAGATATGGAGAGAATATTTCCAGTTGTGGGACAATCCAAAACCAGGGACCATAAATACAAGATAGTTACTCATAAATCCAACATCGGAATAAGGAGCAATGTATTTACTGTTTTATTTATTCATTTGTGGGATGTGGGCGTCGCTGGCAAGGCCAGCATCTGTTGCCCATCCCGAATTGCCCTTGAACTGAGTGGCTTGTCAGGCCATTTCAGAGGGCATTTTAAGGGTCAGCCACATTGCTGTGGGTCTGGAGTCACATGTCGGCCAGACCAGGTAAGGACAGCAGATTTCCTTCCTTAATGGACAATCGTGAACCTCGCTCCAGCAGCAAGTGCTTGTGGCAAAAAGCTGAGATGTTTCAAAAGGAAACTAGTCGAGCACGTGAGATTAAAAAGGTATAGACAGATCTGCTTAAAGGCTGAGGTAGATGGAATGGGAGTAAAAACACCGGTGCAGACTGGTTGGGCTGAATGGCCTGTTTCCATGTTGTATATTCTGTGTAAACTCCTTTTACAGGGTATTAGGGCAGGACTTGCAGATGGGAAGCTCAAACCAAATACTGTTTCAAGATCTGACCGTCATTCAATTCATCAGGACCTGAATATCATCGGACTTTGAATGCGGAAGGAGAAATGTTTGTCTCCTGTCTGGGAAAAGATTTCAAACATCAGCATGACTGGAAAAGCATCGAGAGACACACACCTGTGTGAGAGTGTTCCAGTGACTGACTGTGGAAATAGCTTTAACCAGTTACACAGCCTGAAAAAACATTGCATCATTCACAGAGGGGAGAAAACTGTCCACGTGTTGTGTGTGTGGACGAGGCTTCAACTGATCATCCAACCTGGAGAGACACAAGGACACCCACAGCATGGAGAAAACATGGGGGGGGGGATTGTGGGAAGGGATTCAATTACCCATCAAAGCTGGAAATTCATCGAAGCAGTCACACTGGGGAGAGGCTGTTCACTTGCTCTGGCCATGGGAAAGAATTCAGTGTTATCCAGTTTCCATATGCACATGCGAGTTCACACTGGAGAGAGGCCGTTCACCTACTCCATGTGTGGGAAAGAATTCACTCGTTCATCCCACCTGCTGAAACACCAGTGAGTTCACAAGTGACTGGAGTGGTTGGATTCTGCTGTTATTGCTGCTATTAATCATATCCAGGACTGAACTGTGTTCATTCTGACAGTTGGAGTTTTTCTTTTCTATTGCTATTAAACTCCAGCCCAGTTACAGGGATTATTAATATTCTGCAGAAATGTGAAATAAATCAGTTTTGTTTTAAACACAATGATACAATGGGCTGAATGGCCTCCTGTACAATAAATTTTCCATGTTTCTATTCCAATATTTGGGGTTTGTTTCTGTTGATGTTAATAACCCCTGTAACTGGGCTGAAGGTTAATATTCTGGATAGATTTGAAATATATCAGCTTTGTTTTAAACACATTGGTGTAGATTTTTGTCTCGAGTGTCAAGAGTCAACCACATTGCTGTGGGTCTGGAGTCACATGTAGGCCAGACCAGATAAGGACAGCAGATTTCCTTCCCTAAAGGACATGAGTGAGCTAAATGGGTTTTTACAACAATCGACAATGATTTCATGGCCATCATTAGACTAGTTTTTAATTCCAGATTGATTTATTGAATTGAAATTTCACCTTCTGCTGTGGTGGAATTCAAACCCATGTCTCCAGAGCAATACTTAGTTTCTGGTTACTAGTCCAGTGATAATACCACTACACCACTGCTTTTTTTAAATCCCAGGTTTATTTAATTGACTGAGTTTAAATCCCTGAACTGCTGTGGTGGGATTTGAATTCTTGTTTCTGCAACATTAGTCCAGGCCTCTAGATTGCTAGTTCAGTAACATAACCACTATGCTACAGCACCCCCACTATGATCCATCTCCTCCTATGAGGAGAGATCGAGGAAACTAGGCCTCTCTTCCCAGAATTAGGAAGAATTAAACAAGATCTGACTGAAACCTAAATTCTTAAGGGACTCGGCAGGGTAGATGCTGATAAAATGTTTCCCCTGTCTGGAGAATCTAGAACACCAGGTCGCAGGGATCAGCCATTTCGGACTGAAATGAGAAGCAATTTCCTCACTGAAAGGGTTGGGAATCTTTGGAATTGTCTACCCCAGGGAGCTGTGGATGCTCAGTCGTTAAGTATATTTAAGACAGAGATTGATAGATTTTTGGGAATTAAAGGTTATGGGGATAGTGCGGGTAGGGAGCTGAAGTAGAAGATCAGCCATGATTTTGGTGAATGGGAGAGCAAGGGCCAAATGGCCTCATCCAGCTCCTATTTCTTATGTTCATTAAACCTCAGTCCGGTTCCCCTCAAGCTGCTGAGTGAGTGAATTAAACTTTTCTTGACAAATCACCAAGCTACCAGACTACAAGTCATGTCCGAAACATCATTTATTGGTTAAAAACCACAACTTAGTTAAATCTGGGCACACAGACACTTTATGGACATGTAAATATAATCAGAGTTATCTAGTCGTTGAGCACTAATAGGGAGAGTATTTGACAAAACAAGTAACAAATGCAGGGGTGAGAGTGGACAAAAACAAAACGTCTGATTTTTTTGACCAGGAATCATGTAATTATAGCACTGTTATTGAAGCAAACTGGTTCAGTGATGGTAATTTTGTAAAATCGTAAAATCTCACATCGGTAATGAATAAAATTGCACTGTACTCAATACAATTTCATGAGACTGACCTGACAGCTGATAAATGGTCTTGTGAAAGTGAGCAGAAAGGCATGGCACTATGCTTAATGGGAAATATAGCCAAGTTAGGAATAGTAGCTTTGCTGAGCTTTGATTTTAAGTGGCAGAAACCACAATGAAATAGTTAAAAGTAAAGGCAGAGCGTGTGAGACTGTAAAGACTAGCCGACACTGGTAATTGCAAGGACATGTTCTTTATGGCCTGAGTGTATGACTCCCTCTGGTTTGGAACAAATGGACTCCTGTGAATCAAATGATGTCCATCCCTGTGTGAGTGATAAGAAGTGCTAGGCCCCTCTTATCTTCGTGAACTGCCACTACTTGATGTTGCTGCAGACGGCACGAAACACTCAGGAATGTAAACTTAATAGAGAAAGTAGGATGCGCCGCAATTACTTGTCACAAGGTAGAGACAGACTCATGATCCATGTAGGGAGTGAGACCAGCATGGTTATTGAGTACCTGTATCACAAACTTCACTTACTCTCGTGGACCAGACAGACTCTGGGTGGAGTCAGTGTTGTTGCAATAGAGTAAGTCAGCCGGCTAAATGCGCAAATAAAGTAATTGATTTTACCTACACATCCGACTCGGTATATTTACTGAACCAGACTGAAGGCAAAAAGAACTCAGATTCACAGTCTTATGGAGCTTCATGTTTTTAATGTCCTGCTTCTGCCTATTTATAACTTTCTCATGTAAAAGGTGTTCTGTGAAGATATGTCAAATTTAATGGAAAGCTATTGGCACGTTCTGGTACCTTGGTAAGTGATGTGGACAAATCAGTAGGTATATAAATTAATAAAAAGTAAACACTTATGAGACATTGACAATCCAGAAACTTGAACATAAGTGGGGTCAATGTTCTTATTTTGTGCTATGACAATCACCTGAATGATGCAGAAAGTAAAACCAGGTAGGGAGGATTGTATACCAGTTATACAGACTGTCCAATTTACTGTTCATTAACTTAAATGGACAGGAACATCACATAAATTCTGTTAGGAGCATGTGACACTCCTGATCCAATTTTCTTTCAGACAATTATTTACCTCCAAGCACAAAAGAGGCAAATAACCTTATTAACTTTCGCAAATGTGGTGCCTCTATAGATAGAATTGCTTGTTTTTAAATATCATGACTAATTGTTATAAAATCTGTCACATGATTCGAAACTAAAATAATCTTGTTTGCCGTGCAGATCTCATAATAATGAAAACTAATGAAAAATGTGATTTTCCTTTTCAAATGGTCCAAATATTATGCAATGTAAAAAGTGTCCCAGATCTTGCTAGTGACAGTGGAGAAGTAATGAGACTAGTGTTGAACCTCCAGGAAGCAATTCCTGCACTCCAGGTCCCACTACCGGGTAGGACATCCTGGCCATGTGCCCAAAGATCTGCAGGTTGTGAATCGGCCTATTCAGTGACCTGAAGACCCATGGCAGAAACTTTGAGTGGATGTCATCCTCAAATAGAGGGACAGCCGACGACAACGTCTACAGTAACAAGTTTGAGGTTCTGTTGCATCATCCCCAAATCAGGCTCAAATGTTTGGTAAAGGCCCTGTGACAATGCAGCAGGTCCAATAGACAGCTGTATATCCCAACAGTGCTGAACACTTCTGGCTCCTGTTCTACTGCATCAGTTGGTCCAGTGACAGCTGCATTTAACAGCAAGGTGAGCTGAAAATCATAACTATTGTGTTGGCTTGGAAAAAGGCAGCACTCTGTATATACATGTTCATACATGTACTGAGTACTGTGCCATCAGCCTCAGAAACCCAGTGACCATTTATAGTGACTGCAGAGAGCTCACACGATAGTTGTACTGCAGCCAATGCACAGCACTTGTGGTGCAGGACAGCCTTTTCCAGATAATCTTAAGCAATGCCAAAACACACATTGAAGAAAGATGGTCAGAGTTATACTCCTTGCCCTGCATCACTATAGTGTAAAAGACAGCTTCACACTGACTCCAGGTTTACAGTGTGACTGGGTCAGTAGACAGTGAAAATGGAGGTGAACAATGAATGGAATTCAGCCATACACCTGAGCAAACCAATAAGTGGAAATTCCAGATCACTTCAGTTGCTGCAAAGCACAGGACATATTAAGTTTATACAGTTCATGTTCACTGCAGGATGTTCACATTCAGTAACCAGTTTGTGCAGAGTTTTCAGAAATTATTTCAGACACACACTGCTGTGTAAATGGAAGCAAGTTTCAAATTCCTATTGACAGACCAATGTTTTTGCTGCAGACCAGCGACTTGCCAGCTACTGATCCTGCGCCATTAATTTTAAGCCATGTCAAATGAGCTGTCAGTTCTCAGCTTGTTTCTGCTAAGATATCCCCATGAAGACAAAAATAAACATTGGGAATTGGTCTGTGTATACACACACCTCCTTTTTGGCCATTTACAGAAGACTGATACACTGAAGTTGTGAAGGGGTTTGCAGTTCCATCCACTTGCTTTCCTGGTTAAAGTTCATTTCCACCAAGGTGGAAGGGTATAAAAAATAAAGACGACTTAAAAACTGGTTCAAAGACCTTTGGACAGCTTTGTGGCCATCTGGCGTTAAAAAAAAAAAAATCGGAACGGACAGTTCCAATTTATTTTGAAAACTGGTCTTTTGGTCAAGCTCGGAAAGGGAGAAGGGAGAAGAAAGGTGGATTTCCGAAACCCCAATGTCGGAAATTTGGCAGAAATCTCTCATCCCAAAGTTACTTGTGACCTCGCTGGTGTCTCAGAAGGTTGGATGACCGAGTGAATCCCTTCCCACACTCTGAGCAGGTGAACGGCCTCTCACCAGCGTGAACTCGCTGGTGTTTCAGCAGGGTGGATGACCGAGTGAATCCCTCCCCACACTCTGAGCAGGTGAATGGCCTCTCTGCAGTGTGAATGCGCTGGTGTCTCAGAAGGTTGGATGACTGAGTGAATCCCTTCCCACACTCGAAGCAGGTGAACGGCCTCTCTCCAGTGTGAACTCGCTGGTGTTTCAGCAGGGTGGATGACTGAGTGAATCTCTTCCCACACTCTGAGCAGGTGAATGGCCTCTCTGCAGTGTGAATGCGCTGGTGTTTCAGCAGGAGGCATGACTGAGTGAATCCCTTCCCACAGTCTGAGCAGGTGAACGGCCTCTCCCCAGTGTGAAGTCGCTGATGTGTCCGCAGGTGGGATACCTGAGTGAATCTCTTTTCACACTCTGAGCAGTTGAACGGCCTCTCCCCAGTGTGAACTCGCTGGTGTTTCAGCAGGGTGGATGACTGAGTGAATCCCTTCCCACAGTCTGAGCAGGTGAACGGCCTCTCACCAGTGTGAATGTGCTGGTGTGTTCGCAGGTCGGTTGAAGTATTGAACCCCTTCCCGCATTCTGAGCAGGGATACGGCCTCTCCCCAGTGTGAACTCGCTGGTGTGTCCGCAGGTGGGATGCTTGAGTGAATCTCTTCTCACACTCTGAGCAGTTGAACGGCCTCTCCCCAGTGTGAACTCGCTGGTGTTTCAGCAGGAGGAATGACTGAGTGAATCCCTTTCCACAGTCTGAGCAGGTGAACGGCCTCTCACCAGTGTGAACTCGCTGGTGCATCAGCAGGAGGAATGACCGAGTGAATCCCTTCCCACACTCTGAGCAGGTGAATGGCCTCTCCCCAGTGTGAATGTGCTGGTGTGTTCGCAGGTCAGTTGTAGTATTGAACCCCTTCCCGCATTCTGAGCAGGTATGCGGCCTCTCCCCAGTGTGAACTCGCTGGTGTGTCCGCAGGTGGGATACCTGAGTGAATCCCTTCCCACACTCTGAGCAGTTGAACGGCCTCTCCCCAGTGTGAATTCGCTGGTGAGTCAGCAGGGTGGATAAAGTAGTGAATCACTTCCCACACTCTGAGCAGGTGAACGGCCTCTCCCCAGTGTGAATTCGCTGGTGAATCAGCAGGGCAGATAAAGTAGTGAATCCCTTCCCACACTCTGAGCAGGTGAACGGCCTCTCCCCAGTGTGAATTCGCTGGTGAGTCAGCAGGTTGGATAACCGCGTGAATCCCTTCCCACACTCTGAGCAGGTGAACGATCTCTCCCCGGTGTGAACTGGTTGATGTTTCAGCAGGTCAGATGAAGTTGTGAATCCCTTCCCACACTCTGAGCAGGTGAATGGCCTCTCCCCATTGTGAACTGGCTGGTGAGTCAGCAGGGTGCATGAATCAGAAAATCTGTTCTCACACATGTCGCAGGTGAACAGCCTCTCCCCGATCTGAGCTCGATGGTGTGCAGTGAGTTCAGATGATTGCCTGATCCCAGTCCCGCAGTGAGAGCATCTGAATGGTCTCCCGTCAGTGTGAACATGTCGATGGGACATCAGTTCAGCAAAACTTTTCTAGCAATCCCCACAGAATGGACATTTACAAAGGTCTCTCCCCAGTGTGAACTCGCTGATGTGTCAGCAGGTAGGATCAATCAACAAGTCCCTTCCAACACACGGAGCAGGTGAACGGCCTCTCCAGGGTGTGACTGCGTGGATGAGTTTCCAGCTCAACTGGATAATTGCATCCCTTTCTACAGTCCCCATATTTCCATGGTTTCTTCCCAGTGTGACTGCACTTGTGGCTTGACAGGCCAGATGATCGGCTGAAACCTCGTCCACACACAACATGTGTACAGTTTCTCCCCACTGTGATCGCTGCTTTTTCCCCTCACATTCAAAATCCAGTGATATTCGGGTTACGATAAATTGGGCGACTCCTTCAGATCCTGATCTGACGTTTGATTTGCATTTCACGGCTGCAATTCCTCCCCTTCTAAAAGCCTGTGAATTTGATTGAAAACAGAAAAATAAGAGAGTGAGAGATCCCACAAAAACACAAAGGCAGGTTGTGAAATGGAGCTGAATGAATCTGGTAAATTATGGGGCCAGCACTAGGAAAAAGTGACCATGACAGTTGCTGGATTGACGTACAACCCCAACTGGTTCACTAACGTTCTTCAGGGAAGGGAACTTGCCAACTCATCTGGACCTACACAAGACTCTGCCCTCTATGGGAGCAAACAAAGATAGAGAGTCAGGGTAAGCTGGCAGGGGCAGGGAGAGGAGAGGTATTTATATATCTGCAATTCAACATAAAATCTGGCAGAACCTCACAAACCCTCAACTTCCATCATCTAGAAGGACCACCATCACCTCCAAGTTTCATTCCAAGTCACACACCTCCCTGACTTGTCTGACATCCAGTACTGGATGAACAGAAATTTCCTCCAATTAAATATTGGGAAGTCTGAAGCCATTGTCTTCAGTCTCTGTTACAAACTCCACTCCCGAGCCACCACCTCCATTTCTCTCCCTGGCAACTGTCTGAGGCTAAACCAGACCATTCATAACCTTGGTGTCATTTTTGACCCCAAGATGAGCTTCCGACTGCATATCGGTGCCATTGCTCAGACCACCTATCTCCACCTCAGTATCACCAGACTTCGCCACTGCCTCAGCTCATCTGCCTCTGAAACTAACATCCATGTATTTTGTTGGAGAAAATCCAGATTGTGCCCAATTGTTGAACAAATTCTCCGGACTCAGACGCTGAGAACAAACACTTTATTGCATGATATCATGGGGTAACACACCTTACCTAAAGGCGGTCCAGTGCTACTCCCAAGAGCTACAGATCGCCGTGGATTCATATAGTATAACAGAGGCAGAGCTAACAATTTCACAATTAGATAAACGCCCACAAGATGATCACAACACCGCCTACGTGACTGTGCACCATGCAGAGTCCGAGGTCAGCAAAACATCAGTTTCAACAATAACAAGCTAGTTCCTTAATTCAATACCCACTCCAGATACTATATCTGGCCGTTACTTCTGGCTAGGTTGCACAAACATGATAAAAGCGGAAGAGTCAGCAACGAACAGTCTGCGTTCACTTCCCCAAAATCCATCATGAGCTCTGTCTCTTCCTAAGACAGTTGATTGTGGTCAGTTGCTATGTCTACATTTTATGACCGTTGGTTAGGTGAGCTACAAGCTGCGTCCTGTTTTTCTATTTCTACAAAGTTAAGTAATAATTAGCAAAGCTCAGCAAAAATTCTCCAACAATCCCTCCTTTTATCATACCATGATAACACATCATCGTATTTGGAGGGGAGAGGTATGGGGCTTAAAGTAGTCATTGAAACATAATATCTTTTCCTGCCATCGCGCTGTACCAGCCGCAAGGCCAAGCTAGCAATACATGATTGATTAATCTCACCTTAAATGTCCCCATAAAATTCTGTTCTTAAAATTCTAAAATTCCGTTCTCACAGTCCCCTCTTGACTCTTCTACAACCCTTTTAAGAATCTTTCCCTTGATCCCACCTAGGTGCCTTTAATGGTCTCTATTTGTCTAGAAACAGCCTTCAACACCCAGAGGGGTCGCACTCAATACGTTGCCTGTTTATATCTCAAGGGGGCAGCGGGAACTCTGGAAAGGCATAAATTTTGCAGGGGCTTCAAATACTTGCTTACAAAATAAAAGGGTGGTACACTTTAAATTTACCATCTCATTTAAGCATCACTGTCACATAGTCGATTGTACAAACATAATACAATTTCATAAAGTACATTGATCATTCATTAACTCATTTTACTTATATAAAAGGTTATACAATTACCCCTTTTATGGCATAACTAATTGTCCCTCCTTTGACAGAGCAAGTTCAAAACTAATTGCTTTTCGGGTAGCTGTCCAACCTGTGTTCATACATCCTCTTGCATTGCCTAATTAATTTCTTAAGTTGCCAAATTAAGTATGTCACTTATAACACCATGATACCCAAAACCACTATCAGGACATGGGAGATAATTCTAAACCAGGGGTGTATCTACACGTCTGACCCCAGTTCCATAAGTCCTCTTGCCAGGTAGAATCATTTATCTTGTCAATCTCATCTTGTAGCATCTTCGACTGATGTTCCAAATTGCAATGGCTTCTAGCTGCTATCTCTCTTTACCCAAGCGTGTGGGCAATGGCTGAATAGTATATTCATAGTCCCGGAGGTAATTTGTCAAATCCTCCTTAATACTTTCTGTCACAGTTATCATTTCTGTCTTTTGCTCATGTATATGTACCAACTCCATCTTCCCTACTCGGGTTGGTATTTGTGGGTTGAACCAAAATGTACTGTTGCTCACTGGACAAGTCTGTTTATGTCCGTACTGGTATTCCTTCGTTGTGGTGGTTAAGCAATATCTCCTCTTTCCCATATAGGCCACATGGGTTAGTCCTAACAATGCTCTCCTAGTTTCCATGGTGCAATTTACAGTGGTATTAAATCCATATTTTGATTCTGCCAATTTATCTAAAGGATGAGGACATATGATCACCTGGTTTTCCAGACTACACTCAGACAATAGACAATGTTGTTCCAATTACCTCTTTTCCAATTTCCATAACATAGGGTAAAATATCATTGTATTTTATGTAATCCATTTATCATTTTCTCATTACCAAATTCCTGTCTCAACAATTGTTACAGTAATACCTTGTACAACTCTCGGGTCTTCTCAGGGCACCAGTCAGGTAGCTGGATATCTGAGAAAATCAATCTTACCGGTACCAACTCAAGCTTTATATTATCATATACAATTTTATTAGTTTTTATTATCGCAAGTCCATTTTCTGGTCCTGTAGTCAAGACCGGGCAAGGGAGACCAGTCACTTGTGGCTGTTGGGTCATAACCTTACTCGTTAGTAATTAGAATGTGGGGTTAACCGTGGGGGTTGGTGCTTCTTGTCTGTTTAATCTCACAACCTGAAATAGGAACTGTCCTTTTTTTTATCTTAGAGCTTTAATATCTTGCGCTAGGGGGAGTTCGAGGATTGTCTGCACTCACTTTTGCTCTGTCTCATGCTTTTCCTGTGTTATTACTATTCCCAAATATGAAACCTTTTCCTTCATTATCTGTGCCATTTTCAGCCTAACTTTCACTCTGACCTTCTGAAGGAAGGTGGAATATCGATGGATTATTATCAAATCCCTGGGAGAGACACGTCCAGATGTACTGTTGTCCCTTGAACGTAAACGCAAATTTATATTGACACTCTTGTGCCAACTGTATGGACCAGAACCCATTGCTAATGTCCAACACAGTAAACCACTGATTTGTTATTTTTTAAAACTTTGATTGTCCTCTTAAATATCAGATAGATTTCCCTTTGAGTGCTTTAAATAACCACTCATATCAGTTAAATTTTGTTTATTGATTCCAATTTCTTATGCCCAGACTTGGTTGTACTTTTTGTACGTTAAGGACAGAAATGCTTGCAACTATCTTTCCTTCTCAAGCATTTTGTCTCATTGATAAAGATGCTATGATATTTGATGTCTGCAATTAAGTTTTAAATTCTCAAAGCTGCTGGAACTCTTGTTGTGGCATCAGTTCTCATGTGGCCTTGGAACCTGCCGTCACCTGCTTAAAAAGAATCCATTGTGGCTCTGCCCCTGAGCCCAATGGGTTAATTTGTCCAATTCTATCTGTCTATTAGAAATGTAAAATTTAACAATGTCCAATATGTATAAATTTGACTCTCAGCTATGCAAAAAGCTGCAGCGAGTTAAGTTCTTTGTTTGTCTCCAAGGGGGCGGAGCAAAACATTCTCAGCTTCGTCACTTTACGAAACCTTTCTTTTCTGATCGAAAAGAACTATCTATTTTAAACCTTTTCAATCCTTTTGGTATCCTTAGGGTTTAAAAGCAACAAAATCATGTGTAACATTTTCAATTTCAAAGGAAAGCATCTCCATCAGGAAAGACAGCATTTTAGATTAAACTCCAATTGTTTCCAAACTTTTTGTATCTCTTGTAAGAGGTTCCTAATCCAAGGATTTTTATAACAAAGATGATTCCAATTCCAATTCACAGCAATAATATTTAAAAATCAAAACTGCCGATGTTATATGAACGAGTCTTGTGTCTGGAACTTAAGACTCCTCCAAAACATGACATAATAAACTTGAAAGTTCATTGTTGCAACAAATGACATTTCTAGTTCTTCAACTTAACAGGTCAATTAACCTTAACAGTGTTAATTCAATTCAGACTTATTAACTTATAATACTTATTAACTACACACAGAACAGAATAGCACATGCTTATTTTAAAAGATAGGTAAATTACGTCATTTTTCTTGCTCTTTCTTCAGGCGCCAGACTGTAATAAAACCAAAAACTAAAGAAAAGTTATTTAACATTCTTACAACAAAAGATTTAACACCAGCTTTTTAAACAGACAGAATCTTTCCTATATCTCCTTTGTTTATTTATCTCTTCCTTTAAACAATATAACAGTCAATAAAACATGTCTTCAAATTTAGACTGTAAAATAAAACAATAGCAGAGTTTCCAATTAAAACAATGTTCCAAACCCCAAATTAGATTTCTGCCAGACATCTTCAGACCTTCAAGGCTGAAGCTTATCCCTCAGAAAATTGTTCATTGCCTTTTCACAGTTGCAAAAACAACTAAAAATAAAACTTTAACTTAAAATATAATTCAATTTTATATTCCATTCCTGGGTGCACAACACTAAATAGAAATGAACACACTCAACAATCACTTTTCACACTCACTCAATTCCAAACAACTTAATAGAATTCAATTTTCAACATTAAAGCCAGACAACAAAGAGTCAACGACAATCAGTTCTACAGAACACAAGTTGTACAGAACACAAGTTGTAAAACCCAAATATTCAATTCATGGAAGCTTCCAACATTCTCACAGTTGAATCAAAGACACAGTTACTTGTTTTTACTCTAAAACATACCTATCTTTAAAACACATATCTACCGTGGCGCTTCTGCGTCTTCTTCAAGGGGGCAAACGGACATGGGTCGCCTTTCTCCAGAGGACATGGTTTACTTGTCCCCGGGGGCGACCCTTCCCTTTTGGAAGCCATTGAGTCCACTCTTACTTCTACTTTCTCGAAACCTTCTAAATTTACGAGTTCTTTTCTATGAATCAAGTAGCATTAAAACAAAGGAAAACAAACAAGACACAACAAAACGAATAGACACAAGGATACGAACAGGCGCAGTTAATGTTAAATTCTCAAGGTCAGCTAACCGGCACACCCCTGTCTCTCAGGCCAACGCTCTTTCGTTCTCCCTCCGTCCCACAGCCTCTCTCTCTAGGGCCAGATTCCGGCTCGTGTACTCAGGAGCAACGATCACGTGCCTGTCGGGTCAATTTGGTAGTTTAGTTACAGCCGCAGTCATTCATCGTCCCAGACGGCTGTCCTAACTCCTTTTGTCCCACAGCCTCTTTACTCCACCCAGTGGAGGAACAGCTCGTGCAAACTCAAATTAGGATCACCACATTCCCGGAATTTGGTACTACTACTACACCGAATTCGCCACATTTTACTGGATTTTCTACTTATCTCCTTTTCAACTTCCCTTCGCGGAATTTTAGATCTTTTCTGATCAGGTTTCAGCCAATTCTTCCTTGACCCCTCTAGTCCCCCTCTCCCAGTTATCTGGCCTTCACGTGGGGCCCAGTCGCCCTCTTAATTCCGGCTCAGGCTGGGTGATTGAGACACTAGGGTCGCAGAAAAGTTGACTTACCCCTGATCCCGTCAATTATTTCTTCACTAGGTTCTTTTGGATCCCATGAACTCAGGGATCCTGCCGACTACGCCAAATCTGTTGGAGAAAATCCAGATTGTGCCCAATTGTTGAACAAATTCTCCGGACTCAGACGTTGAGAACAAACACTTTATTGCATGATATCATGGGGTAACACACCTTACCTAAAGGCGGTCCAGTGCTACTCCCAAGAGCTACAGATTGCTGTGGATTTATATAATATAACAGAGGCAGAGCTAACAATTTCACAATTAGATAAACGCCCACAAGATGATCACAACACCGCCTACGTGACTGTGCACCATGCAGAGTCCGAGGTCAGCAAAACATCAGTTTCAACAATAACAAGCTAGTTCCTTAATTCAATGCCCACTCCAGATACTATATCTGGCCGTTACTTCTGGCTAGGTTGCACAAACATGATAAAAGCGGAAGAGTCAGCAACGAACAGTCTGCGTTCACTTCCCCAAAATCCATCATGAGCTCTGTCTCTTCCTAAGACAGTTGATTGTGGTCAGTTGCTCTGTCTACATTTCCTGACTGTTGGTTAGGTGAGCTACAAGCTGCATCCTGTTTTTCTATTTCTACAAAGTTAAGTAATAATTAGCAAAGCTCAGAAAATTCTCCAACATATTTGTTACCTCTCAACTTGACTATTCTAACACACTCCTGGGTGGCCTCCTACATTCTACCCTCCGTAAACTTGAGATGATCCAAATCTCTGCTGCCTGTGACCTTACTCGAACCAAGTCCTGTTCACACATCACCACTGTGCTCACTGACCTTCACAGACTCCCAATTAAGCAGCACCTCAGTTTTAAAATCCTCATCCTTGCTTTCAAATCCCTCCATGATCTCACCCCTCACTATCTCTATAATCTCCTCCAGCCCTACAACCCTCCGAGAGATCAGGGCTCATCTAATTTCAGCATCCCCAATTTTCATTGCTCCCCCACTGATGGCTGTGCCTTCAGCTGCCAAGGCCATAAGCTTTGGAAATCCCTCCCTAATCCTCTCCACCTCTCTACTTCACCTTCCGTGCTTCAGACACTTCTTAAAACCCAGCTCTCTGATCAAGCTTTTGCTCATCTGCCCTAATATCTTATGTGGCTCAGTGTCAAATGTTAACAAAAAAAAAATGTTTTTCGCCCAGAGGGTGGTTGGAATCAGGAACGCACTGCCTGAAGAGGTGGTGGAGGCAGGAACCGTCACAACATTTAAAAAGTATTTAGATGAGCACTTGAAACGCCACAGCATACAAGGCTACGGGACAAGTACAGGAATATGGGATTAGAATAGTTGGGTGCTGGATGGCCGGCACAGTCATGATGGGCAGAAAGGCCTGTTTCTGTGTTGTATGACTATGACTCTATAACACTCCTGCGAAACGCCTTAGAACATTTTGTAACATTAAGTTGCTTTATAAATGCAAGTTGATGTTAACTTGGACATATATCACCATTCCTTCATCACTGGGTGAAAATCCTGTAACTCCTTCCCCAACACCATTGTGGGAGCACCTTCACCACACAGACTACAGCGGTTCAAGAAGACCTCAATGGGCAACTGGGGATTGGTAATATACGCTACTGATGCCCATATCCCAGGAATGAAGTTAAAAAAAATCACTATATGTAAATGTATTAAAAGCCTCGACAAAGTGACACTTAATTGGTCCATCTGTGTTTTTCGACTCAATTTTGTGAGCAACGCCAGCATTAAAATAAAACCAAAATACTGTGGATGCTGGAAATCTGAAATAAACGAGAAAATACTGGAAATACTCAGCAGGTCAGGCAGCATCTGTGGTTAGAGAAACAGAGTTAACGTTTCAGGCGCCGTGAGCAGCCGGAGCCTGGAACTCGGAGTGGGAGGAGGAAGAATGAGGAGAGACAATATAGTCCAACACTCACAGCAACCTACAATCCACCGACATTACCGGGATGGGGAGACAGAGTTTAGAAACACTCAGCAACACGACTCCAGTAAAAGATCCCAGGAGGAAAAGGGGGAGCAGTGTGTGTACCTGCCCTGATATCCCCCTCCCCAGGCCTGTCAGTCAAACCTCCCAGTCCACAGCTCAGCCTATCAGCTTCCTGCACCTTGAGCCAGCCCTGCCCAGGTGTGGCCCAGTCCAAGGGGAGTCTTTGTGGAACCTGGGAGGGGGGACCTCCTGCCCTGTGCTGTGTGACAAATGGTTCCTCCCTCCCCTCCCCCAGGCCCCTTTACAACTGAGCTCAGTTTCCTTTAAAGTTTTCTCCTTTGATGTTCCACTTTATTAATCTTTAATTCCTCCAAAAGAGCTGGAAATCTGGCGGCCGTTAACCCCGGGTCTGTCACCGGAGAAGCCCCGAAGCTGCCGGGTGTTTCTAAAGCCTCCTCGCCGCCACTCACCATTACAACAGCGAGACTCTCCCGCCATTACTCACATTGTATCCACACTAAATACTGTGACTTGATGCTCTCGCCAGTGACCTCTGACCTGACAGCTCACAATGTGCGGGTGATTGATGGAAACGCGTCATCAACAGTGAGAGGAGCGGAGAGTCACTGCGTGCCACAAGCCCCGCCCCTCACCTGCTCCGACTGATTGGAGGACCCAACGACCGCTCGGTCCTCCAGACCCGCCCCCTTTGCACTTATTGGTCCGTCAATCACTCAGGTGGGCGGTATGAACTGAGCATGCGCGGCCGGCAGGCTCTGAGACAGAGAGCGCGGTTCCAGCAGGTGAGAGGGAGGCGGGTTAATAAAGCCCGGGGCTCGCAGGCTGCAAACAATCTAAACAGTGAGAATACACGGTGTTTGTTGGGTTGTGATGGCCGAGTGTTTAAAGTGTTGGATTTTGAAGTTTGCTGGGGTTGTCCTGAACCGTTTTAAATCCTGCTCGCAGTGAATTGCATTTTGCTTTCTTTACTTGTCTGTCTGGGGGAGATCACTGACTTGGAAACTAATCACAATCACATCTGCTGTGTCCTTTTAAACCGCTTGACGCTCAGCTCCTCTTTCTAATTGGAAACATTAAACTTTGATGGTATGAATTAGATGCTGTGGGTTTGTTAGAAACTAAACAAAAGGTAAAAATGAGTGAGAAATAAACACTAAAAAAAGTAAGAAAATGTATTTTAATAAAGATCCTTGCAGTTTTTCAAAGGAAAATTGCACCATCAGCAAATGAATGGGAATGCCATTTGGTTTGATGAATTTGAACCAGTTTTCTCTGTGTAAAATGACTGTGGCAGAACTCGAATCTTCAGGGAATCCTGGAAATTTCCTGCTGAAAGTGAAATGGGAAAAGCAGCTAACCTGAAGGGACATTGCAGAGCTTTCCTGGTGGTCTAGTGGTTAGAATTTGGCACTTTCACTGCCGCAGCTTGGGTTGGATTCCTGGTCAGGGAATGAAAAATTCCTGTTTTTATGCAGACATTCACAGTCAACATGCCTTATTTGCTGAATGAAAGCAGAAAATGCTCAGCACCTCTGGCAGTATCTGTGGAATGAGGAACATAGGAGCAGCAATAGGCCATTCAGCCCATCGCGCCTGTTCCACCATTCAATGAGATCATGGCTGATCATCCACCTCAAAGCCGCTTCCTCGCACTATCCCCACATCCCTTGATGTTATTAGTATCCAGATATCTATCGACTTCTGTCTTGAACATGCTCGATTATTGAGCTTCCACAGCCCTCTGGGGTAAAGATTCACCATCCTCTGAGTGAACAAATTCCTTCTTATCTCAGTCTTAAATGCCCTACCCCTTATTCTGAGACTATGTCTCCTGGATCGAGACTCACCAGCCAGGGGAAACATTCTATCTACATCCACCCTGTCATGTGCTGTAAGAATTTTGTAAGTTTCAATGAGATCACCTCTCATTCTTCAAAACTCTAGAGAATACAGGCTCCGTTTCCTCAATCTCTCCTCATAAAACAATCCACCATTCCTGGGATTAGTCTGGTGATCCTCCATTGCTCGCCATCTATGACAACAATATCCTTTGTTAAATAAGGAGACCAGAACTGTACACAATACTCCAGGTGCGGTCTCACCAAAGCTCTATACAATTGCACTTCTTTACTCCTGTACTCAAAACCCCTTGTGATGAAGGTCAACATACCATTTGCCTTCCTAATTGCTTGCTGCATCTGCATGCCATCTTTTAGTGACTCATGAACAAGGACACCCAGGTCCCTTTGGACATCAACACTTCCCAACCACTCGCCATTTAAGAAATACTCTGTCTTTCTGTCTTTTTTCAATCAAAGTGGATAGCTTCACACTTAATCACATTATATTCCATCTCATGTTCTTGCCCATTCGCTTAGCCTGTCCAAGTCCCCTTGAACCCTCCTTGCATCCTCCTGACAACTCTCATTCCCACCTCGGTTTGTGTCATCAGCAAATTTGGAATTATTACATTCAGTCCCCACATCCAAATCATTTCTATAGATTGTGAACAGCTGCAACCCCAGCACTAATCCTATGGTACCCCACTGGTAACAGCCTGCTATCCTGAGAATGACCCATTTATTCCTACTCTCTGTTTTCTATCTGTTAACCAATTCTCAATCCATAGCAGTATATTACCCCGGACCTCATGTGCTCTAATTTTGGTGACTAAGCTCCTGTGTGAGACCTGAGCAAAAGCCTTCTGAAAATCCAAATATATCACATCCACTGGTTCTCCTTTACCTGTGCGACAAGTAACATCCTCAAAAAAAAACCACCAGGTTTGTCAAACATGATTACCCTTTCATAAATCCATGTTGGCTCTGCCTGATTACATCATTATTTTCTAAGTGTCTACTTATCACATCCTTTATAATAAATTCTAACCTTTTCCCTACTAGTGACATCAAACTAACAGGTCTGTAGTTCGCCATTTGTTCTCTCCCTCCTTTCTTAAATAGTGGGCTTAAATTTTCTACTTTCCAGTCTGCAGGAACCTTTCCAGAATCTATAGAATTGTGAAAGATAACCACCAATCATCCACTATCTCTATAACCACCTCCTTCAAAACTCTTGGATGTAGCTCATCTAGTCCAAGGGTTGTTCAACCTTCATTCCAGTTAATTATTATGGTGCTACCTCTTTATTAATACTAATTTCTTTCAGTTTCTCATTTTCACAAGTCCAGTCGGCTTTGTGCCCTTGTGTCTGACATTAGCGGTTTACTTTCTGGAACTCTGCTGCACAAGGAAGGGCAACAGTGGAATGGATGTTTGGCTAAAGGCTCAGGACCAGCAAGGGTGAATCGGGAGTGAAGGGGGGGAAAGTTCAAAGGGTGGGGTTCAGGTTCATGGAGGGACAGAGGAGGAGGGATGTGAGGGAGGGCAGAGGGTGGGGTACGCATTCATGGAGGAATGGAGGAGGGATGTAAGGGAGGACAGAGGGAAGGGCCTAACATCCTGGGTGTGGTGGTAGGTGTTACAGTCAGTGGAGGGGAGGTGCATGAGGGGCCTATGTTCGGGTCACTACTGTCCACATTGGGGTCCTGTGGGTTGAAGTCAGGCGACTGGCTGGTGGAGGGAATGGTCACAGTCATGGGGCAGTTCAATTCGATAGGAGGGCAGGTCCAGTGTCATGTTCAGGTATTGAAGGTCTGGGAGGGCGGGACACAGGATCGGGTGAAAACAGTAAGGCCGATGACAGGAGGGATGCTGAACCTTGATAAAGTTTTGGTTAGACCCCAACGAGAGGATTGTGTCCAGTTCTGGTCACCACACGTCAGGAAGAATGTGAGGGTCCAGGGGAGGCTGCAGAGGAGATTTACCAGAATGGTTCCAGTGATGGGGGATTTTAGTTACAAGGGTAGGGACTTGATGGGCCAAATGGCCTCCTTCTGTGCCATAAATGACTGTGTTTTGAGACAGGATGTCCCAGCTCTCCAGTCTGGGATTCTCAGTATGAACAGGGTGGGATGTGTTTTGAGACAGGATGTCCCAGCTCTCCAGCCTGGGATTCTCAGTATGAACAGGGTTTGGAGAAGGGAGGACCCACTAACCATGGCTTACTAGAAAAGTTAAAGATGGTCTGAAAATTAAAGGAAAAGCATATAATTGCACAGGTCAGAATGTTGGACAGAATATAAAAAAAGCAGAGTAACTAAAAGATTGATAAGGAGTGCAGATTGCAAACAGATATGGAGGTACAAGTTTGCTGAGTTGTGAGTTCAGTGAAGGGGAGAGGAGGTGCTCCTTTCTTCAACATTTTTTGTCCTCCAGTATTTGGTTCTTGCTTCTGCGCAATGGAAGGATTTGGTTGGTGAGTAACTGATCAGATATTCTACTTATAATAAATAGTCTGCAAATTTAAGGTATGGCAGGGCAGCTCGGCTGAGTGGAATGCACAGCTTGTGACATGTGGGATGTTGTGGATGCACCATGTGTCCTAGACAAACACATCTGCAGGAAGTGTCACCGGCTGCACAAGCTTGAGCTCTAAGTTTTGGATCTTGAGTGGTGGCTGGAGTCACTGTGGGATCCACAATCCAGAGAACTACATGGATAGCAGGTTTAGGGAGGTGGTCACACCACAGGTTAGGAGCATGCAGGCAGAGAGGGAATGGGTGACCGCCAGACAGACTAAGGGAACCAGGAAGGTAGTGCAGGAATCCCCTGAGATGATCTCACTCGCTAATCGGCTTTCCATTTTGGATACTGGTGAGGGTGATGGTTCCTCAGAGGAGTGCAGACAGAGCCATGTTTGTGGCACCACCGGTGACTCAGCTGCACAGGAGGGGAGGAGGAAGCGTGGAAGAGCAGTAATGATAGGGGATTCATTCGTAAAGGGAACTGACAGGTGTTTCTGTGACCGTAGACGAGACTCCAGGATCGTGTGTTGCCTCCCTGGTGGAAGGTGAACAGCCAGAGGTTATGGTCCACGTTGGCACCAGTAACATAGGTAGGAAGGGGGAATAGAAAGGATTACTCCCAGGCCCATTTGCACGTAAACATAGGAATAGGAGAATTGAGTGATTGAACATGTGGCTGGAGAACTGGTGCAGGAGGGAGGACATCAGATTTCTGAGGCACTGAGACCAGTTCTAGGGCAGGTGGGACCTGCACAAGATGGACGGGTTGCATCTTAATATCCTAATATCCTCACAGAAGATTTGCTGGTGCTGTTGGGAAGGGTGTAAACTAGATTGACAGGGGGATGGGAGCCTGAGAGGGAGCTCAGATTGGAGGAAAGCAAAACTGGTAACTTGTCAGGGGCGTAGGAACCAGGAGGAAATATCAGAGAGGAACACCAAGGTGCACAGAATACTGGGAGAGATAGATAGCACTAGAGTAGGGAATAGTAAGTTATTAGGTGGGGTCAGAGTCAGGGAGAAAGTAATAAAGTCTAAATCAGGGTTAATGTGCATGTATGTGAATGCACAGAGTGTGGTTAATAAGATTGATGAGGTACAGGCACAGATTGCCATGTGGAAATATGATGCTGTATCTATCACAGAGACCTGGCTCAAAGAAGGGCAGGACTGGGTGTTAAATCTTCCTGGATACAAAGTGCTTAGGAAAGATAAGAAAGGGAAAAGGGAGGAGGGAAGGCAGTATTGATTAAGGAGAACATTGCAGTGTTGGAGGAAAAAGATGTCCCGTAGGGGTCAAGGACAGAATCAATTTGGCTAGAGCTAAGGAACAAAAAAAGTGCATTTACATTGCTCGGTGTTGTCTATCGGCCACCAGCAAGTGGGAAGGACGTGGAGGAACAAATTTGCAAGGACATTACAGAGAGGTGCAAAAATTATAGGTTAGTTATAATGGAGGACTTTAATTATTCAAACATGGACTGGGATAGTAGTAGTGTAAAGGGAATTGAGGGGCAAGAGTTCCCAGAGTGTGTTCAGGAAACTTTTTTACAGCAGTATGTTGCTCATCTAATGAGAAAGGAGGCACTGCTAGACCTGGTTCTTAGGAATGAGAAGGGCCAAGTGGATCAAGTATCAATAGGACAGCATGTAGGGGAGAGTGATCATTGTATCATAATATTTCGGCTGACTATGGAAAAGGACAAAGAACAATCCAGAGTAAGAATAATTCACTGGGGGAAAGACAACTTCAATGGGGTAAGAATGGAGCTGGGGTGAATCAATTGGATTCAAACGTTGGCAGGAAAACTGGTAGCTGAACAGTGGGCTACCTTCAAAGAACAGATATTTTGGGCACAGTCAACATATGTTCCCTCAAAGGGGAAAAGTAGGGTAAATAAATCCAGAGCTCCCTGCATGACAAAAGAGGCAGAGATAATGATACAGAAGAAAAAGTGTGCTTTTGACAGAAGCCAGGTAGAAAATACTATTGAGAACCAGGCTGAATATAATGTCCAGAGGGGAAGTGAAAAAACAAATCAGAGAATCAAAGAGAGAGCATATAAAGAGATCGACAGCTGGCATTAAAGGGAATCCCAAAGTTTTTGACAAACATATAAACAGTAAAAGGGTGGGAAAAGAAGTGTGGGACTGATTCGGGAAGCAATAAGGGAACTTACACGTGGAGGCAGGGGACATAGCTGAGGTATTAAATGAATACTTTGCATCTGTCTTTAGCAAGGAAGAAGATGCAATCCAGGCAATAATGAAAGAGGAGGTAATTCAAACACCAGAAGGGTTTAAAATTGATTTTAAAAAGGACGTATTAGATAGGCTGTCTGTACTTCAAAGTGGATAAAACATCAGGACCAGATGAGATGCAGCCAAGGATACTGAGGGAAGTGAGGCTGGAAATTGCGGAGACACTGGCCATAATTTTTCACTCTCTCTTCAACTTGGGGGTGGTGCCAGAGAACTGGACAATTGCAAATGTTACACCCTTGTTCAAAAAAGGGTGTAAAGGTAAGCCCAGCAAGTACAGCCCAGTCAGTTTAACTTCAGTGGTGGGGAAACTTCTCGAAAGAATAATTTGGGAGAAAATTAACAGTCACATGGGCAAATGTGGGTTAATTAAAGAAAGCCAGCACAGATTTCTTTCGGGAAAATCATGTTTAATTAATGCTGGAGTTATTGAGGAGATAACAAAGTGTTGATGTGGTGTACATGGACTTTCAAAATGCCTTTGATACCAGTGCCACACAACAGACTTGTGAGCAATCTTCTAGCTCATGGAATAAAAGGGAAAGTAGCAACATGGATAATTGGCTGCATGTCAGGAAATAAAGAGTAGTGTTGAAGGGTTTTTCAGGCTGGAGGAAGGTTTGTAGTGGAGTTCCCCAGGGATCAGTGTTGGAACCCTTGCTTTCCAGATATATATTAATGACCTAGACCTTGGTGTACAGGGCACAATTTCAAAGTTTGCAGATGACATGAAACTTGGAAGCATTGTGAACTGTGAGGAGGATAGTGTAGAACTCGAAAAGGACATGGAGAAGTTGGTGGAATGGGCAGACAGGTGGCAGATGAAGCTCAATGCAGAGAAGTGCGAAGTGCTTCATTTAGGTAGGAAGAACACTGAGAGAGAGAATATAGAATAAAGGTTACAATTCTAAAGGGGTGCAGGAGCAGAGGGACCTGGGTGTATATGTGCGTAAGTCATTGAAGGTGGAAGGACAGGTTGAGAGAGCAGTTAATAATGCATACAGTATCCTGGGCTTTATTAATAGAGGCATAGAGTACAAGTGCAAGGAGGTTATGTTGAAATAAAAACATGAAATGCTGGAAATAATCATCAGGTCTGGCAACATCTGTGGAGAGAGAAGCAGAGTTAACGTTTCAGGTCAGTGACCCTTCATCAGAACCCTGTTCTGAGTTCTGATGAAGGGTCACTGACCTGAAACATGAACTCTGCTTCTCTCTCCACAGATGCTGCCAGTCCTGCTGAGTATTTCCAGCATTTTTTGTTTTTATTTCAGATTTCCAGCATCTGCAATATTTTGCTTTTATTTTAGAGGTTATGTTGAACTTGTTTAAGATACTAGTTTGCCCTCAGCTGGTGTATTGTGTCCAGTTCTGGGTGCGGCACTTTCGGAAAGATGTGAGAGCACTGGAGAGAGTAGGGAAAAAATTCACAAAAATGGTTGCAAGGATGAGGAACTTCAGTTGTGAAGATACATTGAAGGGAAGGCTGAGAGGTGATTTGTTAGAGCTCAAAAACAAGAGGAGTCTGGACAGAGTAGATAGGGAGAAACTGTTCCCACTAGTGAAAGAATCAAGAACCGGAGTGCACAGTTTTAAAGTATTTGGTCAGAGAAGCAAAAGTGACATGAGGAAAAACTTCACTTGGTAAATGGTTAAGGTCTGGAATGTGCTGCCTGACAGTGTGGTGGAGGCAGGTTCAATTGAAGCATTCAAAAGAGAATTAGGAAGATGAAAAGAAGAATGTGCAGGGTTATGGGGAGAAGGCGAGGGAATGGAATTGACTGAATTGCTCTTTAAAAGAGCCGGTGCGGACACGATGGGCCGAATGGCCTCCTTCACTGTAACAATTCTGAGATTGTGCGAACCGCACGCTCTGCCTCTGCTCGCGCTGGCCGCGCATGCTCATCTCACACCGCCCGCCCGGCTGATGGACATCAGCTGCGGGCCAATAAGGATTGGTCACAGAACTGAGTCAAGAAACATTGACGGACCAATTAACAGCCTGTTTGTATCGGTGTGGGTGTTGGATGTGGAAGTCAGTCCCTGATGTCCTCGATCGGTCTTTTTTGTTCCATCAGTTTGAGCTGGAGTGGGGATGGAGGAGCAACTGCTGGCTTTACACCTGAGTACTTTTGAGCCCAGTCGGGTCCAACAATTTTCATAGTGAGGTTGTCAAGGGAGGTAGATTCCAGGGGAGATGAGGTTGCTAAACAGACACCAACCACTCAGTGTAAAAGAGTATTATTTTGGTAACAAGTATCTCGATAGAGGCCTTTAATCCAGTTTACATATACACATGTTGTTACTTCATTCCTGGGATATGGGTGTCACTAGCCAGACCAGTGGATATTATCAGTCCCCAGTTGCCCATTCAAAAGGCGATGATGGGCCTTCTTCTTGAACTGCTGCAGTCCATATGGTGAAGGTGTTTCCACAATGGTGTTAGGGAAGGAGTTACAGGATTTTCACCCACTGATGATGAAGGAACGGTGATAAATGTCCAAGTTAACATCAACTTTGTATTTATATAGCATCTTTAATGCAATAAAATGTTCCAAGGTTCATCACAGGAGTGTTATAAAGTAACATTTGACACTGAGCCACATAAGGAGATAGTAGAGCAGATGACCAAAAGTTTTAAGAAGTGTCTGAATCATGGAAGGTGAGGTCGAGAGGTGGTGAGGATGAGGGAGGGATATCCAAAGATTATGGCCTTGGCAGCTGAAGGCACGGCCACCAGTGATGGAGCAAAGAAAATCAGGGATGCAGAAGATGCCAGAATTAGATGAGCCCTGAGCTCTGAGCGTTGTCGTGCTGGAGGAGATTATAGAGATAGTGAGGGGTGAAAGCATCGAGAGATTTCAAGACAAGGATGAGGAATTTAAAATTGAGGTGCTGCTTAACTGGGAGTCTGTATAGGCCAGTGAGCTCAGTGGTGATGGGTGAACAGGACTTGGTTCAAGTAAGGACACAGGCAGCAGAGTTTTGGATGATCTCAAGTTTACAGAGGGTAGACTGTGGGAGGCCGGCCAGGAGTGTGTTAGAATAGTCAAGTTGAGAGGTAACAAATACATGGATGTAAGTTTCAGAGGCAGATGAGCTGAGACAGTGGTGTAGTCTGGTGATACTGAGGTGGAAATAGGCAGTCTGAGTGATGGTGCTGATATGCAGTTGGAAGCTCATCTCGGAGTCAAATATGACACCAAAATTATGAATGGTCTGGTTTAGCCTCAGACAGTTGCCAGGGAGAGGGATTGAGTTGGTGGCTAGGGAGTGGAGTTTGTAGCAGAAACTGAAGACAATGGCTTCAGACTTCCCAATTGGATGAAATTTCTGTTCTTCCAGTACTGGATGTCAGACAAGTCAGGATGGTGTGTGACTTGGAGGGGAACTTGGTGTTCACATACACCTGCTCTGCTGGTCCGTCTAGATAATGGAAGTTGAGGGTTTGGGAGGTTCTGTCAAAGTTCTGGTTGAGTTGTAGATATATAAAATCCCTCTCCTCTCCCTCTCCCTCCCACCTCTCACTCTCTCTCTCTCTCTCTCTTTCCTCCCATAGAGAGCAGAGTCTTGTGTAGGTCCAGACTGGGTGGCAGGTTCCCTTCCTTGAAGGACATTATTGAACCAGTTGGAGTTGTACATCAATCCAGCAGCTTTCATGGTCACTTTTTCCTCGTACCGTCCCCATAAATTACCAGATTCATTCAGCTCCATTTCCCAACCTGCCTTTGTGTTTTTGTGGGTTCTCTCACACTCTTTTTTTTCTGTTTTAAATCCATTTCGCAGGGTTTTAGAAGGAGAGGAATTGCAGTCGTGAAATGCAAAAAAACATCAGATCAGGATCTGAAGGAGTCGCCCAATTTTTCGTAACCTGAATATCACTGGATTTTGAACGTGGAAAGAAAAAGCAGCGATCACAGTGGGGAGAAACTGTACACATGTTCTGTGTGTGGACAAGGTTTCAGCCGATTATCGGACCTGTTGAAACACAAGTGCAGTCACACTGGGAAGAAACCGTGTAAATATGGGGATTGTGGAAAGGGATTGAATTATTCAGTTGAGCTGGAAACTCATCCACGCAGTCACACTCTGGAGAGGCCGTTCACCTGCTCTGAATGTGAGCAGGGATTCACTCAAGCATCCTACCTGCTGACACATCAGCGAATTCACACTGGCGAGAGACTTTTAAATGTCCATTCTGTGGGAATTGCTATAAACGCTGAACTGATGTCCCATCAACGTGTTCAAACTGACAGAAAACCGTTCAGGTGCTCTCACTGCGGGACTGGGTTCAGACGATTAGGCACTTTCACTGTACACCAGCGCATTCACACTGGGGAGAGGCCGTTCACCTGCCCGGAATGTGGGAAGGGATTCACTCAGTTATCCACGCTGTTGACACACCAGCGCGTTCACACTGGGGAGAGGCCATTCACCTGCTTCGAGTGTGGGAAGGGATTCACTCACTCATCCGCCCTGCTGAGACACCAGCGAGTTCACACTGGAGAGAGGCCATTCAACTGCACAGAATGTGGGAAAGGATTCACTACTACTTCTGACCTGCTGACACACCAGCGCATTCACACTGAGGAGAGGCCTTTCACCTGCTTCGAGTGTGGGAAGGGATTCACTCAAGCATCCAACCTTCTGACACACCAGCGAGTTCACACTGGGAAAAAGCCGTTCACCTGCTCAGAGTGTTGGAGGGGATTCACGACTTTATCTGGCCTACTGATACACCAGCGAGTTCAGGCTGGGGAGAGGCCATTCACCTGCTCAGAGTGTGGGAAAGGATTCACTCACTCATCCACCCTGCTGAAACACCAGGGAGTTCACACTGGGGAGCGGCCGTTCACCTGTACAGAGTGTGGGAAGGGATTCACTCAGTCCTCCAACCTTCAGAAACACCAGCGAGTTCACACAAGGGATCGGTCATTCACTTGTTCTGACTGTGCGAAGGGATTTACTACTTCATCCTATCTGTTGAGACACCAGCGAGTTCACAAGTAACTCGGGGATGAGAAATTTCCATCAAATAGCAGATTTCCGACATTGATGTTTCGGAAATCCACCATTGGCTTCTCCCCTTCCGACCTGAACTAAAAGACCGGCTTTGAAAGAAATTGCAGCTGTGAGTTATGTTTTTTAAATTGGCCAACCACAAAGCTGCTCGGCGATCTTTTTTTACCTTTTTTAAGTCATCTTTATTTTTTATAGTCTTCCAACTTGGTGGAAGTTAACTTCAAACAGGAAAGCAAGTGGGTGGAACTGCACACTCCTTCACAACTTCAGTGTGTCAGTCTTCTGTAAATGGCCAAAAAGGAGATGTGTGAAGACACAGACCAATTCCCAATGTTTATTTTTGCCTTGATGGGCTATCTTAGCAGAGACCACCTGAGAACTGACACAGCTCATTTGACATGGTTTAAAATTAATGGTGCAGAATCAGTCGCTGGCAAGTCGCTGGTCTGCAGCAAAAACATTGGTCTGTCAATAGGAATTTGAAACTTGCTTCCATTTACACAGCAGTGTGTGTCTGAAATAATTTCTGAAAACTCTGCACATACTGGTTACTGAATGTGAATATCCTGCAGTGAACATGAACTGTATAAACTTAATATGTCCTGTGCTTTGCAGCAACTGAAGTGATCTGGAATTTCCACTTATTGGTTTGCTCAGGTGTATGGCTGAATTCCATTCATTGTTCATCTCCATTTTCACTGTCTACTGACCCAGTCACACTGTAAACCTGGAGTCAGTGTGAAGCTGTCTTTTACACCATAGTGATGGAAGACAAGGAGTATAACTCTGGCCATCTTTCTTCAATGTGTGTTTTGACATTGCTGAAGATTATCTGGAAAAGACTGTCCTGCACCACAAGTGCTGTACATTGGCTGCAGTGAAACTATCCTGTGAGCTCTCTGCAGTCACTATAAATGGTCACTGGGTTTCTCAGGCTGATGGCACAATACTCTGTACATGTATAAACATGTATATACAAGAACACAAGAAATAGGAGCAGAAGTAGACCATATGCCCCATTGAGCCTGCTCCACCATTCAATATGATCATGGCTGATCTTGGGTTTCAATTCCACTTTCCTGCCCGCTGCCCATATCACTTGATTCCCTGCGACACCAAAAATCTATCAATCCCAGCCTTAAATATATTCAACAATGGAGCATCCACAACCATCTTGGGTAGAGAATTCCACTGTCACGATGCTTTGACTGCAGTAATTTCTCCTCATCTGAGTCCTGAATGATTGGCCCCTTATCCTGAGATTGTGCCCCCGCGTTCTAGATTCCCCGACCAGTGGAAACAATCTCTCAGCTTCTACCTTATCAAGCTCTTTCAGAATCTAGTGTGTCTCAATTAGTTCGTCTCTCATTCTTCTAAACTCCAGAGAATATAGGCCCAATTTACTCAGCCCCTCATCATAGGACAACCCCCTCATCCCAGAGACCAATGTAGTAAATCTTCAGTATATACAGAATGCTGCCTTTCTCCAAGCCAACACAATAGTTATGATTTTCAGCTCACCTTGCTGTTAAATGCAGCTGTCACTGAACCAATTGGTGCAGTAGAACAGGAGCCAGAAGTGTTCATCACTGTTGGGATATACAGCTGTCCATTGGACCTGCTGCATTGTCACAGGGCCTTTACCAAACTTTTGAGCCTGATTTGGGGATGATGCAACAGAACCTTAAACTTGTTACTGTCGAGGTTGTCATTGGCTGTCCCTCGATTCGAGGATGACGTCTACTCAAGGTCGCGAGTTTCTTCCATGGGTCTTCAGGTCACTGAACAGGTCGATTCTCGACCCGCAAATCTTTAGACACATGGGGCAGGACGTCCCACCAGGTAGTGGGACCCGGAGTGCAGGATTTGCTTCCTAGAGGCACAACACTAGTCTCATTACTTTTCCTCTGTCACTCGCAAGATCTGGTACAATTTTTATGTTGCATAATATTTGGACCCTTTGAAGAGGAAAACCACATTTTTCATTAGTTTTCATTAAGATTATAATGAGATCGGCACTGCAAACAAGATTATTTTAATTTGCAATCATTATAACGTGACTAATTATTTTAAATTATAAAATCTACCATGAGTGATGATATTTAAAAACAAGCAATTCTATCTATAGAGACACCACATTTGCTAAAGTTAATAAGGTTATTTTCCTCTTTTAGTGCTTGGAGGTAAATAATTGTCTAAAAGACAATTGGATCAGGAGTATCACGAGTATCACATGCTCCCAACAGAATGTATGTGATCTTCCTGTCCATTTAAGTTAATGGACAGCAAATTGGACAGGCTGTGTAACTGGTATACAATCCTCCCTACCTGGTTTTACTTTCTGCATCGTTCAGGTGATTATGTTATAGCACAAAATAAGAAAATTACCCTGTTTATGTTCATGTTTCTGGATTGTCAATGTCTCATAAATGTTTACTTTTTATTAATTTATATATTTCCTGATTTGACAACATCGCTTACCAAGGTACCAGAATGTGCCATCTGGTATGTTTATATATATTGCTTTCCATTAAAGTTGACACGTCTTCACAGAACACCTTTTACATGAACAAGCTATAAATAGGCAGAAGCAGGACATTGAGAACATGAAGCTCTGTAAAACCAATTATCAGCAGTCAGGTAAGTCTCATGAAATTGTATTCTGAGTACAGTGCAATTTTATTCATTACATATGCAAAAGTGTACAAAATTACCATTACTCAACCAGTTTGCTTGAATAACAGTGTTATAATTACATGATTCATTGTTTTAAAATAATTAGTCTTTTTTAGTCTTCGGCCACTAATTTTCAGACCTTTTGGTCCTTGGCCACTCTTGCCCCTGCATTTGTTACTTGTTTTGTGAAATACTCTCCCTATTAGTGCTCAACTGCAAGATAACTGATTACATTTATATGTATTTATACATGTCTATAAAGTGTCTGTGCGCCCAGATTTAACTAAGTTGTGATTTGTAAACAATAAATGATGTTTTGGCCATGTTAGTCTGGTGTCTTGGTGATTTGTCAAGAAAGTGTAGATTTCCTGCTACTTTCAGGATTCCATTTAATCCAACCAGGGTATCTTATCTGTGACCACAACAAACCACTATGGGTGCAGGTTTTAAGTGTAGCTGATTTATTAAGTCATTTATATTCAGTGTAAAGAAGTAATACTTAACCAAAACAATAGTCACATTCTGTTCCTCAGATCCTCGGCGGTAGCCCTTCGAGTAACTGTTGTACGGTCTCTCTTTCTCTTGCTGAGTTCTGTTGACTGAAGATTCTCTTCTTTCTTCCTCTGGATGTTTCTTGTTGCTTCTCATGTTCAATAGCTGTTCTTTTATACCCTTTTAGGCCTTCAGACCACCTTTCTAGTTTGCCCGATTTTTGGTCCAGGTCCTGTGATGTCAGTTACTACCCTACTCTAATTGAGGCTTAATCAATAAAACATTTTGCCAATAATTGAAATAAAACATGGGAAGAGTTCTATTTATTACGGTTGTTATCTCCTTGGACAGTATGAATTTGTACAGAAATTGATTGTTTTTTAGCAAAGTTAATGAATGTTATCAGGGTCACAATAAAGGCCGGCGCCCCGATCCGAACCCAGCAGGACCCGGTGACATGTCGAGTTCAGGTCGGATCGCACATCCGGGTCCGACATTTGAGCTCGGGTCGGGCCTGGGCGGACTCTACTACCACCTCTGGAAGTGTCTGCCATGTTAATGTACTTTCTGGACCTGAAAGGTGGTTTTGTTACAGTTATTTTAAGCTCGTGCAGATAAGCAACAAAGTGAAAAACAGAAGGTAGGTTAACTGATGATTAGGTCGGGCGCAGGAAAAAATGGAAGGACTTGGGCCGGGTTGGGCTCAGGGTCGGATGTGGTTCTGTTGGGCTCGGGTCGGGTTTCACTTGCAGACCCGAGTCGGCCTTCAGGTCACAATACTTTTTCTTCTGACATTGTCTCACTGTGACTTACAAAGTCCTACTGATACTGAACTTCTTATAAGCTTAAGACTTAGTTTCTAAACGTAATACTTTTAAATTAAAGCCCATTCTTTCTAGCATGATTCTGAAATCATTAATTACAACTCGATCAAGGTCCATTGCTTTGTAATCATTGTTTCTTGATGGATTACTGCTTAATATATTAATTTGATCAATATAGTTGCTGATACAAGACACAAAAATAACTTTTGTTCATGTGTTCGTATTAAAATGGCTTACTTAACCTTGTTAGTTATTACAGAGGATTCTTTCTTTTGGGCCTCCTTATCTCGAGAGACAATGGATACGCTCCTGGAGGTGGTCAGTAGATTGTGAAGCAGCGCCTGGAGTGGCTATAAAGGCCAATTCTAGAGTGACAGGCTCTTCCACAGGTGCTGCAGAGAAATTTGTTTGTCGGCGCTGTTACACAGTTGGCTCTCCCCTTGCTCCTCTGTCTTTATGGCTGCCCGCTAGCTCTGGCGAACGCTGGCAACTGACTCCCACGACTTGTGATCAATGTCACAGGATTTCATGTCGCGTTTGCAGACGTCTTTAAAGCGGAGACATGGACGGCCGGTGGGTCTGATACCAGTAGCGAGCTCGCTGTACAATGTGTCTTTGGGGATCCTGCCATCTTCCATGCGGCTCACATGGCCAAGCCATCTCAAGCACCGCTGACTCAGTAGTGTGTACAAGCTGGGGATGTTGGCCGCCTCGAGGTCTTCTGTGTTGGAGATACGGTCCTGCCACCTGATGCCAAGTATTCTCCGGAGGCAGCGAAGATGGAATGAATTGAGACGTCGCTCTTGGCTGACATATGTTGTCCAGGCTTCGCTGCCAAAGAGCAAGGTACTGAGGACACAGGCCTGATACACTCGGACTTTTGTGTTCTGTGTCAGTGCCCCACCCCCACCTCACTTGCTTATAACCTGTGACTTTTCTAATATTTGTCAGTTCCGATGAAGGGTCACTGACCCGAAACGTTAACTCTGCTTCTCTTTCCACAGATGCTGCCAGACCTGCTGAGTGGTTCCAGCATTTCTTGTTTTTAGTCCATATGTTTGTGTTGGTCAGTGATTATGTCCCCTGATTTAGATTTGAGGGGGGCGATCTTCTTGATGGTTGGCCCAAGAGCTCTCTTCATGCCATCATACATTCCTCTGATGTTTCCGGTGTCTGAGGCCAGCTGAATATGACTGCATAGGTGTTGCCAGTAGTCGTTTGCGCAGCGCCTGGCTGTTCTTTGTGCAGTGCTTCTAGCTGCTTTAAGTGCTACGGATGTTAACTCACTGGGGGCTTTCTTGTAGTTCAACAGTGCAATGCGCTTAGCGGCTATGACAGGTTCCAGCTCTTCATTATGAGATTGAAACCAGTCTGCATTTCTCTTCGCACTTTTGCCGTAGGTGGTCAAAGCTGACTCATAGATGGCGTCTCTGATGTGGGCCCACTTGGTCTCAGCATCCCCTGTGGGAGTGTTTTGAAGGGCTGTTACAAGTGAATTTAGAAATTTTTGTAACAGCTGTGGGTGAGAAATTCTGCTTGTGTTGATGCGCGGGTGGCCCTTCTGTTTGGAATGCTGCAACTTCTTTGGTCTGAGTCTAACCTTGCTGCACACCAGGGAGTGGTCGGTGTCGCAGTCCGCACTGTGGAAGCTGCGTGTGATTTGAACACTGTTTAAGGCGGCTCACCTTGTGACAATGAGGTCTAGCTGGTGCCAACGACGCGATCTTGGGTGCCTCCATGAAACCTGGTGACAGGGTTTAGTGTGAAAGAACAAGTTGGTGATGCAGAGGAACACAACTCAAGCAGTCTCTGCCCATTCTCATTCATCCTACCAGTGCCATAGCGCCCAAGGCAGGAGGGCCATGAGTCATGGTCGGCCCCAACCCTGGCATTAAAGTCCCCCAGCAGGAATAGGTGTTCGGTGTTGGGGATGCTGCTAATGATATGGAGTTGTTCGTAGAACTGGTCTTGAGCTTCAGGTGGGGAGCAGAGTGTTTGAGCATAGATGCTGAGTAGGTGTACTGGACCAGAGGTGGTGAGCAGTCGGATGGACAGTATGCGTTCCGAGCCATTTGAGGGAGGCTCTATCATGCTGAGCAAGGAGTTTCTGATGGCGAAGCCCACTCCATGCTGTCTTGGTTCTTCAGGATCCATGCCCTGCCAGAAGAAGGTGTAGTCTTGCTCTGCTGGAGATCCACTCACGGGGAGGCGAGTCTCCCGGAAGTGCTGCAATGTCTACATTGAGTCTGCTGAGCTCGTTGTTAATGATGGCGGTCTTCCGAGACCCGGGTTTAATTCTGGGTACTGCCTGTGTGGAGTTTGCAAGTTCTCCCTGTGTCTGCGTGGGTTTCCTCCGGGTGCTCCGGTTTCCTCCCACAAGCCAAAGACTTGCAGGTTGATAGGTAAATTGGCCATTATAAATTGCCCCTAGTATTGGTAGGTGGTAGGGAAATATAGGGACAGGTGGGGATGTGGTAGGAATATGGAATTAGTGTAGGATATAAATGGGTGGTTGATGTCGGCACAGACTCGGTGGGCCGAAGGGCCTGTTTCAGTGCTGTATCTCTTTAAAAAAAAAAAAAAATTTGTGTAAAGTCTTCCGACAGGCCAGGACACAGTTCTGACGTTCCAGCTTGCAAAGCGAAGGGCTGGTACCTTCTTTCCTTTTTTCATGTTGTTTGGTGCGGTGTTTCAGTCCACCTTTCGGGTAATGACCCTGAGCTCCAAGCACCCATTGAAGCAGGTAGACTGTGGCGGGACAGAACCTTATTGACCGGGGGCTGCCCGGTTTGAGGCGGGCGTTAGCTGTCCAGTGAGGTGCAGTGACCTCTCCCACCGACAAAGGAAACCCGTGGCGCCCAGTTTCTACGCCAATTTATCTGGACTTATAACCCGTAACTGCTGCCTTCCGTGTTGTTTCAGTCGCTGTGAGGCGACTATGGAGTGACCTCTCCATGGCGCATGCCTGGGCAAATTTATGGAGGTTGTGAGTTGCCCAGTCGTCAAAACCCCCCTCTCGGCCTTTCTGGTGGGGTCCAAAGGAGTGCAGAGCACGACGTTTGGCACCGGTATGGCTGCAGGAACTGCCGGAAACATGCCAAAGGTGACACAGAATGCCTTCGGGGTTCTGCTCCGGATTATCTGTTAGGGTTTACTCCCTTAGCCTTGGTCTCTCCCAAGATGCCCACAAGGCATTGGGGTTGTTAGGGCCCCTACACAGGTGTAGGATGGTGCCGGTGGGAGCAGAGGATGCGAGGGGGAGGGGTAGAGGGAGCTGGGAAGGGGGCTGTAAGGGGGTGGGGGGGTGCAGGGGAAGGGGGTGCTGGGGGAAGATAGTGCGAGGGGGGGCGGTCTGGGATGGGGTTGTGAGGGGGTGAGCTGAGGGGGTGGAGCAGGGAAGGGGACGGGGGGGTGGAAGGGGGGGGAAAGGGGGCGGAAAGCGGGTGCAGGTAATAAGCCATTTCCTCAGTGCCCACCATCGACGTCCGGAAAGCTCATCCACGTCCTTCGGGAGGTGAAGCATCTTTTGGCAAACTTACAGAGGTGATTACATTCGCTAAAGGTTTTTTTTTTGCAGTGGTATAAGTAAAGGCATGCAGCATTGCCGACAGTGCGTTGCAGATGCTCTCCGAGCCATCTCCCACGGGCGCTTTGAAGTTGCAGCCGGGGGGCCGTTCGTGGATTTTTTGGGTGTTCGGGGCACCTTTTCTCAAGACTTCCCTCGGGTCCCGCTGCTCCTTCTTCACCTCAATGGACTTACCGCACGCCGTGGCTGCAGACACTCTGGGCGGTGAAGACAGCAGGATCAGAGATTAAAGTATCGACAGCTGTGCTCTTCAGTTTCATCCGGATCAATTTCATTGAGAAAACAAAGAGCAGGTGTGGCTGGGGGAGGGCAGTGGGCCCAGGTAAAATACACTAAACTAACTGTTAGCTTTTAGTTAGGGCTAAAATGAACTGATTTAAAGAGCCAGGGAAGTTTAAACAGTTTAAGAGGATAGATTGGGGGAGAAAACATTAGGAATGGGAGCAGATGGCCATGGATATCGCTGAACAGTAAGGGAGCTTCCAAGGGAGATTACAGCCCAGGAGCCATCTTGAAAATACAGTGTGAAAATAGTCAAGTTAAGCTAAAATCTAGCTACCCAACCCACTTGCAACTCCCAAGTTTGAGGGTGAAATATATGACAATATATTGACCCCTCACTACTTTTCATTGACGATTCCTTTCTTTTAGACATAAGAGCTGGGTTCCAGCTCAATTCAGTGCGCTTCAGCTGTCTTGAGGTAAGATTTCTCAAGTAACAGAGGATGGCTATTATTACAATTGTAACCATCGTTTGTATCAACATGAATGGAATAGAAATAGTTCTGAACCAGGGATGTTGACTTGTATTCACAACTGTTTCCCACCTATGTCTATTTCCCAGATTTCCAATTCCTTTCTCTCTTTATTAATTTTCTTGTTGCATCATAAACCGGTGCTTTTGGGATATTACAATATTTTAATTATGGATTATAAATCTAAGGATAGAGGGGGTATGGGGTGTCTCCACTGAATCATTGTCTTCAATGCTTCCTCCTGCATTCCAAAGTCGACTCTGATTTCAGTGATGTTATGAGTAGGTACAGGGAACATGATATCATTCCCTATCTGGGTGATCTTAGTGGGTTTTGAAACAATACACCAAGCGGTGAATTATCTTACAATATCCCCCCCCTGAGGGCAAGGCATTTATGCTGACCCCTCAAATTAAATTCTTGTATATTTGAACTTACATATTTACTCATTTCCAAGACATTTTGTTCTGTGATCATGTTTAATTGTGATCTTGTCTGGCACACCAGGTACTTCAAGTAGCAAGTGTGGATCAGTAAGTATATTTAGTTTTAGTTTTTAGTTTTAGTTTTAGAGATACAGCACTGAAACAGGCCCTTCGGCCCACCGAGTCTGTGCCGACCATCAACCACCCATTTATACTAACCCTACACTAATTCCATATTCCTACCACATCCCCACCTGTCCCTATATTTCCCTATCACCTACCTATACTAGTGGCAATTTATAATGGCCAATTAACCTATCAACCTGCAAGTCTTAGGCATGTGGGAGGAAACCAGAGCACCCGGAGGAAACCCACGCAGACACAGGGAGAACTTGCAAACTCCACACAGGCAGTACCCAGAATTGAACCCAGGTCGCTGGAGCTGTGAGGCTGCGGTGCTAACCACTGCGCCACTGTGCCGCTCTGGGTTATTACTGGGTTATAATCAATACATGTGAAATTATTCTAATCCAGAGGGGAATTTCCATGTTTAACCCTGTTTCCCACCAATGTGATGAATCCCCTACCCCTGGAATTTCCTTAGTTATAGCTTTATTTCCTTGCTGTAGTGTGTAATAATGGTGTTGGGAGGTGTTCACTTGACTTATTAATGTTGTTATGGTTATTGGTAGTTCAGGGATGATGTACACCTGTGTTAAAATGGTAGGCTCAGGACTGTCACACAAACACATTAAATCTCCACAGAGTAATTACAATATTGATTTTCAGACTGGAACCTTAAACCTGCCGTTTCACTTTCAGTCAGGAACAAATCCCAATTTTACACCAATCTCTGATTTGACAGCACGTTTCCAGCATTCACTGTTGTTCTTCCTGACTCTAAACACAGTTGTAAAGGAACCTTCTTTTCTGTGCCCAGGAGCTCTGAACATGGAAGAGAGCGGCTGGGACACATTTCTTACAGGCCTCAGGATTAACCCACACGGGGACTTTGCTGTCAGCGAAGAGAGACGAGAAAGACCAAAGTGCCATTTGTCCCTCTCAGTGTGATCCCGAAGGACTGTGTTCAGGCTGAAGTTCTGTTCCTGCCGTACGATCCTCCCTCCAGATTGTCCTTTCTGAGCTCCAGCCAGGTGATGCTAAACACTCAGGTGGGAAAGACAACAAATCTACAACAGTGTGTTTAAAACCAAGTTGATTTATATAATTTAACCAGAATATTAAACTGTTGCCAAATTATAGGGATTATTCTCATCAAAAACAAACACCAACAGTCATAATAGAAACATAGGAAAGATAGGTCACAGAAGGAGGCCTTCCAGCTCAGGGGGCTGAATTTAATCCCCCCCAAGCGTTGCGGTCCATGGCGGGGGAGGGCTGAAGATCACTCCGGAGGAGGCCCGACCCCATGAGGGCCCAGTCTTCACGGAGGCAGACTGGCCTCATGGCAGCACCTCCCACCCCCCTTCCCCACTGCACCTCTCACCCCCCTTCCCCACTGCACCTCCCACCCCCCCTTCCCCACTGCACCACGCCGCTTGGCAACGGGCTCGACATTTACGTATTTAAATACATTTTTAAATACCCCACTTAATCGCAAGCCTGTCGCCGCCTCTGGTCGCGGTGTGATCTTTATGCCACTGGCTGGCACTCGGGTGCCTTCCCATCCACGTCTGGGGAATTGAGGTGCCACACTGGTTGGGTGTGGGGAGCAGGTAATGTTTCCTGTGTGGGAGGTAGAGCGGTGAACGGTGATAAAGAGATTTAATTGGTGGAGGGGATGGTGGGAAGGGGGAATGTTGATAGTTTATGCACTTTGAAGGGGAAAAGGTCAGTTGGAAAAAGGAAGTGTTTTGGGGTGGAGAGGGAAAGCATTTAATGTTGTTATTGGGGGGTGGGATTGGAGAGGTTCAAAAATACTGCTTTTAATTTCTTTCAAAACTCTTTCCTGATTTCTTTAAAAATCCAGAATGCTCCAAACCCTTTAAAAATGGAGTCAGCACCTGCACACATACAGCTGGCACAGCTGCCAGTGATGGACGGGCCGCCCCCCGTCACGTGATCTGGGGGAGGGAGGGGGATGTGGTGGTGCAGGCAGGCCACCCTGTTCATTCAAATGAGCGGCCGCAATGAAGATTGTGGCAGCTCCCCGACATGCGGCTGACGCAGGCTGGGTGCTGCTTACTTCGTCTGCTGCTAAACTCGGCAGACCAGAAGATTCCGGACAGGGTCTGTAGCCTCGTAGGTTACGGCTCCTCAATTGCATATCCAAGTACTTTTTAAATGTGATGAGAGTTGCTGCCTCTATCACCCTTTCAGGCGGTGAGTTCCAGACACCAAACCCCCCCCAAGCCTCTGGGTGAAAAGATTTCTCAACTGTCTTCCAATCCTTCTCCAATTACTGTAAATCTATGTCCCCTGGTTATTGACCTCTCTGATAATAGAAATAGCTCCTTCCTATCTACTCTATCTCAGACCCTGATAATTTTATACACATCAGCCTCCTCTGTTCAAAAGACAACAACCCTAGCCTAACCAATCTTTCCTCACAGCTAAAATTCTCCAATCCTGACAACATCCTTTTAAATCTCCTCTGTACCCTCTCTAATACAATCACATTCTTCCTGTAATGTAGTGACCAGAACTGCACACAGTATTCCAGCTGTAGCCTAACCAGTGTTTTATACAATTCCTGTATAATCTCCCTGCTCTTATATCCTGTGCCTCAGCTAATAAAAGCAAACTTTGCGTCTGCCTTCTTAACCACCTTGCCTACCTGTCCAGCCACCTTCAGGAATTTGTGGACATGCACTCCAAGGTCCCTCTGTTCCTCTACACTTCTCAGTCTCCTACCATTTGTTGTGGATTCTCTTGGTTTGTTTGTCCTCCCAAAATGCATTACCTCACATTTCTCTGGATTGAATTCCATTTGCCATTTTCTGCCCACCTGACCAGTCCAGTGCTATCTTCCTGCAGTCTACAGCTTTCACCGCACTGTCAACCACACAGCCACTTTTTGTCTCATCTGCAGACTTCTTAATCATGTCCCCTACATTTAAGTCTAAATCATTGATATATATATATATATATACCACAAAAAGCAAGGACCTGGTACTGAGCCCTGTGGAACCCCACTGGAAACAGGCTTCCAGTCATGATTCAGTTCTGGATGTGATTAACAGCAGCAAAAGCAGAATCCAACCTCTGCAGTTATATGTGGAAGGAAGGGAGAAACTCCAGAAAATTACAATCAGCAGGGAAGTGGTACTGAACAAATTGTTGGAGCTGTGGGCTGACAAGTCCCCGGGTCCTGATGGACTTCATCCTAGGGTGTTAAAAGAAATGGCTAGTGAGATAGTTGATGCGTTAGTTTTAATTTTCCAAAAGTTCCTAGATTCGGGGAAGGTTCCGTTAGATTGGAAAATAGCCAATGTAACTCCTTTATTCAAAAAGGGAGGGAGACAGAAAGCAGGAAACTGCAGGCTAGTTAGCTTAACATCTGTCTTGGGGAAAATATTAGAAGATTTGATTAAAGATGTTATAGCAGGGCATTTAGAAAAATTCAAGGTAATCGGGTAGGGTCAACATGGTTTTGTGAAAGGGACATCATGTTTAACCAATTTATTGGAGTTCTTTGAAGAAGTAACTTGTGCTGTGAATAAAGGGGAACCAGTGGATGTATTGTTCTTAGATTTCCAGAAGGCATTTGATAAGGTGCCACATCAAAGGATATTGTGGAAAATGAAAACTCATGGTGAAGGGGGTAACATTTTGACATGGATAAAAGATTGGCTAGCTGACAGGAAACAGAGAGTCAGCATAAATGGGTCATTTTCTAGTTGGCAAGATGTAATGAGTGGTGTGCCACAGGGATCAACTTCTTACAATGTATATAAATGACTTAAATGAAGGGACCAAAGGTACAGTTGCTAAATTTGTTGATGACACAAAGATAGGTAGGAAAGTACCTTGTGACGAGGACATAAGGAGGCTACAAAGGGATATAGATAGGTTAAGTCAGTGGCAAAAATCTGGCAAATGGAGTATAATTTGGGAAAATGCGAAATTTTCCATTTTGGCATATTATCTAAATGGTGAGAGTTTGCAGAGCTCTGAGATGCAGAGGGATCTGGGTATCCTAGTGCATGAATTTCAAAGGGTTAGTATTCAGGTACAGCAAGTAATTACGAAAGCTAATAGAATGTTATTGTTTATTGTGAGGGGAATTGAATATAAAAGTCGGGAGGTTATGCTTCAGTTATACAGGACATTGGACATTGGAAGGATGTAAATGCGTTGGAAGCAGTTCAGAGATGGTTTACTAGACTAATACCTGAAATGGGTGGGTTGGCTTACGAGGAAAGGTTGGACAGGCTAGGCTTATATCCGCTGGAGTTCAGAAAAGTAAGAAGTGACTTGATTGAAACATGTAAGATTCTGATGGGGCTTGACAGGGTGGATGTAGAAAGGATGTTTCCTCTTGTGGGAGAATCTAGAACTAAGGGTCACCCACGTAAAACAGAGATGAGGAGAATTTTTTTCTCTGAGTGTCATGAGTCTTTGGAATTCTCTTCCACAAAAAGCAGTGGAAGCAGAGTCTTTGAATATTTTTAAGGCAGAGGTAGATCGATTCTTGAAAAGCAAGGAGGTGAAAGGTTATTAGGGGTAGGTGGGATTGTAGAGTTGAGGTTACAATCAGATCAGCCGTGATCTCACTGAATGGCAGAGCAGACTTGAGGGGCCAAGTGGTCTACTCCTCCTAATTCGTATGTGAACTCACTGGTGTGTCAGCAGGTTGGATGACTGAGGGAATCCCTTCCCACATTCCGAGCAGGTGAACGGCCTCTCCCCAGTGTGAGTGTGTTGGTGTATCTGCAGATCCTTTTTGCTTTTAAAGCTCTTCTCACAGAATATTCAAATGCCTCTCCCCAGTGTGAACTCGCTGGTGTGTCAGAAGGTGGGATGACTGAATGAATCCCTTTACACACACAACGCAGGTGCACGGCCTCTCCCCAGCATGAGAGCGCTGGGGTTTCAGTAAATCCGTATTACTTCTAAATTTCTTCTCAGTCAACACATTGAAAAGGTCGGTATCAGTGTGAACAAACTGATGTTCATTGAACTGGGATAACTGAGTAAAACCTTTCCCACACACTGAGCAGGTGAACGGCCGCTCCCCACTGTGAACTCGCTGGTGTACATACAGGCTGGACAAACATGGAAATCCCTTCCCACACACTGAGCAGGTGAGCGGCTGCTCCCCACTGTAAACCCGCTGGTGTCCGTACAGGCTGGACAAACATGTAAATCCCTTCCCACACACGGAGCAGGTGAACGGCCTCTCCCCAGTGTGACTGCGTCGATGAATTTCCAGCTAGGATGGGTAATTGAATCCCTTCCCACAGTCCTCACATTTCCATGGTTTCTCCATGGTGCGGGTGTCCTTGTGTCACTCAAGGTTGGATGATCAGTTGAATTCTCATGGACATACAGGACACGTGTACAGTTACTCTGCACTGTGAATGGTGTGATGATTTTCAGGCTGTGTAACTGGTTTAATCTCTTTCCACAGTCAATGCACTGGAACACTCTCACTTGGGTGTGTGTGTCTCAGTGCATTGCCAATCACACTGATGTATGAAATCTTTTCTCACAGACACAGTGGAGCAGTGGTTAGCACCGCAGCCTCACAGCTCCAGCGACCCGGGTTCAGTTCTAGGTACTGCCTGTGCGGAGTTTGCAAATTCTCCCTGTGACCGCGTGGGTTTCTGCCGTGTGCTCCGGTTTCCTCCCACAGCCAAAGACTTGCAGGTTGATAGGTAAATTGGCCATTGTAAATTACCCCAAGTGTAGGTAGGTGGGAGGAGAATGGTGGGAATATGGGATTAATGTAGACTTAGTACAAATGGATGGTTGTTGGTCGGCACAGACTTGGTGGGCCGAAGGGCCTGTTTCAGTGCTGTATCTCTAAAACAAAAGAACGGACACACGTTTCTCCTTCCACATTCAAAAGCCAATGATATTCAGGTCCTGATGAATGAGTGACTGTCAGGTCTTGACGTGATGTTTGCTTGGCATTCCCATCTTTAAATCCTCCCATTCTTATACCCTGTAAAAGCAGTTCACAAAAGCCATCACTGTCAGTCAGGATAGAAATTTAAAACATTCTCCCCTCCTGCTTCCTGACCCAGGATGGTTGTACATGTACCCTATTGTACATTCCCCTCCAATCTCCCTCTCTTGACAGTCTCACATTGGAAATTGTTGGGCCTGACTGGGCTCAAAAGTACTCGGGGTTAAACCCAGCAGCTGCTCCTCCATCTCCACTCCAGATCAAACTGATACAACAAAAAAGACCGGCAGAGGAGGTTAGGGTCTGACTTCCGCGTCCAACCTCCACCCTGATACAAAATAGCTCATCCGTCTATGTTTATCTGCTCAGTTCTGTGAGCAATGCCTGCAGTAGAACAAATCCAGTGGATGCTGGAAATCTGAAATAAAAGAAGAAAATGCTGGGAACATTCGGCAGATCACATTCATCAGTATTCAGAACTGAATACTGGTTGGAGAGTGAGATGCACTCGGGGGTCTCCTGCATTCCCTGCCTGTTTCTTCTTGACTGTCATTTGGCCACCCATTGCCTCTCTCCCTCCATACTCTTAAGCTGCAGGGTGACCATATCTATAAACGTGCTATCCACAAATCTCTCACCTCACGGATGCACCGCAGTGACACCAGCTGCAGTTCATGCTCCGAAAACCGGAGCTCGAGCTGCTGCAACTTGTTTTATCTTCATTCATGTGATGTGGGTGTTGCTGGCTCAGCCAGTATTTATTGCCCATCCCAAACTGCCCTTGACAACTGAGAGGCTCGCTCGGCCATTTCAGAGGACATTTCAGAGTCAGCCACATTGCTGTAGATCTGGAGTCACATGTAGGCCAGACCAGGTAAGGACAGCAGATTTCCCATCTCATGAACCAGATGGCTTTTTAATTGCAGATTTATTAATTGAATTTAAATGTCCTCATCTGCCGTGGTGGGATTCGAACCCATGTTCCAGTGACATTACCCCGATGTCACCACCTCCCCCAATGATACTTCCTACATAAATGGTTATCTGGAGTTGGCACATTACACAGGATGTGCAGTCCAGAGGTCGGAGCAGCCCCACCATTGGCAGGAATTTGGGACTTGTAACTGCAAAGGCTTTTTCATCCAATAATAATGTTTAATGTATCAATGTGGTGCGAGATAGTCATAAGAACATAAGAAATAGGAGCAGGAGTAGGCCATTCAGCCCCTCAAGCCTGCCCCGCCATTCAATAAGATCATGGCTGATCTGTCCCAGACCTCAACTCCTCTTTCGGGCCTGCTCCGCATAACCCTCGACTCCCTGAGATTTCAAAAATCTATCTACCTCCTCCTTAAATACATTTAGTGACCTCGCCTCCACAACTCTCTGAGGTAGAGAATTCCAGAGATTCACCACCCTCTGAGAGAAGAAATTCCTTTGCATCTCAGTTTTAAATGTGTGCCCCCTTATTCTGTAACTATGTCCCCTAGTTCGAGATTCCCCCACCAGTGGAAACATATTCTGAACATCTACCCTGTCAAGCCCCCTGAGAATCTTATATGTTTCAATCAGATCACCTCTCATTCTTCTAAACTCCAATGAATAAAGGTCTAACCTGTTTAGTCATTCTTGATAAGACAATCCCTTCATCCCAGGAATCAGCCTAGTGAATCTTTCTGAACTGCCTCCAATGCTAGTATATCCTTCTTTAAATAAAGTGAACAAAACTGTACGCAGTATTCCAGGTGTGGCCTCGCCAACACCCTGTACAGTTGTAACAAGACTTCCTTATTTTTAAACTCTAACCCCCGAGCAATAAAGGCCAAAAATACATTTGCCTTCCTAATTACCTGCTGCACTTATGTGTTTCATGTACAAGAACACCCAGATCCCTCTGTACTGCAGTATTTTGTAGTCTTTCTCCATCTAGATAATAATCTGCCTTTTTATTCTTCCTACCAAAGTGGATGACCTCCCACGTTCCCACATTGAACACCGTCTGCCAAGTTTTTGTCCACTCACTTAACCTATCTATATCCTTTTGCAGATTCTTTGTGTCCTCATCATAACATGCCTTCCCACCTATTTTTGCATCATCAGCAAATTTGGATACACTACTCTCTGTCCCTTCCTCCTAGTCATTAATATAGATAGTAAATAGTTGAGGCCCCAGGACTGATCGTTGTGGCACCCCATCAGTTACAGCTTTCCAACCTGAAAAAAGACCGATTGATCCCGACTCTCTGCCTTCTGTGTGTTAGCTTATCTTCAATCCATGCCAAGAAATTACCCCCAATACCCTGAGCTCTTATTTTGTGCAATATCCTTTTATGTGGCACCTTATTGAACGCCTTCCGAGAATCCAAATACACTACATCTACCGGTTCTGCTTTATCCACTCTGCTTGTTATATCCTCAAAGAACAGTACAGCACAGGAACAGGCCATTCGGCCCTCCAAACCTGCGCCGATCTTGATGCCTGCCTAAACTAAAACCTTCTGCACTTCTGGGGATCGTATCCCTCTATTCCCATCCTATTCATGTATTTGTCAAGATGCCTCTTAAACATCGCTATCGTACCTGCTTCCACCACCTCCCCCGGCAGCAAGTTCCAGGCACTCACCACCCTCTTTGTAAAGAACTTGCCTCGCACATGCCCTCTAAACTTAAACCTATGTTCCCTAGTAACTGACTCCTCCACCCTGGGAAAAAGCTTCTGACTATCCATTCTGTCCATGCCGCTCATAACTTTGTAAACCTCTATCATGTCACCCCTCCACCTCCGTATTCCCAGTGAAAACAATCCGAGTTTATCCAACCTCTCCTCATAGCTAATGCCCTCCAGACCAGGCAACATCCTGGTAAACCTCCTCTGTACCCTCTCCAAAGCCTCCACGTCCTTCTGTGTGGCGACCAGAATTGCACGCAATATTCTAAGTGTGGCCTAACTCAGGTTCTGTACAGCTGCAACATGACTTGCCAATTTTTATACTCTATGCCCCGACCGAAGAAGGCAAGCATGCCGAATGCCTTCTTGACTACCTTATCCACCTGCGTTGCCACTTTCAGTGACCTGTGGACCTGTACGCCCAGATCTCTCTGCCTGTCAATACTCCTAAGGGTTCTGCCATTTACTGTCTACTTCCCACCTGTATTAGACCTTCCAAAATGCATTACCTCACATTTGTCTTATAGAACACCTTCCGAAAATCCAAATACACTACATCTACCGGTTACACTTTATCCACTCTGCTTGTTATATCCTCAAAGAACTCTAACAAATTTGTTAAACATGATTTCAAAGTGTTGAATAAGTAAAGAAAATATCTTTGATTGTAATTCTGGGAGAGAACTATTCACAAAGTGCTAGTTTGTTAATTTGGGGATTTCTTTTAGTTTAGTTGTTATAATAAATGACTTAAAGCATGAAATCTTGTGCAATTTGTTAAATTAGTCCAGGCATTCATATCTCATATTTTTTAAATTGACGATCTCTTGGAGGTCGTAACAACTGGAAAGTGGGATTAAGTTGGATACCTGTTTATCAGATAGCACAGACACAATGGGCAGAATGGCATCTGTGCCATTAATGTACTGTTTTATATCTGATAACGCAGCCGGCCACTGACGTCATCAGGCTGTGCCAAGGTGCACACATGTGCAGACGGTCTCCTCCTCTCTGAGCGTGTGCTGTGTTCCGACTTGCCAGGACTGGTTTGCGCATGAGCCAATGACATCATCACGTGACGTGTGCATCTTCAGGCAATGCGCCTGGTCGGCGTCTGCGCATGCGCTTTACACGAACAGCAATGTAACGCCAACGGGTATTCACCCATGTGTCAAGCTTTGCTGCTCTCTCTGGCCGCTCCCCTCTCGCTGCTCTCTCCGGCCGCTCCCCCTCTCGCTGCTCTCTCCGGCCGCTCCCCCTCTCGCTGCTCTCTCCGGCCGCTCCCCCTCTCGCTGCTCTCTCCGGCCGCTCCCCTCTCGCTGCTCTCTCCGGCCGCTCCCCCTCTCGCTGCTCTCTCCGGCCGCTCCCCTCTCGCTGCTCTCTCTGGCCGCTCCCCCCCTCGCTGTTCTCTCTGGCCGCTCCCCCCCTCGCTGTTCTCTCTGGCCGCTCCCCTCCTCGCTGTTCTCTCCGGCCGCTCCCCTCCTCGCTGTTCTCTCCGGCCGCTCCCCTCTCGCTGCTCTCTCCAGCCGCTTCCCCTCTCACTGTTCTCTCCGGCCGCTCCCCCCCTCGCTGTTCTCTCCGGCAGCACCCCCCCCTCGCTGTTCTCTCCGGCCGCTCCCCCCCTCGCTGTTCTCTCCGGCCGCTCCCCCCCTCGCTGTTCTCTCCGGCCGCTCCCCCCCTCGCTGCTCTCTCCAGCCGCTCTACCCCCCCCCCCCTCGCTGCTCCTTCCGGCTGCCCTCTCCGTCCGCTCCGCTCACCCCCTTCGCTGCCCTCTCCGTCCGCTCCGCTCCCCCCCCCCCCCCTCGCTGCTCTCCGGCCGCTCCCCTCTCGCTGTTCTCTCCGGCCGCTCCCCTCTCGCTGCTCTCTCCAGCCGCTTCCCCTCTCACTGTTCTCTCCGGCCGCTCCCCTCCTCGCTGTTCTCTCCGGCAGCACCCCCCCCTCGCTGTTCTCTCCGGCCGCTGCCCCCCTCGCTGTTCTCTCCGGCCGCTCCCCCCCTCGCTGTTCTCTCCGGCCGCTCCCCCCCTCGCTGCTCTCTCCAGCCGCTCTACCCCCCCCCCCTCGCTGCTCTCTCCGGCTGCCCTCTCCGTCCGCTCCGCTCACCCCCTTCGCTGCCCTCTCCGTCCGCTCCGCTCCCTCGCTGCTCTCCGGCTGCTCCACTCCCCACCTCTCTGCTCTCTCTGTCCGCTCCGCACCTCCCCCCCCTCACTGCCCTCTCCGTCCGCTCCGTCCCCCCTCGCTGTTCTCTCCATCCGCTCCACTCCCCCCATCCCTTGCCCGCTCGCCCCCTCCCTGGCCCACTCTGCTCCACCCTCCCCCGTCCCGTCCCCGGCCTACTCCGCTGCTCCCCACATCGCCCCCAGCCCCGGCCCACTCGCTGTTTCTCTCTTTCCCTCTCTTTCTCTGTCCCTCCTGCCATTGTGTGCTGCCATGTGTTTAGATTAGGTTGCCTTCGAGTGATTATTTGAGCAGCGTCATCTTTAGCCCTGGCAGCTGCCTGAAGTCACAGACTGGGACGTTTTAGAATTAGAATTAGAATATTACAGCGCAGTACAGGCCCTTCGGCCCTCGATGTTGCGCCGACCATCTGACCTACACTATTCCATTTACATCCATATGTCTATCCAATGACCACTTAAATGCCCTTAAAGTTGGCGAGTCTACTACTGTTGCAGGCAGGGCGTTCCACGCCCCTACTACTCTCTGAGTAAAGAAACTACCTCTGACATCTGTCCTATATCTTTCACCCCTCAACTTAAAGCTATGTCCCCTCGTGTTTGCCATCCTCATCCGAGGAAAAAGACTCTCACTATCCACCCTATCTAACCCTCTGATTATCTTGTATGTCTCTATTAAGTCACCTCTCCTCCTCCTTCTCTCTAACGAAAACAACCCCAAGTCCCTCAGCCTTTCCTCGTAAGACCTTCCTTCCATACCAGGCAACATCCTAGTAAATCTCCTCTGCACCCTTTCCAAAGCTTCCACATCCTTCCTATAATGCGGTGACCAGAACTGCACGCAATACTCAAGGTGCGGCCTCACCAGAGTTTTGTACAGCTGCATCATGACCTCGTGGCTCCGAAACTCGATCCCCCTACTAATAAAGGCTAACACACCATATGCCTTCTTAACAGCCCTATTAATCTGGGTAGCAACCTTCAGGGATTTATGTACCTGGATACCAAGATCTCTCTGCTCATCTACACTACCAAGAATCTTCCCATTAGCCCAGTACTCTGCATTGCTGTTACTCCTTCCAAAGTGAATCACCTCACACTTCTCCGCATTAAACTCCATTTGCCATCTCTCAGCCCAGCTCTGCAGCCTATCTATGTCCCTCTGTACCCTACAACACCCTTCGACACTATCCACAACTCCACCGACCTTCGTGTCATCCGCAAATTTACTAACCCACCCTTCTACACCCTCATCCAGGTCGTTTTATAAAAATGACAAACAGCAGTGGCCCCAAAACAGAACCTTGCGGTACACCACTAGTAACTAAACTCCAGGATGAACATTTGCCATCAACCACCACCCTCTGTCTTCTTTCAGCTTGCCAATTTCTGATCCAAAGCTCTAAATCACCTTCAACCCCATACTTCCGTATTTTCTGCAATAGCCTACCGTGGGGAACCTTCTCAAACGCCTTACTGAAATCCATATACACTACATCCACGGCTTTACCCTCATCCACCTGTTTGGTCACCTTCTCGAAAAACTCTAAGGTTTGTGAGGCACGACCTACCTTTCACAAAACCGTGCTGACTATCGCAAATGAACTTATTCTTTTCAAGATGATTATAAATCCTGTCTCTGATAACCTTTTCCAACATTTTACCCACAACCGAAGTAAGGCTCACAGGTCTATAATTACCAGGGCTGTCTCTACTCCCCTTCTTGAACAAGGGGACAACATTTGCTATCCTCCAGTCTTCCGGCACTACTCCTGTCGACAATGACGACATAAAGATCAACAACAACGGCTCTGCAATCTCCTCCCTGGCTTCCCAGAGAATCCTAGGATAAATCCCATCTGGCCCAGGGGACTTATCTATTTTCACTCTTTCCAAAATTGCTAACACCTCCTCCTTGTGAATCTCAATCCCATCTAGCCTAGTAGGCTGTATCTCAGTAATCTCCTCGGCAACATTTTCTTTTTCTACTGTAAATACTGACGAAAAATATTCATTTAACGCTTCCCCTATCTCCTCTGATTCCGCACACAACTTCCCACTACTATCCTTGATTGGCCCTGTTCTAACTCTTATCATTCGTTTATTCCTGATATACCTATAGAAAGCCTTAGGGTTTTCTTTGATCCTATCCGCCGATGACTTCTCGTGTCCTCTCCTTGCTCTTCTTAGCCCTCCCTTTAGATCCTTCCTGGCTAGCTTGTAACTCTCAAGCGCCCGAACTGAGCCTTCACGTCTCATCCTAACATAAGCCGCCCTCTTCCTCTTGACAAGCGCTTCAACTTCTTGAGTAAACCACGGCTCCCTCGCTCGACAACTTCCTCCCTGCCTGACAGGTACATACTTATCAAGGACACGCATTAGCTGCTCCTTGAATAAGCTCCACATTTCGTTTGTGCCCATCCCCTGCAGTTTCCTTCCCCATCCTACACATCCTAAATCTTGCCTAATCGCGTCATAATTTCCTTTCCCCCAGCTATAATTCTTGCCCTGCGGTATATACCTGTCCCTGCCCATCGCTAAGGTAAACCTAACCGAATTGTGATCACTATCGCCAAAGTGCACACCTCCATCTAAATCGAACACCTGGCCGGGTTCATTACCCAGTACCAAATCCAATGTGGCATCGCCCCTGGTTGGCCTGTCCACATACTGTGTCAGAAAACCCTGCTGCACACACTGGACAAAAACAGACCCATCTAAAGTACTCGAACTATAGTATTTCCAGTCAATATTTGGAAAGTTAAAGTCCCCCATAACCACTACCCTGTTACTCTCGCTCCTGTCGAGAATCATCTTCGCTATCCTTTCCTCTACATCTCTGGAACTATTCGGAGGTCTATAGAAAACTCCCAACAGGGTGACCTCTCCTCTCCTGTTTCTAACCTCGGCCCATACTACCTCAGTAGACGAGTCCTCAAACGTCCTTTCTGCCGCTGTAATACTTTCCTTGATTAACAATGCCACACCCCCCCCTCTTTTACCCTCTTCTCTGTTCTTACTGAAACATCTAAATCCCGGAACCTGCAACATCCATTCCTGCCCCTGCTCTACCCATGTCTCTGAAATGGCCACAACATCAGGATCCCAGGTACCAACCCATGCTGCAAGCTCACCCACCTTATTCCGGATGCTCCTGGCGTTGAAGTAGACACACTTTAAACCAAGTTCTTGCTTGCCCTCTTGCGTCCCTGTAACCTTATCCCCTAGTGCAACGCCACCTAGTGGTAGCGTTGTCAGCAAATGCAGCCTTTATAATAGATGTCGACCTGAACTGTTCACAGTTCTCCAAGTGTGATCGAACCACGGTTTAATACCAGTTGAACAAAAGTTCACTTCTTTTCAATTCTATCCCTCTGGAAATGAATCCCGGTGCTTCGCTTGCTTCAATTATGACCTTATTAATCTATGTTGCTACTTTTCTTGGTCTGTGTATCTGGACCCTCGATCCCTTTGCTCCTCTCCCCATTTAGACTCTTATTTTACAAGTAGTTTGTGGCCTCCTTATTCTTCCCACCAAAATACATCACAGCACATTTATCTATATTGAAATTCATTAACCAACTACATTCCCATTCTGCAAGTTTACTGATGTCTTTGTGCATCTTTTCAGTTTTCCTCAGGAGTAACTCCATCTCCCAACTTGGTGTCATCCACAAATTTTGAAATTGTATTTCCGATTCCCGAGTCTAAATTGTTTATGTAAATGGTGAGTAATAGTGATCCCAGCACCAATCCCTGCGGAACATCACTTCCCACCTTCCGCCAGTCTGAGGAGCTACTCTTAATCGCTATTGTCTGTTTTCTGTTTTGTAACTCGCTTCTATCCATAACAGTATGTACAATCTGCAATTTGCCCAAGATCAGACTGGTGAGTGTGACTGTCCACACCCATGGTGTGAGCTGTGGGAGCTCAGCAAACCCTCCCAGTTAAAGACTGACCAACAGATCAGCTGGAATCAAATGGTTCCAGTCATGGAAGGAGTGTTCAACAGTCTGTGAATCCTTCCACTAATTCACACTGTTCTCCAAGGGAAGAGTTCAAAGAGAAACAATCACTACACTGTGTTATTTCCTGAAATAATCCCTGCTGTCTGTCCTGAATGAATCCATTTCAGTAATAAATGTTGAAATGTTTGCTCCACATCCACAGGGTTTCATCTGTTTAAAACCACAACAGAAAAGGACCAGTTTGTTCCTGGAGTTTGAGAGAAATCAACTTTCAAAATGATGCAGAGTTTCAGCCAATGAGGGAGATGCGGCCTCAGCCCCGCCCGCTCATTCACTCCGATTGGTTGGAGGACCACCCGCCCGCTTGGTCCTCCATCGTTCCCCGCTCTTCCCATTGGTCTGGAGTTGCCATCAATCAGCCGGGCATTGTGAGCTGCGAGTTCAAAGTTGTGGAGGGTGCGGATTCACCCCGGCCGGAAAGTGCAGTAAGGGGCAAAACTCCGGCAGGAACAGCAAAAGCTGGGAACTCTGAGGGAGCGTCTGTAAATGGAGGGGAAAGGGAGATGGTCAGGGAGCGTCTGTAAATGGAGGGAAAAGTGAGATGGTCAGGGAGCGTCTGTAAATGGAGGGAAAAGTGAGATGGTCAGGGAGCGTCTGTAAATGGAGGGAAAAGTGAGATGGTCAGGGAACGTCTGTAAATGGAGGGAAAAGTGAGATGGTCAGGGAGCGTCTGTAAATAGAGGAGAAATGATGATTGGTCAGGAAGCATCTTTAAATACAGATGAAATGAGGACTGATCAGGGAGTGTCTGTAAATGGAGGAGAAATGAGGACTTGTTAACAAAAGTTGGTAAATAAAGGAGCAATGGTGACTAGTCAGGGAGCGTCCATAAATGGAGGCATTTTTTAAAGAAAAAGCCTTGCATTTTTCTAGCGCATTTTACAACCACAGGACGTCCCAAAGTGCTTTAAACTCAATCAAGCAGTTTTCAAGTCGAATCATTGTAATGTTAGAATCGTGGCATAATCTGCACAGCAAGGTCCCATAAAGAGTATTGTAATAACGATCAAATAATCTCTCTCTCTGATGTTTAACATGATGCTGGATATTAGTCAGGACAGCAGGAATATCCTTCTGCTTTTCTTTGAAATAGTGACATGGGATCTTTTACATCCACCTGAGAGGGCAGGCCACGCCTCAGTTTAATGTCCCATCTGAAAGTCGGCACCTCTGACCGTGCAGCACTCCCTCAGTCTTGCATTGGAGCACCAGCCTAGACTTCTGTGCTCAAGTCCTTGAGTGCATCTTGAACCCAGATCCTTCTGACTCATAACCAAGAGTACCTTCAACTAAGCCCTGACTGACAAGTGGGGTCTGGTCAGGGAGTATCAGTAGAGAAAGGAGAAATGGGACTGGTTAGAGAGTGTCTGTGACTGGAGAAATGAAGTCAGGTCAGGAATCTGTAAATCAAGAGGCAGACACAGAAAGAGAGAATAAGAGATTGACAGCAAGAGACTGACAGAGTAAGTTTCAAAACTGCAGACTGACATTTTTACTGGGTGATGTTATTGGGGGATATGGAACCAAACTGGTGCAGAGTAGTTGAGATACCGAGCAGTCATGATGTACTTGAATGGAGGAACAGGCTTGAGGGGCTGAATGGCCTCCTCCCACTCACGTGTTCCTGTATTTTACAGGATCACTGAGACTGATGCCCTGAGGCTCCTCCCACAATACCGGGACCTTCTATTCATCACAGTTATGGAGCAGGGTATTCAGGGTGGTCCAGACAGGACAACAACCTCCCCTTCATAGACACATGATCCTGACTGTGAGGTGATGGTGAGTCTCGGAGAATGATGGGTGGACACAGTGTGTGTTGTTATTTTAATGTTATTCTTATCTTCAAGAAACAAACCAGCCCCAGGAGTGAAATGAGGCCCTTCAATTAAACATGAAATTTAATTTGGAGCAAATCAGATCTGGGATTGTCTTTCTCACGCATGAATGTTGAGATGGTCCATGTTATCAGGGCTGGTGGAACTGGATAGGTCCTGACCCAGCAGTGACAGGACAGGACAGGCCCACTGGGAGGAGATATAAAACCGAATTAAACTCAAATGTAGCATTTTCATTATTTAATTAATTTTACAATGAGACTCAGTGGATATTTCCTGTCGAGTTACCTTTCCGCTGAAGGGAGGATAAAAGTTTTCACATCACCAATCACATCAATGTTCACTATATCAGACAGCCCTGGTAAACTTTCCTGTGAGTCCCTTTAACAGGATACTGATGAACTTTACATTCAGAAATGTAAATGTACAAGGAGATAATAGTATAATTTAGGTGGGGAGGGGTCTGTGATTACTAATCCATTTGAAAAGGGATCCTTCAACCAAAAATCTTTGAGAACCACTGCTGTCAATTCAATGTGACTCTATGTACTCACTGTAATTCTCTGTAACTCTATATTACTATGTCTCTGACTCCTGATGGAGCTGGAAAAGATTTCACTATTTTCACCACAATAATGCACCATCTTCTTTTCCAAAGATCTCTCAGCTTCTCCAAATGGCTGTTTCCATCTCCCTCAATGGTGGGTGATATTTGTCCCTATTCTTCTGGAAACTGAATTCATCTTGTTCCAGACTGGGTTCAATGTAAGACAGTTCGGGGAGTCAGGGATCATTCACCCCTAGACCTACATTGACAGGTAAAACCCCAGACAGTTTCTTAGTAAGGATTCCTCTGGTTCCTCACCATGTATCTGTCAGGATACTGAAACCCAGCTTTCTTACAGTCCACTCCTGGAGGCCCCACTCCCTGAACCTAAAACTTCAGCAAGGTCAATGGTGGAATTCCACAGCAGGAGTGATCACTGAGGAACTATAGGGATCATGTATTTTTAGATATCCTGGATATTCTGGATCATGTATTTTTAGATATCCTGGATATTCTGGATCATGTATTTTTAGTTATTCTGGATATTCTGGATCATGTATGTTTAGTTATCCTGGATATTCTGGATCATGTATTTTTAGATATCCTGGATATTCTGGATCATGTATTTTTAGTTATCCTGGTGTCTAAGACTCAAACATCAAAGAAACAGGGAATTCCTGGAACCACGCTGCAGGTCCTTCTTAATCTGGAGATTGAATGTCTGTTGTATAATTGTACCAGCAGTTAACAGGCTCCTGTAAACTCCTCCATCTGCTATTTTATTGCAGACTTTAACCAATTTATTTTAAACAGATATATTTTAAATGAGTTAACACCTGCTTTAAAATGGTAGACTCGGGACTGTCACACAAACACATTAACGTTTTGTAGAATAATTACCACAGTCATTTTCAGACTGGAAACTTAAACCTGCCGTTTCACTTTCAGTCAGGAACAGATCCCAGTTTTACACCAATCTCTGATTTGACAGCACATTTCCAGCATTCACTGTTGTTCTTCCTGACTCTAAACACAGTTGTAAAGGAGCCTTCTGTTCTGTGCCCAGGAGCTCTGAACATGGAAGAGAGCGGCTGGGACACATTTCTTACAGGCCTCAGGATTAACCCACACAGGGACTTTGCTGTCAGTGAAGAGAGACGAGAAAGACCAAAGTGCCGTTTGTCCCTCTCAGTGTGATCCTGAAGGACAGTGTTCAGGCTGAAGTTCTGTTCCTGCCGTACGATCCTCCCCCCAAATTGTCCTTTCTGAGATCCAGCCAGGTGATGCTAAACACTCAGGTGGGAAAGACAACAAATCTACAACAGTGTTTTTAAAAGAAACCTATTTTTTTTACATTTATCCAGAATTTTAAACTCCAGCCAAGTTACAGGGATTATTCACATTAGCAGAAACAAACCCCAACTGTCAGAATAGAAACTTAGAAAACTTATAGTACAGAAGGAGGCCATTCAGCCCATCATGTTCACGCTGGCCGTTAAGTATTATCCAGCCTAATCCCACTTTCCAGCTCTAGGTCTGTAGCCTCGTAGGTTACGGCTCCTCAATTGCATATCCAAGTACTTTTTAAATGTGATGAGGGTTGCTGCCTCGATCACCCTTTCAGACAGTGAGTTCCAGAAACCAACTCCCCAACCCTCTGGGTGAAAAGATTTCTCAACTGTCTTCCAATCCTTCTCCAATTACTGTAAATCTATGTCCCCTGGTTATTGACCTCTCTGATAATGGAAATATCTCCTTCCTATCCACTCTATCTCAGACCCTCATAATTTTATACATCCCAGACTACTCTGTTCCAAAGAAAAACAATCCTGGCATAACCAATCTTTCCTCACAGCTAAAATTCTCCAATCCTGGCAACATCCTTGTAAATCTCCTCTGTACCCTCTCCAATGCAATCATGTACTTCATGTAATGCGGTGACCAGAACTGCACACAGTATTCCAGCAGTGGCCTAACCAGTATTATACAATTCCAGTCAATCCTCCCAGCTCTTATATCCTATCCCAATAAAAGTAAGCTTCGCATTTGCCTTTTTAACCACCTTACCTACCTGTCCAGTCACCTTCAGGAATTTGTGGACATGCACTCCAAGGCCCCTCTGGTCCTCTACACTTCTCAATATCCTACCATTTATTGTGGACTCCATTGCCTTTTTTTTGCCCTCCCAAAATGCATTACCTCACACTTTTCCACATTGAATTCCATTTGTCATTTCACAGAATCACAGAATTGTTACAGCTCACAAGGAGGCCATTCGGTCCATCATGCCTGCACTGGCTCTCAGAAACAGCAATTCACTGAATGCCATTCCCCTGCCTTCTCCCCATAATACTTCATATTCTTCCTGTTCATATAATAGTCTAATTCTCTTTTGAATTGTTCAATTGAACCTGCCTCCACCACACTCTCAGGCAGTGCATTCCAAATTTTAACCACTTGCTGTGTGAAAAAGTTTTTCCTCATGTCACTTCTGCTGCTGTTATCAATTACTTTGAATTTGTGCCAACTCATTCTGAATCCTTTCACGAGTAGGAACAGTTTATCTCTATCTATTCTGTCATGACCCCTTCTCTTCTCCAAGGAAAACATTCTCATCTCTGGAACCATTTTCATAAATCTTTTCCATACTTTCTCCAGTGCCGCATATCTTTCCTGAAGTCTGGTGTTCAGAACTTTATGCAATACTCCAGCTGAGGCCGAACTAGTGTCTTATACAAGTTTAAAATAACCTCCTTGCTCTTGTACTCTTATTCCCCTATTAATAAAGCCCAGGATATTGTATGCTTTTTTAACCCCTCTCTCAACTTGTCCTGACACCTTTAAGGACATATGCACATATACACCTAGCTCCCTCTGCTCCTGCACCCCCTTTAGAATTGTACACATTTGTGGACATGCACTCCAAGGTCCCTCAGTTCCTTTACACACCCCAGTATTCTACCATTTATTGTGTATTCTCTTGCTTTGTTTGTCCTCCCCAAACATATTACCTCACACTTCTCTGCATCGAACTCCATTTGCCATTTTCTGCCCACCTGACCAGTCCATTGATATCTTCCTGCAGTCTATTGCTTTCTTCCTCACTGGAAATCACACAGCCTCTATTTGTCTCAACTTCTTAATCACGTTCCCTACATGTTAAGGCACAGGCGAATAATGCAAGGCTGCATTGCATCTATTTTAAAGCAAGGAGTCTGACGCATAAAGCAGATGAATTGAGGGCATTGATTAGCACATGGGAATATGATATTATTGCTATCACAGAGACATGGTTGAGGGAGGGGCAGGACTGGCAACTCAATACTGCTGAGCATAGAATCTTCAGGCATGACAGGGGAGGGTGTAAAAGAGGAGATGGCAATGCACCGTTGATCAAGGAGTCAATTACTGCAGTAAGGAGGGATGATATCTTAGAAGGTTCCTCAAATGAGGCCATATGGGTAGAACCTAAAAACAAAAAGGGGGCAATCATTTAGCTGGGAAAGTACCACAGGCCTCCAAACAGTCAGGGAGAGATAGAGGAGCAGATAGTAGGCAAATCTCAGAGAGGTGTAAAAATGATAGGGTAATAATAGTAGGGGATTTCAACTTACCTAATATCAACTGGGATAGTCTTAGTGCAAAAGGCTTAAATGGGGCGGAATTCTTCAAGTGCATTCAGGAGAGCTTTTTGAGCCAGCACGGAGAAAGTCCTACAAGAGAAGGGGTGGTACTGGACCTAATCCAAGGGAATGAAGCTGGTGGAGAAGTGGTAGAGATGTCAGTGGGGGAGGAGTTCGGGGATAGTGACCATAACACTGTAAGATTTAAGGTAGTTATGGAAAAGGACAATGATGGACCAGAAATAACGGTATTGAATTGGGGGAAGGCCAATTTCAATATGATGAAACAGGATCTGGCCAAAGTGGACTGGGAGCAGCTACTTGAAGGAAAGTCTACATCAGACCAGTAGGAGTCATTAAAAAAGGAAATAGTGAGAGTTCAGAGCCAACATGTTCCCGTAAAGGTGAAGGGTAGGACCAACAAGTCCAGGGAACCCTGGAAGTCAAGGGATATAGAGGATTGGATAAGAAAAAAAAAGAGGCTTATGGCAGATTCAAAGCGCTGAAAACAGTGGAGGCCCAAGAGCAGTATAGAAAGTGTAGGGGGGGGGGGGGGGTACTTAAAAAAAGTAATTAGGAGAGCGAAGAAGGGGTATGAAAAAACACTGGCAGGCAAGATAAAGGAAAATCCCAAGGCATTTTATAAGTATATTAAGGGCAAGAGGATAACCAGGGAAAGAGTGGGGCCCATTAGGGACCAAAGTGCCAATCTGTGTGTGGAGTTGGAGGACATAGGTGAGGTTTTAAATGATTACTTTTCATCTGTGTTCACTATGGAGAAGGACGATGCAGGTGTAGAGATCAGGGAGGGGGACTATGATGTACTTGAAAAAATTAGCATTGAAAGGGAGGAGATATTAGCTGTTTTAGCGGGCTTAAAAGTGGATAAATCCCCAGGCTCAGATGAGATGTATCCCAGGCTGTTATGTGAGGCAAGGGAGGAGATAGCAGGGGCTCTGACTGAAATTTTCAAATCCTCTCTGGCCACAGGAGAGGTATCAGAGGACTGGAGTACAGCGAATGTGGTACCATTATTCAAGAAGGGTAGCAGAGATAAACCAGGTAATCACAGGCCAGTGAGTCTAACATCAGTGGTAGGTAAAATATTTGAAAAAATTCTGAGGGACAGGATTAATCTCCACTTGGAGAGGCAGGGATTAATCAGGGATAGTCAGCATGGCTTTGTCAGGGGGAGATCATGTCTAAATAACTTGATTGAATTTTTCAAGGAGGCAACTAGATGTGTAGATGAGGGTAAGGCAGTTAATGTAGTGTGCATGGGCTTTGGTAAAGTTTTGATAAGGTCCTGCATGGGAGATTGGTTAAGAAGATAAGAGCCCATGGGATCCAGGGCAATTTAGCAAATTGGATCCAAAATTGGCTTAGTGGCAGGAGGCAGAGAGTAATGGTCGACGGTTGTTTTCGCGAGTGGAAGCCTGTGCCCAGTGGTGTACCACAGGGATCGGTGCTGCGACCCTTGCTGTTTGTAGTGTACATTAATGATCTGGACATGAATGTAGGACGTATGATCAGTAACTTGGCAGGTGACACAAAAATTGGTGGTTCGTAAATAGTGAGGAGGAAAGCCTTAGATTACAGGACAACATAGATGGGCTGGTAAGATGGGTGGAGCAGTGGCAAATGGAATTTAATCCTCAGAAGTGTGAGGTGATGCATTTTGGGAGGACTAACAAGGGAAGGGAATATAAAATGGATGGTAGGACCCTAGGAAGTACAGAGGGTCAGAGGGACCTTGGTGTACTTGTCCATAGATCACTGAAGGCAGTAGCACAGGCAGATAAGGTAGTTAGGAAGGCAGAAGGGATACTTGCCTTTATTAGCCGAGGCATATAATATAAGAGCGGGGAGGTTATGATGGAGCTGTATAAAACACTAGTTAGACTGGAGTACTGTGTACAGTTCTGGTCACCACACTACAGGAAGGATGTGACTGCACTGGAGAGGGTACAGAGGGGATTCACCAGGATGTTGCTTGAGCTGGAGCATTTCAGTTATGAAGAGAGACTGGATAGGCTATGGTTGTTTTCCTTAGAGCAGAGAAGGCTGAGGGGGGACATGATTGAGGTAAACAAAATTGAGGGGCATTGATAGGTTAGATAGAAGAAACTTTTTCTCTTCGTGGACGTGTCAATAACCAGGGGGCATCTATTTAGAGTAAGGGGCAGGAGACGTCAAGGGGATTTGAGGAAAAAAAATCACCCAGAGGGTGGTTGGAATCTAGAACACACTACCTGAAGGAGTGGTGGAGGCAGGAACCCTCACAACCCCTAAGACATATTTAGATGAGCACTTGAAACGCCATAGCATACAAGACTATGGGCCAAGTGCTGGAAAATGGGATTGGAATGGATAGGTGCTTGATGGCCAGCACAGACATGATGGGCTGAAGGGCCTGTTTCTGTGCTGTATAACTCTATGACTCTAATGTGGAAAGCATTGGTGTACACAGTAAAAATGTTGTTATCCGGCAATTGACCAACTCAAAAGTTCTATTATCTGGAATTTCTGAAAACCTCGGAGGGTCGTCTCCCAATACTGAGTTTTTTCAAGTGCAGTTGATTGTTCTGGGTATTACTGTCCTGCAGTTAGTGGTGCTGCTGATAGTCATCTTAGTGATGCTGCTGGCAGTTCATCTTGTTGTGTCACTGTGCTTCTGCAGTTTGGTGATTTATTTCCCCATCCACCCATTATAGCATCCAATAAAGTATTGACAGGAAAAGGGGGAAAGTGGGAAAAGGTTGTGTTGATGCTACAGCAGAAAATAGATATTTGCAGGTTTCTTGAAAAAGGTGGAAATTGTAATGTGTTAATGAATGAATATAATGTTGGTTCATCAACCATATATGACATCAAGGGTCAAAAAGACCGGTTGTTGAAATTCGTTGCTCGTTCTGAGACTAATATAGCTGTTGAACAACACTGTCCTCTGCATCAACCTAAATGAGAGCAGCCAGACAATGTATTGTAGCAATGATTTACATTGAAACGCCCCAGTCTCAGGCCCAATGCTCATTGCAAAGGCGAAAGACTTTCATAAGCAATTGGAATTGACTGAACCATGTGTATTTTCCAATGGATGGCTTTCTTGCTTTGAACAGCAGAATGGCATAAGAAGGCTGGATGTAACTGGTAACAAAAATCAGCTGACCATGAGGCTGCAGAAAAATATTGTGATTTCTTCAACAAATTAATTGCTGAAAATGATCTATCCCCAGAACACATTTATAACACAGATAAAACATACCTATGTTTGGTGCTGTTTGTCTAATTCTACCCTAGCTGGTGCGAGTGAATCCAGTGCTGCAGGTTTGAAGCAAAATACAGCCAAAATAACTGTGCTTGCATGAGCTAATGCCACAGTTCTTTCAATCAAATTAGAACTTAAAGATGTAATTTCCAATGTGGTTTGTACGTGGAACTCAGTTAAAGGTGAAACATTAAGAGAGCTCGGAGAAAACTGTGGCCCAGTGTTATGTTTGCAGAAGTGTCTTCTGATGAAGAGGAATTTGGAGGCTTTAATGTTCAACATATATAAAAAATCACAAATTCTCGACATGCTGAGGGATGTTCCTTCTCCAAACTCAATCAAACAGCTTAGTGAAAATGATGTAGAAGATTGGGTTGAAGCTGACAAGGAGGTTGAAGTGACACATGTTGTTAGTGATGTGGAAATAACAGTGTCCAGAATCCTGAGAAGTCTAAGGAAACTGAAGAAGGCTCGGCAGAAGATTTTAGTGAGGAACAGAAAATAACTTGGGGGAAAGCTGCATCAGCATTTGATACATGAATCAAATTTGCTGAAAGGCAGACTTGTTATTCTGCACACGAGTTTATGCAGCTACATATTTTGTTCTACTTTCATGCAAAAAAGACATGAGGCAAGTAGGCAAACTGATATCTGAAATCTTTTCAAGAAAACTTCCAGGGTTTGCCCTAGGCTCAGTCGAGATTCTGTCCCATCGCCTACATCTAGTGTTTTAGTGTAATTTGTACATTACGTTTACTGTTCCTCAAGAATTCTATGTATCATTATTGCCTCAGGATTTCTGCATTGCACATCTTCTTCTTTGATATAATAATTTCTATTAAAATTAAAACTATTACATTGTATTGTCTTGGTAACATGACTCTTGATTAACCGGAATTTGATTATCCGGCACCTCTCAGGTCCAGCGCATGACGGATAACAAAGCTTTTACTGTACCACAAAAAACAAGGGACCTGGTACTGAGCCCTGTGGAACCCCACTGGAGACAGGCTTCCAGTCATGGTTCAGTTCCGGATGTAATTAACAGCAGAATCCACCCTCTACAGTTATATGTGAAATCACTGGTGTCCCAGCAGGTGGGATGACTGAGTGAATCCCTTCCCACACACTGAGCTGGTGAACGGCCTCTTCCCAGTGTGAACTCATTGGTGTGTCAGTAAATCCTTTTTACTTTTAAATCTCATCTCAGTCAGAACAGTGAAAAGGTCTGTTATAAATGTGAATACGTTGGCGTTCATTGAAGCGGGATGACTGAGTGAATCCCTTCCCACACATGGAGCAGGTAAATGGTGTCTCCCCAGTGTGAACTCGCTGGTGTCTCTGCAGGGCAGATTAGTGAGCAAATCTCTTCCCATACACGGAGCAGGTGAACGGCCTCTCCCCAGTGTGAGTTCGCTGGTGTGTCTGTAGACCCCTTGTGTGTTTAAAGCTTTTCTCACACTCAGAACATTTAAATGGTAGCTCCCCAGTATGAACTCACTGATGCAAAGAAAGGTTGGATGAACATGTCAATCCCTACTCACATACATACCAGGTGAATGACCTCTCCCGAGTGTGACTGTGTTGATGAGTTTCTAGCCGGGATGGGGAATTGAATCCCTCCCACAGTCCCCACATTTCCAATGTTTCTCCGTGGTGCGAGTGTCCTTGTGTCTCTCCAGGTTGGGTGATCAGTTCAAGTCTGATCCACACACAGAACATGTGTGCAGTTTCTCCTCGCTATGAATGTGCGATTTTTTTCAGGCTGTGTAACTGGTTTCCACAGTCAGTGCACTGGAAAACTCTCACTTGGGTGTGTGTGTGTCTCAGTGCTTTTCCAGTTATACTGATGTTTGAAATCATTCCCTACAGACAGAACGAACAACAATTTCTCCTTCCACATTCAAAGCCTGATGTTATTCAGGTCCTGATGAATCGAGTGACTCTGTCAGATCTTGATGTGGTGTTTGGTTTCAGTTTCCCATCTGTAAACCCTCCCCTGCTGACCCCCCGTAAAAGGAGTTTACAAAAGCCATCACTGTCAGTTCAGGATGGAAATTCACAACATTCTCTCCTCCTGCTTCCGAGCCCAGGATGGTTGCATATGCGCCCTGCTCCCTGCTGCAAATAGTCCTGAGCAAAGGCAATATAGTGTTTGACCTTACAGTTTATTAATGCCAGTTTCCTCCAAAAGAGCAGGGAAGCTGGCGGCCGTTAAACTGGGCCTGTTACTGGGAGAAAACCCGCAGCTGCAAATGTGGTACCTGGAGTTTTTTAAACGGATTTCCGGCCTATACTCTGTGTCTCTGAAGCTTCCCCACCATTCAGTCCCCATTTCTCCTCCATCTGGAAATGTTCCCTGACTAGTCCCCATATCCCCCCATTTACTGACGCTCTGACCAGTCTCCAGTTGTTCTCCATTTAGAGACGCTCCCTGACCAGTTCCCACTTTCTCCTCCATTTGGAGACGTTCCCTGACCAATCCCCATGTATCCATTTAGAGACGCTCACTGACCAGCCCCCCTTTCTCCTCCATTTAGAGACGCTCCCTGACCAATCCCCATGTATTCACCATTTAGAGACGCACATTGACCAGTCCCTCTTTCTCCTCCATTTAGTGATGCTCACTGATGAATCTCTATTTAGTTTAGTTTAGTTTAGAGATACAGCACTGAAACAGGCCCTTTGGCCCACCGAGTCGGTGCCGACCATCAACCACCCATTTATACTAATCCTACACTACTTATACTAAGCCCAGCCTCTACCAGTCATGGATGAGCTGGACATACAGCCAACCAAATCGGAACTCAGTGATGCCATTGATTCTCTAGCCAGCGGAAAAGCCCCTGGGAAGGACAGCATTACCCCTGAAATAATCAAGAGTGCCAAGCCTGCTATACTCTCAGCACTACATGAACCGCTATGCCTGTGCTGGGACGAGGGAGCAGTACCTCAGGACAAACGCGATGCCAATATCATCACCCTGTATAAAAACAAAGGTGACCGCAGTGACTGCAACAACTACCGTGGAATCTCCCTGCTCAGCATAGCGGGGAAAGTCTTTGCTCGAGTCGCTCTAAACAGGCTCCAGAAGCTGGCCGAGCGCGTCTACCCTGAGGCACAGTGTGGCTTTCGTGCAGAGAAATCGACCGTTGACATGCTGTTCTCCCTTCGCCAGATACAGGAGAAATGCCGTGAACAACAGATGCCCCTCTACATTGCTTTCATTGATCTCACCAAAGCCTTTGACCTCGTCAGCAGACGTGGTCTCTTCAGACTACTAGAAAAGATTGGATTCCCACCAAAGCTACTAAGTATCATCACCTCATTCCATGACAATATGAAAGGCACAATTCAACATGGTGGCTCCTCATCAGAGCCCTTTCCTATCCTGAGCAGCGTGAAACAGGGCTGTGTTCTCGCACCCACACTGTTTGGGATTTTCTTCTCCCTGCTGCTCTCACATGCGTTCAAGTCCTCTGAAGAAGGAATTTTCCTCCACACAAGGTCAGGGGGCAGGTTGTTCAACCTTGCCCATCTAAGAGTGAAGTCCAAAGTACCGAAAGTCCTCATCAGGGAACTCCTCTTTGCTGACGATGCTGCATTAACATCTCACACTGAAGAGTGTCTGCAGAGTCTCATCGACAGGTTTGCGGCTGCCTGCAATGAATTTGGCCTAACCATCAGCCTCAAGAAAACAAACATCATGGGGCAGGACGTCAGAAATGCTCCATCCATCAATATTGGCGACCACGCTCTGGAAGTGGTTCAAGAGTTCAGCTGCCTAGGCTCAACTATCACCAGTAACCTGTCTCTAGATGCAGAAATCAACAAGCGCATGGGAAAGGCTTCCACTGCTATGTCCAGACTGGCCAAGAGAGTGTGGGAAAATGGCGCACTGACACGGAACACAAAAGTCCGAGTGTATCAAGCCTGTGTCCTCAGTACCTTGCTCTATGGCAGCGAGGCCTGAACAACGTATGTCAGCCAAGAGCGACGTCTCAATTCATTCCATCTTCGCTGCCTCCGGAGAATACTTGGCATCAGGTGGCAGGACCGTATCTCCAACACAGAAGTCCTTGAGGTAGCCAACATCCCCAGCTTATACACACTACTGAGTCAGCGGCGCTTGAGATGGCTTGGCCATGTGAGCCGCATGGAAGATGGCAGGATCCCCAAAGGCACATTGTACAGTGAGCTTGCCACTGGTATCAGACCCACCGGCCGTCCATGTCTCCGCTTTAAAGACGTCTGCAAACGCGACATGAAATCCTGTGACATTGATCACAAGTCGTGGGAGTCAGTTGCCAGCGTTCGCCAGAGCTGGCGGGCAGCCATAAAGACAGGGCTAAATTGTGGCGAGTCGAAGAGACTTAGTAGTTGGCAGGAAAAAAGACAGAGGCGCAAGGGGAGAGCCAACTGTGTAACAGCCCCGACAACAAATTTTTCTGCAGCACCTGTGGAAGAGCCTGTCACTCTAGAATTGGCCTTTATAGCCACTCCAGGTGCTGCTCCACACACCACTGACCATCTCCAGGCGCTTACCCATTGTCTCTCGAGATGAGGAGGCTGTGAGAATAAAAAATACTGAAATGTTGTTTCCACAGCTTGTGGAAAATTACCAAGTAGTCATTTCTACACAACATAATGAAATCACTGAACAAGGGAACTGATAAGGGGATGTGAGTAAAGACCTTGAGACAGTACGGCAGTTAAAAATTGTGCTCATGCAGAGAAAAGAAAAACAGCAAGAGTTAGAACAAAGGATGTAGTGAATGAGTAACTGACAGCTGCAAGTTAACACACACACAGGAGGCTTGCAAAAGAATGGAGAGCCAAATAAGGTAAAACAAAAACAAGAGTCAGGGGCTAGAAAGTTAGAGTAGGGGGAGAAGTAAACAGATGAGGAGACTGTAGCAACCATAGGATAGGTTAGTGTCATAATACGTTATAACCAATAATGTAAAATAAAGGCGTGGACAAATGGATTTGTATTGTATTAACATGAACTGAATATGTTGATCGGTGTGCCTGCTTGTAGGACACCCGATCTTGCAAGAACGTTAAATAAACTTACTTCTTCAGAGTTTGACTTGGTGTAAATTATTATTAAGTGGGCTACGTTTCTCACAATTGGGGGCTCGTCCGGGATCTCTTCATCATTGCCGGGACCGCGGCCGACGACAGACAAGAAGACGCGTCCCGTTAATTTAAAAACGGTCTCGTTTCTCTCGTCGGTAGCGGACCCGAGTAATCGACTGAAAACGATCCTAGGGAAGTCACTCTGAATGAGTATTTAGTGCGGCAGGTACACACGTGAAGTCAGGCAACTCCGTGCACGGACCAAGGTAAGAAAAACGACTTTTAAGTATTATCTTGGTGACTTATGGTTAACTGTAGGATAAGACCTTCTAATTACTAAAAGTCCTTGAGGAGTGAATTTTACAGTCCTGCAGTATAAGACCCTTCAGCTAGGAGGTGAGTACCGTAAGGTACAAGACCCTTCAGCTAGGAGGTGAATACCGTAGGGTACAAGACCCTTCAGTTAGGAGGTGAATACTGTAGACCATGGGAAATAAATCGTCTAAAAAGGAAGACGATGGGAGACAAGGAAAGTCTGCCGGTAACATCCCTCCAGAAAGTCCATTGGGACGGATGTTGGAGTATTGGGATTTAGAGTCAAAAACCAAGGAGAAAAAGATCCAAATATGATCTAAGGACAGCAAGAAGGACCACCCCTAAACCCGACGATAACGACGACGATAGAGATAGAGAGTCTCCTAAGACAATGATGCCCTTGAGAGAGGTACCAATAGGAAATAATGAAATTGGATTTGTTAGTGCACCATTAACGTCAGGAGAGGTAAGAGTGTTTAAAAAGGAAATGAAAGTCCTCGTAGAAGACCCCTGAAAATTTGGGAAAGAGAAAACCCTCCCGGGGTAGGGGGAAACGAACCAGCCGAACAAAAATACCCTAATCAAGACCTGCAGTGGCAGAACAATAATGTCGGCCATAGGGGCCAGATGAAAGACCTTAGAAATCTGATAGTAAAAGGCATGAGGGAATCTGTCCCGAAATCACAAAATTTGAATAAGGCCTTCAAAGTAAGACAGGAAAAGGATGAGACTCCCTCAAATTTCTTACAGAGATTACGGGACACAATGAGGAAATATTCAGGTTTAGATCCAGAAGACCCGGTTGCCCAAGGACTCCTTCGAGTCCATTTTGTAACAAAATCATGGCCAGACATCCAAAAGAAAATTCAAAAGATAGATGGATGGAGTGAAAAACAATTGGACGAACTGCTCAGAGAAGCGCAGAAAGTTTTCCTTAATAGAGATGAAGCCAGAGAAAAACAGTGAAGCTTAAATGAGATGGTAATTGTACAAGTGTTCCACCCTTTTATGTTGTAAACAAGTAGTTGAAGCCCCTGCAAAACTTATGCCTTTACAGAGTTACTGCAGGCCCCTCTTATGGCACAAGCAGGCGACGTATTGAGTGCGACCCCTCTGGGTGTTGAAGGCTGTTTCTAGACAAATAGAGACCATTAAAGGCACCTAGGTGGGATCAAGGGATTGATTTTTTAAAATGTTTTGAAGAATCAAAGGGGGGACTGTGAGAACAGAATTTAGATTTTAGAATTTTTAAGAACAGAGTTACATGGGAACATTTAAGATGAAACAATTAATCAGTCATGTATTGCTAACAAGCTAGCTTCAGTGCTGCAGGGAGGGACAGCTGATCAGAAATGACTTCATAACTTCAGGGCTGCAGAGGCAACTTGGCCTTGCAGCTGGTGCAGCGAGAGAGAGACATTGTACTTCAACAGCACTCTTCTTATCACCCAGACATGACAATCCTAGGGAAAAGTTAGAATGAAAAACATACCGACCAGGCTAATACACACCCCCTTGTTAGAGGGTGGCTCAGCCTACCCTTCTGATTCAGCAGTTGCTGAGTTTTTTATATTTGCTTTTATATTATAATGTTTAAATGTTATTTGAGTAAATAGATCCACATAATCCGAGTGAATATATATAATCATATATAAGTTGATCGGTAGAGAGAAGGTTATCATAGAATGATAAAAGGGGGGAATGTGGAAGTGAGCAGAAAGGCATGGCACTGGTACTTGAAACAAGGTTACCCTGGACCAAATGTTTACCTATAGCGATACTCAGAATTCGGACAGCCCCTAGAAAAGATGTGGGACTGTCCCCCTATGAAATGCTATTCGGATTACCCTATATGGGAACCAGGGGCGAGATGCCAACCTTAGAAACTAAAGATTCATTTCTAAAGAACTATATACTGGCGTTGTCTTCCTCATTGTCATTCCTCAGGAAGCAAGGCCTGTTAGCACAGACCCCACCTCTTGAATTTGCAGTGCACAAGATCCAACCAGGAGATTGGGTTCTGGTGAAATCGTGGAAAGCGACTAAACTACAACCGAACTGGGAAGGACCAAACCAGACTCTCCTAACCACTGAAACAGCCATAAGAACGGCAGAAAGAGGTTGGACCCACTACACAAGAATCAAGGGGCCGGTACAACCCCCGGCCGAGGAAGGAACTTGGACAACCGAATTAACAGAAGAACCATTGAAAATAAAGCTAAAAAGACTTTGAGTAACGAACTTTTTTTTTATATAGCGGCACAAGCGCGGAAATACTGTCTGTAATATTGTGTGTCTTTTCCCTTTCTCTCTTTCTTTTCAAAAGTAGCCAGGAAATCAGAACCAGATTAAAATGGGTTGGATGTTTTTGTATGCAGTATTAGTCATCCCAGTAATGGGAAAAATAACAATGTGGGACGGAACTGACGGGGACAACGGTACACAGAAATCCCCAAGAGCCAGGACCCTCAGGTGGTAGAAGTAGACTTGTGTTTCCTAATCCCATGTGGGGGCATACATAACCAAAGAAATTATCATGTGGACTCCCTCCATTATTATGGGGATGGACTACTAACAGGAGACCCACTCCCACCGATTATATCCATTCACCAGAGCCCCATAAAACTAGGCCCAGATTGTCCAGATAAGGAATGCAACCCTATATATTTGACAATAAAAAGAACCGAGTGGACAGAAACGACTGGTGGAATATCCACCCAACGCCATTGGAATGGCTCAATAACAGAAGAACGACAAATCAAAACTACCCACTTCCAATTAGACAACAAGGTGTTTGGAGTAACAGTTAGAGAAGGGAAAAAGAAAGGTGAATTAAAATGTTGTTTTCAGGTAACAATAGATAAGACTGGTAAACCATCTAACAAACTAAAAGGGACCTCTCATAACGATCCTAACATAGTAAAGATAATAGAGGTAAAAGACTTGAGAAAGACAATTGAGATAGAAACCGGTTACGGGGACACAAATGCCTGGGTAGAATGGATAAAATATACTGTAAAAAGTTTGAACAAAAACAATTGCTATGCTTGTGCATCTGGTAGACCGATAGCTCAAGTAGTACCTTTCCTGCTGGGGTGGGAGCGTGACCGAAAGGGCATGGAATGCATGTTAGCCCTATATCAGGATAAGACGGCTTGGGGTATTCAAAACTTGCATATCCTTGTCATTAATGTTCCGTCCCCTAGAGAAAAAAGATTCAAGGACTCCCCCTTCATTGTTAGCCACCAGTGTGAATCACACATCATGCGTAAGTCGACACGGTGCGGAACTAACCAGAAATATGGGAGAGTTGAAGTCATGCATAGAGAATGAGGACGTAACTGGAAGAGTCAGGGAGGGAACTACTCATCATTGAATGTCCCCAGAGCGGATTTATGGTGGTATTGCGGATGAAAAATCCTGAGACAGACCCTACCCTCCCAGTGGAAGGGGACGTGCGCAATTGTTCAATTAGCAATACCATTCACCTTGGCATTTGAGAAACAAAAGATAATAACAAGGGAAAGGGGTAAAAGGGAAGCGATAGTGAACTCTTTTGATGACCAGGTGTACTTGGATTCCATAGGGGTCCCAAGAGGGGTACCTGATAAATTCAAGGCCCGAAACCAAATGACAGAATGGATAGTATCAACGGGAGTACAGACATTGAGAAGGTGGCTGAAATAATGCTCAGAGGATTTGAGAGGACATATGAGACCCCTCCTCAGTATGTAGAAAACAACAAGGATTAAGTAAAAGAAAAGGGGGAATTGTGAGAATAAGAAATACTGAAATGTTGTTTCTACAGCTTGTGGAAAATTACCAAGAAGTCCTTTCAACACAACATAATGAAATCACTGAACAAGGGAACTGATAAGGGGATGTGAGAAAAGACCTTGAGACAGTACGGCAGTTAAAAATTGTGCTTCTGCAGAGAAAAGAAAAACAGCAAGAGTTAGAACAAAGGATGTAGTGAATGAGTAACTGCCCCACTAAGATAAAGGCTGACAGCTGCAAGTTAACACACACACAGGAGGCTTGCAAAAGAATGGAGAGCCAAATAAGGTAAAACAAAAACAAGAGTCAGGGGCTAGAAAGTTAGAGTCGGGGGAGAAGTAAACAGAGGAGGAGACTGTAGCAACCATAGGATAGGTTAGTGTCATAATACGTTATAACCAATAATGTAAAATAAAGGCGTGGACAAATGGATTTGTATTGTATAAACATGAATTGAATATGTTGATCGGTGTGCCTGCTTGTAGGACACCCGATCTTGCAAGAACGTTAAATAAACTTACTTCTTCAGAGTTTGATTTGGTGTAAATTATTATTAAGTGGGCTACGTTTCTCACAAGGCCAAATAAGAAGACACTAATCCCATATTCCTATCACATCTCCACCTATCCCTATATTTCCCTACCACCTACCTATACCAGTGGCAATTTATAATGGCCAATTTACCTACCAACCTGCAAGTCTTTTGGCTTGTGGGAGGAAACCGCAGCACCCGGAGAAAACCCACGCAGACACAGGGAGAACTTGCAAACTCCACACAGGCAGTACCCAGAATTGGAGCTGTGAGGCTGCGGTGCTCACCACTGCGCCACTGTGACGCTCTGACTCGTCTCCAGTTTTCCTCCATTTAGAGACGCTCCCTGACCAGTTCCCACTTTATCCTCCATTTAGAGACGCTCCCTGCCTCTCCTGGATTTTGGGACAGTCTCTGCTCTCGGCTCTTTGTTGAGATTCGGGCCGGAGGGAAGCGCTGGAAGCCGCAGCTGGGGATTGATCTTGTTGTTTGTTGCGATATGGATGTTCAGTTTGTCTCCCGGCTCCACTCACACCGCCCTCCCGCCTGGCTGATTGACGGCGACTGCGCACCAATAGGAAGAGAGTGGGCGGGACTGGAGGACCGGTGTGGCTGTGGGACCTCCAACCAATAAGAAGAGGGGCGGCCATCAATCAGCCGGACATTGTGAGTTGTCAGGTCAGAGGTCGCTGGTGAGAGCTTCAGGTATCCAGTGCGCAGGCGCTTTGTGCCGCAGTGTTTCAGGTGAGTGTAGTTCAGTCAGTGGCGGCGGGAGGAATGGAGTCGGTGGGGAGGCTTCAGAAACACCCGGTGTAGGCCTCAACACCCCCAATAGGAAGCTTCAAGTCCAGCGTTTGTACCGAGCGGGGTTTCTCCCGGTAACAGGCCCGGGGTTAACGGCCGCCAGATTTCCATCTCTTTTGGAGGAAATAAAGATTAATAAAGTGTAACATCAAAGGAGAAAACTTTAAAGGAAACTGAGCTCAGTTATAAAGGGGCCTGGGGGAGGGAGGGAGGAATCATTTGGGACACAGCACAGGGCAGGAGGTCCCCCCTCCCCCACTCCCTTGTTCCACAAAGACTCCCCTTGGACTGGGCCACACCTGGGCAGGGCTGGCTCAAGGTGCAGGAAGCTGCTCGGCTGAGCTGTGGACTGGGAGGAGTGGGGGGTTTGACTGACAGGCCTGGGGAGGGGGATATCAGGGCAGGTACACACACTGCTCCCCCTTTTCCTCCTGGGATCTTTTACTGGAGTCCTGTTGCTGAGTGTTTCTAAACTCTGTCTCCCTATCCCGGTAATGTCGGTGGATTGTAGGTTGCTGTGAGTGTTGGACTATATTGTCTTTCCTCATTCTTCCGAAAGGCCGGCTCCCCGTACCGGACCTGACGACATGTCGGGTTGGGTCACAATTCCGGGTCTGTCATTCGGGCTCAAGTCTGGTGAGACTGTCTCGGACACGCACTATCACAACCTAACGTTCGTGGATCCAATGTTGTTGTAATTTTGTGGTGGTTTTGTAACAGTTTTTTTAAGCTTTGTGCAGATCAGCCACAAAGTAAAAAACGGAAGGTCGGTTGGGTTGGGTCGAGCGAGGGAAAAAAATGGAAGGACTCTGGACGGCTCGGGATCGGGTGTGGTTCAGTCAGGTTCGGGTCAGGTTTCATTTGCAGACCTGAGCCAGTCTTTAATTCTTCCTCCTGCTGCCACTCCGAGTTCCAGGCTGCAGAATCTGGTGGCTCGATGCACCTGAAATGTTAACTCTGTTTCTCTCTCTGCAGATGCTCTTTGCTCTGAATATTTCCAGCATTTTCTTCTTTTATTTCAGATTTCCTGCATTCGCAGTATTTCGCTATCGTTTTATTGCAGGAGTTGCTCAGAGAATGGTCGAATGTCTAAGGTACAGAAAGAGGCTGCTTGGCTGGAAAAATAAGACCTGCCCAGGCGAATCCCATTTTCCAGCATTCGGTCTGTAGTCCTCCAGATTATGGCACTTCAGATGCACATCCAGACACCTTGAAATGAGATGAGGTTTTCTGCCTCTACCACTCTTTCATGCAGTGAGTTCCAGACCCCACCACCCTCTGGGTGAAAAAAAAATCCTTATCTCCCCTCTAATCCTTCTACCAATCACTTCAAATCTATGCCCCCAAGTCACTGACCTCTTTGCTAAGGTAAATAGACCTTTCACCTCCACTCTAACCAGGCCCCCTCTAAATTTTGTACATTTCAATCAGATCTCCCCTCAGCCTCCTCTGCTCCAAGGAGAACAACCTCAGCCTGTCCAATCTTTTCTCATGGCTGCATTTTTTCAGTCCTGGCAACATCCTCGTAATTCTCCTCTATATCCGCTCCAGTGCAGTTATATCCTTTCTGTAATGAGGTGACCAGAACTGCACACAACTTGTGGTCTAACTAGTGTTTTTTATAGTTCTAGCATAACTCTTATGTTCTATAATAAAAACAAAAAATGCTGGAATCACTCAGCAGGTCTGGCAGCATCTGTGGAAAGAGAAGCAGAGTTAACGTTTCGGGTCAGTGACCCTTCTTCGGAACATCGGTTCCGATGAAGGGTCACTGACCCGAAACGTTAACTCTGCTTCTCTTTCCACAGATGCTGCCAGACCTGCTGAGTGATTCCAGCATTTCTTGTTTTTATTTCAGATTTCCAGCATCCGCAGTATTTTGCTTTTATCTTATGTTCTATACCTCGGCTAATAAAGGAAAGGGTTCCATATGCCATCTTAAACTCCTTATTGACCTGTCCAGCTACCTTGAGGGATCTGTGGACATTCACTCCAAGGTCATAGCACATACAGCACAGAAACAGGCCCTTTGGCCCATCGTGTCTGTGCTGGCCATCAAGCACCGACCTATTCTAATCCCATTTTCCAGCACTTGGTCCGTAACCTTGTATGCTATGGCATTTTAAGTGCTCATCTAAATACTTCTTAAATGTTATGATGGTTCCTGCCTCTACCACCTCTTCAGGCAGTGTGTTCCAGATTCCAACCACCCTCTGGGTAAAAAAAAAATCCTCAAATCCCCTCTAAACCTCCTGCCCCTTACCTTAAATCTATGCCCCCTGGATATTGTCCCCTCTGCTAAGGGAAAAAGTTTCTTCCTATCTAACCGATCAATGCCCCCTCATAATTTTGTATACCTCAATCATGTTCCCCCTCAGCCTTCTCTGCTCTAAGGAAAACAACCCTAGCCTTTTCAATCTCTCTTCATAGCTGAAATGCTCCAGCCTAGGCAACATCCTGGTGAACCTCCTCTGCACCCTCTCCAGTGCAACCACATCCTTTCTATAGTGTGGTGCCCAGAACTGTACACAGTACTCCAGTTGTGGCCTAACTAGCGTTTTATACAGCTCTATCATAACCTCCCTGCTCTTATATTCTATGCCTCGGCTAATAAAGGCAAGTATCCCATATGCCTTCCTAACCACCTTATCTCCCTGTGCTGCTGCCTTCAGTGATCTATGGACAAGTACACCGAGGTCCTTCTGTACTTCCTCGGGTCCTACCATCCATTGTATATTCCCTTGCCTTGTTAGTCCTCCTAAAATGCATCACCTCACACTTCTCGGGATTAAATTCCATTTGCCACTGCTCTGCCCATCTTTCCAGCCCATCTATATCGTCCTGTAATCTAGGGCTTTCCTCCTCACTATTAACACCACCAATTTTCATGTCATCTGCGAACTTACTGATCATGCCTCCTATATTCACGTCTAAATCATTAATATATGCTACAAACAGCAAGAGTCCCAGCACCGATCCCTGCGGTACACCACTGGTCACAGGCTTCCACTCGCAAAAACAACGCTCAACCATCACCCTCTGCCTCCTGCCATGAAGCCAATTTTGGATCCAATTTGCCAAATTACCCTGGATCCCATGGGCTTTTACTTTCTTAACCAATCTCCCATGCGGGACCTTATCAAAAGCCTTACTGAAGTCCATGTAGACGACATCAACTGCTTTACCCTCAGCTACACATCTAGTCACCTCCTTGAAAAATTCGATCAAGTTAGTTAGACATGATTTCCCCCTGACAAAGCCATGCTGACTATCCCTGATTAATCCCTGCCTCTCCAAGTGGAGAGTAATCCTGTCCCTCAGAATTTTTTCCAATAGTTTCCCTACCACTGATGTTAGACTCACCGGCCTGTAATTACCTGGTTCATCCCTGCTACCCTTCTTGAATAATGGTACCACATTCACTGTCCTCCAGTCTTCTGGTACCTCTCCTGTGACCAGAGAGGATCTGAAAATTTGTGTCAGAGCCCATGCTATCTCCTCCCTTGCCTCACATAACAGCCTGGGATACATCTCATCTGGGCTTGGGGATTTATCCACTTTTGAGCCCGCTAAAACAGCTAATACTTCCTCCCTTTCAATACTACTATGTTCATGTATAGTTCAATCCCCCTCCCTGATGTCTACACCTACATTGTCCTTCTCCATAGTGAACACAGATGACAAGTAATTATTTAAAACCTCACCTATATCCTCAGGCTCCACACACAGATTACCACTTTGGTCCCGACCCTTTCCCTGCTTATCCTCTTGCCCTTAATATAAGTGATAAAATGGCTTAGGATTTTCCTTTATCTTTCCCGCCAGTGTTTTTTCATTCCCCCTCTTTGCTCTCCTAATTACTTTTTGAAGTACCTGCCTCCACTTTCCTCTACTCCTCCGGTGCCTCCACTGTTTTTAGCAGTCCGAATCTGCTGTAAACCTCCTATTTTTTTCCCCTTATCCACTCCTCTATATCTGTTGACATCCAGGGTTATAGAGTCATAGAGAGATACAGCACTGAAACAGGCCCTTTGGCCCATCGAGTCTATGCCAACCAACAACCACCCATTTATACTGGTATATGGGATTATACCATTAATCCCATATTTCCTACCACATCCGCACCACCTACCTGCACTAGGGGCAATTTATAATGGACAATTTACCTATCAACCTGCAAGTCTTTGGCTGTGGGAGGAAACCAGAGCACCCGGCGGAAACCCACGCGGTCACAGGGAGAACTTAGAAACTCCGCTGAGGCAGTACCCAGAACCGAACCTGCATCGCTGGAGCTGTGAGGCTGCGGTGCTAACCACTGTGCCGCCCTAAACTGTGCAGGTTCCCTGGGCTTGTTAGTCCTACCCTTCACCTTATCGGGTACATGTTGGCTCTGAACACTCACTATTTCCTCTTTGATCCTACTGGTCTGATGTAGACTTTCTTACAGGTAGCTGCACCCAATCCACTTTGGTCAGATCCTGTTTTATCATATTGAAATCGGTCTTCCCCCAATTCAGTACCTTTATTTCCGGCCCGTCTTTGTCCTTTTCCATAACTACCTTAAATCTTAGAGTTATGGTCACTATCCCTGAAATACTCCCCCACTGACACTTATACCACTTGTCCAGCTTCATTCCCTAGGATTAGATCCGGTACTGCCCCATCTGCCCTGGTAGATGCAGGAAGGATGTTCCCGATGATGGGGGAGTCCAGAATCAGGGGTCGTCGTCTAAGGATACGGGGTAAACCTTTCAGGACTGAGATGAGGAGAAAATTCTTCGACCAGAATGGTCAGCCTGTGGAATTCGTTACCACAGAAAGCAGTTGAGGCCAAAACATTGAATGTTTTCAAAAAGGAGTTAGATATCGTTCTCGGGTCTGCAGGGATCAAAGGGTATGGGGCGAAAATCAGAACAGGTTACTGAGTTGGATGATCAGCTATGATCATAATGAATGCTGGAGCAGGCTCAAAGGGCCAAATGGCCTTCTCCTGCTCCTGTTTTCTATGTTTCTCTTGTAGGACTTTCTACGTGCTGGCTCAAAAAGCTCTCGATGCATTTTAAGAATTGCGCCCCCTTTAAGCCTTGAGCACTAAGACTATTCCAGTTGATATTGGGGAAGTTGAAATCCCCTACTATTATTACCCTATTATTTTTACGCCTCTCTGAGATTTGCCGACATATCTGCTCCTCTATCTCTCCCTGACTGTTTGGAGGCCTGTAATACACTCCCAGCCAACTGATTGCCCCTTTTTTGTTTTTAAGTTCTACCCATATGGCCTAATTTGAGGAACCTTCTAAAGATATCATCCCTCCTGACTGCAGTAATTGATTCCTTGATCAACAGTGCAATGCCACCTCCTCTTTTACACCCTCCCCTGTCACGCCTGAAGATTCTATACCCTGGAATATTGAGCTGCCAGTCCTGCCCCTCCCTCAACCATGTCCTTTACATCCTCTACTCTTCTCAGTATTCTCCCATTAATTGTTCATCCCTTTGCCTTCTTTGACCTTCCCAAGTGCATCACCTCACACTTCTCTGGGTTAAATTCCATTTGCCACTTTTCTGCCCACCTGACCAGTCCATTGATATCTTCCTGCAGTCTGCAACTACCCTTCTCGCTATCAACCACATGGACAATACTTGTGTCGTCTGCAAATTTCTTGATCATTTCCCCCTACAATTACGTCCTATAATATATACCACAAAAAGCAGGGGACCCAGTACTGAGCCCTGAGGAACGCCACTGGAAACAGCCCTCCAGTTACAAAAACAGCTGTCAACAATTACCCTTTGCTTACTGCCACTGAGCCCAGTTTGTTTCCAGCTTGCTGCATTTCCCTGGATCTCTCAGACTTTTTTTTTTAACCAGTCTGCCATGTGGGACCTTGTCAAAAGCCTTGCTAAAATCCATATAGACCACATGAACTGCACTAACCCCATCAATCCTCCTTGTTACTTCATAAAATTCAATCAAGTTAGTCAGACATGACCTCCTCAGTCGAGAAACACAGACAGACCAATTAAGATAAATGAAAGCAAAATACTGCGAATGCTGGAAATCTGAAATAAAAACAAAGTGCTGGAAATACTCAGCAGATCTGGCAGCATCTATTCTGATGAAAGGTCACTGACCTGAAACGTTAACTCTGCTTCTCTCTCCACAGAGAGACCTGCTGAGTATTTTCAGCACTTTGTTTTTATTTCGGACCAGTTAGAGCCAGTTTGTATTGGGGTGGGTCTTGGATGTGGAGGTTGGTCCCTGACCTCCTGTCTAGGTCTTTATTGTTGCATCACTGTTGAGATACAGGAGAAGCTGCTGGCTTTAACCCCGGGTACATTTGAGCCCAGTCGGGCCCAAAAATTTCCAATGTGAGACTGTCTGAGGTGAGAGTGACTGCCCTTTATGTCAAGGCAACATTTGACCAAGTATGGCATCAAGGAGCCTAGAAAAAAATGAAGTCAATGGGAATCAGGAGGAAAACTCTCTGCTAGTTGGAGTCATACCTAATGCAAAGGAAGATGGTTGTTGGAGGTCAATCATCTGAGCTCCAGGACATCACTGCAGGAGTTGCTCAGGGTAGTGTCCTAGACCCAACCATCTTCAGCTCCTTTATCAGTGACCTTCCTTCCACCATAAGGTCAGAAGTGGGGATGTTCACTGATGATTGCACAATGTTCAGCACCATTCGCGACTCCTCAGATACTGAAGCAGTCAGTGTAGAAATGCAGCAAGACCTGGACAATATCCAGGCTTGGGCTGTTGAGTGACAAGTAGCATTCACACCACACAAGTGTCAGGCAATGACCATCTCAAACAAAAGAGAATTCAGCCATCTCCCCTTGATGTTCAATGGCATTATGATCGCTGAATCACCCACTGTCAACATCCTGGGGGTTATCATTGACCAGAAACTGAATTGGAGCAGCCATATAAATACTGGTCAGAGGCGAGGAAACCTGGAACGAGTAACTCACCTCCTGACTCCCCAAAGCCAGTCCACCATCTACAAGGCACAAGTCAGGAGTGTGACAGAATACTCTACACTTGCTTGGATGGGTGCAGCTCCAACAACACTCAAAAAGCTCAACACCATCCAGGACAAAGTAGCCGACTTGATTGGCATCTAATCCAGAAACATTCACTCCCTCCATTACCGCGCACAGTGGTAGCAGCGTGTACCATTTACAAGATGCACTGCAGCAATGCACCAAGGCTCCTTAGACAGCACCTTCCGAACCCACAACCTCTAAGAACTAGAAGGACAAGGGCAGCAAATGCATGGGAAAACCACCACCTGCAAGTTCCCCTCCAAGTCACACACGATCCTGACTTGGAACTATATCGCCGTTCCTTCACTGTCGCTGGGCAAAATCCTGGAACTCCTTTCCTAACAGCACTGTGTGTGTACCTACCCCACATGGACTGCAGCGGTTCAAGAAGGCAGCTCACCACTATCTTCTCGAGGGCAATTAAGGATGGGCAATAAATGCTGGCCTGGCCACTGACATCCACATCCCATGAATGAATAAAAAAAAGTCAAAGGAGGTTGATTCCAGTGGAGATGAGTTTTCTAAATGGAAACCAACCATTCAATGTGAAAGAGTATTGTTTTAATAAGTATTTCTGTAGAGGTTTTTCATCCGTTTTACATATACAGTTTTTTTTACTTCATTCCTTGGATATGGGTGTCATTACAAAACAGCGTATATTATCAATCCCTTGTTGTCCGTTGAGAAGGTGATGGTGGGCCTTCTTCTTGAACCACTGCAGTCTGTGTGGTGAAGGTGCTCCCACAATGGTGTCAGGGAAGGAGTTACAGGATTTTCACCCAGTGATGATGAAGGAATGGTGATATATTTCCAAGTTAACATAACTTGTATTTATGTCGCACCTTTAATGTAATAAAATCACAGGAGTGTTATAAAGCAACATTTGACACTGAGCCACATGAGATATTAGGGCAGATGACCAAAAGCTTGATCAGAGAGGTGGGTTTTAAGAAAAGTATCCTCAGGACAATATACAGCAGAGCACATGAGTGGCCATCCTGGGCCAGGAAGCGGGAGGAGAGAATGTTGTGAATTTCTATCCTGGACTGACAGTGATGCCTTTTGTAAATTCCTTTTACAGGCAATGAGAAGGTGAGGATCTGCAGTTGGGAAAACATGACGTAAAGATCTGATTCCATTCGTCAGAACCTGAATATCATCAGCCTTTGAAAGTTGAAAAAAAGGTTTGCCTGTTCTGTCTGTGGGAGACGATTTCAGGGATCAGTGTGACTGGAAAAGCACTGAGATAAACAAAGAACATTAAGAGCATTCCTGAACATTAATCCACCCCTGGGTCCTGTAAACCAGAGCATTAATCCACCCCTGGGCCCTGTAAACCAGAGCATTGATCCACCCCTGGGCCCTGTAAACCCGAGCATTAATCCACCCCTGGGCCCTGTAAACCCGAGCATTAATCCACCCCTGGGCCCTGTAAACCCGAGCATTAATCCACCCCTGGGCCCTGTAAACCCGAGCATTAATCCACCCCTGGGCCCTGTAAACCCGAGCATTAATCCACCCCTGGGCCCTGTAAACCCGAGCATTAATCCATCCCTGGGCCCTGTAAACCCGAGCATTAATCCACCCCTGGGCCCTGTAAACCCGAGCATTAATCCACCCCTGGGCCCTGTAAACCCGAGCATTAATCCACTCCTGAGCCCTGTAAACCCGAGCATTAATCCACCCCTGGGCCCTGCAAACCCGAGCATTAATCCACCCCTGGGCCCTGTAAACCAGAGCATTAATCCACCCCTGGGCCCAGTAAACCAGAGCATTGATCCACCCCTGGGTCCTGTAAACCAGAGCATTGATCCACCCCTGGGCCCTGTAAACCCGAGCATTAATCCACCCCTGGGCCCTGTAAACCCGAGCATTAATCCACCCCTGGGCCCTGTAAACCCGAGCATTAATCCACCCCTGGGCCCTGTAAACCCGAGCATTAATCCACCCCTGGGCCCTGTAAACCCGAGCATTAATCCACCCCTGGGCCCTGTAAACCCGAGCATTAATCCACCCCTGGGCCCTGTAAACCCGAGCATTAATCCACCCCTGGGCCCTGTAAACCCGAGCATTAATCCACCCCTGGGCCCTGTAAACCCGAGCATTAATCCACCCCTGGGCCCTGTAAACCCGAGCATTAATCCACCCCTGGGCCCTGCAAACCCGAGCATTAATCCACCCCTGGGCCCTGTAAACCCGAGCATTAATCCACCCCTGGGCCCTGTAAACCCGAGCATTAATCCACCCCTGGGCCCTGTAAACCCGAGCATTAATCCATCCCTGGGCCCTGTAAACCCGAGCATTAATCCATCCCTGGGCCCTGTAAACCCGAGCATTAATCCATCCCTGGGCCCTGTAAACCCGAGCATTAATCCATCCCTGGGCCCTGTAAACCCGAGCATTAATCCATCCCTGGGCCCTGTAAACCCGAGCATTAATCCACCCCTGGGCCCTGTAAACCCGAGCATTAATCCACCCCTGGGCCCTGCAACGCGAGCATTAAGCCACCCCTGGGCCATGTAAACCCGAGCATTAATCCACAACTGTGTCCTGTAAACCCGAGCATTAATCCGCCCCTGGGCCCTGTAAACCCGAGAATTAATCCACAACTGTGTCCTGTAAACCCGAGCATTAATCCACCCCTGGGCCCTGTAAACCCCAGCATTAATCCACCCCTGGGCCCTGTAAACCCGAGCATTAATCCACCCCTGGGCCCTGTAAACCCCAGCATTAATCCACCCCTGGGCCCTGTAAACCCGAGCATTAATCCACCCCTGGGCCCTGTGAACCCGAGCATTAATCCAACCCCGGGCCCTGTAAACCTGAGCATTAATCCACCCCCGGGCCCTGTAAACCTGAGCATTAATCCACTCCCGGGCCCTGTAAACCTGAGCATTAATCCACCCCCGAGCCCTGTAAACCTGAGCATTAATCCACCCCTGGGCCCTGTAAACCCGAGCATTAATCCATCCCCGGGCCCTGTAAACCTGAGCATTAATTCCCCCCCCTGGTCCCTGTAAACCCGAGCATTAATCCACTCCTGGGCCCTGTAAACCAGAGCATTTATTCACCCAGGCTGTACATACACAGAATTACAGCCCAGAAACAGGCCGTTCAGCCCCTCTAGTCTGTGCTGATGCTTATAATCCACATGAGCCTCCTCCCAATCTGATTACCTCGTCCCACCCTGTCCCCATATCCCTCTATTCCTTTCTTCCTCATAAATGTATTGAGCCTCCCCTTAAACACATCATTGTTATCAGCTTCAACCCACTCCACATGGCAGTGAGTTCCACATTCTCACCACTCTCTGAGTAGAGAAATTCCTCCTAAGTTCTCTATTTGACCTGTTAATGTCTGTCTTATATTGCTGCCCCCTTGTTCTGACTGACTGATAATTTTAAAGACCTCTATCAGATCTCCTCCTAGTCTTCTCTTTTCCAGAGAAAGGATCCCCAGCCTGCTCAATCTTGCTTGATAGTAACATCCTCTCTGGTGACATCTTTGTAAATCTATTCTGCACTTTCTTCAGTCTTCAATATCCTTTTTTAATCTGGAGACCAGAACTGCTCACAGTCCTTCTAAGTGAGGTTCTCTATAAATTTAACATTCCCTCCCTGCTGTTACATTGTATTCCTCTAGAAAAGAACATCAGCTCTTTCTTTGCTCTCTTATCGACTTGTGTTGCTCCTTTTAGTGATTTATGTGACTCTGTTCCCAGATCTCTTTGCTCCTCTGCTCCATTTAATTCCTTACATTCTAACCAATAACTGGCCTCCTTATTCCTCCTCCCAAAATGAACCAGCTCACATTTCACTATGTTGAATTTCATTTCCCATTTATTTGTCCGGTCTGCCAGCCTCTTTATGTCTTCCTGGATTTCAGTGCACTCCTCCACATTATTAGTTCCATCATCCAATTTGGTGTCTTCTGCAAATTGTGAAAACCTCCTCTAATTCCTGAGTCCAAATGTGGGTAATGAACAGAAGTCCCATTGTATATCACACCATTGTTAATAACCGGGCACTCTGGTTTCTGTATAATTTATTTAATAATTTTGTTCATTGCCTCTCCAGCCCCAATCTCAATGGGATGACGTGTAAAGAATCATCCATTCAGCAATTGGAGCTATCAATGGCAGATTAATTACCCAGGATCCCCCGAGGGTCAGAAAGTCCCCTATGAATGACTACAGGAGCCCAGTGTATGTTTGGCTTCTTTTAGTTTGATTGGACCACATGTTCCAGATCATGATCCAGAATCGGAGGTAATTGTTAAAAGAAGCAATGGCAACATGAGGAAAAATCTTTTTACACAGTGAGTGGTTAGGATCTGCAATGCACTGCCTGAGAGTGTGGTGAGAGCGATTCAGTTCAGGCCTTCAAAAGAGAACTGGATAATTCTCGGAAGAGAAGACTTTTTCGGGGCTACAGAGAAAAGGGAGTGGGACGAAGTGAGATGCTCTTGCAGAGAGCTGGCAGAGACACGAGGGGCTGAATGGCCTTCTGAGCTGTAACCAATCTATGATTCCATTCTATCTGGGGAACGAGACAAAAAAATGTTTCTGGACTGACAGTGTTAACTTTTGTAAAATCCTTTTACAGGAGATCAGAACGGGAGGATTTGCAGATGGGAAACACAAACCAATCCTCACATCAAGATCTGACTCGGTTCATCAGGACCTGAATATCATCGGCCTTTGAATGTGGAAGGAGAAATGTTTGTCTGTTCTGTCTGCGGGAAAAGATTTCAAACATCAGTGTGACTGGAAAAGCACCGAGACACACACACACCCGAGTGAGAGTGTTCCAGTGACTGACTGTGGAAAGAGCTTTAACCAGTTACACAGCCTGAAAAAATATCACACCATTCACAGCGGGGAGAAACTGTACACGTGTTCTGTGTGTGGATAAACCTTGAACTGATCATCCAACCTGGAGAGACACAAGGACACCCGCACCATGGAGAAACCATGGAAATGTGGGGACTGTGGGAAGGGATTTAATTACCCATCCTGGCTGGAAATTCATCAACGCACACACACTGGGGACAGGCCGTATACCTGCTCCGTGTGTGGGAAGGGATTCACTCATTCAAACCATCTCCTGAAACACCAATTGGTTCACTGCATCGAGAGATGTTTTACATGTTCTGAATGTGAGAAGAACTTTAAAAGCAAAAATGACCTGCTCGCACACCAACGCACTCACACTGGGAAGAGGCCGTTCACCTGTTCTGTGTGTGGGGAGGAATTCACGGAGTCATCCAACCTGCTGAAACACCAGCGAGTTCACACTGGAGAGAAGCTGTTCAGCTGCTCCGTGTGCATGAAGGGATTCACTTGCTCTTCCACTCTGCTGACACACCAGCGAATTCACACTGGGGAGAGGCCGTTCACCTGCTCCATGTGTGGGAAGGGATTCACTCAGTCGTCGACTCTGCTAATACACCAGCGAGTTCACACTGGGGAGAGGCCATTCACCTGCTCAGTGTGTGGGGAGGGATTCAATCGGTTATGCAACCTGCTGAGACACCAGCGAGTTCACACTGGGGAGAGGCCGTTCACCTGCTCAGACTGTGGGAAGGGATTCACTCAGTCGTCCACCCTGCTGAGACACCAGCGAGTTCACACTGGGGAGAGACCGTTCACCTGCTCCATATGTGGGGAGGGATTCACTGAGTCATCAAACCTGCTGAGACACCAGCGAGTTCATACTGGGAAGAGGCCGTTCACCTGCTCTGTGTGTGGGGACAAATTCACTCAGTCATCGAACCTGGTGAGACACCAGCAAGTTCACACTGGAGAGAGGCCGTTCACCTGCTCTGTGTGTGGGAAGGGATTCACTCAGTCATCGAACCTGCTGAGACACGAACAAGTTCATACTGGGGAGAGGCCGTTCACCTGCTCTGTGTGTGGGAAGGGATTCACTCAGTCGTCGACTCTGCTAATACACCAGCGAGTTCACACTGGGGAGAGGCCATTCACCTGCTCAGTGTGTGGGGAGGGATTCACTCAGTCGTCCACCCTGCTGAGACACGAACAAGTTCATACTGGGGAGAGGCCGTTCACCTGCTCTGTGTGTGGGAAGGGATTCACTCAGTCATCCAACCTGCTGACACACCAGCGAGTTCACAAGTGACTGCAGGGGTTAGATTCTGCTGTTATTGCTGCTGTTAATCACATCCAGAACTGAACCATGTTCACTCTGATAGTTTAAATTTGTTTCTGCTGCTGTTAATAACCCTTTAACTGGGCTGAGGTTTTATTCTCTGGATCAATGTCAACTAAATCAGCTTTGTTTCCAACACAGTGTGTTGGGTATTTGTTTCCTCCAGGATAAGAGGAGAGTAAATGAAATCCTGTTCTCAACTGTTCCATTTCTGGGCTTTTTCTCCTTCTTGAAGAAAGTCTTGTATTTTTTCGGGTCTTTCATGACATCAGGATGTCTCCAAGCACTTTACAGCCAATGAAATTCTATTGTACTGCAGCCACTGTTGTAATGCAGGAAATGTGACAGATCATTTGCACACAGCAAGCTCCCACAGACAGCAATGTGATAATGTCCAGATAATCTGTATTAGTGATGTTAATTAGGTGATAAATATTAGCCAAGACTCTGGGGAGATCTCCCCTGCTCCTCAGGATAACGTCAATGGATCTTTTATACACTTCAGTTGAAGGTGTCATCTGAAAGACGGGACCTCTCTGACAGTGCAGCACCCCCTCAGTACTGCAGTGGAAGATCGGCCTCGATTTTATGCTCCAGTCTCTGGAGGTGGATTTGAACCCACAACCCACGGACTCAAATGAGAATGTAACCACTGAGCTACGACTAACACCTCATCTTTAGTCTAGATCTCTCGTTTATTTCAGGTCTCATATCTTTGTTATTCTCATGGATAAGTCTGAACTCCCCAGAGTTCCTCTTCCAGCCTTGGTATCCAGGGCAGGTATCGGTAACACATCCGTACCAGTCCTGGGAGTGTTTGATGGGACAGTGTAGAGGGAGCTTTACTCTGTATCTAGCTCCGTGCTGTACCTGCTGTGGGAGTATTTGATGGGACAGTGGAGAGGGAGCTTTACTCTGTATCTAGCTCCGTGCTGTACCTGCTGTGGGAGTATTTGATGGGACAGTGGAGAGGGAGCTTTACTCTGTATCTAGCTCCATGCTGTACCTGCTGTGGGAGTATTTGATGGGACAGTGTAGAGGGAGCTTTACTCTGTATCTAACTCCGTGCTGTACCTGCTGTGGGAGTATTTGATGGGACAGTGGAGAGGGAGCTTTACTCTGTATCTAGCTCCGTGCTGTACCTGCTGTGGGAGTATTTGATGGGACAGTGTAGAGGGAGCTTTACTCTGTATCTAACTCCGTGCTGTACCTGCTGTGGGAGTATTTGATGGAACAGTGTAGAGGGAGCTTTACTCTGTATCTAACTCTGTGCTGTACCTGCTGTGGGAGTATTTGATGGGACAGTGGAGAGGGAGCTTTACTCTGTATCTAGCTCCGTGCTGTACCTGCTGTGGGAGTATTTGATGGGACAGTGTAGAGGGAGCTTTACTCTGTATCTAACTCCGTGCTGTACCTGCTGTGGGAGTATTTGATGGGACAGTGTAGTGGGAGCTTTACTCTGGATCTAACTCCGTGCTGTACCTGCTGTGTGAGTATTTGATGGGACAGTGTAGAGGGAGCTTTACTCTGGATCTAACTCCGTGCTGTACCTGCTGTGGGAGTATTTGATGGGACAGTGTAGAGGGAGCTTTACTCTGTATCTAGCTCCGTGCTGTACCTGCTGTGGGAGTATTTGATGGGACAGTGTAGAGGGAGCTTTGCTCTGTACCTAACCCGTGTTTTATTCAGGTCTCTTTTATATATTTTTTTTGAGGGGGCCTTTATTTTCCAGGCCCCCTTTATAAACATTTTGTTTTAAAATCAGGACTGAGATGAGGAGAAATTTCTTCATCCAGAGAGTGGTGAACATGTGGAATTCGCTGCCACAGAAAGCAGTTGAGGCCAAAACATTGTATGTTTTCAAGAAGGAGTTAGATATAGTTCTTGGTTCTAAAGGGATCAAAGGATATGGGGCAAAAGCGGGAACAGGTTACTGAGTTGGATGATCAGCGATGTTCATAGTGAATGGCGGAGCAGGCTCGAAGGGCCGAATGGCCTATTCCTGCTCCTATTTTCTATGTTTCAATGTAACTTTATTAAAAACAGATAAATAAAACAAAAACTAAAATTAAAATGGCGTTGTCTGCATCGACAATTCTCTCCAGACTCTGCGGTGCCCACTGGTCACGGAAGACCTCAAGCGAACTGACGGACACTGCATGCTCCTTCTCCAGGGACCTTCGTGCTTGAACGTAACCGCAGAAGAGGGGTATGCAATCAGGGCGGACCCCGCCCCCCCCCCGCCATGTTTCCAGCGAGCAGAAGGGTGAGGCGCATCCAAATCTTCCAGGATCTGGATCCGTGACCTCACAAATGTTCATCGGGACCCTCTGAGCGACATGTCCCTCAGCGCGCCCTCCTTCTCTTTGTATGCCTGCCACAGGGCTGGGTCCATGATGGCCTGACCAAGTCAGGACTCCCAAGTTGAGCACGTCCCTCTTTAGGTGCCCGATCTCAGCTTCCTGTGACCCCTTTGCATACTCCTGACAGAAGACACGGATGTGAGTCTTGCCCATGTCCCAGCATAGCCTCAAGGAGGGGAAGCGTCCCTGCTTCCTTCTCCAGTTGGTCCAGAATCAATGGAACGAGTCCTGGAATCGCTTGTCCTCCAGCAGCCAGTTGTTAAAGTGCCAGTATGCAGACCCCGCCTGTGTACGGAGTGGAGTGAACTCCGCCCACACCAGGTAGTCATCTGAGCACGGCACCAGCTACATGGAGGCTGTCGAGATGCAGACGATGTATGCCTGTGAAATGTAGAGGCGGTCGGTTTGACCTCCAGGTGAAGGTGCTGGAGTCGGGATGGAAATTCCACCAAAAGTCCGCTAAGTTGAGGTAGCTGATCAGTTCTCCCAACTTCTCCACTGATGCTTGGCCACGCTGGAGACCTCTCACCTCGAGGGTACAGTTAAAATCCCCCTGAGGATGATGCATCACCACTATCGATAAGAGCTCGAGACTGGACACTTCTTTAAAGAAGCACACTTGCAACACGCCGAGCCTGGGCGCATACACATTCACAAAGTGTCGCAGCATGCTACCCATTTGAACAGCGAGGTGGAGCAAGTGGCCTGGCACAAGCTCCTTGACCCCCAAGATCTCTAGCTGAAAAGTCGGGGCCAACAAGATAACCGTCCCACGAGAAATAGGGGTGAGTTGACCCAAGTAGACCCCACCCTGCCACTCCAGGAGCGAGGTTGCTTTGTCTTCCTGAACGGTGTGGGTTTCCTGCAGAAATCTCACCACATATCTCACTTCCCTGAGGACCGAGAAATTGTGAAATCTGCGGACAGACCCCCGGCTGTCATTGATGTTGCAGTTGGCTATGGTTATCTTCATGTCAAAAGTACTTAGAAACCCATCACCAACACCTCACTGTGAGGAGGGGGCAGAAGCGCACCTCGCCTTCCACTCCCCCAGCAACCCATTGAGGAACGCTTTAAACTGGTGCCTCTCAACCAGTTTCACGCCCCGTTCCTTTCCCCACCTTCTTGATGGTGGCACAGATGGCCTGGATGATCAGTGCCAAATCGACGATCGGCCAAGGGCCAGCTGAACTTTATTGCGGCAACCCCTGCATGCCATGAGGAAGTCCCAGAGTTTTGCGGTGGGGATGAGAGGAGACTTGGTGGGAGGCACGAGGGAGTCCACTGCTTCACTGGCGATGGATTGAAGGTCATCCTCTGTGCCCCACACCAAGTCTGCATCCTCCTCTGGGTCATCAACGCCAGTAACCGACGCACTCACCACACACTGTGGGGTGGATATCCTGTCTGCGCTATCTGGTCCCACATCCGTCATGATGCCACCCCTTGGACCCTGAAAATCACGACCTCCGGAATCACCTGAGCGGTGGTTGTTGCTGGTGTCCGGGGGAATTGGGGGAGGTACAGCGGCACCACCCTTGGTCGCCGAGATAGAATTGGCGGCCGGGAGGTTTGGGCTGTTTTTACGAATTATCCCCACCCCGCCTTGCAGGCATGGCACAACGCCCCTTCCGAGGTCCAGCAGACACAGTAGGCCACCCCCGGAACTCCACATTAAAGTGGCCCTCTGACACCTCCTCCCACGCCAGCTGCATAAATAGTTGGCGGCAGAAGGAGTACACATGTTGGAGGCTGATTTCCCGAAGACCGAGCAGGACACTTGGTGATTCCCGACCTCACCTCCCCCAGATGGTGCAGGTGGGGGAGGAGGAGCTCACTGGGAATAAAGGGTGGGACGATGGATAGTATTACTCACTGTGCAGTGGCCCCCAGGGGGTCCACTGGCAGGAGAGTCCCGCCCATGGTGGGCCCCCTGCTCAGAGCCAGGGACACTGTCCCCTTGGTGTTCAGAAAAAAACACAGCTTTCCTGTACATCTTCGGGGCTGACAATCTCAGCCATTGCCTTTACACAAGCCTCTATAGACATATTGGGTGGGGATAGCTCTACCCCGTGGCTAGACGTTATTAATTTAAAAGGTGACGGGACTATATGGAAGACTGCAGAGGCTACGGCTGTATAGGTATGACAGGACCCCTCCACTGGTTATGATGGGCTCACCATGGGTTCAGGAGCTAAACCCACCCCAAGTTGTAGGCTTGCAAAAACAACCAAACAAAAGTTTGCAAAAAATAACGTAGAAACAAATAGTAGGTTATGGGAGAGGCTGAGGGTACACAGAAAGGGAAAAGACAGGCTGTAAGTGATGATTTTTGCTTTGAGGGTGGTACACAGAGCACTCTGAACAGTCCTGACTAACACTATTGGTCTTCCGGTCTTCTGGTTCTCCTGGTTACGGGAGGCATCTTCACCTGGGTCAGCCAAAAGCTGCCCAGGCACTAGCTTTCTCCTTCTGTCTCTTTAGCCAGGCATTGTCAGCTGACCCAGGCTGGGCAATTGGGGTGGGGAGGGAGCTTCATTGTGTATTCAATGCAATTGCACAGCTCCCTGCAGAATTGTACAGTCTCCACCCCTTCTTGTTCTGGCCTATACCACCTCCTGCAACAGTCCAAATCAAACAAAAGTCTGGTGCTCGACCACCCACCTCCAAATACAGCCTTATTTTTCCAGTCTTTTCCTCCTCTGCAGCAAATGTCCAAAAATGTTGCAGCTCTCCTTCTCCAGCAGCAACTCCAGCAACTCACTGCAACACTGTCAACTGCACCTCATTGATGCACTCAGGTGTCCCAATCAGGCAGCAGCCAACCCCAGTGCTGTGCCTGCTCTGGGAGTGTTTGATGGGACAGTGTAAAGGCAGCTTTACTCTGTATCTAACCTGTTCTGTAGCTGCCTTGGGAGTGTTGATGGGGCAGTGTAGAGGCAGCTTTACTCTGTATCTTACCCATGCTCTACCTGCCCTGGCTGTATTTTTCCTCATTTACCAGATAAAATTTTGAAGCCATCCCTCAGATGTCCAATGACCCTTTGTTCTATTGAAAAGAACACTAGTTTCTGTCATCCCTCCTGATAACTGAAGCCTCTCTTCCCTGGTGATATCTCAGTGAATCTCTTCTGCACCCTCTCCATGGCCCTGACATCTTTCCTGGTGTAAGAGCCCAAAACTTTAACCAATATTCTAACTGCAGCCTAACCAATGATTTGTACAGGTTTACGTGACCGCTTTCCTTTTGTACTCTATACCCCGAATTATAAAACTAGGATCCTGTGTGCTTTTTAACTACGTTATTAACCTGTCCTCCCATTTTTAAAGGTTTGTGTCTCTGAATCCCTTGTAGGATTTAGAGATATTAACCTAACATGGCTAAATGTCTGATATTATGTGTATTCTGGAATGGGAGAAATTTAATCTGAGTTAGAAACTCAAACAGACACTTCACTGCAGACAGGTCACCACGGCAACACTAACAAGACATTCCATTCCACAGAATCAGCTCATTGGAAACTCTAATCAGATTAGGAGAAAGGGCAGGGTTTGTCTGTTATTGAACACAATATAAGCTTAAACCAGAGTGAGGAATAGAATAATTAGATTATAATATGTGATGCTTATATCTATAATTGTGAAACTGTAAGAAATAACAGAATTAACATTAATGAGGAAATTACTGAAGAAAAGTAACTGCTGTAAACCAGGGAATGTGTCCTTGTAGATCACAGATTAGAGAAATTCCAGCTGTCCTTTCCTCACTTCCTGACAAAACCCAGCAGAGAAGACAAAGAAGAGTCAGGTGCCATAGCTGGATCACTACAGGGTATAAAAGTGAGGGGATACTGATGTAAGGGGGCAATCTGGACTGGAGACACTGGAGAACAAACTCAGGGTGCATGAGGTTCCATCCAGTGGGCTGACCTTGTGTAAGTGACTGTGGACACGGGGGACTTGCATGTTTACTCTGATTGATGGATCAATATAAGATACAGTAAAGGACAGAGAATCTGAACAACTTATATTAGTATTAAAGTTGCTGACACTAGATTTCCAGACCTATTAATAATGTGGACATCACTCGCATTTATTGTCCATCCTTAATTGCCTTTGAGATGGTGGTGCTGAGCCACCTTGTTTATCTATTGCAGGATACCCACAGTGCTGTTTGGAAGGGATTTCCAGGATTTTGACACAGTGACAGTGACGGAACAGTGATATGGTTTTAAGTCAGGGTGTTGAGTGGCTTGAAAGGGGACTTGCAGTTGGTGGTGTTCGCATGCGCCTGCTACCCTTATCATTCCAGGTAGCAGAGGTTGCAGGTTTGGAAGGTGCTGTCGAAGGAACTTGGCAAGTTGCTACAGTGCACCTTGTAGAAGGTTCACACTGTTGCTACCGTGTGCTGGTGGTGGAGAAGAGACTGATTGATGTCCTGTTACCAACTGTTTCATTTTTGTGTATTTTCTCCTTTCTCACTCTAGATTAGTTCAGTTCTTATATCTTCAGTTTCTCTCATAGACAAGTCCCAGCTCCCCATCCCTTCCAGAGAGCCTCTTCTAGCTTTGGTATCCAAGGGAAGGTATTGGTAACATGCCCAGGATCACTAAATAGAACCATAGAAAAATTACGGCACAGAAGGAGGTCATTTCATGTCTGCACCAGCCAAAACAACTAACCACCCAATATAATCCCACCTTCCATGACCTGGTCCGTAGCCTTACAGGTTGCAGCACTTCAGGTGCATGTCCAGGTACCTTTTAAAAGAATTGAGGGTTTCTGCCTCCACCACCGCTCCTGGTAGTGTATTCCAGACACCCACCACCCTCTGGGTGAAAAAGCTTTTCCTTATGTCCCTTCTAATCCTTCTGCCATTCACCTTAAATCTGTGTCTCTCATAATTAACCTCTCCACTAGGGGGAAATAGATCTTTCCCGTCTACACTTTCGAGGCCCCTCATAATTTTGTACACGTTAATGAAGTCACCCCTTAGCTTCCTCTTTTCTAAGGAAAACAACCATATCCAATCCAATCTTTCCACATAGCTGCAACTTTCAAACCCTGGCAAAACCTAATCTGTTCATCACTTTCAGCGACTGAACTTAGCGTGTTTCCCACAGCATCTCTCTCACCTTCATTGTGTGAATAGAGGATCACACCTGCAAACCTGGTCTTAAACGTTAATCTACTCAGGAAATGTATTTAACAGGAGCCTTGAAGTCGATGAGACTCTGTGAAGGAGCCAACATTATAAACCCACAGCGAAACCTGTAGGAAATTAGTTCCAATCATTTAATTCAAATGTTCAAAATTAAATTGAGATTGATATTGTAGCAATTTTACACATTTCTGGATAAATCAACATTTCTGCTGATCTCAAGTCAGCCTTTTTCCAATACAGTGAGGAGGTGGTGATATCAGACAAATACAAGATCAGTGGGGCTTTAAGTCAGCAGCTGACTCACACCAGGATGAGTCCGATTTCCTTCCACTCTGGTTAATGTTGTTCTTATCTGCCGTCAGCTTCACGGACCCTGAAATTATTGAACTCAATGTTCAGTCCGGCAGGCTGTAGTGTGCCTAATTGGTAAATGAGATGCTGTTCCTCGAGCTTGCATTGATGTTCACTGGAACATTGCAGCAATCCCAGGACAGAGATGTGAGCATGAGAGCAGGGGGGAGTGTTGAAATGACAATCAACCGGAAGCTAGGGGTCATGCTTTCGGACTGAGCAGAGGTGTTCTGCAAAGCAGTCACCCAGTATGCGTTTGGTCTCCCTAGTGTAGAGGGGACCACAGTGAATACAGTATATTAAATTGAAAGAAGCACAAGTAAATCGCTGCTTCACCTGAAAGGAGTGTTTGGGGCCTGGGATAGTGAGGAGAGAGGCAGTAAATGGGCAGGTATTACACCTCCTGCGATTGCAGGGGAAAGTGCCGTGGGAAGGGGATGAGTAGGTGGGGGTAAGGGAGGAGTGGACGAGGGTGTTGCAGAGGGAACGGTCCCTTCGGAATACTGACGGGAAGGGAGGGGAAGATGCGATTGGTAGTGGCATCATGCTGGAGGTGGTGAAAATGGCGGAGGATGATCCTTTGGATATGAAGACTGATGGGGTGGAAAGTGAGGACAAGGGGAACCCTGTCGCGGTTCTGGGAAGGAGGGGAAGGGGTGAAGGTAGAGGTGCAGGAAATGGGCTGGACACGGTTGAGGGCCCTGTCAACCACATTGGGGGGGGGTGGTGGAATCTTCAGTTGAGGAAAAAGGAAGACATATCAGATGTGCTGTCATGGAAGGCAGCATCATCAGAGCAGATGCATCGGAGTAGGAGAAACTGGGAGAATTGAATGGAGTCCTTACAGGAGGCAGGGTGTGAAGAAGCGTAGTCGAGGTAGCTGTGAGAGTCAGTGGGCTTATAATGGATATTAGTAGACAGCCTGTCCTCAGAGATGGAGACAGAGTGTCAGGGAAGGGAAGTGTCGGAGATGGACCATGTAAAGGTGAGAGAAGGGTGGAAATTAGAAGCAAAGTTGATAATGTTTTCCATTTTGGGATGGGAGCAGGAAATGGCACAGATGCAGTCATCAATGTACCGGAAAAAGAGTTGGGGGAGGGGGCCTGAGTCGGACTGGAACAAGGAACGTTCGACATATCCCACAAAAAGACAGGCATAACTAGGACCCATGCGGGGACCCATAGCAACACCTTTAGTGAAACGTGATGCCACTATCAAACGCATCTTCCCCTCCCTTCCACTGTTAGCATTCCGAAGGGATCATTCCCTCCACGCCACCCTGCTCCACTCCTCCATTACCCCCACTACCTCGTCCCCTTCCCACGGCACCTTCCCCTGCAATCACAGGAGATGTAATACCTGCTGATTTACCTCCTCTCTCCTCACTATCCTAGGCCCCAAACACTCCTTTCATGTCAAGCAGCGATTTACTTGTACTTCTTTCAATGTAGTATACTGGATTCACTGCTCGCAATGTCGTCTCCTCTACATTGGGGAGACCAAACGCAGACCGGATGACTGCTTTGCAGAACACCTCTGCTCAGTCCGAAAGCAGGACCCTGAGCTTCCGGTTGATTGCTTGCTCCCCCCTGCTCTCATGCTCACATCTCTATCCTGGGCTTGATGCAGTGTTCCAGTGAACATCAACGCAAGCTCAAGGAACAGCATCTCATTTATCGATTAGGCACACGACAGCCTGCCGGACTGAACATTGAGTTCAATAATTTCAGAGCATGACGGGCCCACCATTTTACTTTTATTTTTAGCTACTTTTTCTTTTTTCTTTAAAAATTTTTTTTTGTGTTTATTTTATTTTATTTCAGCTTGGTTTGTTCAGTTTGCTTACCCACTTTTTTTTTCACGCTTGTACTTGCGGCTATTCAATTTTCGGTCCGTTAACACGCTATCTGTACTAATACATTGTCTTCCAACACACCATTAACATATTGTTTGCCTTTGCTCCATGACCTTCTGGTCAGCTATTCTGTGACCTTGTTCTATCGACACCTTCTCCTTTGTTATCTCTTGCCTCACCCACACTGTACTTGCTGATAACCTTGCACATTTCTAATATTTGTCAGTTCTGAAGAACGGTCACTGACCTGAAATGTTAACTCTGCTTTTCTCTCCACAGCTGCTGCCAGACCTGCTGAGTATTTACAGCATTTCTTGTTTTTATTATGGACGTGGACAGTGCTGCCTTGCTCTGGGAAGTAATCTTAAAATGAAAATTCAGGACGTCAAGGTGGGAAACGTGCAGCCTGGACTCCGCACTCTGCAGTAAAGCATGGTTACCTGACCAAACAGGACCTGTCTGAGGTTCGGATTGGGTCGGGTTTTAATTTTGTACCGAAGCCAGGCTTTAGAGCAGAGTCACCTGACCCCTACCCAACCTTGCCTGCAGCAATGTTTCCATGTTTTGGAGTTTAACTCGAAAGTTCAATTTTTTTATAGTTCATAACTGCTCCACTTCACTTCATTTTTCATCCTTGCTCCATCTGTGAGCGTAACAACTAAATCTGACTGGGTTCAGTTCTATACTCACTGGTTCCCCTCTCTCTCCTCCCCTGAAGGTGCTGACTCTGACTGGGTTCAGTTCTATACTCACTGGTTCCCCTCTCTCTCCTGGCCTGAAGGTGCTGACTCTGACTGGGTTCAGTTGTACACTCACTGGTTCCCCCCTCTCTCCTGGCCTGAAGGTGCTGACCTGACTGGGTTCAGTTCGACACTCATTGGTTCCCCCCTCTCTCCTCTCCTGAAGGTGCTGCCTCTGACTGGGTTCAGTTGTACACTCACTGGTTCCCCTCTCTCTCCTGGCCTGAAGGTGCTGATTCTGTCTGGGTTCAGTTCTACATTCACGAGTTCCCCTCTCTCTCCTGGCCTGAAGGTGCTGATTCTGTCTGGGTTCAGTTCGATACTCACTGGTTCCCCTCTCTCTCCTCCCCTGAAGGTGCTGACTCTGACTGGGTTCAGTTCCACACTCACTGGTTCCCCTCTCTCTCCTCCCTTGAAAGTGCTGATTCTTTCTGCGTTCAGTTCTACACTCACTAGTTCCCATCTCTTTCCTGGCCTGAAGGTGCTGATTCTGTCTGGGTTCAGTTCTATACTCACCGGTTCCCCTCTCTCTCCTCCCCTGAAGGTGCTGCCTCTGACTGGGTTCAGTTGCACACTCACTGGTTCCCCTCTCTCTCCTGGCCTGAAGGTGCTGATTCTGTCTGGGTTCAGTTCGGTACTCACTGGTTCCCCTCTCTCTCCTCCCCTGAAGGTGCTGACTCTGACTGGGTTCAGTTCTGCACTCACTGGTTCCTCTCTCTCTCCTCCCCTGAAGGTGTTGACTCTGACTGGGTTCAGCTCGACACACACTGGTTCCCCTCTCTCTCCTGGCCTGAAGGTGCTGATTCTGTCTGGGTTCAGTTCGATACTCACTGGTTCCCCTCTCTCTTCTGGCCTGAAAGTGCTGATTCTGTCTGGGTTCAGTTCTACAGTCACTGGTTCCTCTCTTTCTCCTCCCCTGAAGGTGCTGACTCCGACTGGGTTCAGTTCTATACTCACTGGTTCCTCTCTCTCTCCTCCCCTGAAGGTGCTGACTCCGACTGGGTTCAGTTCTACACTCACTGGTTCCCCTCTCTCTCCTCCCTTGAAAGTGCTGATTCTTTCTGCGTTCAGTTCCACACTCACTAGTTCCCCTCTCTTTCCTGGCCTGAAGGTGCTGATTCTGTCTGGGTTCAGTTCTATACTCACTGGTTCCCCTCTCTCGCCTGGCCGAAAGGTGCTGTTTTTGTCTGGGTTCAGTTCGAGACTCACTGGTTCCCCTTGCTCTCCTCTCCAGAAGGTGCTGACTCTGACTGGATTCAGTTCTGTACTCACTGGTTACCGTCTCTCTCCTCAACTGAAGGTGCTGACTCTGGCTGGGTTCAGTTCTACACTCACTAGTTCCCCTCTCTCTCCTGGCCTGATGGTGCTGATTCTGTCTGGGTTCAGTTCGATACTCACTGTTTCCCCTCTCTCTCCGCCCCTGAAGGTGCTGACTCTGACTGGGTTCAGTTCTACACTCACTGGTTCCTCTCTCTCTCCTCTCCTGAAGGTGCTGACTCTGGCTGGGTTCAGTTCTGCACTAATTGGTTCCCCTCTCTCTCCTCCCCTGAAGGTGCTGATTCTGTCTGGGTTCAGTTCTACACTCACTGGTTCCCCTCTCTCTCCTCCCTGAAGCTTTTCCTTTTTTTACAAACTGGCCTTTATAACGCAGGCCCCTATTATATTTTTCAATTTGAGGGGGCCTTTATTCCTCAGGCCCCCTTTATGTACATATTTACAGTTTTAAAATAACTTTATTAAAACCAGATTAAAAAACAAAAAACTCTAATTAAAATGCCATTCTCGGCGTCGATGATGCTCTCCAATCCATGCGGTGTCCACCGGTCGCGGAACCCTGCCCTGAAGGTGCTGAATCTGGCTGGGTTCAGTTCCACACTCACCGGTTCCCCTCTCTCTCCTCCCCTGAAGGTGCTGACTCTGACTGGGTAGAGTTCCACACTCACTGGTTCCCCTCTCTCTCCTCCCTTGAAGGTGCTGATTCTTTCTGCGTTCAGTTCTGCATTCACTGGTTCCTCTCTCTCTCCTCTCCTGAAGGTGCTGACTCTGACTGGGTTCAGTTCTACACTCACTAGTTCCCCTCTCTCTCCTGGCCTGAAGGTGCTGATTCTGTCTGGGTTCAGTTCGATACTCACTGGTTCCCCTCTCTCTCCTCCCCTGAAGGTGCTGACTGTGACTGGGTTCAGTTCTGCACTCACTGGTTCCTCCCTCTCCCCTCCCCTGAAGGTGCTGACTCTGACTGGGTTCAGTTCTGCACTCACTGGTTCCTCCCTCTCTCCGCCCCTGAAGGTGCTGACTCTGACTGGGTTCAGTTCGACACTCAGTGGTTCCTCTCTCTCTCCTCCCCTGAAGGTGCTCACTTCGACTGGGTTCAGTTCTACACTCACTGGTTCCCCTCCATCTCCTCCCCTGAAGGTGCTGACTCTGACTGGGTTCAGTTCGACACTCACTGGTTCCTCCCTCTCTCCGCCCCTGAAGGTGCTGACTCTGACTGGGTTCAGTTCGACACTCAGTGGTTCCCCTCTCTCTCCTCCCCTGAAGGTGCTGACTGTGACTGGGTTCAGTTCTACACACACTGGTTCCCCTCTCTCTCCTGGCCTGAAGGTGCTGATTCTGTCTGGATTCAGTTCTCTACTCACTGGTTCCCCTCTCTCTTCTCCCCTGAAGGAGCTGATTCTGTCTGGGTTCAGTTCTATACTCACTGGTTCCTCTCTCTCTCCTCCCCTGAAGGTGCTGACTCTGACTGGGTTCAGTTCTGCACTCACTGGTTCCTCTCTCTCTCCTCCCCTGAAGGTGCTGACTCTGATTGGGTTCAGTTCTGCACTCACCGTTTCCCCTCTCTCTCCTCCCTGAAGCTTTTCCTTTTTTTACAAGGTGGCCTTTATACCCCAGGCCCCTATTATATTTTTCACATCGAGGGGGCCTTTATTCCTCAGGCCCCCTTTATGTACATATTTACAGTTTTAAAATAACTTTATTAAAACCAGATTAAAAAACAAAAAACTCAAATTAAAATGCCATTCTCGGCGTCGATGATGCTCTCCAGTCCATGCGGTGTCCACCGGTCGCAGAACCCTCCCCTGAAGGTGCTGACTCTGACTGGGTTCAGTTCTACAGTCACTGGTTCCTCTCTCTCTCCTCCCCTGAAGGTGCTGAATCTGACTGGGTTCAGTTCCACACTCAATGGTTCCTCTCTCTCTCCTGGCCTGAAGGTGCTGATTCTGTCTGGGTTCAGTTCTATACTCATTAGTTCCCATCTCTCTCCTGTCCTGAAGGTGCTAATTCTATCTGGGTTCAGTTCTCTTCTCACTGGTTCCCCTCTCTCTCCAGGCCTGAAGGTGCTGATTCTGTCTGGGTTCAGTTCTATACTCACTGGTTCCCCTCTCTCTCTTCTGAAGGTGCTGACTCTGACTGGGTTCAGTTCGACACTCACTGCTTCCGCTCTCTCTCTCCTCCTCTGAAGGTGCTGACTCTGGCTGGGTTCAGTTCTTCACTCACTGGTTCCCCTCTCTCTCTCCTCCCCTGAAGGTGCTGACTCTGACTGGGTTCAGTTCGACACTCACTGCTTCCGCTCTCTCTCTCCTCCTCTGAAGGTGCTGACTCTGGCTGGGTTCAGTTCGACACTCACTGGTTCCCATCTCTCTCCTGCACTGAAGTTGCTGACTATGACTGGGTTCAGATCGACACTCACTGGTTCCCCTATCTCTCTCCTGCCCTGAAGGTGCTGACTCTGACTGGGTTCAGTTCTACACTCACTGGTTCTCCTCTCTCTCTCCTCCCCTGAAGGTGCTGACTCTGGCTGGGTTCAGTTCTACACTCACTGGTTCCCCTCTCTCTCCTCCCCTGAAGGCGCTGAATCTGACTGGGTTCAGTTCTTCACTCACTGGTTCCCCTCTCTCTCTCCTCCCCTGAAGGTGCTGACTCTGGCTGGGTTCAGTTCTATACTCAACGGTTCCCCTCTCTCTCTCCCCCTGAAGGTGCTGAATCTGACTGGGTTCATTTCTTTCCTCACCGGTTCCCCCCTCTCTCTCATCCCCTGAAGGTGCTGACTCTGACTGGGTTCAATTCTACACACACTGGTTCCTCTCTCTCTCTCTCTCCTCCCCTGAAGGTGCTGACTCTGACTGGTGTCAGTTCTGCACTCACTGGTTCCCCTCTCTCTCCTCCCCTGAAGGTGCTGCCTCTGACTGGGTTCAGTTGCACACTCACTGGTTCCCCTCTCTCTCCTGGCCTGAAGGTGCTGATTCTGTCTGGGTTCAGTTCGGTACTCACTGGTTCCCCTCTCTCTCCTCCCCTGAAGGTGTTGACTCTGACTGGGTTCAGCTCGACACACACTGGTTCCCCTCTCTCTCCTGGCCTGAAGGTGCTGATTCTGTCTGGGTTCAGTTCGATACTCACTGGTTCCCCTCTCTCTTCTGGCCTGAAAGTGCTGATTCTGTCTGGGTTCAGTTCTATACTCACTGGTTCCCCTCTCTCTCCTCCCTTGAAAGTGCTGATTCTTTCTGCGTTCAGTTCCACACTCACTAGTTCCCCTCTCTTTCCTGGCCTGAAGGTGCTGATTCTGTCTGGGTTCAGTTCTATACTCACTGGTTCCCCTCTCTCGCCTGGCCTAAAGGTGCTGTTTTTGTCTGGGTTCAGTTCGAGACTCACTGGTTCCCCTTGCTCTCCTCTCCAGAAGGTGCTGACTCTGACTGGATTCAGTTCTGTACTCACTGGTTACCGTCTCTCTCCTCAACTGAAGGTGCTGACTCTGGCTGGGTTCAGTTCTACACTCACTAGTTCCCCTCTCTCTCCTGGCCTGATGGTGCTGATTCTGTCTGGGTTCAGTTCTGCACTCACTGGTTCCTCTGTCACTCCTGGCCCGAAGGTGCTGATTCTGTCTGGGTTCAGTTCGATACTCACTGTTTCCCCTCTCTCTCCGCCCCTGAAGGTGTTGACTCTGGCTGGGTTCAGTTCTACACTCACTGGTTCCCCTCACTCTCCTCCCCTGTAGGTGCTGACTCTGGCTGTGTTCAATTCTACACTCATTGGTTCCCCTCACTCTCCTCCCCTGAAGGTGTTGACTCTGACTGGGTTCAGTTCTACACTCACTGGTTCCTCTCTCTCTCCTCTCCTGAAGGTGCTGACTCTGGCTGGGTTCAGTTCTGCACTAATTGGTTCCCCTCTCTCTCCTCCCCTGAAGGTGCTGACTCTGGCTGGGTTCAATTCTACACTCACTGGTTCCCCTCTCTCTCCTCCCTGAAGCTTTTCCTTTTTTTACAAACTGGCCTTTATAACGCAGGCCCCTATTATATTTTTCAAGTCGAGGGGGCCTTTATTCCTCAGGCCCCCTTTATGTACATATTTACAGTTTTAAAATAACTTTATTAAAACCAGATTAAAAAACAAAAAACTCTAATTAAAATGCCATTCTCGGCGTCGATGATGCTCTCCAGTCCATGCGGTGTCCACCGGTCGCGGAACCCTGCCCTGAAGGTGCTGAATCTGGCTGGGTTCAGTTCCACACTCACCGGTTCCCCTCTCTCTCCTCCCCTGAAGGTGCTGACTCTGACTGGGTAGAGTTCCACACTCACTGGTTCCCCTCTCTCTCCTCCCTTGAAGGTGCTGATTCTTTCTGCGTTCAGTTCTGCATTCACTGGTTCCTCTCTCTCTCCTCTCCTGAAGGTGCTGACTCTGACTGGGTTCAGTTCTGCTCTCACTAGTTCCCCTCTCTCTCCTGGCCTGAAGGTGCTGATTCTGTCTGGGTTCAGTTCGATACTCACTGGTTCCCCTCTCTCTCCTCCCCTGAAGGTGCTGACTGTGACTGGGTTCAGTTCTGCACTCACTGGTTCCTCCCTCTCCCCTCCCCTGAAGGTGCTGACTCTGACTGGGTTCAGTTCTGCACTCACTGGTTCCTCCCTCTCTCCGCCCCTGAAGGTGCTGACTCTGACTGGGTTCAGTTCTACACTCACTGGTTCCTCTCTCTCTCCTGAAGGTGCTGACTCTGACTGGGTTCAGTTCTACACTCATTGGTTCCCCTCTCTCTCCTCCCCTGAAGGTGCTGACTGTGACTGGGTTCAGTTCTACACACACTGGTTCCCCTCTCTCTCCTGGCCTGAAGGTGCTGATTCTGTCTGGATTCAGTTCTCTACTCACTGGTTCCCCTCTCTCTTCTCCCCTGAAGGTGCTGACTCTGACTGGGTTCAGTTCTGCACTCACTGGTTCCTCTCTCTCTCCTCCCCTGAAGGTGCTGACTCTGATTGGGTTCAGTTCTGCACTCACCGTTTCCCCTCTCTCTCCTCCCTGAAGCTTTTCCTTTTTTTACAAGGTGGCCTTTATACCCCAGGCCCCTATTATATTTTTCACATCGAGGGGGCCTTTATTCCTCAGGCCCCCTTTATGTACATATTTACAGTTTTAAAATAACTTTATTAAAACCAGATTAAAAAACAAAAAACTCAAATTAAAATGCCATTCTCGGCGTCGATGATGCTCTCCAGTCCATGCGGTGTACACCGGTCGCAGAACCCTCCCCTGAAGGTGCTGACTCTGACTGGGTTTAGTTCTACAGTCACTGGTTCCTCTCTCTCTCCTCCCCTGAAGGTGCTGAATCTGACTGGGTTCAATTCTACACACACTGGTTCCCCTCTCTCTCTCTCTCTCCTCCCCTGAAGGTGCTGACTCTGACTGGTGTCAGTTCTGCACTCACTGGTTCCCCTCTCTCTTCTGGCCTGAAGGTGCTGATTCTGTCTGGGTTCAGTTCTATACTCATTAGTTCCCATCTCTCTCCTGTCCTGAAGGTGCTGATTCTGTCTGGGTTCAGTTCTATACTCATTAGTTCCCCTCTCTCTCTTCTCCTGAAGGTGCTGACTCTCACTGGGTTCAGTTCTATACTCACTGGTTCCCCTCTCTCTCTTCTGAAGGTGCTGACTCTGACTGGGTTCTGTTCTATACTCACTGGTTGCCCTCTCACTCTCCTCCCCTGAAGGTGCTGACTCTGACTGGGTTCAGTTCGACACTCACTGGTTCCGCTCTCTCTCTCCTCCTCTGAAGGTGCTGACTCTGGCTGGGTTCAGTTCTATACTCAACGGTTCCCCTCTCTCTCTCCCCCTGAAGGTGCTGAATCTGACTGGGTTCAGTTCGACACTCACTGGTTCCCCTCTCTCTCCTCCCCTGAAGGTGCTGACTCTGACTGGGTTCATTTCTTTCCTCATCGGTTCCCCCCTCTCTCTCATCCCCTGAAGGTGCTGACTCTGACTGGGTTCAGTTCGACACTCACTGGTTCCCCTCTCTCTCCTCCCCTGAAGGTGCTGACTCTGACTGGGTTCAATTCTACACACACTGGTTCCTCTCTCTCTCTCTCTCCTCCCCTGAAGGTGCTGACTCTGACTGGTGTCAGTTCTGCACTCACTGGTTCCCCTCTCTCTCCTGGCCTGAAGGTGATAATTCTGTCTGGGTTCAGTTCTATGCTCACTGGTTCCCCTCTCTCTCCTCTCCTGAAGGTGTTGACTCTGGCTGGGTTCAGTTCTTCACTAATTGGTTCCCCTCTCTCTCCTGGCCTGAAGGTATTGACTCTGGCTGGGTTCAGTTCTTCACTCACTGGTTCCCCTCTCTCTCCTCCCCTGAAGGTGTTGACTCTGGCTCGGTTCAGTTCTACACTCACTGGTTCCCATCTCTCTCCTCCCCTGAAGGTGCTGACTCTGACTGGGTTTGTTTCTACACTCACTGGTTCCCCTCTCTCTCCTCCCCTGAAGGTGCTGACTCTGACTGGGTTCAATTCTACACACACTGGTTCCCCTCTCTCTCTCTCTCTCCTCCCCTGAAGGTGCTGACTCTGACTGGTGTCAGTTCTGCACTCACTGGTTCCCCTCTCTCTTCTGGCCTGAAGGTGCTGATTCTGACAGGGTTCAGTTCTATGCTCACTGGTTCCCCTCTCTCTCCTCTCCTGAAGGTGCTGACTCTGACTGGGTTCAGTTCTGCACTCACTGGTTCCTCTCTTTCTCCTCCCCTGAACGTGCTGACTCTGACTGGGTTCATTTCTGCACTCACTGGTTCCTCTCTCTCTCTCTCTCTCCTCCCCTGAAGGTGCTGACTCTGACTGCGTTCATTTCTGCACTCACTGGCTCCCCTCTCTTTCCTCCCTGAAGGTGCTGATTCTTTCTGGGTTCAGTTCTATACTCACTGGTTCCTCTCTCTCTCCTCCCCTGAAGGTGCTGACTCTGCCTGGGTTCTGTTCTGCACTCACTGGTTCCCCTCTTTCCGCTCCTGATGGTGCTGACTCTGGCTGGGTTCAGTTCTATACTCACTGGTTCCTCTCACTCTCCTCCCCTGAAAGTGCTGACTCTGACTGGGTTCAGTTCTACACTCACTGGTTCCCCTCTTTCTCCTCCCTGAATGTGCCGACTCTGACTGGGCTCAGTTCTACACTCACTGGTTCCCCCTCTCTCCTCTCCTGAAGGTGCTGACTCTGACTGGGTTCAGTTCTACACTCACTGATTCCCCTCTTTCCCCTCCCTGAAGGTGCTGTCTCTGACTTGTTTCAGTTCTGCACTCACTGGTTCCCCTCATTCTCCTCCATGAAGGTGCCGACTCTGACTGGGTTCAGTTCTACACTCACTGGTTCCCCTCTCTCTCTTTCCCTGAAGGTGCTGGTTCTTGGTTGGTTTCAGTTCTACATTCACTGGTTCCCCTCTCTCTCCTCTCCTGGAGGTGTTGACTCTGACTGGGTTCAGTTCGACACTCACTGGTTCCCCTCTTTCTCCTCTCCTGGAGGTGTTGACTCTGACTGGGTTCAGTTCGACACTCACTGGTTCCCCTCTTTCTCCTCCCTGATGGTGCTGACTGCATGGCTGGGTTCAGTTCGACACTCACTGGTTCCCCTCTTTCTCCTCCCTGATGGTGCTGACTCATGGCTGGGTTCAGTTCTACACTCACTGGTTCCCCTCTCTCTCCTCCCCTGAAGGTGCTGACTGTGACTGGGTTCAGTTCTACACTCACTGGTTCTCCTCTCTCTCTCCTCCCCTGAAGGTGCTGATTCTGTCTGGGTTCAGTTCTATCCTCACTGGTTCCTCTCTCGCTCCTCCCCTGAAGGTGCTGACTCTGACTGGGTTCAGTTCTGCACTCACTGGTTCCTCTCTCTCTCCTCCCCTGAAGGTGCTGACTCTGATTGGGTTCAGTTCTGCACTCACCGTTTCCCCTCTCTCTCCTCCCTGAAGCTTTTCCTTTTTTTACAAGGTGGCCTTTATACCCCAGGCCCCTATTATATTTTTCACATCGAGGGGGCCTTTATTCCTCAGGCCCCCTTTATGTACATATTTACAGTTTTAAAATAACTTTATTAAAACCAGATTAAAAAACAAAAAACTCAAATTAAAATGCCATTCTCGGCGTCGATGATGCTCTCCAGTCCATGCGGTGTCCACCGGTCGCAGAACCCTCCCCTGAAGGTGCTGACTCTGACTGGGTTCAGTTCTGCAGTCACTGGTTCCTCTCTCTCTCCTCCCCTGAAGGTGCTGACTCTGGCTGGGTTCAGTTCCACACTCACTGGTTCCCCCTCTCTCCTCCCCTGAAGGTGCTGACTCTGACTGGGTTCAGTTCTGCAGTCACTGGTTCCTCTCTCTCTCCTCCCCTGAAGGTGCTGACTCTGGCTGGGTTCAGTTCCACACTCACTGGTTCCCCCTCTCTCCTCTCCTGAAGGTGCTGACTCTGACTGGGTTCAGTTCTACAGTCACTGGTTCCTCTCTCTCTCCTCCCCTGTAGGTGCTGAATCTGACTGGGTTCAGTTCCACACTCAATGGTTCCTCTCTCTCTCCTGGCCTGAAGGTGCTGATTCTGTCTGGGTTCAGTTCTATCCTCACTGGTTCCTCTCTCGCTCCTCCCCTGAAGGTGCTGACTCTGACTGGGTTCAGTTCTGCACTCACTGGTTCCTCTCTCTCTCCTCCCCTGAAGGTGCTGACTCTGATTGGGTTCAGTTCTGCACTCACCGTTTCCCCTCTCTCTCCTCCCTGAAGCTTTTCCTTTTTTTACAAGGTGGCCTTTATACCCCAGGCCCCTATTATATTTTTCACATCGAGGGGGCCTTTATTCCTCAGGCCCCCTTTATGTACATATTTACAGTTTTAAAATAACTTTATTAAAACCAGATTAAAAAACAAAAAACTCAAATTAAAATGCCATTCTCGGCGTCGATGATGCTCTCCAGTCCATGCGGTGTCCACCGGTCGCAGAACCCTCCCCTGAAGGTGCTGACTCTGACTGGGTTCAGTTCTGCAGTCACTGGTTCCCCCTCTCTCCTCTCCTGAAGGTGCTGACTCTGGCTGGGTTCAGTTCCACACTCACTGGTTCCCCCTCTCTCCTCCCCTGAAGGTGCTGACTCTGACTGGGTTCAGTTCTGCAGTCACTGGTTCCTCTCTCTCTCCTCCCCTGAAGGTGCTGACTCTGGCTGGGTTCAGTTCCACACTCACTGGTTCCCCCTCTCTCCTCTCCTGAAGGTGCTGACTCTGGCTGGGTTCAGTTCCACACTCACTGGTTCCCCCTCTCTCCTCTCCTGAAGGTGCTGACTCTGACTGGGTTCAGTTCTACAGTCACTGGTTCCTCTCTCTCTCCTCCCCTGTAGTTGCTGAATCTGACTGGGTTCAGTTCCACACTCAATGGTTCCTCTCTCTCTCCTGGCCTGAAGGTGCTGATTCTGTCTGGGTTCAGTTCTATACTCATTAGTTCCCATCTCTCTCCTGTCCTGAAGGTGCTAATTCTGTCTGGGTTCAGTTCTCTTCTCACTGGTTCCCCTCTCTCTCCAGGCCTGAAGGTGCTGATTCTGTCTGGGTTCAGTTCTATACTCACTGGTTCCCCTCTCTCTCTTCTCCTGAAGGTGCTGACTCTCACTGGGTTCAGTTCTATACTCACTGGTTCCCCTCTCTCTCTTCTGAAGGTGCTGACTCTGACTGGGTTCTGTTCTATACTCACTGGTTGCCCTCTCACTCTCCTCCCCTGAAGGTGCTGACTCTGACTGGGTTCAGTTCGACACTCACTGGTTCCCCTCTCTCTCTCCTCCCCTGAAGGTGCTGACTCTGGCTGGGTTCAGTTCGACACTCACGGGTACCCATCTCTCTCCTGCACTGAAGTTGCTGACTATGACTGGGTTCAGATCGACACTCACTGGTTCCCCTATCTCTCTCCTGCCCTGAAGGTGCTGACTCTGACTGGGTTCAGTTCGACACTCACTGGTTCTCCTCTCTCTCTCCTCCCCTGAAGGTGCTGACTCTGGCTGGGTTCAGTTCTACACTCACTGGTTCCCCTCTCTCTCCTCCCCTGAAGGCGCTGAATCTGACTGGGTTCAGTTCTACACTCACTGGTTCCCCTCTCTCTCCTCCCCTGAAGGTGCTGACTGTGACTGGGTTCAGTTCTATACTCACTGGTTCCCCTCTCTCTCTCCTCCCCTGAAGGTGCTGACTCTGGCTGGGTTCAGTTCTTCACTAATTGGTTCCCCTCTCTCTCCTGGCCTGAAGGTACTGACTCTGACTGCGTTCATTTCTGCACTCACTGGCTCCCCTCTCTTTCCTCCCTGAAGGTGCTGATTCTTTCTGGGTTCAGTTCTATACTCACTGGTTCCTCTCTCTCTCCTCCCCTGAAGGTGCTGACTCTGCCTGGGTTCTGTTCTGCACTCACTGGTTCCCCTCTTTCCGCTCCTGATGGTGCTGACTCTGGCTGGGTTCAGTTCTATACTCACTGGTTCCTCTCACTCTCCTCCCCTGAAAGTGCTGACTCTGACTGGGTTCAGTTCTACACTCACTGGTTCCCCTCTTTCTCCTCCCTGAATGTGCCGACTCTGACTGGGCTCAGTTCTACACTCACTGGTTCCCCCTCTCTCCTCTCCTGAAGGTGCTGACTCTGACTGGGTTCAGTTCTACACTCACTGATTCCCCTCTTTCCCCTCCCTGAAGGTGCTGTCTCTGACTTGTTTCAGTTCTGCACTCACTGGTTCCCCTCATTCTCCTCCATGAAGGTGCCGACTCTGACTGGGTTCAGTTCTACACTCACTGGTTCCCCTCTCTCTCTTTCCCTGAAGGTGCTGGTTCTTGGTTGGTTTCAGTTCTACATTCACTGGTTCCCCTCTCTCTCCTCTCCTGGAGGTGTTGACTCTGACTGGGTTCAGTTCGACACTCACTGGTTCCCCTCTTTCTCCTCTCCTGGAGGTGTTGACTCTGACTGGGTTCAGTTCGACACTCACTGGTTCCCCTCTTTCTCCTCCCTGATGGTGCTGACTCATGGCTGGGTTCAGTTCGACACTCACTGGTTCCCCTCTTTCTCCTCCCTGATGGTGCTGACTCATGGCTGGGTTCAGTTCTACACTCACTGGTTCCCCTCTCTCTCCTCCCCTGAAGGTGCTGACTGTGACTGGGTTCAGTTCTACACTCACTGGTTCTCCTCTCTCTCTCCTCCCCTGAAGGTGCTGATTCTGTCTGGGTTCAGTTCTATCCTCACTGGTTCCTCTCTCTCTCCTCCCCTGAAGGTGCTGACTCTGACTGGGTTCAGTTCTGCACTCACTGGTTCCTCTCTCTCTCTCCTCCCCTGAAGGTGCTGACTCTGATTGGGTTCAGTTCTGCACTCACCGTTTCCCCTCTCTCTCCTCCCTGAAGCTTTTCCTTTTTTTACAAGGTGGCCTTTATACCCCAGGCCCCTATTATATTTTTCACATCGAGGGGGCCTTTATTCCTCAGGCCCCCTTTATGTACATATTTACAGTTTTAAAATAACTTTATTAAAACCAGATTAAAAAACAAAAAACTCAAATTAAAATGCCATTCTCGGCGTCGATGATGCTCTCCAGTCCATGCGGTGTCCACCGGTCGCAGAACCCTCCCCTGAAGGTGCTGACTCTGACTGGGTTCAGTTCTGCAGTCACTGGTTCCTCTCTCTCTCCTCCCCTGAAGGTGCTGACTCTGGCTGGGTTCAGTTCCACACTCACTGGTTCCCCCTCTCTCCTCTCCTGAAGGTGCTGACTCTGGCTGGGTTCAGTTCCACACTCACTGGTTCCCCCTCTCTCCTCTCCTGAAGGTGCTGACTCTGACTGGGTTCAGTTCTACAGTCACTGGTTCCTCTCTCTCTCCTCCCCTGTAGGTGCTGAATCTGACTGGGTTCAGTTCCACACTCAATGGTTCCTCTCTCTCTCCTGGCCTGAAGGTGCTGATTCTGTCTGGGTTCAGTTCTATACTCATTAGTTCCCATCTCTCTCCTGTCCTGAAGGTGCTAATTCTGTCTGGGTTCAGTTCTCTTCTCACTGGTTCCCCTCTCTCTCCAGGCCTGAAGGTGCTGATTCTGTCTGGGTTCAGTTCTATACTCACTGGTTCCCCTCTCTCTCTTCTCCTGAAGGTGCTGACTCTCACTGGGTTCAGTTCTATACTCACTGGTTACCCTCTCTCTCTTCTCCTGAAGGTGCTGACTCTCACTGGGTTCAGTTCTATACTCACTGGTTCCCCTCTCTCTCTTCTGAAGGTGCTGACTCTGACTGGGTTCTGTTCTATACTCATTGGTTGCCCTCTCACTCTCCTCCCCTGAAGGTGCTGACTCTGACTGGGTTCAGTTCGACACTCACTGGTTCCCCTCTCTCTCTCCTCCCCTGAAGGTGCTGACTCTGGCTGGGTTCAGTTCGACACTCACTGGTACCCATCTCTCTCCTGCCCTGAAGGTGCTGACTCTGACTGGGTTCAGTTCGACACTCACTGGTTCTCCTCTCTCTCTCCTCCCCTGAAGGTGCTGACTCTGGCTGGGTTCAGTTCTACACTCACTGGTTCCCCTCTCTCTCCTCCCCTGAAGGCGCTGAATCTGACTGGGTTCAGTTCTACACTCACTGGTTCCCCTCTCTCTCCTCCCCTGAAGGTGCTGACTCTGGCTGGGTTCAGTTCTATACTCAACGGTTCCCCTCTCTCTCTCCCCCTGAAGGTGCTGAATCTGACTGGGTTCATTTCTTTCCTCACCGGTTCCCCTCTCTCTCTCATCCCCTGAAGGTGCTGACTCTGGCTGGGTTCAGTTCTACACTCACTGGTTCCCCTCTCTCTCCTCCCCTGAAGGCGCTGAATCTGACTGGGTTCAGTTCTACACTCACTGGTTCCCCTCTCTCTCCTCCCCTGAAGGTGCTGACTGTGACTGGGTTCAGTTCTACACTCACTGGTTCCCCTCTCTCTCCTCCCCTGAAGGTGCTGACTGTGACTGGGTTCAGTTCTACACTCACTGGTTCCCCTCTCTCTCTCCCCCTGAAGGTGCTGAATCTGACTGGGTTCATTTCTTTCCTCACCGGTTCCCCTCTCTCTCTCATCCCCTGAAGGTGCTGACTCTGGCTGGGTTCATTTCTTTCCTCACCGGTTCCCCTCTCTCTCTCCTCTCCTGAAGGTGTTGACTCTTGCTGGGTTCAGTTCTTCACTAATTGGTTCCCCTCTCTCTCCTGGCCTGAAGGTATTGACTCTGACTGGGTTCAGTTCCACACTCACTGGTTCCCCTCTTTCTCCTCCCTGAATGTGCCGACTCTGACTGGGCTCAGTTCTACACTCACTGGTTCCCCTCTTTCCCCTCCCTGAAGGTGCTGTCTCTGACTTGTTTCAGTTCTACACTCACTGGTTCCCCTCATTCTCCTCCATGAAGGTGCCGACTCTGACTGTGTTCAGTTCTACACTCACTGGTTCCCCTCTCTCTCCTCTCCTGGAGGTGTTGACTCTGACTGGGTTCAGTTCTACATTCACTGGTTCCCCTCTTTCTCCTCCCTGATGTTGCTGACTCATGGCTGGGTTCAGTTCGACACTCACTGGTTCCCCTCCTTCTCCTCCCTGATGGTGCTGACTCATGGCTGGGTTCAGTTCTACACTCACTGGTTCCCCTCTCTCTCCTCCCCTGAAAGTGCTGACTCTGACTGGGTTCAGTTCTGCACTCACTTGTTCCCCTCTTTCTCCTCCCCTGAAGGTGCTGACTCTGACTCGGTTCAGTTGTACACTCACTGGTTCCCCTCTTTCTCCTCCCTGAATGTGCCGACTCTGACTGGGTTCAGTTCTACACTCAGTGGTTCCCCCTCTTTCCCCTCCCTGAAGGTGCTGTCTCTGACTTGCTTCAGTTCTACACTCACTGGTTCCCCTCATTCTCCTCCATGAAGGTGCTGACGCTGACTGGGTTCAGTTCCACACTCACTGGTTCCCCTCTCTCTCCTCCCCTGAAAGTGCTGACTCTGGCTGGGTTCAGTTCTACACTCACTGGTTCCCCTCTCTCTGCTCCCTTGAATGTGCTGACTCTTGCTTGGTTCAGTTCTAGACTCACAGGTTCCTCTCTCTGTCCTCCCCTGAAAGTGCTGACGCTGGCTGGGTTCAGTACTACACTCACTGGTTCGCCTCTCACTCCTCCCCTGGAGGTGTTGACTCTGACTGGGTTCAGTTCGGCACTCACTGGTTCCCCTCTTTCTCCTCCCCTGAAGGTGCTGACTCTGTCTGGATTCAGTTCTACGCTCACTGGTTCCCCTCTCTCCTCCCCTGAAGGTTCTGACTCTGGCTGGGTTCAGTTCTATACTCACTGGTTCCCGTCTCTCTCCTCCCCTGAAAGTGACGACACTGACTGGGTTGAGTTCCACACTCTCTGGTTCCCCTGTCTCTCCTCACCTGAAGGTGCTGACTCTGACTGGGTTCAGTTCCACACTCACTCGTTCCTATCTTTCTCCTCCCTGAAGGTGCTGACTCTGGCTGGGTTCAGTTCTATACTCACCGGTTCCCGTCTCTCTCCTCCCCTGAAGGTGCTGACTCTGACTGGGTTCAGTTCTGCACTCACCGGTTCCCGTCTCTCTCCTCCCCTGAAGGTGCTGACTCTGACTGGGTTCAGTTCCACACTCACTTGTTCCCCTCTCTCTCCTTGCCTGAAGGTGCTGACTCTGACTGGGTTCAGTTCTATACTCACTGGTTCCTCTCTCTCTCCTCCCCAGAAGGTGCTGACTCTGACTGGGTTCAGTTCCACACTCACTTGTTCCCCTCTCTCTCCTTGCCTGAAGGTGCTGACTCTGACTGGGTTCAGTTCTATACTCACTGGTTCCTCTCTCTCTCTCCTCCCCTGAAGGTGCTGACTCTGCCAGGGTTCTGTTCTACGCTCACTGGTTCCCCTCTTTCTCCTCCCTGAATGTGCTGACTCTGACTGCGTTCAGTTCTACACTCACTGGTTCCCCTCATTCTCCTCCATGAAGGTGCCGACTCTGACTGGGTTCAGTTCCACACTCACTGGTTCCCCTCTCTCTCCTCCCCTGAAGGTGCTGACTGTGTCTGGCTTCAGTTCTACACTCACTGGTTCCCCTCTCTCCTCCCCTGAAGGTGCTGACTCTGGCTGGGTTCAGTTCGACACTCACTGGTTCCCCTCTCTCTCCTCCCCTGAAAGTGCTGACTGTGTCTGGCTTCAGTTCTACACTCACTGGTTCCCCTCTCTCCTCCCCTGAAGGTGCTGACTCTGGCTGGGTTCTGTTCTACACTCACTGGTTCCCCTCTCTGTCCTCCCCTGAAAGTGCCGACTCTGACTGGGTTCAGTTCTGCACTCACTAGTTCCCCTCTTTCTCCTCCCGGATGGTGCTGAGTCTGTCTGGGTTCAGTTCTATACTTTCTTGTTCCCCTCTTTCTCCTCCCCTGAAGGTGCTGACTCTGACCAGGTTCAGTTGTACACTCACTGGTTCCCCTCTTTCTCCTCCCTGATGGTGCTGACTCTGCCTGGGTTCTGTTCCACACTCACTGGTTCCCCTCTCTCCGCTCCTGAAGGTGCTGACTCTGGCTGGGATCAGTTCTATACTCACTGGTTCCTCTCTCTCTCCTCCCCTGAAGGTGCTGACTCTGACTGGGTTCATTTCTGCTCTCACTGGTTCCCCTCTCTTTCCTCCCTGAAGGTGCTGATTCTTTCTGGGTTCAGTTCTGTACTCACTGGCTCCCCTCTCTCGCCTGGCCTGAAGGTGCTGACTCTGACTGGGTTCAGTTCTGCACTCACTGGTTACTCTCTCTCTCCTCCCCTGAAGGTGCTGACTCTGACTGGGTTCAGTTCCAAACTCACTGGTTCCCCTCTTTCTCCTCCCCTGAAGGTGCTGACGCTGCCAGGATTCTGTTCTACGCTCACTGGTTCCCCTCTTTCTCCTCCCTGAATGTGCCGACTCTGACTGGGTTCAGTTCTACACTCACTGGTTCCCCCTCTCTCCTCTCCTGAAGGTGCTGACTCTGACTGGGTTCAGTTCTACACTCACTGGTTCCCCTCTTTCTCCTCCCTGAATGTGCCGACTCTGACTGGGTTCAGTTCTACACTCACTGATTCCCCTCTTTCCCCTCCCTGAAGGTGCTGTCTCTGACTTGTTTCAGTTCTACACTCACTGGTTCCCCTCATTCTCCTCCATGAAGGTGCCGACTCTGACTGGGTTCAGTTCCACACTCACTGGTTCCCCTCTCTCTCCTCCCCTGAAGGTGCTGACTCTGGCTGGGTTCAGTTCTATACTCACTGGTTCCCCTCTCTGTCCTCCCCTGAAAGTGCCGACTCTGACTGGGTTCAGTTCTGCACTCACTAGTTCCCCTCTTTCTCCTCCCGGATGGTGCTGAGTCTGTCTGGGTTCAGTTCTATACTTTCTTGTTCCCCTCTTTCTCCTCCCCTGAAGGTGCTGACTCTGACCAGGTTCAGTTGTACACTCACTGGTTCCCCTCTTTCTCCTCCCTGATGGTGCTGACTCTGCCTGGGTTCTGTTCCACACTCACTGGTTCCCCTCTCTCCGCTCCTGAAGGTGCTGACTCTGGCTGGGATCAGTTCTATACTCACTGGTTCCTCTCTCTCTCCTCCCCTGAAGGTGCTGACTCTGACTGGGTTCAGTTCTACACTCACTGGTTCCCCTCTTTCTCCTCCCTGAAGGTGCCGACTCTGACTGGGTTCAGTTCTACACTCAGTGGTTCCCCCTCTCTCCCCTGGCCTGAAAGTGCTGATTCTGTCTGGGTTCAGTTTTCTTCTCACTAGTTCCCTTCTCTCTTCTGGCCTGAAGGTGCTGATTCAGTCTGTGTTCAGGTGTACAGTCACTGGTTCCCTTCTCTCTCCTCCCTGAAGCTTTTCTTTTTTTCACAAGGTGGCCTTTATACCCCAGGCCCCTTTTATATTTTTCACATCGAGGGGGCCTTTATTCCTCAGGCCCCCTTTATGTACATATTTACAGTTTTAAAATACCTTTATTAAAACCAGATAAATAAATAAAAAACTCAAATTAAAATGCCATTCTCGGCGTCGATGATGCTCTCCAGTCCATGCGGTGTCATCCGGTCGCGGAACCCTCCCCTGAATGTGCAGACTCTGACTGGGTTCAGTTCTACAGTCACTGGTTCCCCTCTCTCTCATCCCCTTTAAGGTGCTAAATCTGGATGGGTTCAGTTCCACACTCACTGGTTCCCCTCTCTCTCCTCCCCTGAAGGTGCTGACTCTGACTGGGTAGAGTTCCACACTCACTGGTTCCCCTCTCTCTCCTAGCCTGAAGGTGCTGACTCTGACTAGGTTCAGTTCTATACTCACTGGTTCCTCTCTCTCTCCTGGCCTGAAGGTGCTGGTTCTGTCTGGGTTCAGTTCTTCACTCACTGGTTCCCCTCTCTCTCTCCTCCCCTGAAGGTGCTGAATCTGACTGGGTTCATTTCTGCACTCACTGGTTCCCCTCTCTCTCCTGCCCTGAAGGTGCTGAGTCTGACTGGGTTCAGTTCTACACTCACTGGTTCCCCTCTCTCTCCTCCCCTGAAGTTGCTGACTCTGTCTGGGTTCAGTTCTACACTCACTGGTTCCTCTCTCTCTCCTCCCCTGAAGGTGCTGACTCTGGCTGGGTTCAGTTCGACACTCACTGGTTCCCATCTCTCTCCTCCCCTGAAGGTGCTGACTCTGACTGGGTTCAGTTCTACACTCACTGGTTCCCCTCTCTCTCTCCTCCCCTGAAGGTGCTGACTCTGGCTGGGTTCAGTTCTACACTCACTGGTTCCCATCTCTCTCCTCCCCTGAAGGTGCTGACTCTGACTGGGTTCAGTTCGATACTCACTGGTTCCCCTCTCTCTCCTTCCCTGAAGGTGCTGACTCTGACTGGGTTAATTTCTCTACTCACCGGTTCACCTTTCTCTCATCCCCTGAAGGTGCTGACTCTGACTGGGGTCAATTCTACACCCTCTGGTTCACCTCTCTCACCTCCCCTGAAGGTGCTGACTGTGACTTGGTTCAGTTCTGCACTCACTGGTTCCCCTCTCTCTTCTGGCCTGAAGGTGCTGACTCTGGCTGGGTTCAGTTCTACACTCACTGGTTCCCCTCTCTCTCGTCCCCTGAAAGTGCTGACTCTGGCTGGGTTCAGTTCTGTCCTCACAGGTTCCCCTCTCTCTGCTCCCCTGAATGTGCTGACTCTTGCATGGTTCAGTTCTACACTCACTGGTTTCCCTCTCTCTCCTCCCCTGAAAGTGCTGACTCTGGCTGGGTTCAGTTCTGTCCTCACAGGTTCCCCTCTCTCTGCTCCCCTGAATGTGCTGACTCTTGCATGGTTCAGTTCTACACTCACTGGTTCCCCTCTCTCTCCGCCCTGAAGCTTTTCCTTTTTTTACAAGGTCGCCTTTATACCCCAGGCGCCTTTTATATTTCTCATATCGAGGGGGCCTTTATTCCTCAGGCCCCCTTTATGTACCTATTTACAGTTTTAAAATAACTTTATTAAAACCAGATTAAAAAACAAAAAATTCAAATTAAAATGCCATTCTCGGCGTCGATGATGCTCTCCAGTCCATGCAGTGTCCATCGGTCGCGGAACCCTCCCCTGAAGGTGCTGACTCTGACTGGGTTCAGTTCTACACTCACTGGTTTCCCTCTCTCTCCTCCCCTGAAGGTGCTGGCTCTGACTGGGTTCAGTTCTACACTCACTGGTTTCCCTCTCTCTCCTCCCCTGACGGTGCTGATTCTGTCTGGGTTCAGTTCTATACTCTCTAGTTCCCTTCTCTCTCCTGGCCTGAAGGTGCTGATTCTGTCTGGGTTCAGTTCTATACTCATTCGTTCCCCTGTTTCTCCTCCCCTGAAGGTGCTGACTCTGTCTGGATTCAGTTCTACACTAACTGGTTTCCCTCTCTCTCCTCCCTGAAGCTGCCAACTCTGACTGGGTTCAGTTCTACACTCACTGGTTCCCCTCTCTCTCCTCCCTGAAGCTGCCAACTCTGACTGGGTTCAGTTCTGCACTCACTGGTTCCCCTCTCTCTCCTCCCCTGAAGGTGCTGACTCTGACTGGGTTCAGTTCGACAATCACTGGTTCCCATCTCTCTCCTGCCCTGAAGGTGCTGACTCTGACTGGGTTCAGTTCGACACTCACTGGTTCCCCTCTCTCTCCTGGCCTGAAGGTGCTGATTCTGTCTGGGTTCAATTGTAGACTCACTGGTTCCCCTCTCTCTTCTCCCCTGAAGGTGCTGATTCTGTCTGGGTTCAGTTCTCTTCTCACTAGTTCCCCTCTCTCTCCTGCCCTGAAGGTGCTGATTCTGTCTGGGTTCAGTTCTATACTCACTCGTTTCCCTCTCTCTCCTCCCCTGAAGGCGCTGATTCTGACTGGGTACAGTTCTATACTCACTGGTTTCCCCCTCTCTCCTCCCCTGAAGGTGCTGACTCTGGCTGGGTTCAGTTCTACACTCAGTGGTTCCCCTCTTTCTCCTCCCCTGTAGGTGCTGACTCTGGCTGGGTTCAGTTCTAAACTCACTGGTTCCTCTCTCTCTCCTCCCCTGAAGGTGCTGACTCTGGCTGGTTTCAGTTCGAGACTCACTGGTTCCTCTCTCTCTCCTCCCCTGAAGGTGCTGACTCTGACTGGCTTCAGTTCTATACTCACTGGTTCCCCTCTCTCGCCTGGCCTAATGGTGCTGTTTCTGTCTGGGTTCAGTTCGACACTCACTGGTTCCTCTCTCTCTCCTGCCCTGAAGGTGCTGACTCTGACTGGGTTCTGTTCTACACTCACTGGTTCCCCTCTCTCGCTTCCCCTGAAGGTGCTGAATCTGACTGGGTTCAGTTCAATACAGACTAGTTCCCCTCTCTCTTCTGGCCTGAAGGTGCTGATTCAGTCTGTGTTCAGGTGTACAGTCACTGGTTCCCTTCTCTCTCCTCCCTGAAGCTTTTCTTTTTTTCGCAAGGTGGCCTTTATACCCCAGGCCCCTTTTATATTTTTCACATCGAGGGGGCCTTTATTCCTCAGGCCCCCTTTATGTACATATTTACAGTTTTAAAATACCTTTATTAAAACCAGATAAATAAATAAAAAACTCAAATTAAAATGCCATTCTCGGCGTCGATGATGCTCTCCAGTCCATGCGGTGTCCACCGGTCGCGGAACCCTCCACTGAAGGTGCAGACTCTGACTGGGTTCAGTTCTACAGTCACTGGTTCCCCTCTCTCTCATCCCCTTTAAGGTGCTAAATCTGGATGGGTTCAGTTCCACACTCACTGGTTCCCCTCTCTCTCCTCCCCTGAAGGTGCTGACTCTGACTGGGTAGAGTTCCACACTCACTGGTTCCCCTCTCTCTCCTAGCCTGAAGGTGCTGACTCTGACTAGGTTCAGTTCTATACTCACTGGTTCCTCTCTCTCTCCTGGCCTGAAGGTGCTGGTTCTGTCTGGGTTCAGTTCGACACTCACTGGTTCCCCTCTCTCTCCTCCCCTGAAGGTGCTGAATCTGACTGGGTTCAGTTCTGCATTCACTGGTTGCCCTCTCTCTCCTCCCCTGAAGGTGCTGAATCTGACTGGGTTCAGTTCTGCATTCACTGGTTGCCCTCTCTCTCCTCCCCTGAAGGTGCTGACTCTGACTGGGTTCTGTTCTATACTCACTGGTTGCCCTCTCACTCTCCTCCCCTGAAGTTGCTGAGTCTGGCTGGGTTCAGTTCTACACTCACTGGTTCCTCTCTCTCTCCTCCCCTGAAGTTGCTGAATCTGACTGGGTTCATTTCTGCACTCACTGGTTCCCCTCTCTCTCCTGCCCTGAAGGTGCTGAGTCTGACTGGGTTCAGTTCTACACTCACTGGTTCCCCTCTCTCTCTCCTCCCCTGAAGGTGCTGATTCTGGCTGGGTTCAGTTCGACACTCACTGGTTCCCATCTCTCTCCTCCCCTGAAGGTGCTGACTCTGACTGGGTTCAGTTCTACACTCACTGGTTCCCCTCTCTCTCTCCTCCCCTGAAGGTGCTGACTCTGGCTGGGTTCAGTTCTACACTCACTGGTTCCCATCTCTCTCCTCCCCTGAAGGTGCTGACTCTGACTGGGTTCAGTTCGATACTCACTGGTTCCCCTCTCTCTCCTTCCCTGAAGGTGCTGACTCTGACTGGGTTCAGTTCGATACTCACTGGTTCCCATCTCTCTCCTCCCCTGAAGGTGCTGACTCTGACTGGGTTCAGTTCTACACTCACTGGTTCCCCTCTCTCTCTCCTCCCCTGAAGGTGCTGACTCTGACTGGGTTCAGTTCGATACTCACTGGTTCCCCTCTCTCTCCTTCCCTGAAGGTGCTGACTCTGACTGGGTTAATTTCTATACTCACCGGTTCCCCTTTCTCTCATCCCCTGAATGTGCTGACTCTGACTGGGGTCAATTCTACACTCTCTGGTTCACCTCTCTCACCTCCCCTGAAGGTGCTGACTGTGACTTGGTTCAGTTCTGCACTCACTGGTTCCCCTCTCTCTCCTGGCCTGAAGGTGCTGACTCTGGCTGGGTTCAGTTCTACACTCACTGGTTCCCCTCTCTCTCGTCCCCTGAAAGTGCTGACTCTGGCTGGGTTCAGTTCTACACTCACTGGTTCCCCTCTCTCTGCTCCCCTGAATGTGCTGACTCTGACTGGGTTCAGTTCGATACTCACTGGTTCCCATCTCTCTCCTCCCCTGAAGGTGCTGACTCTGACTGGGTTCAGTTCTACACTCACTGGTTCCCCTCTCTCTCTCCTCCCCTGAAGGTGCTGACTCTGACTGGGTTCAGTTCGATACTCACTGGTTCCCCTCTCTCTCCTTCCCTGAAGGTGCTGACTCTGACTGGGTTAATTTCTATACTCACCGGTTCCCCTTTCTCTCATCCCCTGAAGGTGCTGACTCTTGCATGGTTCAGTTCTATACTCACAGGTTCCTCTCTCTCTCCTCTCCTGAAGGTGCTGACTGTGACTGGGTTCAGTTCTACACTCACTGGTTCCCCTCTCTCTCCGCCCTGAAGCTTTTCCTTTTTTTACAAGGTCGCCTTTATACCCCAGGCGCCTTTTATATTTCTCATATCGAGGGGGCCTTTATTCCTCAGGCCCCCTTTATGTACCTATTTACAGTTTTAAAATAACTTTATTAAAACCAGATTAAAAAACAAAAAATTCAAATTAAAATGCCATTCTCGGCGTCGATGATGCTCTCCAGTCCATGCAGTGTCCACCAGTCGCGGAACCCTCCCCTGAAGGTGCTGACTCTGACTGGGTTCAGTTCTACACTCACTGGTTTCCCTCTCTCTCCTCCCCTGAAGTTGCTGACTGTGACTGGGTTCAGTTCTACACTCACTGGTTCCCCTCTCTCTCCTCCCCTGACGGTGCTGATTCTGTCTGGGTTCAGTTCTATACTCTCTAGTTCCCTTCTCTCTCCTGGCCTGAAAGTGCTGATTCTGTCTGGGTTCAGTTCTATACTCATTCGTTCCCCTGTTTCTCCTCCCCTGAAGGTGCTGACTCTGTCTGGATTCAGTTCTACACTCACTGGTTTCCCTCGTTCTCATCCTTGATCGTGCCGACTCTGACTGGGTTCAGTTCTACACTCAGTGGTTCCCCTCTCTCTCCTCCCTGAAGGTGCCAACTCTGACTGGGTTCAGTTCTACACTCACTGGTTCCCCTCTCTCTCCTCCCTGAAGCTGCCAACTCTGACTGGGTTCAGTTCTGCACTCACTGGTTCCCCTCTCTCTCCTCCCCTGAAGGTGCTGACTCTGACTGGGTTCAGTTCGACACTCACTGGTTCCCATCTCTCTCCTGGCCTGAAGGTGCTGATTCTGTCTGGGTTCAATTGTATACTCACTGGTTCCCCTCTCTCTTCTCCCCTGAAGGTGCTGATTCTGTCTGGGTTCAGTTCTCTTCTCACTAGTTCCCCTCTCTCTCCTGCCCTGAAGGTGCTGATTCTGTCTGGGTTCAGTTCTATACTCACTCGTTTCCCTCTCTCTCCTCCCCTGAAGGTGCTGACTCTGGCTGGGTTTAGTTCTACACTCAGTGGTTCCTCTCTCTCTCCTCCCCTGAAGGTGCTGACTCTGGCTGGGTTTAGTTCTACACTCATTGGTTCCTCTCTCTCTCCTCCCCTGTAGGTGCTGACTCTGGCTGGGTTCAGTTCTAAACTCACTGGTTCCTCTCTCTCTCCTCCCCTGAAGGTGCTGACTCTGGCTGGGTTCAGTTCTAAACTCACTGGTTCCTCTCTCTCTCCTCCCCTGTAGGTGCTGACTCTGGCTGGGTTCAGTTCTATACTCACTTGTTTCCCTCTCTCTCCTCCCCTGAAGGCGCTGATTCTGACTGGGTACAGTTCTATACTCACTTGTTTCCCTCTCTCTCCTCCCCTGAAGGCGCTGACTCTGACTGGGTTCAGTTCTACACTCACTGGTTCCTCTCTCTCTCCTCCCCTGAAGGTGCTGACTCTGGCTGGGTTCAGTTCTATACTCACTTGTTTCCCTCTCTCTCCTCCCCTGAAGGCGCTGATTCTGACTGGGTACAGTTCTATACTCACTTATTTCCCTCTCCCTCCTCCCCTGAAGGCGCTGACTCTGACTGGGTTCAGTTCTACACTCACTGGTTCCTCTCTCTCTCCTCCCCTGAAGGTGCTGACTCTGGCTGGGTTCAGTTCTATACTCACTGGTTCCCCTCTCTCTCCTCCCCTGACGGTATGGATTCTGTCTGTGTTCAGTTCTATACTCACTGGTTCCCCTCTCTCTCCTCCCCTGAAGGTGCTGACTCTGACTGTGTTCAGTTCTTTTCTCACTGGTTTCCCTCTCTCTCCTCCCCTGAAGGTGCTGACTCTGTCTGTGTTCAGTTCTACACTCACTGGTTCCCCTCTCTCTCATCCCCTGAAGGTGTTGACTTTGACTGGGTTCAGTTCTTTTCTCACTGGTTCCCCTCTCTCTCCTCCCCTGACGGTATTGATTCTGTCTGTGTTCAGTTCTATACTCACTTGTTTCCCTCTCTCTCCTCCCCTGAAGGCGCTGATTCTGACTGGGTACAGTTCTATACTCACTTGTTTCCCTCTCCCTCCTCCCCTGAAGGCGCTGACTCTGACTGGGTTCAGTTCTACACTCACTGGTTCCTCTCTCTCTCCTCCCCTGAAGGTGCTGACTCTGGCTGGGTTCAGTTCTATACTCACTGGTTCCCCTCTCTCTCCTCCCCTGACGGTATGGATTCTGTCTGTGTTCAGTTCTATACTCACTGGTTCCCCTCTCTCTCCTCCCCTGAAGGTGCTGACTCTGACTGTGTTCAGTTCTTTTCTCACTGGTTTCCCTCTCTCTCCTCTCCTGAAGGTGCTGACTCTGACTGGGTTCAGTTCTACATTCACTGGTTCCCCTCTCTCTCTCCTCTCCTGAAGGTGCTGACTCTGGCTGGGTTCGGTTCTACACTCACTGGTTCCCCTCTCTCTCCTCCGCTGAAGTTGCTGACTCTGGCTGGGTTCTGTTCTTTCCTCACTGGTTCCCCTCTCCCTCCTCTCCTGAATGTGCTGACTCCGACTGGGTTCAGTTCTACACTAATTGGTTCCCCTCTCTCTCCTGGCCTGAAGGTGCTGATTCTGTCTGGGTTCAGTTCTCTTCTCACCAGTTCCCCTCTCTCTCCTGCCCTGAAGGTGCTGATTCTGTCTGGGTTCAGTTCTGCACTAATTGGTTCCCCTCTCTCTCCTGGCCTGAAGGTGCTGATTCTCTCTGGGTTCAGTTCTATACTCACAGTTACCCCTCTCTCTCCTCCCCTGAAGGTGCTGACTCTGACGGTACAGTTCTATACTCACTGGTTTCCCTCTCCCTCCTCCCCTGAAGGTGCTGACTCTGGCTGGGTTCAGTTCTACACTCAGTGGTTCCCCTCTTTCTCCTCCCCTGTAAGTGCTGACTCTGGCTGGGTTCAGTTCTAAACTCACTGGTTCCCCTCTCTCTCATCCCCTGAAGGTGCTAACTCTGGCTGGGTTCAGTTCTACACTCACTGGTTCCCCTCTCTCTCATCCCCTGAAGGTGTTGACTTTGACTGGGTTCAGTTCTTTTCTCACTGGTTTCCCTCTCTCTCCTCTCCTGAAGGTGCTGACTCTGACTGGGTTCAGTTCTACACTCACTGGTTCCCCTCTCTCTCATCCCCTGAAGGTGTTGACTTTGACTGGGTTCAGTTCTTTTCTCACTGGTTTCCCTCTCTCTCCTCTCCTGAAGGTGCTGACTCCGACTGGGTTCAGTTCTACACTAATTGGTTCCCCTCTCTCTCCTGGCCTGAAGGTGCTGATTCTCTCTGGGTTCAGTTCTATACTCACAGTTACCCCTCTCTCTCCTCCCCTGAAGGTGCTGACTCTGACGGTACAGTTCTATACTCACTGGTTTCCCTCTCTCTCCTCCCCTGAAGGTGCTGACTCTGGCTGGGTTCAGTTCTACACTCAGTGGTTCCCCTCTTTCTCCTCCCCTGAAGGTGCTAACTCTGGCTGGGTTCAGTTCTATACTCTATGGTTCCTCTTTCTCTCCTCCCCTGAAGGTGCTGATTCTGACTGGGTTCAGTTCTACACTCACTGGTTCCCCTCTCTCTCATCCCCTGAAGGTGCTGACTCTGACTGTGTTCAGTTCTTTTTTCACTGGTTTCCCTCTCTCTCCTCTCCTGAAGGTGCTGACTCTGACTGGGTTCAGTTCTACACTCACTGGTTCCCCTCTCTCTCATCCCCTGAAGGTGTTGACTTTGACTGGGTTCAGTTCTTTTCTCACTGGTTTCCCTCTCTCTCCTCTCCTGAAGGTGCTGACTCTGACTGGGTTCAGTTCTACACTCACTGGTTCCCCTCTCTCTCATGCCCTGAAGGTGCTGACTCTGACTGGGTTCAGTTTGACACTCATTGGTTCCCCTCTCTCTCCTCCCCTGAAGGTGCTGACTGGGTTCAGTTTGACACTCATTGGTTCCCCTGTCTCTCTCCTCCCCTGAAGGTGCTGACTCTTGCTGGGTTCTGTTGTATACTCACTGGTTCCCCTCTCTCTCCTCTCCTGAGTGTGCTGACTCCGACTGGGTTCAGTTCTACACTCACTGGATCCCCTCTCTCTGCTCCCCTCAAGGTGCTGTCTCTGACTGGGTTCAGTTCGACACTCACTGGTTCCCCTCTCTCTCCTCCCCTGAAGGTGCTGACTCTGACTGGGTTCAGTTCTACACTCACTTGTTCCCATCTCTCTCCTGGCCTGAAGGTGCTGATTCTGTCTGGGTTCAGTTCTATACTCACTTGTTCCCCTCTCTCTCCTGGCCTGAAGGTGCTGATTCTGTCTGGGTTCAGTTCTACACTCACTCGTTCCCAACTCTCTCCTCTCCTGAAGGTGCTGACTATGGCTGGCTTCAGTTCTATACTCACTGGTTCCCCTCTTTCTCCTCCCCTGACGGTGCTGATTCTGTCTGGGTTCAGTTCTATACTCACTGGTTCCCCTCTCTCTTCTGGCCTGAAGGTGCTGACTCTGACTGTTTTCAGTTTGACACTCATTGGTTCCCCTGTCTCTCTCCTCCCCTGAAGGTGCTGACTCTTGCTGGGTTCTGTTGTATACTCACTCGTTCCCAACTCTCTCCTCTCCTGAAGGTGCTGACTATGGCTGGCTTCAGTTCTATACTCACTGGTTCCCCTCTTTCTCCTCCCCTGAAGGTGTTGACTCTGACTGGGTTCAGTTCTTTTCTCACTGGTTTCCCTCTCTCTCCTCTGCTGAAGGTGTTGACTCTGACTGGGTTCAGTTCTTTTCTCACTGGTTTCCCTCTCTCTCCTCTCCTGAAGGTGCTGACTCTGACTGGGTTCAGTTCTATACTCACTGGTTCCCCTCTCTCTTCTGGCCTGAAGGTGCTGATTCTGTCTGGGTTCAGTTCTCTTCTCACTATTTGCCCTCTCTCTTCTGGCCTGAAGGTGCTGACTCTGGCTGGGTTCAGTTCTATCCTCACTGGTTCCCCTCTCTCTCCTCCGCTGAATGTGCTGACTCTGGCTCGGTACAGTTCCACACTCACTGGTTCCCCTCTCCCTCCTTCACTGAAAGTGCTGACTCTGACTGGGTTCAGTTCTGCACTCACTGGTTTCCCCCCTCTATCCTCCCCTGAAGGTGCAGACTCTGGCTGGTTTCAGTTCTGTACTCACTGGTTCTCCTCTCTCTCCTCTCCTGAAGGTGCTGCCTCTGACTGGGTTGAGTTCCGCACTCACTGCTTTCCCCTCTCTCTCCTCTCCTGAAGGTGCTTACTCTGACTGGGTTCAGTTCTGCACTCACTGGTTCCCCTCTTTCTACTCCCCTGAAGTTGCTGACTGTGTCTGGATTCTGTTCTCCACTCACTGGTTTCCCTCTTTCTTATCCTTGATGGTGCCGACTCTGACTGGGTTCAGTTCGACACTCAATGGTTCCCCTCTTTCTCCTCCCTGAAGGTGCCCACTCTGACTGGGTTCAGTTCTACACTCACTGGTTCCGCTCTCTCTCCTCAGCTGAAAGTGCTGACTCTGGCTGGCTTCAGTTCTATACTCTCTGGTTCCCCTTTCTCTCCTCCCCTGAAGGTGCCGGCTCTGACTGGGTTCAGGTCGACACACACTGGTTTCTCTTCTTTCTCCTCCCTGATGGTGCTGACTCTGTCTGGGTTCAGTTATACACTCACTGGTTTCCCCTCTCTCTCCTCCCCTGAAGGTGCTGACTCTGACTGGGTTCAGTTCTGCACTCACTGGTTCCTCTCTCTCTCCTCCCCTGAAGGTGCTGACTCTGACTGGGTTCAGTTCTACACTCACTGGATCCCCTCTCTCTCCTCTCCTGAAGGTGCTGACTCTGACTGGGTTCAGTTCTATCCTCACTTGTTCCCCTCTGTCTCCTCTCCTGAAGGTGCTGACTCTGACTGGGTTCAGTTCTCTTTTCACTGGTTCCTCTCTCTCTCCTCTCCTGAAGGTGCTGACTCTGACTGGGTTCAGTTCTACACTCACTGGTTCCCCTCTCTCTCCTCCCTGAAGCTGCTGACTCTTGCTGGGTTCTGTTGTATACTCACTCGTTCCCAACTCTCTCCTCTCCTGAAGGTGCTGACTCTGACTGGGTTCAGTTCTATACTCACTGGTTCCCCTCTCTCTTCTGGCCTGAAGGTGCTGATTCTGTCTGGGTTCAGTTCTCTTCTCACTATTTGCCCTCTCTCTTCTGGCCTGAAGGTGCTGACTCTGGCTGGGTTCAGTTCTATACTCACTGGTTCCCCTCTCTCTCCTCCCCTGAAGGTGCCGACTCTGGCTGGGTTCAGTTCTCTTCTCACTATTTGCCCTCTCTCTTCTGGCCTGAAGGTGCTGACTCTGGCTGGGTTCAGTTCTATCCTCACTGGTTCCCCTCTCTCTCCTCCGCTGAATGTGCTGACTCTGGCTCGGTACAGTTCCACACTCACTGGTTCCCCTTTCCCTCCTTCACTGAAAGTGCTGACTCTGACTAGGTTCAGTTCTGCACTCACTGGTTTCCCCCCTCTATCGTCCCCTGAAGGTGCAGACTCTGGCTGGTTTCAGTTCTGTACTCACTGGTTCTCCTCTCTCTCCTCTCCTGAAGGTGCTGCCTCTGACTGGGTTGAGTTCCGCACTCACTGCTTTCCCCTCTCTCTCCTCTCCTGAAGGTGCTTACTCTGACTGGGTTCAGTTCTGCACTCACTGGTTCCCCTCTTTCTACTCCCCTGAAGGTGCTGACTCTGACTGGGTTCAGTTCTACACTCACTGGTTCCCCTCTTTCTCCTCCCCTGAAGGTGCTGACACCGACTGGGTTCTGTTCTACACTCACTGGTTCCCCTCTTTCTCCTCCCCTGAAGGTGCTGACTCTGACTGGGTTCAGTTCTGCACTCACTGGTTCCCCTCTCTCTCCTCCCCTGAAGGTGCTGACTCTGACTGGGTTCAGTTCTACACTCACTGGTTCCCCTCTTTCTCCTCCCTGAAGCTGCTGACACCGACTGGGTTCAGTTCTGCACTCACTGGTTCCCCTCATTCTCCTCCCTGAAGCTGCTGACACCGACTGGGTTCAGTTCTGCACTCACTGGTTCCCCTCTCTCTCCTCCCCTGAACGTGCTGACTCTGACTAGGTTCAGTTCTGCACTCACTGGTTTCCCCCCTCTATCGTCCCCTGAAGGTGCAGACTCTGACTGGTTTCAGTTCTGTACTCACTGGTTCTCCTCTCTCTCCTCTCCTGAAGGTGCTGCCTCTGACTGGGTTGAGTTCCGCACTCACTGCTTTCCCCTCTCTCTCCTCTCCTGAAGGTGCTTACTCTGACTGGGTTCAGTTCTGCACTCACTGGTTCCCCTCTTTCTACTCCCCTGAAGTTGCTGACTGTGTCTGGATTCTGTTCTCCACTCACTGGTTTCCCTCTTTCTCCTCCCTGAAGGTGCCCACTCTGACTGGGTTCAGTTCTACACTCACTGGTTCCCCTCTCTCTCCTCCGCTGAAGGTGCTGACTCTGGCTGGGTTCAGTTCTGCACTCACTGGTTCCTCTCTCTCTCCTCCCCTGAAGGTGCTGACTCTGACTGGGTTCAGTTCAATCCTCACTGGTTCCCCTCTGTCTCCTCTCCTGAAGGTGCTGACTCTGACTGGGTTCAGTTCTATCCTCACTTTTTCCTCTCTCTTTCCTCCCCTGAGGGTGCTGACTCTGACTGGATTCAGTTCTCTTTTCACTGGTTCCCCTCTGTTTCATCCCCTGAAGGTGCTGACTCTGACTGGGTTCATTTCTACACTCACTGGTTCCCCTCTCTCTCCTCCCCTGAAGGTGCCGACTCTCACTGGGTTCAGTTCAACACTCACTGGTTCCTTTCTCTCCCCTGGCCTGACGGAGCTGACTCTGGCTGGGTTCAGTTCTACAATCACTGGTTCCCCTCTGTCTCCTCCCCTGAAAGTGCTGACTCTGGCTGGGTTCAGTTCTATCCTCACTGGTTCCCCTCTCTCTCCTTCGCTGAATGTGCTGACTCTGACTGGGTTCAGTTCTAAACTCACTGGTTCTCCTCTCCTGAAGGTGCTGAATCTGACTGGGTTCAGTTCTGCACTCAGTGGTTCTCCTCTCACTCCTCTCCTGAAGGTGCTGCCTCTGACTGGGTTGAGTTCCGCACTCACTGCTTTCCCCTCTCTCTCCTCTCCTGAAGGTGCTGACTCTGACTGGGTTCAGTTCTGCACTCACTGGTTCCCCTCTTTCTACTCCCCTGAAGGTGCTGACTCTGACTGGGTTCAGTTTTAAACTCAATGGTTCCCCTCTTTCTCCTACCTGAAGGTGCCGACTCTGACTGGGTTCAGTTCTACACTCACTGGTTCATCTCTCTCTCCTCCCCTGAAAGTGCTGACTCTGGCTGGGTTCTGTTCTACACTCACTGGTTCCCCTCTCTCTCCTCTCCTGAAGGTGCCGGCTCTGACTGGGTTCAGTTCGACACACACTGGCTATCTTCTTTCTCCTCCCTGATGGTGCTGACTCTGCCTGGGTTCAGTTCAATACTCACTGCTTCCCCTCTCTCTCCTCTCCTGAGGGTGCTGACTCTGACTGGATTCAGTTCTATCCTCACTTTTTCCTCTCTCTCTTTTCCCCTGAGGGTGCTGACTCTGACTGGATTCAGTTCTCTTTTTCACTGGTTCCTCTCTCTCTCCTCCCCTGAAGGTGCTAACTCTGACTGGGTTCAGTTCCATACTCACTGGTTCCCCTCTGTTTCCTCCCCTGAAGGTGCTGACTCTGACTGGGTTCAGTTCTGCACTCACTGGTTCCCCTCTCTCTCCTCCCCTGAAGGTGCTGACTCTGACTGGGTTCAGTTCTGCACTCACTGGTTCCCCTCTTTCTCCACCCCTGAAGGTGCTGACTCTGACTGGGTTCAGTTTTCTACTCTCTGCTTCCCCTCTCTCTCCTCCCTGAAGGTGCAGACTCTCAGTGGGTTCAGTTCTGTACTCACTGGTTCCCCTCTCTCTCCTGCCCTGAAGGTGCAGACTCTCAGTGGGTTCAGTTCTGTACTCACTGGTTCCCCGCTCTCTCCTGCCCTGAAGGTGCTGACTCTGACTGGGTTCAGTTTTGCACTCATTGGTTCCCGTCTCTCTCCACCCCTGAAGGTGCTGACTCTGACTGGGTTCAGTTCTATACTCATAGGGTTCCACATTTATACGGAGTGTGCGAGGTTGCTGCCCCTATTTGAGTATCTGAAGGGGCTGCTCCTCAAATTCTGGCTGCACTTCAGTCCCACGCTCCTGATCTTTGGGCACCCGGTGCGGAGGGGCTTGGGCCGGGAGGAGGATCTCCTCGTCGGTCTGCTCCTGGGCCTGGCCAAGGTGGCAATTCACAGGTCCAGGTTGCGGGCCGTCGGGGGGTCCGTCCTCCCCGATTGCCTGCCCCTCTTCCGCGGTTACGTTCGCGCCCGGGTGTCCCTGGAAAAGGAGCATGCGGTGTCCGCCGGTACACTTGAGGCCTTCCGCGACCGGTGGGCACCGCAGGGACTGGAGTGCATCGTCGACGCCGAGAATGGCATTTTAATTTGAGTTTTTTTGTTTATTTATCTGTTTTAATAAAGTTATTTTAAAACTGTAAATATGTACATAAAGGGGGCCTGAGGGATAAAGGCCCCCTCGATGTGAAAAATATAAAAGGGGCCTGGGGTATAAAGGTCACCATGTAGAAAAATAAAAAAAAACTCACTGGTTCCCCTCTTTCTCCTCCCCTGAAGGTGCTGACTCTGACTGGGTTCAGTTTTGCACTCACTGGTTCCCCTCTCTCTCCTCCCCTGAAGGTGCTGACTCTGGCTGGGTTCAGTTCTATATTCACTGGTTCCCCTCTCTCTCCTCCCCTGAAGGTGCTGACTCTGAATGGGTTCAGTTCTGCACTCATTGTTTCCCCTCTCTCTCTTGGCCTGAAGGTGCTGATTCTGGCTCGGTTCAGTTCTGCACTCACTGGTTCCCCTCTCTCTCCTCCCCTGAAGCTGCTGACTCTGACTGTGTTCATTTCTATACTCACTAGTTCCTCTCTCTCTTCTCCCCTGAAGGTGCTGACACCGACTGGGTTCAGTTCTGCACTCACTGGTTCCCCTCATTCTCCTCCCTGAAGCTGCTGACACCGACTGGGTTCTGTTCTACACTCACTGGTTCCCCTCTTTCTCCTCCCCTGAAGGTGCTGACTCTGACTGGGTTCAGTTCTACACTCACTGGTTCCCCTCTTTCTCCTCCCCTGAAGGTGCTGACACCGACTGGGTTCTGTTCTACACTCACTGGTTCCCCTCTTTCTCCTCCCCTGAAGGTGCTGACTCTGACTGGGTTCAGTTCTGCACTCACTGGTTCCCCTCTCTCTCCTCCCCTGAAGGTGCTGACTCTGACTGGGTTCAGTTCTACACTCACTGGTTCCCCTCTTTCTCCTCCCTGAAGCTGCTGACACCGACTGGGTTCAGTTCTGCACTCACTGGTTCCCCTCATTCTCCTCCCTGAAGCTGCTGACACCGACTGGGTTCAGTTCTGCACTCACTGGTTCCCCTCTCTCTCCTCCCCTGAACGTGCTGACTCTGGCTGGGTTCAGTTCTGCACTCACTGGTTCCCCTCTCTCTCCTCCCCTGAAGGTGCTGACTCTGACTGGGTTCAGTTCTACACTCACTGGTTCCCCTCTCTCTCCTCCCCTGAAGGTGCTGACTCTGGCTGGGTTCAGTTCTATACTCACTGGTTCCCCTCTCTCTCCTCCTCTGAAGGTGCTGACTCTGACTGGGTTCAGTTCTACACTCACTGGTTCCCCTCTCTCTCCTCCCCGGAAAGTGCTGACGCTGACTGGGTTCAGTTCTCCACTCACTGGTTCCCCTCTCTCTCCTCCCCTGAAGGTGCTGACTCTGACTGGGTTCAGTACCACAGTCACTGGTTCCCCTCTCTCTCCTCCTCTGAATGTGCTGACTATGACTGGGTTCAGTTCTGCACTCACTGGTTCCCCTCTTTCTCCTCCCTGGAAAGTGCTGACTCTGACTGGGTTCAGTTCTATACTCACTGGTTCCCCTCTCTCTCCTCCTCTGAAGGTGCTGACACCGACTGGGTTCAGTTCTACACTCACTGGTTCCCCTCATTCTCCTCCCTGAATGTGCTGACTATGACTGGGTTCAGTTCCACACTCACTGGTTTCCCCCCTCTCTCCTCCCCTGAAGGTGCAGACTCTGGCTGGGTTCAGTTCTGCACTCACTGGTTCCCCTCTCTCTGTTGGCCTGAAGGTGCTGATTCTGACTGGGTTCAGTTCTGTACTCACTGGTTCCCCTCTCTCTCCTCCCCTGAAGGTGCTGACTCTGACTGGGTTCAGTTTTCTACTCTCTGCTTCCCCTCTCTCTCCTCCCTGAAGGTCCTGACTCTCACTGGGTTCAGTTGTACGCTCACTGTTTCCCCTCTCTCTCCACCCCTGAAGGTGCTGACTCTGACTGGGTTCAGTTCTACACTCATTGGTTCCCCTCTCTCTCCTGGCCTGAAGGTGCTGATTCTGGCTCGGTTCAGTTCTGCACTCACTGGTTCCCCTTTCTCTCTCCTCCCCTGAAGGTGCTGACTCTGACTGGGTTCTGTTCTACACTCACTGGTTCCTCTCTCTCCTCTCCTGAAGGTGCTGACTGTGGCTGGGTTCAGTTCTATACTCACTGGTTCCCCTCTCTCTCCTCCTCTGAAGGTGCTGACTCTGACTGGGTTCACTTCTTTCCTCACTGTTTCCTCTCTCTCTCCTCCCCTGAAGGTGCTGATGCTGCCTGGGTTCTGTTCTACACTCACTGGTTCCTCTCTCTCCTCTCCTGAAGGTGCTGTCTGTGGCTGGGTTCAGTTCTCTACTCACTGGTTCCCCTCTCTCTCCTTCTCTGAAGGTGCTGACTCTGGCTGGGTTCAGTTCTACACTCACTGGTTCCCCTCTCTCTCCTCCCCTGAAGGTGCTGTCTCTGTCTGGGTTCAGTTCTACACTCACTGGTTCCTCTCTCTCTCCTCCCCTGAAGGTGCTGACTCTGACTGGGTTCAGTTCTATACTCACAGGTTCCCTCCTCCCCTCCCCTGAAAGTGCTGACTCTGGCTGGTCCAGTTCCACACTCACTGGTTCCCCTCTCTCTCCTTCACTGAAATTGCTGACTCTGACTGTATTCAGTTCTACTCTCAGTGGTTTTCCTCTCCGGAAGGTGCTGCCTCTGACTGGGTTCAGTTCCGCACTCACTGCTTTCCCCTCTCTCTCCTCCCCTGAAGGTGCTGACTCTGACGAGGTTCAGTTTTGCCTTCACTGGTTCCCCTCTTTCTCCTCCCTGATCGTGCTGACTCTGGCTGGGTTCAGTTCTACACTCACTGGTTCCCCTCTCTCTCCTCCCCTGAAGGTGCTGACTCTGGCTGGCTTCAGTTCTGTACTCATTGGTTCCCGTCTCTCTCCTCCCCTGAAGGTGCCAACTCTGACTGGGTTCAGTTCGACACTCACTGGTTCCCCTCTTTCTCTTCCCCGATGGTGCTGACTCTGGCTGGGTTCAGTTCTAGACTTACCGGTTCCCCCCACTCTCCTCCCCTGAAGGTGCTGATTCTGAATGGGTTCAGTTCTACCCTCACTGTTCCCTTTTCTCTCTACTCCTGAAGGTGCTGACTCTGTTTGAGTTCAGTTCTACACTCACTGGTTTCCCCTCTCTCTCCTGCCCTGAAAGTGCTGACTCTGTCTGCGTTCAGTTCTGCACTCAGTGGTTCCCCTCTCTGTCACCTGGCCTGAAGGTGCTGACTCTGACTGGGTTCAGTTCAATACTCACTGGTTCCTCTCTCTCTCTGCCCCTGATGGTGCTTACTTTGACTGGGTTCAGTTCTATACTCATTGGTTCCCCTATCTTGCATCTCCTGAAGGTGCTGGCTCTGACTGGGTTCAGTTCTACGCTCACTGGTTCCCCTCTCTCTCCTCCCCTGAAGGTGCTGTCTCTGTCTGGGTTCAGTTCTATACTCACTGGTTCCTCTCTCTCTCCTCCCCTGAAGGTGCTGACTCTGACTGGGTTCAGTTCTATCCTCACTGGTTCCCCTCTCTCTCCTCCGCTGAATGTGCTGACTCTGACTGGGTTCAGTTCTATACTCACAGGTTCCCTCCTCCCCTCCCCTGAAAGTGCTGACTCTGGCTGGGTGCAGTTCCACACTCACTGGTTCCCCTGTTCTCTCCTTCACTGAAAGTGCTGACTCTGACTGCATTCAGTTCTACACTCAGTGGTTTTCCTCTCCGGAAGGTGCTGCCTCTGACTGGGTTCAGTTCCGCACTCACTGCTTTCCCCTCTCTCTCCTCCCCTGTAGGTGCTGACTCTGACTGGGTTCAGTTCTATACTCACTGGTTCCCCTCTCTCTCCTCCTCTGAAGGTGCTGACTCTGACTGGGTTCAGTTCTACACACACTGGTTCCCATCTCTCTCCTCCCCTGAAGGTGCTGACTCTGACTGGGTTCAGTTCTATACTCACTGGTTCCCCTCTCTCTCCTCCTCTGAAGGTGCTGACTCTGACTGGGTTCAGTTCTACACTCACTGGTTCCCCTCTTTCTCCTCCCCGGAAAGTGCTGACTCTGACTGGGTTCAGTTCTCCACTCACTGGTTCCCCTCTCTCTCCTCCCCTGAAGGTGCTGACTGTGACTGGGTTCAGTTCTGCACTCACTGGTTCCCCTCTCTCTCCTCCTCTGAAGGTGCTGACACCGACTGGGTTCAGTTCTACACTCACTGGTTCCCCTCATTCTCCTCCCTGAATGTGCTGACTATGACTGGGTTCAGTTCCACACTCACTGGTTCCTCTCTCTCTCCTCCCCTGAAGGTGCTGACTCTGACTGGGTTCAGTTCTACACTCACTGGTTCCCCTCTCTCTCCTCCCCTGAAGGTGCTGACTCTGACTGGGTTCAGTTCTACACTCACTGGTTCCCCTCTCTCTCCTCCCCTGAAGGTGCTGACTCTGACTGGGTTCAGTTCTACACTCACTGGTTCCCCTCTCTCTCCTCCTCTGAAGGTGCTGACTCTGACTGGGTTCAGTTCTACACTCACTGGTTCCCCTCTCTCTCCTCCCCTGAAGGTGCTGACTGTGACTGGGTTCAGTTCTGCACTCACTGGTTCCCCTCTCTCTCCTCCTCTGAAGGTGCTGACACCGACTGGGTTCAGTTCTATACTCACTGGTTCCCCTCATTCTCCTCCCTGAATGTGCTGACTATGACTGGGTTCAGTTCCACACTCACTGGTTCCTCTCTCTCTCCTCCCCTGAAGGTGCTGACTCTGACTGGGTTCAGTTCTACACTCACTGGTTCCCCTCTCTCTCCTCCCCTGAAGGTGCTGACTCTGGCTGGGTTCAGTTCTATACTCACTGGTTCCCCTCTCTCTCCTCCCCTGAAGGTGCTGACTCTGGCTGGGTTCAGTTCTATACTCACTGGTTCCCCTCTCTCTCCTCCCCTGAAGGTGCTGACTCTGACTGGGTTCAGTTCTACTCTCACTGGTTCCTCTATCTCTCCTCTCCTGAAGGTGCTGACTGTGGCTGGGTTCAGTTCTACACTCACTGGTTCCTCTCTCTCAATGCTCTCCAGAAGGTGTTGACTCTGACTGGGTTCAGTTCTATACTCACTGGTTCATCTCTCTCTCCTCCCCTGAAGGTGCTGACTCTGACTGGGTTCAGTTCTACACTCACTGGTTCCCCTCTTTCTCCTCCCTGAAGCTGCTGACACCGACTGGGTTCAGTTCTGCACTCACTGGTTCCCCTCATTCTCCTCCCTGAAGCTGCTGACACCGACTGGTTTCTGTTCTACACTCACTGGTTCCCCTCTTTCTCCTCCCCTGAAGGTGCTGACTCTGACTGGGTTCAGTTCTGCACTCACTGGTTCCCCTCTCTCTCCTCCCCTGAAGGTGCTGACTCTGGCTGGGTTCAGTTCTATATTCACTGGTTCCCCTCTCTCTCCTCCCCTGAAGGTGCTGACTCTGACTGGGTTCAGTTCTATACTCACTGGTTCCCCTCTCTCTCCTCCCCTGAAGGTGCTGACTCTGACTGGGTTCAGTTTTCTACTCTCTGCTTCCCCTCTCTCTCCTCCCTGAAGGTCCTGACTCTCACTGGGTTCAGTTGTACGCTCACTGTTTCCCCTCTCTCTCCACCCCTGAAGGTGCTGACTCTGACTGGGTTCAGTTCTACACTCATTGGTTCCCCTCTCTCTCCTGGCCTGAAGGTGCTGATTCTGGCTCGGTTCAGTTCTGCACTCACTGGTTCCCCTTTCTCTCTCCTCCCCTGAAGGTGCTGACTCTGACTGGGTTCAGTTCTATACTCACTGGTTCCCCTCTCTCTCCTCCTCTGAAGGTGCTGACTCTGACTGGGTTCACTTCTTTCCTCACTGTTTCCTCTCTCTCTCCTCCCCTGAAGGTGCTGATGCTGCCTGGGTTCTGTTCTACACTCACTGGTTCCTCTCTCTCCTCTCCTGAAGGTGCTGTCTGTGGCTGGGTTCAGTTCTCTACTCACTGGTTCCCCTCTCTCTCCTTCTCTGAAGGTGCTGACTCTGGCTGGGTTCAGTTCTACACTCACTGGTTCCCCTCTTTCTCCTCCCTGAAGGTGCTGACTCTGACTGGGTTCAGTTCTATACTCACTGGTTCCCCCCTCTCTCCTCCCCTGAAGGTGCTGGCTCTGGCTGGGTTCAGTTCTTTCCTCACTGGTTCCCCTCTCTCTCCTCCCCTGAAGGTGCTGACTCTGGCTGGGTTCAGTTCTACACTCACTGGTTCCCCTCTCTCTCCTCCCCTGAAGGTGCTGTCTCTGTCTGGGTTCAGTTCTATACTCACTGGTTCCTCTCTCTCTCCTCCCCTGAAGGTGCTGACTCTGACTGGGTTCAGTTCCGCACTCACTGCTTTCCCCTCTCTCTCCTCCCCTGAAGGTGCTGACTCTGACGAGGTTCAGTTTTGCCTTCACTGGTTCCCCTCTTTCTCCTCCATGATCGTGCTGACTCTGGCTGGCTTCAGTTCTGTACTCATTGGTTCCCGTCTCTCTCCTCCCCTGAAGGTGCCAACTCTGACTGGGTTCAGTTCGACACTCACTGGTTCCCATCTTTCTCTTCCCCGATGGTGCTGACTCTGGCTGGGTTCAGTTCTACCCTCACTGGTTCCCTTTTCTCTCTACTCCTGAAGGTGCTGACTCTGTTTGAGTTCAGTTCTACACTCACTGGTTTCCCCTCTCTCTCCTGCCCTGAAAGTGCTGACTCTGACTGCGTTCAGTTCTGCACTCAGTGGTTCCCCTCTCTCTCACCTGGCCTGAAGGTGCTGACTCTGACTGGGTTCAGTTCAATACTCACTGGTTCCTCTCTCTCTCTGCCCCTGACGGTGCTTACTTTGACTGGGTTCAGTTCTATACTCATTGGTTCCCCTATCTCGCATCTCCTGAAGGTGCTGGCTCTGACTGGGTTCAGTTCTGTACTCACTGGTTCCCCTCTCTCTCCTCTCCTGAAGGTGCTGACTCTGACTGTGTTCAGTTCTGTACTCACTGGTTCCCCTCTCTCTCCTCTCCTGAAGGTGCTGACTCTGACTGTGTTCAGTTCTATACTCACTGGTTCTCCTCTCCGGAAGGTGCTGACTCTGACTGGGTTCAGTTCTACACTCAGTGGTTCCCCTCTCTCTCTCCTCACCTGAAGGTGCTGACTCTGACTGGGTTCAGTTCTACGCTCACTGGTTCCCCTCTCTCTCCTCCCCTGAAGGTGCTGACTCTGACTGGGTTCAGTTCTATCCTCACTGGTTCCCCTCTCTCTCCTCCCCTGAAGGTGCTGTCTCTGTCTGGGTTCAGTTCTATACTCACTGGTTCCTCTCTCTCTCCTCCCCTGAAGGTGCTGACTCTGACTGGGTTCAGTTCTATCCTCACTGGTTCCCCTCTCTCTCCTCCGCTGAATGTGCTGACTCTGACTGGGTTCAGTTCTATACTCACAGGTTCCCTCCTCCCCTCCCCTGAAAGTGCTGACTCTGGCTGGTCCAGTTCCACACTCACTGGTTCCCCTCTCTCTCCTTCACTGAAAGTGCTGACTCTGACTGTATTCAGTTCTACACTCAGTGGTTTTCCTCTCCGGAAGGTGCTGCCTCTGACTGGGTTCAGTTCCGCACTCACTGCTTTCCCCTCTCTCTCCTCCCCTGAAGGTTCTGACTCTGACTGGGTTCAGTTCCATACTCACTGGTTCCCCTCTCTTTCCTCCCCTGAAGTTTCTGACTCTGGCTGGGTTCAGTTCTGCACTCACTGGTTCCCCTCTCTCTCCACCCCTGAAGGTGCTGACTCTGACTGGGTTCAGTTCTACACTCACTGGTTCCCCTCTCTCCTCCCTGAAGGTGCTGACTCTGACTTGGTTCAGTTCTACATTCACTGGTTCCCCTCTCTTTCCTCCCCTTAAGGTGCTGACTCTGACTGGCTTCAGTTCTGCACTCATTGGTTCCCCTCTCTCTCTTGGCCTGAAGGTGCTGATTCTGGCTCGGTTCAGTTCTGCACTCACTGGTTCCCCTCTCTTTCCTCCCATTAAGGTGCTGACTCTGACTGGCTTCAGTTCTGCACTCATTGGTTCCCCTCTCTCTCTTGGCCTGAAGGTGCTGATTCTGGCTCGGTTCAGTTCTTCACTCTTCCGAAGAAGGGTCACTGACCCGAAACGTTAACTCTGCTTCTCTTTCCACAGATGCTGCCAGACCTGCTGAGTGAATCCAGCATTTCTTGTTTTTGTTTCAGTTCTTCACTCACTGGTTCCTCTCTCTCTCCTCCCCTGAAGCTGCTGATTCTGACCGGGTACAATTCTACACTCACTGGTTCCTCTCTCTCTCCTCCCCTGAAGCTGCTGACTCTGACTGGGTTCAGTTCTACACTCACTGGTTCCTCTGTCTCTCTTCCCCTGTGGGTCCGGCCAAATCTTACCAGCAACAGTGAAGCTCCGTGGCTGCAACCCCGCCCTCCCGCAGCTGGACAACAGGAAGTCAATTTCCATATTTAAATCAAAAAAACAAGTTCATTTGAATGCACTTCCCCGCAATCCTCTGGGCCTGCCGCGATCTACAGTGCAATTCTCCCACACCTACAATTCACCATCTGGGGAAAGCAGGTGTGACACTAGTGGGGAGGGAAGGGGAAAGGAGCGAAGATTTTTACTGCATGGCGGGGACGGTGGGAAGGGGTGAACTTTCAACTTTGTGCAGTCTGGCAGGGGAATGTCAGAATTCAAAGGTAATTTTTTTGTGGGGAGGAGGTGAAGGGCAAATACTTAGTGTAATTTTTATTGGGCGGGGCTTGGAAAGGGTCGTTCAAATTTTATTTTGTGTATTTTTGGGGCGGGGGGGTGGGGGGGGGGGTGGTGGCAGAGGGGTGGGTTCACTTTAAAAATTCAATTTGCCGGAAAGGATGGCCGCTCTTTAAAAATGGCACCAACACCTGCGCAAAGGCAGCTGACAGCATTGCTGGCGATGGAAAGCCCGACCTCTCCACATGATTGGTGAAGGGGAGGAGTGGGGCGGGGCTAGCCGCCCTGGCCATTTAAATGAACCACTGTGTGGCAGATCGGGGTGGATCTTCGGCTTGCAGCCACCATTTTTTGAGTCCAATGCGGAGAGCGGCAGCAGGTTTTTAAAATCCAGCCCAATGAATGGGATTGACCCACATCCTGAGACATCAGGACAGGAAGAGAGAGAATCTGCAGAAGAGGAAAGTATTAGTAGGAGCCTGGGTGCTGAATCTGGAACAGTGAGCAGAGAGGGGGAGGAATGTGTGAGACAGGGATTTATAGATTTAGATGAAAGGAGAAAAGATATTCCATAGAATCTACAATTGTCTGTTCTGAATTTCTATCATTAGCTGGATTCAAATAACAGAGGAAGAAATGTCTTTGGGATACTTTAAGCATTTGTTCCGCTACATCCTGCCCTGAGACTTAAAGGTACATGTCTTTAATGAAGGAAACAAAACTGCAGGGCTGGAACAATCGGGCAGGGGAGTGGGACTGATTGGATAGCTCCGTGGAGAGCTGGAATGGACTCAATGGGCCGAATGGCCTCCTTCGTGCGATAAATGACTCTGATTCTATAATAGGAGGGAATTGAGTAGCTGGTGAGTCGTCTCTTTTATTTTAAGTGGTACAGTTTTTAAGTGTTACTAAGGTTTATGAGTATTAGTAAAGTTTCTTCGTAGTTGCAAGGTTTATTATTGACCAGATAGAGGAATGGCAGGGCTGCTCCTACCTCTAGTGTGCACATCCTGTGCTATGTGGGGACTCTAGCACTCTTCCCGTGTGCTGGATAACCCTTGGTGCAGGAAATGTCATCAGTTGCAGCAGCTCGAGCTCCGGTTTCAGAGCATGAACAGCAGCTGGACTCATTGCGTCGTATCTGTGAGGTTGAGAGCTCTGCGGATAGCACGTTTATTGATGTGATCACCCTGCAGCTTAAGAATATGTGGGGGGAGAGAGAGAATGGGTGACCAAAAGACAGTCAAGAAGAAACAGGCAGTTGCTGCAGGAGACCCTGAGTGCATCTTACTCTTCAACCAGTATTCAGTTCTGAATACTGATGAAAGTGATGGTTCTCTGGGAAGCGCAGCCAGAGCCAGGTCCATGGCACCACGGTTGTCTCAGCTGCACAGGGGGCGCCAAGAAGACTAGAAGAGCAATAGTGATCGGAGATTCAATAGTTAGGGGAATAGACAGGCATTTCTGCATCTGCAGACGTGAATCCAGGATGGTGTGTTGCCTCCCTCAGGACAATGTGCAGCAGGGCGCATGTGCAGCCATCCTGGACCAGGAAGAGAAAATGTTGTGAATTTCTTTCCTGGACTGACAGTGACGACTTTTGTAAACTCCTTTTGCAGGGTATTAGAAAGGGGGCACTTGCAGATGGGGAATCTCAAACCAAAAATCACATCAAGATCCGACAGAGTCACTCGATTCATCAGGACCTGAATATTATCAACCTTTGAATATGGAAGGAGAAAGGTTTGTCTGTTCTGTCTGTGGGAAAAGATTTCAGGTATCAGTGAGACTGGAAAAGCACTGAGATACACAAAGCCCTGGTTGGACCACACCTGGAGTATTGTGTTCAGTTCTGGGCACCACACCTTAGGAAGGATATAATGGCCTTGGAGGGAGTGCAGTGTAGATTTACCTGAATGATATCTTGACTCCAAGGGTTAAATTATGAGGAGAGATTACACAAATGAGTCATCGTCATTATGGTAGAAATGGAGGATTTTCAGCTTTTTGATTCCATCCCAGCTCTCTAGAACAATCCAGTCAGTCCCATTCCCCCACTCTATCCCCGTAGTCCTGCAGGTTTATTTCCCTCAAGTGCCCATCCGATTTCCTTTAAAATTATAGATCATGTCTGCTTCTGCCACCTTCATAGGCAGCGAGTTCCAGGTCATTACCACGCGCTGCATAAAAGAAAAGTTCTTCCTCACATCCTTCCTGTATCTCCTGCCCAAAATCTTAATCTGTGTTCCCTCGTCCTTGTATCATCAGCTAATGGAAACAGCTTTTCTTTGTCTACCTTATCTAAACCTGTCATTATTTTCAACACCTCTATCAGATCTCCCCTCCCCTTTGCTCCAAGGAGAACAACACCAGCTTCTCCAACTTAAACTTGTACTAAATTCCCTCATCCCTGGAACCATTCTGGTAAATCCCGTCTGCACCCCCTCATTGACCTTCACATCCTTCCTAAAGTGTGGTGACCATAACTGGACACAATACCATAGCCGATTGTGGCCTAACCAGAACTTTATAAACGTTCAGCATGACTTCTTGCTTTTGCATTCAATACTTCTGTTTATGAGGGCCAAGGTTCTATTTGCTTTGTGAATTACTCTCTCAATATGTCCTGCCACTTTTAATGATCTATGCACATGAAACCCCAGCTCCCTCTGTCCTTGCACACTCTTTATAAATTGTGCTATTAATTGTATGTTGCCACTTCCTATCCCTTCTGCCAGAATACATCACCTCACTATGAGGGTTGTATTCCCTGCAATTTAGAAGATTAAGGAATGATGTGGTCAAGGTTTTCAAGATATTAATTGAAACTGATAGGGTAAATAAAGATAAACTATATCCGCTGATTGGGGAATCCTGTACTCGGGCATAGTCTAAAGCTTAGAGCCAGACCTTTAATTAATCCTTTCCTGGGCCCTTTAAACCAGAGCATTAATCTGCCCCTGGCCCTATAAACCCAAGGATTAATCCACTCCTGGGCCCTGTAAACCGACACATTAATACATCCCTGTGTCTTGTAAACTCGAACTTTAATCCACCCCTGTGCCCTGTAAACCTGAGCATTAATCCACTGCTGGGCCCTATAAACCGGATCATTAATCCAGCCCTGGGCTCTGTGAACCTGTGCATTAATCCACCCAGGCTGCACGTACACAGAAATACAGCCCAGAAACAGGGTGTTCAGCTCCACTAGTCTGTGCTGCTGTTTATAATCCACATGAGCCGCCTCCCAATCTAATTAGCTCGACCCAATCTGCCCCCCAACCGTCTATTCCCTTCTCACTCATAAATGTATTGAGCCTCCCCTTAAATATATCTTTGCTGTCTGCTTCAACCACTCCAAGTGGCAGTGAGTTTCACATTCTCGCCACTCTCCGAGTAGAGTCATTTCTCCTAAGTTCTCTATTTGACCTGTTAATGTCTGTCTTATATTGCTGCCCCCTTGTTCTGACTGACTGATAATTTTAAAGACCTCTATCAGATCTCCTCCTAGTCTTCTCTTTTCCAGAGAAAGGAGCCCCAGCCTGCTCAATCTTGCTGGATAGTAACATCCTCTCTGGTGACATCTTTGTAAATCTATTCTGCACTTTCTTCAGTGATTTAATATCCTTTTTTAATCTGGAGACCAGAACTGCTCACAGTCCTTCTAAGTGAGGTTCTCTATAAATTTAACATTCCCTCCCTGCTGTTACATTGTATTCCTCTAGAAAAGAACATCAGCTCTTTCTTTGCTCTCTTATCGACTTGTGTTGCTCCTTTTAGTGACTTATGTGACTCTGTTCCCAGATCTCTTTGCTCCTCTGCTCCATTTAAGTTCTTACATTCTAACCAATAACTGGCCTCTTTATTCCGCCTCCCAAAATGAACCAGCTCACATTTCACTATGTTGAATTTCATTTCCCATTTATTTATTTATTTAAATTTTTTTTTAGAGATGCAGCACTGAAACAGGCCCCTTCGGCCCACCGAGTCTGTGCTGACCATCAACCACCCATTTATACTAATCCTACACTAATCCCATATTCCTACCACATCCCCACCTGTCCCTATATATTTCCCTACCACCTACCTATACTAGGGGCAATTTATAATGGCCAATTAACCTATCAACCTGCAAGTCTTTGGCATGTGGGAGGAAACCGGAGCACCCAGAGGAAACCCACGCAGACACAGGGAGAACTTGCAAACTCCGCACAGGCAGTACCCAGAATCGAACCCGGGTCCCTGGAGCTGTGAGGTTGCGGTGCTAACCACTGCGCCACTGTGTCCAGTCTGCTAGCCTTTTTATATCTTCCTGGATTTCAGTGCATTCTTCTACATTATTAGTTTTACCACCCTGTTTGCTGTCATCTGCACATTGCGAAAACATCCCTCTAATTACTATGTTCAAATATGCATGAAGACCTTCACACCATATTTGATGACTCGCTGTCATGGTCCTGTAGTTTTTTTCCCCCTGGAATGTGCAGTGTACCTTTAAGGCTTGCAAAGGATCAGCACTGCTTTAAGAACCAGCAGGCCTCCAGAGTTACTGCGAAGGTGCATTTTCGTTGCCTTGGATTCAGCCATTCATAGACTGTGATTCAAAAGGTGCATTCCTGTTACAATGGATACAGCCACTGGGATTGAGCATCATGCAATACATTTGTTACAATTCAATTTTGAACTGGCTTTTTAGTTGACGACAGTCTGTTCGAAGAGAACACACAGACAGACAGCTGTGGTGTTGGCACCTGAAAAAGGAGCTCTCAGCCATGTAAACTGAAGGAAGAGAATTTTAGTCTGTTTAATTATTATTATTTCTCAAAATTCCAAAAACCGCCAAGCCAAAACGGAGATCTCTGATAATTTGAACTGAAGGAAGGGAAGTTAGATTGTGACAATCTTTTATCCCTCAAAAACTCTAAAGTCATATTGATTCTATTGAAAGTGTTCACAAGATGTTAATTGTTGAAATCTATCGCTGAAGAAGGAAGCATCACTTACAGCTGGAATTAGACTATGGTCTGTTCGACTGTGGAAGAACCTTTTTTCCCCATTGGATGGTTGTGAGGACTTCAAGCAACATTGGACTGTAAATTTGCAATTTTAAATGTTTATACCTTCATAATGTTTAAGAATTTAGTTTTTCTAATTAAACAGTTAATTTGTTGATGTAAAGACAGCTGATTTGGTTAACCTCATTCGGGGGTTAATAGATGGTAAAATTTGGCTGTGTCTTTCTTTAATTTGGAAAGTTTGAAATGATATGTTAGGCGATCTGTGGAGGGACAGGATTGAATTAACAGTGTGTATCTCCCACCACAATCAGAATAGTTTATTTAGACTGGGGGCTTTGACTGGAGCAGTTGGTTGTAACACCCGGGCACTCTGGTATCTGTACAATTTATTTAATAATTTTATTCATTGCTTCTCCAGCCCCAATCTCCATGGGATATCATGAAGATAATTCAATAACTGGAGCTTTACATGGCAGATTAATTACTCAGGACCCACTGTGCGTCAGAAAGTCTCTGATCAATGCGTACAGGAGTGCAGTGCACCAGCGCAGGATCGGACTGTGCTCTGTGCATGTGCAATGCATGTGGTGGGGAAGGACTGAGGTGGAACAGCCTAGAGGAGCCCATGAGCCATGTCTATACTCCCTGTATAGTTAGTTGAAGGGGCTGTTCCTCAATGTAACATCATAGAAATTTACAACATGGAAGGAGGCCATTTGGCCCATCCTGTCTGTGCTGACCAATAAGGAGCCATCCAGTCGAATCCTACTTTCCAGCTCTTGGTCCGTAGCCTTGTGGGTTAAGACACTTCACGTGCATATTGAAGTACTTTTTAAATATTATGAGGGTTTCTGCCTCTACCATCCTCCCAGTCAGTGAGTTCCAGATCCTTCCATCCTCTAGGTAAAAACATTTCCCCTTGAATCCCCTCTAAACCTCCTACCTCTTAATCGATACCTATGCCCCCTGGTTATTGACCCCTCACCCAAGGGGATTGGTCCTTCCTATCCACTCTATCTGGACCTCTCATAATGTTATACACTTCAATTTGGTCTCCCCTCAGCCTCCTCTGTTCCAAAGAAAACAACCCTCCTCTATCCAATTTTTCCTCATAACTAAAATTCTCCAGTCCAGGCAACATGCTCGTAAATCTCCTCTGTACCCTCTTTAATGCAATCACATCTTTCCTATAGTGCGGTGACCATAACTATGCAGTACTCCAGTTGTGGCCTAACCAGTGTTTTATACGGTTCCAGCATAACCTCCTTGCTCTTATATTTTGTGCCTCGGCTAATAAAGACAAGTATCCCGTATGCCTTCTTAACCACCTTATCTACCTGCCCTGCCAACTTTAGGGATCTATGAACATGCACCCAAAAGTCCCTCTGTTCCTCTATACTTCTCAATATCCTACCATTTATTGTGTATTCCCTTGCCTTGTTAGCTGGCTCCAAATGTATTATCTCACACTTCTTCGGCTTGAATTCCATTTGTCACTATTCTGCCCATCTGATGAGTCCATTGATATCTTCCTGCAGTTTACAGCTTTCTTCTTCATTATCAACCACACGGTCAATTTTTGTATCATCTGTAAACTTCTTAATCAAGCCTCCTACATTCAAGTCCAAACCATTGAATTATAGAACAAAAAGCAAAGTAATGATCTCTGCAGAACCTCACTGAAAACAGCCTTCCAGTCACACAAACACTCATCAACCATTACCCTTTGCTTCCTGCCTCTGAGTCAATTTTGGCTCCAACTTGCCACTTTGCCTTGGATCTCATGGGCTTTTACTTTTGTGACCAATCTGCCATCTGGGACCTTATCAAAAACCTTGGTTACACTTTAGTCCCACTTTCCCATGGGTGGCGCAGTGGTTAGTACCGCAGCCTCACAGCTCCAGCGACCTGGGTTCAATTCTGGGTACTGCCTGTGTGGAGTTTGCAAGTTCTCGAGGTGCTCCGGTTTCCTTCCACAGGTTAATAGGTAAATTGGCCATTATAAATGGCCCCTAGAAGAGGTAGGTGGTAGGGAAATGTGGGGATGTGGTAGGGATATGGAATTAGTGTAGGATTAGTATAAATGGGTGGTTGATGGTCGGTACAGACTCGGTGGGCCGAAGGGCCTGTTTCAGTGCTGTATCTCTAAACTAAACTAAAACTCTCTGAATCTTTGGTTGCTCATTGTATAGGGAGGTGGGTAAGTTGGAGGATCTTCTCTTGAGCCTGGTTAAAACAGCAATGTGTAGGGCCAGGATGTGCAGGGACCATGTTGGGGATGAGTGTGTGTCTTTGTCTGCAGGTCTCTCTTTCATGGTTTTGTCCATGCCCGGGTAGCCCTGGAGAGGGAGCACGCTTGAAATCTTCTGCGTTCGGGGTGGGGGCGGTGGTGGTCCTCAGGATACAGAGTGTCCCTTGGACACTGGTGCAATGTTCTGGTTTAGTTTGGAAGTTTCACGTTGCTTCTGTTGTCATTTGTTGCTTATTTTAACTTCTTTTAGTTTGAATGGGCCACATGTTTGGGGAGGAACCAAGAGAGGAAAAACTTTTCCCCAGAAACTAAAACTGTCTGTTCTGAATTTCTATCCGAGACTGACAGTGATGACTTTTGTAAACTCCTTTTTATAGGGTATTAGAAAGGATTTACAAACGGGAAACTCAAATGAAACATCACATCAAGATCTGACAGAGTCACTCGGTTCATCAGGACCTGAATATCATCGGCCTTTGAATGTGGAAGGAGAAATATTTGTCTGTTCTGTCTGTGGGAAAAAATTTCAAACATCAGTGTGACTGGAAATGCACCGAGACACACAGACACCCGACTGTGAGTGTTTCAGTGACTGACTGTGGAAAGAGCTTTAACCAGTTACACAGCCTGAGAAAACATCACCATTCTTTTCCTGGACAAACCGTACACGTGTTCTGTGTGTGGATGAGGCTTCAACAGATCATCCAACCTGGAGAGACACAAGGACACTGGCACCACGGAGAAGGCATGGAAATGTAAGGACTGTGGGAAGGGATTCTGTTCCCCATCCAAGCTGGAAATTCATTGGAACACTCACAGTGGAGAGAGGACATTCACCTGTTCTGAGTGTGGGAAGGGATTCACTCAGTTATCACACCTGTTAACACGTTAGCGAGTTCACACTGGGGAGAAGCCATTTACCTGTTTGTGTGTGGGAAGGGATTCACTCGGTCATCCCATCTCCTGAGATATCAACTTGCGCACTCTGATGGGAGATGTATTTCATGTTCTGAATGTGAGAAGAGCTTTAAAAGCTAAATTGATCTGTTGAAGCACCAACACACCCACACTGGGGTAAGGCCATTCACCTGCTCTGAGTGCGGGAAGGGATTTACTCAGTCATCCCATCTCCTGAGACACCAACTTGTTCACTCTGATGGAAGACGTTTTTCATGTTCTGGATGTGACAAGAGCTTTAAAAGTGTGAACAGCTGAGACACCAACATTACACACTGGGTGGAGGCTGTTCACCTGCTTCCTGAGTGGGAAGAGATTCCCTCTGTCAACATGAGTGTATTCAAAGGGTGCATTAATGCCCGGGATTACAGGACCCAGGGATGGTTTAATACTCCGACATATGGGACTCTGACTCAGTTTAATTTAAATGAATTATATTGTGATGTGAGTGGTTTTATTATTAACGCAGCATGAAAAAAATTCTACAGGCCTATTGCTCCAGATTTAGTGGTGCCTGTGGTGTGCAATACGTTCACTGTCCGAGATCAGCTGCCCCTGGGAGAGGACAGTTTGTGATGTCCCTGTGGTGTGCAGTGTGTTCAGTGTCTGACTCTGAGCTGTCCCAGAGGGGGAAATTTGTGATGTCATCGTGGGGTTCAGTGTGTTCAGTGTCTGACCCTGAGTTATCCCGGAGGGCGGGGGAGCAGGGGGGAGGGGACAGTGTGTGATGTCCCTGTGGGGTACAGTGTGTTCAGTGTCTGACCCTGAGTTGTCCCGGGGGGCAGGGGAGCGGTGGGGGGGGACAGTGTGAGATGTCCCTGTGGGGTACAGTGTGTTCAGTGTCTGACCCTGAGTTATCCCGGGGAGGGGGGTTGGGGGGAGGGGACAGTGTGTGATGTCCCTGTGGGGTACAGTGTGTTCAGTGTCTGACCCTGAGTTATCCCGGGGGGGGGGGGGGGGTGGGGGGAGCGGGGGTACAGTGTGAGATGTCCCTGTGGGTTTCAGTGTGTTCAGTGTCTGACCCTGAGTTATCCCGGGGAGGGGGGTGGGGGGAGCGGGGGTACAGTGTGAGATGTCCCTGTGGGGTACAGTGTGTTCAGTGTCTGACCCTGAGTTATCCCGGGGAGGGGGGTTGGGGGGAGCAGGGGTACAGTGTGAGATGTCCCTGTGGGGTTCAGTGTGTTCAGTGTCTGACCCTGAGTTATCCCGGGGAGGGGGGTTGGGGGGAGGGGACAGTGTGTGATGTCCCTGTGGGGTACAGTGTGTTCAGTGTCTGACCCTGAGTTATCCCGGGGGGGGGGGGGGTGGGGGGAGCGGGGGTACAGTGTGAGATGTCCCTGTGGGTTTCAGTGTGTTCAGTGTCTGACCCTGAGTTATCCCGGGGAGGGGGGTGGGGGGAGCGGGGGTACAGTGTGAGATGTCCCTGTGGGGTACAGTGTGTTCAGTGTCTGACCCTGAATTATCCCGGGGGGCGGGGGAGCGGTGGGGGGGACAGTGTGAGATGTCCCTGTGGGGTTCAGTGTGTTCAGTGTCTGACCCTGAGTTATCCCGGGGAGGGGGGGTGGGGGGAGCGGGGGTACAGTGTGAGATGTCCCTGTGGGGTACAGTGTGTTCAGTGTCTGACCCTGAGTTATCCCGGGGAGGGGGGGGGGGGTGGGGGGAGCGGGGGTACAGTGTGAGATGTCCCTGTGGGGTTCAGTGTGTTCAGTGTCTGACCCTGAGTTATCCCGGGGGGCGGGGGAGCGGTGGGGGGGACAGTGTGAGATGTCCCTGTGGGGTTCAGTGTGTTCAGTGTCTGACCCTGAGTTATCCCGGGGAGGGGGGGTGGGGGGAGCGGGGGTACAGTGTGAGATGTCCCTGTGGGGTACAGTGTGTTCAGTGTCTGACCCTGAGTTATCCCGGGGAGGGGGGGGGGGGGTGGGGGGAGCGGGGGTACAGTGTGAGATGTCCCTGTGGGGTTCAGTGTGTTCAGTGTCTGACCCTGAATTATCCCGGGGGGCGGGGGAGCGGTGGGGGGGACAGTGTGAGATGTCCCTGTGGGGTTCAGTGTGTTCAGTGTCTGACCCTGAGTTATCCCGGGGAGGGGGGGAGCGGTGGGGGGGACAGTGTGAGATGTCCCTGTGGGGTTCAGTGTGTTCAGTGTCTGACCCTGAGTTATCCCGGGGAGGGGGGGTGGGGGGAGCGGGGGTACAGTGTGAGATGTCCCTGTGGGGTACAGTGTGTTCAGTGTCTGACCCTGAGTTATCCCGGGGAGGGGGGTGGGGGGAGCGGGGGTACAGTGTGAGATGTCCCTGTGGGGTACAGTGTGTTCAGTGTCTGACCCTGAGTTATCCTGGGGAGGGGGGTGGGGGGAGCGGGGGTACAGTGTGAGATGTCCCTGTGGGGTACAGTGTGTTCAGTGTCTGACCCTGAGTTATCCCGGGGAGCGGGGGGGGGGGGAGGTGGGGGGGACAGTGTGAGATGTCCCTGTGGGGTTCAGTGTGTTCAGTGTCTGACCCTGAGTTATCCCGGGGAGGGGGGTGGAGGGAGCGGGGGTACAGTGTGAGATGTCCCTGGGGGGTACAGTGTGTTCAGTGTCTGACCCTGAGTTATCCCGGGGGGCGGGGGAGCGGGGGGGGGTGGTGGGTGGGGGGGACAGTGTGAGATGTCCCTGTGGGGTACAGTGTGTTCAGTGTCTGACCCTGAGTTATCCCGGGGGGCGGGGGCGGGGGAGCGGGGGGGACGGGACAGTGTGAGATGTCCCTGTGGGGTACAGTGTGTTCAGTGTCTGACCCTGAGTTATCCCGGGGAGGAGGGTGGGGGGAGCAGGGGTGCAGTGTGAGATGTCCCTGTGGGGTACAGTGTGTTCAGTGTCTGACCCTGAGCTGCCCTCTCTCATCCTCCTTTGGGGGGAGGGGGTTGGAGGCGGTGTCGCTCTCCTCAGAAGGAGTTAAATGGAGGATCAGCCTCATCTGCATGACTCAGACCCAGTTCATCTCTGATATTCTTTCAAACCCAATCTGCAGCTTTAGTTGATTTTCTGATCAATTGTTGAACATTGTTTTGCTCCATTTGTGGTAGTTTTCAGTATTGGAAGAAATGTCCTTTAAATGGTAAAATATTTGACAAACGTAGAAATAAACTCCGTTGGAGGTAAATACAATCAGCAGGTGTTCTACCTGACCCTTCACCCTTGGATTACTTTGACATCTGCCCAGAATATAAAATTCCAGGGATTATTAACATCAGCAGAAACAAACTCCAACTGTCAGAAGGAATATGGTTCAGTTTTGGATCTTATTAACAACAGCAGAATCCAACCCCCGCAGTCACTTGTGAACTCATTAGTATCTCAGCTGGATGGATGATCGATTTAAACCCTCCCTCACACTGAACAATTGATTTTAGTTCTGCTAATATTAATAATCCCTCTATCTGGGCTGGAGTTTCATCTTCTGGCAATCGGTTTGCTCTTCAAATAAAGTATCTTCAGGCTATTTTCAGGATTTTGTGCAATGAAACAAACACTAAGACTGATTTACCTGGTACAGCCCTCGGCTCCGCTCCCTGAAGCCCAAGGGGCACAGATTTGACAGGACATGGCCGACAACTGGTTTATCCATCCACCACCAGATCTGCCTGGACCACTTAAAACACGATGGGCTACTGCTCTCATCTGTTAAAACTGTCACTATTTCAGGATTATCCCGGAATGCAAAGATAATCCCTGGCTTCTTGACTCTACTGCAAACTTTATTCGTAAACCCCTCAGTCCTGTCTCCTCCAGCCACAACTCCAACAAGAATTGTGAGCAGTTCATGGATTCCTTTGTCTACTAAGATCGAGGTCATCTGATTAGCTGCCTCTGCCTCTGCCACGTCCCTCCCTTCCACTAACCCACCTGGACAAACTTCCTCTAATGCTCCCCCACCATAGGCCTGAATTTGCATCTTTCTCCAGTTTCTCTCATATCTCCTCTCATGCACTCCCTGAGCTCATCTTGTCCACGCGGCCCACTTCCTGCTAACTCCATCCTATTCTCACTAAACTGTTGATCACCCAACTTCCCTTCCTGGTCTCCTTGTTAGCTGATATTGTTAACGCTTCTCTTTCTTCTGGTGTTGACCTTTTCCTCTTTCAATCTGTCATCATCACGCTGTTCTCCAAAAAACAACACTTGACCACAATGGTCTTGCAAACTACTGTACAATCTCCAACCTTCCTTTCCTCTCCAAAGTCTTTGAACATGTTGTCGCCTCCCAAATCCATCCCCATCTTTCCCGGAACTCCATGTTTGAATCCCTCCAATCAGGTTTCTGCCTCTGCCAATGTACAGAAATGACTCTAATCAAAGTCACAAATGACATCATATATGACTACAAAAAAATTTCCCTCTTCATCCTTCTCGCCCTATCTGCAGCCTTTGACATGGTTGACCACACACCATCCTCCTCCAGCACTCTCCACTGTTGCCTGGCCTGGTGGGACTGCTCGCCACTGGTTCCATTCTTAACTATCTAATTGTAGCCAGAGAATCACTTGCAATACTTTCTCTTCCAGATCCTGCACCCAAGGGATCAGTTCTTTGCCTCCTCCTATTTTTGATCTACATGCTGCCCGTCAGTAACATCATCCAGAAATATGGCGTTGGTTTTCACATCCACACTGACAATGCCCAGCTCTACTTCACCACCACCTCTTTCAACCTCTCCACTGTCTCTAAATTATCAGACTGCTTATCCGACATCCAATGCTGGATGAGTAGAAATTTTCTCCAGTTTAAATATTGGGAAGACTGAAGCCATTTATTTTGGTCCCAGCTCCAATCTTCATTCCCTGTCTACTGACGCCATCCCTTTCCCTGGCAATAGTCTGAGATTAAACCAGTCTGTTCGCAACCTTGACCCCACGTTTGACCCTGAGACGAGCTTCCAACTGCATGTTCACACCCTCACTAAGACTGCCTATTTCCAGCTGGGTAACATCACTCGGCTTCACCCTGTCTCAGTCTGCTGCTGAAACCCTCATTTATGCCTTCGTTACCTCCATGCTTGATTAGTCCAACGGACTCCTGTCTGGTCTCCCACATCCTGTCCTCAATAAACTTGAAGTCATGCAAAACTGCGATCTGTGTCTTAATTCGCATCAGGTTCTGTTTACCTATCTCCCCTGTGCTCATTGAAATAAGTATCATCTGAGTCTTGATTTTTCAATTCTCATCTTTGTTTTCAAATCTCTTCATGGCCTCACCCCTCACTATCTCTGTAATCTTCTCCAGCCCACGACCATCTGAGAAATCTGAGCTCATCTAATTCTGGCCTCTTGACCATCCTTGATTTTTCTCACTCCACCACTGGTTGCAATGGCATCAGTTACCTAGGCTAAAAGCTCTGGAATCGCTCCCTAAACCTCTCCACTTCTCTATCTCGAATCCCTCCGTCAAGACAGCTCCTTTATACTTACCTCTTTGACCAAGCTTTTTGTCATCTGTCCTAATATCTCCTCATGTGGTTTGGTGTCATTTTCTGTTTCACAATGCTCCTATGAAATGCCTGTAAATGTTTTATTTAGTTAAAGCCACGATATGAATAGAAAGTGTTGTTATTTGTACTTCTTGCAAATTAGTATACTGTATTCACTGCTCACGATGCAATCTGCTCTACATTGGGAAGACCAAATGCAGATTGGGTGATCACTTTGAGGAACACCTTCATTCAGTCTGAAAGCTTAGCGCTGAGTTTCTCGACGCTTGCCATTTTAATTCTCTTCCCCATTCTCACTCTGACCTCCATCTCCTTGCCCTCCTGCACTGTTGTAATGAAGCTTACTGGGAGCTCGAGGAAGAACACTGCATTGTTCTATTTGGCACTTTACAACTTCTTGAATTTAACATTGAGTTCAGCAGTTTCTGTTCCCAAAGAGAGTTGTCGGGATCTGGAACACTCCACATGAAATGGTGATGGAACCTAATTCTATCAATAATTCTAAAACAGTGTTGACAGGTATTTGAAATGGTGGCCTAGTGATATTGTCACTGAAATAATGCTTTGAGGATACGGATTAAAGTCCCACCAAGGCAACTGGTGGAAGTTAAATTCAATGAATTAATAAATTCAATTAACTAATGAAAAACAAATCTGGAATTGAAAGCTATTTTCAGTAATGGTGCCATGAAACTATCATTGAAAGTTGTAAAACCCCATCTGGTTCACTAATGGTCTTTAGGAAAGGAAATCTGTCATCCTTACCTGGTCTGGGCGACATGTGACTCCAGACCCACATCAAGCTGGCTGACTCTTAACTGCCCTATGAAATCGCCCAGCAAGCTACTCAGTTGTCAAAGGCAATTAAGGATGGGCAAAATTTGCTGGACTTGACAACGATGTCCACCTCCCATGAAATAATAAATCAAATAGGAACTTACAAGGTTACAAACAGAAAGTAGGTGTTTGAGACTAAACACTCCTCTTTCAAAGAAGCAGAACAAGCACAAAGGGTTGAATGGCCTCCTTTTGAGCTGCAAGTTTCTATTATTCTAGGAGATGTCCATTTAGCCACTTGAAACTGTTCCGCCATGCAATGAGGTCATGGATGAATTGTGACCTAACTCTCTATACCCGCCCCATATCCCTTCTTACATTGTTTCACAAAATCTATCAATCTGAGATTTAAAATTAACATGATGTAAGCATTGAGTACAAAAGCAGAACAGTTATGCTGAACTTTTCCAAACCTCTGGTTAGGCCCCAACTAGAGTACTACACCCAGTTCTGGTCACCACACATTAGGAAGGATGTGCCGGTCCTTGAGAGCGTGCAGGGGAGGTTTACCAGAATGGTACCCGCGATGAGGGATTTTAGTTACAAGGTTAGGTTGGAAAATCTAGGTTTAGATTAGAACAAATGAGATTGAACGGAGATTTAATCAAGTGCAAAAGATTGTTTCAGGCTTAGATAAGTTCGACAAGAAAAAATAATGTTCCCATTAACAGATGGTAACAGAACTAGGGGACACAGATTGAAGGTTTTGGGCAACAGATGCAGGAGGAATGTGAGGAATAACTATTTTTCTGCAGCGGGTGAAAATGACTTGGAACTCGCTGCTCACAAGGGCAGTGGAAAGTGGAAACAATCAATGATTTCAAAAGGAAATTGGATGGACACTTGAAGGAAATAAACTTGTAGGGCTACAGGGATCGAGCGGGGGAGTGGGACTGACTGGATTGCTCCTAGGAGAGCCAGTATGGACTCGATGGGCCGAATGGCTTCTTTCTATGCCTTGGATATCTCTATGAATCTGCCACGCTTTAGAACTGTGCCATTAAATCTCTACTGCCTCACCATATCCCTTCTTCCAAAATGTATCTCCTCACACTTCTCTGCGTTAAATTCCATCTGCCACTTGTCTGACCATTCTGTGAGCCGACCTATGTCTTGGTGCAGTCGATTGGTATCATTAACTCTCCTTGCCACAATGTCCAAGTTTGGGATCATAGGTAAATATGGAATTTTTCCTCAGTAGTCCAAGATCCATATCCATTTGTCGTTGATTCTCACTTGAATAATTGACCTGACAAGCATCATGCACGATATTTTTTGTCTCATCATAATATCCATCTTTATCGTAATCCAAGTGCCCTGGCTTTTCTCTTTACGATACACCCTTGTTGGAACATACCTAGCTTGTACCTGAAACATCTCCCCCTTAAAGATCATGCATTGTTCCATCGCAGTTTTTCCTGTGTGTCTTTGGCTCCATTATATCCTGTGTATGTTCCCTTGTCATCCTATTGAAGATAGCCCTCTTCTAACTAAGTAATTCTACTTTTGATTGTTCCTTGCACTTCTTCATTATTAGTCTAAACCTTATGATACAATGATCACTGTTAACCAACTGTTGGTAACAGCCACTTGATCCACTTAGCCCACCTCATTCCCCGGCATCAGATCCAGCAAATGCCTCCTTCCTAGTTGGACTGACAACATACTGATCAGGGAAGTTATCCACAGCACATTTCAGAAATTCCTCTCCGTCCTTACCCTTTACCCTAACATGAAGTAAAGTTCCCCAATATCGCCATTCTATAGTTCTTTCACATCTACATGACTTCCCTGCAGATTTGCTCCTCGCTCTCTTTCTCTCTCTCTCACTCACTTCTTGGAGGCCTATAGAATAATCCTAGTAGCATCATCATACTTTTCTTGTTCCTCACCTCTAACCAAATGGATTTTGTTCTCGCCCCGTCAAGAACATTGTCTCTTTTCATCACTACAAGGTGTTCTCTCATCAGTGCTGCTACTCTAACTCGCTTTTATCCTTCCCTATCTTTTCCGAAAACTTTGGATCGTTTGATATCAAGTGTCTAGTCGTTATTTTAAGCCACGTTTCTGTTATTGCCACTGCATCATAACCCCACATGGCTATTTGTGTGTGTATTTCACCAAGCTTATTCAAGACACTTTGTGTGTTCACATACAGGCATGTTAAGACAGGATGTCCCAGCTCTCCACCCTGGGATTCTCAAAATGAATAGGATGGGATGTGTTTTGAGACAGGATGTCTTAGTTTAGTTTAGAGATACAGCACTGAAACAGGCCCTTCAGCCCACCGAGTCTGTGCTGACCATCAACCACCCATTTTATGCTAATCCTACACTAATTCCATATTCCTACCACATCTCCACCTGTCCCTATATTTCCCTACCACCTACCTATACTAGGGGCAATTTATAATGGCCAATTAACCTATCAACCAGCAAGTCTTTGGCATGTGGGAGGAAACCAGAGCACCCGGAGGAAACCCACACAGACACAGGGAGAACTTGCAAACTCCACACAGGCAGTACCCAGAATTGAACCCAGGTCACTGGAGCTGTGAGGCTGTGGTGCTAACCACTGCGCCACTGTGCCACTAGCTCTTCAGCCTGGGATTCTCAAAATAAATAGGATGGGATGTGTTTTGAGACAGGATGTCCTAGCTCTCCACCTTTGAAGGGACAAGGAGTGGACCATTTTGGCTGATTGGAACTGTTTTATGCATTGCCCAGTAACCAATCTCCCTGTGCTCAATACAGGCTGTGAGTGTTTGATGGGACAGTGTAGAGTAGGGTTGACCAACATACGGCCTGCCGATGTAAACTGTACCCAGCCATTCCTCTTCCTCGCCAGGGGTCCATGACTGGAGATCAGAAATGTTCCATTGGCTTCTTGTTCCAAGCTGGCTTTTAAAAATAATTGCACTATCAGTTTCACAGCTGACAGGCACTGGGAGCAGGAACAGTGGTTTCCTAACTTCGGGGGGTTTTCCAGCAGACATTTTAAAAAAGTTGGAAACCACTGGAAAATCCCGCATCTTTCTGAAGTTGGGAAACTGCTCTCCCCACTATATATCTAACTGGTGCTTTACCTGCCCTGTGAGTGTTTGATGAGATCAGCTCTCATTCTTATAAACGCCAGAGGATTTCGGCCTTGTCATTCAACCTCTTCTGATAGGGCAATATTCCAACCCCTGGAATCAGTCCAGTGAGATTTCAGTCCACTACCACTCAGGCAAGTATGCCCTTCCTTAAACGGAGATCATAACCGTACACAAATCTGTAATTAATCATATCCAGCACGAAATCATGGCAGTGGACCCAAGTGAACCACTTGCATTTCTGTATGAATGATTTCTTAATTATATCTCAATTAGATTACAAAAAAATTCATTTTATATTCTAGTTTGGTGAGCTGCGGGCACAGATTTCCACTTTGAATATGATGTGGCGATAGCAGAGATCTGGTTCAAGAAAGGGCAGGAATGTGTAGTTAATATTCCGAGGTATAAGCTGTCCAGGCAAGGAAAAAAAATGAAGAGGGTGGCAATATTGGTTAAGGAGAAGTGATGGAGAGACAGGATGCCCTGGCAAGGTCAAAGACAGTATCTCTGTTTAGAGCTAAGAATGAATAGAGGTACCGTTATATTGCTGGGTTTATTCTATAGGTCACCAACTAGCGGGAATGATATAGAAGAACACATTTGCAGGGAAATTACAAAGTGCTACAAAAACTATAGAGTAGTAATATTGGGGGGATTTTAATCAACCTAATATAAACAGGGATCGTAATAGTGTTCAGGGCAGAGAAGGGGAAGAGTTTCTAAATTGTGTTCAGGGTATTTTTCCAGAAGAGTATGTTTTCAGTCCAAGGAGGAAGGAGGCCTTGCTGAATATGCTTCTGGTGAATGAAGTGGGTCAATTGGATCAAGTGTCAGTCGGGAACCATTTATAGGACAGTGCTCATCGTATCATAAGGTTTAGTTTGGCTTTGGAAAAGGTCAAGGAGCAATCTAGAGCAAAACATAATTAATTGGGGGAAAATCAACTTCAATTGGATGAGAAAGGTTCTGGCTCAGATAAACTGGAACAAAGTTTGGGGGGCAAAACTGTAATGGAACAAGGAGCTACCTTTAAAGAGGAGATAGCTTGGTACAGTCGAGGTACATTACCACAAGATGGAAAAGTAGCACAAAAAAAGCCAGAGCTCATTAGATGAGGAAAGAAATAGAGAGTAAGATGATCAAAAAGGATGAAGATGACAGATTTTGGGTTGGTAATACGTGAGAACTAAGCCGAATATAAAAATTCAGAGGAGAAGTGAATAAAATAAATAAGGCAAAACGAGAACATGAGAAAAGACTGATAGCGAACAAACAAGCAAATCTGAAAGCTCCCTTGATGTATATAAATAGTAAAAGCACCGGATTTTACAGTCTGGTTATGTTTTACAAACTATGATCTTTAATGCAGTGTAAAATGGACATTCGGCGAAAACATGTGACCTCACACAAAACCTGCTCAGAGACAAGTCAGAGGTCTTGATTAGCATGAGAACAAGGGATGCAGATCAAAGACCAGTTTGAAAGCAGGTTGTAAGGTTGTAACCCCCCAAATGACAGTGTGGTTTGATCTCCCAGACTCACATGTTGTAAGCAACGATCCAGAGGCTCTAAAATGCAGACCTGAATTGCAATTTTTAACACCTGGAAGCAAAGGACCAGGTGATTTTGCTATAGTCAGACTCATGGTCTATGAGAATTGTCAAAGGCAAATAGCTATTGAATTTTGATCTAAATAAATTCAACAGGGTTTCATGGGACTGGGGCTGATAGGAAGATCAACAGTCTGCTCTGTAGCCTGAAGAGAGAGAGAGAGAGAGAGCAGTGGGCTGTTTTCTGAGGAAACAGTTGCTCATGGATTACTGGTACAACAAATGGCTGTTAAAGTTTGAACCTTGTTTGTGGAGGAGAAAGGACCAATGGGTCACCAGAGCTTGCCTTATTAATGGAAGAACAGTCAAATGTGCTCAGAAGAAGTGAGTGAAGAGAACGTCGGTCTTGGGAAGGACTGGGAGATCGAACCTATTGAACCTATTGCAGCTGAGAGGAGTTTGGGACTTTTAACTACAAAGATACATTTTCTCTGAGAACACTGTGCACCATATAAATGTGATGAGGGGTGTTCGAGTGTGTTAATACGTTAATGGGAAATATATCTCTCTGTAGTTTAAGGCATTGGCTACCTACTAAGTACTGTTTAGTTGATGTTGATTTTTATGTTAGATGTTATAGTAAAAGTCATAAAAAGTTAAATCTTGTCGTGTAATTTTTCAATTGGTTAGAGATGTTCATATCTCTTGCTTTAAAATTAGCAATCTCCACTGAAGTTGTAACATTATGTACTCCAATAGGAAGTAAGTGACCAGTGTGGCCATAGGAATATGTGCATAGGCCTCAACTATTCACTATATTTATTAATAAATTTGATACCGCGATAGAAGAAAGATTGGTTCCACTAGGGTTGTTTTCCTTGGAACAGAGGAGGCTGAGGGGTGACTAAATTGAGGTGTACAAAATTATGAGGGGCCTAGATAGAGTAGATAGGAAGGACCCGTTTCCCTTGGCGCAGAGGTCAGTAAGTTGTTTGGCAGCAGGATTAGAGGAGACAGGAGGAAAAACTTTTTCACTCGGAGAGTGGTGGGTGTCTGGAATTCACTGTTAGGAACATTGGTGGAGAGAAGAAACCCTCAACTCATTTAAAATGTACCTGTACATGCACCTGAAATGTTGTAACCTGCAAGGCTGTGGACCAGGTGCTGGAAGGTGGGATTAGATTGGGCGGCTAGATTTTTTGGCTGGCGCAGACACAATGGGCTGAATGGCCTCCTTCTGTGCCGAAATTTTTCTATGGTTCTATGGTTCTAAGACATACATCCAAGTATGCTGATAATGCAAAGATTGGTGACATTGTAAGTCGTGTAGACAGGAGCAGACAATTATAAAGAGACGTTGATAGATTAAGTGAGTGGGCGAAACTGTGACAACTCGGGTAAGTGCGAGGTCATCCGTTTTGGACCACAAATGGATTGATCTGAATATTAGAGGTCTGTGTACACTGATCACTAAAAGGTAGCAGTCAGGTTCAAAACAATCAACAAGGTTAATGGTTCATAACCAGACAGCGAGAATATAAAGTGGAGGAAGTTTCACTACAGCTATACAAAGCCCTTGTTAGACCACATCTGGAGTATTGTGCACAGTTCTGGATACTACACCCTAAGGACAATATATTAGCTTTGGAAGGATTCTCCAGAGTGCTAACGGGGTTCCAAGGGTTTAAGTCGGGGAACAGATTACATAAATTGGCTGTTATTCAACGGAAAATGAAAATTGAAAGGGTGATTTGATTGTGGTTCAGAGGATTTTGAAAGGAATTGACAGGGTAGATGGTGGAAATATTTTCCGCTGATGTGAGTGTCTTGAAAAGACGACATAACCGTAAAGTTAGAGTCTGATCATACAAAAGAGAAGTTGGAAAACAGATTTCGTACAAAGGGTGGTATGATTGTGAAACGGACACGCACAGAAATCTGTAGATGTTAGCTCAATTAATCATTTTTAATCTGAGATCGATAGAGTTGTGCTAGACAAGGGTACACAAGGAAATGGAGTCAAGGCAGCTGTATAGAGTTAGGATATAGATCAGCCTTGATCATGTTGAATGCTGGAACAGAGTCGATGAACTGAATGGACTATTTGATTTTCCTCTGTCCCTATATTGCATTTATCCCACTATCTTCCATTTAATCTGCAGTCCCACAAGACTGACCCTTTAAACCATGAACTGACCTTACACCCGCTACACTGACCATATACCACATTTACTTATCTTATACCTACAATAATGACCCTACAATACATAAACTAACGTTGCATCCGAAATATGGACCCTAAAACACATATACTGGTCTTTTCCCACAATACTGGCCATATAACACATATCCGGACCTTATACCTATCATACTGAAACTATAATCCATAAAGTGACCTTATACAACTCAGACAATATTGACCCTATAACATATGTCCAGACCTTATACCCACAATACGGGCGGCACAGTGGCGCAGTGGTTAGCACCGCAGCCTCACAGCTCCAGCGACCCGGGTTCAATTCTGGGTACTGCCTATGTGGAGTTTGCAAGTTCTCCCTGTGTCTGCGTGGGTTTCCTCCGGGTGCTCCGGTTTCCTCCCACATGCCTAAGACTTGCAGGTTGATAGGTTAATTGGCCATTATAAATTGCCCCTAGTATAGGTAGGTGGTAGGGAAATATAGGGACAGGTGGGGATGTGGTAGGAATGTGGGATTAGTGTAGGATTAGTATAAATGGGTGGTTGATGGTCGGCACAGACTCGGTGGCCCGAAGGGCCTGTTTCAGTGCTGTATCTCTAAACTAAACTAAACTAATACCGATCCTGTAACAGATATACTACTGTATACCCACAATACTGACTATAACTCATATCCCGACCTTAAACTCACAATGCTTAACCTAGAATCCATAGAGTGACCTTATACAGAGAAGACTAACACTATACCACATAAATAGACATTACATCTGCAAATCCGACCTTAAACGACATATACTGAACTTTTCCTGCAATATTGTCCCTATAATATATATACTGTCCTTATACCCACAATACTGATCTCATAACAGAGATACTGCCCTGATACCCATAATGCTCCCCTATAATACATATACTCACAATCCGACACTATAACCCATATACAGAACTTATATACACACTATCGACCCCATAAACCTTAGGAAATCCCAATACTGATCGTACACCAATCATAGACTCAGTTTATAGCATTACAGAACTGGCTTATAATTGCCATTAACTGACTTCATTTCATACCGACACTGATCCTGTTGCCATCCAGAAGCTGACCTGGGAGTGGCGCTGCTTCACCTCGCAGGCTCTTGCGACAGTAATTGATGTTCTGGAAAAATAATCGACTTGCAGCCAATGGGCGACCTGTGATTCGTCTAAAAGATGAGAACTCACGGAAAGTTGTATTCAAGTAGAAATAAATGGAGGAGGAAAAGGCAGAGGAAGAAAAAAAAGCGAGTAAGAGAGAGAGTTAGAGTGTTCGAGGAACCCCGTTTGACGGGACTGGAGTCACATGTGGACCCGGGCCGGTTAGGGTGGAAAGTTCTTTGAGTAGGTTAGAGATACAGCACTAAAACAGGCCCTTCGGCCCACCGAGTCTGTGCCGAACATCAACCACCCATTTATACTAATCCTACACTAATCCCATATTCCTACCAAACATCCCCACCTGTTCCTATATTTCCCTACCACCTACCTATACTAGTGACAATTTATAATGGCCAATTTACCTATCAACCTGCAAGTCTTTTGGCTTGTGGGAGGAAACCGGAGCACCCGGAGAAAACCCACGCAGACACAGGGAGAACTTGCAAACTCCACACAGGCAGTATCGGAATCGAACCCGGGTCCCTGGAGCTGTGAGGCTGCAGTGCTAACCACTGCGCCACTGTGCCGCCCACTATTGACCGAATGACGTGACAGAAGCGGCTCTTCTGCTGCCAACTAATAAATAACCAGAATTCAATTCAATTCAATTTCACAACTCCTTTACCGTGGTTTATCTTGTTTTCCATCTCAGTACCATACCCACTGGGCAACTGTACCCGTCTTTCAAGGACATGTCACGTTATGTATATTGTAGCCGAGACTAGAATGTAAATGATCAGTTTAGACACGGTTCCAATATTGAGTAACCTTTCAGTTCCTCTTTATTGTAATTGAAAACTGAGACAGTATTACTGCAACAAATTATTCAGCCATTTTAACTATTTATGCCATTTAGTAATTAGATTGAAGGAGTATTTAATCGCATCCTTCAACTCCTCTCTGAATTTCGTCTGGGTCCCTGCGTAAATACACGTGTTGGTGCAGGAACTAAAGAGTTGAAGCATGTATCCGCTTTCCTGCAGAATAAACTTTGGGTCATTGGAATTGGAACCTATAGAATAGTTATTGCCTGTAATTTGTACAAATAGGAAATTTACAACATACGTCAACCACAACAGGAGGAAACTGCCCGAGATGGCGAAGAGTAAAACAATGGACTTTCTCCGACTCTCCATCTCTGGGTCACTCTGTTTCTCTCCATTGCTGTGGGCTCGGAGTCTCCTGCGAGCTCTACTGGCCGCTAGAATGTGTCTGACTGTCAGAACATTGAGCAGTAAAATCAGGATGAATGGGAGACATGGAGTTAGAATACGGTCCAGCCAGTCAAACACTCTCCATGGAACTGAAACATAAGTAATTTCTTTTATGCTGCAGTACCAGGGTACGTTATTAGTTATATACATAGGCTCAAATATGAAGTAGAAAGGGATGTTTTTTAAACAGCATAGCATGCAGACCATTCCTATAACCACAGTCGCTGTTTTCTCGATGCAGTATCGCATTTTCAGCTCCTGGCAACAAATGGCTATGAAGCGATCGAAGGTGAAAGCGACTGTTAACCAGACAGAACTGTCTCTGGAAGCGCAACTTAGGACAATAACGAGACTACAGCCCGGAGTAGTGGAAAGGAAACTAACTGGGAAATAAATTGCACGAAGCCGACTTAATATCACAGCGGTGATAATAACCAGGAGATCTGTCACTGCCATGGAGACCAGGTACAGAGTGATACATCCTGAGAGACCGCACCTTCCTCGGGACAGGATCACAATCGTCATCAAGTTAGCTGTAGTGGGTGAGGTGAAGAGACAGAGAAGGAGGGAATTAGTGATGAGACTCACAACTACAATATCAGTTTGGCAGGAGGCTGGTATAAAATTTATATCATTAATACTTGATTCACTGATTGAAACTGATCATTTTACCGACGGATAGCTGTTTGCATATTAGAAATGATTGTCCTGAATAAAACTGGGATCAGCATTGTAAAATAATATATAACATTTATTTTTAACTTTATGCAAAAAAATATATATTATAGAAGTAGAAAGAACGTGACTATATTTAAGTGTCAAATAGACAAAATTGCAATTGTTTTAGCTGCAGTTCCAAACGACTATAAGAAATTTTCATCATTAGAGAGAGACACTTCGTAATATATAACATGAGGACCACCTCTCTGCAAGAGTGGGGCAATTGTTCATGAATCAGCACAACCACTCAGTAAGCGTGGAGCAAGGCGAGGAGATAGGCCTCGATGAACTACCACAACCGGTACAGGGATAGAACCCATTCAGTTAGCATTTTCTCTGCATCATGCTTTAACCTTCTAACCAACTGAGCGAACCAACCCCAAAACAATGAAGCAATATGTCAAAATGGCTGCAGTAATTATTAACACAATTTGCTGAATTCATATTTAAACAGTAAATAATTGAAAAAGGCAATGAAAAAGAGGTATAATGACACTAGAATCAAGCGCTTGACAGGAAGTATGATTTGAGTAGTAACAACTTTAAAATAAATATCAAGATGCGAAAAAGTCTTGCATGAATGACATTTATACCATGCAGGTTCGACTCCTGTGGAAGCAGTTCAAGGAGCATCAGCAGTTGCTTTGTGATGCCCTTACTTCTGTAATTTGAGGAGAAATGTTGTTTATAGCGTCGCGAATGAGACCTGCACTTCCACCAATAATATCATGGGATCCTTTACATGAAGAAGCAGTTTACATCTCCTCAGAAGGACAACAGATCAGACAATGCTGCTCTTCCTCAGTACCGGGAGTGCACGGAGCTCGGTTATGGACTCTGGGTCTGGAGTATGTGTCGAATCCACGACCTTCTGAATAAATACTCTGATTGCACAATATAAAAGTGACTGAATATGGGTTTAATAACTTCTGCAGGATCTCACACGGCCTGGACAATGAAATGCATTTATTAGGAACATTGACTGCCGCAGTTAACGGTAATGGAGGACAGGAGATACTTCATAACCGTTCATAGCTGATAATGGTTCGATAAAATCACTCAAAGCACAACGAACAACAACAAATATATGTAATATAAACAAAAAATGTTGGAAATACTCAGCACCTCAATGGCAGCATCTGTGGAGCAAAACAGAAAATACTTATTGGCGCATTCAAGTCTTCGAATATAGTTTAACATCAAGTCACATTTTTCATTATAGTGTCCAAAATGTATCATTACATAATATTAAACATTTCATTTTGCAATGCTGTCATCCACAACCAGCTGAATCTTTTATATTGTTGGACAGCGGGTGCTGGGAGAAACTCAACCTGATCATCAAAGCAAGTGTGAGATCCATGCAACTGTAAGGGGTGAACAAGATATGAAAACTGATTCCAGAGCTGTGAGTAGACATAGGTCCATACTAATGTGATTTGAAAATTGAAGAACATGTTATAGAACAAACTGTCCTTACAATAATCCAGAAAGGAATCATATTGTAAAAGGCATCTCTGTGTTAGAGACACAATGAACTTCATATTTCAATAAGAGAACACAATGAACACTAATGGAGAGTTTCACTACTGCTCTGTTTCAACTGAAGATTCAGAAGGCGGCTGAGAGGGAAACATGGCCAATATAGCGATTAACAGCTCCTCAACGACGACACAGTTAAACATTGATTTGTCCAGTTATTCGTTTGCTGCATAACTGTACCTGGAACACCAAAAACTGCAAGAACAGAGTAATAAATGGCAAATACCGGTCCATTCCCTGGTGCATGCATTTTCTGTGAGAATAATGCACTGATGCACTCTGCCCTCTGAAATACGCACTATAACACATCCATTTATAGCTGATGTTCACCTCTAGAGAAGCAATTAGTTTGGATCATCATAGGTGTTAGTTACAGTCACCTGAACAAACACATTAAGGCAGTCGTTTTCAGGCTTATGTTGATGTAATAGAACGTAGTTGAACCGAAAACTCTCCGAAATAGAATACAATACAATCGATTTGAAGTGATAAAACATCAGCGGGTTTCAGAGACAATAAAATGTATTTACTTGATGAGAAATTGTTTTATGATACAAGCAGAGCGCTTGTGAGGGATGTGTGTTTGATGCTGTGTATATTGACTCTCAAAAGACATCTGATGAAGCATTGTAAAGTAGAGTTGTTACTTGGGATTAAAGGGACAGTAGAAGTATAGATACAAAATTGGTCAAGGGACAGATAGCATAAAGTGGATGTGCATGGTTGTTTTACAGACTAGAACAAAGTTCACAGTGGCCTTCTTTGTGTTTTGACATTCGGACCACTGCTCTCTTTGATGCATGCTAATGACATGAACAGGGCATAATTTGAAATTTTGATATGAAACTTGGAAATTTAATGATCATTGAGAAGTATCGTGCTATATCTCATGGGAACATAGACTGGTGACTGGTGAAACTGATCCAGGTAGAAACCCTTATTGTCTTTTTAAATACTTGGATATGCACTCGAAGTGCTGAACCTACAGGGCTACAGACCAAGAGCTGAAACGTGGGATAAGGCTGGATAGCTCTTTTTCGGCTGGCACAGCCAGAATGGGCAAAATGGCCTCCTTCTGTGCCATAAATTAACTATATTACTGTGCTTAAATTCCATGTATATCTTGGCAATTGTCCAATGTCCGGGTAGATTCCAGTGTTGGAGCAGCTTGGCTAGGGGCAGAGCAATTTCTGGAGCAAGGTCTTCAGCACTATTAGAACATAGATCGATACCACACTGAAACAAGTCCTTCGGCCCACCAAGTCTGCGCTGACCAACAACCACCCATTTATACTAATCAGACATTAATCCCACATTCCCACCATTCTCCTACCTATACTGGGAGCAATTTACAATGGCCAATTTACCTATCAGCCTATGTGGGAAGAAACTGGAAACTGGTGGAAACCCATACAGTCACAGGGAGAACTTGCAAACTCCACACAAGCAATACCCATAACAGAACCTGGGTCGCTGGAGCTATGAGGCTGCAGTACTAACCACTGCGCTACCCTATTGCCAGAATTTTTCAGGACCCACAGCCTTTGCAGTTTCCAGTGCTTTCACTCATTTCTTGATATCACGCTGAGTGAATCGAATTAGATGAAGATTGACATCTGTGATGCTGGGGACTTCAGGAGGAGGCTTAGATGCATCATCCACTGGGCACTTCTGACTGAAGTTGCAAATGCTTCAGCCTTATCTTTCACACTGATGTGCTCGGCTCCCCCATCATAGAGGGTGGGAATATTTGTGGAGCCACCTCCTCCAGTTAGTTGTTTAATTGCTGACCACCATTCACGACTGGATGTGGCTGAACTGCAGATCCTTGATCTGATCCTTTGGTTTTGGGATCGCTTAGCTCTGTCCATCGCAGGATGCTTGCACTGTTTGGCACGCAATTAGTCCTATATTGTAGCTTCACCAGTTGACACAACATTTTGAGATTTGCCTGGTGCTGCTCCTGGCATGCCCTCCTGCACTGTTCATTGAGCCAGGGTTGGTCCCCCCACGCTTGATGGTATTGGTGGATATGCCGGGCCATGTGGTTACAGATTGTGGTTGTGTACAATTTTGCTGCTGCTAATGGCCCACTGTGCCTCATAGAGCCCAGTTTTGCTGCTGCTAATGGGCCACTGCGCCTCGTAGATGCCCAGTTTTGCATTGTTATATCTGTTCGAAATCTATTCCAGTTAGCATGGTGGCAGTGCCAGACAACACGATTGTGCGTATCCTCAATGTGAAGATGGGACTTCATTGCCACAAGGACTGTGGTTGTCACTCCTACCAATACTGTCATGGATAGATGGATCTGTGGAAGGCAGATTCTCTCTTAGACTTGTACTCACTGTTCCTTCCTGTCAAACTTTTTATCTTTTCTCATATTAACACCTTTCTCTTTTGCCTTCTCTCTACTATTTTATTCCCCACGTCTTCCCAAAATTGATCCCTTGCCCCCACTATTTAATTTAAAATCGTCTCCACTTCCCTAGTTATGTGGCTCACTAGAACACTGGTTCCAGCATGATTTAGTTGAAGACTGTCCTGACGGTACAGCCCCCAATTTCCCCAGACTGCTGCCAGTCCCCCACGAACCTGAGCCCACTTCTACCACACTAGTCTTTCAGCCACGCAGTCATTTCTCTAATCTTATTTGCCCTACTTTAATTTGCACGTGGCCCAGGTAATAATCTTGAGATGATTAGCTTTGAGTTTCTGCTTCTTAGTTGGTGCCTAGCTCCTCATACTTCCTATGCAGAACCTCTTTCTTTGTCCTGCCTTTGTCGTTAGTACCTACATGGATCATGGCGATTGGATGCTCCTCCTACCACTGTTAAGTTCCTCTCCAGCCCTGAACAGATGTCCCAAATTCTGGAACCGGGCAGGCAACGCTGCCTTCTGGGCTTTCCCTCTTTGCTGCAAAGAACAGTGTCAATCCCCCTCAGTCTACTGTCCCCTACTACTATTACTTTGCTTTTTCTCCCTCCATTTGAACGACTTCCTGTACCATGGTGCCATGATCAGTCTGCTCATCCACATTACAGCTCTCGTTCTTGTCCATGCAAGCTGCAAGAACCTCGAACTTGTTACTCAATTGCAAGGGCTGAGGCTCTTCCACACCCACCTTCTCGATCCTCTTACCTGCCCGACTCACCGTCACACCGCATCCCCACCTCTCCATCCCCCCGCCCCCCACACCCGCCCCCGGTCACTGACCAATGACCAAAGCAGATGACCCTATTCTAAGGAGTCTGTCTGTCTTCTGTAACAATGTGTCCAGGTAACCTTCGCCCTCTCTGATGCATCACAGTGTCTGTAGTTCGGCCTCCAGCTCAATGATTCTGAGCGGAAGCTCCACAGGCCACAGACACTCACTACAGACGTGGTTGCCATGGATTGCCCTGGCATCCAGGAGCTCCCACACAATGCAGTCGTGACACATCATCTGTCCTGCCATCTGTATTGCGTTAATTTACTTGTATTTATTTTCTCTTAATTAATTTATAGTGCCCCTCCCACCGAACTCCCTCACTTACCAAACTCCCTTCTTCACACTCTGTGTCCTGCAGAATTTATACTCTCTGAAAACAATGATGTGTCAGCTTTGCTAGAGCTCTACTGGAGCTCAGAAACCAGTTTAAGTTCACTACGCTAATTAACTAACTACGGCTATTCTAAGAGAGCTTGTACACCCTGTCTAGAACGGTAAGAAAATGAACTTACCTCTTAACTTAAACAGCAATTTCAGTTAATTGTTAAATGTAAACAAAACACAAACTAGACTTAGAGAGATTAACCCTTAAAATTCACTCACTTACCAAACTCCCTCTTCACGTGCTGTGCCCTTCAGCAGCATCCAGAGCAGACAAGCATCACTGAGTGTCCCCTGAATTGTCTCCATGGCCTCACTGCATGGTGGAGCCAAGAGGCCCTATGGTCTACTCCTGCTCCTATTTGTCATGTTCGTATGTTCTATTCACATCTCTCCATGGCCTCGCTGCTCCCTATCTCTGCAATTTCCTCTAGACCAACAACCCTCCATGGTATCAGCACTCATCTAATTCTATCCTCTTAAGCGTCCCTGATTTCAATCTATCCACCACCACTGGCCTTGCCTTCAGTCCCTACGCTCTGGAACTCGCCTCTTAAACCTCATCGCCTCTCTACCACTTTAACACCTAACGCTTTGATCAAGATTAAGTTCATCTGCCATCATAGTTCTGCAAGTGTCAGCCGTGGATTAGCTGGTAGAGCTCTCACGACTGAGTTGGCAGTTTCTGAGTTCAATTCCCATTCTAGTTTTTGAGTTCAAAAATCAACGCTGACACTGTAGTGTATTACAGTTGGAGTGCTGCGTCGGCGGGGGTGCAGTCTTGTGTTTGAGACGTTAAACAGATGCCCTATCTACCCTCTCAGGGGGCAGTAAAAATCCTATGATGTTGTCTTGAAAAAGAGTAGGGAAGTTGTCCCCAGTGTCCTGGCCAATATCCATGCCTCAGTTGGAGATTAGAAGCTGGAACCGGAAGTGCACCTGTATCATACTGACATTCCTTGGACCACAGCTGTCACTCCCGGTTTACAGCAGCAGCAACAATCACGGCTCATCAGATGGCTTCAACATAACCTCAACGGCGAAAAAAAAATGTCAACAGTGTATATTTTCTTTCAAACATGATGTAAATTCTATCATATTATGGTCACTCATCCGTAAAGGTTCTTTTAAAACAAGATTATTAATTAGCCCTTTCTCATTACATAATATTAGATCTAAAATAAACTGCTCTCTAGTTGGTTCCTCAACATACTGCTCTAGAAAACCAACCCTAACACAGCCCAGAAACTCACCCTCCACAGCATTAATGCGTATTAGGTTTACCCAGTCTATATGCAGATTGAAGTCACCCATGATTACTGTCCTACCCATGCCACGTGCTTCTCTACTGTCCTGAGTTATACCATGCCCCACACTACCACCACTGTTTGGTGGCCTATAAACAACTCTTACCAATGTTTGCTACCCCTTTCTATTTCTTAGCTCCACCGAAACAGATTCCACATTCTGTTCTTCCGATTTGACATTCTCCATTACCAATGTACTGATACCATCCCTTATTATCAGTGCAATGCCACCTCCTTTTCCTTTTTCCTGCCCTTCCTAAATGTGGAATATCCTTGAATATTAAGTTCCCAGTCTTGGTCAGCTGTAGCCACGTTTCCATTATGGCAATTAGATCACACCCATTTACCTCTATTTGGGCCTTTCAATCATCTACCTTGTTGCGAATGTTGCGTGCATTCAGGTAGGGTGCCTTTAACCTTGCCTGCTTGACATTATTCTGCATTCTAAGCCTAGTTGATGCTCACCTTTATTTCGCCTGCCTTCTAATGTCACTTGCGACTTTTCTACCTCCTGTTACCAGCTTTACTTCCTACCAATTTGAGCTACGCCTCAGGTTCCCATTCCCCTGACAAGCTAGTTTAAATCCTCCCCAACAGCACAAGCAAATCTCTCTGCACAGGTATTAGTTCTAGTCCTGTTAAGGTGTAGCCCGTCCACCTTGTACAGATCCCACCTGCTCCAGAACCGGTCCCAATGCCTCAGAAATCTGATGCCCTTCCTCCTACACCAATTCTCCAGCCACGTGTTCAATCGATCAATCCTCCTATTCCTATGCTGTCCAGCACGTGGCACTGGGAGTTATCCTGAGATTATTGCTTTTGAGGTCCTGCTTTCTAATTTCCTTCCTAATTCCCCAGAATCTGCTTTCAGGACCTCATCCTTCTTCCTACCTATGTCATCGGTACCAATGTGCACCACGACCTCTGACTGTTCACCCTCCCCCAGAAAGATGTCCTTCAGCCACTCCGTGACATCCTTGACCCTGGCACCAGGGAGGCAACACACCATCCTGGCATCGGGTTTACTGCCGCAGAAATACCTGTCTGTTCCCCTGACTATTGAATCCCCTATCACAATTGCTTTTCCACTCTTCTTCCTTCCTTCGTGTGCAGCTGAGCCACCCGCGGTGCCACAGACTTTGCTCTGGTTGCACCTCCCCGAGGAACCATTGCTGTCACCAGTAACCAAATTGGAAAATCGATTAGCATCAAGATAGACCCAGGGGAATTCTGCATTGCCCGCCTGGTTCTCTTAGACTGCCTGGTGGTCACCCATTCTTTCGCTGTCTGCATGCTCCTAACCTGCGGTGTGACCACCTCCCTAAACCTGCTATCCACGTAGTCCTCTGCCTCGCGGATGCACAACAGTGACTTCAACCGCCGCTTGAGTTCTGAAACTCGGAGCTCAAACTTCTGCAACCAGTCACACCTCCTGCAGATGTGTTTGCCGAGGACACGTGGTGCATCCATGACTTCCCACATACTGCAGGACGTACTCGGCCAAGCTGACCTGTCATTACATAACTTTAAAAACGTTTTATTACAAATAAGAAGTAAATTAATTTACCATTTACTCACCACTCAACTTCCTCCCCTGAGGCAAGCTACTGGAGCCTGATAAAAAGGTCGAAGAAAGAAAGACATTTTTGGAGAAAGTTCCATGTTTCTAATACACTGCATGTGAAACAACAGCTTCTTGATTTCTTTCGAAAAAGTCCATTTTTAATTTTAAGATTATCCCCGTGCATTAATCAGTCTTGCAGCGGTGGAAATAAGGGTTTCTTGCGATGGAGATGCTTTGAATTTAGAATCTTAGATGGAGTATGAATAAGGCGTTGAGGTGCTTCTGGCTGATTCCATTCCTAAAGAGATGGATTGAGTCAGACACAACGGTGCATAGTTTGTGACTGGAACAGAACATGATGATGCAGCATTCACAATGCTCAGTGGGAGAGTCTGCTGGTTGATTCTGAACTAAATGTTTGACAGACGATCAGGCTTCAGACAAGCTGTGGAGCAGTCAACAAGGTCTAGTGAATTGATATAAATTAGCAGCATCATAATGCATGTAGAAGCCAAGCAATATACATGAAATATGTCACAGAAATGCAACAGGTAGACGATGAAAAGGAAGGGAACAAGGAGGGATAATTGTAGGACTTTGGAACTGTTGATACAGAACCGGAAAGACAAGCCACTCTTCCAATGGAGGGAGTGCAGCATTGTCTTTCAGATGAGACGTGAAACTGGGGCCTCGTCAGCCTTCTCAGGTGGACGTATAGAAGAAGAATCAGGCGAGTTATTCCCAGTATCCTGGTCAGTATTTACCCATCAATTAACGTCACTAAAACAGATTATCTAGTCTTTATCGTCTTTGTGTTTGTGGCAGTTTGCTGTGCACAAATTAGCTGTTGTGTTTACTGCGTTACAACAGTGACGATACTTCAAAATACTTCATTGGCTAGAAAGCGCTTTGGGACATCTGGTGGTCATGAAAGCCTCTATAGAAATGCAAATCTTTCTTGTTTGGGAAGTCAAACAGTGAGCCACTTGTCACAGCATTCGCAGCCTCTAATCTTCTGTAGGACCCAAGGCTGATCCAGTTGTGTTTCTGATTACTGATGACCGACAGGATGTTGATAGTGGGAGACTCTGATGGTAATGCTGCTGAGTGTCAAAGGGAGGTGGTTAAGTTCTGTCTTGTGGGAGATAGTCGTGCCATATGTCTTTCACGAGTGTTACATGAACCCAAGGCTGAATATCTCCCAGATCTTGTTACATGTAAGAATGGACTGTTTTATTATATCAAAAATTGCGAATGGAGCTGAACACTGCGTAAAGCGGATACAGTTCCAATTCTGATCTAATGGCGGACACGTGTGAAGATGGCTGAGCCGAGGACACTTCTTGTGTTCCGAAGAAGGGTCACTGACCCGAAACGTTAACTCTGCTTCTCTTTCCACAGATGCTGCCAGACCTGCTGAGTGAATCCAGCATTTCTTGTTTTTGTTTCAGATTTCCAGCATCCGCAGTATTTTGCTTTTATTTGAGCCTAGGACACTGTCTTGATGAACTGCAGCAGTGATGTACTTGGTCTGAGATAATTGGCCACCAATAACCAAAACTGTCTCCTACATTACAACAATTACTACTCTTCGAATGTACTTAATCGGCTCTAAAGTGCTTTGGGACGTTCTGAATTCGTGAATGGTGCCATATAAATGCAAACCATCTTTCTTTCTTTGGTGCCACATTCGAACTAATATTCCCTTGATGTGAAAAATAGTCTCTCACACTTCAGCTGGAGAATTAGCTCTTTTACTTGTCTGAACCAAGTCTGTAATGCTGTCCGGAGCCGAGAGGTTCTGGCTGAATGCACATTGGGTGTGGTTGAGCAGGTTGTTATTAATTACCTTCTGCCTGATGTCTTTGTTGACGGCACCTTCCACCACTTTTCTGATCACGGGCAGTAATCTTCCCAGATTGTAATTGGCAGAGATAGATTCGCCCTGTCTTTTTGGATAGTACATACCTGAGCAATTTGTCCACATTATCAGACACGTTTTAGTGTTGTTACTCAACTGGAAGAGCTTGGGGGTATTAATTGACAATGATTTGATATTGTGCACAGGATATAAGCAAGAACAGCAATGAGTTGCATTTATGAAGTGTCCTTAACGTAGCAAGATGTCTCAAAGCCCTTCCCAAGAGAGTTTTCAAACAAAATTCAACACCGAGTCACATAAGGCGATATCAACAACATAAGGGCATATGACTGAAGCTTGACAAAAGAGATTGGATTTTAAGGAGCAACTTAAACGCGAAGGGAGATGTCGAGAGGCACGGGGGTGGGGGTGGGGGTGGGGTGGGGGATTTCAGGAGTGAATCCAGAGCAAAGGGGCCAGGCAGCTGAAGGCACGGCCACCAAAGGTGGAATTATTAAAATTAGGATGAGCAACAACCCATAATTGGAGGAACAAAGAGGTCACAAATGTATGTCGGCTGGAGGAGGTTAAAGAGCCATGAGAGGCGAGGCCATAGAGGGATTTGAAACAAAGATGACATTTTTATTATGGAGTTGTTGCTTGACTGGGCGAAAACGTAGGTCAAGTGTGTTGTGTGAGCAAGACTTGGTGTGTTATAGGATACAGGCAGCAGAGTCTTCGATGTCCTCAAGTTTACAGAAAGTGTGACTTGGGAGGTGTGTGCTGGAATAGTCAAAGATGGAGGTAGGAAATTCATGAGCTGAGGCACAGGTGGAGATGGGCAATGTTAATGAGGTGGAAGTAGATAATGTTGTTGATGAAGTGATGATGTGACCGTGGCTCATGTTGATGTCAAATCCGACACATTACTTGGTACGTCTGTGCTTTGTCGGATAGGTGTGACTGGCAGAAATAAGCCATTCAGTCCCTAGAGCTGGTTCAGTTATAGGCATAGACCTCAGGAAGGATACATTGGCCTCGGGGAGGGTGCAGCACCGAATCACCAGAATAATACTGGGGCTAAAACGTTTGAGTTTAAGGACACTTTGCACCGACAAGGTTTATATTCCCTTTAGTATAGATGAAACATTTCAGTTGATTAAATGATTTGATAGACTAGATATAGATAAGAAATTTCCTGTGGAGAAGGAGTCCTTAACTAAGGTGCACAATCTCTGATCTAAAGCTCGGCCATTTAGGGGTGATGTCAGGAAACAGGTCTTCAAACGAATTGTAGTGGAAATCTTGAATTCTCTCCAACAAAAAGCTTTTAAGTCTAGGTAACTTGAAAATTTCTAAACTGAGATTGATAGTTATTTGTTAATTAAGGGTATTAAGTGGCATGTAACCAAAACAGTTAACAAAGAAATAAGCTACAATTTAATTGAATGGCTTTTTCCTGTTCTCAGGTTCATTTGCATTCGTCTCGTGTTGTAGTTTCAGCAGGTTGGCACATCATTTTCCTTTCTGCATGATGACACTGTCACAATGTTTTTCTATACACCTCATTGAACCAGTTTGGTTATCTGACTTGATGGTCATGGTAGACTGAGGGATATGCTGGGCCATGAGGTTGGAGATTGTGGTTGAAGCGCAGCATTGAGCTGGTAGACACAGACAAGAAATGCTGGAAATATTCAGCAGGTCCGGCAGCATCTGTGAAGAGAGAAGCAAAGTTAATGTTTCAGGTCAGTGACCCTTCATCGGAACTGTTCTGATGAAAGGTCACTCACCTGAAACGTTAACTCTGTTTGTCTCTCCACAGATGCTGCCAGACCTGCTGAGTGTTTCCAGCATTTCTTGTTTGTGTTTCAGATTTCCAGCATCTGCAGTATTTTGCTTTTACATTGAGCTGTCAGATCTTGTTTTAATTTATCCCGTACAATGCTAGTGTCACACAGCACAACGATGCATATCCTCAGTGTGAAGATGGAAATTGCTCTCCACAAGACCTGTGCAGTGGTCACTCATATCAATTCAGTCATACACAGTAGTCATAAAAGTAGAATATGCTCTTGTATTGGTTTTAACGCAATTGGCCACAGGCCCAGTCTGGAAGATACGCCCTTCAGAGCTCGGCTGGCTCGGCCAGTAGTGATACTACCGAGTCACGTTTGGTGATGGGCATTGAAATCCCCCACCCTGAATACATTCTACACCTTTCCCTCTCCTCATTGCTTCCTCCAAATGCTTTTCAACATGGAGGAGTATTGATTCGTCAGCTGAGGGTGGTAATCAACAGGAGGTTTCCTTTTCCATGTTTAACCTGATGGCATGTGACTTCCTGGGTTATGGAGTGAATGGTGAAGACTCCCAGGGCTACTTTCCAGTGTCTGCCAGCCAGCCGCCCACCAGCTCGCCCAACCACCCCGACTTTATACCACTTTATCTACACCTCTGGTCCCTCTGTCCCACCATTGGGACAGCAAAAACCTAGGAATTGTGACGAGAGAGTTAGAACCCTTGTCTGATGTTCATGATTCTGTGAACAAGACTCTGTCAGGCTGTTGTTTGGCGAGTCGTTGGGACTCACCTCCCAATTTTGACACCAGTTCAGATTAGATTAGAGATACAGCACTGAAACAGGCCCTTCGGCCCACCGAGTCTGTGCCGACCATCAACCACCCATTTATACTAATCCTACACTAATCCCATATTCCTACCAAACATCCCCACCTGTCCCTATATTCCCCTACCACCTACCTATACTAGTGACAATTTATAATGGCCAATTTACCTACCAACCTGCAAGTCTTTTGGCTTGTGAAACCGGAGCACCCGGAGAAAACCCACGCAGACACAGGGAGAACTTGCAAACTCCACACAGGCAGTACCCAGAATCGAGTCCCTGGAGCTGTGAGGCTGCAGTGCTAACCACTGCGCCACTGTGCCACCCTGTGTGGAGATAATAGTGAGAATAAAGACTTTTCAGTGTCGGCTGGTCTGGCTGAGCCTTTGTTGCATTGTGATTTGATACACTGATCACAGCTCAATGGATGATCCAGTTGTATTACTTTATTTTCTGATTGTTTGATACAACTGACTTGGCCACTGACTTGGTTGCGTGGACACTTAAGGGAGATTCAACCACGTTGGTGTGGGATTGGAGTCACATATAAACTAGAGCAGGTAAGGGCAGTCGATCTCCTTTGCTGAAGGACAAAAAGTTTATTTTAAAACACTGTAACATCCTCTTTTGTTCAATCTAGTATTTCAGGAATAAACATAAGATCGAATGCATTATCTTCTTTGGTCAATGACTGGTGATTAATGGTGATGCAACCTGAGCTGTTTGTTTAGTGACTGTAGCTAACATTATGAGTAATGCTATCTAATTAGGCCTCGGGGGGATAACATCAGGGATAATAGGGAATCCTTTGAAAATGTAACAGAGCGCATGTGGAATCTCGGATAGACATCACTTATTTTCACAGAAAGTGCACGCTCCGCCCACAGGAGTGGTATATGCCCTTTATTACATGACCCCTGCGCCTATCACTGTCGCAAGTGAAGTATCGAAACAAGGTATTCATTATCTAACAGAATTTATCTCAAAGGTGATGAAATCCGAAGGGGTGGAAGTTATACTATCGTTGTATAAAGCTCTGGATGGAGCCCATTAGAAACAGATCTTAGTGCTACACCTCAGGAAAGATGTAATTGGTCTCGGAGGGAATGCAGTGTAGATTCACCAGAATAATACTGAGGCTGAGATGGCCAAATTTTCAGGACAGATTGCATAATCTATCTATCGGTCTTTCTACCTATCTATATATCTATCTATCTACCTATCTAAAATAAAATCAAAATACTGCAGATGCTGGAAATCTGAAATAGAAACAAGAAACGCTGGAAATACTCAGCAGATCTGGCAGCATCTGTGGAAAGAGAAGCAGAGTTAACGTTTCAGGTCAGTGACCCTTCTTCAGAACTGGCAGATATAAGAAATGTAAAAGATTTTAAGCAAGTAAAGCGGGGGTGGGACAAGAGATAACAAAAGAGAAGGTGTTGATAGCTGGCTTAGTAACTAAGGTAAGAAAGGTCTTCAGTTTTTTTTCCATATGTAGTAAGTCGTGTTTTTTTAGGGAGCTCTGTATTAACAAGGACCAGGGAACAATGGCCCTAGAGTAATTGATATTATTTGATATTAAGCTCTTCCAAAAGGTTTAATTTAAAGGGTTAAGTCATGGCAGGAGAGCTCAAAGCCGTGCTGTGCTCCTCGTGCTCTAAATGGGAAGCTGGGAACATTTCCAGTGTCCAGAACCTGCATGTGTGCATGAAGTGTCTGCAGCTGCAGCTCCTGGAAGCCCGGGTTTCGGAGCTGGAGCGGCAGCTGGGACACTGGGGAGCATTCCACGAGGCAGAGAGTATCACGGATAGCACGTATAGAGAGGTGATCACACCACAGGCTCAGACTCCGCAGGCAGGAAGGGAATGGATGACCACCAAGCAGAGCAAGAGGACTAGGCAGGCAGTGCAGGAATGTCCTGTGGCTATTCCCCTGCAAAACAGATATACTACTTTGGATACAGTTAGGGGGAATGGCCTCTCAGAGGAAAGCAACAACAGCCCAATTTGTTGCACCACGGTTGGCTCTGCTGCACAGGGGAGGAGTAAGAAGTGTTGGGAATGCAATAGTTATAGGGAATTCAATCGTAAAGGGAATAGATAGGCTTTTCTGTGGCCGCAAACGAGACTCCAGAATGATATGCTGCCAGACCTGCTGAGTATTTCCAGCATTTCTTGTTTTTATTTCAGATTTCCAGCATCCACAGTATTTTGCTTTTACTCCAGAATGGTATGTTGCCTCCCTGGTGCTAGGGCAAGGATGTCTCAGAGCGGTTACAGGACATTCTGAAGGGGGAGGGTGAACAGCCAAAGGTCGTGGTACACATTTGTACAAGTGACGTAGGTTAAAAAAAAAAGGATGAGGTCCTAAAAGAAGAACATAGGGAGTTAGGAAGTAAGTTGAAAAGTAGGACCTCAAAAGTACTGATCTCAGGATTACTACCAGTGCCACGTGCTAGTCAGAGTAGAAATAGCAGGATATATAGGATGAATACGTGGCTGAAGAGATGGTGTGAGGGGGAGGGTTTTAGATTCCTGGGATATTGGGACCGGTTCTGGGGGAGGTGGGACCAGTACAAACTGGATGGGTTACACCTGGGGAGGACTGGGACTGATGTCCTAGGGGGAGTATTTGCGAGAGTGGTTGGGAGGGTTTAAACTAAAATGGCAGGAGGGTGGGAACCTTTGCAAGGAGTCAGAGGAGAGGGGATCAAAGACAAGAACAAAAGACAGTAAGGAGAATAAGAAAAGCAATAGGCAGAGAAATCAAGGGCCAGAATCAAACAGGGGCCACAGTGAAAAATAGTGGGAAGGGGCCACGTAATGTTAAAAAGACAAGCGTTAAAGTTTTGTGCCTTAATGCGTGGAGCATTCGCAACAAAGTGGATGAATTAATTGCAGAAATAGATGTAAATGGGTATGATATAGTCGGGATTACGGAGACATGGCTGCAAAATTGTCACTAGTATAGGTAGGTGGTAGGGAAATATAGGGACAGGTGGGGATGTTTGGTAGGAATATGGGATTAGTGTAGGATTAGTATAAATGGGTGGTTGATGTTCGGCACAGACTCGGTGGGCCGAAGGGCCTGTTTCAGTGCTGTATCTCTAATCTAAAAAAAAAATCTAAAGGTTACTAGGGATGGGAAATGAACATCCAGAAGTATTCAGTAATTAGGAAGGACAGAAAAAAAACAAAAGGCAGTGGAGCTGCATTGCTGGTTAAAGAGGAAATTAATGATATAGCGAGGAAAGCTATTAGCTCTAACGATGTGGAATATATATGGGTAGAGCCGAGAAACACTAAAGGGCAAAAAACGTTAGTGGGTGTTGTATATAGACACCCAAGATGTAGTGGTGATGTTGGGAATGGCATTAAACAGGAAATTAGAGACGCATGTGATAAAGGGACATCTGTAACTATGGGTGACTTAAATCTGCAGACAGATTGGGCAAATCAAATTAGTCACACTAGCATAGAGGAGGAACTCTTGGAGTGTATACAGGATGGTTTTCTGGACCAATACGTTGAGGAACCAACTAGAGAATAGGCCATCCTAGACTGGGTATTGTGTAATGAAAGAGGAATAATTGACAATCTAGTTGTACGAGACCCCTTGGGGATGAGCGACCATAATATGCTAGAATTCTTCATCAAGATGGCGAGTGACGTCGTTGATTCTGAGACTAGGGTCCTGAATCTTAGTAAAGGAAGCAACGAAGGTATGAGGTACAAGTTGGCTATGATGGATTGGGAAACGTTACGTAAAGGGATGACGGTGGAAAGGCAACAGCAAACATTCAAAGAGCACATGGATGAACTGCAACAATTGTTTATTCCTGTCTGGCGCAAAAGTAAAACGGGAAAGGTAGCCAAACCATGGCTTACAAGGGAAATTAAAAATAGCATTAGATCCAAGGAAGAGGCATATAAATTCTCCAGAAAAAACAACAGACATGAGGATTGGGAACAGTTTAGAATTCAGCAAAGGAGGACCAAGGGATTGATTAAGAAGGGGAAAATTGAGTACAAGAGCCAGCTTGCGGGGAACATAGAAACTGACTGTAAAAGTTTCAAAATTATGTGAAGAGAAAAAGATTAGTGAAGTCAAATGTAGGTCCCTTACAGTCAGAAACAGGGAAAATTATTATGGGGAATGAAGAAATGGCTGACCAACTAAATGCATACTTTTGTTCTGTCTTCACAGAGGAGGACACAAATATCATACCAGAAATGTTGGGGAACACAGGGCTTAGTGACAGAGAGGAACTGAAGGAAATCAGTATTAGTAGAGAAATGGTGTTGGGGAAATTGATGGGATTGAAGGCCGATAAATCCCCAGGGTCTGATGGTCTGCATCCCAGAGAACTTGAGGAAGTGGCCCTTGAAATAGTGGATGCATGGATGGTCATCTTACAAGATTCTATTGAGTCTGGAACGGTTCCTACAGATTGGAGGGTAGCTAATGTAACCCCACTATTTAAAAAGGGAGGTAGAGAGAAAGCAGGGAATTGTAGCCCAGTCAGCCTGACGTCAGTAGTGGGGAAAATTCTAGAGTCCATTATCAAAGATTTTATAGCAGAGCACTTAGAGAACAGTGGTAGAATTGGGCAGAGTCAGCATGGATTTACGAAAGGAAAATCATGCTTGACAAATCTACTGGAATTCTTCAAGGATATAACTAGTAGAGTTGATGAGGGGGAGCCAGTGGATGTGGTTTATTTGGACTTTCAGAAGGCTTTCGACAAAGGTCCATGTAAGCGATTAGCCTGTCAAATTGAAGCGCATGGGATTGGTGGTAGTGTATTGTGATGGATATAAAATTGGTTAGCGGACAGGGAACAAAGAGTAGGGATAATTGGATCTTTTTCTGAATGGCAGGTAGTGGCTAGTGGGGTACTGCAGGGATCGGTGCTAGGACCACAGCGATTCACAATATATATTAATGATTTAGATGAGGGAACTAAATGGAATATCACAGGATTTGAAGATAACACAAAACTGGGTGGGAGGGTGAGTTGTGAGGAGGATGTAGAGAGGCTTCAGGGTGATTTGGACAAGTTTAGTGAGTGGGCAAATGCATGGCAGGTGCAGTATAATATGGATAAATGTGAGGTTATCCACTTTGGTAGCAAAAACTGGAAGGCAGATTATTGCCTGAATGGCTATAAACTGAGAAAGGGGAATATGCACCGAGATCTAGGTGTTCTCGTACACCAGTCGCTGAAGGTAAGCATGCAGGTCCAACAAGTGGTAAAAAAGGGAAATGGTACGTTGGCATTCATGGCGAAATGATTTGAGTACAGGAGCAGGGATGTCTTGCTGCAATTATACAGGGCCTTGGTGAGGCCACACCTGGAATATTGTGTGCAGTTTTGTTCTCCTTATCTGAGGAAGGATGTTCTTGCTATCAAGGGAATGCAGCAAAGATTTACCAGACTGATTCCTGGGAAGGCGGGACTGACGTATGAGGAGAGACTGAATCGTTAGGATTATATTCGCTGAAGTTCAGAAGAGTGAGGGGGTATCTCATAGAAACCTATAAAATTCTTACAGGACTTGACAGGGTAGATGCAGGAAGAATGTTCCCGATGGTGGGGGAGTCCAGAACCAGGGTCCATAGTCTAAGGAAACGAGTTAAACCACTCAGAACTAAGATGAGGAGAAATTTCTTCACCCAGAGAGTGGTGAACCTGTGGAATGCGCTACCACAGAAAGCAGTTGACGCCAAAACATTGTAGTTTTCAAGAAGGAGTTAGATATAGCTCTTGGGTTTAAAAGGGATCAAAGAGTATGGGGCGAAAGTGGGAACAGGTTACTGAGTTGGACGATCAGCCATGATCTTAATGAAGGGTGGAGGAGGCTCGAAGAGCTGAATAGCCTACTCCAGCTCCTATTTTCTATCTATCTCTCTATCTCTCTATCTCTCTATCTATCTATCTATCTATCTATCTATCTATCTATCTATCTATCTATCTATCTATCTATCTATCTATTTATTTATCTAAAATAAAAGCAAAATACTGCAGATGCTGGAAATCTGAAATAAAACAAAAAACGCTGGAAATACTCAGCAGGTCTGGCAGCATCTGTGGAAAGAGAAGCAGAGTTAACGTTTCAGGTTAGTGACCCTTCTTCAGAACTGACAGATATAAGAAATGTAAACGATTTTAAGCAAGTAAAGCGGGGCGGGGGGAGGGGGGGGGGTGGTGGAGAGGGGCGTGGGGGCAAAAGGTAACAAAAGGGAAGGTGTTGATAACACCAGGCAAATAGTGTAGCTTATGTTGGTGGGAAATTGATAGTGTCCATAATTAAGGATAGGGTGACTGAAAATTTTGAACATTTTCAGCTCATCATGGATTTTTAATGGGTACATCATACCTGGCGTACCTGACACGATTATTTTGAAGAGATGACTGAAGTAATGGATAGGGTACTGTCCATGGGTCTTATTTATATAGACTTCCAAAAGGCACTTCAGTAAATCCCTCATAAGAAACTTTTAGCAAAATTTGAAGTTCATGGAAATGTAGTGACCCATTAGGAAACTGGCTGAGTAGAAGGAGACAGAGAATCGGGATAATGGATAAGTAATTTAATTGGCAGGATATGACTGGTGGCGTCCCGCAAGGAACGGTGTTGTGGCTTCAACTATTCACTGTGTTCATTAACAACTTATATGTTGGTATAAAGAGCCACATATGCAAATGTGCTGATGACACAAATATAGGTGGCATTGTAAACAGTGTAGATGAAAACATTCATAGATTAACTAGATGGGCAAAGCTGTGGTGAATAGATATCAATCGAGGCAAATACGAGATCATCAACTCTGGCCCTAAAAAAGATAGAAAAGGGCACTGTCTACATAGTGAAAAGCTAGAAACAGTGGAGATCCAAAGAGACTTGGAGGTACAGGTACAAAGATCATTAAAATGTTATAAGCATGTATAGCACATAATCAAACAAGCTAATGGAATACTGACCTTTACATCAAGAGTTCTAAAATACAAAGCAGTCGAAGCTATGCTTCAGTTAAAGAAAGTACTGGTTGGACACACTTGGAACACTATGAGCAGTTCCGGGAACCACACCACAGGAAGGATATATTGGTCTTGGAGGGAGTGCAGTGGAAACTTACCAGAATGATACATGGAATCTGTGGCTTAAATAAAGGAGAGATTGCACAAACTAGGATTCTATTCCCTGGAATGTTGAACATTAAGAGATGATTAGAACGTAGTTTTTAAGCTATTGGGAAGAACAGATCGAGAGAAACTATTTTCGCTGTTTTACGAGTTCCAGAGCGAGGGGACAGAGACAAAAACATCAAGCCAGACCTTTCAGCAGTGAAATTAGGAAACACGCCTACATACAAATAGTTGTAGATGTATGGAATATTCTTCTGCAAAGGTCAATTGATGCTAAATCATTTGTTAATTTAACATCTGATTTTGAGAGATTTTATGAACCAAAGGTATTATGGGATATGGGGCAAAGTTGAGTCTATGTAGTTAGGTCACAAATTGCCATGATCTCACTGAATGGCAGAACAGGCTCGAGGGACTAAATGGTCTATTCCTGTTCCTATGTTCTTAATTGAAAATATCAAAGCTCAGATTGATAAATATTTGTTAGGCATAGGTATTAAGGTTTCCAGAAACAAAAGAAATAGATGGAGTTAGAATACAGATCAACCATGATTTAATTGATTGGTGGGAGAAGATGGTCTTCTAGGGAGAAGATGGTCTACTCCCATTATAATATTCAAAATCTGTACATCGGGGGTGAGATAAACGGTGCACTCCAACAAGCCTAATACTGCATAAAATGCAGGTGCCTTCTCTTCGACTCAAAGCCAATCCCACCACTGAACTGGAGAGACCCCAGATAATAACAGTGGGAGAGAAGGATACTGAGCGTGATCTTCTGATTATCTCAGAGTTGAACACGTTATGAGAAAATACAGGGGAATCAACTGATGAACCTGGCTGTAGGAATTGAATAGAATTATGATTTTTCTCGCATTCAATATTTTTTCTTGCTGCCAGATTGAAAATCAAATTAAATAACGTACTAATAGTCCAAAAAAAAAAGCAAATATGAATGTAGCCTGGAAGTTTACCTGCCCCGGCCCACACTGTGACTCTATTTGCCCCTTCCACACTGAAGTCAGATATCATTTGACGTGCATTGCTATTTAATTCCGTGTATTTATTTGAAGTTGCATGCCCTTGGTTCAGTTAGCAGCACCGTGTGCTCAGTTCCAGATTTATCAGTTTGAAGCTCCTCATCAGGACCTTAGTACATAGCCCAGGTTAACACAAGAAAACATTGAGGGAATGCTGATTGCGAGACCTGTGGTTCTCCCATGTTACGTTAAACCGATGTCCCAGGTAGTTAACTGGAATGAAAGTTAAGGACTGCATTCAACTGTTGAAGAAGAGGCAGCAGATCTCCTGGTGCTCTGGACAATTGTCCATTCTCAACCAACGTGGCCATCCCTGGACTAACTGGTTAAAGGTCTCGCTGTTATTGTTGGGAGCTGATTCGTATAGACTGGCTGCTGGATCTGTCAATGTGAAGCAGTTCTAATACAGTGAGATATTTGTCTTGGAGGGTCACATGAACACAAGGCTCCAGAATCTTTGTTTCATTGGCTGTGCTATCCATTTTCAACTGGTTTGACTTTTATTGCATTAGTTAGCGTTCTTCATGTTTCCTAATTACTTATCTTAAATCTGTTTATATTCGTTACTAGAATCATAGAATGGTTACAGCACAGAAATGGGCTATTTGGCCCATTGTGGCCTTGCCAACTCTCTACAAGAGCAATTTTTCTATCCGCTCTCCGCCCCCCCCCGCCCCGTCATTTCCTCACAGCCTTCCAAATTTTCTGTACAGATAATTATCCAATTCTTTTTCTGCAAGCCATGCTTGAATCTACCTCCACAAATCCTTCAGCTAGTGAATTCCAGATCCGAACTAGTCGCTGCCTGAACGGATTATTCATCGGGACGTATTTGATCATTTTGCCAATCACTTTAAATTGCTCTTCTCTGGCTCTCGACTCCTTTTTCAAAGGGAACAGTCTCTTTCTACCTACTCTGTCGACACCACTTTTGCAAACCTCTATCAAAGCTCTGCCTATCCTTTTCTTCTCTAACGAGAACAGCCACAGCTTCTTCAATCTATCCAGGTAACTGAAGTCCCTCATCCCTGGAACTATTCTCGTGATTTTTTTTACTGCACCCTCTGTAAGACCTTCACATCATTCCTAAAATGAGATGCACAGAATACTGATTTATTTTATTTGTCATTATACAACAGAACATTTTTGTTATTTGAAAATTGCACAGTTTTGTATGGATTTTGCTTTCCAATGATTTAGAATATGTTTAATTCATCTGAAACCTCTGCGCTCTCTCACCTCCACCTTACGATGATTATATCAGTTCCCATCTCTTCAAGCAGCAAAGTTGTAAACTTTTTAAATTCATATTAACGTAATACTTTTGCTGGTATTCTAGTCTGTAACCTCTTATCTTTCTCTCTGTCTTCCTTACAGCTAATTTAGTGGCGATTGTGATCTTGCCCCGAGGAAAACTCGGTCTCTCGGAATGTATCACTCACTACCTGGTGTCTATGGCAGTGGCGGATCTACTGGTCATTATCACCGTTGTATATTAAACCGGATCAGTGGTATTTATTTTGCAGGTAGTGTCCTGTCCATCACCCCGGTGTGAAGTCTCAACATTCTGCGCACTTACGCAGCTAGAGTCAGCTCTGTCTGGTTAAAGGTAACCTTCACCTTTGATCGATTTATGGCCATTTGCTGCCAGAAGCTGAAAATAAGATATTGCACCGAGAAAAGGGCGTTTTTTTTTATAGGAATGGTCTGCATGCGAGGCTGTTTTCCCAACATCCCTTGGTACTTTACTAACAAACTCATCTACATAATTGCCGATGTTCCGTGGTACTGACAACTAAATGATATCCATCATAATTTACTGTATGGACAGCATATGACTGGTTCGACCGTATTTTGACCTCTTGTGCCCCGTTCCTTTTGATCCTTCTGCTCAATGCTCTGACCACCAAACACATTCTAGCAGCCAATAGGGCACACAGGAGACTCCGGACCCACTGCAATTGAGCAAGTCAGAGTGACTCAGAGATGGAGAGTGGGAGAAAGTCCATTGTTTTCATCTCGGGCAGTTTCATCCTCCTATGGATGATGTATGTTGCACAGTTCTTACATGTACGCATCACAAACAATTACATCAAAAGCTTCAGTGATTCCAAATTTATTCTCTAGGAAACGGGAAATATGCTGCAGCTTCTGAGCTCTTGCACCAACACATTTATTTATGCAGCAATTTAAAGTAAATTCAGAGAAGAGTTTAAAAAACTCGGCCAAATGTCCACTGGATCTAATTGTTAAATTACTTATACAGAGAAAATAATAACTTCCAATCGTAATCTTCCTTCCCACATAATAAGTGATCCAACGAATCAACAGTTCAGGAAACAGAAATACTGTTGTCGAAGCAATGATCGATAACAATGGGAACCATTTCTATTTTTATGGCCTCCAAGTTAATCATGGGCTATATTAGTGTAAAGATAAGAATCATACAGTGGTTTCAGAGGTTTTATGATATCCCATGGTGGTCGTGAACTTTTTATATTAGTGAGACAAACATCCCACTTTAATGACAGGTGACCATCCTGTACCAGCGGCACAAATATCCCAATTTACTGACATGTGACTTCCAGTACCAGAGATACAAATATCCCAATTTACTGACAGGTGACTTCCAGTACCAGAGATACAAATATCCCAATTTACTGACAGGTGACCTTCCTATAGCACAGTCACAAACATCCCAAATTTCTTACAGCTGATATTCCTGTACCAGTGTCACAGAATTCTGGTCGCCACACTACCAGAAGGACGTGGAGGCTTTGGAGAGGGTACAGAGGAGGTTTACCAGGATGTTGCCTGGTCTGGAGGGCATTAGCTATGAGGAGAGTTTGGAAAAACTCGGATTGTTTTCACTGGAACGACGGAGGTGGAGGGGCGACATGATAGAGGTTTACAAAGTTATGAGTGGCATGGACAGGGTGGATAGTCAGAAGCTGTTTCCCAGGGTGGAAGAGTCAATTACTAGGGGACATAGGTTTAAGGTGTGAGGGGCAAAGTTTAGAGGGGATGTGCGAGGCAAGTTTTTTTACACAGAGGGTGGTGAGTGCCTGGAACTTGCTGCCAGGGGAGGTGATGGAAGCAGATACGATAGCGACGTTTAAGAGACATCTTGACAAATATATGAATAGGAAGGGAATAGAGGGATTTGGACCCCGGAAGTGAAGAAGGTGCTAGTTTAGGCAGGCATCAAGATCGGCGCAGGCTTGGAGGGCCGAATGGCCTGTTCCTTTGCTGTACTGTTCTTTGTTCTATCCCACTTTCCTGACCGGTGGTTTCATGTAGCAGTGAGATAAAAATCGCAATTTACTAACAGGTGACCTTCCTGTACCAGAGACACAAACATCCCAATACACTGACAGGTGGCCTTCCTGTAATAAAAACACAGACATCCCAATTCAGTGGTAGGCGACCTTCCTGTACCAGAGACAGAAGCATCCCAATTTACTGACAGTTGACCTGTCTGTATCAGGCACTAACATCCCAATTTACTGACAGTTGACCCGCCTGTATCAAACACTAACATCCCAATTTACTGACAGGTGACCTTCTTGTGCTAGATACACAAACATCCAATTTACTGAAAGGTGACCTTCCTGTACGAAAAGCACAAACATCGCAGTACCCCAATTTACTGACAGGTGTTGTTCCTGTACCAGAAATACATCCCAATTTTACTGAAAGTTGTCTTTACTGTACCAATGATGCAATCATTACGATTTACACTTAATTCATTTCTCGGCCACTTGACAAGTGTTTTGTGTGTGATGAGTTTCTCTGCTAAAGAAGGGATTCTTCGTGAGAGGGCGAACCCAATGTCTGTACCACCAATCGCCTTGCGGCAATGGAAAGTGTGTTGTTACTTTATTTTTTCTATCAACCGGTAGCTGTTCATTAAATCTGTAATAACGCTGACAATGTTCTCTTGCTGATTTAATCCTGTGCACATTTCTACTATTAAAGTGTCTATTGCTCTGGTAAGTCTTTGTAGTATCATAGTCCATAGACCCTCTGACTCCAGCATTGAACGCCAACACCAACAGCTGTTTAAAAGAGCCTAACCATACATTTGTGCTTTGTGTTCATTTTAATGTTGTTGATTTTAAATTCATCAATGGAATAAAATTTAATAGACTTAGTCGGCACATCTAATGCTCACAGATTATATCACGAACATGTTGGATTCTATGTTACAAATTAAACAGGCATAAGAGCTCACGTTCCATAATATGTTGACTGACTTTTAGCCATCCGTGTTGCAAACTCTAGTTTTTTCTTGCTGTGAAATCTGTGTTACATATTTAAATGTTTTCCAAAGATCTGCCTGATATGTTTGGTTCTAATGCTATATGTAAAATATGAACGTAAATTGGAAGAATAAATGCCACACCAACAGAAGCACATAAGCATTCGGAGCAGGGGTCGACAATTCGGCCCCTCCAGCCTGCTCCACCATTCAATAAGATCATGGATGATCTGATTGTGGCCTTAACTCCACTTTCACCCTTGACTCCCTTATAGATCAAAAATCTGTCTAACTCAGCCTTGAATATATTCAATGACCCAGGATCCACTTCTGTCTGGGAAAGAGAATTCCAAAAAATTAGTGACCCTCTGAGAGAATAAATTCTTTTTAGATAGGGTGGATAGTGAGAGTCTATTTCCCCGGATGGTGATGACAAACACGAGGGGGCATAGCTTTAAGTTGAGGGGTGATAGGTATAGGACAGATGTTAGAGGTAGTTTCTTTACTCAGAGAGTAGTAGGGGCGTGGAACGCCCTGCCTGCAACAGTAGTGGACTCGCCAACTTTAAGGGCATTTAAGTGGTCATTGGATAGACATATGGATGAAAATGGAATAGTGTAGGTCAGATGGTTTCACAGGTCGGTGCAACATCGAGGGCTGAAGGGCCTGTACTGCGCTGTAATGTTCTATGTTCTATCTCCGTCTTAAATGCGAGACCCCTTATTTTTAAACAGTGCCCCTCTAGTTCTAGATGCGTCCACGAGGGGAAACATCTTCTTAGCATCGACCCTGTCCACCCCGTCAGAACCTGATATGTTTTATAAGATCGCCTCTCATTCTTCTAAACTTCAATAAGTATAGGTCCAACCTGTTCAACCTTTCCACATAAGACAAGGGCAGCACAGCGGTGCAGTGGTTAGCACCGCAGCCTCACAGCTGCAGCGATCCGGGTTCAATTCTGGGTACTGCCTATGTGGAGTTTGCAAGTTCTCTATGTGTCTGGGTGGATTTCCTCTGGGTGCTCCGGTTTCCTCCCACATGCCAAAAACTTGCAGGTTGATAGGTTAATTGGCCATTATAAATTGCCCCTAGTATAGGTAGGTGGTGGGGAAATATAGGGACAGGTGGGGATGTGGTAGGAATATGGGATTAGTGTAAGATTAGTATAAATGGGTAGTTGATGGTCGGCACAGACTTGGTGAGCCGAAGGGCCTGTTTCAGGGCTGTATCTCTAAACTAAAAATCTTCATCCTGGGATTTAGCCTAGTGAACCTTCTCTGAACTGTTTTCAAAGAAATTATATCCCTCCTTAAATAAGGAGACTAAAATGTACACATTACTCTAGGTGCAGTGTCACCAATGCCCTGTACAGTTGTGGCAAGACTATTTTTATGCGGCATCTCCATTGTAATAAATGCCAACATTCCATTTGCCTTCCTAATTATTTTCTGTAGCTGCATGCTAACTTTTGGTGATTCATGTCCGAAGGCACCCACATCCCTCTGTAGCACAGCATCCCACAGTCTCTCTCCATTTAAATAATATTATGATTTTCTATTCTTCCCACTAATGAAGGCAAACTCACATTTTCCCACATTATACTCCACCTGCCAAATGTTTGCCCACTCGATTAACCTATCTAAATCTCTTTGGAGACAATTTGCACCCTCCTCACAGCCTGCTTTCTTACCTATCTTTGCATTGTTCGCAAATTTGGCTCCAGTACATCCGGTTCCTCTTTTCAAAGTCATTGATATAGATTATAAATAGTTGAGGCCCAGCACTGTTCCATGTGGCACTCCACTAGTTATAGCTTGTCAACCTGAAAGTGCCCCATTTATTACTCTATTAGTTTCAGCTTGCCAACCAGAAAGTGCCCCATTTATCCCAAAATTCTGTTTCCTATTAGTTAGCCAATCCTCTATCCAGGTTGATATATTACTCCCAACACCACGAGCTCTTATTGTGTGCAATAACCTCTCATGTGGCACCTTGTCAAATGCCTTTTGGAAATCCAAATAGACTACATCTACTGGTTCCACTTTATCACCCTACTTGTGACATCTTCAAAGAACTATAATGAATTTGTCAAATACAATTACCCTTCCTTCTGATTGCATTATGATTTTCTAAATGTTCTCCTCCTAGTTCCTTAATAAAGGTTTCGACCATGTTCCCAATGACAGATGTCAGGATAATTGACCTATAGTTTCCTGCCTTCTGTCGGCCTCTTTTCATGAATAGAGTCTTATTCCTTCCTTGAATATAATTTATTTATTTAAATGTTTGTCATTGCTTATTTACCATCATATATTTTAATCTAATATCAAAATCTACCTTAGTCAATTCGTCCCTGTGGCATACGTCGTTTGATTTTTTTCCCAATTTAGTTTTAAACTTAATTAAATTACTCTCAAACTCAATGCAAACTTCGACTATATTATGGCCATTCTTCTCTAGAGGCCCTTTACTACAAGGTTATTAATTAGCCCTGTCTCACTGCACAATAATAAATAAAAATATATATAATCTGTTGCCTAGTTGATTTCCTGATATACTGATCTAGGAAACTATCCTGAATGCATTCCATGGACTTATCCTCTACATTATTATTTCACATTTGGTTTGCCCAGATTAGGTGAAGATTAAAGTCTTCCTTAATTACCTTATTAGTCTTGTTACATGAGCCTCAAATATTCTAATTTTTCCTCTGCCGAATGCTACAACTATTATTCGGATGCCTATAAAATGCTCCCAACATTGTTCTTTTTTAATTGTTACGAGAGTGCTTCCATTTGTTTTTTGTAAAATATGTTTTTAAGGACTTATAGTTGAATTACAGAGATTGATTCATCTGGAATCTTGAAGAGATGCTGCACGTTATGTTTACTTTTTTCAAAGAGGCAACCAGAAGGCTTCCTGGAACAAAAACAAGAAATGCTGGAATCACTCAGCAGGTCTGGCAGCATCTGTGGAAAGAGCTTCCTGGACTTGGCTTGTAAACAAGCCCTGACTGGAAGGCACTTGTTTTCAGGTATAATATGCAGCAGGGAGGTTGTTGTTTTGACCTGGAGAAGATGTTTACAAGGAAGTGACAGGTCAAGATTCATAGAGGTCAGGCAGATTGATTTCTGGAGTGCTTTTTGTTTCACTTTGAATTGTTAAAAAGGAAAGTTGTTTTTTTGCCTGGCAAGAAAATACAGCTCATCTCTTTCGCTCCCTTGGAAAGAAACCATGCATATCCCATGTGTAAGCCTTCTCTTTCCTCCTGTATTTGAAAAATAAAATGCATATTGAATGTGTGGGAACAGAATCCCCAGTTGCCGCACTTCTGCTTTAATGCCTATCTGAAGCCTCTGGCAGTGCATTTCTTGGAAAGCCTACCCAGACTGATCTTCAACATCACCTGGAAAGAACGCCAACCCAAAACAAAGGAACAAAGGATATAGTTCCATATTTTCTCTTTTTTCTTCTTCAAGAATGAGCAATTATTCAGCCTAAGTGGTTTTCTGTCGATTTTAGTTTGTAATAGAGCTCTAAACAAAAAAAACCCTTTTATTTTTCTGGTTAACGTCTGTGTGTGTGTGTGTGAAACAACCCAGACCACTAATATAATAAAATAAAAACAAGAAATGTTGGAAATACTCAGCAGTTCTGGCAGCATCTGTGGGGAGAGAAGCAGAGTTAACGTTTCAGTGTCACTGACCTGAAACGTTAACTCTGCTTCTCACTGCACAGATGCTGCCAGACCTGCTGAGTATTTCCAGCATTTTTTGCTTTGATGTCAGATTTCCAGCATCTGCAGTATTTTGCTTTTATATTAATTCATACTACTAAGCAGCATACATGCAGGATTGAAGCTGTGGCTGCTAGTGCCATCTTGCACCTGCTGTTTCCGCCTTTCCATCATCTGTGCAGGACTTTTCTAACAAACTGTGCTAGCTCTGTTCAAAGTGAAAATCAGCTCGTGCAAACTAATCCTAATCTTTAAGATAGGTATTTCTCTGCAGTGTCTCGGCAGTATGGGAACAAATGCTGCCAGACCTGCTGAATACTTTTAGCATTTTATGCTTTTATTTCAGACTAAATGTAATCTCGCTAATGTGGACCAGCCCATTCTGGCATTAACCATGTTGAGTTGGACCTGTGCACACTGTAAGTAACCGTGTTGATTAACTCATGTTAACTCAGAATATAAGCCAGTGGAACTGGAGCTGTGCAGAATGAATTTAACTGCGCTGAATTGAACCTCTTTACCATGAATGTACCCACTTTCTACTGGACTTGTCGACACTGAATGTAACCTTGCTGAACTGGACCGGGCCACACTGAATGCTGCTGCACTGAACACGCAATGTAAATTTACCGAACGTTTCCTGTCCTGTCCACCAGAACTATAACAGCGTTGACCTGGACATGTTCACACCGACTCTATGTTTTTTGAATCAGATTTGTCCACATTGAAATTCACGGCACTGAACTGAATCTTTCTGCACTGAATATAACCGTTCTGACCTGGACCTGGACCTGACTGTGTTTAATGCAACAGTGCTGAATTGGACCTGTCCATACTGAATTGAACCATGCTGAAGGAAACCTTTCTCCGACTGCGTGCAACCTTGCTGGAATTAACCTCTCCATAGTGTACGTTACCAAGCTGATCTGAACCTGTTCACACAGAGTGTAACTATGATGAACTGGACCAGTTTAAACTGAATTTAAATATGCAGACCAGGACCTGGCCGCATAATGCAATGGCGCTGAACTGGAAATGCTCAAACTGAATATAACTGTGCTAAACTGGACCTATTTAAGCGGAACTGAACCTGCCCACATTGAATATAACGGCACTGAGCTGGACAAGTCTGCACTGAAAGCGATCATGAAGAAACGGATCGATGCACATCGATGTAACCATGCAGAACCGAAAGGTTTTGTTTCAGTGCTGTATCTCTAAATCTAAATCTAAAATCTAAACCAGACCTGTCCACACTGAATACACAGACAGTTGCGTTAATGTGACTATACAGTCTCAGAGAGATTTGGAACCATACTGGATGTGACCCATTATCACACGGATTTAACAATGATCAGAACCGAGAAATTGGCTGCGATTTCCTTTAGGACAAGAATGTCTTTGGTCAGTTATACCATGCGCTGAGGCTTCTTAACTCGGAATTGAGGGGTTTAACCCCGATAATTCCCCGTGTACAACACTCTCTTTCACTATTTCAACCGCCGACATAGCTTTTCATTTTCTTTTATGAATAAATGTAACTTGGACCATTCTGCACTCTCTGGAGATTTCACTTTACACGAACATACGAACATATGAACAAGGAGCAGGAGAAGGCCATTCGGCCTCTCAAACCTGCTCCACCATTCAATATGATCAAGGCTCATCTGATTGTAATCTCAACTCCACATTCCCACCTATCCCCCATAACCTTTCATCCCCTTACTTATCAAGAATGTATCTACCTCAGCCTTAATAATATTTAAAGACTCTGCTTGCACTGCCTTTTGAGGAACAGAATTACAAAGACTCATGACCCTTTAGGTCATGTCAGATCCCTTGAGAAACATTTCATTCCATCAAAACATAAACATGAACTTGACATCAGCTGCATTGCTACCTTTGTTTCAATTAGTGCAATTAATGTAAAAGAGCAAACCATTGTATTATCTCCCTGGCGCCTGCAATCGGGTATAAATGTGACAGTCTTTCAGTGTAGTGCAGAGCACGCTCAAAGACTCTGATAGAAATGCATGGATTACCAAAGGGTCTGGTGTTTTCCATTTACTATCCCATCCTTGCAGCTATCGGGGTTCCAGGTAAAGTACTGTAGCTAGGTATCAATTACAGAAATCAGTTTCACTGCTCAATTTTACTTGTAATCCTTTTCATCATGGCTGATCTACTTTCTCTTATTTAATGGGATAATTTCTCCTCTTTAATGGGATAATTTGTCCCAATCAATGTGGTAATTAAATCCCTTTAACAGTTTAATTTTTCCCATTTAACAGGATCATTTCTTCCCTTTAGTGGGACAATTTTGCTCTTTTAACTAATATAATTTCTCCCCTTTTAGAGTATGCTTTTTTCCACTTTAACAGTACCAATTCTCCATTTTAACGATATAATTTTTTTCCCTTTACAGACATAATTTCTCATCATTTATACTGTAATTTCTTCCCTTTAACAATGTTATATCTCCCCTTGTAGCGGCATGGCACCTTCACATTAACAATATAATTTCTGCCCTTTAATACTATCTCCTGTTGACCAGTATAATTTAATTCCTTTAATTGTATACTTTATCCCAAGTACCACAACCAACTCACAGTTTAAATGCAGTTCCATTGTGATATTGACAATGTTACTGTGGGTAAATTTTAAGACATTTATTACGGTATAAATGCAGTTCTAGTGTCTTATTGACACTGTTACTGTGGGTGAATTATCATACTGTTATCACGCGTGAATGTAGTTCTATTGTGTTATTGACACTGTTACTGTGAGTGAATTATCGCACTATTAACGTGGTATAAATGGAGTTTTATTGTGTTATTGACACTGTTACTGTGGGTGAATTATCACATAGTTATCATGGTGAAAATGTAGTTCTATTGCGCTATTCACATTAACTGTGACAGAGTTGTTCCCACAAATCAGTGATTGATTGTTTGATTGAAAGAAATTAACCATCGAATAATTCCCTACTTAATTTAATGAATTAATTTGGTGAAGGGACATTATTTGGCATTCCATTGTTGACAGAAATACCAGCAATGTATCAGTGACCATTTTGTTATTGATCTACATTTGACTCAAATTCATACTATTTAGTCTTTCTGCTCTCAGATTGGTTCAGCCTGGCTCTCCTTTTCCACATTAGCTACTTCATACACTTCCACAGCGACAGCTGCTGAGTCCTGGTGTTCCTTCTGCTCTTTGTACCTGGTAGTGTCCTAAAATGGCTTTATTATTTTCTCCATATTCTGTGAGGCCGCATATTTCATGGCATCTCTCGCATCTGAGGTGCAAAGTTTTAATTTCAGTACGCACTATAAAACTAAGCTGGAATCTGGAACACACTACCTGAAGGGGTGCTATAAAGGTGGCACGGTAGCGCAGTGGTTAGCACCGCAGCCTCACAGCTACATTGACCCGGGTTCAGTTTTGGGTACTGCCTATGCGGAACTTGTAAGTTCTCCCTGTGACTGCGTAGGTTGCCGCCGGGTGCTCCGATTTCCTCCCACAGCCAAAGACTTGCAGGTTGATAGATAAATTGTTGCTGTGCTGTACAACTCTATGATCACTTATCTCGATAGCGCAATGCTGTATTGAGAGACTGATACATAGTAGAAGGTACCTTTCTGTGACTGAACCCTCATCATTAGTCAGTTCTGCTGGTTGAAATTGACACCGATGATCACAGACTACTGTCAGAAGAAGAATTCGGACCTATCAATGCGCCCTACACTTATTGATGGTTATTGTGCTATTTAGAGTCATAGAGTTATGCAGCACAGAAACAGGCCTTTCGGCCCATCGTGTCTGTGCCAGCCATCAAGCACCTAACTATTCTAATCCCATTTTCCAGCACTTGGCCTTGTATGCTATGGCGTTTCATGTGCTCATCTAAATACTTCTTACCTCTTCAATATTTTCTATAATTTGTTGATGTGTTATTTTTCATGTATACTTGATGTTCCTGTGTTGGTCTCAATCTGCTTTCAATGCCTTCTTGTTCTCTGTTAAGTTTCATTATATTGTTTCACATTGCAATGTCATTGGTCTGTTGTATTCTTCACCCGAATGTTTGTTTTAAATACAGAAGCGAGTGCCTGTAGCTTAAGCGATAGTTTTCAACTCGGGATCATGTCACAAAGTTGTACATTTCGCACAGAATCCTGTAAAACAGTCGATTTTGTCGGGAAACATGTACACTCTCCCCTTTTCTCTTGATCTCTGTCTCTGTTACAGCTAACATGGCAGTGATTGTGATCCTGTCCCGAGGAAGATGTGGCCTCTCCAGATGTATCACTTACTACCTAGTGTCCATGGCAGTGACGGATCTCCTGCTCATTATCACCGCTGTGATATTGAACCGGATTGCTGGTATTTATTTTCCATTCAGTTTCTTGTCCATCACACCAGTATGCAGTTTCCGTGTTTGCCTCATCTATGCGATCATAGACTGTTCTGTCTGGTTAACGGTCGCTTTCACTTTTGATCGATTTCTGGCCATTTGTTGCCAGAAGCTGAAAATAAAATATTGCACCAAGAAAACAGCAGTGTGGGTTATCGGAACTGTATCCACGCTGAGCTGTTTAAAAAATTCCTTGTTGTATTTTATATATGAACCTTTGTACATAATTGACAACGTGCCCTGGTTCTGCGGTATAACATTGACATTTTACACATCACTTGTCTGGGCAGCATTTGACTGGATTCATTGCATTTTAACCCCCTGCCTGCCTTTCATTCTGATTTTACTGCTCAATGCTCTGACCGGCAGACACATTCTAGTGGCCAGTAGAGGTCGCAGGAGACTCCGTGGCCAAAGCTCAGAGACTCAGAGTGACCAAGAAATGGAGAAGCGGAGAAAGTCCATTGTTTTACTCTTTGCCATTTCGGGCAGTTTCATCCTATTATATTTGTTATTTTTTATAACAACCATCTATGTCCGAATTACAAATATTACTTATTTTTCAGGTTCAAAATTAAGCGAATCAACATTTATTCTGGAGGAAAATGGATATATGCTGCAGTTTTTGAGCTCCTGCATCAACCCATTCATTTATGCAGGGACCCAGAGTAAATTCAGAGAGGAGTTAAAGAATGGGATAGACTATCTACTGAGTGTAATTGTTAAATTAGTTAAATCATGAAAACAGTAAAATACACCATGAATTGTACACTATATTCCATTCTTTCCTCTTCTTGTCCATGTTTCACACGGCCTCCCCTCCCATATACACAGTCAGTTGCTTAGGGATTGTTCTGGGAAGGTGGGATATATAATGGCTGGTTTCCATTTTTCTCCTCCTAACTGACCACAGATCGGGTTTTCGTTGAACTAGTGTTTCAGCCCCTGTGCTTTGTTTGCCAGACAGACAGACAGTGACACTTTTTCTAGTAGGTTTGCAACAGAAGACTAAATAGTTATTGAACAATAATCACCCTAAATGATCACAACACCACCAACGCATGCATTCACTCTCACGTGCAAACTCAAGAATAGATAGATGGAAGGTAAGAGCCGCTAAGGGTTCAAGATGTAAAATTCTGCTGCTTTCAGGGGGAAAAAAAACAAAGACTGTCGGATACTCTTGTAAAGTTTCAGGTCTTTTTGCTGGTTGTTTGGCACTTGCTGGGTTGCTGAAGTCTTCTGGAAGTCAACACTTCAGTTTGAAGATGGTGCTGGTTAACTCCGAGATCAATTTTCACAGGTGGAGGAGTTGTTTAAAAAGTATGGTATTATTTCTCTGCTGATGTTGCTTGTCAACTCGTCTCAGCAGGTTTCAACAGTCTTAGCTGGAATTGATCTTTCTCCCTCTGTCTCTGAACCTTATGCTGGTGTTAAAGGTGGCTTTCGATGTTCTTTCTGTGGCTGGAGATGTCTGACTGAAGTTCTGATGATTTGATGACTTCTTTTATTCCCCAAAAGGTTTACCTTTAAAGGTAAGCTCATTAAGTGTTAGTTTTGGGTGCCTGAGGGGCTATACAATAGCTTCTTATTGCAGTGCCTTTTGTTCAGATGAGGGATGTTCACACTTTATTGGGGTGATTGGACCTGGTGAGTGTTTTTGTTTTAGCTCGTTTTGTGTATAGCTCACATCCACGTGTGACTTGTTGTCTAATTAAATTCAGATGGGATTAATGACCTTTGTTCTAGCAGACATGAATGTATATTTTTGTGCAAAAGAAGGTATATGTCCTGCGACTATGGCCTCCATCTTTGTTGAAGGCAAGTGTACCAAGCTTTTTAAATTGTTCTTTTTTAACTTTCCAGTTTATTTTTCTATTTCCATCAATGCACCCCCTGTGAGTGTGACGGGATCCTTATCAACTGTGTGAATTTAAGAATGTTTAAGGAACGCTGCATCAGCACACAATTCAGTGTTGTAGGCTGTTCTCAGTTAGTTCCAGGTTCTTTTCCCTGTGCTGAATCAGGCCTGATAAATTCCCATCAGTCCTGAGGGCTCCAGAGTATGGCTACCTTCATGTGGGAGACGGACACTAAGTTCAACTGCTAAAGAAGGCAGCTCAATATTCCTCCTGGGAATGATTTGGATATTGAGGGAAGGATCTCCTCTGAAGTAGGAAAACATACTGCCCTCACACATTTTTTCTGCTCACTAATCACCGTTCCATACTTGCCTGTGTCAATAAACATAGTAACTGAAGAATTGTTGGAGGAAAAAGGCATAAAAAACCCCATTTAGTTCATATTTTACTCTTTCCACTGTCCAATTAGGATGACATCCCCAGTGTCATCAAACATTGTAAAATGAATGTAATAAGATGGCCGCTTTTTAATGCGGTGAAAACAATAAGCAACCAAATCAGAAAAAAAAACAAATTTATTGAGATTATCTTCACTACCAACTATACACTTAAATCTAATTTTCGTTTTGCCATCATGATAGCCTCATGATGCAAAGATTCTGGAGGTGTTGACAAACACTCTCTGCTAATTTTTCTAAAACATACCCGGACATGAAGCGAGGAAAACCTCAGTGGTGGAGACCTGTAGGAACTAGGGGCAGAAAATTGATTGCAGTGATGGAACGGAGGCCTAGCTTTTCTTTGCTGGGATGCGATGCACCACCGGCCGCTTCCTACTTTGCCCATTTGGTGTTCTATTAGAAAACGGCAGCATGCGAGATGGAGGTGGGCTGGGGGGCGGGGTGTCTCCTGCGTACGTAGAAGGCTGTGAATCGACGCTATCCTGACGTCAGGTATCCCACCCACTGACGCGAGGCCAGGATTCCAAATTTTCACTCTGTCGATCCAAGCAGCTTATTGGTACATCATTCTGCACACAACAGGTACAGAGATGCAGAAAACGTCTGGCGATAGCGTTGCTTAACAGGATTGGCACCCTAATTTCAGGTGATAGAATTCTGAAGAATATTTACTGTTGCAAAGTAACTGGAGGTGCGATTGTTTTTGGAGTGGTTGCTGTGTCCTCACAGGAAGGGCTGTGGATTTGATGAGCTCTCCACACAAGGGCTGGAACAGGTAAGGGGCAGCGGTTATGGTGCCTCCAGATCTACAGCATGACAAAGTGAGAAGGAGCAGCAGGTGGCATGCACTCGCCCAACCTGTGAGTCAGACTTCTCAATGCTCTTTGACAGTGACAAAAGGCTGACTGGCAGGTCAGCCAATGCAGCAAATATCTTGGCGTGCAGTCAGCACTCGCCTATATGTCACCTCAGTCAGGTCCTCAACTGAGTTCTTTGCAGCAAACCTCGCCTGCGACCTAACCTCTGGGAAGTTGGCAAATGGACCATCTTTTACCTCTGGCCTGTTTGTAGCCCTCATGTGCTGATGTCATCTCTATACTGAACTCCAAAGTACGTGCTGTACCATTATCTGAACTGATGGATGCCTGTGCAGGTCAGATGATGGGCCTTCATCATTGGCGATGTGCTGTTGCTCTCCACACCACCACTCCCCCCGCCCCCACCTGTCCTCTCTCTTCCGACTTGAACTGCAGTGCCTGGACAGGCGACAGTTCCTGGATGTCTGAAAGCAGGAAACCAGAAGGGGTAACGTGGGATGAGGTAAGCGGAGTGTGGTGACAAAGACGAGGTCTGTGGTCTCACCATCTGCAGCTTGCCAATCATGTTGATACCAGGATCATGGTGAGTTGGGATTTAACAATGGCATAAGGCAGGAACATACCATCATCCTCATTGTTCCCAGAGACAACAGAAACCACGACCTCTGTTGCTACCAGTCCCATGATGTTGAGAGGCCTCTCTTACATAAGGCTCAGGAATTTCAATTGTTCTGGACTGTACCAGTTCTGTCCTGCTCCATTATCTTCTGTGCCCGCATCAGAGAGGGCAAAATGTCGGTGATTCTGCAGCACTGTGATTAGTAATGTTCCTGCCATCGCCAAATACCCGGAGGTATGTGGATGCAGAGAGATATGGGTGCGAATCTAGCACCATTCATAGGTAGGTGTGTGAGACTGAGGTCGAGTATCTGGATATTAAGCGTGAGTCCTGAGTGTCAGAAAGTGCTGCAGGATGAGCGATGGGTGTATGGTGCATTGAGCAATGTGAGAGGTTGGTGGTGTGTGGTTAGGAGCTGTCATGTGAAGATGCCTTCACTGAACTTGTCCATCCACGTGAGATCATTGGACTTCTTCTGGCATTGCAGTCAGGTCCTCGGCCCCAGACACTGGGAACTGACCTCCCTGGCCACCTGCTCCCACTCCTTTCTCAGGTCTATTGTCTATTGTCCCAACGTGACACCATGACAACTCTCCTCTTGCTCAGCTCCATAACTAAGGCCTCGAGCACCGATCCTTTCACCCTGCAGTCCTATCTCTGCCTTGGTAGTCTCTCTTCTATCATTTGAAATCCAACAAGAGTATTCAGTGCAGGTTGCCTTTAGGAGGGACAGACTCTCTTAAATAAGATCAGACTGGCTGTATCACGGGGTATCGTCACAAAGCTACCCAGTCTGCTGCTGAGAGAGGCAGCCGACAGCGCGAAGAATAATTCAGCAGTGCTGGAACCGCTTCCCACATGCTGCAATAATGCAGATGATATAGGTGTTTCAAATTTGTGTGCTTCCCACCTCGACAAAAGTCAGGGTGAATAGTGACACCACGTCCACAAATTGGGAACACGCATTTCTAGCCCCATCAGTCCAACATCACCCGTTTCTCCCATGCACTTTATACTGACAATAAATCATGTCTGAAATTAATGACATATGGTACCCAAAATGGTCTTCTATTATTGACTGCCACCTTTCTGCCTTTTTCTCTTTCTTATCTTTCCTGAACACCTTTTATCCAGGAATATTTAACACCAAGTACTGCCCTTCATTGAGCAAGGTCTCTGTTATAGTCACATAATATTTCCACGTGGTAATCTACGCCTGTAACTCACCAATATTATTAACCACACTTCATGCATTCATATTCATGCATATTATCCCTAAATTAGACTTTATTTCTTTCTCCATTACTCTCACCATACCTATTAAATCACCTAATAACTTCTGATTGCCTACTCTAGTGCTATCTATCTCTCCCAGTCGTCTGTGCACCTTGGTATTCCTCTCTGATATTTCCTCCTGGTTCCAACACTTCTATCAAGTTCGGTTAAACCCTTCCCAACAGCACTAGAAAATCACCCTGCAGGGAGCTCAGTCCTGGCTCTGTTTAGGTGCAAATCGTCTGGCCTGTACAGGTCCCATCTCCCCCAGAGCCGGTCTCAAAGTCCCAAGAATCTAATTCCCTCCCTTCTGCACCATCTTTCCAGCAACGCATTCATTTACACTATCCTTCTATTTATATACTTACTTGCTTATTGTACTGGGAGTAATCTGGAAATTACTACTTTTGAGGACCTGCTTGCTAATTTCTTACTTAGCTCACTAAACTATTTCTGCAGGACCACATCCCTCTTATTACTTATGTCATTGGTACCAATGTGGAACACGACTGCTGGCTCTTCACCTTCCCCAGTAAGGGTGCTCTGCAGCCGTTCAGTGACATCCTTGATTCTGGCATCAGGGAAGCAACACAATATCTTGGATTCATGTCTGTGGCCATAGAAACATCTGCCTGTTCCAGTGACTATCGAATCTCTTATCACTATTGCTCTTCCAGTCTTCCATCTGTTCCCCTCCCCCCCCCCACGCACCCCCACCCCCACGCCCCCACACACCTTACATCTAAGCCAGCCGTGCTGCCATGGCCTTGGCTCTGGCTGCAGTCCCCAGATGAACCATCACTTCCAAAGTATTCAGGTGAATACTGGTTGGAGAGTGAAATGCACTCAGGGTGGGTCTCCTGCACTACCTGACTGTTTCTTTGACTATCCAGTGGTCACCCATTCCCTCTCTCCCTGCATACTCTGATGGTGTGGGGTGACGAGATCTATAAATGTGCTATTCATGAAGCTCTCAAACTCATGGATGCTCTGCTGTGATATCAGCTGCTGCTCAAGTGCTGGAACCCAGAGATCAGGCCTTCGTTCAAAGGCACTTAGTACCTGAATCAGAGACCCGGCATTGGGAAGCGGGAGACCCACTGATGGCCACTCCCTTGCTAATGAACCCCCTCACTTCCAGTCCCACCTTGCTAGACTCTCCCCGCTCCCTCTCCTGCCCTGACCTCCTGTGAGCCTGGATCCAGCACTGCTACTCATTGTCTGGTAGTTGCAATTACAGCTGCCAGCCTCTGATTGACCAGGACTCTCCAAGTGTGGCACTTTAGGCGACGGGGTGCTAAATCCTATGGAAGGTTCACCGCTGTCCAGTTAAGTACCTGATTGGCAATATATTTGGTGGGACTTCCGTAGTAGAGGGGACACGGGCATCTGAGAGTTGGTGTCCCCCGACGTCGACACCCCCCACCGCTAGTATAAAATTTCCCTCTTTAATGCTTTTGCTGAACTCCTGGCAGCGCAGCTTTCAGCGTCACAGTAGCAGGCAAGCCTTCCCAGTACATCTCGGTGCAGTCACGAGGGAGGGGACAATTTGTTGTTGGAAACTCAAATTCATGAATGATGCCAGTAATTATATAATTCATCATAAATTGTCAACCACTCATTATCCTATGTTGTACATTCATTAAATGCTTGCATGAAATTCAAACACTATTTGAGAAATTACATTTTGTGGCCACAAAAGGGAAGGGGGGACCTGTCAAAATCACTGTAAATGAGGATGGTAGAGCAATCAGAAAGGATAAAAATACATAGATAGGTTGAGAGTGCTCAAAGTAAAAAAGACGCGTGATCTGAATGGGATGTATCCTAAATTCATGAGTGATGGGGGTGGTGGGTAAGGGTGGAAATAGCGAAGGCTCTGGCAACATTTTTTTTCAATCTTTTTTGAATGCGTAAGAGGTCATAGAGTAATTTGTGGCATAGAAGGAGGCCCTTTGGTCCATCAAGCCTGTTCTCCACGGAGCAATCCAGTCAGTCACACTCCCCTGTTTGATCCCCACAAACCTTGCATGTTTATTTAATTTAAGTGCCCATCCAATTTCCTTTTGAAATCATTGATTGCCTCCTCTTCCACCACCATAATAGGCAGCAAGTTCCAGGTCACCACCACTCACTGCACAAAAAAGTGCTTCCTCAGATGCTGCCTCCATCTCTTGCCCAAAATCTTCAATCACAATAAAGATCGCAGGACAGGTGATGTGGCGCGGTTTCAGTATGTGGGAGCACCTGGATACCACGGAAATACGTGGCAACCACCTCTGTAGTACGTTTCTGCGACTTGAGAAGCATCAGTTCAGAGTCATTGAGCTGGAGACTGAGCTGTGGACACTGCAATGAATCAGGGAGGGGAAATGTTACTCGGAAACATTGTTCCAGAAGACAGTTACATCTATTAGGATAGGGTCGTCTGTTATTGTCAGTGGTCAGGAAAGGAAGGTGTGACTGTGAGTCAGTCAGGTAAGGGGATCGAGAAGATGGGAGCGAGGCGCCTCAGCCCTTGCAGTTGAGCAACACATTTGAGATTCTTGCAGCTTATATGGACAAGAGTGAGGGCTGTAGTGTGGATGAGCAGACAGATCAATGATACAGGAAGCTATTCAAGTGGGAGGAGCAAAAAGGAAAGTAGTGTTAGTAGGGGAGAATATAGTGAGGGGGATTGCACTGTTCTCTGCAGTGAAGAGCAAGAGTCGAGAAGGCAGTGTTGCCAGCCTAGTGCCAGGGTTCAAGATATCTGCTCAGGGCTGGAGAGGAACTTATAGTGGCAGGGCAGGGATCCAGTCGTCCAGGTCCATGTTGGTACCGACAACATAGGCAGGACAAGGGAAGAGGTTCTGCATCGTCAGTATGAGGAGTTAGGTACCAAATTAAGAAGCAGGACCTCAAAGGTAGTAATCCAGAGATTATTACCTGAGCCACGTGCAAATTGGAGGAGGGCAAATAAGATTAGAGAAATGAATTAAACCAAGAAATGCTGGAAATACTCAGCAGATCTGGCAACATCTATGATCGAGAAATGAATGCGTGGCTCAAAGACTGGTGTCACCGAAGTGGATTCTGGTTCATGAGGCACTGGCACCAATACCGGAGAAAGTGGGGGGCTGCACATTTGGGACAGTTGACACCTAAACCATGCTGTGACCAATGTTCTAGCGAGGTGCATTACTAAGGAAGTAGCGAGGATTTCAAACGAAACAGTAGTGGCAAGGGATCGAAATTGGGAAGGTGTGGTAAATCAAAGAGTAGAGCAAGGCAAGAGAGAAAAGTACTTTTATGGGAAAAAATAACTTGACCGTGGCAGGAAGGGACTGTGAGTACAAATATAAGAGTAAATCACCAGACAAGGCAAGAGGTTACAAAAATAATAAAAGGACAAAACTAAAGGCTCTGTATCTGAGTGCACATAGCATTCAAAACAAAACAGATGATCTGATAGCGCAAATATAAATAAGTATGATCTGATAGCCTTAACAGAGACATAGCTGCAGGATGGCATAGATTGGGACCTGAATATTGAAGGGAACATGACATTTAGGAAGGACAGGAAGCTAAAACAAGGTTGGGGAATGGCTCTGTTAATTAATGCTGGTATTAGCACACCAGAAAGGGAAGAGTGGGATGACCTAAGGTCAGGAAACTAGGATGTAGAAGCGGTCGAGATGAGAAATTATAAAGGCAAGAAGTCACTTGTGGGAGTGGTGTATCGTCCTACTAAAAGTAGGACGGGGTATAAAGGAAGAAATAATGGGTGCTTGTCAGAAAGGCACAACGATAACCATGAGCTATTTTAACCTACATATAGATTGGAAAAGTCAAATGGGCAAAAGTAGCCTAGATGCGGAGTTCATAGAGTGTTTTAGGGACAGTTTCTTAGAACAGTACGTAGTTCTGGAGCCAACCAGAGAGCAGGCTATACTACACCTGGTATTAAGCAACGAGATAGCATTAATTAATGACCTCATAGTGAAGCTTCCCATTGACAGCAGCGATCATAATATGATTGAATTTTACATTAAGTTTGAGGGAGAGCAGAGTGGGTCTAAAACTAGTATTTTAAATTTAAATAAGGGCAATTATTAGGGCATGAAAGCAGAGCTAGCAAAAGTGAAATGACAAAGTAGGTTAAGGGATCAGTCAATAGAGATGCAGTGACAGACATTTAAAGGGATGTTTCAGATTAGACTGAATAGATACATCCGAACGAAAAAGCAAAATTCCAGGGACGGACCCACCATCCCTGATTAACTAAAAAAGGTACTGGTACTGCTCAGCCTGATCCATTGGAATAAAAGAAAAATAGCTTAATAAAGTTAGAACCACTGATCTTTGACCTTTTAAAAGTTTCCTACACCGGCTGAAGTTTGGTCCATGTTCTTTCCGCAGTGGTCTCTCCCGGGATTCTGGGAACTCAGCGACCCGTCCGTCTGCGGGTTGTAAACTGACAGAAAGACCTTCCCAGCTCAGCCTCCTTTGGTTAAACGTATGAAACTCAACCATAAGCGGGCGGGAGCTTCATAAATCTACCCCCACCCACCCTCCAGACAGCACCAGAGGACTTACCAGGGCCAAAATGGCAATAATCTGGCAGGACTTATCTCTGTGGAATTCCCACCTTTACCATTCCTGTTAGCTGCTGAGTCGGGATGGTGAAAGATGAAAACCGGCCTCACTGAATGTGTATCAAAGAGATGAGGGGATTGGACTAAACACCAGTCCAACACGTTGTGATGATGGAATTATTTTTCATGGTTTAATAAATTTAACCATTGCAGTAAAGGGGTATTTCACCACATTCGTCAACTCCTTTCTGAATTTAGTCTGGGTCACTGCAAAGATACACGTGTTGGTGCTGCAACTCAGGAACTGAAGCGTAAATTCCAGTTGCTGTACAAATTGAGGGACAGCTGCAGGAATAACGTCTGACAAATGCAATAGTTTGCACACAGAATGCAACAGAAACGCTGCCCATAACAGGGTAAAATTCCCCCATATAACAAATAGTAAATTGATAGATTTCCTTCACTTCTCCATCTTTGGGTCGCTGGGATTCTCCCATTGCTGCGGGACTGGAGCCTCCTGTGGCCTTTGCTGACACTAAAATCTGTCTGATGGTAAAGCATCGAGCAGCAGTATTATAACAAATGGGATACAAATATAATGAAGGATTTCAATTACTGTCCACACCAGTGAATAAAGAACATATCGGGTTACAGAGCAAAAAACAGGAAAATTGCTAATCAAGTATAAACTTCCATACAGAAAGTACCTGAAAGTGTTCTTTACACAGAGCAGCAGACTCACGGTTTCTAGAACCACAGACACCATATTCTCAGTGCAATATATTTTTCAACTTCCGGCAACAAATAGCCACAGACCAATCAAAGGTGAAAGTGACTGCAAACTAGACGGAAGTCTGTGGCTGTGCAAAGCAGGACGGGGTGGATATTACACACTTTAGTGATCCTTCTGAACTGAAACAGAGCCAGATAACGAATAGGAATATACCAGATTATGAGATCAGTGACAATGACCAGTAGGTAGGCTGCTACCATGGACGTCAGGTAGTGGGGACACATTTGCAGAGACCATACATTCCTCGAGATAGTATCACCATCAGGACTCAGTTCATTGTAAGGAAGGAAACTTCGTACGGAAAACAACAGCAGCAGAATGATAGAAATCTGGGTGAAATGTGCAAAGTTATTATTGAAGCCGTGGACAGAATCTATTTTTTTCTATCAGTGACGATCTTTCTGCTGGAGAGAGGGTTTATAGTAAAGTATTGTCCGAGTCCAACAGATAACCAAATCCACCAGTTCCCCAGCTTCAATCCCTGGCCTGCAATGGGTTGGCATTTGGAAGCTACAATCTCCTCAATGACTGGCTTCGAAGGGAAAGTAACCGAGGCTTTCTGATCCTGATCACTATCCTGTGACCTTACTGCAAACTGCGCAGGTGCGTGATTCTTGCAAAATCATATTTGGTCTGGACTCATAGTGGCTCAATTTTTAAAATGGTTCCCTTGGTGTGATCTCATCGTCTTTTTATCGAAATTAAGGAAGAATTACAGAAACTCATAGTGTCAATACGACACAGACGGAGGCCTATCGGCCTACCAACTCCATGCCAGCTCTCTGTAAAACAAGCTAGTCGGTCCCATTCTCCCGCTCTCTCTCCCTCTAGCTCTGCAAGCCTATTTCCCTCATTTACATTTGCATTTACATAGCGTCTTTCATGACCTCAGAAATTCCCAAAGCACTTAGGAAAATAGGAACATAAGTAGGCCATTCATCCCCTCGAGCCTGTTTTTCAATGAGATCGTGTTGATCTGTATCTTGAATCTATCTACCTGCCTTGGCTCCATATAATTGCTTACCATTCTCAGATTGAACATTATGAAATAATCCACTGTTGTTTTTTTAGTGGGTGATGTTCTACACTTCTGCCATCCTTTGCATATGTTTCCTAAATTCTCTCCTGTATGACTTGACTCTGAGTTTAAGTTAATTTCCTAGACTCCCCCACAAGTGCAAAAGGGTTTTCTTCATCTACCCTGTGAATTCCTTTCGAAGTTCTAGAAAAACTCGACCATTTCATACCTTAATCTTCTATTTTCCAAGGAATGCAAGCCCAATTCGTGTAATCTCTCTTGATAATCTCAGCCGTGGTGCAATGGTCCCATTCTGGTGAATCTGTGCTTCACTCTTTCCAAGGCAAATACACTCTCACTAAGATGCAGTGCCCAGGAATGTCCATAAACCTTCAGGCTTTATCCAACCAGGCCTTTGTAAAGCTGTATCAGAACTTCCTCCCATATTCTAGCTCTCTGGTTATGAAGGCCAACATCCCATTAGTTTTTTTTCTTAGTTATTGTGTGTGCTGAGCTGTTATATTTCAGTGATCTGTGTACATGGACCCCTAAAGCTCTTTTAACCTCTGCTGTTCCTAGCTTTTCACTATGTAAATGATAGTCGGATCTATCCCTTTTGAGGTTCAAAATGCCTGGTGTTCCAATCAACTGCGTTGAAATCCATCTGCCACAGGTTTATTCACTCATTTAACCTGTCAATGTTTCTTTATAATTCTATGCTTCGACTGACACCACTTACCTTACCACCAATCTTTGAATCATTGGAAAATTTAAGTATTTGTGCGTCCATTGCCAATGATTCTTTCAATGTTTATCCTTATACTTATGCAATATTTATCGCTCAATCTACATCACAGAAGAGCAGGTTATCTGGTCATTACCGCATTGCTGTTGGTGGAGATTGTTGTGCACAATTTGGTCGCCGTGTTTCCTACATTACAACAGTGACTACATTTCAAAAAGCAATGTGTTGTTGGAAAACGTTTTGCAACATCTTAAAGTAGAGAAAGGCGCTATATGAATGCAAGTCTTTCTTTTTTATTGCGTTATTCAATACATTAATAACTGCAGTAAATAGTTGAAAGTCAGGCACAGTTCGTTTTGGGGCACCTTATACACTTCCTTCCAATTTGAATAAATGTCGAGGAAGGGACTTCTCTGTCTCCATCTCTGGAGATAGGTTGTCTACCAATATCCATTCTAAGCCCACCGACTCCCACAGCTACCTCGACTACACTTCTTCACACCATACCTCCTGTAAGGACTCCATTCCATTCTCCCAGTTTCTCCGTCTTCGACGCATCTGCTCTGATGATGCTACCTTCCATGACGGTGCTTCTGGTATGACCTCCTTTTTCCTCAACCGAGGATTCCCCCCCCACTGTTGTTGTCAGGGCCCTCAACCATGTCCGGCCCATTTCCCGTATCTCTGCCATCAACCCTTCTCCTTTCTCCCAGAACCGTGACAGGGTTCCCCTTGTCCTCACTTTCCACCCCATCAGCCTCCATATCCAAAGGATCATCCTCTGCCATTTCCGCCACCTCCAGTGTGATGCCAGTACCAATCGCATCTTCCCCTCCCTTCCCCTGTCAGCATTCCAAAGGGATCATTCCCTCCACGACACCCTGGTCCACTCCTCCATTACCCCCACCACCTCGTCCCCGTCCCATGGCACCTTCCCCTGCAATCGCAGGAGGTGTAATACCTTCCCATTTACCTCCTCTCTCCTCGCTATCCCAGGCCCCAAACACTCCTTTTAGATGAAGCAGCGATTTACTTGTACTTCTTTCAATGTAGTATACTGCATTCGCTGCTCGCAATGTGGTCTCCTCTACATTGGGGAGACCAAGCGCAGACTGGGTGACCGCTTTGCGGAATACCTCCGCTCAGTCCACAAGCAGGACCCCGAGCTTCTGGTTGCTTGCCATTTCAACACTCCCACCTGCTCTCATGCTCACATCTCTGTCCTGGGATTGCTGCAGTGTTCCAGTGAACATCAACGCAAGCTCGAAGAGCAGCATCTCATCTACCGATTAGGCACACTACAGCCTGCCGGACTGAACATCGAGTTAAATAATTTCAGAGTATGACAGCCCACCATTTTACTTTCATTTTTAGTTGTTTTTTCTTTTTCCTTTTTTTCTTTTTTACATTTTTTACAACCTTTTTTTGCATTTATTTCATCTCATCTTAGTTTGTTCAGTTTGCTTACCCACTGTTTTTTTTCATGTTTGCACTTGCTGCTGTTCAATATTCAGTCCGTTAACACCTTTTCTCTACGAATGCTTTGTCTTTCAACACACTATTAACATATTGTTTGCCTTTGCTCCATGACCTTGTGGTCAGCTATGTGGCCTTGTCCAGTCTACATCTTCTCCTTTGTTATCTTTTGCCCCACCCCCACCTCACCTGTGACATTTTTAATTTTTGTCAGTTCCGAAGAAGGGTCACTGACCCAAAACGTTAACTCTGCTTTTCTGTCCACAGATGCTGCCAGACCTGCTGAGTGGTTCCAGCATTTCTTGTTTTTATTTCAGATTTCCAGCATCCGCAGTATTTTGCTTTTACTTTACAAAGTCATGTTCGTCCTTTCTAATCACAACGAATACATTAATTTTGAATTGCAGTCGCTGCTGTAAACCAGGGAAGCCCTTGAACTATGTCACAGCAACAGATAGAATCTTTACAAGAGATGGAGACGATAAGGGTAGGATGATGGGAAAAATTGCAAATTAGAAAACGGGCAGTAAGTCCGAGTGGGATATTGGAGGACGCAGTCAGCAGCAGTGAGTGAGCAACGCCCCCAGTGGCAGTTTGGAAAAGCACTGCTGGAATGTACCAGCGAAAGTGTCGTGTGGGTGTTCAAACCAGAGACTGAATGAACCAGTTACTTGGACGTGTGGATATTAGGTCAGTGCTACAGTAGATTCGGCTGTGATACTCTCGCAGAGAGACAGATGGATAAAATGGAACAATAACATCGGATAGTGACAAAACCTTGAGCAGAGTAAGAAATACAATATTTAAATAACCAATATAATTAAGGATTCAGTCAGTTATTCACTTCATAGCAACTTGCTCCATATAGTGGATTTAACATGGGGTCCGCCGGCAGACATACTAGACGGAAATTGACGCCAAACCAAACTTGGTCCGACATACTGAGCCTAGAGGTCAGTGTGAAGTGCAGAGGAACGTGCTTGGAACAGAGTCAGGCACATCTTAAATTGAGATGCAAACTTACTGAAAGTATCATACAGAGTTACCTGCATGCTAAAGACAAAAAGCAGCAAAAACACAGCTATGTGGTCCCACAACCAGAGGATCAGAGCAAAACTCTGTCACTTAATTCTGTGCAGCAAAACATTGTAGTGGACAACTCGGTAACTAACAGCACGAGGAGTCTGCATAAAATTGTCATTCTCAAAAATAGCAGAGGCCTTCCACTGTTAGCAGCAATGAAATTCGATGTGATTTCCAATCTTTTCAATCTAAGCTGCTGAATAGATGGTTCAAGTCACTCCTGAGATTTCCACCATCATCGAGAACAACATCTAACTAATTTGTTTTAATCCTCATGATGGTCATGACTGAACTGGACACAGCGAACGTACAGGGATGTGCAGAGGTCGTGACAAGTTGCTATTTGGATGCAAAGCTCTTTCTCCTCGTTAGAATCCATTTCTTAGGTCACACAAGCTGTCTTTACAATATGCCCTGGAAGCCTAAATAATGTATTTATTTTTCTTCCTCTATTCTACTGTTACTGAAGGAAACTGTTAAAACTCACCGCCATCTTACACCAAATCGGAAAAGCGTGGGACACTTTTTTTAGTAAAGAGAATGATGTGAGGTGACCTATTATGAAGGGGTTTGAGAAAGTGGAAGTAAAGAAAATGTTTCCACGTGTGTGGAAGCCAATAACATATCCAATAGCAAGTTCGGAGAACCTCTACACTCGGAGATTGGTGAGAATGTGGAACTTGCTACCACAAGGGGTAATTAAGGTGACTAACACAGGTGAATTTCAGAGGAAGCTAGACAGTTACAGGAGGGAGAAAGGAATAGAAGGATATGCTGATAGGCTGAGATGAAGTAGGAAGAAGCTCATTGGGAGCATAAACACCGGCATAGACTTGTTGGCTCAGATGGCCTGTTTCTGTGCTGTAAATAGTGTAATAGCATGTGTTCCTATCAAATGTCCCCTTATTGCTTTTCTTCTTTGGCTCAAGGTATCTTACCCTGCTGGGAGACGTTTTCACAAGTCCCAAAGAGTCCAGGACTCAGGAATTGTCTATTCTTCCCTCCTGATTGGTGATATTCTTTTATAGGAAATGGGTGTCGTTGGAAAGGACAGCATGGGACAAGTGGCCTCTTTCTGTGCCATGAACTTACGATGATTTGCTGCCCATCCCTAAATGCTCCTGACATCTGAGTGGGTTGCTAGGCCATTTCAGAGGACAGTTAAGAGTCAACCACATTGCTGTGGGTCTGGAGTTATATGTCGGCCAGACCAGGTAAGGACAGCAGATTTCCTACCCTAAAGAACATTAGTGAAGTAAATGGGTTTTTATGACAATCGATGATAGTTTCATGGTACTATTACTGAGACTCGCTTTCAATTCCAGATTTTAAAAATTGATTAACTGAACTTATTAATTAATTGAATTTAAATTCCACCAACTGCCGTGCTGGGATTTGAGCCCATTGCCTCGGGAATTGGTCTGGGCCTCTGGATTACTGCACCACAGTCAGAGCCGCCGAGGCGCTTCATTCTGTTCCAACTGGAATCTCAGGGCAGCAGCAGCAGGTGGAAACAAAGAGCAGCTTGTCTTCACCAGCCAAAGGTTCTACCGTCACTCCATTCACTCAGGAAAGGTGGGGCAACCGTGAGTGATCCATGACTACTGTCCTGAAAAACAAGGAACACGGTAAAAAAAAAACTTCCATGTTTGTGCACTAAATAGATAATCACAGTCTGACTGCTGCTAATTATGAAATGTTACTTTGTAAAGTTTAAAGCAGATAAAATTGCTCGTGGAGCTACGGTTCCTTCCTGTTGTGGCAAGGGTTGGTGTTGTGCACCAATAATGGGAAATATAATAATAATATTACTTCGAATAATAAAAATGATTATTATAAATAATAATTATCATTTTTATTATAAACGATGCTGCATTGATTCGGGGAACTGTAAAAAAAACACATTGTGCCTTCTAATGGGAAGAAATCATCTGGATTGTTAAATCACAAATGAATAAATTCCCTTTAAAGTTTAGGCAGTGTGTGATCTCCTGACCTATGGGTTGAATTGAATATTATGATGAGACTCCAATCTTGAACACGTCTGTCTTTGTGTCTCCACTAATATCGGGTACAGTCAGTCAGTCAGGGTGACATTTTTGGACAGAAGGGGGCGGCACAGTGGCGCAGTGGTTAGCACCGCAGCCTCACAGCTCCAGGGGTTCAATTCTGGATACTGCCTGTGCGGAATTTGCAAGTTCTCCCTGTGACCGTGTGGGTTTTCGCCGGGTGCTCTGGTTTCCTCCCACAGCCAAAGACTTGCAAGTTGACAGGTAAATTGGCCATTGTAAATTGCCCCCAGTGTAGGTAGGTTGGTGGTAGGGATTATGGGGTTACTGCAGGGTTAGTCTAAATGGGTGGTTGCTGGTCGTCACAGACTCGGTGGGCCAAAGGACCTGTTTCAGTATCTCTAAAATTAAAAAAAATTAATAAAAAATGCATGTGTTGGGCCGAGCAGTGGCCTGATGTGCCTTTGTTCTCCCCAGTGTAGAGTACAATCCATGCAGAGTAAAGATAGTCAACTAGACCAGGGAGCGATGAGTTAGGAAAGGGAAAGTCAGACTGTACCAGATGCAGCATCAGACTGTATTGGGGATAGCACAGCGCAATCGGAATGAATATAGTCCACCTATCTTGTAATAATACATAGTTATATTCACATCGTCCACATTCCTCAGGTCGGATTTTATGAAACCTTTTTTTGACCCACTGTTGTTGTTCTCAATGTGACCGTTAAATGTCAAGGAATTGCCGAGAATGTTTTATCGTTTCCTTTTTGGTACTGAGATTTTGAGAAAGCCGTCGAAAGCCCAGGAAATCTGTCTGCTGCTGTTAGCGGCGGTGAACGGTTTCCATGGTTACTCACAGGAAACTGACTGAGAAGTCATTAATTAGCACTTAACCAGCACTGAAACACAACGGTGCCCAGAAGTGTTATTTCTGCTATTCTCTGCAACGAAAAATATTTGTGCATTACACTCTGTCCTGCTCCCTCCCCATAGCCCTGCATTAATCCCAAATATGTCCCACTGCCCCGCTCTCTCCCATCGCCTGTGAAAATTTCAATACAATCCCACTGGCCCGCTGTCTCCCTATAGCCTTGTAACAACCCCAAACTAATCCCAAGGCCTCACTCCCTCTCCATATTCCTGCAACAATCATAAATTAATCGCACTGCCTCACTCTGTCTCCTAGCCCTGAATCAATCCTAATCGAAACCCACCAATCCCACTGCATTACTCCATGCCTGCAGCTCGATATCAATGTAAAAAAGCACGGCCTCACACTCTCCCATAGCCCTGTTTCAACTGAAAATTACCCCATTACCCGCTCTCTTACCATGGCCATATATTAAATGCTAAACCCACCATCCAGCTCTCATCTCATGGCCTGATGTTAATACCAAACTATTTGCACTGCTCCAGCCTCTCTCCATAGCCCTATGTAAATTCAAAGCTAAAGCTACAGCCCCAATCTATCCCCATAGCCCTATTAAATTCCTAAAATAATCCCACTACTCCGCTTTCACCAGAGACATATAACAATCCCGAAATGTTATATCTCCCCGATCCTTATCGATAACCCTGCACCAAATACAATCAAATTGCACCTTCCCACTCTCTTCCCTAGCGCTGTTTGAATCTATAACGAATCTCACTGTTTTACGTAATCCCCATAGTCGTGTTTAAACCCAGAACTAACGCTATTGGTCCATTCTCTTTCCATTGTGCTTTATCAATCCAAAGATAATCCCACAGGCCTTGACTCTCCTCGTAGTCTTGTATCAACTCCAAACTGAATGCCGCTTGTTCTCATTCCTAAAATAATCCCACTAATCCACGCAATTCCCATTGCAGTATCGATCAAAAACAAATCCCACCCCCAGTTCTCTACCTGCAGCTCTGTAATAATCCCAAAGTAATCCACTGCCCAGCTCTCGCCCCATAGCCATGAATGAATCTAAAACGAAAAATATGACCACACTCTACCCCTTAGATCTGCAACAATGACAAGCTAATCCCACTGTCATGTTCTTTTCCCATAGTTTGGTATCAATCCCATACTAATCTGACTGCCACGCTCAATCAGAGGGTCGTGAGTCTTTGGAATTATCTTCCGCAAAAGGTACTGGAAGCAGAGTCTTTGAATATTTTTAAGGCCGAGGTAGATAGATTCTTGATAAACAAGGGGGTGGAAGGTTATCGGGGGAAGGTGGAAATGTGGAGCAATCAGTTCAGCCATGAACCTATTGAATGGCAAAGCAGGCTCGAGGGGTCGAGTGGCCTACTCCTGCTCCTAATTCGTATGTTTGTATCCATCACTAATCGTGCTGCCCTACTCTCTCCCCATAGTCCTTTATAAATCACAAACTGATCCACCGTTCCAATCTTTCTCGCAGTCTTGACATTCCAGGAGCATTAATAATGAATCATGGGCTAGAAGTCACTAAGGTTAACGTAAGCAAGCAAACAGTATTTGAAAAACAATATGGCTCGAAAGACCTGATTGTTTCCAACACATGATTCTTAAGAGGCAGAAGAGAATCGTAGAATCATAGAAAGTTTAAGGCACAGAAAGAGGCCACTTGGCCCATCGTGTCTGTGCTGGCTGAAGAACGATCCACCCATATTAAACCCACCTTCCAGCATTTGATCTGAAGCCCTGCCGATTACGGCACTTGAGGTGCACATCCAGACTCCTTTTGAATGAATTGAGGGTTTGTGCCTCAACAACTCTTTCAGGCAGTGAGTTCCAGATGCCCAACACACTCTGAGTGGGAAAATATTTCTACCAATCACTTTAAATGTATTCCTCCTAGTCACTGCACTCCCTGCTAAGGTAAATAGGCCCTTCATCTCCACTCTATCCAGGCAACTCAAAGTGTTGTACATTTCAATCAGATCTCCCTGAGCCTTCTCTATTGTAAGGAGAAGAACCCCAGCCCATCCAATCTTTCCTCATAGCTGCATTTTTCCAGTCCTGGCAACATCCTCGTAAATCTCCTCTGTCCCCTCTCTACTGCAATTGCATTCTTTCTGTAATGCGGTGACCAGAACTGCATGTAGTGCTCAAGATTTGGCCTAATCAATGAGTTATACAGTTCCAGCATAACCTCCCTGATTTTATATTCTATACCTTGGCTAAAAAAGGAAAGGATTCCATATGCCTTCTTAACCACCCTATCGACCAGTCTTGCTACCTTCAGGGATCTGTGGACAGCCACTTTAAGTTCCCACTTCCTCTACACTTCTCAGTATTTTCCCATTAATCGTGTATTCCTTTGCCTTGGTTGACCTACCCAAATGCATCACCTCACACTTCTCCAGTTTGAATTCCATTTGCCACTTTTCTGCCCATCTGACCAGACCATCAATATCTTCCTGCAGCCAACATCTTCCTCGCTATCTGCTGCACGACCAATCTTTGTTTCATCTCCAAACTTCTTGATCATGACCCCTATATTTACGTCCAAATAGTTAGTGCATACCACAAAAAGCAGGGGATCCAATACTGAGCCCTGCGGAACGCCACTGGAAACAGCCCACCAGGTGCTAAAACACCCGTCAAATATTACCCTTTGGTTCCTGCCACTGAGCCAATTTTGTATCCACCTTGCTGCATTTCCCTGGATCCCATGGTTTTTTTAAACCAATCTGCCATGTGGGACCTTGTCAAACGCCTTGCTAAAATCCATGTTAGACCACATCAACTGCACTACACTTAGCATTCTTCCTTGTTATGTCTTGAAAAAATTCGATCAAAAAAGACAATGTCTTCCCTTAACAAATCCATGCTGACTATCCTTGATTATCCTATGCCTTTCTAAGTGACAGGTTATCCTGCCTCTCAGTATAGATTCCAAAATATTGTTCACGACTGAGGTTAGACTGACTGGCCTGTAATTATTCAGTCTCTCACTCACCCCATTTTTAAACAGAGATACAACCTTAGCAGTTCTCCAATTATCTGGTATCCCATTGTATCCAGTGAGGACCTCAAAATGATGGTCAGACCGTCTGCCAAACCTCTCTTGCTTCTTTAACAGCCTTGGGTGCATTATATCCGGCCCTAGTGATTTTTCAACTTTTGTTGTGCCTAACACGCACTCTACTTTTAAAGAATCTGCGGACTCCGATTGGTGAAAGGTATATCGATATTTTATTCACACACTAAATCATCAAGTACAAGCTTTCACTACTTGTACAGTATCAACACTCTCCAAGTACAAGCTCTCACTACTTGTACAGTATACTACCCGTCAAGACACAGGGTGATCAGTCTCGGACTTGTAGCTGCTCTTCTGTTCTCTGAGCCCCTGGCTCAGGATATCTTCTCGAGTGTTCTTCCCCGGGGGTTCTCGTACCTTCCTCAGTTTCAGACAGGGATTAAATCTTGTTTCAAAGACCGGCCCCTATTACTTACTCATTGGGGTCTGGTATAATGACATAATGATAATTCCTAATTTGGCTCAGTGAGAACCTGTTCAAAACTTCACAGTTTCCCATTGTCTGTTATGAGTTTAATCATATCTGGCGTCCACGATGACTCCCTATGTCTGCTACGTTCAAGGACAGTTTCTGGGATCCTCCTCAATACCTTTTCTATGCTATCTACGATTCCTCGGCTATCTGTGTGCTGTGCCCCTTTCTACTGATCCTCCCTGTGCTTCAACACGCTGTTCATTGTAGTGTGACTAGCCCTTTTGTTTTTAACTAAGTTCTTATGTGTTTTTGCGATATGTGTTTTTACTAGGTCTGCACTTTCAAGGATGCTAATCCCATGAATACTTCCTCTTTCCCTACGTTTATCACATCCAATACTTCACATCCCTCTTCCTTAACTACAATATCTGCATCATCCCCTCTTTTGTGAAGACAGACGCAAAGTGTTCATTAATAAGAATACCAACATCTTCCACCCTTATACATAGCTTGCCATGTTGGTCTTTAATGGGCCCCACTCTCTCCTTAGTTATCCTCTTCCTCTTAATGTGTTGATAAAACATCTTTGGGTTCACCTTGATTTTGCTTGCCAATATTCTTTCATGCCCTTTCTTTGCTTTCCTAATTTCCTTTTCGACTTCACCTCCCCACTTTCTATCCTCCTCTCGGCTTCCTTGGTATTGCGTTCTCAGTGTCGGACTTAAGTTTCCCTTTTTTGCCTTATATTCCCCTGTAGGCTCCTTGATATCCATGGGGCTCTAGGTTTGGCCGCCTTACCCTTTTTCTTTGTGGGAACATGTTTACTCTGAACCTCTTGAATTTCCTCTTTGAATGCTTCACATTGATCTGACACTGATTTAGCTCCAAGTAGGTTTTTCCAGTCGATTTTCGCTAAATCAGTTCCGAAGAAGGGTCACTGACCCGAAACGTTAACTCTGCTTCTCTTTCCACAGATGCTGCCAGACCTGCTGAGTGAATCCAGCATTTCTTGTTTTTGTTCGCTAAATCACTCCTCAGTTTAGTAAAATTGGCTTTGCCCCAATTGAACAAAGAACAAAGAACAAAGAAAATTACAGCACAGGAACAGGCCCTTCGGCCGTCCAAGCTTGCGCCGATCCAGATCCTCTATCTAAACATGTCGCCTATTTTCTAAGGGTCTGTATCTCCTTGCTTCCTGCCCATTCATGTATCTGTCTAGATACATCTTAAAAGATGCTATCGTGCCCGCATCTACCACCTCCGCTGGCAACGCATTCCAGGCACCCACCACCCTCTGTGTAAAGAACTTTCCACGCATAACCCCCCTAAACTTTTCCCCTCTCACTTTGAGAAGTCTAACTCCTGTTCTATCCCTATCCTTTTCCCTAATAATGTTAAAATTGACTGAATTATGATCACTCCCACAAAATGCTCTCCCACTGTCACTCCTTCCACTTGCCCATCTTCATTTTCTAAAACTAAATCTAAAACTGCACTCTCTCTTGTTGAACTTGCTACATACTGGGCAAAAAGGTTCTCCTGAATGCACATCAAGAATTCTGCTCCCTCAATTCCTTTCACACTACAACTATCCCAGTTAATATTGGGCTAGTTAAAACCCACAACTATTACTGCTCTATTGTTCGTGTATCAGAGGTTTGCCTCTGCTCTTCTATCTCCCTTTGAATGTTTGGAGGTCTATAATACGTTCCCAGCAGTGTGATTGCCCAGTTTCGTTCCTTAGTTCAATCCATATGGCCTCATCTGATGAATCTTCCAACACATCATCCCTTCTCACAGCTGTAATAGATTCTTTTTCCAAAATTGACCCTCCCTCTCCTTTCTTATCTCCCTCCCTATTGCGTCTGAAAACCCTGTAACCAGGAGCATTGAGCTGCCATTCCTGTCTCTCCTTAAGCCACGTTTCTGTAGCCACGTGTTTATATGTGCCCTCAGTTTATCTGATTTATTTGCTATACTCCTTGCATTGAAATGGATACCCTTGAGCACTGCCAAACTCCTTATTTTTATTTTCTAACCTTTGTTTCCACTGTCTTCCAGACTCATCCATTTATTTTCTGCTTTCCATTTTCATTTCCGATTTGGTCAAAACTGAGTCTACCCTCATGTCCCCTTCTCTCTGCCAAACTAGGTTAATCCCTCCCAACAGCACTAGCAAATCGTCCCACAAGGAACTCAGTCCAGGCTCTGTTCAGGTGCAGTCCATCCAGCCTGTACATCTCCCCTAGAGCCGGTCCCAATATCCCAGAAATCTGAAGCCCTCCCTCATGCACCATTTTTCCAGTCACGCATTAATTTGTCTTACCCTTCTATTTCTATACTCACTTGCGTGTGGCACTGGGAGTAATCTGGAGCATACTCCTTTTGAGGTCCTGCTTGCTAATTTCTTACCTAGCTCCCTAAATTCTGACTGCAGGACCACATCCCTCTTTCTACCTATGTCGTTGGTTCCGATATGGACCACAACTGCTGGCTGTTCACCCTTCTCCTTCGCGATGCTATGCAGCTACTCAGTGGCATCCTTGACCCTGGCACCAGGAGGCAACACACCATCCTGCATTCACGTCTGCGTCCACAGAAACGCCTGCTTGATCCTCTGGCTATTGCAGCACCCATCACTGTAGCTCTTCCAGTCTTTCCTGTAACCCCCACCACCCCACCCCGGTGCAGCTGAGCTACCCGAGGTGCCATGGACCTGGCTCTGGCTGCAGTCCCCAGGTGAAGCATCACTTTCCTCAGTATTCAGAACTGAACAGCTGTTGGAGAGTGAGATGCAGTAAGGGGTCGCCTGTACCACATGCCTGCTTATTTTTGAATGCCTGGTGATCACCCATTCACTGTCTTCCGACATACTCTTAAGCTGCGAGGTGACAAGATCTATCAACGTGCTATCCAGGTAGCTCTCATCCTTACAAATGCACAGCAGTGTCGCTCGCTGCTGCTCAAGTTCCAAGGCCCGGATGTCAAGATGGTACAATTGAAAATTCGTTGGTCATAAAATTCCAAAGCTATCTCGATTGAAGAATTGTTTCCTTTGGTAGGACAATTGAAGCGTAATTATCATTTCAGAAAAGTGAGCGAGCGATAAACCAGTAAATTATAGATCTTTGCATTTAATATCTACTGTGGGGAAGTTACTGTACTCCATAATGAAGGAAAGAGTGACTGAGAACTCAAAGGAGGTTAAACTGATTCTCAGGAGCTAATACGGATTTGCAAAAGATAAGTCATGTTTAACGAGCCTAATTGAAATTTGAAGGAACAACTAAAGCATTGGGTAAGGGAGTGTCTATGGATGTTACTTATATGGACTTTCACAATGTATTTGATAAGTTCCTCAAGAACGACTGCGAACTAAAATTAATGTGCATGGAATTGAAGGGAAATTCCTGACCTGTTTCGGAGATTAGTTCGGTTGTAGAAGACAGAAAGTAGAGATAATATGTCTGCACATGCATCGTGGGGAAGTGACAGTGGTTCTCCACAGTTATTTGTGGTGGAGCCTCCTCTACTCACTATATGTTCAGAGGAGCAGTTAGGAAACACTTCTTTATGCAAGATATAGTAGAAGTGTGGAACTCCCTTCCACAAGCAACAACGCATGCTCGCTCAATTAATAATTTTATACGGAAACCGATTGATTTTTTTTCCTAGCGATGTTATAAAAGGATATGTAACCAAGGCAGGCGTGCAGAGTTTAGTTACATATCAGCCAGTATCTCATTGAAGTGTGGAAAGGGATCGAGAGGCTGAATGACTCCTGCTCCAATGTCCCTATGTATCAACTCAAAACTAATCCTGCAGGCTATCTCTCTTCCACAGCTCTGCAACAATCCGAAACTAATCACCCTGCCACAGTTTTACTCCATAGTTCGGTACCAAATCCCATTCTATTCCACTGACATGCACTCTCCCAATAGCCTCGTACCAATTCTAAACTAAATCCACTGCCCCGGTCTTACCCTATAGGCCTGTATCAGTCCAAATTAATCCCACTGCCCCAAACTTTCCCCATAGTCCTGTATGAATCTAAAACCAGACTCAGTGCCCCGCACTTACTATATAGCCCTGCACCTATCTTCAACTACATTCACCGTACCTCCCCCCCGCCCGTTACAACTATAGATCTGCATCAATCCAAACCAATCCCCCTACCCCACCCTCTCCCCATAACGTTGCATGAATCCAAAATTATACTAAGTGCCCTGCACTTACTGTATAGCCCTGTACCATCCTGTAACTGTTCCCACTGTCCCAGTCTTTAGCATAGTCCTGTATCATTCCCCAAACTATTGCCACTGCCTAGCTCTCTCCCTATTATCCTGCATCAATCACAATCTTAGCCCACGATCCATTCTTTCTTCATAGTCCAGCATCAACCACAAATAAACCCATAGTCCCGTTCTGAAACAAACTAAACAGATTACCAAGATCTCTCCCATTGCCATGTTTCAACCAAAAACTAATCTCATAACCACTCTCTCTATCTCTCTCCATCGACCAATGGGAGGCCTAACCTAACCCCACTGCACTGCTTACTGTCCACAATTCAGTATGTATCACACTGCCTACGTTCTCCTCAAAGCCTGGAATCAATTCTAAGCCAATTCCACTGACCTGCTGTCGCCTCATAATCCTCTATCAAAGTGAAACTAAATTTGCTGTCACCATCTTGCCATATTTCTGTGTCAATCCTAAACAAATATCAGAGGCATGTTGCATCCCTGTAGACCACTGTATATCCAAAACTGGATGCGTTGCCCCACTGGCTCTGTATCGATCCCATACCAATATCACTTCTACGCTCTCACTCCATAGTCCTGTGTCAATCTAGAACAATTCCTACTATCCATGATCTTCCTAAGAGCTCGTCGCCATTTATAAACAAATCCTATGGCACCACAACCCCTATAGCCCAATAACAATCCCAAAATAAGGCCACTTTCCGTCCCCTCCATACGCCAAATCACTCTCATTGCCTCACTATCTCCCGAAGCCCTATATCATTCCCAAACTTCTCCCACGGTCGCGCGATTTTCTAACAGCCCTGTATCAATTTGGCATGAGCCACACTGTGCCACATTCACCCCAAATTCCCACAACAATCCCAAACTAATCCCACTGAATTATGCTTTCCCCAGAGCCCTGCATCAATACCAATCTTCTCCCAATGACCGGTTACTTTCTCGTTGCCCTGTCGCAATCCAACTGTAACTGAACTCCTCACTTTCCCCCCATATCCCTGTATCAATCCAAAACATCTTCTGCTGACCAATCTTCCATCAATGCCCTATATCAATCCGATAAAGAGCCTGCAAGATGCAAAGAACAGTAAAATTCAAGGGGACTGGGCGAGATATAAAGAACTGAAAAGGAACAAAAAAAAACAGAACAACAGAAAGGGAATACAAAAGAAAGTTGTGAGGGTTACAGATATGAACACAGAAAGATTTAACAATTATATCAGAAGAAGAGGAGTAGTCAACGGTAGAATAGAATCCTCGAATAATAGAAATTACAGCACAGTTTCGGCCTTTTGGCCCTTCATGCCTATACCAGATTAGAAACAGCCGTCCAGTGTAATCCCACATACCAGCTTTGTCTCCCTAACCCTAAAAATTAGTCATCTTCAAGTACATGCCCAATTGCCTTTTAACTTTCTTGTGGAATTTTCTTCCACTACTCTTTCAGGTCGGGCATTCCAGACCTTAACCCTCAGTACGAAGAAATTTCTTCTCAGTCCCCCTTTTACAGTCATTGAGTCATAGAGTCGTACAGCACAGAAACAGGCCCTTCGACTCACCGCGTCCATGCTGACCATAATGCCTATCTATGCTAATCTCACCTGCCTGCATTAATTCCATATCCCTCTGTGCCTTGCTCATTCAAGTACCTGTCCAGGTGCCTCTTAAATGTTGCTACTGTTCCTGCCTCCACCACCTCCTCAGGCAGCTCATTCCAGATACCCACTATACTTTGTGTGAAAAATTTACCCCTTTGATCCCCTTTAACCCTCCTCCCTCTCACCTTAAATCTATGCCCTCCAGTTTTAGTCACCCCTACCATGGGAAACAGACTCTGGCTATCTACCCTATCTATGCCTCTCATGATTTTATATACCTCTATCATGTCCCCTCTCAGCCTTCTTCGCTCCAGGGAAAACAGACCCAGCCTATCTAATTTCTCTTTATAACTCAAGCCCTCCAAACCAGGCAACATCCTTGAGAATCTTTTTTGCACCCTCTCCAGCTTAATCACATCTTTTCTGTACTCCTTTGACATTGATGTTATGACTTTTGATTACTGAACCTCTTGATGGTGAAAGGAGTTTTTCACTACGTGCTCGATCAAAACCTTCATAATTTTGGATACCTATATGACATCTCCCCTTAATCTTCTCTTCTCTCGGTGAACAATCACAACTTTTACAATTTCCCCACATAACTAAACTCCCTCATCCCTGGCATCATCCTGGTAAACCTCCTCTCTACTCTCTCTAAGGCCGTGACATCCTACCAACAGTGCCATGCGGAGAATTGTACTCAATACGCTAGCTGAGGCCGAACTAAATGTTTAGAAACGTGTAATATGATTGCCTTGTTTCTGATTTCAATATCTATATTAACAAAGCCAAGTATCCTATTCACTTTCTTAACCACTTTGCCAACTTTCCCTGCCGCAAACAAAGATTTGTAAATGTGTATCCCGAGGTACCGAATTTGATAATAAAACTGATAAAAATTGATTAAAACACTAATTAACTAATTAATAAGTAGAGTAACTACACCAGAGGGAGGAGATTACTGTATTTAGTTAGCATTTGTATTTATTGTAGAAATCTAGCACCAGGGACAATATAGTTAAGTGTATCATAATTTAGTAAGGATTTAATAAGTATTTATTTATTTATTATTAATTAACTAATTAGTTTTAGAAATGTCAGTTAGAGGGGTGAAGTGCTTCACCTGTGAGATTGTGGGAAGTCCGTGACGCTTCCAGCGTTCTGGGCGACCACATCTGCAGGAAGTGCACTCAGTTGCAGCTCCTCACAGACCGCATGGATCGGTTGGAGCGGCAACTGGATGCAGTTAGGAGCATGCAGGTGGCGGAAAGCATCATAAACAGGAGTTTTAGAGAAGTGGTTACTCCCAAAGTGCAGGCAGATAGATGGGTGACCGCTAGAAGGGGCAGGCAGTCAGTGCAGCAATCCCCTCTGGCTATCCCCCTCTCTAACAAGTATACCTTTTTGGAGACTGTTGGGGGGGATGGCCTATCAGGGGAAAACAGCAGCAGCCAGAGAAGTGGCACCACGGCTGGCACTGTTGTTCAGCAGGGAGGGACAAAGCGCAGAAGAGCAATAGCAAAAGGGGACTCTATAGTAAGGGGCACAGGTAGGCGCTTCTGTGGACGTGAAAGAGACTCCAGGAAGGTATGTTGCCTCCCTGGTGCCAGGGTCAAGGATGTCTCTGAACGGACAGAGGACATTCTGAAGGGGGAGGGTGAACAGCCAGAGGTTGTGGTACACATCGGTACCAATGACATAGGCAGGAAGAGTGATGCGGTCCTGCAGGGGGAGTTTAGGGAGTTCGGTAGTAAGTTAAAAAACAGGACCTCTCGGGTTGTGATCTCTGGATTACTCCCTGTGCCACGTGCCAGTGAGGCTAGAAATAGGACGATAGTGCAGCTAAACACGTGGCTGAGCATCTGGTGTAGAAGGGAGGATATCTGGACCATTAGGCTCTCTTCAGGGACAGATGGGACCTGTACAAGAAGGACGGGTTGCATCTAAACTGGAAGGGCACTAATACCCTGGCTGCAAGGTTTGCTAGCGTCACTCGGGAGGGTTTAAACTAGTGTGGCAGGGGGGTGGGAACCAGAGCAGTAGGACAGCTAGTGAAATAAATGAGAAGGACATAGTAACTAAGGCCAGTGGGACTAAGAGGAAGAGCAGGCAGGGAGATGTTGCTGAGAACAGCGGGACTGGTGGTCTGAAGTGCATTTGTTTCAATGCAAGAAGTATAACAGGTAAGGCAAATGAACTTAGAGCTTGGATTAGTACTTGGAAATATGATGTTGTTGCTGTTACATAGACTTGGTTGAGGAAAGGGCAGGATTGGCATCTAAATGTTCCAGGCTTTAGAAGTTTCAGGCGGGATAGAGGGGGATGTAAAAGGGGTGGGGGAGTTGCATTACTGGTTAAGGAGAGTATCACAGCTGTACTGCAGGAGGACACCTCAGAGGGGTCATGCAGCGAGGCAATATGGGTGGAGCTCAGGAATAGGAAGGGTGCAGTCACGATGTTGGGGGTTTACTACAGGCCTCCCAACAACCAGCAGGAGGTAGAGGAGCAGATATGCAGACAGATGTTGCAAAGATGTAAAGGTAACAGGTACATTTCTCTACCCCCCTCACTCACTCTAACCTGTCCCCCTCTGAACTTGAGGCACTCCGTTCTCTCAGGTCTAACCCCGACATGGTCATCAAACCTGCAGACAAGGGTGGTGCTGTTGTTGTATGGCGTACCGACCTCTACCTTGCAGAAGCTCAACGCCAACTCACAGACACCTCTTCCTACCTCCCTCTGGACCATGACCCCACCACCGAACATCAAGCCAGCGTCCAAAGGACTGTCACTGACCACATCTCCTCTGGAGATCTTCCCTCTACGGCTTCCGACCTCATAGTCCCACAACCCCGGACAGCCTGCTTCTACCTCCTTCCCAAAATCCACAAACGGGACTGTCCCGGCAGACCCATTGTTTCAGCCTGCTCCTGCCCCACTGAACTTATTTCTTCCGATCCAGACTCTATCTTTTCTCCGCTGGTCCAGTCTCTTCCCACCTACATCCGTGACTCTTCTGACGCCCTACGTCATTTTGACAATTTCCAGTTTCCTGGTCCCAACCGCCTCCTCTTCACTGTGGACGTCCAATCGCTCTACACCTCCATCCCCCACCAGGATGGTTGGAGGGCTCTCCGCTTCTTCCTGGAACAGAGGCCCAACCAGTCCCCATCCACCACCACCCTCCTCCACCTCGCTGAACTTGTTCTCACATTGAACAACTTCTCCTTCAACTCCACGCACTTCCTTCAAGTAAAAGGTGTCGCTATGGGTACCCGCATGGGTCCTAGTTATGCCTGTCTTTTTGTGGGATATGTCGAGCATTCTTTGTTCCAGTCCTACTCAGGCCACCCTCCCCCAACTCTTTTTCCGGTACATTGATGACTGTATCGGTGCCGTTTCCTGCTCCCGCACCGAACTAGAAAACTTTATCAACTTTGCTTCCAATTTCCACCCTTCTCTCACCTTTACATGGTCCATCTCTGACACTTCCCTTCCCTTCCTCGACTTCTCTGTCTCCATCTCTGGGGATAGGTTGTCTACTAATATCCATTATAAGCCCACCGACTCCCACAGCTACCTCGACTACACTTCTTCACACCCTACCTCCTGTAAGGACTCCATTCCATTCTCCCAGTTTCTCCGTCTCCGACGCATCTGCTCTGATGATGCTACCTTCCATGACATGCTTCTGATATGACCTCCTTTTTCCTCAACCGAGGATTTCCCCCCACTGTGGTTGACAGGGCCCTCAACTGTGTCCGACCCATTCCCCGCACCTCTACCCTCACCCCTTCCCCTCCCTCCCAGAACCGTGACAGGGTTCCCCTTGTCCTCACTTTTCCTCCCCCCAGCCTCCATATCCAAAGGATCATCCTCTGCCATTTTCGCCACCTCCAGCATGATGCCACTACCAGTCGCATCTTCCCCTCCCTTCCCCTGTCAGCATTCCGAAGGGATCGTTCCCTCCGTGACACACTGGTCCACCCCTCCATTACCCCCACCACCTCGTCCCCGTCCCAGGGCACCTTCCCCTGCAATCGCAGGAGGTGTAATACCTGCCCATTTACCTCCTCTCTCCTCACTATCCCAGGCCCCAAACACTCCTTTCAGGTGAAGCAGCGATTTACTTGTACTTCTTTCAATGTAGTATACTGTATTAGCTGCTCACAGTGTGGTCTCCTCTACATTGGGGAGACCAAGCGCAGACTGGGTGACCGCTTTGCGGAACATCTCCGCTCAGTCCGCAAGCAGCACCCTGAGCTTCCGGTTGCTCGCCATTTCAACACTCCCCCCTGCTCTCATGCTCACATCTCTGTCCTGGGATTGCTGCAGTGTTCCAGTGAACATCAATGCAAGCTCGAGGAACAGCATCTCATCTACCGATTAGGCACACTACAGCCTGCCGGACTGAACGTTAAGTTCAATAATTTCAGAGCATGACAGCCCCCCATTTTACTTTCATTTTTAGTTATTTTTTCTTCCTTTTTTTTCCATTCTTTTTACATTTTTTACAATCTTTTTTTGCATTTATTTCATTTCATCTTAGTTTGTTCAGTTTGCTTACCAACTGTTTTTTTCAGGTTTTTTTTCAGGTTTGCACTTGCTGCTGTTCAATATTCAGTTTATTCACACCTAATCTCTCCCATGTTTTGTCTTTCAACACACCATTAACATATTGTTTGCCTGTTCTCCGTGACCTTTTGGTCAGCTATGTGGCCTGGTCCAATCTACACCTTCTCCTTTGCTATCTCTTGCCCCAGCCCCACCTCACTTGCTTATAATCTGTGACTTTTCTAATATTTGTCAGTTCCGAAGAAGGGTCACTGACCCGAAACGTTAACTCTGCTTCTCTTTCCACAGATGTTGCCAGACCTGCTGAGTGATTCCAGCATTTCTTGTTTTTGTTTCAGATTTCCAGCATCCACAGTATTTTGCTTTTATTATAAAGGTAACAGGGTTGTGGTTGTGGGTGATTTTAACTTCCCCAATATTGACTGGGACTCACTTAGTGCTAGGGGCTTGGCTGGGGCAGAATTTGTGAGGAGCATCCAGGAGGGCTTCTTGGAACAGTATATAGACAGTCCAACTAGGGATGGGGCCATTCTGGACCTGGTATTGGGGAATGAGCCCGGCCAGGTGGTCGAAGTTTCAGTGGGGGCGTATTTCGGGAGCAGTGACCAAAATTCCATAAGTTTTAAGGTACTTGTGGATAAGGATAAGAGTAGTCCTCGGGTGAAGGTGCTAAATTGGGGGAAGGCTAATTATAACAATATTGGTCAGGAACTGAACAATTTCGATTGGGAGCGGCTGTTTGAGGCTAAATCGACATCTGACATGTGGGAGTCTTTCAAACATCAGCTGATTAGAATCCAGGACCAGCTTGTTCCTGTGAGGAAGAAAGACAAGTTTGGCAAGTTTCGGGAAGCTTGGATAACACGGGATATTGTGAGCCCAGTCAAAAAGAAAAAGGAAGCATTTGTAATGGCTGGAAGGCTAGGAACAGATGAAGCACTTGAGGAATATAAAGAAAGTGGAAAGAAACGTAAGCAAGGAGTTAGGAGGGCTAAAAAGGGTCATGAAAAGTCATTGGCAAACAGGATTAAGCAAAATCCCAAGGCTTTTTACACATATATAAAGAGCAAGAGGGTAACCCACTCAAGGACAGAGATGGGAATCTATGTGTGGAGCCAGAGGAAATGGGCGAGGTGCTAAATGAGCACTTTGCATCAGTATTCACCAAAGAGAAGGACTTGGTGGATGATGAGCCCAGGGAAGGGAGTGCAGAGAGTCTCAGTCATATCATTATCAAAAAGGAGGAGGTGTTGGGTCTTGCAAAGCATTAAGGTAGATAAGTCCCCAGGGCCTGATGGGATCTACCCTAGAATACTGAGGGAGGCAAGGGAAGAAATTGCTGGGGCCTTGACAGAAATCTTTGCATCCTCATTGTCTACAGGTGAGGTCCCAGAGGAATGCAGAATCACCAATGTTGTTCCTTTGTTTAAGAAGGGTGGCAAGGATAATCTAGGAAATTATAGGCCGGTGAGCCTTACGTCAGTGGTAGGGAAACTATTAGAGAGGATTATTCGGGACAGGATTTACTCCCATTTGGAAACAAACGAAATTATTCGCGAGAAACAGCATGGTTTTGTGAAGGGGAGATCGTGTCTTACTAATTTGATTGATTTTTTTGAGGAAGTGACGAAGATGATTGATGAAGGAAGGGCAGTGGATGTCATCTATGTGGACTTTAGTAAAGCCTTTGACAAGGTCCCACATGGCAGACTGGTACAAAAGGTGAAGTCACACGGGATCAGAGATGAGCTGAAAAGATGGAAACAGAACTGGCTCGTTCATAGACGACAGAGGGTATCACTGGATGGGTGTTTTTCTGAATGGAGGGATGTGACTAGTGGTGTTCCGTAGGGATCAGTCCTGGGACCTTTGCTGTTTGTAGTATATATAAATGATTTGGAGGAAAATGTTGCTGGTCTGATTAGTAAGTTTGCGAATGACACAAAGGTTGGTGGAGTTGCGGATAATGATGAGGATTGTCAGAGGATACAGCAGGATATAGATGGGTTGGCGACTTGGGCGGAGAAATGGCAGATGGTGTTTAATCCGGACAAATATGAGGTAATGCATTTTGGAAGGTCTAATGCAGGTGGGAGGTATACAGTAAATGGCAGAACCCTTAGGAGTATTGACAGGCAGAGAGATCTGGGCGGACAGGTCCACAGGTCACTGAAAGTGGCAACGCAGGTGGATAAGGTAGTCAAGAAGGCATACGGCATGCTTGCCTTCATCGGTCGGGGCATAGAGTACAAAAATTGGCAAGTCATGTTGCAGCTGTACAGAACCTTAGTTAGGCCACACTTAGAATATTGTGTGCAATTCTGGTCGCCACACTACCAGAAGAATGTGGAAGCTTTGGAGAGGGTACAGAGGAGGTTTACCAGGATGTTGCCTGGTCTGGAGGGCATTAGCTATGAGGAGAGGTTGGAAAAACTCGGATTGTTTTCACTGGAACGACGGAGGTGGATTGGCGACATCATGGAGGTTTACAAAGTTAAGAGCGGCATGGACAGAGTGGATAGTCAGAAGCTTTTTCCCAGGGTGGAAGTGTCAGTTACTAGGGGACATAGGTTTAAGGTGAGAGGGGCAGAGTTTAGACAGGATGTGCGAGGCACGTTCTTTACACAGAGGGTGGTGAGTGCCTGGAACTTGCTGCCAGGGGAGGTGGTGGAAACAGATACTATAGCGATGTTTAAGAGACATCTTGACAAATATATGAATAGGAAGGGAATAGAGGGATATGGGCCCTGGAAGTGCAGAAGGTTTTAGTTTAGGCAGGCATCAAGATCAGCGCAGGCTTGGAGGGCCGAATGGCTTGTTCCTGTGCTGTACTGTTCTTTGTTCTTTGTGCATCTGATCCTGCACCCCTCTCAAAATAGCAAAATTTATATTCTACTGCCTCTCCGTGTGGCTACTCCGAAACTGTAGAACTTCACATTTATCTGCATTAAACTGCATCTCCCATGCGCCTGCTCCTTTCACCAATCTGTCTTGGCACTGCTCAAGTCTGCTACTACCATGCTCACTATTTACTTCGTTGTCAAGTTTCGCATAGTCGGCAAGTTTCCAAATTAGACTCATTATGCTTATCAAACTGCAACTGTTCCTTATGCAGTAATCTCTTGTCTAATTTTGAGTAACTTCAGTCCATTATTAACCTTCAGCACACATCCATATTTTTTTCCAAGGGACCTAGAAAATGTTTTTTTTATACATTGTTGGAGAATCGTTTCGGTTTTAGTGTCCTTGCTTTGTTTTGGCTCGAACCTAACTTAGGACTTATGAGCTATCAACAAACAAGAAAAACAATTGTCATAGTAGCAATCCTGAAAGCCACACTGCATACATTTCTTCAGTCAAAAATGTGGGCGTTTCAAAAAACAGGATAAATATTGCAACTGAAAATAAGGGTAGTGCATACCTGTTGAATAATTGCTTTTTGCAGCCTCACAGAACAGGAAAGGGATAATATAACTGACATTCCAGGGACATTAATAATAAATAAGGGAATGGGACTCATGAAATTTAAGGTAAGCAAGTTAAGAGTGTTTCCCCAAAAAAGTGTTAAAGACTGAAAAATCCCCAAGGACCGAATGGTTTTTAATCCCATGGATTTAATTAGAAACAGGTGAAGATATTATAGATGCTTCAACTATAACCTTCCAAAACTCTCTTGATTCAGGAATTGTTCATTTAAATTGGAAAATTGCAAATAATGTCCATTATTTTTGAAAGGTGAGAGAAAGAGACCTATTGTGGGAAGGTATTCGCATCTATAATTTCGGAGAGTGATTGAGGTCATAGAGAAATTTGAGCTGATTAGAAAAAAGCCTGTGAAAGGTAGGCGATATATAACGAACCTAATTATAAGAACTAAAGTATTAACAGGGGAACAGCTATGGATGTAGTTACTATCAACTTCCATAAGACATTTGATAAGCTTCCACATAAGAGACTGTTGGATACAAAATAATGCACAGGGAATGGAAGGTGACGTGGTTAGGAGGTCAGTTAGGAAGTGGAGCACAGAAAGTAGGGACACTGGGTATCACCTCTCATTGGAAATAACTGACAATGAGATCCCACAAGTCTCTGTCTGGGGCCTCAACTGTTCATTATATTTATTAGTGATGTGGATAAAACAATTGAGAGTCATATATGGAAGTTTCACGATGACACCAAGTTTGGTGATATAGTACGTGGTGTAGACAGGAGTATACAGTTACATATAGACATTGATAGGTTCAGTGAGAGAGTGAAACTGTGGCAGATGGGGTTCAACACAGGCACCTGGGAGTTCATTCATTTCCAACCAAAGACGGATAGATTTGAGTACTATTTATCTCGGAATATTGCAGGTCTATTGAGTTTTAAAGGTTCGTGTGCACAGTCCACTAACATATAGTAGTCACGTACAAAAATAATCATAAAAGCTAATGGGATGATATATATTTTAACTTGAGGGCTAGAAAATGAAGGATAGGACTTTTTGTTACAGCGTTATAAATCCCTGTTTACAATACATCTGGAATACTGCGTATAGATGTTGGCACCACAACTTAGAAAGAATATACTGACCTTTGAAGATGTAAAGCACAAATTCACAAGAACGTTTACCAACGCTCCAAGGATTAGATTATATGAAGAGATTAAATAAATCAGGTGTTTAATCTCTTGAATATAAAAGTTTACGTGGCGATTTTATTGGTATTTTGAAAGGAAGTGGTAGTGTTGTATAGAAGAAAACTATTTCCATCTGAAGGAGCGTCTCCGACACGGGACAGGATCTTAAAATTCAGAGACAGGTCATTCAGAAGAGAGGTGAGAAAACACTTCACACAAAGCGTGTTAGAAGTGTAGAATTCTCTCCCACAAAAAAAGATGCTCACTCAATTAATAATTTGAGATCTGAAATCGGTAGATATATTCATTTATGCAAAACGTTGCAAAACAAATTCAGCCAAAGTGAATGGATGGAATTAAGATGCAAATCATCCATGATCTCAGTAAATAGCAGCACAGGCTCGATGGGCTGAATAGTTTACTTCTGCTCCTATGTCCTTATGCAACAATCCAGACCAAAATTAACCCCACAGCCCTCTATCAATCCTATACTAATCGCACTGACTTGTTCTCTACGTTGTCCTGTATCAATCCAAAACTAAATATATTCACACGCTCTGCCCCCTCCTGTAGCCACGTATTAATAATAAACGAGTCCCACTGTCACACCTTTACCCCATAGTTTGATATCAATCTCATACTAATTTCACAGCACAGCGCTCTCCGCATGGCTCTACATCAATTGTATACTAATCCCACTGACCTGCTCTCGTCAAGTATTTCTGAATAAATCCAAACTAAACCTACATCATTTCTATCTCTCCCCGTAGTCCATTATTAATCATAAAATCCTAGTGCCTCATTCTCTCCCCATAGATTGGCATCAATTGCAAACTAATCCCACATACAATTTATTTCCTCATAGCTTTCCCTAAATCTCAAATTAACACCAATACACCGTTTTCTCCACAGTCATGCAATCCAAAATTAATTTGACTGCTTGCTCTCTTTCACATATCTCTGTATCAATGCAAAACTCATTCCACTGTGCTGCGCTGTTCGCATTACCGTGTATCAATCCAAAACTAATCCCACTGGCCAGCTCTCTTCCCCATAGCTATATGACAATCCCAAACTAATCCCTCTATCTCACACTCTCCCCGTACTGAATTATGAATCACAAATTGATCCCATTTCCCTGCTCTATCCTCATAGTCCGTTAGCAGTCCAAAACTAGCTGTACTTTCTCGTTGTCTCCAACAGACCTGTATCAATTCCAAACTAGTGCAAGTACCCTCTCTCTCCATAGTCCTGTGTTAACTCAAAACATATCCACCGGCCTACTGTCTTCCTCAAACTGCATATTAATCACCAGCTAATCCAGCTCTTCCCCGTAGCCTGTTCCTTCCACTCTGTCTAATAGGAGTCATGTTTCCCCATAAAGCATGGACTGGTCTCTGACACAATAAAATCTCCTGTGAAAAGCGTGTTCCAACAACCATCTGCGCAAAATTTCTCCTCACCTCTCTCCTGTCTCACGTAATAATGATCTTAAATTGATGATCCCTTATTATTGAATCCCCAAGCATAGGAAATAGATTGCGCTCTTGACACTAACAAAATCGTTCATGATTTTAAAATGTTCTGTAAATCTCCTCTTAGACTTTTCTGCTCCACTGGAAATAAAAACCTCCTTGATAAAGAATTAGCTCCCATTCCGGGGACTGATCTAATGTATCTACTTTGCCTGCTGTCTATGACTGTAATATCGTTTCTATAGAAGTGCCTAAAACTGCACACGGTACTTTAACCATGAAGTAACCATTACCTTGGTGAAATTTATTATTACTTCTTAGACTGTGGTATATTTACCAGAACAAATGTGAAGTATTTCATTTTGTGGTATTTGAGCAGCGGGAGCAGTGAGAGCGTGAGCCAGGGGGCAGCCGGGAAGGTAAGTTGAGCTATAAAGTAATTACCTCGTGATTGGGCGGACGCGGACATGGGGACTGCTGGGTAAGTGAACTGAGACATTCGGGCAGTGGCTAAACTCGAAATACTACACGTGTAGTGTCTCCCACCCATCCTCCTCCTCTAACCAAAAAAAAAAGGACACTTGTTTGGAGGGTTTGGTAAGGTAAGGTTTTCCTTTTTTAAAAAAATCTCTGTTGTCAATTTAGAGCAGAGAGGATGGAAGCTAGGGCAGTTGCATGCTCCTCTTGCAGGATGTGGGAGGTAAGGGTCACCTGCGAGAAGTGCACCCAAATTCAGCTCCTCACAGACCGCGTTAGGAAACTGGAGCTGGAGCTGGATGAACTTCGGATCATTCAGGAGGCTGAGGGGGAGATAGAGAGCAGTTATCGGGAAGTAGTGACACCTAAGTTACAGGATAAAGGTAGCTGGGTTACCGTCAGGGGAGGGAAAGGGAATAGGCGCACAGTGCAGGGATCCCCTGTGGCCGTTCCCCTCAATACGCCCTGCCTGCAACAGTAGTAGACTCGCCAACTTTAAGGGCATTTAAGTGGTCATTGGATAGACATATGGATGAAAATGGAATAGTGTTGGTTAGATGGTTTCACAGGTCGGCGCAACATCGAGGGCCAAAGGGCCTGTACTGCGCTGTAATGTTCTAATAATAAGTATACCATTTTAGATACTGTTGGGGGGAACGACCAACCAGGGGAAAGCCACAGCAGGCAGGTCTCTGGCACTGAGCCTGGCTCTGTGGCTCAGAAGGGAAGGGGGGAGAATAGGAGAGCTATAGTTAAAGGAGATTCAATGGTTAGAGGAACAGACAGGAGATTCTGTGGTCACGAATGAGACTCCCGGATGGTATGTTGCCTCCCGGGTGCCAGGGTCAGGGATGTCTCGGATCGAGTCGACAGGATTCTTAAGGGGAAGGGGGAGCAGCCAGAAGTCATGGTACACATCGGTACCAATGACATAGCTAGGAAAAGGGATGAGGACCTGAAAAGCAAATATAGGGAGTTTGGTTGGAAGCTAAAAAGCAGGACGGGCAGAGTAGTAATCTCAGGGTTGATACCGGTGCCACGTGCGAGCGAGGCTAGAAACAGAGAGCGAGTGCAGCTGAACACGTGGCTACAGAGCTGGTGCAGGAGGGAGGGCTTCAGATATGTGGATCATTGGGATACCTTCTGGGGAAGGTGGGACCTGTACAAGAAGAACGGGTTGCATCTGAACTGGCGGGCACCAATATCCTGGGTGGGAGGTTTGCTAGAGCTCTTCGGGAGGGTTTAAACTTGTTTGGCAGGGGGATGGGAAATGGAGCTACGGAACAGTGGATGGGCTAACTGTTGAACAGGCAGATACAGCGTGCAGAGAGTCTGTGAGGAAGATTTGACAGTTGACAGGGCAAAGTTGCAACCAGTATGATGGGTTGAAGTGTGTCTATTTTAACGCAAGAAGTGTCCGAAATAAGGGTGATGAACTTAAAGCATAGATCAGTACTTGGAGCTACGATGTTGTGGCCATTACGGAGACTTGGATATCACAGGGGCAGGAATGGATGTTGGATGTTCCGGGGATTTAGATGTTTCAAAGGGAATAGGGAGGGAGGTAAAAGAGGTGGGAGAGTGGCATTGCTAATCAGGGATAGTATCACAGCTGCAGAAAGGGAGGTCGTCGAGGAGGGTTTGTCTACTGAGTCAGTATGGGTGGAAGTCAGAAAAGGAAAGGAGCAGTCACTTTATTGGGAGTTTTCCATAGACCCCCCAATAGCAGCAGAGACACGGAGGAACAGATTTGGAGGCAGATTTTGGAAAGGTGCAGAAGTAACAGGGTTGTTGTCATGGGTGACTTCAACTTCCCTAATATTGATTGGAACCTCTTCAGTGCAAATAGTTTGGATGGAGCAGATTTTGTCAGGTGTGTCCAGGAAGGTTTCCTGACTCAATATGTAGATAGGCCAACTAGAGGGGAGGCTATGTTGGATTTGGTGCTTGGCAACGAACCAGGCCAGGTGGCAGATCTCTCAGTGGGAGAGCATTTCGGTGATAGTGATCACAACTCCCTGACCTTTACTATAGTCATGGAGAGGGACAGGAGCAGACGGGATGGGAAAATATTTAATTGGGAGAGAGGGAATTACAATGCTATTAGGCAGGAACTGGGGAGCTTAAGTTGGGAACAGATGTTCTCAGGGAAATGCACGACAGAAATGTGGAGGTTGTTTGGGAGCACTTGCTGCGACGAATGGATAGGTTTGTCCCGGCGAGGCAATGAAGGGATGGTAGGGTGAAGGAACCTTGGATGACAAGAGATGTGGAACAGCTAGTCAAGAGGAAGAAGAAAGCTTACTTAAGGTTGAGGAAGCAAGGATCAGACAGGGCTCTAGAGGGTTACAAGGTAGCCAGGAAGGAACTGAAGAATGGACTTAGGAGAGCTAGAAGGGGACATGAAAAAGTCTTGGTGGGTAGGATTAAGGAAAATCCCAAGGCGTTCTGCACTTATGTGAGGAGCAAGTGGATGGCCAGTGTGAGGGTAGGGCCGATCAGGGATAGTGGAGGGAAATTGAGCCTGGAGTCGGAGGAGGTAGGGGAAGTCCTTAATGAATACTTTGCTTCAGTAATCACTAGTGAGAGGGACCTGGTCGTTTGTGAGGACAGCGTGAAACAGACTGATATGCTAGAACAGGTTAATGTTAAGAAGGAGGATGTGCTGGAAATTTTGAAAGACATGAGGATCGGTAAGTCCGCGGGGCCAGACGGGATATACCCAAGGTTGTAACGGGAAGTGAGGTAAGAGATTGCCGCGCCTTTGGCGATGATCTTTGCGTCCTCACTGTCCACTGGAGTAGTACCAGGTGATTGGAGGGTGGCAAATGTTATTCCCTTGTTCAAGTAAGGAATAGGGATAACCCTGGGAATTACAGACCAGTCAGTCTGACGTCGGTGGTGGGCAAATTATTGGAGAGGATTCTGAGAGACAGGATTTATGATTATTTGGAAAAGCATAGTTTGATTAGAGCCAGTCAGCATGGCTTTGTGAGGGGTAGGACATGCCTCAAAAGCCTTATTGAATTCTTTGAGGATGTGACAAAACACATTGATGAAATAAGAGCAGTGGATGTGGTGTATATGGATTTTAGCAAGGCGTTTGATAAGGGTCCCCATGGTAGGCTCATTCAGAAAGTCAGGAGGCATGGGATACAGGGAAATTTGGCTGTCTGGATACAGAATTGGCTGGCCCATAGAAGACGGAGGGTGGTAGTAGATGGAAAGTATTCAGCCTGGAGCTCGGTGACCAGTGGTGCTCCGCAGGGATCTGTTCTGGGACCTCTGCTCTTTGTGATTTTTATAAATGACTTGGATGAGGAATTGGAAGGCTGGGTTATTAAGTTTGCCGATGACATGAAGGTTGATGGAGTTGTGGATAGTGTGGAAGGCTGTTGTACGTTGCAACGGGACATTGACAGGATGCAGAGCTGGGCTGAGAAGTGGCAGATGGAGTTCAACCTGTAAAAATGTGAAGTGATTCATTTTGGAAGGTCGAATTTAAATGCAGAATACAGGCTTAAAGACAGGATTCTTGGCAGTGTGGAGGAACAGAGGGATCTTGGGGTCCACGTCCATAGATCCCTCAAAGTTGCCACCCAAGTTGATAGGGTTGTTAAGAAGGAGTATGGGGTGTTGGCTTTCATTAACAGGGGGATTGAGTTTAAGAGCCGTGAGGTTCTGCTGCAGCTCTATAAAGCCCTGGTTAGACCACACTTGGAATATTGTGTTCAGTTCTGGTCGCCTCATTATCGGAAGGATGTGGAAGCTTTAGAGAGGGTGCAGAGGAGATTTACCAGGATGCTGCCTGGACTGGAGGGCATGTCTTATGAAGAAAGGTTGAGGGAGCTAGGGATTTTCTCATTGGAGCGAAGAAGGATGAGAGGTGACTTGATAGAGGGGTACAAGATGATGAGACATAGATAGAGTGGATAGCCAGAGACCTTTTCCCAGGGCGGAAAGGGCTATCACCAGGGGGCATAATTTTAAGGTGATTGGAGGAAGGTTTAGGGCAGATGTCAGAGGTAGGCTCTTTATACAGAAAGTGGTGAGTGTGTGGAATGCACTGCCAGTGGTGGTAGTAGAAGCAGATACATTAGGGATATTTAAGCGACTCTTGGATAGGTACAGGGATGATAGTAGAATGAAGGGTATGTAGGTTGCTTGATCTTAGAGTAGGTTAAAGGGTCGGCACAACATCGTGGGCCGAAGGGCCTGTTCTGTGCTGTACTGTTCTATGTTCGAAAGTGAAGGACACAAAAGCACAATGAAGAGGCTGAAAATTGCCCCTTGGAATGAGAACTCGGAATAAGGATAGAAGCGTCACTGCCAAATTTGGGATTGTTATGTGATGAATTAATAAAGACAAATAAAATGTTAGGACACATCGCAAGAGCAGTGGATGTAAATAAGGGTCTGCTGAGATTGTTGAATGAATTCCTCAGATCCAGGAAGTTTTGGAGGCAGTTTTGATCACCGAGCTGAAGGAAGGATCTGCATGATGAGAAATTTAAAGGAGTTGAGATAGTTAAAAGTTCAGGCTTCCATGTCCAGGGGGAAAATGTTAACAAGCATCTTATTCAATCGTGTGAAATATTAAATATTACAGAACAAGCTGAGCTCAGCAAATGACTCCAAGGTAAGTACAGACCCACGTTGAAGATGATGAATGTAATTTCTGGCTAATTAAATCTAAGACATGCAGTGGGGTTTTGCAATTACCTTGTGAAACAATTGCATTTCGATGTGTAACAAAATTCATACAAAATCGCTGCCTCTAATATAGTTTAAAAATAATTAATTGATTACGGATCATAGTGATGGTGGATGAATGATGTTCCTCTCTCCAATATGTGGAAGGAGACATTGCATAATTAAAGGAAATGGTTTATAGTTTCAGTTAAAGGTGGGAACGACAGCATCGCATGGGAATGCAATTATAATTTCTCTGCCGGTATCACATACAATCATTTCAGTTCTTTGACTAAATGAGGATTGTCTCCTCTGTGTTAGTGGCTGAAGGAATTTCACACGGGCACTTTAGGCATTGACTGCAATTATTCCACTGTGCAATTGCGAGGTCAATGGAAGTAGCTTGGAGAGTTTTTCGTCTGTACAACATCGGTGCGAATTACTGCAGGGAGGAAAGTCAGGCAAGGAGGTTACAAAGCAAGGCTGGCCTGATTTTCGGTCCATTAATTCAAATGATTTTAAAATTGGGTGAAAACAGTAATGGAAGGCCAGGGGATGCTTTACACTCACGAGGTACAGAAAAAAAATCAACCTCATTTGATTTAATGTATAATATTCTGTCCACAAGATAGTGGAGTGAAAGAAACTGAAGACATTTAAAATGTAGCCAAGTCTGGATGACTTGAGCACATAAGTGACGATCTGCAAAGGACCACGTGGCCTTTAATTGCCCCTGATTTGTGTGTTCTTATGTAAATCCACCGGAACAGGGCAGGAAAGAGCCACAGCTGGAGAAATATTTCCATGGTGATCTGTTTGTTTAGCCAAGAGAACCAATCAGGAAACGGATACAAGCATAAGCAACATTAACTTGCACACACTACATCCGTTCCCTTACTGAACTGACTGTAGCTTGCTCTGTGGTCTGGTGAAGAAAATCCTTCGATGAAAAGTTCAGGTGGGGAGCTCGAAGCTGGAATATTATGTAATTTATTTTGTTGTTGCATTTTACTTGGATCGAGCGGGTGTTGCTTGGCAGTGGATCAATGTTACTTGCAATGTGCAAAAGTCATTGAAGGTGGCAGTACAGGTTGAGAGAGCGGTTGATAAATGATACCGTATCCTGGGCTTTATTAATAGGGACATAGAGTACAAGAGCAAGGAAATTATGTTGAACTTATAAAGGACACTAGTTCGGCCTCAGCTGGAGTATTGTGTCCAATTCTGGGAGTCTCACTTTAGGAGAGACGTGAGGACATTGAAGAGAGTACAGAAAAGATTCACGAGAATGGTTCCAGAGATGAGGAAGTTCAGTTATGAAGATAGATCACAGAGGTTAGGACTGTTTTCCTTTGAGGAGAGAAGGTTGAGAGGTGATTTGATAGAAGTATTCAAAATCATGAGGAGTTTGGACAGAGTAGATAGAGAGAAACTGTTCCCACTCGTTAAAAGATCGAAAACGAAAGGGCACAGAGTTCAAGTATTTGGTAAGAGAAACGAAAGTGACATGAGGAAAAACTTTTTCATGCAGCGAGTGGATAAGTTCTGGAATGTTCCGCCTGACAGTGTGGTGGAGGCAGGTTTAATTGAAGCATTTAAAAGGGAATTAGACTGTTATATGAAAAGGAAGAATGTGCAGGATTACAGGGAGATGGCGGGGGAATGGCACTAACTGAATTGTTCTTTCGGAGAGCTTGTGCAGACACAATGGGCTGAATGGTCTCCCTCTGAGCTGTAACAATTCTGTGATTCTGTGGTTATGCCAGTTCTTGAAGTTGTCTTCACAGAATAATTCTTGGGTCTTTCCTGGGAATATATAAAGAATTCAGTGCCTTGTGTTGTCAGCAGATTGAAGCAGTTACATTCACGGCAAGTGGGACCATATTCGGGGAGCCAGAAGTAACTGTGATATTCGGGTCCATTTTATGGGTACTAATTAAACACACTGATCAATCATTTTCATGATCCCCACGAACTGAAGAACGAAGAAGTAAAAGTGCAATCAAAGTGAGAGCAGGAATGATAGACTGCAAGAGAAACACAGAGACAGGACTTGTGAGAAGACCCGAAATCACCAAAATATCGAATATCGTGGAAAGTTCAAGGTAAGATTTTTCTATTATTATTATTATTGAAAGAGGGAGGTGCACATGCGTGGTTTATGTGCTACCATGCGGATGCTGCAAAGCTCTGGCGCGCCATTACATTGCCAGACCCGTGTTAAATAAAATATGCTTTAACATCGTTATTTTGTTTACTAATTCATGCATGAGTTAGAAGGCTCAGTAAGTTTGACAGATGGAAGCAGGAGGTTATAAAGGGGCAGAGATAGCCCGAGACAGTGGACAAAACTGTGGCAAATGAAACTCAATATGAGGAAGCGTCCACGGTGGAATTTTTTAATTATTTCATGGGATGTGGGTGTCACTGTTAAGGCCACTATTTATTGACCATCCATAATTGCCCGTTACAAAGTAGTGGTGAGCCACCTGCTTGAACCACTGTGGACCATCTAGTGTCTGTACACCCACAGTGTTGTGAGGAAGCGACATTCCCCGGCGGTCTAGTGATTAGGACTCAGCTCTCTCAGTGCTGTGGTCCAGGTTTGGATCCCAGTCAGGAAATGAAACCTTCTTGCTGCTGTGAGAACTGTCACACCTAACATAACTTCCTTGCTGAATAAAAACAGATTTGAGAATGGGAGGTAATGCATTTTGGAAGGTCTAATGCAGGTGGGAAGTATACAGAAAATGGCAGAACCCTTAGGAGTATTGACAGGCAGAGAGATCTGGGCGGACAGGTCCACAGGTCACTGAAAGTGGCAATGCAGGTGGATAAGGTAGTCAAGAAGGCATACGGCATGCTTGCCTTCATCGGTCGGGGCATAGAGTATAAAAATGGGCAAGTCATGCTGCAGCTGTACAGAACTTTAGTCAGGCCACATTTAGAATATTGCGTGCAATTCTGGTCGCCACACTACCAGAAGGACGTGGAGGCTTTGGAGAGGGTACAGAAGAGGTTTACCAGGATGTTGCCGGGTCTGAAGGGCATTAGCTATGAGGAGAGGTTGGATAAACTCGGATTGTTTTCACTGGAACGACGAAGGTGGAGGGGCGACATGATAGAGGTTTACAAAGTTATAAGTGGCATGGACAGAGTGGATAGTCAGAAGCTTTTTCCCAGAGTGGAAGAGTCAGTTACTAGGGGACATAGATTTAAGGTGAGAGGGGCAAAGTTTAGAGGGGATGTGCGAGGCAAGTTCTTTACACAAAGGGTGGTGAGTGCCTGGAACCTGTTGCCAGGGGAGGTGGTGGAAGCAGGTACCATAGAGACGTTTAAGAGGCATCTTGACAAATAGATGAATAGGATAGGAATAGCGGGATACGGACCCTGGAAGTGCAGAAGGTTTTAGTTTAGGCAGGCATCAAGATCGGCGCAGGCTAGGAGGGCCGAATGGCCTGTTCCTGTGCTGTACTGTTCTTTGTTCTTAGTTCTTTGTTCTTTGAGAAAGCCAAAAGTGACAGGTGAGGAACTGAACCTGAGCAAAGAATTTGAGGTGACCATGTGCACAACTCAATAAAGGTTAGTGGGCAAACACAATAAGTATACAATAAACTAAAATGATTGTTGGCCTTTCGATGAATGAAGCTGAAATAAAAAGGGGAGGAAGTTCTGTTTCATTTGTAACGGGTCTTGCTCAGACCCCGTGTGAAATAGTGTGTTCATTTCTGAGCACCATACCTCCATTGGCCTTGGGTGTGTATTGTGAAGATTTAACAAAATGGTTAAAGAATTAAATTGCAAGAACAGATTGCTCAATTAGTTTGTATTCCTTTAAGTTTAGAAGGATGAGCAGTGATCTAATGGAAGTGATTAAAATGATAAAACAGGCTAGAGATGGTGAAACTATTTAGTTTGCTTGGAATATTCTCGAACAAAGAGACACAATCATGCAATTCGAGGCAGGTCATTCAAGAGTGAAATTAGGAAGTGGTTTCTTCTACATAAGGCCCTGGAAATCTGGAGCACACCATCAAAAGTTAATGGATCCTGAGAAAATTTAAATTTTCATGACTGAGTTCGATAGGTATTTGGCAGGTGAGGGTGTCAAGAGATATAGATCTAAGGCGGATAAATGCAGGCGGGACAGAGATTAGTCAGGATCTAATTGAATGGAGGAACTGCCTGCATTGGACCTGGATGTTCCTATGCTCTGATATTACTCCAATAGCAGCAATTGGTCACTAGATGGAGCATAATACAGTCAGAGAAAATGAAGGTTCTTGACACAAATGCACCATGAACGGAGATCACAAACTGAGCTCTGGTGACATTGTGACAAATCATTCTGTCAGCTGGCAAATTGGCTTTAGTTTCTGGTTTTTTTAAAGGTCAAGGGTCAGAATTGTGTTATGGAATTGTTCAAGAAGTTCTCCTGAATTCCTTTTCAGTAGTATGTTGTTGTTCCGTTAACCCTTCCATTTGAAACAGATACTTGACACCTGCCCAAACTAGCGCAGATATTACTCAGGGTGAATTCGCTGGCGTTGTTTCAGATTATATGAAAGGGAAGAAGCAGGTTGTTGAAGCCTGGTGCAGGTTAATGTGTTCTGACAATAACAGCAATTGGCAACAATTTTTATTGGATCCCATCCCCCTGCTCCTAGACTTCACTTACATTGCCTTCAGGCTATCGGACTTAATGTCACACTTTTGCTTGTTTTACTCTGCTTTTTTATACTCTGAGGGATATTAACTTCCCGCTGATTTCTCAGTGTGTGGAAAATTCCCATTTTAGAGAGCATGTGAACCTTTTTATTTTCAGCAGGACTGTGCTTCCGCCCGTGTAGCACTCAAATACATTTCCTCCAAAATGGTGAAGACTCTGTATGCAGGGAATTTCATTACAGGATCGCCTGGCACAGTCGCCATAACTTTGGAGGTTCCATCAAAGATTCCCCTGCAAAGTTGGAGAAGGTCCAAGCAGGGTGCAACTTTGATCAGCTGTTTAATGAACTATGAGCGAGTATTTACTTTATTTTATACCTTAAAATCCCCTTATGTGGCTTGGTGTCAATATGTGTTTCATCACGTTCCTATGAAGCGACTTGGGACGTTTTACAACGTAGCAGGGCTATATAAATGAAAGATGTTGTTGTAAGTTAGGGAAAACATTTCAAATAAACATGTCAACTCTTGCCATAAAACAGGGATAATGGGGCACCATGGGAAGGTGTGAACAATGAAGTAATACCAAGAAAATTTTATGTGCTTAATCTTTCTGGTCATTTTAATGCTGTGCCACTGGAAATTGCTGATTGTGATATTAGTGCAGCAATACCTTGGTGCGATAGCCTTTGAATATTGTTTCAATCGAGACACGACAGGTTTAAATTTAATGGCTTCAAATTTCAAATAATGTAATAAGGGAGAGCCATAGAGAGGCACTAAATCCGTGAAGGGGAACATCACAAGCAGCAATTTACAGTTGTTAGTTCAGCAGCTGTGTTGAATTGAAAGAGTCATTTCTGTGAATTGTTAATTAGATTTCTGTGTTGTTAATGAATGAATCAATTCATCATAATAATCACCAGAAACTGATGCTAAGACTGAATACTCAATGTCTTAGATACATGGATCTTGTTGTATTAATTCTTATTCTGTTAATAGTGAGATTGGGTTAATTGTCCTGGTTATTTCTCATGCTCCAGTAACACACTCAGTCCTCCGTATTGTCTGGTCATAATATCAGCAGTAAATAACTGGGATTCGGTAAGCTGGCTATTCGATAGATTTTAATACCCAGATGACTCTATTTTCAGGTGTAGCGTTTATGATACTTATAGATGAGTTTCACTAACTTAATCATCAAACTAAAAGGTGAATAAAAGGTATAAAAATGGCTAGTTTTAAACTGAGGGCATTTATTTTAAAAAATTGAATAACAGAATGAAGCAATGTATTTTATTATATTCTAAAGCTTTGCGTTTACAGTGTCGAAAAGTCATGTATGAACGATAACACAGTAGTAACATTCAAATATGAGCATAAAATTAGCATAAGACCATTCAATTTCCAAAAAAATAGGAATTAGACACATGTCCCCATTATTTCTTAAAATTCAATTCGGCAAACCGGTGCAAATACTATCAGGAAAGGTACCAAAGGATCTTAAACCAAGGCAAGGCAATGGAGTTCGGGGACAGATCAGCCATGATCTAATTGGATGGCTGAGCAGGTGCGAGTTACTGAATGGCCTATTCCTGTTCCTTATGTCCCTATATCACATTAAAAACAAAATGGATTCTAATATCGCATTTTCACTCAATTTATATAGCAGTTCTGGAGATAATCAACATAATCCAGGATTTTTATCTATATTAATATAGAAGGGAGACTCCATCTTTTAGCTCTGGGTAGTGACGTTGTACAGGCTCTGATGTTGGTTGTCCCTGCTTGGTATGTCTTGGCAGATTGTGAATGGACCATTTCTTAAAATGTCAGAAATAGGGCCTCAGAGAAATTGATTTGCAGGCAGATATGATCTCGCGGGAACAAACCTCCTGAGGAATTCTTAAGCATGGGTTGAAAAAAGGCATCAGATTTACAACACTTTTTCTGACATGTGTTAAAGGGCAGTCACGGTGTTCTTTAGTTTCCATTGGGGTTTTACATGGATACAAGGCTCTGAGACTATGTCAGAAATCAATGCAGATCTTCCTTGTTTTACATTGGTAAAGGAAGATGTACCGCTGTGCTCCTCTGGGCGCCATATGTAAAGAGAACGTGAAGATACTCTTGGAGATTTCCTCTGTTATGGATCAGTAACGAAATAATTACCACATTCAGCTACGATCGCTTCCTGATTCCGCAAGAAATGTTGAGCAGATGAAATTTTCACAAATACAGCTGGGTTATCAATGCAAACAGCGACCAGAGGAATTCTTACTCTTTCTACAGATTTTATTTGCAATCTGTACAACCACGTGATTTTCGGATTATTTCAATGCGTTTTTTGTTCTTGCCCATAGGGAATCCCTGGACCCTCTGTCCAGCCCAATCCAAGATTAACGGGGAAGATCTGCACCCATGGAAGTGTGTCTACAAGCTCACAAATGTGGTAGGAATGTTTATCTGTTTACTATTCCCAGTGACATCGTGATCACATATTTAGCTAATAACAGACAGAGGAAACACTCCCACTATTTCAAGATGCTGCTAACACATAATAATAATTTCTCCTCAGTTTAGTTTAATTGAATCTGCGGGATTTTCCCAGTTCACTGGTTTGTTGCAGTTACGAGGAATTCTATTCAACACTACTACATAATGAAGCAAGAGTTAAGGCATGAGGTATTGGTAGAAAATGAAGCAAACAGTTTTCATGGTTTGGCTGAGACTATATAAGATGAAGTGGTGCAGTGGAGCAGACAATAACAGTGAGAAAGTGAAGCAATTCAGTCCCGTCTGTCCTCAGCATCTGATGAAAGTTCCCACTCAAGCCTTGAATACAAACCGGAAGTGCCTTCTGGCAAAACAGCCGCTAGTTCACCTGCAGTGAAAAAAAAAGCAGAATGATAAACCAGTGAGTACCAGAGTGAGACAGCTAAGGTGTAATTACACTGAATAGTCAAAAGCATGCAACCGAAAGCAAAATGATTGGCTCCTGTTATGAAATGGGAGGATATTTCTGAACTTTCACAGCTACCCTCTAAAAATGATTGACCACAAGCCCTGAGTCCTGAAAGCCTCACTAGGCGTGTATCTCCGTGAGTGTTTAAATTACAAGGGAATCATTTGTTACCTGTCATACATAGATACAATTTCCAGTAAAATACAACTGTTCATGTGAATTGTTGCTGAACTCAGAACGAATCTAGTATCGTCTCTAAGTTTCCAAGCCTTCCGGTGAAGTGTTTAGAGGTATTGTTCTCACGCGGTGAGTAAGTGTATGCATTTCCGACTTAATGTTATGTACCATGTCCTATGTTTTAGATAATACTTTGATTTCAAATGAGCGATATGACAGCTAAATTGTAAAACATGCTGGAATTGCGGGAGTAGAAAAGTGCAGTTGGTTGAAGTAAAGAACGTTCCCTGTAGTGCGATCAAAGGACTGGAGAGATGCTCAAAGGCATTGTAGTATTATTAATGGCTGATATGTGTAAAGACAGCGTGATAATGCAGATTTACACTCTATGTTTAAAATAAGGAATGAAGAATTGATAATGGCAGTAGGAAATTAAGGGCAGAATGACTGACATTGGAAGAGGAACTGAATTACAGTCTCGCACCCTTGTCTAATTATCTCCAACTCTCTATCCGTGAAGACAACACTTACTCTCGATTTTCCTTCTGTAATGCCATGGGAATTCTATACGTGTGAGTATGCAAGAAATAGTGTCAGGTAGATGCACGTATAGAGAGAGGGAGACAGAAAAAGAAAGAAAAGGCACGCAATCATTCACATTTTACTTTAATTGTTTACATTTTGATGAATTGCAGCTTATTTAGTTTTAGGCACATTTTCTGACTCTCTGTCAAAAGTAGTGTCACTGCAATGGCTTTCCACAGAGTTAAACCCAAATGTAATCTACGAGTTAAGCCTCAATTTAAGAGGGCAGGATTAATTGGGCAATGAGCTAGTATGAATCCTGTCTTCATCTGGAGGTTCTGACTGGTTCCAATTCTAATAGTTTGACTTTGATCATGTTCTTTTTCCATGAAAAGCAATCTCCTAGAATGCTATAAATCCTACACTATAATGCTCCAAGCAGTTTAGATAACATATGGTCCATTTGTTTTTGAAGGCAGTACAAAATATTACTTTTGTTGTTGTTTATCATTGTCCTTATCCTCCACTGATGTGGACCCACACTCTATTTTGAATGCAATTGAGGCCGCATAGAATTGAATGTAACCTATTGATTTAGGTAGGGAATTGGTGACGATGTCAGAGACAAAGAGTAGTTGATAATAGGAATATGTTCCATTTGAAGAATGTGACAAGTGAAGTTCCTAGGGGATCTGTACGGGTCGATCAGTTTTTCAGTATATTTATCAACGATGTAGATGAAAAGAGAGCAGGAGATCCAAGTTTACTAACGACACTAAGTAGAGTGATAAATAGTGTAGATGGGAACAGGACGTTGCAAAGGGACTTTAGTGGATTAAATGATTAGTCAAAACAGTGGTAAATGAAATTCCGTGTGGGGAAGTCTGAGGCATTTAGTTTGGAGTTGAGGAAGACAGACCAGATTTTTAAAACATGATGAGAATCTGGGAATTGTGGAGGTGCAGAGAAATTTAGGCGTCCAATTGTAGAAATCACGACATACTTGCGGACAGGTATGAACAATGATTAAAAAGGTAATAGAGTGTTGGCTTCTATTTCAAGGGGGTTGGAATTCAAAGGGGTGGAAGTTCTTCTGTATTTGTATAAAGCTCTGACACAGATGGGGAGACAGTTTTTGGCAAACGATGCAGGGGAATATATATATATTTTTACGCAGCGGGTGGTAATGAAGTAGAACTTGCTGCTCAAAGGGTGGTGGAAGGAGAGATGATCAATGACTTCAAGAAGAAGTTAGATGGCCACCTGAGAGAAATAGGCTTACAGGGCTATGGGGATTGAGCTGGGAAGTGGGACACATAGATCCATGGAGAACCGGCATTGGCTCAATAGGCTGAATGATCTCCTTCTGTGCTGTAAATGACTCTATGACTCTATAATTATTACACTCAGTTATGGGCACAGACCCTCAGGAGAGATATATTGGTTTTGAAGAGGGTGCAGCATTGATTGTCCATACTGGGGCTGAAAGCATTGCAATTATGAGGACAGGTTGCATAGATTCGGATTGTGTTTTCTTAAAGAGAAAAGATTAAGTGGTCATCTATTTGAGCTAAAAACAAGGAATGCTAGAAATACTCAGCGGGTCTGGCAGCATCTGTGGAGAGAGAAGCTTCTCTCTGCTTCTCTCTCCACAGAAGCTGCCAGACCTGCTGAGTATTACCAGCATTTCTTGTTTTTATTTCCGATTTCCAGCATCTGCAGTATTTTGCTTTCATCTCATTGAGCTGTTTAGTATGACTGAAGAATTTGTTAGGCTACATACTACATAGAGAGAAATTCTATCCTCTGATGAGGGAGTCCAGAACAAGGCAGGAATAATATTAAAATTAGCGCTAGGCCGTTCGGGGATAATGCCAGGAAATATTTCTTCATACAAACGGTAGTGGAAATCTGGAATTCGTTTCCCTAAAAGCTGTTGAGGTTGGGAGCCAAGTAAAAAAATTCAAAACCCAAGGTTGATACGTTTTTGTTAGGTAAGATTATTAAAAGACATGGAACGAAGTTGTATATATCTAGTTAAGATACGGAGCAGCCATTTTGCAACTCAGTTGCGGAGCAGGTTCGTCGATTTAACTGCTGCAATTTTCTCCTATCCTTCCATGGCCAATGTTTCCCATGTTCCTGTGTAACAACCTCACATGCACTTTTAACTTACTTATTTTTCTTTATGTATCTGAAGAACATTTGATATCATCCTTCACATCCCCAGCAATTGTTTCCTACCACACATTGCATTTTATAATTTCATTATCTCTTTTTTTTGCTGGTTTTATAATGCTGCCGGCTATCAAACCTGACAATCTTTTTGCCTTAACCTTCCATATTTTGGTTTGATACTTGCACGAATTGTTGTCTTTCAAGGTAATGTGATCCCCCATTTAGAATTTCTCTTCCTGTGATTGTGTAAGTTGTGTTCGCTGATCAACTTCTTGAATACATTGCACCGTTTTTTCATCGATTTAACAACTGCAATTTTCTCCTGTCCTTCCATGGTCAATGCTTTCTTCATCACTTCACAGTTATCAGCATCCCATGATTCTGAAATCATGCTTTCCAGCTCTCTTCATGGTGATCCAGCTTTACTTGCAAACCTTTGCTTTGGTCGTTCTTTCTCTCTCTCTCTCTCAAAACTATTATGTTCATTATTCTCGGGATGGTTCGCTAACTATTTCTGACTTATTACTCATAAACATTTAGTGAATCTTTTTCCTGTTGTTTTGCTTCTAATGACCGACAATCTACTTGTAAAGTAATTCTTTCCATTATTGATGTCTGCTGCTTCCTATATGTTCTATTAATTCTCGTCTGCATGTATTCCTCGGCAAAGTCATCTTCTTCAGGAAGTTTAGTCAATGTGCCATTTAATCACATGGAAAGGACTGATGAAGTCCAATCTTAAACTGTGGGACCTTAGGAATTATTATTCTTTTGGGATATTTAGTTCATTATTTTCACCTTAGCTACATCCAAGGTATAAACCCAACTTCCTAGTCAATTTGCACAATGTCACAGTGTTATTGAAATTTGTTATTACCTTAAGGACGGTTACAAATGTGCTGTACAATATACTGAGGATAAACAGGAGGACAAAAGCGAACACTGTTGAGGCAGAGCTTGCATCCTCATCGAAGTTTTCTAATCCTTCTTCCTCTACCTCGAGGTCTTCTGGATTTTCCATTATTTGAGGAGTTTCTAGAATAAATAGATGGATATTGGTATAAATGTGTTCATGGTGTAAACAGAATACATACAAAGAACTGCACTAACCTGAAAACCGGCAATCACGAGGTAAATGATGCATCAGAAGCTGAATGACCGAATATGAGAAAGTAGCTCAAACGTCAACCAGCCCAATGCCCGTTAAAGTGAATTTCTGAACAATGGAGAAAGGCATGTATTGTGTGGTGATAGTAGAGGTCAGGCAGAGTATACAGGAGAGAGGATTGATTAAAGACGTTATATATCCATCCTTTTCATGTTCCAGTAGGGAAAAAAATGCTTTATGATACTGATTAGAGCGTGTGATTAAACTTAATTTGTCTTTTGACAGCTGATAATGACAATAATTAATGAAAATCTACTTAAAAGAAATAAACTCGGCAACTTTTGAACAGAAGTGTGTCCTGATTATAGAATTAAATCCCTTGCAGTTCACATGTGAAATTTAGTTCCGAAATCAGCATGAAAACTGAAGCGGGCTGATATTTTGGCTTAAGATGCATCTTTGCCTGATCAGCGCAGTTTATGTTCGAAATCGGAAATCTATCAACATTTTGCAGCAAAGTAGATTCAGACAAGCTTCATTTTTTCTGCCGTTCACACTCTCTCCACTGATGCTTCGTCTTTAATTACAAGCATTAACACACTCTGCCTTTATCCCAGGACAGCTTTGTTATTTAACCTCTCCTGCCCTCTGCCCTATCACAGACCTTTCCCTTTGTTCTCTTCCCCACTACCCCACCACCATACCCTCCTCACCCCCTCCCTCACTTAGTTAAAACATAATTCTTTTCTAACCTTTGCCAGTTCTGATGAAAGGTCACTGACCTGAAACTTTAACTCTGCTTCTGTCTCCACTGATACTGTCTAACCTGTTGAGTATTTCCAGCACTTTCTGTTTTTATTTCAGATTTCCAGCATCTACAGTATTATGCTTTTATTTTAGATAAAGACAAGTTCTGTTTTAGGATTTCAATTCATTATTTTACATTACCATCTGCACAATAAGGTTAGACCCATCTCACTGTTAATAGATTCAGTTGTTATTTACCAGGCTGGTGCTGCCATACTCTTAGGTTTCATACTCAAGATTTGATATATTACTGTTACAATTATCTATTTACTCGGCTGGTATTGTATTGTGGAATCAATAGCACATCATATCGTATATTCCTATAAGATGTCTCCAATATTCTGGAACAGAAACACAAAATGTCTGGTTACTTTATGCTTTCTGTCTTGGATTCAGTGATAAAACTGAAGTTAACAATTCCCTTCTACTGACAATCATAGAACCATCAAATCATAGAATCCTTGCAGCACTGAAGGAGATCATTCAGACTGCAGTATCCATGCTGGATCGCTGCCAGAGCAACTCACCTTGTCCCACTCCCCTGCTTGTTCCTATAGCACTGCATTTCCTTTTTCTCTTCAGGTGCTTATCCAATTGTGAGGACAGTTTTGAATCCTTTTGGATTGAATCTGCTTCCACCACACTCTCAGGGAATACATACCAGATCATAACCACTCGCTGCATAAAAAAGGTTTTGTCTCTCTGGAACCATTCTCATAAATGTTTTCCACATCCTTTCTAATGTCTTCACATCCTTCCTAAACTGTGGTTCCCAGAATTTGGCGCAATACTCCAGTTAAGATCGAAACAGTGTTTTATAAAGGTTCACCATAACTTCCGTTCTTTCATACTCTGTGCCTTTATTTATAAGGCCTAGGATCCCGTCTGCCTTTCTTTATGCACTTTCTCAACCTGCTCTGCCACCTTCAACGAATTGTGCACGTATACCCCCAGGTCTCTCTCATCCTGAATCCCCTTTAGAATTTTACCCTTTAGTTTCCATTGGCTTTCCTCGTTTTTCCTAGCAAAATTTATCACTTCACATCTCTGAATTATGTTTAATCTGCCACTTGTCCGCCCATTACAATAGGCTGTCTATTCCCTCTTGAAGTCTATCACCATCTTTCTCACAATTTACAATATTGCCCAGTTTTGTCTCATTCGCAAATTTTAAAATTGTGTCCGGCACAACATAGTCATGGTCATTAATATCTATCAAGTAAAGCAGTGGTCCTAGTACTGACCCCCTGGAGAACTTCACTTTATATGCTCCTACAATCTGAAAAAGAACCATTCACCACTATTCTCTGATTCCTATAACTCAGCCAACTTTGTATCCATGCTGCCACTATCCCTATTATTCCATGGGTTTCAACTTTGTGGAAAAGCATCTTATGTAGCACTTTAAGAAACGCCTTTTGGAATTCTATATACATCACATCAGATGCATTACCTTCATCAACCTTCTCTGCTACCTCATCAAAAACTCAATCAAGTTAGTCAAACACGATTTTACCTTAACAAATCCTTGCTGTCTTTCCTTAAATATTCCACATTTGTCCAAGCGACTGTTAATTTTGTCCTGGATCAGCGTTTCTAAAAAGCATTCCCACCATTACAGTTAAAATGACTAGCCTGTTGTTGCTGGACTTATCTAATATCATTTACTGAACAGCAATGTATTTCAAGTCAAGTCTTGGCTTATGTAGTTATAGGGTTATGGTAATCCGAGCCGAGGCATCTTTGTGTGTGTGGGGGGTGGGGGTGTGTGGCTGTTGGGGGAGGTAGAGGGGAGGGGGGGATATCTTATGTGATTAGAGGGCTACCTTTATATTTGCATTACGTTCAGACTGTTGGAACCTGAGTCCAAAATTATCATAACCACAGGAGTCACTGACCTGACGTAGAGTAAATGTTGTCATATTATAAATCCAAAGATCTCAAATCCTGGGTTACAGTCTGAAGTTTTATTCTAGATTGAACTGACAGGTCATATCTTCTTAACAACAGCTGACCAGGGGATAAATTCAACACCCCAAGCAAATCCTCCTAATTTTACAATGTGAAAGCGAGAGCTGAACATGGGTTGGTTATACGTGTCCATATGCACTTCCTTAGCTGATGAGATATTGTGGGATTAGGCGACCCAGAGATAGTTTGATAACAAAGTGAAATACAGCCTGCTAACACTGCACAACCGGACGTGAGCCAACTCTGATGAATGAAGCGGGGTCCACTCACAAATTTGCATCATGAGAAACACAGATACCAATTTGCTGACTAAATTAGTGCATCTGACCACAAGCTGAATGAACAGCATCCATCATGCATCGATGGCAGAGTAAGATACACTGCTCACCACCTCACCGAGGCAACCTCCAGCGTGGAGAGACATAACTCCCCATAGAACAGCCGTTCCGCCACTTAACGAGACATTTTCCTTCAAGAATAGATACCACAATCCATAGCACATAGATTCCTCTACTCACAGAAGAATTCTCTAGTTGGATAGATACCAGACCCCATAGAAAAGCGGCGAATCCACGCACTGAGACACATTCAGCAGAGAGAGAGACCACAGTCCAGATGTTCCCCGATTCACCAAGACATCCTCAGTACGGACAGATACCGCATCCAGAGACCAGAGGTCTACCACTCACTGAGACACACTCTAACATGGACAGAAATTCAGCCCATACAATATCGGTTCCCCTACTAATCGAGACGTCTTCCTGCATAGGTAGGATATCACCCCCCACTATACAGAGACTCCCCCACTCAAAGGGCCATCCTCCAACATGGATAGCTATCGCATCCCATATAGCATGGATTATCCCACTCACCACCACACCCTCCAGCATGAATAGGTAGAGAATATGGATTATCCCACTCACTGAGACACCTGCAGCATCGATAGAATCCACAGGCTATAGAACATGGATTCCCCACTCACCGAGACACACTTCAGCACAGATAGACACCACATCCCATAGAACAGCTGCTCCCCCACGAACGGAGACACCCTCCAACAGAGAGAGAGATACCACACCCTATAGGACAGTGGTTTCCCCACTCACTGAAACATTCTTTAGCATAGATGGATACCATACCCCATCAAACATCAGTTGCTTCACTCACTGAGACATACTCCAGCATGGATACCTAACAAACCTTATAGAACAGTAGTTCCCCCAGTCGTCAAAATATCCTACAGCAGGGAGAAATACCACACGCCAAGGAACAAGTGATCCCTCACTCACTGTGACACCCTCCAGCATGGATAGTTACCACATTCCATTGAACAGACGTTCCCCCACTCACTAAGACACACTCCAGGAAGGAGAGATACCACATCTCATCGAACAACGGTTGCCTCACTCACTGAGGCACACGCCTGCATGGATAGATACCACATCTCATAGAACAGCGCTCCCCCCACCCTATCGCCCCCCGCCCCCCTTCACCGAGACATTCTCCAGAGTGGAGAGACGCCGGACCTCAAAGAACAGCGGTTCTTCCACTCAATCAGGCAGCCTCCAACATGGCGAGTTAACCGCAACCCAGAGAACAGCGGTTCCCAAATCAGCGAGACAGCCTCCTTCTTAGACCGATACCACACATCTGAACAGTGCTTCCACCACTCATACAGATACAATCCTGTATGGATCCCATGAAACAGCTGTTGCAGCTTCTGACTCGGCTGGCTAGTCACAGTAATTAGGCAAAGTGCGTTACGTTAAAGAACGGTCTGATTTCTCCTTGAGAAGATAATGCAACACCAAAAATGATCGGATCAGCTGTCTCACTGCAGGCTGCAATTCGCTGTGAATACAGGTTAGCTTCCCATTCGAAAAACTGTCGGATCCTGTGCTGCACTTTAACTGACCATTATGAGAAGATGAGTAGATTCCACTTCATACATAGCCTTTCACGGCTTCCAGAGGTCACAAAGCTGTATGTCCAAATAATTACTTTTTTAATGTTTGATAAACTACATCACAGTCAATTAACCCAGAACCACGTCCAAAAAGCAGCAATGTGGTCAATGGGAATTTAGTCTAATAAGTGTTGCTCTGGGAGCCGCCGGCAGAGCTCGCTAATCCTTCAATACACCCAGGGTATCTTTAACATCTACCCGAACAACCAGACGAGGCCACGGAGCAGCATTTTATCTGGAAAACTGCACCCGCTGTTCGTGGAATTGTCAGCCTGGATTAGAAACCGAAGTCAGGCAGAGGAGCTTGAACCCACTGGAGTTGAAATCCCTCTCAGGCGGTGGCGCCGTCACTTGAGGCGAATTTCTACCCACAATATTGTGATTCAGAAGCCCGCCAGCTGACAATGAGCTCAAATGACACTAAAGTGCTGAGGATATTCCAACGTCAAGTCATACCTTGGAAACAAAAGCTTTTGAAACTGCACAGATTAATAGTTCAATACAACAATAACATTGCCATCAACATCTTGGGGGTTACCATTGACCAGAAAATGAACTGGAGCAGTCGCATAATTACTATGGCTCCAGGAACAGGTCAGATGCTGGGAATTCTGCAGTGAGTAACAACTTCTGCCTCCCCAATGTCTGTCTACAGGAGTGTGATGGAATAGTCTCCACTTGCCTGGATGGGTGCACGTTCAACAACATTCAAAAAGCTCGACAACATCCAGGACAAAGCAATCTTCTTGGTTGGTGCCCAAAACACAAACATTCACTCCCTCCACCACTGACACAGAGTGGCAGCAGCGTGTATAATACACAAGGTGCACTGCAGCCGCCCACCAAAGCTCCTCAAACAATAGCTTTCCAAACCAACAGCCTCTATCACCTAAAAGGACAAAGGCAGCAGATGCATGGGAACACCACCGCCTGCAAGTTCCCCACCAAGCCACACACCATCTTGACCTGGAACTATATCGCTGTTCCTTCACTGTCACTGGGTCAAAATCCTGGAACTCCCTTCCTAACAGCATTGTGGGTATATCTACAGCAGATGGACTGCAGTGGCTCATGAAGGCAGCTCATCAACACCAACTCAAAGTCAACTAAGGCTGGTCTTAACATTGATGCACATATCCCATCAAATAATAAAAACAAATCAGAGTCAGTGGAGTGGTTGAAAGAGGTGATGGTGAGATAGAGCTGGGTGTCAGCAGCGTACATGTGGACTCTGATTTTGGATGATGTCACCCAGAGACAGCATGTATGTGAGCAATAGGAGAGGACCAGGGATAGATCCTCATGGAACTCCAGAGATACTGGTGCGGGAGCTGGTGGAGATCTCGCTGAAGATCTAGCTATGACTGGATAAGTAAGAGTGAATACAAGCAATCACTAGTTTTGGGAAATTATTGTCGTACTAAATAGTGACTGGATGTTGTTCTACCTTTATTCATACCGATTTACAACTAGATACATAATTGGCCAAATGTAAACCACAAGAGCTCTGGAAGCTGCAAACACGGTAAGGAGTAGTGTAATCTGTTTGAAAGCACCCTTTGTATCTCTAAAAATGGGGGAATGGAAACGTGTTGCACAGCTGGAAGATTAGACAATGTATATCATGCATATTTGGATCAAGTTTAAAATGAAGATCGTGAAAGTAACATGCACACAAACGACAAATAGGGGAGCCAGCAAGTTTTCATTCAGCATTTATTGCAATTAGCGGATCCACATACAGACTAAAGCACAATTTCCTATTCATCCAATAACATCACTAAACCCTTCAAGGGATCTTCAAAACGATTGCAGCTGTGTTAAGGTTATCCAGGGTTATCGGATTCTAACCATAACTATCCTTCATTGACTGATATGGTTTCATATATTACTGAAATATCTCAACAATTATTCGTCGACATAGAGGGTGACAGTGACATGTGATAAACAGGAGATTCACTGACTCAGATACTCAAACAGTTATGAACATCACAACAGTAACACATCTATGGGAAACAGATATTCACCCACACTGGGTTATGTACATGATTTAACACTGTCAGATAGGACAAGTGAAACATTAACTGAAGTAGGTTTACCATAAGATTTATTTATGCTTCTGCGTAAATCCCTTTGGAGGGACGGGTGTCCCACTAAACAGGTGTACGTGGTGCCGCTGTTCCACTCCACTGCAGTGAGTTTCAATCTGCTGGCAATGGAGCTGGAACCATTTCTCTTCTCGATCTCTGCTTGGCTAGGAGAACCTGAATCCAAAAGGGTGTCATTGGCCATCCAAGCGATGTAAATCTCAGCAGGATAAAAACCAGTGACTAGACACACCAGAGTAGCCGTCTGCTCAGTGCCTATCTCTTCCGCTGATGGAAGTAGAACGTAGACTTTAGGAGGATGCATTTCACCAACTGTAAAGAGAGAAATATTGGTTAAACTGAGTCTGTTTCTTCTTCAGTCTTCACTTCATGTTCCCCTTTTCTGGAAATAATGTGCATTCGGGCATTTGGAATAGTTTCTGAACTGTGAGAGTTTACATATTTCTCTACTTGTTCATGGGTGCCTTTAATTTTCTTTATTTTGGTGGTTTTTCAATGTGGTCTGACGTTAGATTGCAAAGAGTTGGAGACAATCAAAAAGCACTGACGCTGTTAGGATGCAACAGTGTCAAACCGCTTCTATTTTTTCATACTATTTTTTACCCGTCTGGTGACTTCCCAGGTCCCAGATGACATAGGAACATTTAGTGAAGAAACTGGGTATTTGTTAACATCATTTATCATCTGACCGAGTATTATCTGTGCTTACCCTTTACTTTCCTGGTGGAAGTTTTCACTGGTGTTGGTAATTCGCTGTCCTCTATGAAGCAGACGTATTCCACCCCACTGTCCCACTCTGCCGCAGTGACTTTTAGTTTACTAACGATGGCGAATTTGCTTCCATTCCACTCGGGACTCTGAGTCTCGACTCCTTCCGTTCTCCCACTCCCATCCACTTGCCAGGACACGATGACGCTTTCTAAGTCGCTGTAAAGGATTTCACAAACAATGGTCGCCGTTCGTTGAGTCCAAATCTCTTCAAAGAGGGGGTTCAATATATTGACAGAAATGTCTGCCTCATGACAATCATCTGGAGAGAAGAGGGAATGGTTATTTCAAGCTGTCATGTTGAATTCACAGGTGACAACAACAACAACATAGTCCAAGAGATATAAAATAATTCTACTTACTGGAGTAGGTTAGGACTTTTCTCAGATTGTTTCTGTTTAGCTAATAAGATGCAGCGCCTTTCTGGTCTTGTTGCTTTCATCTCCTGGCTTTTCTGGATGATGTCCGCAAAAATATTTCCGATTATTAATTCCACAAATCGGGAATTCCTCTGACTGGGATTTAATTGGGACTAATTGTCCCTGCTCTCATGCTGCAAAGGTTCACACATCAGACTGACTGACTGATGCTAGAGGTCAATTGCAGCCCTGTGTCCTGAATGTGGTGGGTTCAACATACCTCCTATAAAGTGACTAAAATTCTCCTCTTTTTCAGTCCAAGCATTTGGGTTGAAATGAACTTGTCTCTGCCTGAGCAATGAATGGAAGCGTGGCCTCAAAACCAACAAGCAGATGTTCTACATCATTTGACACCGATTTCGCTCGTCACTTAAAAGCTACAATGTATTTAGGAAAACGTGAAAACCACCACTCTGGTCTAGGAAGGAGCATTGCTGGAAGGCTGAGATTAAAGACACCATTGTTTAAGTGTGTAACGTGAGGAAGTCTATAATTTTACGATGATATACCTGGCCCAGAGGTACACAATATTGACATCAGTGACAGTGGAAAGGTTTTCTCTAGTATCCAGACGTTTACAAAATTGAGATAAATGCTAAAGATATTGGAAAACATACCTTCAGTTTTTAAAGTAAAATAGTCACTCTGACCATAAGAATCATTACTTTCTTTATACATGGCATGAAATCTAAATGAATAAGCATTCTCCTTTGTTTTCACTAAAAGTTAAATTTGTTTCTCTGAACATTATCGAAACCACCGTCATTATATTCAGCGAGGATGTCATCTCTGAAATTCTCAAGATCTCTACAAGGGACCAAAGTTACATATTTATTGCGCATGTCCAACATTGTTACTTTTTTTTTCTAATCTACACTAAAATTGGTGAATTTCTCTCAATGATGTTTCAGAAGGGAGTGCTGTGCAAACTGTTTCTGGATTCTCATCATTCCCATTGGCTCTCCTTCCAGATTGGCAGATGTAAGCATGTATTTGTCTACTCACTGGGATCCCTGATTTCATCCCATTAAATTAACATCCCTTCATAAAATGAGTGAAGAATATTTCATGGTGTATGTTACAAGAACCCTCTTATCTGAAGGGATTTGATCTTACTTTCATTTCCAAAAGTTGCTATTTTTGGCAGAAAAAGGAAAAAGGAAGGCACAAAAAAGTGAGAATGTCAGATGACTGATTGTAATAAAATGAATCATCTCCATTGGTTTGAACAGCAAACTGAGTTTCAACCCTGAGATATGTTGAGGCAACGACAAGCAGAAATGTCATGTGTAGGACTTGGGCTGATTTCAACACTCAAATCTTCACCTCAGCATTCTAAAACAAAGACAGCGTGCACATTTAGATTCACTTCCTATCAATTTCTGTGAAGAGGCACGAGGCGTTTAAAAGTGCTATATAAATGCCTGCTGTCATTGTTACTCCAGTACAGGCTCCACTGAATCGGTTGCCTTGAGTACCTCTCACGATTGGACACTCTGAGTAGATCAGCAGAAAATGTGAATGCCAACAGCCTATCCTACAGCAACAACATCAGAGCCCCGTCCGGTCCTTCCCTCAGCAGAGGTGCAAACACATCGAACTCCACCTGACCTCCTCAGATCGGAGGGCCATTAATGTTTGGGATGATAAAATCAGAAATCCAATTTCTAAATTTGTGGATTACACCAAATTCAGGCGAATAGCCAATGTTGAGGAGGACTGCAACAAATTGCAAGAAGATATGAAGATACTTGCAGTATGGAGAAATAATTGGCAAATGAATTTGACATAAATAAATGCAGAGTATTGCATTTCACCAAGAAAGTAAAAGAGGTGGCATATTACTTAGAAAATAAGAATATAAATGTGGAAGAGGAGCAAATGGATCTGGGATTACAGATCCATAAATCATTACAACTAGAAACGCAGATTAACAAGGTCATAAAAAAAACTAGAATTGAAAGGTAAAGAAGTTACACTAAAACTGCATCGAACCTTGATTTGACTACACCTGGATTACTGCGCACAGTGTGCTTGTCATATATTGAAAAAATGATGCAGAGGCATTAGAGAGGGCGCAAACATTATTTACAAGGATGACAACATCAATACGGGGGTATACATTTCAGGAGAGATTGAACAGGCTAGGTGTCTTTTCTGCTGAAATGAGAAGGCTGAGGGGTTCTCTAATATTGTTTTATTTTTCATTATGAAAGGTTTGGTCGAGTAGGCCCAGTGAAGTTTTCCACTTGGGAAAGAGCAAAGCTAGTGGCCATTAACATAAGGTAGTCACCAAGCAATTCAATAGGGCATTCAGAACAAGCTTCTTTATCTAGAGAAAGGTGAAAATAGGGAACTCCCGACCACAAGGAGTGGTTGAAGCGAACAGTATAATTGTATTTAACTGGACTCTAGCCAAGCATATGAAGGAGATAGCAATGGAGCGTTATGTTCAAAGAGTTAAATGGGGAAATACCGAAGGAAGACTTGAGTGAAGCATAAACGCTTGCCTGGACTTATTGGGCCGAATGGACTGTTTCTGTGCTGTATATTCTATATAACCCTATTTAAGAGGAAACAATGGGGTTAGCCTCAGGAACCCGGATGTATCTAGGCCATTGCATCTGCCAAAAAGCCAGCAGTTGAGATTCGTCAACTCAGCGAGGTCTGGTGGCAGGACATAGGGCGTTTTTGGTCTGCAAAGCTGACTACTACAGTGTCGGGGTCCTCACCAATGCTAGAAGCTTGTTTGTTAGTGTTTATGACTGCGTCTGAAACACAGCAAATATCAGCAGGTTGTTGTACCGTGAGGACATTGCAGCCAAGTCCTCTCTTCTTCTTCCCAGAAATAGCACACACGCATTTACCATAGATCACGAGTGGAACCACGCACTATTGCTGTTTCGTGAATCTAGGGACACTAAGACCAATTTCAGGCCCCGAACATCATCAGGTGAAATCAACGAACTCAGCAAGAAACGGTATCCAACCCCAGATCCAGGGAAGTTTATTGCTTCTTCATCCTTCACACAGAGGTGGTGGGGCTATTATTGTGCAAATAATATTTCCAATCATTTATTCCACAGATCAGGAATTCCTCTGACTGGAATTTAATTGGGACAAATTGTTCCCGTTCTCATGCTGCAGACGTTCACGCATCAGACTGACTGGTGCTGGAGGTCAGTTGCAGCCCCGTAGCCAGAACGTAGTGGGTTCCAATACACCTCATTATTTGTAATTCGATTGGAATAAAAACAATCAGAAATGAAAACAGTTTAGTTTACACTCATCAAAACAAAAGGTCACAGCATTGGATTCTGTTCATGATGACGTTATTAGACTCCTCCTATGACCTCTAACCCTGGCGGTGCAGAAGATATGAGTAATTGAAATGCAAAAAGCTACTGACAAAATTGGCTGAGTCGCCTGATAACTGGTTGTTTTTGGCTTTTAACTGACTGCCGGCACTCAGTGTTGTGTCGGACTTAAATACAGCAGTACAGAACGAAGTAAACAGCACCCAAAGTCTTCTTCCCACATTATGGAACTCTATGCATTTTGAGCTACTGTTTATTGCTGTTTAAAGATAGCCAACAATCACCAGTGAACCGTACAGTGAAGTTGGAGAAATCCTTCTCCTACTTCATTCTTACCATTGGGTCCTCACATGTATATAGCGGCGCACACACTGAGTGCTGATCATTTTATTGTCTCCGTGTGGCCTGTGAGTTAAGGCTGCATTAATTGTTATCCACACATTTTGCTGTTCCTACAACTAGAGGAATCTGATCACCAGTGCCCCCGTTGTTTGATGTTGCCTTTAGATTAAGTACAAAGCACTGATTGTGTGAGTATATATTGTGTAACTGCCCTTACCTTCCGGGTTGCTGATGGCCCTCTTCACGGTAGAGTCTGAAGGTGGATGTGAGGCAGAACAGGTGTATGTTTCTCCCTTTTTCCATTCAGCTGCAGGTAAAATGAGAAGGCTGCTTGTGCTGAAGCTCTGGTCCTGTTCAAGAGCAGTGGGGAAACTGGTGACGTTCGAGTTTAAAGCAACTCCGTCCTTCTCCCAGGAAACGGTGATTTTATCAGGATAGAATCCTCTTATCAAGCATGTGAGAATGGCGGTGCTGGTATTTTGAATCTCCTCTGGTGATGGAGGCAGGAGGCGGACCTTTGGCTGTATTGGCTCGACTGTAACAGAATTTGAACCAGGGTTAGTCTTCCTTCCACTGTCATTTAAAAACAGGGTGATATATTTTTACCCACCTTTTGTCTTTCTTGTTTGTTTTGTTACCGGATTTGATGATTGGCCCCCATGTGCTGAGCATGAGTATTCAACCCCGCTATCCCACTCTTCCACGCTGCTTGTCAAGTGGCTGATTGTCAGGTACTGGTTTCCATCCTTTGTAGCTGCTTCGATTTGAACTCCTTCAATCCTCATCTTACCATCAACTGTCCAAGAGATCGCAATCTCAGTGGGAACTGTAGAGACCACTTCACACAACAGGGCGGCAGTCTTATTGATCCAGATATCTTCAATGGAGGGATCTCTGAGAAATACTGTGATTTCTGTCAGTGAGAAACGAGAGATTCAGAAACAGGACAATGCGTTAAGGTTGACAAATCCGTTTGTTTAGGAAGAATTTAATTTCAGTGACAATTGATAGCTGATGAGCATATTTTCACTGATTATTATTGAATTTAAAACATCATTCTGTTGTTTATGCACAGTTTGAGTTGAATCACTAATTTGAAAAAATAATTTATACTGAATGACAGGCAGAGAGACAAAAAGAGAGCTGGATACAAAGAGACAAACCGACAAAACAGAGAGCAACACAGAGATAATGAGCATCAGGAACAGGACAAGAGAGAGAGAAATCGATAGGGAGAGACAGGCAGGGACAGAGCAGCAGAGAGAGAGGTAACAGCAGAAAGAGTGGGATGGAGAGACCATCAGAGAAAGAGTGAGAGGCAGAGAAATAAAGAGAGAGGGGAGAGAAAGAGATAAAGGGAGTCCAACAGCCAGACACCAACAGAGATTTTTAAAAAAACATGCAGCGACATGGAAACGGAGTGTGAGAGAGAGACAGTGGGTTATAAAGTGGGAGGGTGACAGACACAGAGAGAAAACCTGAGGGAGATGGAGAGAGAAAGAAAGAGAGAAATAGACAAATGAATTGGGCCGATCGTGTTTGATGACTCCCTAGAATTGTTGTCCAAATAGTCGTATTTCCCTGGCTCTTACACATGTCGTTTTAAATAAAATATTTAAAAGAAAGAACCGTTTGTTGTTTTATTTCGGTTTTCTGATCATATCTGTCTCTTTAATTTAGGAGCAGTTCTCTCTCAATGTCTATCCCTCTCTCACTCACTGTTCTTACTTTCTCTGTCCCAATCTCACCTATTTCATTTTATTTACACAATTTTGTACCGAATGCAGCAGCAGATATAATAAATCCTCAGAAATGTAACGAGTAACTGAACCGTACTGTGAAATTTGATCCATTATTTTCTAAAGATACGCTTTTGATCTGTATTTCTGTCCTGTTTCACCTGGATTGATTTGGTGAATTAATTAAATGGGATGTGAGACGATCTTTATAAATTATTCCTAATATCGTAAAAGATTATGTTCGATGCGTTACATTGACCACAGCATCATATTCATGTCAAGACATCTTAGTGCCTTTTGCAATACTAGCCTGACAGTGAGCACCATCCAGTACTTCAGTCATTGCCGCTGAAATCGGGAATGATATAACACAGAAGGAGGCCATTCGGTCCATCGTGCCTGTGCTGGCTCTTTGAAAGAACAGCTTCAGGTAGCTCGGACGTTGCTGCTGAAACATTCCCAACAATTTTTACTATAGAATTCCAGTACACCATGAACTGGTACAGATGTCACTCACTGGACCAGTTCAGGAATGTTTAATCCTCATCGATAAATGGTCACAATAACATCCCAACTAATCCAATATTGATACAGAAAGTGGGAATACTTCACTCGTGCAAGCTTCTGAATTGGTTTCATTTCCTCACCTGATTTTGATCTAATGTCTTTCCGCTGTACACTGTTGGTTGCAGAATGGGATACTTGGCAGCTGTACACAGAACCGCTACTCCATTCCTGTAGGGGCACTTTAAGGATGCTTCTGGAGCTAAAATCTCCATTCGATGTTTTAGTTGGGGATGTGGTGGTAAAGCCAGACTGTATGGAGTTTCCATTCTTCTCCCAGCTGACTGTAATGCTTTCTGGTTTGTATTCACTGATGAGGCAAAACAGTTGTACCAACCCTTTTATTCTCAGTTCGTCAGTTGCAGAGTAGAGGAGATTGATCGTTGGTGGAGCAGGTCCTAGAATTACAAGGATATTTTACTCCCTTCTATAATTATGAGAAGACCATTTCCCTCATTTCCCGGCCGGCATTTATCCTTCAACCAACACCTAAAACTGATGATCTCATCATTATCACATTGCTATTTGTGGGATCTTGCTGTGCGCGTTTCATACATTCCAATAGTGACTACTCTTCAAAAAGCGTTTGGACGTACTGAGGGCGTGAAAGACCCGATTGAAATTCAAGTCTTCATTTGTTTATTGAAATCATGGTCTCTGGTTAATTGTCATTTGTTTTATTTTCCTTTGTATTGCTGTGAAATATTTTCAAAATTAGAGGCCAGCTATTGATTCTTAAGATAATATGATTGGCTGACAACCACTGCCTGAGCAAAGTTTAATACAAATAGATGGCATATAAGAAATTACTTTTTTTTTAAACGGCTTCTGAAATGTCACTGATCCATTTACATTCAAGATCACAATATATTGCTGTTCTATGAGTTGTGTTATATAGGGATTGCTTGTTTGTGAAGACATATTACGGGATAGGACAAGTCCAAGGCCCCAGTCTGATAAAGGAGGTTTCCAGGGGCAGTTGCTACTTATCCAATGCCTCTGTGTTTATCACATTGCAATTTTCTGTTGGTGTGGCTGTGGCTATTGAAATTGGTAAGAAATGTAGGGATATCACAGTGGGCGTGTTGGGAGAAAGAAGTTTAGATATTGAATGAACATTCATTTATTTTTATAAGTTGTTAATTTCTGAATAAAGAATGATCAATGCGCTGGGGCAAAATTATCCTCACCCTTGATGTGGGTGCAGTGATGGTCAGATATTAAATGTATATCCTTTATTATTTCCCCCATTCCTCCTCGTATTTCTTATCTACATGCAGCCCTTCAACGACACAATAGTTTTTACATGTCTACTAACAATACCCAGCTCCCCCTCACCACCACTTCTCTTGACTCCTTCACTGTCTCTAAATTGTCAGACTGTTAGTTCAACTTCCAATAGTGGATGAGCAGAAATTTACTCCAACTAAATATTGGGAAGACAAAAGCCATTGTCTTCAGTTCCTGCTGTAAAGTCCATTCCCTCGCTACTGACTTCATTTCTCTCTCTTGCAACTGTCTCCAGGTAAACCAAGCCGTTTGCCACTTTGATGTCATATTTGACTAGTAGATCAGCTTCTGACCACATATACGTACTCCCCATCACTAAAACCGCCTATTTCCACCTCCATAATGTGACATGACTTCGCCCCTGCCTCAGCTCTTCTGCTGCTGAAAACGTCCTTCTTGCCTATGTTACCTTATAGACTCGACCGTTGCAATGCACTCCTGCCCATACTCCCTAAAAGTAAGGTCATCCAAAACTCTGCTGACCGTTTCTTAATCACACCAAGTCCTGTTCACACACCATCATTGTGCTGGCTGACCTACATGGTGCCTCGATCAACCAACCCTTTGATTTGAAAATTCTCATCACTGCCTTCAAGTCCCTCATGGCCTCGCCCATCCTTACCTCTGTAATCTCCTCCAGTTCCACAACTCTCCGAGATATCCGCGTTCATCTAATTCTGGCCTCTTGAGCAGCGCCAATCTTAATTGTTCCACAGTTGGTGTCCATGCCTTCAGCTGCCTTTCTGAAATCCCTCCTAATTTTCTCTGCCTCTTTACCTCTCTTTATTTCTTTCAGGTACTCCTTAAAACCTTTCTCCTTGACAAAGCTTTTGGCCATGCACTGTAATATCACCTTATGTGGGTCGTTGTCAAATTTTGTTTTATAACGTTTTTGTGAGGTGCCTTGTACATTCTATTACATTAAAAAGCGCTATATAAATGCAAGTTGTTGTTGTTGTTGTTTGTTACCAATAATCTGTTTTGATTTGTGTGCTTATGGAGCAAATTGATTTCTTAACTTTACAGGGAATTGTTTTTGAAACAGAGCGGGTGGCACAGCGGCGCAATGGTTAGCATCGCAGCCTCACAGCTCCAGCGACCTGGGTTTAGTTCTGGGTACTGCCTGGGTGCAGTTTACAAGTTCTCCCTGTGACCGTGTGGGTTTCTGTTGGGTGTTCCGGTTTCCTCCAACAGCCAAAGACTGGGTTCCGAAGAAGGGTCACTGACCCGAAACGTTAACTCAGCTTCTTTCTCCACAGATGCTGCCAGACCTGCTGAGTATTTCCAGCATTTCTTGTTTTTATTTCAGATTTCCAGCATCCACAGTATTTTGCTCTCATAATTTGAATGTCTGTTATAATTTATTCTCATGAAAAGTTCCCAAATTTCACTTGCTCCCAAAGTGACTTCAGTCTTTTGCCGTCACTGTCTGAGGTGGAACCAGTCTGTTCTTAACCTGGATGTCAGATTTGACCCTAAGATAAACTTCTGACCCCATATCCTCGTCACTGCAAACGCCGTTTACGTCCACATCTGTAAGATTTCCTTCCTCCGCCCCTGCCTCCGCCTATCTGCAGCCTCGCCTATTCCAATCTCTCCAAGCCGGCCTCCCACCTTTCATCCTCCATAAAATTGAGCTGATCCAAAATTCTGTTGCCTGGATACAAACTTGCACCAAGTCCTGTTCATGCATCACTCCTGTGCTTAGTGACATACATTTGCTTCCAGTTGTACACCACCTCGAATTTAAAATTATCATCCTTGTGGTCAAATTCTCATGTCTGTCTCTGAAACCTTCTCCAACATTAAAACCCTCCGAGATCTCTGTCCTTCTCCAATCCTGGTCTCTTACCCATCTCTGATTTCCAACGTCCCACCATTGGCAGCCAGATAAGAAGCAACATTATAAAACTTAGAGCATCTGTAATCATAGAGTCACTAAATGCTACAACACAGAAGGAGGTCATTCCATGATAGTGCCTGTGCCTGGCTCTTTGAAGGAACGATCCAATTCGTCCTAGTCCCTGCTTTTCCTCCACAGCTCTGCAATTTTCTCCCTTTACGTTTTTATCCAACTTACCTTTGGAAGTTACAATTGAATCAGCTTCCACTAGGCTTTCAGGCAGTGCATTTCACATCGTAACAACTCAATACATAAAAAGCTCTCTATCTCTCCTCCAGTTCCTTTTCTTCACTCTGTGTCCACGTGTTCCTGACGTCTCTGACACTGAAAACAGTTTGTCCTGAACTATTCTATCAAAACATTTCGGGATTTTAGCAGCTCCATTACATCTTACCTTAACATGCCCTGCTCCGAGAGGAACAATCCCAGTTTCAATAAAGCTTCCTCACAACTAACATCACTGGTTCCATTGTTGTAAATTTCCTCTGCACCCTTCCTAAGGGTTTAATTTCCTTCCTTAAATGTGGTTCATAAAATGGTCACATAATTCCAGGTGGGGCTTAACCATTGACTTTTAAGATCCAGCATATCTTCCATGCATTTGTAATCTCTGTCTCTGATGATAAATGCCACCTTCAAATATTTGTGTACATGCAGACCCAGGTCTCTCCGTTCCTGCACCCCCTAAAAATTGCATCATTTAGTTTATATTGTCTCTCCTCATTCTTTCTACCAAAATGCAGCACTTAACACGTCTCTTCATTCAATTGTACCTGCCATGTGTCTGCCTTTTTGATCAATCAGTCTATATTTTCGTCGCTGTTTTCTACAATAGCAAGTTTCATGTCATCTCCAAACTTTGAAATTAGCCCTGTATCCTCTAGTCCAGGTCATTAATTTATATCCAAAAGAGCAGTAGTATTAATAATGCTGGGTGGCACCACTGTATGCGAGTTCCCAGTTCGAAAGATAATTGTATACCACTACTCCCCGCTTTGTGTTTCTTGGCTAATCTCGTAACAACGCAGTCGCTGCCCCCAAAATCACATGGACTAAACATTTGCTAACAAGTCTATTATGTGGTACTTTATCAAAACAACTTTTGAATTTCAATTTACATCAACATCATTCACACTACCCTCATCAACATTTTCCAATACACCATCAATGAACTGAACCAAATTAGTTAAGCACGATTTTTCTTTAACAAATCTGAGATGCTGTCAATTATTAACGCTTATTTTCCCAAGTGTCAATCTATTTTGCCTCACATTATTGCCTCTAAAAATTTCTCAATCACCTACATTAGGCTGACTGGCTGCAGTCGTCGGGTTTATAACTCTTCACATTTTGGACAAAGGTCTAACATTTTATGTTCTCCAGTCCTATGGGACCATTCCAATATCTGAGGAGGAATGGAATATTGCGGCCAGAACCTCAGCTATGCCCATCCTTACTTCCCTGAACAAGTTAGGATGCATTCTATCCGTCCAGGTGACTTTTTACTTGAATCTTTGCCAACCTTTTAATTATCACATCTTTATCTATCTTAACCTATTTTCCCTACTACCTCCTCATTTGCTGTGACATTGGCAGCATCCTCAGTTTTAGTAAAGATAAATGGCAACTATTTATTTAGTACCTCAGCCAAGCCCTCGAACTCCACAAAAATATATGTTTTGGTCCCTAATCAGTTCCACCCTTCATTTGATAATCATTTTACTATTCATAAGTTTATAAAAAGACTTTTGAGTTCCCTTTTATTTTAGCTGTTAATCTTATACTCTTTCTTTTCACCTCCATTCCCTTTTTCAGTTCCCCCTGCACTTCCTATACTCAGCTTGCTTCTCTACTGAATTATCATAAGCTTCCGGTTTTGTATCATTTCAACACTGTAGCTTTACTGTTTCATGGAGCTCTATCTTTGGATGCTCTTCCCTTGCCTCTCATGGAAATGCACCAACCCTATTGCCGAAACATCTCATCTTTGAAGACTTCCTGTTATGCTTACTGTTTTACCTACCAATTTTTGATTACAATCCAATATCTACTTCTGTTCAAACTAATCTCCAATACTAATTATTATATTTTCGGAATCCTCACATCTAACGTTCAGTCATTGCAAGCTTGCAGGTTATCGACAAAGACAATGATGCAAGGTATACATAGTACAACAGGATGGTTCAGAACGAACCAATATGGAGAAACGTGACCGAGAAGAGCGGCCATTTATGAATTGTTAATTCATTCATCAGCAGTAAATCAGAATCTTCTGTCAAATGAGGAAAACATTATAAAATTACAAAGTGTTCATTTGATGTCACTTCTGACCGTTTCAGTGAATATACTAGGAATAATGTAAAAGTAAGGTTGGAACTGAGAATCTCTTTATTACGCTAGTTTGGGATTGTTTCTTCTCAATATAAATGTGACACACTATTAAAGAAACTGTTCAGGTTAGATTCAGCTCTGTTAATTGGCCCTGTCGTTAACTCTGTTCCCTAACCACTGGTTCTATCGGCCTACCTGACCACTGTCTTCGGCACAAGCAGACTGTTCACAGTCTCTACATCCTCTTCATACCAGAGCCTCATATCCTTTCACCCCATATTCTCTCAACACAATGAACGCCCACTTCAGTCTCTAACATCACCTGCCCGCAATACTACCTCAGACAATTTGCAACTGATCCCTTCCTGCATGCCTTTATCAGCTTTATTTCCTGCAATGCAGAAACATCAGTTTACCCAACAGTCGCCAGCTGCACCAAGTTCCAATCAACCATCAGTCCTGTCCTCGCTGATATTTATTACTTCCCTATGTTTCCAATTTAAAAGTCTTCTACTTGTCTTCATCTCGCTTTTTCCTACTTCTAGATCCTCCCTCAGTACTGAACCCTGTGTCTCTAATTAAATTAAAGGCACGACATAAATTCAAGTAGTTATTGCTGATTTGAGGGATCGGTTTATAATTTGACTATTGCTGAATAAATATTGTTATAGTTGAGAATTCTAACAATGTGGGTTTCAAGAAATTGTGAATAAACCTTATTGAGGAACTATAGGAAGTGTTGAAGTGAAAATAAATTGTGAAACTTTCCTCAGAACTGGATCAATGGGAAAAGATGGATTCTGCTTCAGTCTGTTACAGGTGGCCAAGAAATTAAGTATGGGGCATGATTTACGATTCTACACTTCTAGCACAGATCTGGAATTTGCACAATCCCAACCCCATAAGTTTCAATGGACTGAAAAGCGGGTACTGGGAGTGCGACATTCCCATTCATTTGAATGAAGAAAAGTGAGACACAGAGCAAACTGGTCTGTGGGACAGTGGAAGGCTGGGACTAGTTCAGTAAAATCATGTGGCAGAATTCGAGGATTTGGCAATCGCTAAAACAAATAGGTTCAAAACATTCCGAAGCACCCAATGGAATTTACAATATGTGCTGTGAGCCAGAGATATTTTGCGCTCTGCTGTGTTAGGGTGAAATATACAAACAAGCAGATATAATTTAAATATTCAAGGCACACAACATAGGCAGAGTTGGGCGGGGCTCGTTCAGGAGTCTAGAAAATATTGGTAGCGAAAAATAATATCACAGAAAAATAGATAAATCTCCAATCATATGTGATTTTCTTTTACAAAAGACTGGTTGAAAAATATATACATCTTTTTAAAACAATCAAAGAGGAAGTAATGAAATGACAAAGTGGAAATAAACAAATTAATTAGCTGGAAAACGACCAACACCAACAATGCAAGTAGTAAATTCTTAATCATTGGGCAAGTTGGAAGATCACATAAAATGATTTGCCTATGATAGTGTGAATGTGAATACCATTGACAGATATTAATACCATTGCTTTACTCGTTGTATTCAGGCAGAGGAGGCAAAGAATGAAATTAGTTCGAAATATCACCGTTGCTCATCTCAGGGAACCGCATTTAACGCTTGATTTTCCTAAGTTCAATATTCTGCAACCACTTTTAAATAAACAAATTAACCTTTGAATTAATGTAGCGGACAGAATAAAGTGGTTGGTCCTGGAATATCACATCGGAAAGCTGACAGTTTTTTGCTTTTTATTTAAGCTGGGAGGTATCGGTTGTTTGGGAGGTAATTCCATTGAGGAACAACATGTATCGAGGTGTGAAATGGAACCAATCGGCTTTTCTCACCATCCACTCGCCTGCCTTCTTCGAGAGTTTTTCCTTTTGATAAGTGACATGTTCTATCTCTGCGATAAAAGCTGTACCTTAGCAATGTTTCTAGTCTAATCTGTATCACACTGTTCACCTTCAAATACAATGGGCCAGAAATTCTTCTCAGGCGATGGCGCAGAACAGGCTTTATCGGATCAGGCGCCTGTTAAAGGCAGCGCCTGATATTCAGTTCCATTGTTGACAACGGAATTTAATATCAAGCGCTGCATAGAACGGGCGGCCGATCCGATCCGATCCCACCCGTTTTACATCACCGCCCAAGATGAATATCGAGCACTCAGATTCCAAATAAATAGACTGCTTCCTCAAATTTAAAATAAGTTAGTAATTCAAGACGTCACTATTCTCCTTAAAGCAGTAAATAAAGAGACCACTTATTTCATTTCCAAACACAGACTTTAAAAGAGAACCTACTTTTTACACTGTAACCTACTGTAGTTTCAAAGTTCTCTGCTGTTCAGCGCAGTCTTATACACAGAGCCCTCCTATTAGCTGAAACATGGGTGTCCAGGGAAGTGGTTTCCATATACCCAGGATTCCAACAGAAGAACAGTCTAGGGGGTGAAATTGGTCTACATCAGTAGCACAACAGCGGCTCATCGTGAATCGGCAGTTGGTTTTTCACCAGGTCTCATGGACTTTCCACTGTGGTTCACAGTTCAAGCTCTTTCAGAAGCTCGATAGTTTCATTGATACTTTGACTTAGTTTGAAATTAAAACCTTGGCAACGTTTTCCAAGTCAATGAGTGAAAATAGCTGCCACCTTGTTTAACAGGCTGTCCATTCACTATGCCCCGTTTTGCGCTACAGGATGAGACCAATTTCGTCCCGACAATGGGTCAGTTTCTAGGTCGCTGACATGTGCGCCTTTAATCCAGAGTCACAAATGTCAGAATTTGTACTTGCAGGTTGTGTGCCGATATTAACTGAACAGATACTCTTTTATACAAAAAGGTTTTTAGAAGTGGCACAGAATTCGTAAACAGCAGTTTATACAATTTCATCCACTCCTTGCTTGGAGAAATTTTCTCTCGCCCCAGAATTGCATTAATTTATGAATCTGAAATAGTTTACATTAAGGATATACAGGGACAGCTCTGTAAGGAAGTAACCTCAGAAGACTCGGTCAGTTTTATCTGTTGAAACTAACATCATCTACTCAGATCAGCATCTAAAGTCATACATGAGAGGTAAATTACAGAATTAAATCCATGTTCAATTTATTCTTGGGTAAAATCGCTTTTGAAAAATATATTCTAAGTTTAAGCCAAATAAACTGATAGCTAACCTAACCGAGTCAGTTGAAAAACTGCAGCTATTGCGTTTGTTGTTCAGGCAATTTTGAACGAGAGCACTGATTTTTCTTACCCTCTATCGAAAAGATTTTAGTGATAAAGTAGCAAGAGAGGTGACTTACCAGAGTTCACAGTCAGCACGGTGCCAGCTCCGTCGTAGTAGTAACTGGAGCTACACAGTCAGTCAGCTCCCAGTCAGCCCAGTTCAAAAAGGGTCAATGAAACAATGGTCCGTTAATAAATATAACAAAGTAACACTGATCAAAAGGATCATTCGAATATATTAGTGATTAATAAATCTTCATTTTCCTGTCAGTTGCTATCCATCCAGCTATTTTCTATGTACAATGTGAACTCCTGTAGCTCTGAAAAAAACATTCCGCTGATTTAACATCGGAGAATGGGGATAGATTTCAAACAAAGGTCGACCTAAAATTGATTTCAAACTCTGTGTAGTAACAACGATGAGGAAGAAATCGCATTATGCAGCCGCATTCACTAATAGTTAAATAAATAACTGTTTGAGAGGTTTGTGCTGTTGCCTGAATCACTGTGTCATCGCAGCTGCACATCATTTCACACCAGCACAAGAAATCCAATGTTGCAAACATCACAGAAAAATCCTTCAGATATTCCAAGATATTGATTGAAAGATGCAGTAAATATGATTCAAATCATTGCCTCTATATTGGAATCCCATTAGACGTTTATAATTCTCAGCCACTCATACAAATCCTGGAGAAACATCAATGCTCTATTATGAATATGATGATAACAATTATAAAATAATCACCTCAATGAATAAAGAAAAGGCTTTAATATACAAGCCAGTGTCTGACAGAGACAAGGAATATTTAACCATGAGGTTTCTTGGCCATTCAGAGGTTAATTTGCATTTTCTTCTTAATAAGAAGAGTGGGGAAAGTTTATGTATTGTGGGAATTCAAGATTCATTACTGTGGTGCATACGCAGTTACACAGTCACAGCGTTCAGTACAAAAAGGTCTCATGTACATCAATACAAGTGACTCAGGTCGAGACGCATGCTGCAATCCGGATTCCCGAAATAATACATTTTGCCAAGGTTTTCTGAGAATGAAGAGTGTTATCCCTCCAAAATACTTAGTATCTACTCTTCATACTTCAGCATCAGAGAAATATTGCCCTTTTTCCAATGAAAATAGTGTTTTCATAGTTTGTGAATGACAGGAACCAGCTCTTCGATTGCTGTGGCTACTGAAGTATCGACACAGTGGTACAGCCCAGTACAAAAACAGGTTTACTTGCATAAATGTAAGTTCAACAGCGACTCTGCATATCCAACTGTCCCGTTTGGGGGTCTTTGCTGCGCGGTCTGTCACCAGCTATTTGCAAATCATCTCCAGTCTCAGAATCAATGCTGCAAATTAAGTTTCAGTGAAAAGAGCGAAACAATTCGTATTTTCTTCCCTTGGAGATTGGAAAATGTTTTTGTATTGGTGAACGCTCAGACACATTACTGTGCCTTGCGCTTTGCAGTAATAGGTGACACTGTCTTCAACTGTCAGGTCCTTGATTTGCAGAGAAAATGACTTTGCTCCCTTGTTGACTGATTCAACATATCGTCCGCCAATCGTTATGCGTTCCCAATCTGTTGAACCCGGATTATTCCGGAACCAAGATGTGCCGTACAAACCACAGCTAGAATCAGTGAAGACGCAGTTAATGGTCAGGGATTCGCCTGTCTCTCTCGTTGCCGTTCTTGGTGTTTGGTTCACTCTTGCAGTGAAGGCATCTGAATGGAGAAAAATATATTTAGTACATCGCTTGTCTGAAACAATACAAGAGTTTAAAGGTAAGACAATTTCCACAATGTCACACAGCCACGCAGTTTTATGCAATTAACATGTAATCTCTTTAATAAACAGCACTTACTTGGTAACCAGGTTAAAAGGACCGAAACCCAAACAATATTCATGGTTTGTTCACCAGCAGGGAACAATTTAAACAAAGTGAGCTCCAGACCTCAGCACTGACTGTTCTGTGTAACGGTGTGTGTCTGAACACCGACCTTATAAACCTGGGGAGACTAGGCTGATTTGCATAGGGCGGCTTGAGAGACCATGAGCAGTGAGTATAACTCACCATGGGCTGTTGCATTTTGTTTCCCACATCCGTAGTCACACTGGAAAATCTGCATCCAATTAACATGAACAGTTCAGTAGATTTATATAGAACAGACTTCACGTTAGCTGTGTTGGGTTTGTTTGCATTCAAGCTGATCGCATTTCCATCCTTACTCAGTTTAAAGAAATGGTGATATGTTAATACTATAATAGTAACAGCATGTATATCAGCTTGACACAGCGAATGCAGTAAAAAGCGTTCTTTCAAATAATTACGACTGAAAACTCTAATTCCTTTGCTGTGGCAAATGGAGCCGCAACCCCGCGGTTACCATGAGCCCCAAGTTTGGCATCCGCTGCATTAATAGAAACAGACCTGCAGCTTTGATTTGTGTTGTCATCTCTCGACATTTCATAACATAGTTTGCAATGTATGTAGATTTTAAGAAAGTCGTTGAAAAGTTATTGCAGCTGACGTTACGTAAAGATTAAAAAGTTTAGAATTGAGAGGAGAGTAAACTGGATTGAAAGAGACTAGAAGAGAGAAAACAGAGAACTCATTATGTTAACAGTGGTTTGAAGTGGGCAGTGGTATCCCACAGGATTCATGTTCTCGGAACACTTACATCAATGATTTAGATCAAGGCCTAAAGAGAGTGTTAAGAAATTTAAATATAATGCCAAAATAATTATTTAGAAGAACAAAGGGATAGTGATAAAATGGTGAATGGGCTGAAAAGTAGCAAATTGAAGTCAATATCAGTAAATATGAGTTGATGCATTTTTGCAAAATAAAACAGTAATTATCTTCTGAATTGAAGTAAGCTTGGTGTTGTGGAATGGCAGAGTGATTTCAGGATAAAGGTTTAGAGGAAATTAAAGGAAGCACCTCAGGTTACTAAGGCTCTAAAATGCTAATGTGACTCCACGTTTTATCATAAGTGGTACAGACAGAGAAAACAAGAGATAATGATGAACCTATATAAAATCTTCATATACTTCAATTAGAGTATTATGTGCAGTATTCTGATGCACCGTATATTATGGATAATGAGGTTTCAAAGTTGTACTAGGATGTTGCCTGATATGAGGAAATGCAAATACTTGAAAATGGAGCCTTTTTTGTTTGAACAACTTCGAATATGCGTCCATATAATAGACATGATTAAAATTAGGAAGAAATGGGATAGGGGAGATGGGACAGGTTACATAGAAGCAGACTTATTTCAGTCACTGAGGAATCTAGAAGCAGGAGATTATATGTAAGGGATTTCAAACTGAGGGCAGAAGAGACTTCTTCACACAGAGGGTTGTCAGGCTGTGTTATTCACTTCCTGGATTAGTGATTGATGCAGATACTATGTCAAAATTCACGATTAGATTGAATAACTGCATAAAGGAAAGTGGGTGAAGGGATGTGGAATTAAAGCGGGTAAATGCGATTCGAAATATTTACTTGCCCAGGGGTAAAGGACGATTCAGACTGGTTGAGCTAATAGTTTGCTATCTATAAATAACTTGGATCTGGAAATACAAAGTAGAATATTTTTAAAATGCTGATGACACCAAACCTGGTGGAGTGGAAAACAGTGAGGATGATAACAATCAACTACACAGGACATAGCTGGGCTGTTAGAATGGGCAGATAAGTGGCAGATGGAATTTAATACTGACAAGTGTGAGGTTGTGCATTTTGGCAGGAGAAATAGGATGAGACAATATCGACTTATTGGCATAGTTCTAAAGCGTTTGAAGGGAGCAGGACACATTGAGAAAGTGGTTAGTAAAGTTTGTGGGATTTTGGGCTTCATAAATAGAGCTATGGAGTACAAAAACAGGGAAGTTATGCTGAGCCATTATAAAGTTCCGGATTTGGCGACAACTGGGCTGCGAAGGTCCTTGAAAGGGTGTGGAGGCGATTTCGCAAAATGTTTCCAGGGGTGAGGAAATTCAGCTAAAAGGTGAGGTTGGAAAAACTGGGGTCGTTCTCCTTGGAGCAAAGGAGATTGAGGGGAGATTTGATAGAAGTGGACAAGATTATCACAAGCTTACATAAGTTAGACAAGGAACAACTGTTCCCATTAATTGATGATAATAGAACTAAAGGGCATGGAGTGAAGATTTTGGGCAAGAGTTGAAGTGAGAGTCTGAGGAAAAGCCTTTTACGTAATGAGCGATAATGACCTGGAACTCACTGCCCACGGCGGTGGTTGAAGCTGAGACAATCAATAACTTCAGAAGGAAATTGGATGGTCACTTGAAGGAAATAAACTTGCAGGGCCTGGGCATTGCAGAGGATGTAAATTTCTCTCAAGTCTGGAAAGACCATTGTGGACAATCTTTTCGGGAAATACCTTTACCAGTTAAAGCAACAGGATACTTGATTATTAAGTCCAGAAATTCTATTGACAGTAAAATAGTACTTAATAATTGGAAGTAAAATAGCACTGAACAAACTTGGGAATATAACTATACAGCTGTAGCAGTTGCACAGACTGGTCGAGTTTTGTTGGAGAGTGATGCAGTCCTCTTCATTCATCTAGATCCCTCTTCAGATGGAGAACTTGGCTGATTATTTATGCCTCTATCGCCAAAGTTTTCTAGTGTTTCTGCGCAACGAAACCTTACAAGACCCCTGCTTTTAACCCCTGTGTGGTCAGCAGGTCATCTCAGAGTCAGGTTCGTGTAAAACAATAATTGGCTCTAGCTGTTGCTAGGCAAATTTAATTGTTTGTTAATGATGTCTTCTCCTAACAGCCACCTGGTCTCAGAATCTCGGACATGAGTGGAATTAAATGGTTTAATATTAAATCTGATTCTGATATTAAACAAGTTTTCTATTGATTAAAGCCAGACAATTGAAGGCCAAGATATGCCATCCAATGGACTTTATCGGGGACCTGGAAAGGTCCATTGTTTGAATACATTTAGCTGAAACTGCTCTTTCCCACACAGAGACAGAAACTCATAGTAACTTGCTTCAATACACTTTAAATAAAAACACAGTCTTTCTAAAATGATGATTGATTCATTAATTATAACTCAATCAAGATTCATCACTTTAATAATCATTGGTTTTATGATGAGTAACAATTTAATAATCAGTACAGGATACAAATGTTAGCACTGAGCACAAGGTAGCTTCTTTAGTCACGTGTTAATTACAAAATGGCTTCCTTGACCTTGTTAATCATTCCAGTGGATACAGGATAAAAATGGTCAGGTTAAACTAAAATCTAACAACCCAAGCTTGTCTGCAAGGGGACTGGGAATGACTGGATTGATCAGCAGAAATCTGGCATGAACTCTATGTGAAGAATGGCCTCATTATGGTCGTAAATGACTATGACACATTGCGGGAGAGCACTCTGTGCAATACTTTGATTGTGTTAGCGAATTCCATAATTCTCCTCATTTGATGTCATCATCGAATTTCGTTACTTCGCATTGAGACTTTGGCTGTCTTTGTGTAACAGTGACATGACCTAGCAGATTATGGATCCCTGCTGGTGAAAGGGAATTATTCATCCGACTATGTGCCTTACGATTAATGGGGCAGGTGATCTTCGTACCCGAAAGGTTTTCCAGCAGCTGTTAGTTGTGTTTATCTGATCAAGCGCTCTCCAACCATCTGTTGGCGTTCATACTCCTGGTCTATCTTCATGGATAATACACAATGACTCAGCTGCAATCGCTCTGACTGAAGCAACATGCACTACATCCTGAAAAGGACCAAACCACGTTCCCGTTGGAAGGTATATGTGTAACCTTCCCTTGAGGGCAGAGGCGAGTTCTCTCTGAACCCTTCATGGTAGGCAAGTCTATCAGCCCTCAGTGCCTATTTTGAAAAGTTACTCTACAAATATTGGTCTCCCTGCAAAAGTCAAAAGTGCATTTTCTGCTGCTGCCCTGTGCACATGCTCTTCGAATGAAAACCGTGAAATTACGCTCCTTTTCGCGTTATTTTTTCCAGAAATTAATGGGCATTAAACCACTGTCTGGAAATGCTTTGATGCACATTTGCCGATAATCTTCTCAAACAAATGTATTTGTGATCGATATTTGCTGGAATGTGGGTCCAGTGACAGAATTCACACCAAGGGAATGACCATGAAATCAAAAGTGGTGTTAACCAGTAGGGATCGTCATTCTGAATCTTGGTCATTTACTTAACCTGGCAGCATGCAAGTGTTAATCGATCACGGTAGAATTCACAGTGTGACAGTTATTTCCGATTTGATTATTACTGATATTAACTCAGTCTGATTTCGATGTCTGATACCAAAAGCATTCATTCTGCCTGACATCACCACCTGATATTAGTGTTAATGAAGTTGGTGAATTAGCATTTCGAGCATTTGGAAGCATTTCCACTTTTGTTGATTTAATTCAGACATTATTTAATTTATTTTACTCTTGTGAGCATTCCAATTAAGAAATGGAAAGAGGAATGTCACTGCGACGCATTTCCTATGCTCCTATCTTCAATACTAGTGCAAATTATTAACCATCTGTTAGCGTGGGAGTGCAACATCAAAGGTCGGGTTTGCCCCCGGCTATTTATAGACTGAGATTCTCATATAACTTTCAGGAAGTAAAACTAGGAGATGAGTCAATGAGTGCAGTTATACGACAGGTAGCAGTGTCAGATTACCACGGGTGGGCTGATGTTGAGCTGGCTGAGTCAGAGACATTGCCACCTGCACCTTAGCTCAAAGATCAGGGGGCAAAGCAACATTGCGTGAGCTCCATTCTCTGCGCAGATACTTTGCAATGTTAGGCTAAAGAGGATGGGTGTTCCACATTTAAAGCAGTTGTCGTTAAACCCTTGCTTTGCATTGGGCTGTAGTTATATATTACCCGGAGCTGCTGGTTGGAGCTGGTTTTACAACTCTTTAGTGTATTTCAATCTCACCAGCTGCAAACAGATTCCCGTCCATTAGATTTGTAAAAGGCAGATCGTACTTTACTAATCTAATTGTATATTTTGATGAAGTAACTGAGAAGGTTAATGAAGGGAAAGCAATGCATATTGTCCATATGGGGATTTTAAGAAAGCCTTTTATAAATTACCACATAAAAGGCTGGTTACCAAAACTAAGGCTCATGGAATAGAAGGGTCAGTGTTAGCTTGAATCAAAAATTGCCTCAAGGACAGAAAAAATCGAGTTGTGGATGGTGGGCAGTGGTGTTCTCCAATGTTCAGTGCCAGCAGCACTGTTTTTTTATATACGTAAATGGCTTGGGTATTAGAATACAGAGTAAAGGTTTCTACATTTGCTGATGCTACAAAACGTGGAGGTGTGACAGACAATGACATGATGACAATCAACTGCAACAGAACATCAATAGGCGAGCAGAATGGACAGACAAGTGGCAGATGGAATTTAATACAGAGATGTGATGTGATGCATTTTGGAAAAAAGGCATAGGAGAGGCAATATTACTAAATGGCACAGACTTCACTAGTGGGCAGTGACATGGGGGCACAGGTGTATCGATCTTTGAAGGTGGTAGGATGTATTGAGAGGGTGATTAGTAAAGCCAATGGGATTTAGAGTTTCATAAATAGAGACATTGAGGATAAAAGCATGGTGATTATGTTGAACTATTATAAACATCTGGCTAGGCCACAACGAGAGAATTGTATCCAGTTCTGGTCACCACACTTTAGGAAGGATGTTCGAGTCCTTGAGAGGGTGCAGATGAGATTTATCAGAATAGTTTCAGGGAAGAGGGCACTTAACGACAAGGTTAGGTTGTTGAAGTGGGAGGCGGTGGTGTACTGGTAATGTCATTGGACTAGTAGCCGGAGGCCCACTTTAATGCTCTGGGGTCATGAGTTCAATTCCCACCATGGCAAATGGTGAGATTTGATTTTAATTAATAAAAATATCTGGAATTAAAAAAAAAACTAGTCTAATGGTGACCATGAAACCATTGTCGATTGTTGCAAAAACCCATCTGGTTCACTAACGTCCTTTAGGGAAGGAAATCTGCCGTCCTTATCCGGTTTGGCCTACATGTGACTCTAGACCCACAGCAATGTGATTGACTCTTAAAATGCCCTCGAAATGGCCCAGCAAGCCACTCAGTTTCTCAAGGGCAAATAGGGATGGGCAATAAATGTTGGTCGAGCCAGCGATGTCCACATCCCGTGAATGAATTTTTAAAAAAGCTGAAGTTGTGCTCATTGGAGCAAAGGAGATTGATAGGAGATCTGACAGCAGAGGATAAGATTTTAATCGGTTTGGATAGTGCAGAAAGAGAAAGCTATTCCGATATCTGATGGCACAAGGAGTAGGGGACACAGATGTTTTTTTACTTGTCTCATGGGATGTTGGCATTGCTGGCAAGGCCAGCATTTATTGACCATCCCTTATTTCCTTTGAGAGGTGATGGTGAGCCACATTCTTGAATTTCTGCTGTTCATCTGTTGTAAGTACACCCACCGTGCTGTTAGGGAGGGATTTCCAGGATTTTGAACCAGTAACAGAGAAAGAACAGCGTAATATTTCCAAGTCAGAATGGTGTGTGGCTTGGAGAGGAACTTGCAGGTGACGGTGCTCGCACACGTCTGCTGTCCTTGTCGTTCTAGTTTGTAGAGGTCGTGGGTTTGGAAGGTGCTGTCGAAGGAGACTTGGTGAGTTGCTGCAGTGCCTGTTGTATATAGTCCACACTGCTGTTACTGTACGTTGATGGTGGAGCGAGTAAATGTTGAAAGTGGTTGATGGGGTGCCGATCAAGCAGGCTGCTTCGTCCTGGATGGTGTTGAGCTTCCTGAGTGTTGTTGGAAATGCACGCATCCAAGCAAATGGAGATTATTCCATCACACTCCTGACTTGTGCCTTTTCGATATTGGACAGGCTTTGGGGAGTCAGGAGGTGGGTTACATGCCGCAGAATTCCCAGCCTCTGACCTTCTCTTGTAGCCACAGTATGTATGTGGCTGGTCTAGATCAGTTTGTGATCTATGGTAACCCCAGGATGTTGATACTGGAGGATTCAGCGATGGTAATTCTGTTGGATATGAAGTAGAGATGGTTTGATTCTCTCGTATTGTAGATCGTCATTGCCTGGAATTTGTGTGTCATGAATATTACTTACTATTCCTATTCAAAGGGAAAGGTTGCACCACAACAGGACTGGGACCTACATCCTCACGGGGAGATTCATTCGTGTCATTGGCGAGGGTTTAAACTGGATTGGCAGGGGAATGGGCACCAAAATAAAGCAACAGAAAAGAACACTAAGGTGCATATTGTGAGAGTGTTAGACAGTAGCAGGGAAGAGTATCGTTCTGTATTAGATGGGAGCAGAATGAAAAGTACGATGAAGAATGCAGTGACAGGATTACAATGCACAAAGTGTGGTGAATAAGGTTAGTGAGCTACAAGCATAAATAGCAGTATTGGGGGTATGTTGTGGTGACAATAATGGAAAGATGACTGAAAATGCCGCTTAATATACAAGGATATCAAGTATAAGTGACTACCAGCTGCTGTCTTTTCCCATGTATAGTGATAAGATCTAATCTATTCATAGCCTGATGTATGTATCGGAGTGGGGTGGGGGATGGGGGTACCAAATCTTATATCCTCAATATCTGAAACAACGTTATCTACCAGGTACTGAACCAACATGTCACAGGCCCTTCCCTTTGAGTTCACAAACAAATGGAGGCAGATTAGTCCATCCTGCCATGATGTTCACTACGGTGTTGGACGCCCTCGAGTTGCTCCCTCCTTTCAGTCGTTTTGAGTACTGTCCTGGATGCAGGCAAGTGCTTCTGGGGATATTTACGGTGGGTGCCTCCCATGTTGCCACTGATACCAGGAGGATGTTCACCTTTACTGCTACCCACCGGGCTGCCATTGCTCTGGCGGTTTACCTGAAACAAAATAATTGAGAGATCTTCTGCTGATCCTCCTGTTGGCAGAAAAAGAATGTCAGTCATGTAGTTTGACTTGAGCCCCTGGGAGTGGTGTCATCCTGTGCGGCATTCCTGGAAAATAAAATATCAATCCCATCACTTTAAGAATTTTCTGTTCAGGATATACCTGTACCAAACCTCCGAGCTGACACACAGTGATGTTGTTTTCATATGTCGTCCAAGCAGAAACCACCAAGACAGTGTGTGTGGTTTTATTGTTTTCCTAGAATCTCTTTAAATTTCAGGTTAGAATGCCAACTCAAATTAATTTAATTTAATTCATCATCTTCAATTCATTGTAGATATCTGATCAAATTCCTGAAGCTGTCAGCAATGCTGTTGCAATAGATTTTGAAAGTTGTATGGTCAGCTTAAACTGCTGGTGGAAAGGGTTAACTTCCTGCTGGTCTGAAAGTGGGTGGGGCGAATGTTCTGGGATGGACCAGTGATGATGTCACCAGCCCTTCACCTACGAAGACAGAACAAACCATGAGCTATGGAATAGTCTAAGCTCATACTTTTCAGACAAATAAGACATTTCCCAATTACCAGTATCCGACATTAAACATTACCCTGTTCTCACATGCGTGAATTTATATCTGAATTAAAATTCCCACATTTATCAAAATACAGTCGGGATATGATTCTTGGCCAGAAATCTCAAATCGAATCTTGTAACTTAAACATTTAGTTTGTTGACACCTTCCTTTTATCCAACTCATATTCCTCATTGTGACATCCTTCTTTTAAAAAAATGTGCTGACACCCCTTTTGCACAAGCACCCTTTCGGGAAGAAAGCATATTAAGACTTCCACACATACATTATCCACACAATTTGTGTAATACTCATACATCTTAACTTAAGATGTAAGAAATAAAAGAAAGGAAATAAATTGCATCAGTCGTCTTGGTCCTTCATTTAAATCTGCTAAACTTCAAACAGCGGCCTCTCACAGGCATGGGGGAAGGAAAGGGTGGTCGAGTTTTCAACCACAGGCAAAATCGAATTGACAGTTCCGAGTATCATTACCTATCGTGAACCCCGCACCCCCCCCCCCCACCCCCCACCTTAATGTAAACCTTGTCTCACTCCCCTTCCCAAAACAAAGTGTGTACTTTAACAGCTTCTCATCAACTTATGGAGATATCAAAACTTTAGAACATCATGTAGACCAGGCCACTGAGGGTTAATAAACCATTAGTTTGATGACACAGGCAAAGCTAACACAGGCCGACAAGGAAATCACAGTACACTAATATAATGCACGAACAGAAACTTATGCACACACAAGTTTCCTTCCTTTTCATCTGTTCTGACAGCATTTTAATTTACTATGGTGCTTCCAATTTATCTTCTCCTAACCCTTCTCTGACTCCTGTCTATGTCTGCTCAAGACAGTTCTCTAAAATGATAAAACAACCCCAAATTATTTACTGCCCACCTTCTTAGATCATTTATCTTTCCTCATGACTGCTATGCAACATGCACCCACTCTCTTGGCCTTATGTGCTCATGACAAAGTGCACAGTTGCCTTTTCCTTTGTGTCCTTCGTCTATTTGTTTGTTCTTTATCTTAGATGACATTTTAGATTCTTAAAAGTAACTTTCTAAATGACACTAACATTTTGCATCTCAGAGTTATTCCAAAGTCAAATAACAGTGTTGCTTGGGTGACAAGTTTTTCTTCATTCCATTGATTTCTTACCTAAAATATTTCTCTCTATTCAGAGAAACTGACTAGAATGGTTTTTTATGTTGTTTTTTTGTTTAGTTTGTCTACATTTGATTTTCCCATTAAACTTCAAAACATCTCTATCAGGGAAGACAGTGTTTTAGATTAAACTCCAATTGTTTCCCAACTTTTAACATTTTGTAAGAGGCTCCTACCTCATGGAATTTTTAATGCAACAAAGATGATTCCAAATTCCAATTCACAGCACTAAACAATTTAAAGTCAAAACTGCCAATGTTATTTATGAGCGAGCTTTATCTCTGGAAGGTCATTAATGAAATTCCAGTCTTCCCAACATAACAGGTCCATTAACCTTCATAATTACAATTTAATTCAAACCAATGCTCATTAACTACACATAAAATACGTGCTCTTTTAAAATTTCACATTCTTAAAACAAAAGATTTAACACCAGCTACCTAAACAAACTTTAAACAGACAGAATCTTTCCCATATCTCCTTTGTTTATCCTTCTCTCCCTTAAACCAATATCCAGTTCCTGACATTTGTTACTTAAAAACAGTCACTAAGGCATGCCTTCAATTTAAATTGCAAAATAAAACAAGAACCTATTTTAAACTTTCGTCCATAGAGTCATACACTCATAGAGTTATACAGCACAGAATCAGGCTCTTCGGCCCATCGTGTCCGTGCTGGCCTTCAAGCGCTAAACTATTCTAATCCCATTTTCCAGCACTTGGCCCGTATCCTCGCATGCTATAGCGTTTCAAGTGCTCATCTAAATACCTCTTAAAGGTTGTGAGGATTCCTGCCTCTACCACCTCTTCAGGCAGTGCTTTCGAGATTCCAACCACCCTCTGGGTGAAAATTGTTTTCCTCAAATCCCCTCTAAACCTCCTGCCCCTTACTTTAAATCTATGCCCCCTGGTTATTGGCCCATCCACTAAGGGAAGAAGTTCCTTCCTATCTAACATATCAATGCCCCTCATAATTTTGTATCCCTCAATCCTGTCCCCCCTCAACCTTCTCTGCTCTCAGGAAAACAACCCTCACCTTTTCAGTCTCTCTTCATAGCTGAAATGCTCCAGCCCAGGCAACATCCTGGTGAACCTCCTCTGCACCCTCTCCAGTGCAATCACATCCTTTCTACAGTGTGGTGCCCAGAACTATACACAATACTCCAGCTGTGGCCTAAATAGTGTTTTATACAGCTCCATCATAACCTCCCTGCTTTTATATTTTATGCCTCGGCTGATAAAGGCAAGTATCCCATATGCCTTCCTAACCATCTTATCTACCTGTGCTGCTGCCTTCAGTGATCTTTGGACAATTACGCCAAGTTCCCTCTGATCTTCTGTACTTCCGAGGGTCTTACCATCCATTGTATATTCCCTTGCCTTGTTAGTCCTCCCAAAATGCATCAGCTCACATTTCTCAGGGTTAAATTTCATTTGCCACTGCTCCACCCATCTTAGCAGCCCATCTATATCGTCCTGTAATCTAAGGCTTTCCTTCTCACTATTTACGACACCACCAATTTTCGTGTCATATGTGAACTTACTTATCATGCCTCCTGTATTCACGTCTAAATCATTAATGTACACTGCAAACAGTAAGGGTCACAGCAGTGGTCCCTGTGGTACACCACTAGTCACAGGCTTCCACTCGCAAAAACACCCTTCGACCATTACCCTCTGCCTCCTGCCACTCAGTTAATTTTTGATCCACTTTGCGAAATTGCCCTGGATCCCATGGGTTGTTACATTCTTAACCAATCTCCCATGCGGACCTCATCAAAAGCCTTACTGAAGTCCATGTAGACTACATCAACTGCTTTACTCTCATCTACACATCTCGCCACCACCTCAAAAAAATCAATCAAGTTAGTTGGACACGATCTCCCCCTGACAAAGTCATACTGTCTAACCCTGATTAATCTCTACCTCTCCAAGTGGAGATTAATCCTGTCCCTCAGATTTTTGTTCCAATATTTTCTCAATCACTGATGTTAGATCCAATTAAAATAGTGTTTTAAACTTCAAATTGGATATCTGCCAGACATCTTCAGACATTCAAAACTGAAGCTTATCTCTTAGAAAATTGTTCACTGCCTTTTCACAGTTGCAAAACCAACTTTTAATATAAAAATAAAAACTTTAATTTAAAATATAATTAAATTTTTATATCCCATTTCCGGGTGCACAGTCTTAACTTGAAACCAAACACACTCAACAATCACCTTCACACTATTCAATTCCAAAGAACTTAGAAAAATTGATTCCTGTAATGGGTTATGAATTCAAAGTACCAAAAATCTTCATTAAATTCCCAGTTCCCAGCCGATGGAACACACACATCAACTAGTTCACACCTAAAACATGACTCAAGGTTCCCACAAAATTATACATCTGCAATAATAAAACAAGAGAACAAGTAACAGACTTATACTTTCAACATTTAAGCTAGACAACAAAGAGTTAACGACGTCAGCTCAACATCGCACAACTACACAGACATTGGAAGCTTCCAGCATTCATGCAGACTCGAACAAAGAAACAGTAACTTCTTTTTACTCACTTTTAAATTTCACTAAAACATCCAGTTTAAATTGTCCCTCTTACCTCAGCCTGATACCGCTCACTTTTCCACCTCAGCTCTCACCTTCTAACACGTGTGACCTGTCTCTTTTCCTGAGTTATCCGAGCTAATTCAGACTTTCCAGACTGACACATGGTAAGATAGCACTTGCATAATATACTTATTCCCTTTTGTCTGTTCTTTCCACCATTCTTTCCACTTATCAGGGTCCTCGAGGGATCCCAACCTTCCTGCTCATTTTTATCTGAAGTTCTCCTTGTTTTTGGCTGCCAGAAATTCGGTGAGTGACCCTTCAGGTTCCCACTCTGGATCCTTATTTGCCATGGCTGATGTTTTATAGTCTGACTATTGTTACTATTTGTGTGGGTATGGACCTCTCGCTCCCGTACGATCGTTCCGACGCGGGAAACAGACCTCTCATTTCCTCTCTGAAGGTTTTTACTTACTATTTTGTGTGGGTGCGGACACCTCACTACCCTTCACTTGGTTAACCCCGAGAACGCTATTCCTCCTCGTTTACCCAAGGTACCACGATCCTGGCGCTGCGCTGCCTTAGGTTACTCCACCCGTGGGCCTATCCTTTGGTTCGGATCCTCAAATTGGCCCGCTTGCCTCCTATCCCTAACGCCGACCTCCCTATCTAATGGGTGGTAAAGGAAATGTACTCACCCACTCTCTGAGGCCAACATTCGACCGGGCACCATGACTGAGCCTTGGGGATCCTGCCGACTGCGCCAAATTGTTGTGGAGAAAATAACATGTCTCAAGTCCACAGGATTAAAATAAATAAAGGTTTATTCAAACACTGGAGTAAGGGAGAAGTGTCAGGTGAAACATCCAGAGGCTTCTCAATGAAACAGAGTCTGTAGTACAAATTTACAGAGTACAATAACCATTACTCATTTGTCCACATACCGCCCCCACCCCCTGGCCCCAACACATTCCAAAGCTGCAGCTTGATCAATAAACTAAAGTATATTTTCTTACTAATCATCCCCCGTTGCCTCCTCCCCATTCTTGAGGCTTGGTATTTCATTGTCTATAATATCCTGTGTCTCCTGCTTTGTATCAAGGACACTATCTTTACACAGATGTAAAGGCAATTAGACTTCTAAGTTGTGCAGCTTTCCATGAACATTGCCACATATCCCATCATGCCCTGGTTCCCCACAACAACGGTGCTTCCATCTTCCTTCTAAGACTGTTAACGTATCATAATGCTAAATAATCTACTAATATTTTCCTACTGGTCCCACTTGGAGACCATTGTCTCCAATACCCCAGGTCTGACATAGTTTAGCCATTACACAATGAGTAGTAATATGTGGATATGTATTTTAAACGCTTACTATAGCTATTCTCCCCGGTGCACCAATACTTCCAGCAAGGGTCTGTAAAACTAAGGAATAATGTCTTCTCCCCACCCCTTTATATTCCAGCCCTGTTGAGAAATGGCCAACATTCTATTAACTAGTTTAAGTGTTTTCTCCACCTGTCTAATAACTTTTGTTTTAATTCTATGCTTGACTCCCAAATCTCTACAGTTCCTAATTTTCCATGCTTTCCAACATTCAGAGCAAATTTTCAGGCAATTACAAAACCATGCAAGAACTACTGAATGGCGAGCAAGAGGTCTTTAAATCGCCTAATATAGACTGGGATAGTAACAATATAACGGATGCAGAGGGCGAGGAATTTATGAAATGTGTGCAAGAGAACTTTCTTGATTACTGTATTTTCAACTCAACAAGGAAGAAGCAGCGTTGCAACTGATTCTTTGACAAGAAATGGGGCAAGTGGAGCATGCTTCAGTGGGAGAGCAGTAGTGGATCAGTGGTCACAATATCATAAGGCTTAGAATATTTATGGAAAAGGACAATGAATAATAAAGTATAAAATACTTAACTGGAGGTGGGCTAATTTCAATGAATTGAAAAGCGGCCCTTTGTTGATCTGAATTAAAAGCGAGCAGGCAAAACAACAATTGAACAATGAGAGGCCTTCAAAGAGGAGATATATTCCATTTGGGAGAAAGGAAGTGGAAAAAAATTGGAGTCCTCTGGATGAACAAAGATATAGAGGTTAAAATGAGACAGAAAACGAGCACTTGTGTCAAATGTAATGTTCAAAGTAAGTGGAGAATGAAGCTGAATATAGAAATTACAGGGGAATCTAAAAAGGGGAGAAAGGCAGGCCACTATCATTAGCGATTAACATAAATGGGGACCCAAATGTCTTTTATAAACCCATACAGTCAAATGATAGTCAAAGGAATGGTGAGGCTGGTTAGAGAGGCAGAGGGCATGGTTAAGGTAATTAACGAATACTTTGCAATTGTCTTCAATAGAGAAGAAGCTGTCAATATATAAGGGAGGAGGCAGTAGTGATGTTGGATAGGAAATAATAGATAAGGGGGATGTACTTAACATGATGACAATCCTCGAAGTATAAAAGTCACTCTATCCGGATGAGAATGCATCCTGGGATGGAAATTGTGGAAGCTCTGGCCACAAACTTCCTACACGTTTGGATATTGCGGTAGTGCCAGAGGATTGGAGTGTTGCAAATGTTATACTCCTGTTTAAAGAAAGGGGAGAGGGATAAACTCAGCAACAACAGGCCCTTCAATGTAACATCGGTAGTGGAAAAACCTTTACAGACAATTATCCAGGACAAACCTAATTCATATTTGAAAGTTATAGTCTAGTAAATTAAAGGCAGCAACGATCTGTTAAAGACAAATCGTGTTTCATTGACAGAATTGAGTTATTTGATGAAGTAACAGAGAGGTTGATGAGGGTACTGTGGTTCATTTTGTGTATATTTGCTTTCAAAAGATGTTTGACAAATTACCACATAAGAGATTTGTTAGCAAAATTGAAACTCCTGGATTAAAGAGATAGTGGCAGCATGGGTACAGATTTCGCTAAGTGGCAGAAAGCAGAGGGTATCGGTGAATGGCTGTTTTTTTATATATATACTGGAAGAAGGAATCGATATTAGGAACTATATATAGATATATATATATCACACACACATAATATAATATTTTGGGATTTCCAGGGTGTAATTTTGAAGATGAAATGAAACTTGGAATGCAGCAAACAATGAGTAGGATAATAGTGGAAATCAAAAGAACATAAACAGACTGGTGAAATTGGCAGAGACATGACAGATGAAATTTAATGCAGAAGAGTATAAAGTGACACAAAGTGATAGAAAGAATGAGAGGTCATATGCAATTAATGGTACAATATTAAAAGGGAGAAGGTACAAAGAGACCTGGGGTTGTATTTACACAAATCTTTGAAGGTAGGCAGGACATGTTAAAAATGTTAAAATGTATATGTGGTCTTGGCTTTATTAATGGAAGAATAGAATAGAAGTCAAGGAAGTTGTGCAAATCATTTATAAATTACTGGTTAGGCCTCAGCTGGACTATTCTGTTCAATTGTGGTCACCACATTTTAGGAAGGATGTCAACGCCTTGTAGACAGTACAATACCATGCATGAGAGATTGCAGTAATGTTGAGGCATTGGAAACGTCGAATTGTTCTGTCTGCAGCAGAGAAGGTGAAGAGGCGATTTGTTAGAGTGTTCAAAATCATGAAAGGTTTTGGTAGAGTAAATAAGAAGAAAGTGTTTCCAGTGGTAAAACGATCAGTAACCATGGGAAATATATCAGGTGATTGACAAAAGAACGAGAGGCGAAATGAGGAAACTAATTTTCAATCTATGTCAAAAGGCTACTCCAATTCCATCTGCAGAACCTTCTCGAATGCTTACGGGAAATCCATTCCGGTAATATCCATAGACATTTCCCTTATCAGCCTTATCAAAAAATATCAACTAGACTGGACATCAGCTGGGTGGCACAGTGGCGCAGTGGTTAGCACTGCAGCCTCACAGCTCCAGCGACCTGGGTTCTGATCTGGGTACTGCCTATGCGGAGTTTGCAAGTCCTCCCTGTAACCGCGTGGGACTTTTGCCAGGTGCTCCGGTTTCCTCCCACTTGCAGGTTGATAAGTAAATTGGCCATTGTAAATTGCTCCTAGTGCTGGTAAGTGGTAGGAGAATACTGGAGGTGGGATTGGGGATATGTGATTAATGTAGGATTAGTATAAATGGGTGGATGTTGGTAGGCACAGACTCGTGGGCTGAAGGACCTTTTTCAGTGCTGTATCTCTAAATAAAATAAAATAAATTATTCAGACAAGACTTAACCTTGATAAAGCCAAGTTGGTTCCCTCTCTGATCAGCTGCTATTTGTTCAGGTATTCAGTCATTCTGGCCCTGATAATAAATTGTTGCAGCTTCCACAAAAGTAACGGATATCTGACAGGCCTGTAGATTCTTAGTGGTAGAATTTTATAGCGGGTTGCAGCGCAATACGGGAGCTATCCCAGCCAGTCAATGGAACTGAATTTTAGGTGTTGCATGCAAGGAACAGCCATTCAAATCGCCCGTTTTGCACCACGGCTCGAGATGAGTGAGTGAGTGAGTGAAAGACAGACGGACAGACTTGAATTTATAGAGAACCTTTCACCAACTCAGGACGCCTCAACAGCCAATGGAGAACTGTTGCAGTGTTGCAATGTTGGGAAAGTAGCAGACAGTTTGCATCCAGCGAGCTCCCACAGACAGCAATGCGATAATGACCAGGTTGTCTGCATTTTGTGATGAATGAAGGACAAATATTGGCCAGGACACAGGGGATAACTTCCCTGCTGTACTTCTTAGAAATCATGTCCTGGGATCTTTCACATCCACCTGAAAGGACAGACAGGGCCTTGGTTTAATATTTCATCCAAATAAAGCACCTCCAACAGTGCAGCACTCCCTCAGTACTGCACTGGCGTGTCAGCCTAGATTTCTATGTTCAACTCTGGGTGATGAGAGTGCTACCAACTGAGGCTGACACCTTAACACAGTGAAATTTGCAATTTTACTGTCCAACGGCGCAATTCCCAGATGATGATAACTTTGAGAAGATGTATCTGACCCTCTGCAATGTTCTCAGCTACTTATTTTAATACACTGGGATGGAAAACTTCAGGTGTCGGAGATGTATTTATCTTAAGTTCCATTATTTTCACAATTACCATCATTTGACCATTACTGAATGTAGTAAAGTGCTCACTTGATTTATTTTCGTTCCCTTCTCTCGCTGGTATTTTACCCTCTTCCTCTACGATGAAAACTGTCACAATGTACTTGTTTAATAAATAGTTCCTTACCTTCTTGTCTATTACAGAATCACCTGTGTCTGTCTTTAATTAGTCCATATCTCACTCAGCCACTCCCTTACACTTAACATATTTATAAAGACAAGCATTTTTATTTGCCTGTATAAAATTTGCAAGTGTTTTCGTATTTCCAACTTGCAGCTTTTAATATTTTCTTTGTGTCCTTGTGTTGTTTTCTATATTCCATCCAATTCTCCTGATTGCCATTTCTCTTGACATTTGTGTTCACAGCTTCCTTTACTTTTATACTGTGTCTTAACTCATATGTCGACCATGGTTATTAGACAATGCAAGTGGAAGGTTGCTAATTCGCGGTATATATTGGTCTTTTATTGTTCTAAATATTTGTCTGAATGCTTCCCATTTTTTCTGTAGGTTTGCCCATTAAGAGCTCAGCCCTCCACATTCCTCTGATTTCAGACTGACTTAACGTTAAAGCCTTGGTTTATGCCGCATCTTTCTCCTGAAACTTAATATCAAAAGCTATCATATTGTGGTCACTAAAGCCATTTATAAGATTTCCAATGACCGTTTCTTAGTTAATTTTGGCTTGTTGTTCATCACTAAATCTAATATGGCTTGCGCCCTGTCCTCGACATTTCAGAGAACTGTTCTGGTTGCACTCTGGGAGGCAGGAGTTCATGTCAGGATGTGGCACGAAACATGCACTATTGGACTGACCGCTCATTATACACAGCACCTAGTATTTACTGCAATGCAGTCAATGGAATTAAATCTGCTAAATATACGAATACTATACTATACTCGACTTCCGCAGAGATTTCCATGAAGTTCCACAGCAAAGGCTGTGGCACTGAATTAAAACACCGAGGGAAGGGTTTTTTCCCCATTATTGTTGATTGAAGCTTGGGTAGTAACAATCCGGCAGCCTGTTTAACACCTGTCTCAGCTTTATTTTCCGTTGTTGTCATCGGTAAACCAGAAGATGAGGAAGCAATTTGTTGACAGAGGGTAAGTAGATGGTGCGAGTTTGTGTCTGATTTAGGGTCTAGAAGATGAGTGGAGTTACATTTTACACATGGTCCCAATTCAGAAAATAATATAACTTCCAAATTGCAGATTAAAGGAACAATCTAAATGCACAACCCGTGGGTTACACGAATATTTTTAATAATATATTATCGTGGACAGGATTACAACATATGAAATGCAATACACATAATTGACACTGAAAGTAAACTGTAGTAGATACGGACTTGATAGACAGCAACTCGCTAACAGAAAAGAGGACCCACACTTGTAGTTGTACAAGTGAAAGATCAACTCGTTATTGAGACATCACACTTCACCATCCCAGTAGAATGGCCCCTGCAGTGATTTACTCACACTTCATTCAATTCCTTTCAACTATCCCATTATCATAGTTACATTGTCTTAATTAGCTCAGTGCTTTTTCTCATAGGCATCAGTGATCAGATAGCATGCTGCAGATGATTACATAAATTCTGAGTGCTTACTTTCAGACATTGCATTATACCCTTTATTTGTGGGAGATGTCCGTTCCCTGCGCCCCCTTACACAGTACAAGGCTTACAATCTCATATTCAGCCTTTCAGTGCCATGTTCAGCAGAACGTTGTTTAGCTCAATGTGCGATGGTTTTACTTAAATGTGTGATCGTCCTACACGCTGTACAGGACATTAAGCTATTCAAATAGTTTGGACTCTCGTTCTCATACTCTGCCAATTCTTTTCTGACCTTTCCAGCAGCAATTATCTGGGTAACATTTATACTGTCATTTTGGCCCGTTCAAAATGATTAGCCAGTTGTCATCCATGTTTTCGAACACGTCATTTGTAGTAAATTAAAATTACAAACATAATTGACTGAAACAGCACCCGTTGTGTTATTATGTTCATCACAGTTGTAGCTGTCGGTTTGCATCCGAACAAAGACTCTGACCAGCTGACATGTCCAATCTGATTTAAAGTTGTATGGACATCCTCATGTGTGATGTTAATAATTGCTTGATTCAAATACTCAACTGTTGAAACACTGTTCTCTACTTCCACATTCCTTTCTTCCAAATGGCACAATTAGGGTTGCTACATACTCGGGTTCCCCAGATACCATTTTAAATTCTGTTGGTCTATGACCACTTTGTACAGATATAATTGCAAATAACCACACCGCATAATTAGAAAGGATTTATTATAGCAATAATAGTCAACTTGCAGACGCATATACTTATTGTATCTGGTCATTAGTGCCACCAAAACCGTTACAAGTACTTAAACTATTGCAACTTTCACGACAATTGCAGCGATGAAAATACAGAATCAAATTGAAAAGTTATAAAAAATGGCTTTTCTTTTAATAAGTGGACAATGCACTGCAAAATGGCCGCCGAAGGTCAGCTGACTTGGCCTGGTTATTCAAGCCCTCACTGTTTGTTAAGGACAAAAGAATACATTCCAGGCTAAGAGGTGTCAATTGCACCCATCCCAAAAACACCAAGTGACATTCTTGAATTGAATGGGTTCTTCTGAAACGAAAAAGGTATGAAGTCGCCACATACAGGCGCATTGTGTGGTCACAGCGGGGAGGGAGTCATGAGTCTTCGAACCGAGGTTAATGTGATAGATTCGTACCTTGGAAAGGTGGCTCTGTGGAGGGCGAAGGGTGAGAGATCATGAGAACATCACAGAAAAGCAGTTCAGCCAAGGGCTGTGAAAAGAAGACCAGCAAAAAACAAGGAAGGAGCCCTACTGCGAATTCTACTCTTCAACTGGTTGCAGCAGAGAACTGAAAGTGGCCACCACATCCAGTCTAAAGTCTAAACCACCAGAAAACTACAAACAACCAAGCCTGTAACTTTAAAGATACTTTCCTTCAAGAAGATTCAACAAGTGTATCATTAACCAGAACAACTATCTCACTTCAAACCCCTTACCATTTTCCTCTCTATATATCTATTCTTGTGTGTGTGCATGTGTGAGTGACTGCATGTGTGGGTGTGGTTGCGACCATTTCGGGAATGAATATTATTCAATAAATAGTTTTTTTATGTGTGTTTGTTTCAAACCTACAAGAAAACATGTCACTCTCTATCTAACAAATAAAACACAAGGGGTTAAAACACTAGGTAATAAAAACACTTGCGGTGGTCAGTTGGGAGGTGAACAGTGGGAACAAGCCACTCCATCGCCCACATAACCAGAACACTATATATACACAACACCCAATCCCCATATAAAGTTACATTCAATTATGGTGAATTAAATGCAAATCAAGTAAAACTGGTAAGCAAAAGAAAAAAAATACACAAATGCTTGTGAAGTTAACTTCTTTGCATTTCAAAGAAAGACAAACTTAGACACCATCTATCAACAATACAAACGCAAAATAGTGTGGGTGCTGGAAATCTTAAATAAAAACAAAAAATGCAGACAATACTCAGCATCCCTGACAGCGTCTGTGGGGAGAGGAACAGACCTGACATTTCAAGGTGCTGCCCTCTGTTTTCAAAACTCTGTTTCTCTCTCCACATATGCTGAATCTGCTGAATAGTTCCAGCATTTTCTGTGTATATTTTGCATCATTAATCAATGCCAGCTTGTATTATCCAGTTTCTCGTAGCTTTCAAGTATTTTTTAATGCCAAATAAAATACAAAATCTTTTACTTTTACAATGGCTCTTTGGCTTTACAGCTTTCACAAAGATCCTGATGTAATTAGATATAAAAATAAATTCCAGCTTCTTTTATTTAAATATTACATTTTTATCCATCCCTAGGAACTATAAATGAGTTTAAATCAGTATGAATCACTAACAAGACCACTACCTAATTTAAATATTCTGTAAAACAATTCTGTAGTCAATCCAACTACAAGATGTCTTCAGATGGTTATCATACTGCTCAATAGCAGGAACATCCCCACCTGTTCCCTTTTCCTCTTCACACATTCCAGAACTACGAAGATAATTTAACAATCAGAATCACCTCAGATCACTGACTCCTTAGCATTGGCCAGAAATTCACAAAGAAATGGCAATTGTTTAAGTGACAGTGTCATATTCAGAATGAAAAAAAAACTTTTATTTATGTTGCGTCTTTCACGACCACCAGAAGTCTCAAAGCACTTTACAGTCAATGAAGTACTTTTTGACGTGTAGTTCCTCTTGAAATGCAGGAAGCCTACCACACAATTTACAACAACCAGAATAACACAGTGGCCACATTAAAAATATGGTTTCCACAATTTAACAGGTTAATTAATCTTCAATCGTTCCAATTTAATCCAAATGGATATTTTATGAAAGAAACACATTACATAAAAGATAAAATCACGTGCTTAAAATAAAAGTAAATTATGTCATTTTTTCTTTCCTTGCATTGATTTCCAAATGACAGTGAAATGCTGAATATAACTGAAGAAAACGTTAGCTTTCACAGTGAAATGAAACCTCAACATTCTTAGAAAAAGGGTTAAAGAGGGCGGAGCTTCCCAAAGCTTGTGGGTTCCAAACGTTCCTACAGGTTTTAAAAAATAAACATAGGCTGTAGAACTCCGACAAAAACTCCTGTATCTTGTAGCAGGGGAAAGGGAACATAATCTTTTCATTTTCTCCCTGATTCCATCACAGATTAGTTTATCCTTTATTCGCTTAAACCAATTTTCAATTCCTGATCTGTGCTACTAATTCGAAATCTCAAATTTGCAGTCTGCGTCCTCACCCAGGCCTGTTGCCTCCTGTAAAGTTCTGAATACTTTTCTATGGTATATGGGAGATGTTTAATAATATACAGTAAAATGTCAAGGGATCACTGGAGACCCAGCCGGGGGTCCCAGGCCCGATTTTGAGTGAGTTAAAATCGGGTCCTGGCAATTCATCCTCGGCAACCGCTATAACTGCCTTTTGCAATACTTCAACATCTCAAACCCATTCTGCAAGTTTTGAAACCATTCTTAAAATTCCATATTTTCTATCGTGCACACGGTAAAGGTTAGTCAAATAAATTCACTGCAGCATCGTTAGCTTAAAATGTAATCCAAAGTTTTCCACAATTCTAGATAGACAAACTTTTATTGAAATAAGCATGTTGAACAATCAAATTCATACTTTCATATTTCCATGCAACTGAGAAATGTTGATCCCTATAATGGGTTACAGACTCAAATTACTAAATTTTATGGCTATTCCCAAGTCTCAAGTCCAATCATTCCAAATGCATTACTCGAGTATCTGACAAATAATGTACATGCATCTACATCGATAGAGCAAGCGATTATCAAGCACACTTACAGGAAGGAAGTAAATTAAAATTCTTAATGTTTCCAACTTTAAAAACAAGATGACAATGTATTAAAGGCATCAAGAAGGAGTTACAACAAAGACACTTTTAAGACTTTCATTTGCAGGTCAGGAAACCTCTCCATACAAACACATATTCTAAGAAACTAAAAGCAAAATTCAAACCACTTATTTAAAAAAAAATAAAACCACAGAATCCTGCTGCCTATTTCTTCCTCATGGCACCTTTAGCATTTGCTGTGTTTTTTTTTTCAATGCCCAATTCTTTTCTATTGCTCTTTTCTTATGCCCCAAGTGTGCAGCCAAGGTTTCTTTTTTTCGGAAAAGTCTGATATAAAATCTGTTGATATTTTAATTGCATGTCCTCCTTCATGATCTCTTTTCTTCTTGTCATGTCCTGTAACTCTATCCCTCATTTTGTTATGCCAGGAATCCCACAAATCACCAAAGTTAGCATTCACTTCCCAACCACTATAAAGAATGGAAGTTTTATATCCTTGCTGTTGCCTTGTTCGCCCACACATGTTCCTCCCTCTCCCCGCATTACCTTGGGGTTGGGTGAACTGTCGTGGGGTGGCAAGTCTCTGAGGAGCTGAAAAGGCACCGGATTGTTCCTCGTCCATATCAAACCTCGCCACTCGAACCACTTGAATTTGGAACCCGAATTCAGGGAACTTAAAGCGGGTGCAGAAGAAATCCGCAGCCATGCCTCCTGTCCCAAAGTCCCCTGATCAACCTTTGTTCCTGGAGAAACTTCTGAACACCATTAGACATCATCAGTGTCAGTCTCCACTGGCCAAGCTAATACCAACACCTGCTGTCCTTCCATCCACTTCACAGCGTGTGGGTGGTAGGGGTCTTTCTAATTCATCTGCCTGTTGGGTCTCTTGTCAACTTCGCATGCTGCAGTTCGGATATTCTGTTATCTGGATCGTGATTCCTGGCTGCTGCTAGCTGCTCTTCTTTATCCCTGGTCTCAACATCTTCCACAGACTTCTGAGTCCACAGCAGTAGATATTGTAACACTAAAGCCTTAATTGCTAATTAAAAAGAAACAATGCTGGAAATACTCAGCAGGTCAGGCAACATCTGTGGAGAGAGAAATTGAGTTAACGTTTCACATCGATGATCTTCCATCAGAACAGTCTGATTAGCATCAGTTCTAATGCAGGTGATAGAAACAAAGTTAAACAAAGATACATGTACAGACGAAAATAGATTTTGTGCTCAATCCCTTCTGACTGACCCTTTATCATGTTGACGTGACATTAATTAGCTCAGAGCCATTTCTCATAGGTATATTCTAGATCCTTAAATATATTGTTGAGTGCTTCCTTTCAGACAATGTATACATGGCTGACAATCCGATATTCAGCCTTGCAGTTCCGTGTTCAGCAGCAAGCTGTTTTAACTCATTGTGTGCCAGTCCTACGGGTCACTCAGAACATTGAGATATTCAGGCAGTGCGGACTCTCATTCCCACAGCAGGCAGCTGCTAAAGGTTAACAATGACCCTGGAACCATAGTAGATAACAGAGCCATTTTTAAGAAGGAGACTGGATGCTCAGCTGCATCGCTACCTCAGTTCAAAGGCACAGTTCAAAGACTATCACGTTGACGTTACATAGTGAACCTTCAGGCCCTGACTTGGATATAGATTTCAGTTTTGGCCCCATTTGAGCAATAGAAAGATCCAAGCCCTGGGACTAGTGCAAGGACGGGTCTCTGAGACCATCGCTACCCTCAGAGGGCTGACTTATGAGCAAAGGTCAGGAAGTCTTGGAATATTTGGTCTTTGAAAGAGGAGAATGTATAAGTGGAATAGGGAAGGTTAAATACAAGCTCGAATTCAAGTTCAACTGTGATTGCAGGTACATAAGATGCAGGTACACACTGGAAAAGGGACGTTCAGGACTGATGTAAGATTGAGCTTCTATACAGAAAGAATGACCAATCTTTGGAATCGTCTTCTGACAGGGAATTGGAAGCAAAATCGTTCAAACTTACCAGAGACTGTTGAGATTTCTAAGGAGGACTTAGAGGATAAACTTCCTCTATCACTTTTACTTATTACATTAACATCTACATTCTCATGACTAATCCCGCAGTCAGTATCACTGACACATTCTGCAGGTTCGTGCTCAGTATTGTTAATCCCCTCAGTTTTCTGATCACACTGGCACTAACATTAAATTGACACACATTAAGTACCATAGTTGGGACCATTCCTTGCAGCGTTCACCCCGAACACCAGTGTCAACAGTCACATCAGTCCAAAGCAATATTTATGCAGAGTTTTCCCACATGCACCACAGCACTCTAACTCTGGCTGGACTGGGGTTCCATGGGGCCTCTCCCAGTTCTTGGATACCTACTACAACTAATCAGTTTCCATGCATGAGCCAAGCAGGGAACCTGGTGCAAGGGCGCTGGCCTCATGGCTAAAGATAAGGACCTTTACTTCAGAAATATTCATTAGAGTGGTCAAGTTACACCGATTACTTTTGATTTCTGAATGTTGCCCCGGGAATGTAAATGAGGGAATGCAAGTCCAAGTGAGCCACCATGTAACCTCTTAACCTTAAACAATATATATCAACATGGTTATTCATTGCTTTGATATGTCATGGGGTGGTGAAAGGTGCCATGGAAATGCAAATTCTTTATTTTACGTATAATGACACTTATTTCTCCATTTTCATGGGTTCATATATATATATATATATGTGTGTGTGCTTTATAATATAGCACAATAAATTGAGATACACAAATAGCATCGAAGTAGTTTCGATCCTAATGGTGTTCAACAAGCAAATACTGGCTTGAGTTGAGCCAATCAATGTTGACGGATTTCACCACAGCACACAGGCGGGGTTCGCCCCCGTGTCACTTATAACCTGAAATTTCCGTATCATAAGGGAACTAAAACAAGGAACTAACTGAGTCGTTGTGTGTGATCACCTTTACCTTCCCATTTCCATATCACCAACTAGTAATAATAATCTTTTCCTCACATCAGTCACCGTTCAGAACAATCTCCACAATGTATTAATCGACTTGCAATAGGCACGGAATAAGATGATGTCATATATCTCAAGCTGTTCTATTTTCTGTCCTTATCACTGGGTTTATAGTAAGTCTGGCTTTGAGCTGTTTGGAGATTGCACATTCCAAGTTAAAGCTGAGACTGCAAGATCCAATTTCAGATCCCCGTGTTTCAATTCCTCTCAAAACCTCTCAGCCAGAATTTTTTCTCAAAGCAAGTAGATGTTAAGGTCGAATAATGTCGGACAAAAGTTAGAATTGTCGTTTGTTACACGTTTCATTTCTGCTATTTCTTCGTGGACAATGGTTGAGAAAAGTGAATAACATATTTCGAAGTTAAACCAATTAGAAGTTTACTCAGCAAGCAGTTAAAGTGGATCAATCAGTTTTAATGGTAGAAAATACGGACTGATGACTATTAAAATAATAGTAAGTTTGATACATAGCTCAAAGCATTTCACATAAATCAGACAGCCCGCCATGCACCAACATTTCCAAAGTTTATTGGCACCAGTTACTGGTATTATTCGGCTCTAGGTCACAATCTACCCAAATGCTACAGATGGCTGGTATGGGACCAATGCTCAGTTATGGCTCAGTGACTGGCATTCTACGAGCTGAGCGTTATTCTGCAGCAAACTAATAATGTTTTCCATCTAAAGGTTAGATCCTAAATAAGTATTTGTACTTAAAGACACACCAGTAACGCTACATATTAATAAATCTTGTCGTCTGTCGATCAACTGTTCTCACTTTAGCTGAATATTGATTGGTGTACAGATCTCTGTTCGGATTTTTTTTAGGTGAGGAAGTACTTCTAACTAACTTCTTAATTCTGATTTCCTGCAGGCATCAAAACATGACATTATGTAAATTGGGGGTGAACCCGGCCCATGTTGAGCAGTTCAAACAGCTGCAGCTAAAATTGATATATCTGATCAACTTACTTCTCAACCATGCAAACTTGGAGAGGGTTGATGGAGATGAAAAGCTAACAGGAAACAACGAAAGGTGCAATGCAAAGATATCAGGACTGACATCTCCACGGAGGCTGATATATGGTTAATAATGGCAAATCGATAAATGATAGAAACACTGTTGTGCGACACTGCTGGGGTGTTTTGGAGATTGTTGTCATAACGTTAGGAGATGAATTTTAAAGAGGGAACAAGGACAAGAGAACTGGAGGTTCACACACACAATTTTGTAAAGGGTAGGACAAGTTGAGAAGGCCATTCATAAAGCAAACGAGATGCTTTTATTAATAAAGGCATAGAGTACAGATACAAACAAGTTCTGCTAAATCTTTATAAGTTAGTGATTAGGCTTTAGCTGGAGTCTTGTTTTCAATTCCTGGCGCTGCACTTTAGAAAGGATGAAGATGATGCCAAGGAAATTTACCAAGGATGAGGGAATTCAGTTATGTAAAGAAAATAGAGAAGCTGGGATTTTTCTCAG